>NC_064645.1:213961447-215394572 GCF_023864345.2 Schistocerca serialis cubense
GCGAAAGGTGGATATACACTGTACTAGTGCCGACATTGTGCATGCTCTGTTGCCTGTGTCTATGTGCCTGTGGTTCTGTCAGTGTGATCATGTGATGTATCTGACCCCAGGAATGTGTCAATAAAGTTTCCCCTTCCTGGGACAATGAATTCACGGTGTTCTTATTTCAATTTCCAGGAGTGTATATATATATATATATATATATATATATATATATATATAATTAAATGATATAATTAATACGTTTTATAAGAATTTATAATTTTTTTGAAAATTTTAAAGAAAATTTTTTTGTAATGTTCTTTCATTTTGAGCCTTTATTGTTACAAATACAGACAAGTTGTACAGTAGCGTTGTACAATTCCAGGACGTTGTTTGCCCTTACGCCTTACGTGCTAAGACGTACACTATGTGATCAAAAGTATCCGGACACCACCGAAAACATACGTTTTTCATATTAGGTGCACTGTGCTGCCACCTACTGCCAGTAGTCATTAGACACCGTGAGAAAGCAGAATGGGGTGCTCCGTGGAACTCACGGACTTCGAACGTGGTCAGGTGATTGGGTGTCACTTGCGTCATAGGTTTGTACGCGAGATTTCCACACTGCTAAACATACCTAGGTCCACTGTTTCCGATGCGATAGTGAAATGGAAACGTGAAGGGACACGCACAATTCCAAAACATATAGGCCGACCTCGTCTGTTAACTGACAGAGACCGTCGACTGTTGAAGAGGGTCGTAATGTGTAATAGGCAGACGTCTATCCAGAACATCACACAAAAAACTCTAAACTGCATCATGATCCACTGCAAATACTACGACAGTTAGGCGGGAAGTGAGAAAACTTGGATTTTATGGTCGAGCGGCTGCTCATAAGCCACACTTCACGCCGGTAAATGCCAAACGACGCCTCCCTTGGTGTAAGAGGCGTAAACATTGGACGATTTAACAGTGGGTAAACGTTGTGTGGAGTGGCGAATCACGGTACTCAATGTGGCGATCCGATGGCAGGGTGTGGGTATGGCGAAAGACTGGTGAACGTCATCTGCCAGCGTGTGTAGTTTTAACAGTAAAATTCGGAGGCGGTGGTGATATGGTGTGGTCGTGATTTTCATTGAAGGGGCTTGCACCCCTTATTATATTACGTGGCACTATCAGAGCACAGGCCTACATTGATGTTTTAAGCACCTTCTTGCTTCCGACTGTTGAAGAGCAATTCGGGGATGGCAATGGCATTTTTCAACACGATCGAGCACCTGTTCATAATGCATGGCCTGTGGCGGAGTGTTTACACGACAATAATATCCCTGTAATGGACTTGCCTGCAGAGAGTCCTTACCTGAGTCCTACAGAACGCCTTTGGGATGTTTTGGACCGCCGACTTCGTGCCAGGCCCCACCGACCGACATCGATACCTCTCCTCAGTGCAGCACTCCGTGAAGGATGGGCTGCCATTTCACAACAATCCTTCCAGCACCTTACTGAACGTATGCCTGTGACAGTGGAAGCCGTCATCAAGGCTAAGGGTTTGCCAGTACCACATTGAATTCCAGCATTACCTATGGAAGGCGCCACGAACTTGTAAGTGGTTTTCAGCCATGTGTCCGGATACTTTTGATAACATAGTGTATGTCTGGTCATTACTACTACACTACCGGCTGGTGGTTGATCGTAACATCTGTGCTGTTTACTTCAGAGTCTGAGTCTTTCATTAGCTATACTACGAACTTGAACATGTATAATCGGTGCAATGCCGTTGGCATTTTTTGTGATGACTGTTTTATACCTGACATGAGTACTGTTTTCATACTCTTCTGATATCTTTTTATGATGTGACACGGTATAAGGAGCACATCGTCGAGATTCGTTAAAATATAGAGCATACAGTATGTGATGATAATGATGATGTTTGGTTCGTGGGGCGCTCAACTACGCGCTTATCAGCGCCCGTACAAATTCCGAACCTTTCCTCAGTCAAAACTCGCCACTTTCATGAATGATGATGAAACAATGAGGACAGCACAAACACTCAGACATCTCGAGGCAGGTGAAAATCCCTGACTCCGCCGGGAATCGAACCCGGGACCCCATGCTCCATACGGTATGTGGTATATATTCATATTCTATAAAGTGTATGTCACCCTATTGTATCAGACCCCACTCTGCTTACAACTTCCATCTATGCTTCACAAATCTGAAGGCTGCAACTCAGCGTTTCGAACACGGTAATCAAAAAAAATGCTGTACTGAAGCGATCTTGGCCGTTGTAGTTTCTACTTTTATTTTTACGCGGAGAACGTTACTGGTCAACGTGACGATTAGAAAAAGAGTGTGGAGGGGAGCAGTGGGAAGGAAGGTTGAGTAATGTGTACGATTCCTCCTGTTTACGCAACCGGAGTCTGTGTCGGTTTACAATAAGTTTACAGCAGCCGCCCGGAGGTAGATTGCCGGCAGTCGAGGCAGCGAAGGAGTGCCCGCTCGCAGGTAGCTGCAGCAGGAATCAGAGCGTCTGGAGACGAGGTTAGCGGAGGAGGCGGACCCGGCTAACAAATGCGCCTCATCGTGGCGTGGCTCCCCTTATCCGGACGTGGCTGCGCCGAGTCCCGCGGCCTGCCACAAATCTCACCAAATCCCGCGGGCGCCCCCAGGCGGCGCGCCTATTGAGCCGAGCCGGACTCCGGCAGTCCTTCTGCGAGAAAACCGTGCCGGAGGAGTGGAATGCTGGCTGTCGACCCAGCGGGCACATGACGTGTGAGGCGCAGTGCGTAAAACCTCGTTTGTGTAAGTCAGACGGTAGCTAGCGGACAGACACGGACAAAGTATAGACTACGATTATTGTTATGTCTATAGACTGAGTATGCATCAGCGTGAGAACTGTCGTCTGGAGAGAGTGAATCACTCTCTCCTGGGAAATTTTGTTATTGGTAACTTGCCAGTTTATTGGATTAGATAACGAGAAACAATCCACGATAATTCTATTACTTAAAGAAGTTATTTCGAAAATTGTGGATTTGCTACACTTGTTCTCTTCAGAAACTGTTCATAAAGGCTTTTAGGTTGTGATTGGTTATATATAAAGTCGCGCGAATGCGCGGTTTGATACTACACTGCTGGCCATTAAAACTGCTACACCAAGAAGAAATGTAGATGATAAACGGGTATTCATTGGACAAATATATGATACTAGAACTGACATGTGATTACGTAATCACGCAATTTGGGTGTATAGATCCTGAAAAATCAGTACCCATAACAACCACCTCTGGCCGTGATAACGGCCTTGATACGCCTTGGCATTGAGTCAACAGAGCTTGGATGGCGTGTACAGGTACAGCTGCCCACGCAGCTTCAACACGATAGCACAGTTCATCATGAGTAGTGACTGGCGAATTGTGATGAGCCAGTTGCTCGGCCACCATTGGCTCTGAGCACTATGGGACTTCACTTCTGAGGTCATCAGTCGCCTAGAACTTAGAACTAACTAAACCTAACTAAACTAAGGACACCACACACATCCATGCCCGAGGCAGGATTCCAACCTGCGACCGTAGCGTCCGCTCGGCTCCGGACTGGAGCGCCTAGAACCGCACGGCCACGCCGGCCGGCTCGGCCACCATTGACCATACGTTTTCAGTTGGTGAGAGTTCTGGAGAATGTGTTGACCAGGGCAGCCGTCGAACATTTCCTGTTTCCAGAAAGGCCCGTGCAGGACCTGCAACATTCGTTCGTGCATTATCCTGCCGAAATGTAGGGTTTCGTAGGGATTGAATGAAGGGTAGAGCCACGGGTTGTAACACATATGAAATGTAACGTCCACTGTTCAAAGTGCCGCCAATGCTAACAAGAGGTGACCCAGACGTGTAACCAATGGCACCCCATACCATCACGCCGGGTGATACGCCAGTATGGCAATGACGAATACACGCTTCCAATGTGCGTTCACCGCGATGTCGCCAAACACGAATGCGACCATCATGATGCCGTAAACAGAACCTGGATGCATTCGTGCACCCAGGTTCGTCGTTGGGTACACCATCGCAGGCGCTCCTGTCTGTGATGCGACGTCAAGGGTAACTGCAGCCATGGTCTCCGAGGTGATAGTCCATGCTGCTGCAAACGTCGTCGAACTTTTCGTCCAAATGGTTGTTTTGCAAACGTCCCCATCTGTTGGCTCAGGGATCGAGACGTGGCTGCACGATCCGTTATAGCCATGCGGATAAGATGCCTGTCATCTCGACTGCTAGTGATACGAGGCCGTTGGGATGCAGCACGGCGTTCCGTATTACCCTCCTGAATCCACTGATTCCACATTCTGCTAACAGTCATTGGATCTCGACTAACGCGAGCAGCAACGTCGCGATACGATAAACCGCAATCGCGATAGGCTACAATCCTACCTTTATCAAAGTCGGAAACGTGATGGTACGCATTTCTCCTCCTTACACGAGGCACCACAACAACGTTTCACCAGGCAACTCCGGTCAACTGCTGTTTGTGAATGAGAAATCGGTTGGAAACTTTCCTCGTGTCAGCACGTTGTAGGTGTCGTTACCGGCGCCAACCTTGTGTCAATGCTCTGAAAAGCTAATCATTTGCATATCACAGCATCTTCTTCCTGTCGGTTAAATTTCGCGTCTGTGGCACGTTATCTTCGTGGTGTAGCAATTTTAATGGCCACTAGTGTAATATAGCAATGGTTATGTCGTGCATTATCCAATCGGAAGACAGCAGGCTCTCACGTAGTTTTGCTGACTAAAGAATTGTATCCTAAAGTATAAGACAGCCCGGAGCTCAGCCATCATCAGTATGGGTGCTTGTTTCAGAATCGCTCAATTAATGTAAAAATTCTGCCGATTTATGATTTAGATTTGACCGTGCAGTTCGCAAAGTGAACGGTTGCAGTGAGAATGGTGACCGACGGAAATACCGATTTTTTGTGTAAACTGTTACTTTGGAACGACCAAAATCGGCGTGTCATGTTGTGTAAGACGGGACCGACAACTGAGAGTATCAAGGGATCAATTTGTTTAGTATGTGAGTGAACATCCGGTCACAGATAATCCTTTTGTGGTAGTTGCGGTAAAAATTTCGGTTGGATACCATAAGTTGACTATTGTGACTGACTGCGATTACTTGTATCTGTCGAAGCTGTAGCTTAAGATTAGTATGAATTTGGCAGTGCTTTTATATAAAAGAAGTGATGATATATCGAAGATTATCACTCACAAAATACCTTTCAATTGATCGCTCAGTCAACCTGATATAACAAAACATTTTGATGCAATGACGCGTGTAATGCTACTGGTTGAACTACAGATTTTCCAACAAAGGAACATTATTCGTTTTTAACAGATGTAAGTAGGCTGTTTATGTTTTCTTATTGGCAACGTTACGTAGCGCTCAATATGAAAATCACTGGCTGTGCTGTGTGCAGTCTGTGGCTAGTTTGCATTGTTGTCTGCCATTGTAGTGTTGGGCAGCGGCAGCTGGCTGTGAACAGCGCGTAGCGTTGCGCAGTTGGAGGTGAGCCGCCAGCAGTGGTGGATGTGGGGAGAGAGATGGCGGAGATTTGTAATTTGTCATGAACTGATATATATATTATGATTTGTGATGATATTAAGGTAAATACATTGTTTGCTCTCTATTAATATCTTTCATTTGCTAACTACCCCTATCAGTAGTTAGTGCCTTCAGTAGTTTGAATCTTTTATTTAGCTGGCAGTAGTGGCGCTCGCTGTATTGCAGTAGCTTGAGCAGCGAAGATTTTTGTGAGGTAAGTGATTTGTGAAAGGTATAGTTTAATGTTTGTCAGGGCCATTCTTTAGTAGGGAGTTTTGAAAGTTAGATTGCGTTGCGCTAAAAATATTGTGTGTCAGGTTAAGCACAGTCCTGTATAATTGTTCAAAGGGGACGTTGCATATGGCGACCCTGCCAGGATACCTCACTGGAATCTTCTGATTTTTTCTTGTAGTTTGTGTATTTAGTGTAGCTTTTGTTTATTGCTAGCGCGTAATTGTAGAGAGAATTTCCTTTGTAGTTGCAGTCTTTCATTGTTGTATAGTAAAACAGTTGTGGCATGCATGTAGATTTGCACCAAGTATTTCGCAGCTGCGCTTGCAATTAACTAGATATTATTTTCAGTGCTATGTTAATGTGTTCTCTTATTTTTGATCTTCAAATTGTGTTTTTCTGTGTTGTCATGTGAAATACTGTGACAATAATGGCGTGTGAAAAACGTAACACTAGGCTCCAAACTAAACTGAGAAATAATAGTGATGACGAGCGTAGCTTATCAGCGCCGCCGAGTAATGAATTTACTAATGTTCAAAGTAGTAATTTGGTAACTGTGCACAGGGAAATGGAGCGGGCGTCAAACAATGGCGTGGACAGTGAAACTATTAGTGAAGAGGGAAGCATTATCGATCGACCGGTCGGCAATAGCTCGCCTCAGGAAGCCGAAATGACACGACACGATCTCGCAAATACTGTAGATTCAGGTTTTGGATCCTCACCGTTTTCTCGAATAAGTCAAGACACATTTTCTGCTTGTCAAAATGTGAATGTTTCCGGTGTAAATTCACTGCCGAAAAGCACTGAGGAACATGTTTCAGACACCAATGCATTGTTATTACAATTAATACAACAAATGGGACAGACACAGCAAAAGCTTCAAAAGTTAGACACAGTGGAACAAAATCTTAAAAAGTTAGACACAATGGAACAACACCAGAGACAAACACAGCAACAGTTAGACACAGTGGAACAAAATCTCAAAAAGTTAGACTCATTGGAACAAACTCTCGAACAAACACGTGAGGATTTAACTGCTGAGTTACATAACATTGAATCGAAATGTCAAAAAGTCTGTAATGACGTAAAAACTCAAATTTGTGAGCATTTTCAACCTATTTTTTCGCGTCATGAAAATGCATTACAGAATCACGAAGCAGCCATAAAAGAACTGCAAACTATTGTTCATGAAAATCACAACACCTTGCAAGCTAAAATTGACGCAGTTGCATCTACCGATTCGGTTACGCAACTTGCAAAAAGTCAAGAAAACTTAAAAGACACAGTAGATATGATTTCAACACAAATGGACACTCTGAAACTTGGTTCAGAGAAACACACTGAGGAAATAAGTACACTATCGGATAAAGTAGCCGAACTTTCAGATCAGTTCACTAACTTATCTACAAAGGTAGATGATGATCTGAATGACACAACACCTGTAGCCTTCACTGACACAGAAGAGTATGAACAAATTAGGAAATTCAAACAAAATCAGAATCAGATTAATACGCAACACCAAAGAGAAATCCGGGAAGTACAAGATCAGCTGACACAGTTAATACAAGAATTACGTATTTCAGAGGATACTCGCGCCCCAATACGGGAAGAGGGACACAGAAATACGGAACAGCCACAAAATAATAACACAGGGCATTTCGGAAGTTATGAAAGAAATTGGCAATGTGCACCGAATTTTGAGATGGAACGGCCGACACGACCTAACAATGACCGATATGCGACTCGCCGACATGATGATTTTGACTATAAGCTGTTCATTACTACACGTAAATTCAAAACATTTAAGAATTCTGGCAACGACATTCATCCACAAGCATGGCTCCATCAATTCTCTCATTGTTTTCCTCCCAACTGGTCATTGGAGCACAGATTAGAATTTATGTGTGGCTACTTGGAGAATGAACCAGCTGTAAGAATGCGATCGGTAATTCACGATTGCCACAGTGAAGGAGAGTTTTACCATGCCTTCCTCTCAGCATATTGGTCTCAAGCTACACAAGACCGTGAAAAACATAGCATCATGATGATGAAACACTTTGAACAATCTGAATTTTCCAGTCTTGTCAAATATTTTGAAGACATGTTGCATAAGAATCAATATCTTTCAAACCCATACAGCCCCTCAGAACTCATCCGCATTTGCTTACTCAAATTGCCTGAACATTTACGACATATTATTTTAGCAGGACGTTGCAAAGACGACATTGAAGCTTTTCAGGGACTGTTACAAGAACTGGAAAGTGACACTGACAATCGCGGAACGCAGGAGCACAACAATTACAGATCACATCAGTCGCAATTCCGCGATGAAAGAAATAATAACTGGACACGACAGGTCTATTCTTACAACGCAAATCGTGACCAAAACAGACACCACCCATATGACAACCACTGGCAGAGTAATAATAGTTACAGAGAAAGATCGCATTTCCGTAGTAATGACTATCACAGAGACAATCAGAGACACAGACAATATGGGAACCAGAACAATTATTATCAAGGGAGGCAGAATAACTTCAGACGCAACAGTTCAGCGCGCAGTTACGACTCAGGGAGAAATTCTCCACCACATGACCGACAAACAAGAAACTATGTAAACTACCGACAAAACGACAGACGTGAATTTCATCAGAACTGGCGGGATTCTAACAGAGCTGGGCCCTCTCGGCAAGGTGAATTTGTAGAAGTTAGGTCTCCTAATCCCAATAACGACGCGCGCCAACAAAGGAACAGACAATGACTCGCACCGCAGGCATCCGCGTGCGCCGGCTGGCTCAGAGAAAAATAACATAGACGCTAACCTTGAGAAAAATTCCAGTTTTCTTTACCGACGTACACAACATGATAATTGCGTTGAAGTTGAAACTCTGCGTATTAGGAAGAGTAAAGGTTTACACCACATTTCACATGTAAAACCATTTATTGAAAGATAATCTGCTTTTTAACTTTGTCTTTGTCATATAACTTTTCACTTCACATTTTTAGTATGCTTTGTCAGACTTAAGAAACTGTTAACATGCAACAATGTTTGAAATTAAATATCCAGTCTAGAACCTAGGGAACATTTTTAAAACAGAAATTACGAATGCATTGTTATAGTGAACAGACGACACAGTGTTGTATTTGTACATTCTTGCTTGTTAGTTGCACGATTACGTAACGACTATCAGGGTTACATACTTAGGACACATACTGGTACTGCTAATGAGATTTTAATGCAACATTTTGGTTTACTTGAAAATACATTCTGGGTTTAAAGTACTTTCTGTGAGATACCAGACGACACAGTGGTTAGTTTATGTGATAGCTACACGATTTTTATCACGACGCTACTAATGAGTGACAATGTACAATGTTGATTTTGCGGTGTTTCTGTTTTATATCTGCACAGTTTTTCTGTATTATTCTGGAAAGTAAAACATGTTTTAGTAGTAACTTTTATGGTATAGCTACAAGGAGACAGCCTTTTCTGTAGCACAACAATACGTTACAGCACAGTACTTTCTTCATCACGGCAATAAGCGTAATAAGTATGATATCTATACGCAAAGCATTTCACTTTTGTTTATCATGAGGTAAGTACATTGGCTTCTGCAGAACTTAGCTTTCGGAGGACGATAACTACGACACTTCCACACAGATTATGTTGCAACAAGACGCACATTTAGCGCTACAGTACACGTATTTGAGTGATTAATTTTGTACTTGAAACATTTATTTTTAAAGATTTTTTAATTACAAAGAAAGTTTTCCGTGATACATTTCATTCCATTGCTGTAATTTGTAACACCTGAGGGCATAATTACATTTATCCTCAGGGGGGTACACGCTTACTTTGTGTACCATGTGTGTGGCAACCACAAGGAACCCTAGCTAATATGGTATTTGCTTATACAACTTTACACATCGGTACCATATTTCTCTAACACACAAATTACACAGCTATCTGATCATGTAACTGAGAGATAAACTTTTTTATTACGTCAGTGACAGATGTTTACGTAATTACACAGCTGGATAACTTCACACTTATGAAACTGTATTTTGTCTGTGCATTGTAAACTGTTCATATTTTTTTGGAACCATTGTGATACTATGAGAGCTTTGAATGATGTATTTGGTAAAGGGATTATGATTTTTAAAGTACGTTTGAGGCAGATGACACTTTTGACATGAGCAGAGAATTTTTTTTAATTATTGGAGGAAGCTACAACGATTTTGAGATTTGTCTGAGGTGTTATGATGTTATTTTTACGACGACGATGTGTATTATGCTGCTGAGGTATGTTTACGATTAATAGGCTGAGGCTACTATATGAGTTATTTGATTATGCTTCATATTTATAATGACGAAATATTGACGAGTGTCGATGGCTACGTATATGTGTAATAAGGTAAGGAGTAATGAATAGTGGGTAGGGACTCGTGACTTGTGAAAAAGGATGTTGGAAACCAAGAATCGTACTTTAAGAGTTATGACATGTGTGAATCATGTGTGAATGTATCACAATGCCACTGAACATTTTTTGGACACTTATATTTATAGGATTTTGTTTCTACAGATTTGCAACGCTAATTCTTGACCTGTGAAATATTTTTATATGAGACTGTCACTGTAGCGGTAAATATTTCCGTACGAAAGTTAAGTGACCACCTGCACGTAATGCGTCGCGGGCACCCAGCTGTGTCAGACGCCTGGAGAAAAAGTCATTAGCGCGTGCCTTTCAGAGCACAGGAAAAAAAAAAAGAAAGGGAAGGCCATTATCCTGGCCATTGTCATTCCTTTAGAGAAAGCATCGCAAAAACGACACGGTCGAACTTGAAAACATATGATTACACTAGCTCTTAATTTACGATATTTACTGAAATGCCTAATAAAATGACAAGAAATATTTTTACATCTGCACACCTGATTATGACAAGCGTCTTTCTATGAGAGTTGAGAGAATTTCTACTAACTTACGAAATGCCACATGACTATTGAATGATATTTTTATGCTTTGCTTTTCATAGTTGCTTATTTCATTTGACATCTGTTTTCCAGCTGTGTTGCAGCATTGCTTTTATAAAATAAAATGCATTTGCTAATGTGAACACTTTCTGTCAACAGATCTATTAAATAATTATTTTATGATCCACATTCTTTAAAAAAGGAGCACTTGGAAAGGAAAGAACAATAAGAAGGAACTAGTAACTGCATTCATAATTTTCTTTTCAAGTAATTGGTAACTTTTTGGTAGAATAACTTCTTGTGGTGCACCACTTTAATTACATAGACATTAAGATGATACATTTCCCTTATCTGCATTGTTGTTTAGTGTAATATTTTTTCTGCTTGCGCTATGTCATGTTTAGGTATAAGTTGCTGCTGTTTGCCAGGCATAGTGTTATTGAATTTGACTTTTGCTCATTTATGCTGCTAGCTTTGCCAATTTGCATTTTTTGCATTGCTGTTTGTGTTGATTTGTTATGTGATGCTGCATTTCCTCGTCCCTTAGTTTAGCATCTGAGCTCAGTAGATTTAAGTTAGCTTAAGAGGGGGTAGCCTCTAAGAGAATGAGTTGCGATGAATTGGAAGAAATGCATTGAGAAAACAGGTTTAGGTAGGATTTTCTTGGAAATAAATGTTGAGGTAAGAAATGTGTGAACATATAAATACAGAAAGCATGCTTAGATAGAATTTTTTTTGGTGGAAACAAAGGATGAAATAAGAGGAAAGATATATGAAGTTTTGGGTTGGACTGCAGTACCAAATGTTACACTGAAAACGAACCCTGTCCTTTCCTATTGGTGTTATCCCACTATGTGTTTGTGTACCCTTGAGTATTTGTTTTCTTCCTGTCTCTGTGTACTGTTTCATAGAATTTTTTTCTCTTCTAATACTAAGCTATATTCACTATGAGGAGGAATACTGTTATCCTCAAATATAAGTTGCATTAATAATATGTTATTTTCTTTGTAAAGTTGTTTACAATTCTGTTCTGTTTCAATGTTCATGTGTGAAATTAATGTTTCGAAAACTATTCTCATTATTTTATGTATGTACTTATGTCACTATTTTTGTAACACTGATGTATATGTTTATTTCTATTCTTTTGTAAAGCCTGTACTACAAATGTTATCTGTATTATTATGTTTTTAATGATGTATTTTGTACCTTTGTAATTGTATTCTTATGTTATAAAATTGTAATTGTCACCAGTTCATGACATTATTAACTTGTTAGTTACATTTCACTGCACACGTTTCTGTTGGTCATAGTATGTGGACAATATGTGAGAAGTAGGGACTGTTAGTGTTTGCACGTGTGTTACTAATTCAGCAAGGGACTGGATAACAGCATTGCTGGTTCTAAGGACAATTAGAAACTAACTTTGTGAGTGCACAAGTGGTGGTTTATGGACTTGCTATATTCTCCGCAAGACTCTTCGATGGTGAATGTGCACCTGCACAATCGCAACAGATGGCTGCTGGCCTTCTCTACAAGGACTACAGTGGGTCTGCATCTATGGTGGACCACCAATACCGTAATCTCTACCAGGACTACAGTGGGTCTGCTCTGTGATGACTTACCTACCAATACTCTTCAAAACTTCGAATGACTCTGCTGTGGGTTTGCTCCATTGTGGCCCATTACCTGTCAGCATGTCAAGAGCCAGCACTGTCTTTCCGTTGGAAGGACAACACTACTTCTTCAAGACTGCATGGAAATCCACTACTTCTGTGTGCAATTTCTTTTACTAATGAGACTTTGTGAAAAAAAACCTGTGATTTCCGTAATGAATGATCAGGACTGTCTTTATGGACTGTGAGAAATTTTTAGCTTTTGACCAACATTGTATCAATAAGTGTGTGCATTTGATTTCTTTGTTATTGTAATTATGAAAAATTTTATCAAATCATTATTGGCCACTGCCCAAAAAAAATTTTGTAAAATTTTTTGTGGGGAGCATGGGGGCTATGTAAGTAGGCTGTTTATGTTTTCTTATTGGCAACGTTACGTAGCGCTCAATATGAAAATCACTGGCTGTGCTGTGTGCAGTCTGTGGCTAGTTTGCATTGTTGTCTGCCATTGTAGTGTTGGGCAGCGGCAGCTGGCTGTGAACAGCGCGTAGCGTTGCGCAGTTGGAGGTGAGCCGCCAGCAGTGGTGGATGTGGGGAGAGAGATGGCGGAGATTTGTAATTTGTCATGAACTGATATATATATTATGATTTGTGATGATATTAAGGTAAATACATTGTTTGCTCTCTAATAATATCTTTCATTTGCTAACTACCCCTATCAGTAGTTAGTGCCTTCAGTAGTTTGAATCTTTTATTTAGCTGGCAGTAGTGGCGCTCGCTGTATTGCAGTAGCTTGAGCAGCGAAGATTTTTGTGAGGTAAGTGATTTGTGAAAGGTATAGTTTAATGTTTGTCAGGGCCATTCTTTAGTAGGGAGTTTTGAAAGTTAGATTGCGTTGCGCTAAAAATATTGTGTGTCAGGTTAAGCACAGTCCTGTATAATTGTTCAAAGGGGACGTTGCACAGAGTAGGTGTGTGTTCGACCTCCAGATGAAGATCACTTGAAGGTGAGTGGAACTCTTTCTATAGGCTCGACAGAGAACTGTAATCGGAGCAGCGATTGGGATTTTTTATTTACTTATTTATTTATTAACATTACAGAGTCACCAACCACTGTGATGAATATAGTAGGTCGTTTGCCACTAGACTCTAGTAACAAAGCAGCAGATATGGTCTCTTCATCTTTTCCTGCAGCTTCTTTCAGTGACTTGATTTACCGTGTCTTTTACATAATTGCTTTGACAGCATCTACATTCTTCTGCAGTTCCAGCTCTGTGGATCACTCCCCACACATCAACTCTGGCCAGAAGATACCAGTATGAGATTTTCACTCTGCAGCGGAGTGTTCGCTGATATGAAACTTTCTCGCAGATTAAAACTGTGTGCCAGACCGAGACTCGAACTGGGGACTTTTAATTTCGCGGGAAAGTGCTCTGCCAACTGAGACTCCCAAACAAGACTAACGACCCGTCCTCACAGCTCCAATTACGCAGGTACCCAGTCTCCTACCTTCCAAACTTCACAGAAACTCTCCTGCGAAACTTGCAGAACTAGCACTCCCGGCAGCGCTAATTCTGCAAGTTTCGCAGTAGAGTTTCTGTGAAGTTTGGAAGGTAGGAGACGAAGTACCGGAGGAATTAGAGCTGTGAGGACAGGTCCGCAGTCTTGCTTCGGTAGCTCAGTTGGTAGAGCACTAGTCCGCGAAATGCAAAGGTCCCGAATTCGAGTCCCGGTCCGGCACATAGTTTCAATCTGCCTGGAAGTTTCGGTCTGAAGATAGTTTGTTCTTGGACTGAAAGCAGTCACCAATCAATGAGATTTTGCGATCTATACTCTTCTAAGGTCTTTTCCAAGTGCAGTTGTGAAATTGATCGCTGTTTTTCCAAAATTTTCTCTAAAATATGTAAAAAAACCATGCGATAAATAAAATAAATTTTTAAACAGGAAAAAAATGTTACTTTGTTCTTAAGAAGTTGACAGACGATATGGAAGACTTATACAGAAAAAGAAGTCCCTTTGCCGGTCCTGTGGCTGAGTGGTCCTAGGCGCTTCAGTCTGGAACGGCGCGACCGCTACGGTCGCAAGTTCGAATCCTGCCTCGGGCATGGATGTGTGTGGTGTCCTTAGGTTAATTAGGTTTAAGTAGTTCTAAGTTCTAGGGGACTGATGACCATAGATGTTAAGTCCGATTGTGCTCAGAGCCATTTGAACCATTTTTTTTGAGCCATCTGAACTTTTTTGCTTTGTTTAAGTCCCTTTACCTTCCTGCTGCAAGTTGGAGGATTTCGGTAAACACTTCGAGCCTGTGTGATCTGAATTAGCGTATTACGTTCTACTATGATTACAGGGTGATTCAGATGTCCCTGTCGATATGTTTTATGCAACTTGCAGCGCATTAGAAAACCACGTGTGAAATTTTCATATTCTCTCGCTTGCTAAGCGAAAACAATTAGTCCCACAGAAAAACCGTACAGGGCCTTTTTGTAGGAAGTTTTCTGTGGTTAAATTTTAGACTGAGATACGTTTTCTCTGGAGCCGACGGTTTTCGAGTTATTTAAGAAAAATACGTTTGAAGGCCATTTTATACGTTTTTCGTGTGTAATTCAAAATTACGGAGAAGAAATGCATTCCAACACCAAATTTAAACGCATGAAAATTATTACAAATAGATGCTGTCCATTTTCTCTGTAGGACTAATAGTTTGCATTTAGCTAGCTACAGAATACGAAAATCTTGCACGTGGTATTTGAAGGCGTTGTGGGTTGCGTAAAGCCCACTGAGACAGCCGATCCATCATGTTGAGAAGCTTGTCAGGATTTTGCAGGAGATGTTGTGCTGAGAAATAATTGATTAGAAAAAAATCGATACGTTGCGCCGCTTCCCTGTTATTTAGCACTGAAGTTAGCCCATCGGGTTGCTACTCGCTCAAATTCACGCACTTGCACGTACCTAAATGCGGTAATTCACATACCTGTGGATCTGTGAGTTACCAGTTTTTCAGTTGCTGATTACCAGTTCAAATGTGCCTCTTTCGGAAGTAGTAAATTTAATGTAAGAGACGAAACCAAATGAGGAACACGTTTGGCGACACCATCTCTGGTCATCCACTTAAATTTCCGTGTGCGATGACCTGATTGGATAACTTCAATGCTAAATAACATATGGAACTCTTTGTTAAGAATTATTTCTTGGAACAACCTCTCCAGCAACACCATTACAAACTTCTCAGACTGTTTTGATCACACTGTATGAATATCATGAGCTTAGCCTTACTTGGTTTTTGTATGATATGCGATAGTATTATCTGTTACTGCAATTACTTTCTCTGCTTTCCCAGGCCATAAGCTGGAGAGGAGTCGTGGAAGGGCGACCTCGAACCTTGATCCCGGAAGGGCATATTCTGCGTTAGTGTTTGCGCACTTAAGTCTTATTATGGTTCAAATGGCTCTGAGCACTATGAGACTTAACTTATGAGGTCATCAGTCCCCTAGAACGTAGAACTACTTAAACCTAACTAACCTAAGAACATCACACGCATCCATGCCTAAGGCAGTTTTCGAACCTGCGACCGTAGCGGTCGCGCGGTTCCAGACTGTAGCGCCTAGAACCGCTCGGCCACTCTGGCCGACACATCTTATTATACTGTACATGCATTTTTATGTATCTTAACCAGATTACATATTACAAAATTACACGTTTGAAAACATCATACAAAGAACTAATGAATTATTGGTTTCCTTCGCATAAACAAGAAAATTCGTGGTTTCATTTCTTATTACTAGATTATTTTTAATTCAAATATCTTTTACATGCAATATTGTTGCGATAGTGAGATCTGTTACTATGCCTTATGTGTGTCTGCGTCTGCTGATACTGATGTGTCCATATTATCATCTGTGTCCGTATGTTCATATCTTACCATCGTTTGTTTGAAACTGTGTTTCCCATGTTTTGTGCTGCGGCATATGATGTATGACTGCTGTTGATATTGTATGTCGTCGTTCCTTATTATATCTTGTGCAGCTCTCTTGATATTTATCAGTGATAGAGTTAAGTAAGCTCCACTTATCTGGGCGTCTTAAAGCTTGATTTGATTTCTGTCATCAGTATTACGTATGTGAGTGTGACATATTGTAGTGTTATGCGTTGGAAGAACAATGTTTCCCACATGCACATGTATCACTTTGTTGCCATGTTAGAACCTTCCAAAGATCTAATTGGCATTTTTATGTAATATGCTCCCCTGTTACCCAATCTATCATGTCCAGTCTTCCCCTAGCGGGAATTACACAACTGAGCGGTTGCAATAACGGTTCACAGAATAATTTACGATTACCTTTCAGCGCTGACTTTTCATTTAATGGTATCGTACGTGTGACAGGCATCAAAATTAATTCCCTAAGAAGAAATATTTTAAAATGTGATCAAAGTTTGTTTTCCAGGGAATCTTCGGAAGGACTGAAGTAGATGCGCGATGATTGTAGATGTTCTTGCTGACGCGAGTTTATTTGCTTTGAATGCACCATCCATCTAGTTGTTAGGAAGAATTTAAAGACAAGTAACAGTGTGAGTGACAGATTCATTATAAAGTGAACAGCATTAAATTTTTATTTCTCTTTCTAAGCCAAGTCCTTCGAGAAACTTACTTCACTACCTCGTTATTATTCCCTGTTGGTTCACCTACTTTACTAACACACTTTCCAGTTTCGAAACGGATAAAACACAAATTAAAAAAAACCAATAGAATGAACTGGGAATCGAACACAAATCTTCAGCCGAAATATTTGGGAGTCTTCCATTTTATGTTGTACACAAACGACCTTCCAAATATGAGATGAATCGATTGATCGTGTCTTAGGCCTTGCTTTTATCATCCCTGGAAGTGTAAAACACGCAACTTATTTTGGTCCATACTATCTCCTACAAAAATATGGAAACGAAAAGCCTTGGAATAGAAGAGATGCGTTTCATAGTATCTAAAACGAACAAGTGTTCCTAACTCTTAGGTTGAGCATTTTAGAGCCCATATTTACTACATTTTATTCTTGTTTTCGTCCATACTACCACATCTGTAAATTGCGGACCCCACAGTCTTAGTAACAACAATACCAGTACACGTATTCCATTGTCATAGGTACCAGAACGATTTTCGCCCGAAAAATTACCAGTTCATGACACTGAAGTGGGTGTGCCAACTGTAAAAGTTGTTAGCTCGCCTAAACAGGTCATTCCAAAGGATTTAAATATGCTCAATCTCATGTTAGTAAATTGTCGAAGTGTCTGTAGCAAGATCCCCGAGTTAATCTCTGAAATAAACAGTACCAAAGCCAATATTGTATTAGATACCGAAAGCTGGTTGAAACCAGACATAAAAAGCAGTGAAATTTTGAACTGTCATTGGACAATGTTTAGGAAGGATAGGACTGATGCTATAGGAGGTGGTGTGTTCACTGCAGTTAAAAGCTGTTTAAACGCAGTTGTGATCGATACTGCGTCGGACTGTGAAATGGTCTGGATACAGCTGTCAATCAGACAAGGATTGACTATTGTATTAGGACGTTTTTTTAGACCACGAGCATCCGCAACAATCGTCGCAGAAGGTTTCAGGGAGAGTCTTGAGAACATAGGAAGTAAATATCCAAATTATCCATTAGTTATAGATGGAGAGTTTAATCTAGCATCCCTTGACTGGGAAAATTGCACGTTTATCACAGGGGGCAAAAGCAAAGATTCGTGTGAATTTATTCTAGGAGCGCTCTCAACATACAACCTTGAGGAATTCGTTAAAAAACCAACTCGAGATAGGAATATATTAGATATCTTGGCGACAAACAGACCTGATCTTTTTGAGGAAGATAATCTTGAAGGAGGTATTAGCGACCATAAATTCGTCGTTGTGGCTTCTATGTCAGTGGAAGTTGGGAAAAAAAAACTTCGAAATCCAATCTTCACTGAGGATGTAGAGCATTTATTAGTACCACCAACTTTCAAGTCGCGTAATGATCATCATTCAAAGATAATGGAAATAAGAGCTCGTACTGAGGCGTTCAGACAGTCGTTTTCCCTGGAGCGATCCGCGAGTGGAACAGAGGGGGGGGGGGGGGGGGTTAATATGACGTTGCCGCGTATTGTGCCCTCCGCCACACACCGCTTGGTGGCTAGCGGAGTATATATGTAGATGTAGATGTAACTTTCGTTTCTGGACCAGGATCCATTCTTTCAGATTGATACATTTAGCGTTTTCCATCACCTCTGAAGGTTTTAACTTCATCACTGAATAGCCGCTTTGATACAATGGCTCTGAGCACTATGGGACTTAACATCTATGGTCATCAGTCCCCTAGAACTTAGAACTAATTAAACCTAACTAACCTAAGGACAGCACACAACACCCAGCCATCACGAGGCAGAGAAAATCCCTGACCCCGCCGGGAATCGAACCCGGGCGTGGGAAGCGAGAACGCTACCGCACGACCACGAGATGCGGGCCCGCTTTGATAACCCTTGATTATTTTTCCCGCGTATGTTTGAAGCGACTCAACAATAAACAAGGTAGATTCTTAAGGCTGTGTTAAGCAGTGATATTACCCTATAGTTATTGAAGTCTTCTCTGTTTCCTTTTTTACACATCGGAACTATTAATGATTCTTTCAGTTCTCCTGGTACGGTCTCAGTTTTCCAGGTTACTCGTATCGCGTGATACAAAAATCCACGCAGTAGTTCTCTTCTATATTTTAGTATTTCAGGTGGCATTACTACTGTGTGCATTTTTAATAGAAGATTTAGTCACTTGTTTGGAATTGCCTTGATGATTCTGATGATAATAAATTGTGTATTCTGATAAGAAACGTACACTCTTTCACAGCCGTCAGTCGCTGCTGCTGCTCGGCCTATTCTGCTGTTAAACCCACAGTACCGTTATTGTATTGCGAGTCGGGACGCCCAGTGCAATCAGGAATCCAGCCGACTGCGCGAAACGCGGCGGTATCTGGAGCTTTGGCGAGTTGTGCGCACCTTGACTGTGCCGCGGCAGAGATAGCTGCGTGCCACTGTAGGACTGAACACGGGCGCCCAGAGTTACGAGCCAGATAAAGGGCTGCCACGTTTGGCTCCGTGTTCCTGTCTGAGCCGCGTCCAGGGAAAGGGTTGCCGCGAGCGCAACAGGAGGGGGATATTCTCTGGTCGCACTAAAGGGCACCAACCTGTAATGACACTTTACTGTTAAAGAACGTAGAGATTGTTTACTTTCACTGACGTTGCATGTGATTGAACAGCACTGTAATGACAATGTATTTGCACTGTAAAAGAGACATCATCACATTTTATAAACACTAGTTTACTTAACTAGTAAATGGCCTCAGTTTCTAGAGGTCTACATCGTTTACATTCCACCGCTCACGTCCAGAACCGTTTGTTGAGACAAGCTTGAAGCACCGGTTCTTGTTTTCAAAATACACTCTAAGACGAAAAAAATCGACCAACCGTGAAGGAACTATCCGAATGGAACGCTTACACACAAATGACTGATTTCAGTTGTAGAAAATCTGGACGATTTATTCAAGAGAAACAGCTTCACAAAATGAGCAACTTAGTAAACGGTGGTCCATCTCTGACACTTGTGTAAGCTGTCCGCCCCCGGTAGCTGAGTGGTCAGCGCGACAAACTGTTAATCCTAAGGGCCCGGGTTCGATTCCCGTCTGGGTTTTTCTCCGCTCAAGGACTGGGTGTTATGTTATCCTCATCATCATCATTTCATCTCCATTCAAGCGCAAGTCGCCAAAGTGGCGTCACATCGAAAGATTTGCACCAGGCGGACGGACTTGTGTAAGCTGTATGCGGCTTGGCAATGGTTGACAGAGTTGTTGTTGGATGTCCTCCTGAGGGAGTCTGTCCAAATGGCGCATTAGATCGTCAGATTCCTGAGATGTTTGGAGGGCCCTGTCGATAATGCTCGAAACGTTCTCATTTGGGGAGAGACCCAACTTCCTTACTGGCTAAGGTAGGGTTTAGAAAGCACGAAAATAAACAGTAGAAACTCTCGCTGTGAGCGGGCGGGTATTACCTTGGTGAAATGTAAGCCCCAGTATGACTTGTCATGAAGGCCAACAAAACTAAACGTAGAACATCGCCAACGTACCGCTGTGTTGTAAGGGTCACGCGCCGGCCGCGGTGGTCTAGCGGTTCTGGCGCTGCAGTCCGGAACCGCGGGACTGCTACGGTCGCAGGTTCGAATCCTGCTTCGGGCATGGGTGCGTGTGATGTCCTTAGGTTGGTTAGGTTTAAGTAGTTCTAAGTTCTAGGGGACTTATGACATAAGATGTTGAGTCCCATAGTGCTCAGAGCCATTTGAACCATTTTTTTAAGGGTCACGCGGATGATTACCAAATGCGTCCAGGTGTGAAAAAGATGTCAAATCAGAACATCACTCCTGGTAATTATCAATGAAATTCATCAACAGCCACGTAGTTGAAGTTTTATTTTATATTATTTTCACTACCAGTTTCGGCATTCCACTGTGTCATCTTCAGACCCCATATCCCTCTCTCAAAAATAAACGATATTGTCATATAGTGCCATATATTCCTGGGTGAATTGAGAACCGTATCCCAAGCACTTTATTCGAAGACTTGTTTGTAACTCTAAGTTGCGAGTTAGCGGGTTGTCCGCACCTTGGCTGCACTGCGGCAGAGATGCCACTGTACATTCCTGAAGATAGCATAGCGGAACGTCGAAACCGGTAGTAAAAATAAAATAAAATAACATCTCAACTACATGGCTGTTGGTGATTTCCTTGATAATAACTTGACCAGCTGATGACTCCTGTCCATGATGGATCAAGATACCGCTCGTGCTTGTCATGCCCTAAGGCGGGCAACAGTGAGCTTGATATCAGAGTTCGTCCACACTCTAGGCCACCAGGAAATCAAATGCTGAAAACTTGTGGAGAGGCAGCTAATGATCACTCTGCTCGTTCCTGAGAGGGAAGCAAGGCGAGGAGGCTCCTGGCGACCCCGCAGATTCCGCCACCACTGGTGCATCTGACTGTTTACACAAGTATTACGTAAGCATGAAAGCTTAAATAAAACATGTATCTCTGCACTACAGCTGCTCAAAACATCTACTCATTCCATAACCAAGAATAACATATAAGGAGGAGGAAAAGGCCGCAAAACATGAAATAAATAAATAAAAACAGTCGTGTCTTCCGTTCGTTAGAGGCTCTCTTCACTCGAACAAATATGTGTAGATGACCAATGTGTCGATGATACAGAACATAAGGTACCTTGAGGCGAAATAATGGGGCGAAAAACCCAGTTCTATCTGAATGCGTTTCATACCAAGTCATGAAGACTGCATCCTACTTAATCAGATGTGGTCCGTGTTTTGAATTCTGCAAGATGTCTTTTCTTCTGAATGGTATCTTAGAAAGGAGATTTTTAATTTGTGACCAACGTGGCTGCTTCATCTTTTAACTTCCAGTTGCTCAACCAGACTGTTACACTGTTTTAGTTGTTGTGTAGGTATTGTCTATCTAATTTAATCAAAAACTGCCTTGACGCATACATTTGTTTGAAAGTGTGAATTTGTCAGAGACAGTGTCCCAGGGTAGATGAGGATTACATTTTATACTGTATTTTACCGTCTGCTATATACCTCCCTCGCAAGGAAACCACATTCATCTAACACCAATTGAATATGGACGCTGGTAACCTCGCTGTTGAGCGCCATATACGTACCACCACCACCTGTTACGATAGTTCTTCTTCACTGCAATAGTGAAGGACGGTTGGGACACTTGCAGTGCCTTATACGCTGTACTAGTAGCACTTGCAACTTAGATCTTCAATTATTTGCTAGACGTATTCCAGTCTCTATCTTCCTCTGTAAATATGACGCTTTACAGTTCCATCTAGTACCACGTAAGTTATTCTTTGACGTCTTAATATGTCATATCATCCTGTCTCTTCTTTTTCTAAGTGTTTTCCATAGATGTGAGATGGAAAGCGAAAAGTGACACTTGTCGAAAATTTAGTATTTTGAGCCATTGTAATTTTTACTTTCAGCATTAAACTATGAACAACTTGTAAGCAAAAAGTAATTCCTGTTTCTAAATCTGAGGGAGTTTCGACAGATTCAGGACTACTGATAGAGGATAGAGGTTTTGGCATAAGGCATTTTAGGGTTTCGCTTGATTACCATTGTTTGGTTAGATATATTTAAGAAACAAATTCTGCATGTATATTATCTTCAAAATGTTCTTTTTTAGATTTAAGTTAACATTGCCCATTAATTAGTTACCTCTTCAGGCATGTATCATATAACAGTGTGCATAAATTTAAAACCAAATAGACTGGCCTAAAACTGAGGAAAATCAGCGTACCCTGCACAGCTTTTTGGCGATATACTGGTATTTTTACTCTGGGTTATGGTATCTTTCAGACCAATTTTTGATTTTGAAGCCATTAATGGGCCCAAGCCAAGGAAAATTTTGAGTTCAAAAAGCCTTCATAGATTGCTGAAGTCTCGTGTTTTATAGCGTCCAAAGGATTTGATTATCTATTCCAAAATAGTTGTGTCCGTAGGGGTCAAAGGACCTTCACAAAGAGCAAGCATTTTCACCTCTTTTTCTTTCGTTCTAGAATATATGGTTGGTAAGGATCTTCCACAGGATCCTCATCGTCGCTGACTTGAGGTCTTGGTTCGACTTCAGGACAACGCTATCCTTTTATTCCTCTTTGTAATAGGTCCTGATGTCTTTAAAAAGATAATCTTTTCATTGTTTTGTAATGTCTGCTGGAAATACTGCACCACGGAACCCAATGGGTCCATTTTCTTCTGGAAAGATGCCGTGCACAAGTCTATTTCCATCAGTGTTCCTTTTGCAATGCACCCTACCCTTGTAGCTAACGCTGAACTCAAAGTACACTCCTGGAAATTGAAAAAAGAACACATTGACACCGGTGTGTCAGACCCACCATACTTGCTCCGGACACTGCGAGAGGGCTGTACAAGCAATGATCACACGCACGGCACAGCGGACACACCAGGAACCGCGGTGTTGGCCGTCGAATGGCGCTAGCTGCGCAGCATTTGTGCACCGCCGCCGCCAGTGTCAGCCAGTTTGCCGTGGCATACGGAGCTCCATCGCAGTCTTTAACACTGGTAGCATGCCGCGACAGCGTGGACGTGAACCGTATGTGCAGTTGACGGACTTTGAGCGAGGGCGTATAGTGGGCATGCGGGAGGCCGGGTGGACGTACCGCCGAATTGCTCAACACGTGGGGCGTGAGGTCTCCACAGTACATCGATGTTGTCGCCAGTGGTCGGCGGAAGGTGCACGTGCCCGTCGACCTGGGACCGGACCGCAGCGACGCACGGATGCACGCCAAGACCGTAGGATCCTACGCAGTGCCGTAGGGACCGCACCGCCACTTCCCAGCAAATTAGGGACACTGTTGCTCCTGGGGTATCGGCGAGGACCATTCGCAACCGTCTCCATGAAGCTGGGCTACGGTCCCGCACACCGTTAGGCCGTCTTCCGCTCACGCCCCAACATCGTGCAGCCCGCCTCCAGTGGTGTCGCGACAGGCGTGAATGGAGGGACGAATGGAGACGTGTCGTCTTCAGCGATGAGAGTCGCTTCTGCCTTGGTGCCAATGATGGTCGTATGCGTGTTTGGCGCCGTGCAGGTGAGCGCCACAATCAGGACTGCATACGACCGAGGCACACAGGGCCAACACCCGGCATCATGGTGTGGGGAGCGATCTCCTACACTGGCCGCACACCACTGGTGATCGTCGAGGGGACACTGAATAGTGCACGGTACATCCAAACCGTCATCGAACCCATCGTTCTACCATTCCTAGACCGGCAAGGGAACTTGCTGTTCCAACAGGACAATGCACGTCCGCATGTATCCCGTGCCACCCAACGTGCTCTAGAAGGTGTAAGTCAACTACCCTGGCCAGCAAGATCTCCGGATCTGTCCCCCATTGAGCATGTTTGGGACTGGATGAAGCGTCGTCTCACGCGGTCTGCACGTCCAGCACGAACGCTGGTCCAACTGAGGCGCCAGGTGGAAATGGCGTGGCAAGCCGTTCCACAGGACTACATCCAGCATCTCTACGATCGTCTCCATGGGAGAATAGCAGCCTGCATTGCTGCGAAAGGTGGATATACACTGTACTAGTGCCGACATTGTGCATGCTCTGTTGCCTGTGTCTATGTGCCTGTGGTTCTGTCAGTGTGATCATGTGATGTATCTGACCCCAGGAATGTGTCAATAAAGTTTCCCCTTCCTAGGACAATGAATTCACGGTGTTCTTATTTCAATTTCCAGGAGTGTAGATATATTTAACTATGTGAGGTACCTTTGTTAACATTACTATTCTTCAACACATTTAGCCAGTCTCATATATTCACAGCAACTTCGCCTTTCTCATTTCCAGCAGGAACAGCAGAGTTAATTCGAATTATAAGGGCAGGTTTTTGTTGTTAGAGTAACGTCAGCTGTCAGATGGCATTTTTGGGCTGCCAACCACAAACTGCTAACATCTGGAGGCATTTATGACTCCCTTACAAAAAAAAAGCGCATTGTCTGGTACTACTGTATTCACAACAGTTTCTTTTTCTGTACGAAACAAGTCTGAGCTCCTTAAAGAACACATAAAATTTAGGAGTTACTATTTTGAAAAGAACTGCATACTCAGCTGCGAGACTTTGAAAGGGGTCCTCTTGTCAGGCCATCGTTATTACCCCACAACGACGAGGAGTACTTTTTTAGAAGACTGACATCGACTGCTTTTAATGATATTATTGACTCCTGTCATATTCAAACATCTTTCAATCGATATTAGCACGTAATGAAGTAAATTACCCGAACATACAAAAATACGTAAGAAGATATTCTACACAATATCCAACGATTTTTCTCATCGACAAGGGGACCATTTTTGTTTTCTGTTCCACACTTGCCTTTTTTCGCCGATACTGCGGAGAACGTCGTCATTCCTTTCTTACCAGCCCACCAAATTTTCAACATTCTTCTGTAGGACCACATCTTATATGCTTCAATGCTGCAATTGTCTACCGTTCCGGTTGTCTCAGACCATCTTTCAACAACATACAATTCTGTGTTCCAAATGTACATTCTCACAAATTTCTCGTCCAAATTAAGTCCTATGTTTGATGCTAGTAAACTTCTCTTTGCCAGGAATGCGATTCTTTTCCACTGATACGCCGCTTTCCATGTCCTCCTTGCTTCGTTCATCATGGGAGATTTTTCTGTCTAGGTATCAAAATTCCTTAACTTCGTTTACCTCGTGCTCCACAACTCTGATTAAGGGGGGTAGGACGTCAAACGGGCCGACTTGGAGCAGGAGAGTCACCGCAGGATATTTTAATTTCTACTGTCCATACTTTTACAAATAAATTCATAAAACTTTGTCACCATGATCAGGAAGGATTGAGGACTCACACTCATCGCAGTGGGAGTTCAAAAACGTAAATACCTTTTTTTTACATGTGGAATTTCATCATTTTTCACTTATTACTGGCTGCATTTGTTGCTATAGGTACACTTTTCTTCCTAAGTAAGAGAGATTCTTCGATGAATGTTTCATAGCATACATACTGTATACATACTGTGGAAAAAATTGAGGTAATTAACTATAAAACTTGAATTTTTTCTAAACATGAAGTTTAAAATGTAACAGTTCATTCATTTTTTCATAAATTAAATAACTTCTGGATTTTCATACACCTGTAACTATGGTTTGTAAGATGTGCAAAAGTCATTGAAGAATCTCTCTTACTTGGGAAGAAAAGCGCACCTATAGCAACAAATGCAGCCAGTAGTAAGTGAAAAAATGGTGAAATTTTACATCTAAAAAAATGTGTTTTGTTACGTTTTTGAGCTTCCACTGCTATGAGTATGAATCCTGAATCGGTCCTGGTCATGCTGTTAAAGTTTTATAAATTTATTTATAATAGTATAGACAGTGGAAATTAAAACGTCCTGTGGTGCCTCTCCTGCTCCAAGTAGGCCCGTTTGACGTCCTACCCCCCTTAAGTTTCTCGCTAGCCATCTACAGATTAAAGCAAATGAAAAACTCTCTTTTAAAAAATAGTATGTTTTCCGAGGTAAGGGCAATAACGCAACATAGTTTGATAGGTGAAAGGGGACAGGTAGCCACTGAAGAGAATTAGCCTCGACGGCAAACCCGCCGCTCGTCACCGTGGTGCGCGGAAAGCGGCAGAGGCAGAGCCGGGATTAGTAGGGAGTGTGGTGTGGCGTGGCGTGCTGCGGAGACTGCAGTCCACGTACGGGCAATATGGCGGCAGCTGAGTCCAGCCGCCTCATCAGCGCGCTGTGGCGGAAGGTCGTAATTGGAATGCGCGCCGCTGCCCGTGTCTGGCGCCCACCGGCCGCCGGTCGCCGCCGTCGCCGCCGCCGCACCTATACTGGCGTAGTGTCGTGTGCAGATAACGAGCGCTCCGGCGCACCGGCTACTCCTCTGTCCTCTGTCCACAGCCCCAGCTGCCAAGCCTCTGGCTTGTTACGCCACGACTGCTCCCAAACGGGTCTCACTCTGGCGCCAAGCCTCCATAAGTTAACAGTAACTGGTGTCCCACTTTTCTATTTGCATGACATTTGTAGATACACGACACTTCCTTATTTTTTTATATTTTTTTACACTACTGGCAAATAAAATTGGTACAGCAAGAAGAAATGCAGATGAAAAACGGGTATTCATTGGACAAATGTACTAGAACTGATACGTAATTTCATGTTCACGTGATTTGGGTGCATAGATCCCGAGAAATCAGTACCCAGAACAACCACCTCTGACCGTAATAACGACCTTGATACGCCTGGGCATTAAGTCAAACAGAGCTTGGATGGCATGTACAGGTACAGCTGCCCATGCAGCTTCAACACAATACCACAGTTCCTAAAGAGTAGTGACTGGCGTATTGTGACGAGCCAGTTGCTCGGCCATCATTGACCAGACGTTTTCACTTGGTGAGAGATCTCGAGAATGTGCTGGCCATAGCAGCAGTCGAAGATTGTCTGTATCCAGAAAGGCCCGTACAGAACCTGCAACATGCGGTCGTGCGTTATCCTGCTGAAATGTAGGGTTTTGCAGGGATCGAATGAAGGGTAGAGCCACGGGTCGTAACACATCTGAAATGTAACGTCCACCGTTCACAGTGCCGTCAGTGCGAACAAGAGGTGACCGAGACGAGTAACCAATGGCATCCCATACCATCACGCAGGATGATACGCCAGTATGGCAATGACGAATACACGCTTCCAATATGCGTATACCGCGATGTCACCAAACACGGATGCGACTATCATGATGCAGTAAACAGAACCTGGATTCACCCGAAAAAAATGACGTTTTGCATTCGCGCACCCAGGTCGTCGTTGAGTACACCATCGCAGGCGCTCCTATCTCTAATGCAGCGTCAAGGGTAACTGCAGCCACGTTCTGCGAGCTAATAGTCCATGAAGCTGCAGACGTCGTCTAACTGTTCGTGCAGATGGTTGTTGTCTTGGAAACGTCCCCATCTGTTGACTCAGGGATCGAGTCGTGGCTGCACGATCTGTTACAGCCATGCGGATAAGATGTCTGTCATCTCGACTGCTAGTGATACGAGGCCGTTGGGATCCAGCACGGCGTTCCGTATCACCCTCCTGAACCCACCGATTCCATATTCTGCTAACAGTCATTGGATCTCGACCAACGCTAGCAGCAATGTCGCGATACGACAAACCGCAACCGCGATAGGCTACAATACAACCTTTATCAAAGTCGGAAACGTGATGGTACGCATTTCTCCTCTCCTCCTTACACGGGGCATCACAACAACGTTTCACCAAGCAACGCCGGTCAACTGCTGTTTGTGTATGAGAAATCGGTTGGAAACTTTCCTCATGGCAGGATGTTGTCGGTGTCGCCACGGGCGGCAACCTTGTGTGAATACTCTAAAGAGCTAATGATTTGCATATCACAGCATCTTCTTCCTGTCGGTTAAATTTCGCGTCCGTAGCACGTCATATTCGTGGTGTAGCAATTTTAATGGCCAGTAGTGTATTATACACTCTGGCAAGACTAGTGCCACCAGGCTTCTGTCATACAGTGACGGAAAAATCGCGGCACAAATAAGTAATTAATTTAGAGTAATGAAATTTCCGGAATACTTTTGTCTAGGTAACATATTTCAACGCGTAACATTGAAAGATCACAGGTCAATATAAGCCTGAGAAGAGCCGTTAGAAATGTGAAACGCTGTTACATTTATAACCGATGTAACTGCAAGATGTTAAATGAGTGCTTGTAAACGTGCATGCATTGTGCTGTAAGTATGTCAGTGTGTGGGATGGAATTCCGCGCCTGTTGCACTTGGGTGGTCAATACTGGGACAGTTAATGTCGGTTATGCTGGAGTAGTCGTCCGATGATGTCGCATATGTGCTCGATTGGAGTCAGATCTGGTAATCGAGCAGGCCAAGGCACCATGTCGATACTCTGTAGAGCATGTTGGGTTACAACAGCGGTATGTGGACGACCGTCATCCTGTTGGGAAACAACCACTAGAATGTGTCCTCGGAGTCTTTCACAGTGACATACTTCATTAAAATCTTCTGGGTTAACAAGCAACGTCCAGCATGCTGACCGATTGGTTGAAAGCCCTCAACTGGCCTCATTCTAATTAACACGCAGGCATCACTGGGCCGGCCGTTGTGACCGAGCGGTTCAAGGCGCTTTAGTCCAGATCCGCGCTGCTGCCACAGTCGCAGGCTCGAATCCTCCCTCGGGCATGGATGTGTGTTATGTCCTTACGTTAGTTAGGTTTAAGTAGTTCCTAGGGGACTGATGGCCTCAGACGTTAGGTCCCATAGTGCTTAGAGCCATTTGAACCACAGGTATCACTGGCACCGATGCAGAACCAGCTTTAATCAGGAAACACAAACCTCCTCCATATCCTCTAATGAGCTCTCGTTTTATACCATTGAAGTCGCAACTGGTGGTGGTTTGGTGTCAGTGGAATGTACGCTGTAGGGCGTCTGGCTCGAGGCTGACCTCGAAGTAACCGATTTCTAACAGTTCGTTAGCTCACTATGGTGCCAACGCTCAAATTTCTGCTACAGATTCAGTTCTATGTGTCAGAGCCCCACCCCAAACGCGAGGGTCTTCCTTCTTGGTAGCGAGTCTTTCTTGCCTTAAAGGCTTTCTTGACGAACGTAAAGTCGCCACGCAATCTCAAAGGTAACTAAGGCTCACTACCGCTACAGCGTCTGTTTAAAGCAAAACTGATTTCATCCTCATAGTGGCGTAACTAGAATCGCTCTTATGCAACTGGCACAGGTGTATGAATAGATGTTATCTTTCTTTCAGATGTGGAAACATGCCTACCAAATTTCGTTTCCTTCTTGGTGATGCGATTTCTTTTTCTGTCAGTGTATTTCATCAGGCACTCTACATACTTTATCGTACATTACAATAAGAAAGTAGTAATTTACATCGAGCACAGATTAACATTTAGAAATTACTGAAGTGCATATTTTACATTCGTTCCAGAGAAGGACACAATAAATTTCCATTTGGAAAGATACATGGATGAGTCTAACGTTATCACGCAACTAAGTTTCGCCTGGTGCTATGGCGACACACTAAAGTAAGTAAACAAGGGTTGGACAAAGGTATGGAAACAGTTCTGCCGGACGAAAATACACTTGCCAGTACAACAGTGGGTCTTTTGGGTTGCTCTGGCAGGAGATTGTGTGAAACTATAACACGTGAAATATTAGTTCACTTTATTACACTATAGACATGATGATTTACTCAGTAAAACCCCTTTTCCACAGGAATGTTGTGAGTGTTTACAAGTGTCTCTAGATATTAAAGTATCACTTCATACAGACAAATTTACGGGACTCTTCACTTGAATAATAACTGACATAATGTTAACATTAAAGTTCTGCCTGCGACATTTAATACACTAGCAGCGTATCCCAGATGAAGCTGTCGTCCTCATCGTCGACTGCGAACCGGGCAGGGCGTTACTCAACTCAGCCGTATCTAGACCATCGGCTGCGTTGGGATAGCGAAGCTCTCTACGGAGCCTGGCTACGCTGGCGTTTCTCATGTCTCAGTGTGGCATGCAGCGATCATCGTTTTCTGTCGTTTCGTTACTGGGCGCCATCCTAGCTAATTCTCGTTCTTCGGACGACGCCAAGGGAACGCAATGAGACATGCATCCTTGAACATAAATGAAGATGCTGACGAATGCTGCCGGTTAAGCTGCATTATTTGACCACGAACGGCACCTGCGCAGTGTCTTCAATGTCTTCGTGGCTACAACAGTGATCTGTGTAGTTGTGAGTGGATTATGACGCAACGAAATGAATTCGAACGTGGACAAGTTGGTGGTATTGGTATGGTGGGTTCTTCCCTAACAAAATATGCCGAAACGTTTGGTGTTTCAAGAGGCACCATATCGAAGATTTACACCGCTTACAGCGAAAGCGAAAAAGATCGTCCGCTAAGACATAACGCAGAGGAAAGTGTGTGTGGAGTGATTATGATGGACGGTCATTGAAGAGGACTGTGGCTATAATTTAGAGGACAAGAGCTGAAAAAGTCACTGCAGAACTGAACGACACTTTCGTCACCCATGTCAGCATCAGAGCAATACTCTATAAGCAGTGAATTGCAGGACGTTCTGGAGTTCCAAATCCACTCATCAGTGGTTCAAACCCCTGTAACATGAAAATATGGTGCGGAAGCAATGAAACGTGTAAAAGGAAGCCTGCTGCTTGGTTGCCTTGGTGATGGTAGGACTGGGCAAACATGACTTGAAACCCATTTGGTATTTTTAGTACAATTTATTACAATGACGAAGTTCTATGACAAATATACAATACACTGAAAGATATCAACTGAAGTCAAAAGGAATAAGTTTCAATTACGAAGCTACCGTGTAATCGGGACCCATCACGTGCTACATCTGTCAATGAACGAAGACAACATCTCATTCTAAAACACAAACGTAAATTAACATTACACTGCGTGCAATGACAACTGATTAAACTTACATTTTGGACAGTGTCATTAACCATAAGAATCTCATTCTTCTAAACACAAATTTAAATTGAATTGAAGCAAGTTTCATTAATTTCCAATGGCTCATGTGTGTTCGAAATGGTGAGCAAAACGGGCACCCCAAGGTAATTAACAATAGAATCAGATGTACAAATGGACACGCACCAAAATTTGCCAGCAAGATGTGCGAGATTTAACGAACGCACATGCGGCTAAACGAGAACTGGAAGCTTCACACTTGACAAGAAATTCAAAAAGATACTTAAACTTGATTTTGAACCCAAATGCCTCAAATAAATGCAAGGACACACGCATTTAAGCAATAGGACATAGGTTGTCTTAGTGTAATACTCTCTAGTCAACAATTAAATAATGAGCCAACAGGCGTTCAACCAACATGGAAGCTAATACTTTAATAAAAAGGAAGTTCATTAAAATACCAACACCAGTTGCACACGAACACACTTCTCCGTGAAAACAAGTTAGGGCTGGATGCTCTCCCAGTCACAGTGCCAACCAACAAGTATCGTCCGTCAATACACCACAATGGAGCAGAATTAATTCATAAAATTTTCGTAGAAAGTACGCTGATCAGACAGCCCATTCAAACAAAGTGGAAGTGGAGTGCATTGCAGAACTGTTTTGTTTTGTTGACGTCTTCAGTCCGAAGACTGGTTTGATGGGACTTTCCATGCTACTCTATCCTGCGCAAGCCTCTTCGACTTCGAATAACTGCTGCACCCTACATCCTTCTGAATATGCTTACTATATTCATCTCTTGACCTGCCTCTACGATCTGAACCACCCACACTTCCCTCCAATTTTGAACGGATGGTCCTTGACGTGGCAGAATGTCAACTATCAACCAATCCCTTCCTTTTCTCAACTTCAGCCACAAATTTCTTGTTTCCCCAGATCTGTTCAGTATCTAGCCATTAGTTACGTGATCGACTAATATAGTCTTCAGCATTCTTCTGTAGCACCACATTTCAAAAACTTCTATTCTCTTCTTGTCTAAACTGTCTATCGTCCGCCTTTCACTTCCATACATCGATACACTTCAATTACCTTCATAAAAGACTTCATCTCAGTCATGCAGAAGGTACCAGATAGTGCTGGGAGGAGGAACCCTCATTGCACCAGCAATTGTTCGTGTACTTTTTGACAAGTTCTCTTCAAAGTGATGCAATATGGCCTCTTCCAATTCGGATGTGCGGCTTCTCCTCGGAGCACAACATGTTTGATGCTAACAAATTTTTCAGTTTCACTGCCAGTCTACATTTTATATCTTCTCCACTTCGGCCATCATCAGTTCAAATTGAAATGGTTCTGAGCACTATGGGACTTAACTTCTGAGGTCATCAGTCCCCTAGAACTTAGAACTACTTAAACCTAATTAACCTAAGGACATCACACGCATCCATGCTCGAGACAGGATTCGAACCTGCGATCGTAGCGATCGCACTGTTCCAGACTGGAGCGCCTAGAACCGCTCGGCCACTCCGGCCGGCCCATCATCAGTCATTTTGCTACCCAAATAACGGAACTCGCCTCTACTTTTAATGTCTCGTTTCCTGATCTAATTTCATCAGCATCACCTGATTTAATTCCACTACATTTCATCATCCTTGATCTGGTTTTGTTGATGTTCATCTTATATTTTCTTTTCCAAAACCCTGTCCATTCAGTGCAGCTGCTCTTCCAAGTCCTTTGTTGACTCTTAGACATTTAAAATGTCATCGCCGCGCCTTAAAGTCTTTATTTCGTCCCCTGAACTTTAATTCCTACTCCAAATTTGTCTTTGGTTTACTTTACTACTTGCTCAACGTACAGATTGATAACATCGGAGACAAGCTACAGCCCCGTCTCACTCCCTTCTAAACCACTGCGTCCCTTTCATGTTCCCCAACTCTTATAACTGCCGTCTGATTTGTGTACAGCCGGCCGATGTGGCCGAGCGGGTCAAGGCGCTTTAGTCTGGAACCACGAGACCGCTACGGTCGCAGGTTCGAATCCTGCCTCGGGCATGGATGTGTGTGATGTCCTTAGGTCAGTTAGGTTTAAGTAGTTCTAAGTTCTACGGGACTGAAGACCTCAGATGTTAAGACCCACAGTGCTCAGACCCATTTGAACCATTTGACCCATTTGTGTACAATGTAAACAGCCTCTCGCTTCCCGTATTTTACCCTTTACCTTCAGAATGTCAAAAAGAGTTTTCCAGTCAACATTTTCAAAAGCTCTCTCGAGGTCTACAAATGCTATAAGTGTAGGTTTGTCTTTCTGAAAACTATCTCCTAAGATAATTTGTCGGGTCAGTATTGCATCTCCTGTGCCTACGTTTCTCCTGAAGCCAAACTGATCTTTCCCGAGATCGGGTCTATCAGGTTTTGCATTCTTCCGTAAAGAATTCGTGTTAGTATCTTGCAACCATGACTTATTAAACTGTTAGTTTTATGAACCACAAAATATAAAAGAAAGTTGTTCTCAAGGACTTAATTACGAAAACCGTAGGTTCTAAGGGAGGCTGAGTTGCACCGCACGCAGTATAACTATCTACACTACAGGCCATTAAAATAGCTACACCAAGAAGATGACGTGCTACAGATGCGAAATTTAACCGACAGGAATAAGATGCTCTGATATGCAAATGATTAGCGGACTGAAGACCTCAGAAGTTAAGTCCCATAGTGCTCGGAGCCATTTTTTTTAAGTTGACCAGCGTTGCCTGGTGAAACGTTGTGATGCCTCGTGTAAGGAGGAGAAATGCGTACCATCACGTTTCCGACTGTGATAAAGGTCGGATTGTAGCCCATCGCGATTGCGGTTTATCGTATAGCGACATTGCTGCTCGCGTTGGTCGGGTTCCAATGACTGTTAGCAGAATGTGCAATCGGTGGGTTCAGGAGGGAAATACGGTACGCCGTGCTGGATCCCAACGGCCTCGTATCACTAGCAGTCGAGATGACAGGCATATTATCCGCATGGCTGTAACAGATCGTGCATCCATGTCTCGATCCCTGAGTCAACAGATGGGGACGTTTCCAAGACAATAACCATCTGCACGAACAGTTCGACGACGTTTGCAGCAGCATGGACTATTAGCTCGTAGACCGTGGCTGCGGTTACCCTTGACGCTGCATTAGAGACAGGAGCGCCTGCGATGGTGTACTCAACGACGAACCTGGGTGCACGAATGGCAAAACGTCATTTTTTCGGATGAACCCAGTTTCTGTTTACAGCATCATGGTGGTCGCATCCGTGTTTGGCGACATCGCGGTGAACGCACATTGGAAGCGTGTATTCGTCATCGCCCTACTGGCGTATCACACGGCGTGATGGTATGGGGTGCCATTGGTTACACGTCTCGGTCACCTCTTGTTCGCATTGACGGCACTTTGAACAGTGGACGTTACATTTCAGATGTGTTACGACCCGTGGCACCACCCTTCATTCGATCCCTGCCATTCCCTACATTTCAGCAGGGTAATGCACGACCGCATGTTGCTGGTCCTGCAGGGGACTTTCTGGATACAGAAAACGTTCGACTGCTGCCCTGGCCAGCACATTCTGCAGATCTCTCACCAATTGAAAACGTCTGCTCAATGGTGACCGAGCAACTGGCTCGTCACAATACGCCAGTCACTACTCTTGATGAACTGTTGTATCGTGTTGAAGCTGCATGGGCAGCTGTACCAGTACACGCCATCCAAGCTCTGTTTGAGTCAATGCCCAGGCGTATCAAGACCGTTATTACGGCCAGCGGTGGTTGTTCTGGATACTGATTTCTCAGGATCTATGCACCCAAATCGCAGGAGCGCCTGTGATAGTGTACTCAACGACGAACCTGAGTGCACGAATGGCAAAAGGTCATTTTTTCTGATGAGTCCAGGTTCTGTTTACAGCATCATGATGGTCGCATCCGTGTTTGGCGACATAGCGGTGAACGCACATTGGAAGTGTGTATTCGTGATCGCTATACTGGTGTATCACCCGGCGTAATGGTATGGGGTGCCATTGGTTACACGTCTTGGTCAGCTCTTGTTCGCATTGACGGCACTTTGATCAGTGGACGTTACATTTCAGATGTGTTACGACCCGTGGCTCTATCCTTCATTCGATTCCTGCGAAAGCCTACATTTCAGCAGGATACTGCACGACCGCTTGTTGCAGGTCCTGTACGGGCCTTTCTGGACACAGAAAATGTTCGACTGCTACCCTGGCGAGCACATTCTCCACATCCGTCACCAATTAAAAACATCTGGTCAATGGTGGCCAAGCAACTGGCTCGTCACAATACAACAGTCACTACTCTTGATGAACTGTGGTATCGTGTTGAAGGTGCATGGGCAGCTGTACCTGTGCACGCCATTCAAGCTCTGTTTGACTCAATGCCCAGGCGTATCAAGGCCGTTATTACGGCCAGAGGTGGTTGTTCTGGGTACTGATTTCTCAGGATCTATGCACCCAAATTGCGTGAAAATGTAATCATATGTCAGTTCTATTACAATATGCTTGTCCAATGAATATCATCTACATTTCTTCTTGGTGTATCAATTTTAATGGCCAGTAGTGTATTTGATCTACGAGGGTTGCACAGAAAGCAGTGCACCGCATTTTTCCCCTCAACAATTCTTTATTGAACGTAATGAGAATCACACACAGGAAAGAATGGTGTTTTATCTACACACCCTAATTTTCCACGTAATCTCCATCCCGTTCTGTGCCCTTCCTCGAGGGCGAGACATGAGCATGTTACCCTGCCGGTACCAGTCCTTACCTTGGTTGCGAAGCCAATGTTTCACGGGGTGAATCACCTCGTCACCGTCCTCAGATTGTCTTGCACGAACGGCATCCTTTAATGGCCCAAGCAAGTGAAGTCCGAGGGCGTTAGGTCAGGGCTGTAGGGTAACACTGACCTACCCTGTTTTGCGATGTGTTCAGCAGTCCTCAGACTTCCGAGGGGCCAAGTGCTTTCGTGTTGCAGCAAAACATCTACGTTGCTGTGGCGCCAAAGTCGCCGGAAGAGTTTTGTTAATGTGTTGAATGCTTCTGAATTAATGGTACCGCCTCTTGGCATCTCATCAATGAGAATCATATCTTCCCAGTCCTGAAACATGGTGATCATGACCTTACCGGCGGAAGCAGTGGCTTTGAATTTTTTTCTGTGGAGAGCGGAAATGGCGCCATTCCATCGACTGTCTTTCGGGCTGAAAATGGTGAACCCAGGTTTCATCATATGTCATTATCCGGGACAAGAAGGCCTCAGCTTCCAAACGTTGCAGCAAATCAAGACAAATGTTTTTCTGTGCGATTCGTGGGCCATCGTTAGACACCGCGGGACCCATCTTGCACACACTTTTCAAATGAATATAATTGCTTCCACACTTCCTTTGCTGATTGCCAGATGCCGAGTCGTAATGCGTCTGTCCTCGCGAATGACAGTATCAACTCGCTGCAACATGTCAGGTGTGACAGCCGTGGGTGGCCTTCCCGACCGCCGCAAATCGTGGAGCTCCGCCGAGCCACCTTCTGATGACGTCACCCTCCGTGCCCGGCGACTAGCCGTACTTCTGTCAACAGCAGATCCTCCATAGACTTTGTGAATACTCCCCGCAGTTTCTTTCTCTGCAGTGAGAAATTCTACATCTACATCTACATACATACTCCGCAATCCACCATACGGTGCGTGGTGGAGGGTATCTAGTACCACAACTAGAATCTTCTCTCCCTGTTCCACTCCCAAACAGAACTAGGGAAAAATGACTGCCTATATGTCTCTGTACGAGCCCTGATCTCACTTATCTTATCTTTGTGGCCTTTCTGCGAAATGTAATTTGGCGGCAGTAAAATTGTACTGCAGTCAGCCGCAAATGCTGGTTCTCTAAATTTCCTCAGTAGCGATTCACGATAAGAACGCCTCCTTTCCTCTAGAGCCTCCCATCCGAGTTCCTCAAGCATTTCCGTAACACTCGCGTGATGATCAAACCTACCAGTAACAAATCTAGCAGCCCGCCGCTGAATTCCTTCCATGTCCTCCCTCAATCCGGCCTGACAGGGATCCCAAACGCTCGAGCAGTACTCAAGAATAGGTCGTATTAGTGTTTTATAAGCGGTCTCCTTTACAGATGAACCACATCTTGTCAAAATTCTACCAATGAACCGAAGACGACTATCCGCCTTCCCCACAACTGCCATTACATGCTTGTCCCACTTCATATCGCTCTGCAATGTTACGCCCAAATATTTAATCGACGTGATTGTATCAAGCGCTACACTACTAATGGAGCATTCAAACAAGGATTCTTTTTCCTATTCATCTGCATTAATTTACATTTATCTATATTTAGAGTTAGCTGCCATTATTTACACCAATCACAAACCCTGTCCAAGTCATCTTGTATCCTCCTACAGTCACTCAACAACGACACCTCCTCGTACACAACAGCGTATCAGCAAACAGCCGTACATGCTATCCACCCTATCCAAAAGATCATTTATGTAGATAGAAAACAACAGCGGACATACCACACTCCCCTGGGGCACTCCAGATGATACCCTCACCTCCGATGAACACTCACCATCGAGGAGAACGTACTTTGTATAACTTAAGAAGTCTTCGAGCCACTCACATACTTGGGAACCAATCCCATATGCTCGTGCGTTAGTTAGGAGTCTGCAGTAGGGCACCGAGTCAAACGCTTTCCGGAAGTCAAGGAATATGTTATCCGCCTCAAACCCTTCATCCATGGTTCGCAAGATATCATGTGAAAAAAGGGCGAGTTGCGTTTCGCAGGAGCGATGCTTTCTACAGCCGTGGTGATGCATGGACAGCAACTTCTCTGTCTCAAGGAAATTCATTATATTCGAACTGAGAATATGTTCGAGAATCCTGCAACAAACCGATGTTGAGGATACTGGTCTGTAATTTTGAGGATCCGTCCTTCTACCCTTCTTATATACAGGCGTCACCTGCGCTTTTTTCCAGTCGCTCGGGACTTTACGTTGGGCAAGAGATTCGCGATGAATGCAATCTTAGTAATGACGGTACGTTTCTTGTAATGTACATAACCAACAAACACCATTTTGAAACTGTTCGATTCCCGGCGGGGTCAGGGATTTTCTCTGCCTCGTGATGGCTGGGTGTTGTGTGCTGTCCTTAGGTTAGTTAGGTTTAAGTAGTTCTAAGTTCTAGGGGACTGATGACCATAGATGTTAAGTCCCATAGTGCTCAGAGCCATTTTTTGATACTGTCCTGCAGCTATTCTATTTGTCGGAAGTGACGGAAACATGGCGCGCTCACTCAGGAGACTTCAAATAATACGTAGGTAAAGTTTCGCATTCGCAGCATTGTTTTCGGCTGAGAAAAAAAAAAAAACGCGGCGCATTACTTTCTGGGCAACCCTCATACTTTTGAGTGAATGGCGTATGATAGCTATCCACCTCCAGCATCGTTACCTGAAATTGCCAATATTTTGGGGGAAGAATGCTATAAAATTTCTTTAAAAACTATGCAGGAACTGCATTAAGAGACCACGGAAGTTGTTTTGAATGTCACCATGTTTCCTGCACCGCGTTGGGAATGGTTATGTGAAGTGTCGCTTCCGTATTTTTGTCTACATCATTTGTAAGCGGAGCAGTGAGAAAGGGAGAATCTTCCCAGTGACTGAATCGGCTATAAGTTAGAAATACATTGACATAAGCTGGTTTGACATAGGGAAAATTTTTATGGTCCTGTGCTTAGGAACGAGTATCTCGGACACAGCAAAGCTAGTTCGCTGTTCAAGCGCTGGTGCCATGATCATCTATGGAAACTGGTTGAAGGATGGTGAAACCAAGAGTAAGCGACAAGATGTTTGTCCACGACTTATGTTTCAAATGGCTCTGAGCACTATGGGACTTAACATCTGAGGTCATCAGTCCCCTAGAACTTAGAACTACTTAAACCTAACTAACCTAAGGACATCACACACATCCATGCCCGAGGGAGGATTCGAACCTGCGACCGTAGCAGTCACGCGGTTCCGGACTGAGCGCCTAGAACCGCTAGACCACCGCGGCCGGCCACGACGTATGACGGAACGTAAAGGTCGGAGGCTCTCCCGCTCTGTAAAGTAGTAAAGGCGGCGACCTGTGCCAGATCTGATGACATCTGGTGAAGACACAATTTATTGTTTCGCAGCACACCGTTCAGCGCGCATTTTAGAACATAAGAGTACGCACTTGACGGCCTCATGTGTTCCGATGTTGACCCAACGACATCAGTAACGATTTTGGTGGGTATGGGATTATTCAGACTGGATAGTAGATCGCTGGATATGTCTACATCTACATCTAAATGCATACTCTGCTAGCCAGCGTCTGGTGCGTACCTTTACTAGTCATTCCCTTCCCTGTTCCATTACCAAATACAGCAAGGGAAAACTAACTTTATTTGCCTCCATACCGTCCCAAATCTTTCTTCGTAGCAGTCTTGGACTGTGCGGCTGATCCCGGCGGAGGTTCGAGTCCTCACTCGGGGGTGTGTGTGTGTGTTTGTCCTTAGGATAATTTAGGTTAAGTAGTGTGTAAGATTAGGGACAGATGAAAAAAATGGTTCAAATGTCTCTGAGCACTATGAGATTTAACTTCTGAGATCATCAGTCCCCTAGAACTTAGAACGACTTAAACCGAACTAACCTAAGGACATCCCACACATCCATGCCCGAGGCAGGATTCGAACCAGCGACCGTAGCGGCGTGCGGTTCCAGAATATAGCGCCTAGAACAGCTCGGTCACCCCGGCCGGCAGGGACTGAGGACCTTATCAGTTGTCCCATGAGATTTCACACACATTTGAACATTTTCCTTCTTCGCCTTTGTTGGCTTGTCCGATGAACCACTTTCCTTGTTTCACCAGGCCGACAGTCATGTCTGTATATGCCATCATCGACTCGAACAGCTGTTCGAAATATGCACTGTACCACGGACGTAGGCCGTTGGAGAATGGTATTGTGCTGTTGGCGACAGTCACCTGTGGTTACAGTTGCCAGGTATAAAAACAGCAAAGCAGGACAAAGCGTTATATTTAGCCGAGCATTTTTCTTTTAAAGCAGACTATCTACTTAAAACAGAAACAGAGTAAGTTGGCTGTTTGCAATCTTTTATTAATAATCATTTACAGTCAGTTTTTGCGAGATCAGCCCTAAATGCTCTTAAATAAAAAAAAATAAAAAAATCAGTCAACAGTCTTCTGATGTGACGCTACGAGAACAGCTAAGCGCTCAGTGTTTTTAATTTCAAAATCTTCTCCGCAATAATAACCTCATGTCAAAACAAAATAAATGACTTCTTTAAACAGTATAAACAATTTTCTGTTTTGCTGGGACTGAAAACGAGAAGATATTCAATAAATTTGGTCATTTCAGTAAGACTTATGAAGAAGTAGCAATAATCTGTAGATAAGCATAAACGTTTTTCAATTGGGCCAACTCTGTAAAGAAATAATTTCATGAAACTCTTTCTTTACGTCCCTTTGCCCATTGGGCGTTTATAAAATACAACACCCTTTCTGCGCTGGCGTTATGGCCTGAATTGCAAAATAATATTCTGCAAAGTTCAGTAATTCCGAATAAAATTCTTCATTGTACTGTGGTTTAAATAAGCTGTTCAGTTTACATGAGCCAAAAGCTTTATCAAAGGCAGAGTCGGTATCTTCTTTTTCTTTTCTTTTTTGCGCGGTTTTCTTGAAATACTGCCACTAGTCAAAAAAATGTAATGTCAGCAGTTTATATCAGCCAATGGGAGTGCTTTAAATGGTTACTAAATTCACGTGTCCATATCTTTAAGTAGTCTTTGGCAATTACGTACATACCATTCATAATTGCTCAAAATTCATCCACCTAATCTTGATGTGTCTCTGGAAATTACCTTAAAATTCTGAGAACTTTGATTGGTCTTAAGATTTGTTCCAGCCTTTCAGTTATATTATTCACAACTTTTGAACATTAGTCTACTTCAGTGACAGAAATATCTGAAGGTTCAATGTGCTGATTCGGTTTGGTATACAGCATTGAAAGAGTGCAAGAACCATGAATAACGCCAGAGAAGTGGGTGTCTAAACACGGTAGCAGGCGCTGGCGAGGGAGGGGGGGGGGGGGGGGGGGATGGGGCGGTGTTGACATCAACTGATCGTCACATTCTGCTTTGCGTCGGTCACCCTGCGCGTAGCGTGGTTGTGATGACATTGTGTGTCACTTATTCTGCCTGTGAACAAAAGCATACGGCACATAAAATATGAATAGGAGTGACTGATTTTTTTTACCAAAGTTCCCATTTTTTTAAACAACGATATTCCCTTCGGCAGTTATACACCGGCAGAGTTGTTGTTACCCGTGTTGACAGCAACGTTGAAAGGCTTCAACTGGTAGAGCATTCAATAGGTCTGTCACATTCTTGAATGTTCTCCAGTCCGCCTGCTTAGCTGAGTGGTAACGGGATTACCTACCATGCAGCGGGCCCGGGATCGATTCCCAGCCGTGTTGGAGATTTTCTCCGCCCGTGGACTGGGTGTTGTATTGTCCTAATCCATCATCTCATTCTCATCGACTCGCAAGTCGCCCATTGTGGCGTCACAAGCAATAAGACTTGCAAGATGGCGGACGAATTTCCCCGAACGGGTCCTAGCGGCCAACAATGCCATTCGATCATTTCATTTCAAAGTTCTACGGAGTCCCAAAATAATGTCCTTTTAAAACGTTATTCAATTTCGGTAAAAGAAAAAAGTCACAAGGACTCATATCCGGTGAACAGAATGGCTGTGGAACAACAGGAATGTCTTTTGATATCAAACATTCCGTGATGGAAATGGCCGTGTGACACGAGCGCTGTCAGGATGCAGCACCCACTTGTTCGCAATGCCCATTCTCACTCGATTCAACCCGTTTCCTGAGCATTTCAAGGACATCTTAGTAAAACACGTGGTTGACACTTTGTCCTGGAGGAACTAATTCTTTATGTACGATACCTCTGTTGTCAAGAAAAAAATCAGAACTGTAATTCATTCCAGCTTTTTTGGATAGAGTAGATGTCTCAGCGTTCCACTGCTCATTTTGCCGTTTTGCCTCAGGATCGTACTCAAAACTCCAGGATTCACCTGTGATCACACGACTGAATCATTCGTGGGCATTGGCAATCCCCTTAAGAAGACCAACGCACATGTTTCTTCGATTGTCCTTCTGCTCAACTGTGAAGTTTTCCCACTCATTATTGGAACAAACATTTTGCATGTGCAAATTTTCCGTTAAAATTTAATGTTCGATGAGAGTGTTTAACGGATCACCCATCGGTCTGACCTCACCATAGCACGCTCACGTTCGACGTTTTCGTCGGTTTTACCCTGAGCCAGGTACAACATTTTCGCGGCCTTCTAAAAATCATTTGTGCCAGTGAAAAAATTGTGCTCTTGATAACCAACTTTCCCCACAGGCAAGATTCAACTTTTCAGTCATACTCGTGGATTTCCCAAATTTAACACAAAACTTGATTGCATAACATTGCTCTAATCTCCTCCATTTAATTTCCGTAAAATGAAACTTCATTGTTGACGCTCTCGAAAATCACGTGATGGCTGTACGGAGGTGAAACTCGGACTGATCATCTGGAAGGGATGAACACACTGGTCTACAAAAGTAGACGCTGTGTTCCAAGTCTCGTTACTTTCCTCACACACTTCATATATTTCCGTATTTCTGGCATCGGGAAGATGATGGTTCAAAACCCGCATCCAGCCATCCCGATTTAGGTGTTCTGTGATTTCCGTAAATCGTTTCAGGCAAATGCCGGGATGGTTGCTTTGAAAGGGCACGGCCGACTTCCTTCCCTATCCTTCCTCAATCCGATGTGACCAATGACCTCGCCGTTTGGTCGTCTCTCATAAATCAACCAACTACATTTTTCGCGCGTGTATCTTTAACTTGGACCGGACCTTAATTGTGACTCGTCTGAGTCATCGTTAAAAAGTCAAATAAAACCTGGGAAGGCCGAACTTGCATGTACCTAGCCGGACATACCTGTAAAGAGCTATCTCTGTCCGATTGAATCCGGACACCTTGTAACCCAATCTGTGATACTAACGGAAGGCAGTAGGAGGACTGGAGACTACATGAAAATTACTGCAGACCACCAGCATTCCTTCAAGCTTAATGTCTTCCTCGACGGCAGTGACAACTTCCAGCAGCATAACTATTAGTCACAAAGCCCGAATTGTATCACGGTTGTTTGAGGAGCTTCATGCTGAACTTTCGTTGATGTCTCGACAACCCAATTCGCCTGACCTGAACCCGATGCAACACTTCAGGGACGCCATCGGCCCGCAATTTACAGTAATTTGGTGACCTGTGCGTAAACATCGATGTTATGCTGCGTTCCGAAGATGTATCAACAAGCTGTTAAACTAATTGTAATAATATTTTTACTCTCCTTTGTATAAACCATATGAGCCAGCAGCACAGCAGAAAGAGACGTCAGGGGATGTTGAGAAAGAGGAATGTGACAAAACACAATCAATGAAGGTAGATGGAAAGACACTGGCATGTTTGAGAAAACAGAAATGAACGTAACTGAAAGAATATGAGGCATTTAATTTATAGTTTGACAGAGAAAACTGACCAAAGGGGCTTATGCGTTAAATAATGGGAAAACGTTGGGAGGTAAACCAGAGGAATTCCTTCAGCTTCTCCTTAAAATAAACAGGGCGTTGAATCGTGCACTAGGTGAATTTCACCTTGTTCCATATGTGGACAACAGCAGTAGGGAAGGCGTCGGCACATGTTTCTGTTTTATGATACAGGAAAAGCAAAACTGAGTTTTGTAATGAGACGAGACAAACGTGATCTCTGATGCGAGGTATTGGGCTACATTTACAATGAGACGTCAATGAAGTAAACAATAACATATCCAAGACAAAAACCACAATCAATTTAGAAAACTACTGGATAGTAAGATGTGGTGCGCGAGTTTTCTATTAAGATTGTGGCGAGTAAGTGATATTTGCTCTTGGTCGATAGATGGATCTTCGGTGGTTATCGCCAGGGGGAAGGCGGAAGACGTTGGTATATAGAGGCTTGCATATGCGGGTACAGCATCCCGGCGCCAGAGCTCCTCGTGTGGTAACAAGTAGCAGTGCTTTGGCCTGCAAGCGGTGAGCGCTGTGTTCTAGGCTGGAAGGCTCAGCTGTGTTTCTGGATTTGGCCTAATACGGGAGAGGCCAGCGTAGCGTGCAGTGCAGTCGATAGCCGGCGGTAAGCAACAGGGCTCAAGTCTCCCGTTAATAGGCGTGATTCTACGAGAGGACTCTCCTGCCTCTGGCCTGTCGGGCGGGTTTACCTACACAGCGGTGTGGCTTCAGAATAACCGTTGCGAGTACAACACGGCAGTTGGGCTGTATATTTAGGGTACCTCTGTGCTTCCCGCTACGGCATTTGCCCAGCTTACTTTGGGCGGATAGCGTCAGTATTAGATTAGTGAGCTTCTGCCTTACTACTTTCTTTCAAGAAGTCATCCAATTTGTTTAGGGAACCCACCAGCCTACATCATCCTGATTTCCAATCGTAGTGTGATTGATTAAGAGCTCACTGAGAGTGCAGCGCCATTTAATATGCAGTTGGAAAAAATGCCATATCATATGTGTTCCGCTGCCTTACACGTAAAAAAGCTTTGTGGTTTATCAGAATTTGCTGTGTAATTCCGAACGGAGTGAGGGGCAAGAGCGCCTGTCATTGTTATTGTACGCTAATCAGTTCTTCCTTCTTCTGGCTGCGAATTTTCTGAACCGTTACAAAATTATTTTGGGCTAACTACGTTATGTTTACTGGCTCATTCAGCTATGGCCGTCGTGTAATACACTGTTGGAAATAAATTAGTACACCTCAAAAGACGACGTCGATCTTGATCCAATGACGGCATATGCAACCAGGGAATAGTAGATGTAATGATAATAGTTCCAACGTCGTCCGTTTACAGATAGCGTAGTCGCACAGCTACCAGAGTGTCATCTGTGCCTATCTTTTAATAATGAACTCTCACAGCCAGAAGCCTCAGTGTGGTTCAAATGTGTGAAACAAGCGGGCAACCAAGCCTCAGAGTCATACACGTGCTGCTTACAGTCAACTGAGCGAGTTTGAAAGTGGTCATATTGTGGCCTTCCAAATGGGTGGATGGTACTTTCGGAGCATTGCCACGCAGGTTGGACATGTTACTCAACGATGCTGATACCAGTGGCCACGTGAACATTATCACACCTGTAAACGAGATTCTCGTCGTCCACGCAGCACAAACGCCTACCAAGATCACCGTATTGCAAGAGCAGCAGTGGCACATCTTACAACTACCACAGCAGAGATAAAATGATTTTTGAGTCCAGACGTGTCCACACGTACTGTTGCGAAACGCTTTATAGCAGTGGGACTACGGGTACGCACACCTCTAGCCCATCTTCCACACCCAGCACAGCAGTGACGTGCACGGCTCGACCGTTGCTGTCAGAGGATCACTTGGAAGATGGAATGGCGCACTGTACTCTTCATCGATGAAAGCAGATTCTGTCTACATGCGAGTGCGTGCGACGTAGACTTTGTGAGCACTCTCTCATTGCATTCGTCCAATACGCACTGGTGCTAACACTGGTACTAACCCGCACAAATCTGAGGGCTGTAAATTCAACTAAATACTTAGGGATTACAATTACAAATAACCTGAATCGGAACGATCACAAAGATAATATTGTGGGTAGAGCAAACCAAAGACTGCGATTCATTGGCAGAACACTTAGAAGGTGCAACAGTTCTACCAAAGAGACTGCTTACACTACGCTTGTCCGCCCTATTCTGGAGTACTGCTGTATGGTGTGGGATCCGCATAAGGTGGGACTGACGGATGACATCGAAAAAGTACAAAGAAAGGCAGCTCGTTTTGTATTATTGCGAAATAGGGGAGATAGTGTCACAGACATGATACGTGAATTGGAGTGGCAATCATTAAAACAAAGGCGTTTTTCGTAGCGACGGGATCTTCTCATGAAATTTCAATCATCAGTTTTCTCCTCCGATTCCGAAAACACTCTGTTGGCACCCACCTACATAGGGAGAAATGATCATCACGATAAAATAAGAGAAACCAGGGCTAGCACGGAAAAATTTAAGTGCTCGTTTTTCCCGCTTGGCGTTCCAGAGTGGAACGGTAGATAGACAGCATGAAGGTGGTTCATTGAACCTTCTGCCAGGCACTTTATTGTGAATAGCAGAGTAATCACGTAGATGTAGATGTAGATATAGACTATATGGTCTCGGCTGCAGAAAACTACAACTTTCGTTCACCTTCGGTGTTTCTGGAGGGGCTGCTAACCAGCGATCGGTATGTGCAGAATGGTATCAGACCTGTTACTTTGTCGTTCTTGCAACAGGAACGATACGTGTTCCCCCAAAAGGATAGTACTCGCCCGCCTGCTGCCCGTAAACCAACGTGCTCTGCAAGACGGGCAGCAACGTCTCCAGCCAGAACGGTTTCCAGACTTGTCTCCAGTCGAGCACATGTGGGATATGACGGAATGAGAAGTGCCTCGTGCGACTTTTCAAGCAACAACTCTCTTAGCATGAGTCGATACGTGGTACCTCAGGAACGCTTGTGCTATTGATCTGTGAATGTAATCATTTCATGTACTCCATACGCACTGTTGCAACAATAAATCTCAGGCACTTGCATGCAGGCAGAATCTGATTTCCATGGCGGACGTCTATTACTATACACTGTGGTAACAACCGTTATGGGATAGTTATATGCACATGTACATATAGCGGTAGTATAGGGTATACAAGTTGCAAAAGGACAATGCAATGGTGGTGCTGTGATTTGTACTCAGGTGATTTATGCGCAAAGGTTCACAAATGGTTCTAATGGCTCTGAGCACTATGCGACTTAACTTCTGAGGTCATCAGTCCCCTAGAACTTAGAAATACTTAAACCTAACTAACGTAAGGATCACACACATCCATGCCCGAGGCAGTATTCGAAACTGCTACCGTAGTGGTCACCCGGCTACAGACTGTAGCGCCTAGAACCGTACGGCCACCCCGGCCGGCTCTTTGGGCTTGGTAATAGAAATGAGAGAGGAGAACGACTACCGGCGATATGCAAGAAATTTCAGCTGTTAATAGCAAATACGCTCCTCGAAAATCACAAGATGAGGTGGTGTATTTGGAGAAGCTCTGGACATGGGAAGATTCCCCTTTGATTTAGGAATGGTCAGAAAATCCGAAAATAGTTACTGGACTACAATGCGTATCGATGTGCAGATATACCCTCAGTTTACGATTTAGCGATGATGAAGAGTACACTGAATTTTAAGAGAATATTCCGGAAGAATCAGTGTGGAAAGTGGTAGGATACTGAAATACTGATTAACAAAGAGACCCGTTGGACTTTCTCTAAAGTTGTAGATATTACAGTATGGTAGGCAGTTCGGTTGAAGATGAATAGAGAGCTCGAGAAAGGGTAACAGAGAAGTTGGACAGACAAACGTAGGTGCAAGGGAAGTAACCGTTGAGAATCCTTGTCGAAGAGATAAATGTTTCAACTGCTCTACAAAACAAAGAAGTAAGAAATGGTCTCACAGAAAGAAAGGAATACACCAATATGATGCAAAGGAATGAAATAAATAAGTGCAGGGCATTCGAGGCGCAATTCCTACAAGAAAAGTGTAAAGAAACTGAAAAATATATGGTTTCCAATATCCGTTTAAATTAAAAACAATAGTGGCAACATTAAAACTGCGTTGGTAATTCCACTGCTAAATGCATAGAACAGTGTAGGTTGGAGGAAAGAGTACATTGAAGGCCTTTTCGAGGAGTAAAACTTGCCTAATGGCGTAATAGAAGAAGAAATGAAAGTCGCTGTGGGGTATCCAATGTTAGAGTCAGAGCTTCATAGAGTTCTGGTAGACTTGGAAACAAGTAAGGTAGAAGACAAGATAACGTTCCTTTAGAATTTCCGAACTCATTGGTGGAAGTGACTATAAAACGACAATTCAAATACAGAATCTTTGAGTCTGGAGACGAACCTTCAGACTTTCCAAAAAATGTGGTCTTCGCAATCCCATAGGTATCAAGGACAAATAAGAGCGAAATCTGTCGCACAATCAGCTTAACAGTTCATACATTTAAGTGGCTGACGACAGTAATACACAGAAGAATAGAAAAGGAAATTGAGTACCTATTCGGAAAGGTAAAGGGAGAAGAGATGCAGTACTGACGTTGCTATTGATAACGGCAGGAGGACTTAAGAAAAATCAAACCGCCTTCATCGGACTTGACGATCTAGAAAAGTATTCGACAATATGTTCCAAATTGTGACAAAAATATGAATAAGGTATGCAGAAAGATGGGTAATATACAAGGTAGAAGAATAAAGAGGAAATAGTAAAGATGGAAGAGCAAGAATGAAATGCTCGGGCTTCAAAAGGGGGTAAGATCGGAATGCAGTCTTACCCCCCTAGTGTTCAGTCGGTACGACGAAGGAACAATGTCGGACGGAAAAAAAATGTTCAAGATTGGTACAAAAATTCATAATGAAAGGATATCATTGGGTAAGAAATTCTTCTCAAGCTAAGATCACTAAATATTTCCAGAATGAGATTTTTACCCTGCAGCGGAGTGTGCGCTGATATGAAAATTCTTGGCAGATTAAAATTGTGTGCCGGACCGAGACTCGAACTCGGGACCTTTGCCTTTCGTGGGCAAGTGCTATACCAACATTTTTTTTTTTTTTTAATCTCATTTTGTTCGTTATAGTTCGTTGCAATTGTTCGTGGCGGACGTCTCCTGACGCCCATTGAAGTTCGTTATTGATCCATTCACTCAGTTTTTTTTTTATTACAGAGGGCAGCTAGCCCTATGACCGAACACGCTGAGCCACCGTGCCGGCAACAACTGAGCTACCCAAGCACGACTCACACCCCGTCCTCACAGCTTTACTTCTGCCAGTACCTCGTCTCCTACCTTTCAAACTTTACAGAAGCTCTTCTGCGCAGCACTGTGTTTCTCGGAAAAAAAGATTTCCCACGGAACGTGAATCTGTGTCCTACAAAAAGATATTAATAACAAGGCTTATTTCAACATTTTGATGATACTTTTAATTATGGTGATTTATGTGTCATTAGTGAAGATTTAAAACTGAAGTAATTACTGATTAAAACTAGTTTTTCTCACTTTTAAAAATTTTATTAACGCTAAAAATAAAAAGCCTGTTCCATAAAAGTACCAGGACTCTCAAAGTGTTGGTCATAAGAGAAGTTGATGACGCCCTGCTGTAAAAAAAGCAGAGAGACATGACTAGTCGGAAGCTTCCACTTACACACCAGTCAACCGAAACCGCTAACTAGTCAGACTCCTTTCTGATGACTGCTACGTCCATACCATCTGGTCGGGTGTAGATTGCTCCTTCGGCAGTGCCAGGATCTCTGACTTAACCGCTGGCGTATCACACTGCAAATCAGCCCTAGCTAGACGTTTTAATACAAAAAAAAAAAAAATTAACTATGTTAGATTACTCGTTGCTGTTTTGCCCCGTAGAAAACAGTTCTAAATGTCCCCTCGGTTTTACGCCTAATATCAAAATGACTAGACATTTCGGCAACCCGCCTGTCCCGCATTTTCAAGAGTGACTCTTCTGCTGTTGACAAGGATATGGTCCTAGCCATCATGACGAAACCTACACCGAATTTTCTTTTTCTTTTAGAATACATCGAAAGAAACACACTGTCAGAATTTTAGCTGCTAAGGTGCACTGCAAGTATTGTTAAGCTGCCCATTTTTGACGCACGAAGAACCCCTCGTAACACCCACTTACAACAGCGGTTTCTACAGAAATATGTAGATGCAGCCTTGACAAGAGGACGTGGCGCTGCTAAGCCCGAAGTCCACACACGTGATTTTAAGCACTGAAACCATGCCAAAAATCTCTCATATAATTAAATTTTTTTGAACAAGTTGCAGTTCATATCGACGGCTACACCATTGTAGATGCAATTGTTACACAGGTGACTAGCAGAAGAAAGAAAATTAAGGCAGTGTATGATGATGCATTTACAGACGACTTCCATCAATCGTGAATTTAATGTTCGAAGCAGGCGAGACTTAAATGTCTCAGGGAAACATTTAATTATAAGGTGAATTTAATGTGTCGACATTAAATATTTTATACTATTTTCTGTAGCACAGTTCTAACGATAATTTTTAAATGATGTATATTTCACTGACGATGAAATACTTTTTTGTTCATTTCCTGTAGTCGTCACAAAAATTCGAAGTTTCTATTGTATAACGAAAACAAACACTTCCTTACACCACGAACAGTTGATAGAAAAAAAATGCCTTCAGCCACTTCACAGATATTACCATATTTAGTCAGAGAGAACTGAAATGGAGTAAGATATGGTAGTGGCCGTTGTTCTGCATATTGTGTTGCTTATCACGCATACTAATGATCCTTTTTGTAAAATGTGGCGATGCAAACTGATAATGCAGAAATGACAAGTTATAAATGCTGTTCCGCTGATAAACCTGAAATGACGAAGACCTATCAGAATTTATATTGTCTAACAATTTTCAGAAATACGTTTTACGCTGCTGAAATTTTATTGATTGAGAGGCTGAATCACACTAAGTGAAGGTGAAAGCTTAGTTATATTAGCTATCTTTTTGTCGTACTCCTAAAGACGTGTCGTTAGGTTCACGCTATGAGTACAGCAAAAGCAATGAATTATTTTGTGTAGATGGTAAGAAGACGTTACGGATGTAACAGTGAAAATTATACTCACTCATTTTTTTCAGATTCCGCTACGTCTGTTACAAGACTTTTGAAAATATACGAATTTTTTTCATTTTTGGTCCTGAGTTGCCTAGATGTTACTGAATGCAGAGCTAAAGTTGCAGAAACGGTAGTCCACTGATGGGAATCACTAGAATTGATGTATACTAATGTGTCATAGCATTCATCGAATATACAAGGGACACTTTCTCGTTTTCGCTATAAACCTGACTTTGTGGGTAGCATTTATGGGATAACAGGCAGCTTTGTCTTCACATAATCTACGAATTTGTGTACAGTATTACCTATTAATGACATCTACACCACAAGTTTACCTGAGTTAAACGTCATGACTTTAAGGACTTCTTTTTCCTTATCATTTCCTGAACCTTTTTAAGAAGGTTGAAGAAGAATGGAAACCAATAATGTTGATTTCCCTTGCAATTCACATTGACAAGTCTCGTAGATCTCCATCGATAACGGTGCACTGACACTATCGAGCAGTTCTACTTTTCTGAATCGTTTCCCTGTAAAACTTTTGCAAGTTTCATTTTGGCGCATGTTTCATACTTCACGTAAGCCTTTCTTTTGTTTATAGACTTCTACTTCAAGTTAGAGTCTTTAAAGATTGACGACGTAATTTATATTGCGATATGATAACACTGTATTATTCATAGTTTTATCATCTGGAGATAACGTTTCTATATTTCGCCTAACATGATGTTGTGGATACTTCTATAAACCTGATGATCGTCAACGACTGAAACTGGTTGTATAAATAAAATGTTTTACCAGCAGCTCAAGACGGTAATATGACATTTTTCAAATATATAAGAACTCTGGGAGCAACACCTCGTGAAAATTCGTGTTCAGATTTTAAGAAATGAAACGGACTTTTAGCACTGCCAAAGGTTTCTCCCTCCTTCCTATAACCAATACTTACGGCATTTTCTTTCTCACTGAAAGCTACTACTGGGCATGTTTACTCTGGACTGGGAAGGTACTCTATTTTTGTTGTGGACTTTAATTAGGCCTACAATCACCGTTCGAGCCACAATTCGCAGAATCGTGCGAGTTATTTCCTTTTTCTTCCAATGTTCCCAAAATTTCAAAAAGGATGTCGACATCATTCGAATGAAAGTCAAAGAAATTAATTAATGAATATCAAATATGTAGGTCTTGAGGAGAAATGGATGGTATAGATTCCATGTCACGTTTTTCGTATTTCATCTTTGCAAGATTGAAAATATCAAATGGATTCGACATTAGTGTGGAACTTTGGAACCTGCACAAGGACAGACGATATTAACAATCATGTACCAAGAAATCACAACGAAAATTAATCCAGTGTTATCTCGATTTACAAATTAAGGTAACGTTGTGGCATGTTACCTGTTTACCTACGTGCCCTCCATCAAGGGCACATGGCCATCGTGCTGCACATGCACCATTTGATGCAGCCACGGCAGGGGTCTAAATTTCTCCAGCCCCTTGCAACCTACGAATTTGGCAAATTGCAAAATTTTTAATGCTTCCAGTGTGTCTTATCAGCTAAAATTTTGACACTGTGCTTTTTTGGTGTATTCTTCATCTATAAAAATTTCAGGCGGAAACCGCCGTCCTGTACATTGAGGTGACAAATGTCATTGGATACTTCCCAGTGTCGTGTTGGATCTCCTTTTGCACGGCGTAGTTTAGCAGCTCGAAGTGGCATGGACTCAATAAGTTCTGAAGTGTCCTGTAGAAATACTGAGCCATACTGCCTCTGTAGCCGTCCGTAACTGCGAAAGTGTTCTGTCGGAGCAGAATTTTGTCTACGAGCTGACCTCGCGATTATGTCCCATGAATGTTCGATGTGATTCACGTTGGACGATATGGGTACAGAGAATCTTCCCAAACCAGTCGCGAACAATAGTGACCTGGTGACATGGCGCATTGTCATCCTCAAAAATTCTGTATGTGAATGGCTGAAAAAGTTTTCCAAGCAGCCGAACATAACCATTTCCAGTTAAGGATCGGCATAGTTGGACCGGTGGACACAACTTTATGCTTGCATATTGCTTTGCTAATACAATCTCTCTCTCTCTCTCTCTCTCTCTCTCTTTACCCCTCCCCCATATTTGTCTTGTTTGATGCAGCCTACCACAAATTTCCCTCCTGCGCCAATCTCTTCATCTGAGAGTAGCACTTGCAACCTATGTCCCCAATTATTTGCTCCCTCTAGTAGCTATCCCGTGATGTCTTAACATATGCCCTATTATCCTGTCCCTTCTTCTTGTCAGTGTTTTCCATACATTACTTTCTGATTCCGTGTAGAACCTCCTCATTCCTCACCTTATCAGTCCACCTAATTTCCAACCTTCGTCTGCAGAAAAACATCTCAAATGATTCGAGTCTCTTCAGTTTTCGTAGAGTTCGTGTTTCACTACCATACAATGTTGTTCTCCAAACGTACATTCTCAGATATTTCTCCTTCAAATTAAGCCTATGTTTGATATCAGTAGACATCTCTGGACAAGGAATCCCATTTCTGCCAGTAGTAGTCTGTTTCTGATGTCCTCCTTTCTCCATCCGTCATTGGTAATTTTGACGCCTAGGTAGCAGAATTCCTTAACTTCCTCTACTCCGTGACGATCAAAAGGAAAGTTTCTCGCTGTTCTCATTTATGCTATTTCTCATAACTCCCATGTTTCTCATTTACTCTCAATCCGTATTCCTTACTCATTAGACTGTTCATTCCCTTCAGCAGGTCCTGTAATGCTTCTTCACTTTCACTGAGCATAACAATGTCATCAGTGAATCTTATCGCTGATGTCCCTTCACTCTGAATTTTTATTCCACTCTTGAAACTTTCTTCGATGTGTAGACTGAACAGTAGGTGCGAAAGATAACATCCCTGTCTTGTACGCTTTTTAATCCTAGCACTTCGTCCTTGAACTCCCCCTCTTATTATTCCCTCTTACCTTTTGTACGTGTTGTATATTACCCGCCTCTTCCGGTGGCTTACTCCTCTTTCCTTCAGAATTCCGAACATATTGCACCGTTTGACACTATTGAAAGCTTTTTCCGAGGTCCCAAATCCTATGAACGTCCCTTGATTTTTCTTTAGTCGTGCTTGCATTATCAACCGGAAGGTCAGAGATGCCTATCGGGTGCCTTTACTTTTCCTCATCCCAAACTGATCATCGTCTAACACACCTTCAGTTTTCCTTTCCATTCTTCTTGATGCATGCGCTGTTAATCTAATTGTGCGATAATTCTCGCACTCGTTAGCTCTTGCAGTCTTCGTAACTGTTGGATGATACTTTTCCAGATGACATATCCCCCCAGTCTCTTACATTCTACACATAACCGTTTTTTTTTTTTTTTTGCTCCTCCACCTCCCGCCCCCCCCCCCCCCACCCAATGATTTTAGAAATTTTGATGGAACGTTATCTATCCCTTGTGCCTTATTTAATCTCAAGTCTTCCAACGGTCTTTTAAATTCTGATTCTAATACTGAATCCACTATGTTTTCTGTATCGACTCCTGTTTCTTCTTTTATCACTCCACTCAAATTTTCCCCTCATAGAGGCCTTCAATGCACTCTTTCCACCTATCCGCTCTCTCTTCTGCATTTTACAGTGGAATTCCCATTGCACTCTTTATGTTACCACCGTTGATCTTAATTTCGCCGCAGGTTGTTTTGACTTTTCTGTAGGCGTATCTTTTCACTCCTCAGTACTTCCGCATCTCACTTCTTTGTACATTACTTCTTCCTACCAACCTCTTAAACTTAAGTCTGCTCTTCATCACAACTAAATTGTGATCTAAGTCTATATCTGCTCCTGCGTACGCCTTCCAATGCAGTATCTGATTTCGGAATCTCTTCCTGACTGTGATGTAATGTATCTGAAATCTTTCCCTATCTCCCGACCTTTTCCAAGTATAGTTGCTCCTCTTATGATTCTCGAACAGAGTATTCGCTATCACTAGCTCCAATTTATTACAGAACTCAATTAATCTTTATCCTCTTTCATTCCTAGTACCAAGCCCACATTGTCCCGTAACCCTTTCTTCTGCTTCTTTTCCTACAACCGCATTCCTGTCCTCCATGACTGTTATATTTTCATCTCCCCTTACGTACTGAATTACCCATTCGATATACACATATATCAGCTCTTACTATCTGAAGTCATGAGTCAGCTCAACAGGCCAAAGTTGTCAAGTCGTCTAGGGTCCAACCGAACTGGTCACGAACCTAGGAGAGACGCTGCAAGCGATGTCGTGCTGTTTGTAAAGGCACTCGCGTCGGTCGTCTGCTAACATAGACCGTAACTTCAAATTTCGACGCACTGTCCTAACGGAAACGTTCATCGTACGTTCCACATTTATTTCTGTGGTTATTTCAGTCAGTGTTACTTATCTGTTAGCACAGACAACTCTAAGCAAACCCTGCTGCTCTCGGTCGTTAGGTGAAGGATGTGGACTATTGCGTTGTCCGTGGTGAGAGGTAATGCCTCAAATCTGGTATTCTCGGCACAGTTTTGTCTCAGAACACTGAATACCCTAATGTTTTCTGAAATGAAATGTCCCAAATGTATTGCTCCAATTACCATTTCGCGTCCAGAATTTGTTAATTCCAGTCGTGCAGCCATAATCACATTGGATACCTTTCCACACGAATCACGTGAGTACAAATAACAGCTTCGCCGATGCCCTGCCGTTTTATACCTCCTGTGCGCGATACTACCGCCATCTGTATATGTGCCTATCGCTAGCCCATGAATTTTTTCATCTCATTGTATAGGCCCCCGTAACGCATACGACCCATGCGCCACCCATCATAGGGGTTGCCCCCAGCACTGGGTTTGTGGTTCCATCCCAGGCGCCAGCAATATATCACACTCAAAGACTGCCCTGAAACATTCGGGCTGACCGCTCCGAACACGATTGTGCTCTTATGAGGGATAGTACAAGGTTTTACGTCCTGCTCAGAGGAAAATCGTTGTCTCTATTAACTTAAATTTCCTACTTGTAAACACTGTTCCTGAAACCTGACACACTGGTAACTACTAGGGTTGTAGTGCCGTATGACAGCAGTCGTCCATGCTACTGCCCTGAGTCCATTGACATTGCCTTTCTTTTTACCTGCCACATAATCTGGAATAGTGACTTAATCTTGGCAGATGGACGGAACACACACTCAATGTCAAATCTCAGTAAAAATATTCCAATCTTAAAATACATGCCTCCAGCATAAGGAATATAGGCCAGAGTTATACACTACTGGGCATTAACATTGCTACACCACGAAGATGACGTGCTACAGACGCGATGTTTAACCGACAGGAAGAAGATGCTGTGGTATGCAAATCATTAGTTTTTCAGAGCATTCACACAAGGTTGGCGCTGGTGGCGACACCTACAACGTGCTAACATAAGGAAAGTTTCCAACCGATTTCTCATACACAAACAGCAGTTGACCGACGTTGCCTGGTGAAAAGTTGTTGTGATGCCTCGCGTAAGGAGGAGAAATGCGTACCATCACGTTTCCGACTTCGATGAAGATCGGATAGTAGCCTATCGCGATTGCGGTTTGTCGTATCGCGACATCGCTGCTCGCATTAGTCGAGATCCAATGACTGTTAGCAGAATACGGAAGCGGTGGGTTCAGAGGGTAGTACGGAACGCCGTGCTGGATCCCAATGGCCTCGTATCACTAGCAGTCAAGATAACGGGCATCTTATCCGCATGGCTGTAACGGATCGTGCGGCCACGCCTCGATCCCTGAGTCAAAAGATGGGGACATTTGCAAGACAACAACCATCTGCACGAACAGTTCGACGACGTTTGCAGCAGCATGGACTACCAGCTCGGAGACCATGGCTGCGGTTAGTCTTGACGCTGCATCACAGACAGGAGCGCCTCAGATGGTGTACTCAACGACCGCAGCTCGTGGTCGTGCGGTAGCGTTCTCGCTTCCCGCGCCCGGGTTCCCGGGTTCGATTCCCGGCGGGGTCAGGGATTTTCTCTGCCTCGTGATGACTGGGTGTTGTGTGATGTCCTTAGGTTAGTTAGGTTTAAGTAGTTCTAAGTTCTAGGGGACTGATGACCATAGATGTTAAGTCCCATAGTGCTCAGAGTCATTTGAGCCATTTGTACTCAACGACGAACCTGGGTGCGCGAATGGCAAAACGTCATTTCTTTTCGGATTAATCCAGTTTCTGTTTACAGCATCATGATGGTCACATCCGTGTTTGGCGACATCGCGGTGAACGTACATTGGAAGCGTGCATTCGTCATCGCCATACTGGCGTATCACCCAGCGTGATGGTATGGAGTGCCATCGGTTACACGTCTCGGTCACCTCTTGTTCGCATTGACGGCAATTTGAACAGTGGACCTTACATTTCAGATGTGTTATGACCGGTGCCTCTACTCATCATTCGATCCCTGCAAAACCCTACATTTCAGCAGGATAATGCACGACCACATGTTGCAGGTCCTGTACGGGCCTTTCTGGATACAGAAAATGTTGACTGCTGTCCTGGCCAGCACATTCTCCAGATTTCTCACCAACTGATAACGTCTGGTCAATGGTGGCCGAGCAACTGGCTCGTCGCAATACGCCAGTCACTACACTTGATGAACTGTGATATCGTGTTGAAGCTGCATGGGCAGCTGTACTTGTACACGCCATCCTTGCTCTGTTTGACTCAATTCCCAGGCGTATCAATGGCGTTATTACGGCCAGAGGTGGTTGTTCTGGGTACTGATTTCTCAGGATCTATGCACCCAAATTGCGTGAAAATGTAATCACATGTCAGTTCTAGTATAATATGTTTGTCCAATGAATACCCTTTTATCCTCTGAATTTCTTTTTGGTGTAGCAATTTTAATGGCCAGTAATGTATTTTCTTCCTCATGAGCCTCCGGGAATGGTCCAATCTCCATAGCCCAACGAATCTGCTTCTAGGATTATCCATTTTCCGTAAACACAGAAGCCAAATATGAAAGTTCCAGTGTTAGATTATCCACACCGGAAATAGCATATTCTCTGTGTACCAGGGCGCTAAGAATGTCAGCCGCGAGGGGTAGCCGTGCGGTATGAGGCGTCTTTTCACGGTTCGCGCCTCCCCCCCCCCCTCCTCCCCGTCGGAAATTCGAGTCCTCCCTCGGGTGTGGCTGTCTATGTGTTGTCCTTAGCGTAAGTTATTTTCAGTTAGATTAAGTAGTGCGTAAGCCTAGGAACCGATGACCTCAGCAGTTTGGTTCCATAGGAACTTACCACAAAATTCCAAATTAAGAATGCCACTGCTTTGATATAGTGAGTGGCATGTCTTTGCACTTTTCAAGCAGATGTCGATTGGTATGCGACGGTTTTGGATGAATGTCCCAGAGCAACATCACTTTCGTCTCTCTCTCTCTCTCGTTCTCTTTTTCAGCTGTTAACTCTGCGGTTAGTCAGACTGCACCTACTGCTGAATGCAGTTCCTGCTACAGGTGCTGGGCTTGGACCAGCTCTTTGCCGGACAACTGCTATTTGTCGCACGCGCCCACGAAGAAAGGGCGCCGGAAATAAAAAAAATACTCCTGTCTGGCTGTGCGCAGGGGCATTAGTTTCCTGGCCACACGACTTCTCTCTCAGCGTTGAGGTGTGCACGCGGAGGTTTTCCAGCTCCCAGTAAAAACCTCAGGAAGTGACTGAGTCAGTACAGACCAGAAATATCGGCCACGTCCACTAGCCAGCACCACACCGTCGAGGTACGTTCATCCCGTTAAATAACAATAAATCACTTGTTAATTTTAGTCGACAACACTTAACTCTCGTGTCCAGTTGTGAAACCAGGCTATAGCAGGAAGCTATGCACAGAGCGTCTTAATAAAGTTTGTCTTTAATAGTTTTCAATTTTCCGAAGTTTTAAGTTTTATTGTTAGAAAAGCCGTTGTAATTAGGATATTACTTCTGTTTAGCTAGTAGCAAGGCTTTCTACTATTAATCGGAAAATAAAATAAATTCGCTGTTAGGATGTTGTTGAACCGTAAAATTACTACTGGCTCACCAAAGGTTATTAATCTCAATCAGTACACAAAATGTAAAGTGGAAGTAGATGCCAAGGAATAACTGGTGAAATTACACACAATTTTCAGTAACACTCTATTCTAATTTGGTACAAGACTTTACGATATCTAAAAAAAACAATCATTTAACAAATAAGTCACAATTTACGATAGGAAAGGCCTTTTTAAATTAATAAATAATTATAAAAAATTTCACGCCAGTAAAAGGCAAGTACAGGCAAGCAATTTAACGTATACAACGCGACGCTGTATAATATTTCAAGCTCAGCTAAATTACAGGTGAATTTCACCCCATTCATTAAATGGAGCAGAATGTAACTTATCTGTAACATGTAACGACAATCCTGTTTACAAAAATTCTCAAAATAGAAAAACCAAAACGCATGAGTCATGCACACGAGAGGACATTCACAGTTAATAACATTAACATTTCCAAAATATATAAAAAATATTAATTTTACAAATTTCTGCCAGTTAAGTTACGGCAAACACACACGCTCGCCAGGTAGGACTTGCGAACGTTTACAACATTCCCCTTTCAAGGCAACAATTTCTACCCGTAATGAAATGGCAAACTTTTGCATGGCAGGAAACATACTAATAACCAACTACCTGTATAAAACACATAAGCACGTGGAGTAAAAGCCTTAAAAGGTATTGAATTGGTAAAACACACAACAGTTTTTGCTGACTAGAAACAATATAAAAAATCCACTACGGCGTAAATTAACATGCTTGAAAATAGCCAAATATACATAAACTCAAATTTACGTATGTTACAGCTTCCAGATGAGCAGGAATTCGTTATGCAATTGACTAGTTCTTACCATGAGGCAAAGGTAATTTTTCTTCTTTCTTAGAGTACCTTTTACACGTGAGTCTAGTAATACTGGTTATGGCTGGCGAGAGAATGGATCAGGTCTTAGTGCCTAGCTTTTTAAACAGTACAGCCATTGGTGCCTTAGACATTCACAGACATGTCAGAGGCTAACAGTCCATAAACCCGTAGGTAAGCTGGGAGGGGAAAGAAGCAATCCGAACCACAGATTTACTCTGACTCCCCCTCCCCCGCCTTTAGTCCTCAAAAGGCGACAAACGCACCACCCTTTCTAATATTACCATCTTCCCTCGGGTGGGAAGACGAGAATGAATGGCGGGAACCCCCAAAAAATACGGCTGGTATAATTAACAAGTACAAGTAAAGTGAATTCAGTTAAACTTCACAAAATCTGTTAACAATCAATACTCTAAATTCTGGTGCTTTACGACTCCCAGGACTGAACAAACGCAGCACATCCAAATGCTCTGCCGAGCCGCCCGCTGCCAGCCGTTTCAACGGACGCAGGAAGGCGCGCCGATATTCAGAACCTCCTCGCCGGTCGACAGCATACGGCCGAACTGCAGATTAGGCCCTCGCGGACCCGCGCTCAGGAAGATTCCTTTCGCGACGAGCAGTTACCGTCCCATACCACGGAGCCGCTTCTCGCGTCGCTTACGCTGATGCCGCGGTCTGGGTGCTATCCCTCTAACACCGGCAGAGAAGTCGCTTCTTGACGCCCCGATTGCCAACTCTCCACGACAGCCCATATAGTCACTTCATAAACCCACGCGAATCGCCCACCTTTCCCCTTTCCCGCTAGAGGGAGACACCGAAGTCTTCAACTGCAACAAAGGCACCACCGCCAGAAAACGGAGGGCGACTGCTTCACGCTACGCGCTACGCCGCTTATAAAAGCTAACTTTACTCGGCTCTGTTGTAACCGAATGTTACACTGTCCAGTCGCGTTAACGTGAGCACCTGCCAAGAGCCTGAAAAATACCTTTTGCAGCGAGGATGTGCAGGAAGCGGATCAGTGAATTTCTGGAAGGTACCGACAGGGGTGAGAAGCTATGCGAACTCCAGTGTCATATCCTTCTGCGCTAGATTTCCGAGTTAAGGAATCATGCTGTGAACACCCTAATCGAGGTCATCCCACGGAATCTCGATTGGGCTTCAATCCTAGGAGTTTTGTGGCCCGGGGAGTACGGTACAGTCAGCCTGCCGTTCTCAGGATCACACATTTACACAACGAGGTGCGTGACTAATGTCATTGCCCTGATGGTAGATCCCATCATGCAGAGGAAGAAACAGACTTCATGTTATGGTGAACATGGGTTCCAGAAACAGATGTATACTTGTGTTGATCCACTGGGCCTTCCAGAATGATCACCCATGAAACGCGACAAAAACATTCGACCAGACCTCCGTCCTGGACTCTTCCGGTGAGTGTTGCAGAGCTGTGTACGTCAACAGCCGTCTTTCCAATGGAGTATAAAACGTGACACCTGAAAAGGCCCCCTGCCGCCACTCAATGGACGTCCAGCTACAGTACTGGCGTGCAAATATCAGCATTCGTCGCCCATGAACATCAGTCAGCATGGATGCAGGAAGCAGGCGCCTTAGGCTGTGGCGCTTACAGAATAATGTTCTCTGAATGGTCGTTGTTGAGACACTGTTGACAGCCCCTTGTTTCATTTGGGCAGTCAGTTGCTCAACAGCTGCACGTCTATTCGCCCATGTAGATCTCAGCAGCCGCCATCCGCTCCTCTCACCTGTGGCCCGTGGTGCACGACAGTAGACTGAGCTCCGGCTTTGCACTGTGCTGTGATATAGTTTAACCATGGTAGCATGTAAATAGTTTACAAACTTAGCCATTTCGGAAATACTTCCAGCCTTAGCTCTAAAGATCGTAATCACGCCCCTTTGGCTGTCAGATAAATCACTCCACTATAATGACTACACTATTTTCCATATCCCTCCAACACATTTCGTATACCTTCCACTGTTAGTACTACCACGTGCCGTCCTCGTATGAGTGATTATTGACTATGATATCGAACGTAGGCAACATCACATTAACATGAGTGGACTGTCTACTATAAACTGAACCCAAACATCCATAGCAGCAGAAAACATATTTCTTCTACAACTCAGTAAGAAGGTGGTAGTATGCCCGCTAGTGAGATCAAGTTATGACTTTGGTAACAGTTTAATGCATGACACTCGATGTCCTATATCTAATAAAATGGAACCTAAATACCTTTGCTATCTCTTCGAAGTTTATACACTACTGGCCATTAAGATTGCTACACCACCAAGATGACGTGCTAGAGAAGCGAAATTTAACCGACAGGAAGAAGATGCTGTGATATGCAAATGAGTATCTTTTCAGAGCATTCACACAAGGTAGGCGCGGGTGGCGACACCTACAAGGTGCTGACATGAGGGAAGTTTCCCACCAATTTCTCATACACAAACAGCAGTTGACCGGCGTTGCCTGGTGAAACGTTGTTGTGATGCCTTGTGTAAGGAGGAGAAATGCGTACCACCACCTTTCCGACTTTGATATAAGTCGAATTGTAGCCTATCGCGATTGCGGTTTATCGTATAGCGACACTGCTGCTCGTGTTGGTCGAGATCCAATGACTGTTAGCAGAATATGGAATCGGTGGGTTCAGGAGGGTAATACGGAACGCCGTGCTGGATCCCAACGGCCCCGTATCACTAGCAGTCGAGATGACAGGCATCTTATCCGCATGGATGTAACAGATCGTGCAGCCACGTCTCGATCCCTGAGTCAACAGATGGGGACGTTTGCAAGACAACAACCATCTGCACGAACAGTCAGAGTTGATAGTCCATGCTGCTGCAAACGTCGTCGGAGACCTTGACTGCGGTTACCCTTGACGCTGCATCACACATCACAGACTGGAGAGCCTGAGATGGTGTACTCAACGTCGAACCTGGGTGCACGAATGGCAAAACATTTTTTCGGATGAACCCAGGTTCTATTTACAGCATCCGCATCCGTGTTTGGCGACATCGCGGTGAAGGCACATTGGAAGCGTGTATTCGTTATTGCCATACTGGCGTATCACCCGCCGTGATGGTATGGGGTGCAATTGGTTACACATCTCGGTCACCTGTTGTTCGCATTGACGGCACTTTGAACAGTGGACGTTACATTTCAGATGTGTTACGACCCGTGGCTCTACCCTCCATTCGATCCCTGCGAAACCCTACAGTTCAGCACGATAATGCACGACCGTATGTTGCAGGTCCTGTACGGGCCTGTCTGGATACAGAAAATGTTCGACTGCTGTCCTGGCCAGCACATTCTCCAGCTGTCTCACCAATTGAAAACGCCTGGTCAATGGTGTCCGAGCAACTGGCTCGTCACAATACGCCACTCACTTCTTTTGGTGAACTCTGGTATCGTGTTGAAGCTCCATGCACACGCTATCCGAGATCTGTTTGACTCAATGCCCAGGCGTATCAAGGCTGTTAATACGGCCAGAGGTGGTTGTTCTGGGTACTGATTTCTCAGGAGCTATGCACCAAATTGCGTGAAAATGTAATCACGTGTCATTTCTAGTATAATATATTTGTCCAATGAATACCCGTTCATCATCTGCATTTCTTCTTGGTGTAGCAATTTCAATGGCCAGTAATGCATATTAGTGATGAAGACTGAAAGTATTATGCAGACACGTACAGCTGTTTGTTGCTATAGCTACTGCAAAGATGGAACTGTAGTCATCTGAAGCGAACTAGCGAGACTGCATTCCATAGCGTCTGTGGAAGCCGCTGAACGGCAGGAAGAAAATGAGTTCGTGTGCATTGTCTTTTGTGCGTTTTTGCGGATGCATCTCCATCTCCGATACTACTACACGGTAGCGACGTTGTCCACGGTTGACAGCGGTTTGCCTGGGTGCAAGCAACACTACCGGTGGCAGGACACAACACGCTGATGGCCGTGGCGGTGCAAGCAGTGTCTCGTCCCGACTAGCGAGTTCTGTCTGGAGGCTACTGCTCGCAAATGAGAAAAAAATGATCGTTTGGCACTGTTGGCCGGGAGTCCCCATTCGGGGATGTTCGGCACCCTTACTGCAAGTCCTTTTTAGCTGACGCCACTTCGGCGACTTGCAGGTCAATGATGATGAAGGACACACAACACCCAGTCCGCTGCCGGGAACCGAACCCGGCCCCCCTGCGTGGTAGGCGGTAACGCTACCGCTACGCGGACAAAGCGCCAGGCTTGTGGTGTGCCTGTATGATCGTGGCATCTCGTAGATTTCCTGTGTACATTTTGCAATATACGCAGCATTCGCTAAATTTATGATCATCACTATTTTTTGTGAATAAAGCATAGCAGCTCATAAGCTTACGGCAACACAAAAGAAAACCAAAAAGATGTGGTAGTACGGAATATTGCGTCCTCGCCAATGGAGCCAAATGGGGCTGGCGCGCTGAAACAGTTACCGACTGACGCCACGGGCAGTGCTTTGAGGTTCGCGCCCAGCCACAAGTGCGGTCCAATCAGCAACCTCCGCGCCGCCGATAATGAGACGGACTTACGCTTTGTGATAAGCGGCGGGCACAGGCAGCAACGGTGCAATTGAGCGTTGGCTTACGACAGTTCTAGCACGGAGTTCCATGACTGCTGTTTATAGCTACAGTTCGTAGTGCAGATCACCCTGCAAGACTTAGTCTATAAATGGAGCCGCCTACAGCCTTCGCTTAGGGTCAGTTAGTTAGTTAGTTACGTGTTACTTCGATCAATCTCACGGTAATCGTTATGATGTGGAACAAATTGTTGTTAAGCTTAAAATTTTTATTACGTACGCCATTCCCCAAAGTGACACAGAATGCATATATTGTACCTATAGATTTATTTTTTCCTATTCAAGAATTCGCCTATGGTACAGAAGAAGTTGTCAAGGAGATATAATTTAAATTTATTTTTGAAACTGTTACTGCTCTCTGTCAGACGTTTTATTTCATCTCGTAATTTATCAAAAAGTTTTACAGCATATGTTACCCCTCTCTGTGGCAAAGATAGGTTAAGTAGAGGATAGTGTAAGCCTTTCTTCTTTCTGGTATTATAATCTTTAATGTCACAGTTGTTTTTAAACTGATCCATGTTGTTGAGAACAAATTTCATTACTGAGTAAATGTACTGTGAGGCTGTTGTATGAAATCCCAACCTTTTAAGCAGATGCCTGCAAGATGTGTTACTATGAGCCCCACGCATTATTGTAACCACTTTTTTTTTTAGCACTCAATAATTTTGCCTAAGTCTTGAGCTACCCGAAGGTGTTGTTCCGTATGACATCAGAGAGTGAAAGTATGCAAATTATGTAAGCTTACTAATTTCTATATCCTCAACATTGGCAATTATTTTGATTGCAAAATTTGCTGAACCTAGTCGCTATAGGAGATCCAAAATATGAATTTTCCAATTAACGTTCTCATCTATATGCACACCCAAAAACTTAACATGCTCTACGCTGGCTACTGACTTCTGTTGATTTATTAATGTTATTGAAGGAATTGTACTGCTGGCAGCAGAAAATTGTACTGTATTTTTCCAAAGTTCAAAGCAAGCCCAGTCGCTGAAAACCAATGAATAACTTTTCCAAAGACATTACTTATAACAGTTACTATTGGAGTTTCCTTCACTTGATTAATAATGATGCTTATCATCTGCAAACAGCGTCAGTTTAGCTTCTTGCTTCAGATAATAAGGGAAGTCATTCATATGTACGTATCAAGAACGGAAGGGGACACATGATCACACACTAATGTAATTTCACCCCAGTTAGACGAAGTGGTGAACTTAATCATATATAAAGAAACTTTTTGCTTCCTGTCCTGTAGATATGAATTAAACCACTCATATGCTGTTCCATTTATACCATGGAATTGTAATTTCTGTAACATAATGTCACGGCCAACACAATAAAATGCCTAGGCTGTCACAGAAAATTCCTATTGATGACATTTTATTATTTAAAGGCTCTATTATGTGGACAGTGAAGCTGTGTAGCGCTGTCTCAGTGCAACAGCATTTCAGATATCCGAATTGTGATTGACGAAGTATCACATTACTGTTGAGATGGCTAAACACTCTTGAGTACATTACTTCCTCGACGGTTTTTGTAAATGCTGTAATCAAGGATACTGGCCTGTAATTATTGAATCTGTGGTGTCCCCGTCTTGTAGAGAGACTTGATAATGGCATATTTTAACCTGTCTGAGAAAATATCTTGAGATAGTGATGCATTACATATATGGCTCAGAACGTCAACTGCAACTGCTCCACATTGTTTTACTATCTTGTTATAGATGTCAGCTACTCCATGAGGACATTTATTTTTCAAACATTTAATGATTTTACTTGTTTCACAAGAGATTGTTGGACGGAAATTAATCTGACTAAAATTTCTCAAAACTTGCTCTTCCACGTACTGCATAGCTTTCCTTTTGAACTATTATCACCAATGTTTTCACCTAAACTTAATGGTTGTTAAATGTGTACTCTTGGTCTCATTCTCTGTAATAGTAAGACCACCAACCTCAGTAGTTACTTTTCCTGTCTCTCTTTTAACAACATTACATATTGATTTTATTTTATTGCCCAGTTGTTAATTTCATCTCTAATATAGATATTTTTAGATTTTCTGACAACTTTTCTCATTACTTGTAGGCCTTTACTGTTTCCTGTGTCTCATGAAGTTTTATTTTTCTTTCTAAGACACTTTAATACCTGTAGTAATCCAAGGTTCCTCAGGAAATTGTTTGGTGTTACATTTAGTCACTTGTCAAGTGTTTACTACAGTGAGTGACAGTGTGGCACCCAGGACGGACATCGTCTTGTTGACATTGTATTCAGTAACGCACGCCTTGATAGGCCACTGCTTAGTCGTATCTGTTCCCAAGCACATCCAACGAAGTTAAATAGTAAAACGGAGTTTCCCTGGGTCCAATGATAGAATCATACTCAGAATTTCAGATGTGAACAGTAAGTACATCCATAGTTTACCCAAATACAGGAAGAATTTGTCACGACATCTCCTTTCGAATTATACAGGGTGTTTGCGGTATAAGTACAGATATTGTGAGCACTGGTATATTAATATGAACCAACTTCACTGAATTAGTTGTTTTTTTTTCTACATATAACAGTATTCCCACAAACACGTCACATCATTTGCTACCTGGTGTTTTTTGCACGGTCGTAACTGCACCACTAAGTGGTCAGTATATACTAGCCGTTTTGCCTGCACACATCAACACTTCAACACCTCACCTCCTGCTCAGGGGAAAATAAGCATTAGTGGCTCGTCACATGTACTTTAAGATACTAACGACCTAAAAAAAGTGATAAATATAATTATTTGTCCATAAATGAAGTAAATACTCATGTAACTTTGTTCAGTACACCTCAGTTACTAGCAAAAATATTTGCACTTATAGCTCTAATACCCAGTATATGTATCAGCTGCTTGAAACTTGAGTTTTAAATATATTTTACACAAACGTGCAGCTGTGACTGTAAAACTTGTTTTTGCTGTTTTAGCTGCATGTACCCCACATTACTCTGAAAAATACAATATTCAGGCAAATTTACAAATATTTGATCAGAGCCTGGCTTTTGGACGCAATCTAGTGTCTTAACTGTTGCTTGAGAGTTCATATCGACAGACAAATGTATTCGGTATAGAATGTTATATATGTTCGCAAGTGCCTAAGCTCTGCAACTTTTATATTAAGGCTGGTAGTAGAATTTGGAGGTAACAAATCACTTAGCTTCCCTATTATCTTTCAACACCGTCATGACTGACACTAGTCTCACAGTGCACTTATTGTAGTGCACCATAGTGTGTAGTTCGTTCCTAACAGTAAATCACTGTACTAAAACTATAGTAACATTCTTAAAAATAATGCAACAAGGAGAAATGATGTATACTATCCACCACTCAGTCTGGGGTGCAGGCCTATATAACCACAAAAGTTTTTCACACTCACTGATGTAAAGAACGTAATGGATACCATTAGCTTCAAATACAGACCGTAATAACATCAACCTCTCAATTTCTTCTAGTCTGTTTAATAACTTCTTAATTTGTGTGTGTGTGTGTGTGTGTGTGTGTGTGTGTGCGTGTGTGTGTGCGTATGTGTGTGAGAGAGAGAGAGAGAGAGAGAGAAACACACACAGAGAGAGAGAGAGAGAGAGAGAGAGCATATAAATAAATTACGAAATGCAAAAAGGAAAGAGTAATGGAAAGGCTTCCGATATGACATGTATGTATTGGCCGATCAATAGATTGGGTGCGTTTCTGTGCGATTTCATCAGAGGAGAGTATGCGATCCTTTAGAGAGCGAGCTGACGGAAACGTGAATGAATGGAGTTCCCAGTGCTCGATGGTCGTGGAAACTGTGGCTGAAGCCGAGAAAGTGATGTATACGGTTGAGTGCACCAACTTTGATTAAAAGTTAACTGTGGTAAAGTCGGCATTCAGACACGTTCATTACAAAATAACACAATCAAAATTAAACGACGTAGGCTGATCGCGGTTGAATTCCACCGTGGCTCATGCGCGGTTTTTTTGGGATGATCAAGATTTTATAAGCGTACAGTATTGGGATGGTGGCACGTTTCCATGTACTGAGAAAGTCTCAGATCAGCGTAGATCGTACCCTGTAGTTGAGATGAACCCAGAAATTTTCTTAACTCATGAATCAAACTTACTGGGTGTAGAATTAAATTCTGCCTGTACATACGACCACAATGCCTGTTTTTCTCTGACAATGATGATCACATGAGAATCTGATATTTGTAATTTTTTTATGTTAATGGAGTTTAAAACTCAAATATGCCACTCCAAAATCAGTTTCATGTAACTCTCAAAAATCTTCGAGATAATCGACTATAAGGTTTTCCAACCAAGTTTAATATGCTAAAGTGAAGTAGATTTTCCGAGAAGCAATGTTGATCTGTAATAGCATGCTTGCTTGATGCATAAGGAGCCTGGGTTCCATTCCAAGTGTATTCGAATTCTTAAACAAAGTTGTATCTTCTGTGAGCATTTGTGTAAAATACGAAAAGCTAGAAAAAATCAATTTGTAGTTTTTTTATTTACACAGTCTTTTATAAAACATCGGTAACTAAGAAATACTTGTTGGGAATGAAGCTGCCGTCTTTTCAATGCTGCTTATTATATTGCAATCAAATCTGGCGGCTCAGTACACCATCTTGAGGCCTCGAATCGTATACACGATCACATCAGTGACCAGCATCTATGATCTGGATTCTGTAGATTACTGTAAGAGCGAATTTGTGTCTCCAACCACCATCTCAAGCATGTTGATGGATGCTGACACAACATGATCGTATGAATTTTATGTCTATTGTGCTCTATTGAGAGGCTATGCAGAACACATGATACATTAAAACCATCGTCTTCACTTTTTTTCAATTTTTTTAATCCAGCGTTGAAAGTTCTTGGACTGACAGAGTATTTATCTCCTGAGTCTGTATCCAAAATGTACGACCTTCATGCAAAAAATACAAAGAAGACATTTTTTGTTTGTAAAAAAATGCATTTATCGGCATTTATTTAACTGTGAGTATAATTTGCCATTTTGTAAATTGAGAAGTGATACTTGGAATACATGTTGCACATTTGAAAATTTAATTAAAGCCGAGCCAGACCTATAGGCAAAAATCAAATTTTTGCCGCAGAGTTGCTAAGAAAAGTGATGTATCGGATGCAAAAGAGAAGTTACTGCATGTAATCACATTTCACTACAGATTATGTGTGGTACACCAATGCTGACCACAAATCTCGTGTACTAAAATAGATTTGTATGCTGAGTTTTCGAGTACATATTTGCAACACAGGTCAAGTTTTCATGGCCATGGAGGAACACTGAATCATGCAGACCTTCGGAAACTGGTTCGTGTCTTAAGAAATTTACCCACTAACAGCCTCCGTATATCTGTCGTATAGTTGCCTATTGCGACAACTACGGTGGGCGAAACAGAAATAAGATAATGGCATGCTTTTCGCTTTTTATTGTTGCGAATACATCCACTGAAACTGTCGATTACAAGTTTCTAGTAGCAGGGCACAAATATCTTGAAAACGGTACTGACTTTACTCACATTCGGAAATGAGAAACCCAAACTACGTTAACATTTATTTCTCGGGACTGGATGCAGCTATTTGACAGAAGGAGGTCTGCTTTCCTTGTCTCTGAAGTTTTGCCAGATAATTCCTTTCTGTTTAAGAAATCCAACGGTTTAATTTCAAGCAGTGAAGGAATGTGGTGGGTATAATATAGAAAGTTAAAATTAGAAGATAAAACAAAGACAGTTTAAATATCTACAACTAGCCCATGCATATTATGAAAATGGATGTACGTATATGTATATATGTATTCTGTATGTTACACATCTCCTCGTAAACCACTTCACCGGCTTCAGTCAACTTGTTACACATACCACTTACTGTCTCGAAAACTTCGCAGTGGTTGCTTGGGTGAAAAAGCAGTACAGTCCACGAAGGGCGAATTCCCGTATTTTAGTTAGCCAGTGTTTGAGATTAAGAGCACTTACAGGCTTGCAGCAAACATTACACACAATTTCGAATCCTTACGAAACTTTTTCTTACTGACAACCCCCGCAAAATGGTAAAAGATAAAAGTTCATCTCTTATTACAGTACCTACTGCAGTACAACTATTGCATGACGTTTCAATTTATTATTTCTTTGTTACTAGCTATAATCACGACGCATTTTGCGCTCAGTATTCTCACATGTCGCTGAATGTACTAGCAAAATTATATCCCTGTACGACTTATCTTTCAAAACGTCGTAAAAACTGATATGTATGAAAAAATGAAGCACCATGCAAGACGATTATATTTAGTACTTCGTTGCTGCTAACGCCATTCGCAACATTTTTCACAGACGGTATCCTCTATGCCTCTGAATGCAGCTATACATATACTGGGTGGTCAGTTAATAGTGACCGGGCCAAATATCTCACGAAATAAGCATCAAACGAAATAACTACAAAGAACGAAACTCGTCTAGCTCGCAGGGGGAAACGAGATGGCGCTATGGTTGGCCCACTAGATGGCGCTGCCATAGGTCAAATGGATATCAACTCCTTTTTTTAAAATAGGAACACCCGATTTTTATTACATATTCGTGTAGTACGTAAGGAAATATGAATGTTTTAGTTGCACCACTTTTTTCGCTTTGTGATAGATGGCGCTGTAATAGTCACAAACGTATAAGTACGTTGTATCACGCAACATTCCGTCAGTGTGGACGGTATTTGCTTCGTGATACATTACCCGTGTTAAAAGGACCGTTTACCAATTGCGGAAAAGTCGATATCGTGTTGATGTATGGCTGTTGTGATAAAAATGCCCAACTGGCGTGTGCTATGTATGCTGCTCGGTATCCTGGACGACATCATTCAAGTGTCCGGACCGTTCGCCGTATAGTTACGTTATTTAAGGAAACAGGAAGTGTTCAGCCACATATGAAATGTTAACCGCGCCCTGCAACAAATGATGGTGCCCAAGTGTGTGTTTTAGCTGCTGTCGTGGCTAATCCGCACATCTGTAGCAGTCAAATTGCGCGAGAATAGGGAATCCCATAAACGTCGGTGTTGAGAATGCTACATCAACATCGATTGCACCCGTACCATATTTCTATGCACCAGGAATTGCTTGGCGACTACTTTGAACGTCATGTACAGTTCTGCCACTGGGCACAAGAGAAGTTACGGGACGATGACAGATTTTTTGCACGCGTTCAATTTAGCGACGAAGCGTCATTCACCAACTGTGGTAACGTAAACCGGCATAATATGCACTACTGGGCAACGGAAAATCCACGATGGCTGCGACAAGTTAAACATCAGCGACCTTGGCGGGTTAATGTATGGTGTGGCATTATGGGAGGAAGAATAATTGGCCCCCGTTTTATCGATGGCAATCTAAATGGTGCAATTTATGCTGATTCCCTACGTAATGTTCTACCGATGTTACTACACGATGTTTCACTGCATGACAGAATGGCCATATACTTCCAACATGATGGATGTCCGGCACATAGCTCGCGTGCGATTGAAGCGGTATTGAATACCATATTTCATGACAGGTGGATTGGTCGGCGAAGTACCATACCATGGCCCGCACGTTCACCGGATCTGACGTCCCCGGATTTCTTTCTGTGGGGAAAGTTGAAGGATATTTTCTATCGTGGTCCACTGACAAAGCCTGACAACATGCGTCAGCGCATTGTCAATGCATGTGCGAACATTACGGAAGGCGAACTGCTCGCTGTTGAGAGGAATGTCGTTAGACGTATTGCCAAATGCATTGAGGTTGACGGACATAATTTTGAGCATTTATTGCATTAATGTGGTATTTACAGTTAATCACGCTGTAACAGCATGCGTTCTCAGAAATGATAAGTTCTCAAAGATACATGTATCACATTGGAACAACCGAAATAAAATGTTCAAACGTACCTACGTTCTGTATTTTAATTTAAAAAACCTACCTGTTACCAACTGTTCGTCTAAAATTGTGAGCCATTTGTTTGTGACTATTACAGCGCCATCTATCGCAAAGCGAAAAAGTCGTCCAACTAAAACATTCATCTTTATTTACGTAGTACACGAATATGTAATAAAAATGGGGATTCCTATTTAAAAAACGCAGTTGATATCCGTTTGAACTATGGCAGCGCCATCTAGCGGGCCAACCATAGCGCCATCTGGTTTCCCCCTTCAAGCTAGACAAGTTTCGTTCTTGGTAGATTTTTCGTTTGACGCTTATTTCGTGAGATATTTGGCCCGATCACGATCAATGGATCACCATATATATATATATGTGTGTGTGTGTGTGTGTGTGTGTGTTATTGTATCACACATAGTTCAGGAGATATGTTGCCATAAACACTGAGATGCGTGAAAAACTGCCACATCGTGCATGTCGTTTTCATTCATTACTTCTGTTGTAATAACTCAACTTACAACACATTCCGCAGCCACATATACCTCTGCATGTACCTGCAAAATTATATCATAGTTCAGGAGATACAACGTCTTGTACATTGAGCTGGATGAAAATGAAACTGCAGGGCGAAATTCGCTAGGGATAAAGTTGAAACACGTATACAAATGCGGGTAAAATGCGTTACGTGTATGCGAAATTTATTTGACGCGTAGTTACGTGGGTTAAGCCACAGGTAAAAAAGCACGTCCTAAGCCTATGGAACGATTTCAACGAAATTTGGTACAGGTGTGAGTTACGATCAGCAAAGAAATACTGGGGTGTTAAGAACTACCAGCCTCTCCAGAATAAGCGAGGAGGAGATGTACAGACAGTGAGGGAGAAGAAAGAGATGGACACAGAAAGTGAGTGGGAGGTTAACAGAGACGGGAAGGAGGAGCTAGGCAGAGAAAGTAAGGGAGGTGGACAGGGAAAGGAGAGGAGAAAATGGACAGAGAAAGGGAAGAGCAGAAGGGAGGGAGAAGGAGGAGATGGGCAGAGAGAGGAGAGCGGAGGAGATGGAGAGAGAGAGGGGGGGGAAAAGAGAAGATGGACTAATAGAAAACTGGAATAAATACATACCAGGGCAACGTCGGTTGCTCAGTTATTTTTGTTAGATAAATCATGGACGGCCACATAGGAAATATGACTTCCACAGATCTCTCTGTCAGCTTTATGCTGGAGTAGCTATTCTCAAAGGAACTAGGGCAAAAGAGCATGGTCCTCGCTTATATTTCATTTTCCCTGTTCATCACGCTATTTCCAGGAGTTTATGGTTATTGCAGTACAGTGTTGCTCACAAGTAGCTCCGGGATTTCAGGCGATGACTGCACGAAAACTACAAGACATACATAATAGTGACGCATTTCAGAGAGTAATGTTTCGATTCGTAATATGCGCCCTCGCGTAGTTGCTGAGTGCACGAGTGTGGGGCAGGGTTATCGAAACATGTGGACAAGTCGTCTGCTCCGTTTGACACTGAATTAGTTCGTGCCTCTGAACAGGCAACACGATGATTAGATTCCGGGCTGCTGCCGTTTCTCACGCACAAATTGCATGCCCATCGCACGTACGTATTAACGTTGGCTTTATCGACGTGCTCATGCTGAGAACTTGTAATCTGAGTTCAAAACTTTGTGAAATGCTTTATCCAATGACGTGTATCTGTTCTCTATGACTTGGGATTATCGCGCAATCGTCTTATGAAGCCCCGAGACCTTTACGAATAACTCGGTGTTATCCTTCATTCATTTCAACGCACCTTTCTCTGAACATAAAAATATTGCTTATACCGTTATCGTTTTCATCCCTTCAATATATATCAAAATCGTTAATATTTTCTCATTAGTTTATGTACTAAATGAGTTGTCAACGAGCGATATACTTCGCCCGTTTCCCCATTTCCGACTCTGATAAACAAACTCTTTCCAAATTGGGACTGTCTAATCTATCCTGGCCGTGCTGTTCTAGGCGCTTCAGTCTGGAGCCGCGTGACCGCTACGGTCGCAGGTTCGAATCCTGCCTCGGGCATGGATGTGTGTGATGTCCTTAGGTTAGTTAGGTTTAAATAGTTCTAAGTTCTAGGGGACTGATGACCACCGATGTTAAGTCCCACAGTGCTCAGAGCCATTTGAACCATTTCTAATCCATCCTGTTTTGTTGCACTTGATACACGTACATTCACAACAATATCTCTCCTTCTTATACCTTTACGTACATGCACCAGAGCGTCATAATTCCAAATTTTATTTAGCCGGCCAGTGTGGCTGAGCGGTTCTAGGCGCTGCAGTCTGGAACCGAGCGGCCGCTACGGTCGCAGGTTCGAATCCTGTCTCGGGCATGGATGTGTGTGATGTCCTTAGGTTAGTTAGGTTTAAGTAGTGCTAAGTTCTAGGGGACTGATGACCTCAGAAGTTGAGTCCGATAGTGCTTAGAGCCATTTGAACCATTTTTTAACCAAATATTATTTACTCTCTTGATCGTCAAAACTGTAGCACCAGCATCGTGAGATACGCGCTAACGCGCTCATCAAACGGTACGTCAATCGTAATTTCAGTATTAAAACCAATAACTTAAGTCCACAATTATAAACTTACGAAACTGCGCCAAATAATCATAGACCAGACTATACTATAATAATGTAATGAATAGGTGTCCAACATTAATCTACACTGTTTTTACGTGCAACCTACAGTGGCAAATTTAGATCTTGCTAATTGTTCGGCTTCTTCAATTATTATAAGTTTTAGTGACAAATTTGACATAGAGCAAAATGCGCTGCAAATCTTGGAAATCAAATGCACGTATCTTAAGCTTTTTATAGCGCTGTTGCCAATTCCTACATCGACGTTTAGATTGTGTGCAAAATGGTTTATTACAAATAAATGTAACTGTCTGTCTCTGTGTGTAGATGTGCGTAGTGTTACTCCTGAGGTCAGATGAAAGCACTTCACGATGGCTTTTATTTGAGCCCTTGTATCTTTTGTAGCATTATTATATGAACTGTTATAATTTACAAAGGTCTGCATATTCAGCTAATTTTGTGTGCCTGTCATATGCAAATATAACAGAATACGCGTTAATATTAGAATAACTATCTTTAAGTGTGCTTTCTTAATCTGATGCTTTCTTAATCTGACGATTCTTACTTGCAAACACACAGCTCCCCTTTATTTCTTTGTTCATCACTTTCGCATCTTCTTCGGTCTTGACGAACTATCAAAAAAACCCATTCTGAACTTTTCGTAGAGCACGTGCATTGTTCCATCTTGCCAACATTAAAGGAATAAACTTTTGCGTAATAAAAGGTTTTAAACGCTAAAATGTACAGAATCTAGTAATATCTTAGCAAAGACAACATCCCCGAAACACTGAATATAATGATGAAACTGTAAAACTAAAGTTACATTTCTAAAGGAAGATATTAAAGATTTTAACACCTGCTAAAATTACATAGAATATTTGTAAGTCAGCAAACTCAGGTACTATTAACAAGCTAAAAATAAAGTGAAGTTAAGCTGCAGAGCAACTGAGTGACGTAATTACTACTTGTCCCCATAAAGAAGGAAATTCGTGGCGAGAGATGTGTCTCGAAAATTTTGCCTTCCTAGGAAATGAGGAAGTCACCCTCCCACTTTCTACGTCATTAGGTGTGCACATATTCATAAACGTCAAGTGGCTATTGGCGTAACAAAACACCTGCAGGACAACACAAACGCGACAAATGCTTACTCCTTCAAATAATGTATTTACCTTTTTATCCATGTTCAGAAACTGTATATCTGTTTGTCGAAATAATCAGCAACCAACTGCAAAAAAGATATTTTATTCCTACACAGGTTTCAGGCACCTAGTGTCCTCCTTCAGAAGAATGTACAAAAATTTATCACAAATAAATACACGTTAGACGGGAAAATTATAATTTAGAAAGAAAAATTTAACTATTTAAGGATAAAAATATGGCACATACTTGTAAGTTCGCGATATTAACGAGCGTTGAAAATAATGTGTCTGCAACATGCTACTGTAGTCCTAAAATGTACTCTGTTAATGCAATAATTAAGCCATTAATTAAAAAAGAGCTCAAGCATAGTATAAGGAAACCAAACAACAATTGCAGATATCTTGCTAGAGCTGGAGCTAATCAGCTAATGACATGCATCTCTTCAGGCATGTCTCACACTTGAGGTAAAAGTACAAAAAAATAATAAACTGAGAATTGTTTCTCAAATTACTCCAGTTAAAGCTTCCAGCCACATAATACGCTTCGCACTTAAGACAGGTTCCTTCACAGCAAGATATTAAAATCGTTACAACTGTTTCGGAGATCAGTTCCAAATTCCTCTCCTTAGCGCCACATGTCTTTTGCACTAACTTATTGATCACAGATTACTTAATACGCTTGTTTTGCACACAAACATTTTCGTTTATCTATTATGGCAGCTACAGTGAGGTAAGCGCTTGTTTCATTTTTCTATTTTACTTTTACCCACCCCACCCCATCCACCCGCTTGTACATTTTTGTAGGTACATTCAGTGAGAGAAGTGCATTTGGTATGTAAAAAATTTGCGAACAGAGCTAGTGAAACCAAGGTAATAAATCTCTTACATGATGTCTCAGCTTTGCACACATCTTAATCTTTAAGACGCCATATGTCGTGTACCACGTGTCGTACAGTGTATAATTTTTCTGAAACATTTGGTGCTAACATAAATACTGTCTGCAAAACGTACGAACTCAGTTAGTAGTAAAGAAGTAAGAAACTGAAACTTCCTTCTCCGTGCGGCTGTTTTACTACATGAACAGAGAAAATTTAGTAAGCGATAAACTTCCTTTCATTATTTTGTGGTTGTCGTCTCCATTAAAAAGTTTCATATAGGTTGAAAATTGTATAAAGTTTGTTGCAAGTCTATATGTGATTTCATTCTCAAATACTGAATGACTAAAGTATGGGTATATGTGCGTCTTGGGCAACCACCTCACACCCACTCCCACCCCCTTGATGAGTAGCTGATTCTTTCCCCCAAATTCCTGAATTTCAGACGTTAAGTGGTATGTGTCCCTAGATTGTTGAAATCGGTCCAGTGGCTTAGGAAGGGGTGTGGACCGTACTTACATACATCAATTTTTATACACGGTGCACATAGTTCAGCAGGTACAACAGCACAAACATTGAGCTACAGAATGAAATTCTCTAGAAAAAAGGTGAAATATGTATACAGATGTGCGTTAAATGTGTACGATCACCAACTATTTTCGATATCAACTTGGACTGACCATCCACAGTGATAGGACTGGCAGTAAATTGCATATAATGCGTGTCGGGAAGACATGGAAAACAGTACAATTATTGACATAATGCAGAAATGGAGCAGTTTTTTCTGACGTCCAAAATGGCCTGATAATTGACTTTTGGACCAAAGGTGGAAGCATATCCTAAACGGCTAAGTTTTTGAACTGTTCACGCGCCACCGTGGTTAAAGTGCACCACGTATGGCAAAAATGCGCTATCCAAAACCGGTACAGTGGTGCACCTTGCGGCACAGATGACAGGTGTGAACGCCGCGCGGGGTAGGCGCGCGGTCTCAGGCGCCTTGTCACGGTCCTTACCATACTGGCATCACCAAGCAGGAAACTGCAACGGGTCATACAGCTCGCAGGGTACGTGCGTGGTTTGAAGAGTACTAGGGTGAGTTTATCGTTCTGCACTGGCCACTCAGCGCATTTAAACCAAATGTAGAATGTGTGTGATCTCCTCGATCGGACTTTTCGCACCATGAAGCAAGAAATCTCTCGCAACTGGCCAGGGCACTGCAATCGGTATGGCTCCACATCCCTCACAGCACCCTCCAGATCAGCATTGACTCTCTTTCTGCACGTCTTAAATAGGTCCACGCTGCAAAAGGCTTTTATGACAGATGGTCGCACTAATATGACTGAACAGTGTAATGTGTATGAATTTAAGGTTCACCTAACCGCAGGGAAGTTGGAGGACATATAGTATCTCAAAATGTAAGTTACATTAAGAATACAAGCTTTCATTTAATCTAATCGCTGCGCGGAGTAGCTGTGCAATCTAAGGCACCTTGCCACAGTTCGCGCAGCTCCCCGCATTGGGGGTTCGAGTCCTCCCTCGGGCATGGGTGTTTGTGTTGTCCTTAGCTCAAGATAGTTTAAGTTGGATTAAGAAGTGTATAAGACTAGAGACCGATGACCTCAGCAGTTTGGTCCCATAGAACTTACCACAAATTTCCAAAATTTAATCTAATCAAGTGAACTACGAGGGTTGGAACTTAAATAGTGGCAACTATTTATTCACAACCGATACAAAAGAGTTACGTATTTGCACCTGTTACTGTCCTTCAGAGTAGTCCCCAGCGTTGTGTAGAGCCCGTTGCCAGAGATGTGAAAGACGTAGTATACAGTTAGCAGAGCCTGTTCTATTGATGGTGGGAATGGAGCGGTCTACTGCCTGTCGAATCTCTGGAACAGTTCTGAAGCGAATACCACGAAGTGGTTCCTTCATCTTCGGAATCAAATCAAAGTCACAAGCACTTCAGTACGGAGAGTATGGTGGATGGTACAATACTTCCCAGTCCCATCGACCGAACAGACCAGCCACAACTTGCGCTGTATGCGCCCGCGCATCGTCGTGCAAAATGATGGGTGGCTTGCGCAGAAAGTGTCGCCGCTTCTTTCGCAAAGCTGTTCGCAGGTGCTGCTCCAAAAACCAACAGTAATACTGTGCATTGACGGTATGCCATGGAGGAAGGTAATGCGTAAGGATAACACCATGGCAGTCGTACACGCGAATCACCATAGCCTTAGAGCGCTCCATTCGCACCATCATCAGAACAAGCTCTGCTAACGTTATCCTACGCCTTCCACATAGCTGGAAACGGGTTATACACAACGCTGGTGACTACTTTGAAGGACAGTAACAGGTGCAAATATATAACTCTTTTGTATCGGTTGTGAATAAATAGTTGCCACTATAAGTTCCAACCTACGTATTTACAGTACATAGCACAGAGCCATGTTGTGAAAATTTCTCTACACCAAAATAAAATAACAGCAAACTCTGCGAGAACCACATTCTATTGGAAGACTGCAGGGAGAGAAACGCGTAAGATTTCCATATCTGGAGAGGTCTAAAAAGCAAGATAAATAAAATACATTCAACACAAATACGTTAGGTGAGCACGCAAAATGCTAACCACATGAGTTAAACGAGAGCCACTCAGAAGCTGGAATGCGCCAGAGACAAGAGCCGGGAATCGAATCCTCTCCCTTCGAAGATGTTTCCTCTACAAACCCCACAATTCCCAAGCCCCACTTGGAAGATAGATCGAATACTGTTACTAACCTGATGAACGAAAATGTTCACCTTTCTACGTAAAATAGGGGAAAGCAACGGATACTTCCTCTTCAAACTTTGCAGAAAGCATCGTTATTTTTCAGGAGTTTGGTACTGGTTTCTAACAGTCTCTCTCCATCGGTGAGCACCGACCACGCTGCGTCTCGTGGTGGGGTGCACCTAGTGTCCGAAATTGGAAATAACTTTTTACCCTCTGTTCCACATCAACACACTGGAACATCTACCAAGTTTCGCTTTCAAACGATAATTACAGGCCACACTGTACCTCCGTCAGTAGCTGCACTTTAATTATAATAATTTCAAGAATGACGTAGAGACAAAGAGTACATTTCGATGGGACTGGCTGTCATTATATCCATCGTTAGATTATTCTAAAGCAGTTAAAGATGCACTTTGTAAGCTGTGTGTGCTTTTTTTAGTCACGTATAGCACATGAAAATCATAGCATATTCATAAGCCAGCCATTCACCAATTTCAAAATGTTTCGCGAATCTTGAAAATAGAATATAAATTCCGGACGGTATTAAGGTGCAGTTGAAAAGCCAAGTAATAAAGAAAACTAAGAGAGTAGAAGAAGTCATTTGTAAGAATACTGCGAAATTACCGTGAAGTAATCGCGCTGAAGTTCCAACCAGTTGTTTCTTGTTTATTGATTTCTATATTACTTGATCCGCCTTTAAGATGAGAAACAAATTCAAATGCTGTTTTTGATGATACACTGTTGTTGACTAGCACAGTAAAGTGACGGAACATTGCGGAAACATTTCGAAAATGCACCTCCAAAGACCACATCTATTTCTCATAAAACCCAAAATGAATTATTTTCGAAAACTAATTGAACCATTCTATGTCATATATTATACTACAGGCTTTGCGTGAACGGAAATACAGATCGATTCTAAAATCGATGTTAAACCTTGTAGTTGAATTTCAAAAGACCAAACTGTTGACAGTGTTATCCACTAGAGTCTTTTATTAACAGGAAAAAAGTTAACTGAGGGAACACAGCTGATGACGAGACCAACAGAAAGTAACGTAACTGGTGGGAAAACGTGAAATCTGGGACTTCAAAACCAGATTTTACCATGCTTATAATGTTAGCTTGTTTACTATTGTAACAATGACCAGGTACTAAAACTGCATTGCAGAAACCAATAGGATAAAATAATGAGCTGGTAACAATGTCCTCAAAATTTCTACATCATGTGCATGAAATATTTAGTCTCTACAGCCATGTAAACCTGCGGGCGTCCTAGCAACAGCGTTGCTATATAAAATAGCTATATAAAATAGCCTCGTCACAACTAAATGGTCGAAAGTACACTTGTTGTGATTTCAAGCTGCAACCGAAGTTACTGTGTTGACGTCGCTTATACGCAGGGAATAAAATTAGTCCCGGGATTTTGTGGTTGGACCATGTGATTTTTAGTTAACTGCGGCTTGAGTAATTTTTACAATCAGTAGTATGGCTTGCAATACTTTCTTGTACTAAATTAAGCCAGCCTCCTGCGGTGACAGCAATATCTGCCCCTCGTCTCAGATGGAGAAAGCCTTCCATTTCCTGGAAGTTTAATACAGAGATGTAATACCGGTAACTGCTTTCCAGACAAAACACCGTGTTTACAAGAACTGAAAAATCAATGCCACGTCCCGCAAATACTTTGAGACCTCCAAGAATCCGCTGTTTGTTTGGCGCGCCAACATACTTATTAGTAATTGCTTTCAAATCCTGTAAACAGGAACATGGTGAGGAAGAGGTGCAGAACGACTCCTCTGCATCGTAGAAACCTGTTTTCCATCTGGGTCATGTCTATGCTTCTTTCTTTGCTTTGTGGGAACTGCTCTTTTGGCGCTCTGGTGTACTGAGTCACATTTCGCTATGAAGGAAGTCTATATTTACCAAGAACTTGTTTTTCAATATCTTTCGTAGCTTCAGGGGTGATGAAAAGGCGTGATTGTTTTTGCTGAAAAGGATTTTTCTGTAGCAGAAGCATTCGCCTGTCACAATCTCTTCGTATTTTCCTTTTGTTTGCATTCCACGACTCAGTATATTTCCTTCCATTCTATAAGAACAACTGTTTCGACTTTGAGGTAGTAAATCTGTCCAGCATGATCTGAAACTGTAGACTGATGATTGTGATGAGAAGTAGTTACGACCGACAGATTATATTCATCCGAGGAAGCCATGCAGGGGGTGAAAATAAATGTGGAAATACGGAACACACAACACTTTACCATGCCTAATTCGTTGTAGTCCCACTGACACTGAATCAATTCCCAGTCGTCTTTGACTGTGTGAAAACCGACCCTGTATGGTTTTCAAACGAATCTTATAACTTTGTTCCTGCAAATAACGGCAAGTTAACGTAACGAAGATAGGGCTGAACAGCGATCACACACTCTTCTCTCCAAAATAAACAACAAAGGCTCAATAATATTCTGGACTGTTGATTTTCGTTCGCGTCGTTATTTAGCGGATGATGTTTTTCTACTTTCCATGTAAGGGGTATATATTTTTGATACAGCGCCCTTCAAAATACCTTCGGTTACCTTGGTTTCAGAAGCACCAACCGTATGGGCACCGATATTTGTCCTCGTTCGAATGCACAGAGCTCCGACATAATGCTCTAACAATTGCACAAAATACTCTCCTGACCACGACTGATGCTTTCAACGTATTTGCATGGGTGCTGTTCGTGATCCAATACATCAGAGAAAACAACAGACTTAAATAGCACCTGCATTTGTGTTTAAGCATGCATTTTTCGCGTTGTTTGCATAATTTTACCCACCACCTCTATCTACGAAGACGGTATTCTAGGTAATTTTCAATTATACACAAGTTTGTTGTGAAAATTTTTACTGCAGATGTTGGATAGGATATACTACTCACTGTATCACACAGTAATCCACACAGTTTTAATTTCAAACATGTACATGTATTTAACAACCTTTCGCAAAATAACTGTAATTAATTCCTGTTTATAACAGTATTTCCTATGTAATTTACACTGAACAGAAGTGAAATTTATTTTGTCTGAACTGCCTGGGCAGTTCACCGCCAGTATAAGTCATTCTTTCGCAAATAGGGGCTTCTGTCAGAGAACTTCTTTCTTTTTTTTTACGGAGAAATGAGAGACCTATACCATCATATAAAGAATTTATGCCCAGTAAACAATGCTCTCATTAACATACATGTGCTTCACAAATCATGAACACACAAAATATTTTTCTTTGACCAGTACTTTTCCTGAAATTTAAGCAGAGACAACATACAAATTGATATCTAACAACGTTGTTAAACAAATGTATATTTGGTTCACAGGAAACTGTCACGAGGCCAGCAGTTGATTTACAATGCTACTCTGGAGAACAAAAAGTACGTGAAATGAGGAAACATACAGCATAATAACACCTAGGACCAGTGATAGATGTTGTGTAAGAGCACAAGAGCACGTAAACACCCTAACTTTTGAGTTATTGGTTATTTTTCCCTGAATGCTGTTAAACGTAATATGGATGCGCTATTCTGAAATACATGTCTCTAAATTTACCGCGCTGTGCTACATCGCTACTCCTCTAGACTGCGTGAAACTTGTCATCAGGGTCGCGAGCACACCATCAATTGTCACATTTTTTGGAGCTTTTAACCATGCACAACTGGCGTTACGTAATTGCCCTACAGGCATAATAATTACGGATTTGATGAACAAAGTGCATGGTGTCCACAGCTAGTCCTCACCACTCACCTACAAGATTATGTCAATGTCACACCAGGTTGTGGCACACTGCAGCAGACTTCTATCCCAGTTCACTAGGCATAGGCGCCACTAGACGGCAGAACACTTCCTAGATGTGCCAATTCACTAACTGTATAGTAAAATTAAATTGGACATCAATAGATATCATAGTTATACTGAAAGGAAAACTTATTTTGAAGGGACTATAAATGATATATGACATATTGAGTTTTGGATTTTATCATAGAGTAATCCATTCGAGGTGCTCTGAACCATGAAGCGTATCATCGCCGACTGTGAGATTGTAGCATTTATTCATGCTTCTGATATCTGTTGATCTTATAGAGGGTCAGGTTTATCTGTGCCGTAGGCCCACATTGTACATACGAACATTCACGAAAAGCTTTCTCACTGGTTTACTTGGTATCCAGTTAAATGTGGGATCGAGGATGGTGTCCTTTTGGACCTTGTGGTTCTCAGAGCTTTATTTCTATTCTGGTGAACTGATCATGTTGGTAGACAGTACTAATTGAATTTAATCATTTCCACAACTAATAGTTTGTGTTTGGAGTTTGTTTGTTTACTGTGCTGGAATCTGATTTCGTGTGTAGTGTCAACATGAGCTCTGTTGACTCTGTTACAAGTGCCTACAGAAACGAAAATTACCAGGTAAAGTTAGCTGCAAAGGAATTAGGATCTCCCGGAGCAGATCCATTGACTGAGAAAGTGACGAAATCAAATAAGCGTCACTACAAGCGAATAGAGAAATTTATAGTAAGCGTAAGTTTATGTGTGGATGCAAAGTAAGAATATCCGATTTTCAGTATAGAAATTAATTCGTTCACTAATACATGTGTCATGGATCTTGTACTTTTGTCAGAAAAAGTAAATAAGCCCGAAAGCTCCCACTTAGACAGAAATGTGAAACGGAGAGCGGCGAAAGTTTATACGTTATTTCGTTGTTGCCATAAACTGTACTTAATTATGTGCAAAATAGGAAAATTATCCAAAAACATTTCTTTCTTGTTTCAGACAAGTTATGCATATTATTACTATTACTATTCCTACTATTGTTATTATTATTATTATTATTGGCAGCGGCTGTTGTATAAATGTGTCGATAAGCATAACTGTTATAAAGGAGATGTTGTTGATTTTACACTCTAATATTTATCTGAATCTAAAGATTTGTGAACATCCAGAACGTAATATTCACGAGCCGCCGCTGCCTGGGATACACGTTATGTGAAATGCAATAAATAGGTCTCAGGTAAATGAGCTGGAGAGACTACTGAAGCCACAAAAGATTTCTTGAAGCAGCATCTATTCACAATGCAGTAAGATGTATTTGGGCTTGAAATATTCACAAAATTTTTGAGATATTCGTAATCACGTGTCGACGTATTGCCCCACGGTTTTAATCTCAGGATATTCGGCTGAAATTTTTTAAATGTTTTTTCTGACGTTTCCCCAACACAAGTGGATGACATTGTCAAACATTCATCCTCCAGTGTGGGTGGCCAACATGGTAAATGAGTATAGTTTTCCGTCGAAATCGTTCTTTAGGCCTCGTTACACAGAAACTGATTAGAAAAAGACTTGCTTTGATGCTCATTAATGTTCACGTGATACTCTAAGTTGCGAATTACATGAAGAATTTACTTTTCGAATGGCACAAGTATACACAATATTTCACTAAATGTCTACGTAATCATTTATGCAACACATGGCAGTAACGTGGATTCTGCAACGTCACATTTGCTTATACAGGCGAAAAGAGTAAGGAAGTCTCACCATTAAGCTGATACTTCCATCTACGGAACATTGCATATTATGTAATAATTCTTCATTAACTTTAGGAACGAGCGTGAGAATGTGAAACAAATAGCCTGACTGAAGGCAGTGCAGGCGTCGAATCAGCGCCACTGAGACAATGGAAAATTACAAAAATAGACACGAATGATTGTACCATCTATGAAAATAACATGATTTTATAATGCAGTTAACACACACTCTCAATATAGGTACATTTCACCGTCCTGTAACAATTCTGATTCTTGGGGTCCATAAGCTGTGATCACGAAAGATGCAGCAGCTGACACATGGCGTCATAAAGTAGAGTGAGGCCCGAATAAAACATGGTACTGCAACACCTATCATTGGAAACTGCGTCAAGCGAATAGTCTGATTGAAACGTGTGATAGAATATGGAGGATTTACCCTCAGGACGGCGTGCCAAAACCTGTATTTTCATGTATTATCTATTACTAAAATATCATTCAGATTTTGTTTAGAATAATAGCGGAGGAGGTCTTACCACTGAGCTGTCACCACATAATCGAAATTCCAACTTTTAGGAAACATTTGCGTTACTTGAGAGAACCGAATCATTAGTGTGTCATCGGTTGCGCGCCGAATGACGAACTAGCGAAGAGATACACGTTAGCAGGCGCTTAATCGTATGGATTACAGTGCGTGTCTAAGATCCCGGCTCTCTGAGCAATGCAAAGAATAACTGAGACTAGAAGTGTAATTTTAATTGTGAAATACTATAATATCTTCTATAAAACTTAATAATGTGCAAGGGCCATAATTTTGAATATAAGAATCACTAGCGACTTAAACTGTGAATCTTGTAGGCGTTCGCTTTAGCACATATTATCCATGATCAATTCTGGCTTTTGTCTTACGCAATTTTCGTGATAAAATAGTGATGGCGTGCCAATAAACTTCAGAGCTATTTATTTCAGCAAAAGAGAGCCTCAGCCCGTTTATTAGCTTCACAACAATTTACGTGCTACCTCTATACTTGGACGAGAAGACCACGCAATGACGCCATGTTATCGGACTTTTAAGAAATTCTGTATTTTACTTCGATGCAGCAAGATACAAACACTTCCCTTATATTTCCTTCTACTACAGTACAAAGAGAGGCAGTGTCGTGCCCTCTGTTATACAACAGACTTCAGAGATTCATATTTTGTGTGAAGATAGAAAGATCTGTTCTCTATGGTTTCCGAACAATTTGACTGATTTTAAAAAACAAGCAAGTGCCAATTGGTGCAGAGGAAATGCTCAAATAAGTAATCTGGAGTAACGTTGTAAGATGAGATGGAAGCACTCCTACGAGCAGGAAACTAAGAAACAGACAACTGTTTGAATGTTCCACAGCAAACCGATACAAACAATAATAGTATATTCGCGAAGTACTTTGAAGGTAATGATCGCTTGTGTGTTACATTAGAGATGTCACGACTATTACTTTAGCGCAGAGGTTCCCAAACTTGTCCTCTGAAGGTACACTTTGAGAATCCTAGTACTTTTGTGGGACACCTTGTTTATTTTGAAGGTTAACAAGATTTTTAAAAATGAGAAAATCTTGTTTTGTTGCGTGGTTACTTCGATTTTAAATCGTAATTAACTACACAGAAAACATTAAGGATTTTAAAAAATAATTCGTATCGTTAAAATAATAAAGAAACGCCATATTATTAACAGTTTTACATCCAGCATTTTATTCACGTACCGCGGAACACCAGTGTGTTACAGAACACAGTTTGGGAAACCCTGCTTTAGAGGATCGAAGAACAGTCTGTGGATATAAAATTTGTCCCTAGCCATCGCTGGAATCAAGAAAAATATATTTAAGACGTCTCATATTTTTCAACGCAGTTCCAGCTGTCCCACTGATTATTTCATGGAGGAACGCAATGATTCAACGTGTCGTTGTCCGAATCCACCTGATTTGTCGCTTATACTTCATTTATCCCTTATATCAAACAAAGCAAGTGTTTACAGTGAGTCTCAGAACCTCAAGAAGCTGTTGCATCCATCCAAAATCACGTTTCCGAGGTAGCAACGTCAGAGTGGAAGAAATGTTTCCTGAGCTGTCACAAATGCATATAAAAGTACATAAATTTTAAGTCGAATATTTTGACAAACAAAGTTAGTCTTTTTTTTCAAACCTTAAAAACGAACCCCGTAATACAATTGCATGTAGCTGCTCAACTCATCTACAGATAAACACTAAGTCCTGGGATGGGATGATACCAATGGATACTGTGAACGGAATATAATAAGCACATAGTTTCTCTTGTTGTTTGTCAGGGTGTCAAAGTTTCAAAATAAATTTTGCCCGGCAACATTACGGCCACACGAATTGCAGCCATGTATAATGCAATATTATCGGATACTACTGCTCGACAATGTCTGCGGAAATACATTTCCAGGCCAAAAGTGCTTACGAGGGGCCACACTGTTACTACAAAATGAACTAACACAAGCTAGGGGAAGCGAGTGCGGCTCTGTTACATGAGAAAGAACATGGGAAGTCATGCTTTGTCAATGTGTTATTTGTTAAGTAAGCGGAATGCAGAGTTGGGGAGTAATGCGTTATTAGTAACGGTTACTTTTCGATCGTAGCGGTCGGTAATGCTGTTATCATTTCTGTAAGGTAACTGTAACTGAACCTAAGTTACTTTCATCGGTAACGATTTAATGAAAATGTCGTTACTTTTTTAGTCGCACGTAACATATTTTGTTGTGACAATCTCAAGTAAACGTAATACCGGGCTTTATCCTAAAAATAAAAAAATAAAAATATACTCGTTTCGAAATTAAATCTTTTCAACACAGAGCGTTGTGCTTGATGGGAACGTACACGTCTGTTGTGCATCGGAACTATGAACGCACTAAAGTCTGTGGTCAAGCTAGAGATATTCTAGTTAGTTAGAGACATACATCTCAGTAGACGTTCTCATAAGCGCTTGAGTTCTCTGCGACTAATGGTGCCACCCCAGGTCACGTAGTGATCTGGGGTGCCACCTTCCCTTCCCGAAGCCCAATTGAACGCCGCGCCTTACCGACGTTTTCTTTTTACAAGTGTTTCTCCACATTTTTCTTCCTGACGTCACTTAGTCAACAACATGTTCGTTATTTGTTAAGTGTTATCACTTGCGCATAATATTTAGAATCGTACATGAGAAGTGTTTGTTGTTTGAATTATGATTTTTATTGCAAGTATTACATTTAACTGTTGTTCACTCATTCGTAACATTTTGATTTGAAATTAATATACGCAGCAATCAGTGTATTGCAGTCACATGACATGTCACACGTGAATAACACGCAATCTCCGAAGTTAGATTCATTTCCACATCGTCGGAACATGGAGATGGAAGAGGAGCCCCGCATTCCTTGGTTATTTTACGCTTAAGTGTTTGAATTTTTGAAGTCGGACGGAAAAATGATTTCTTTCTTTGCTAAATGTCAGAAGCTGGGAAAAGAATACAAAGCAGTCGGAGCTCCAGAGAAAATTTAGAAGAAAACATGCAGAGATAATTATTTTGTTTGCTGCTAGCGTTGCGTATTTAAACAGAAGTGTGACTGATACCATTGTTTTATTTAAATAGGAAGTATTTTCAACATTTGAAAAATATGTAAAACATTTTCAAATTTGTGTATACGGTTTCTTCAAACGTCAGCCATGTTCAGAATTGTATTCTCAACATTTATAACTATACCCGTAAAAACTAATATATTCAATTCTCACTTTCGTTAGAACAAACATCCACATTCCGTCAAATAAATGGAGTACAGCAGTAGCATTACCATTACATGTTCAATGTCGAAACAAACAACACTTTAACTCTTGAAGCAACTCTTCAACTCCACACCCGAGGGATGAAATATTTGAACAAAATACGCATTTCAATTGAGATGCCATGAAGTGGAAGAGGCTGTGGACAATGTATTTAATTACTGACTGGCGTTAGTGGTTGTTTCCTTTCGTCCATATAAAAGGTTCATTACTAATTTACAGATGAGATAAATTTATGATTTGTGGAGGTAACGGTAAAAGTAATTGTAACGATAGCTGTAAATAGTACAGTTACTATCGATGAATAATAAGTATATCTGCAACTAAGTTACTTTTACTTGAAATTAACTTTAACTGAAAATTAATTAGTTTCAAAAATTAACTTTCCCGACTCTGGCGGAATGCTTCAGTAAATTTAACTGATGAACTGACACTGGATACATATCTGATCCAGAATTTTACAACATTGTCGAAACACGACTGCGAATATCTTGTACAAACAATTTGTCTGCGAACAACTAAAGCAAGTAATAAAATTAAAGACTGTATATCATGTTACTTAAAATCCGTCTTGATTGCAAATTTTTTTTATTATTCATATGACCGGTTCCGGTTCATTCAGAACCATCTTCAGATCTGATATTTAAGTTACAGGAGTAACCCGTCCAATTCAGCAACTTGTCACGTAGCATGTGAAAGTTGCTGAATTGGACGGGTTACTCCTGTAACTTAAATATCAGATCTGAAGATGGTTCTGAATGAACCGAAACCGGTCATATGAATAATAAAAAAAATTTGCAATCAAGACGGATTTTAAGTAACATTATAAAATCACTGATTGCGGTTGTCCCATAAGACATTATGTCTGTTTTTGCAAAACTGTATATCAGTTACAACCCAGTTCGGCTTTTAACTGTTTGTGATTCGTAAAGAAGTTTAATGTATCTGTTTAAAGGTCATCACTCATCAGTAAGCCTCATGTATGCTATGCACTGGTAGAAGAACTTAAAGATTTCACTAATGGAAGTTTGAAGTAGGAATACAATTTTCATATTTTTTTTTATTTTTGGTCATCAGCACACGCCACTGTTTACACTGTCAGAACCAACTTCAGATAAGTCTCGAAATAGTATGAAACTCATAAGTCATGACATCAAATGCAAATCATATAGATGAAGAGCCATCTGCACTTCCGTTTTTCCGATGGACCTTTTTTGCGCCGCATTTTGGCATAAGCTTCGGAATTTTTTGTATGCTTCATCAAGCGTGAGTCCGAGTTCATGGCTGCCGGTTGGCAGCTGCTTGTTTTTCTTTTTGCGGTCTTTGTATACATGAATTTCGACGTCCCATTACTCTGGTCGCTGAAGAGTTGCATTTGTAAAATTCATTGTTCTTTCGTTTGTCCACTTCTGCAGTGCAGCACACAACATCCTCACTACGACAAACAAGTACAAAACATGTGACATGTACGCGTGAACTTGCGGACAAAAGCGAAACGATATTGTTTTCGCTGAGACACGTGACTGCAGCGCTTTCGGTGAGATAAGTAGAAAACAAAGACGAGAGCGAGAGGGTTCCGTTTACAGAAGAGGGCAGAGATATATATTGTCCTTAATATGAAATATTCTCCAGCCTTGGTAGACAACGCCGCCAACACCTCTGCAATACATCGACAACTGCAGCACCAACAATGTAGCTCAGCCGTAACACAAACATATCGCCCATTGCAATATTGTTGTTGACAACGCTATTGCCGCCAAATATGGCTGAAAAATATTGTCTATTTACACGCACCTTTACACTAAATGTCTGATATTGCGGACTGTTTTTTGAACATCTTCATCTGCACACACTCTGCAAGCTACCTAACTGTGTGTGGCTGTGGATACTTCGGGTACCATTAACTGATCCACCTTTACTATTCCACTCGCGAATGGCGCGTGGGAAGAATGACTGCGGTTAAACCTATTAGCTCTAATTTATCGAATTTTCTCGTAGTGGTCGTGTAGGTGGAAGGAAGTAACATCTTGCCCGATTCTTACCCGCATACTTGATTTTGATAATGTTGACTGGAATATGCTCTTTCAGATTCTAAAGGTGGCATGTGAGTCGAGGCGCATGAAAGGGAAGCAGTGGTAGGGAAAGGAGTGAGACAGGGTTGTAGCATATCCCCGATGTTATTTCATCTATACATTGAGCACGCAGTAAAGGATACAAAATAAAAATTTGGGGTAGGAATTAATATCCATGAAAAAGAAGTATAAACATTGAGGTTTGCCTATGACATTGTAATTCTGTTAGAGACAGCAAAGGGCCTGGAAGAGCAGTTGAACGGAATGGACAGTGTTTTGAAAGGAGGCTATAAGATGAACATCATCAAAAGCAAAACGAGGATAATGGAATGTAGTCTAACTACGTCAAGTGATGCTGAGGGAATTGGATTAGGAAATGAGACACTTAAAGTAGTAGATGAGTTTTGCTATTAGGGGAGCAAAATAACTGATGGTGGTCGAAGGAGGGAGGATATAAAATGCGGACTGGCAAAGGCAAGAAAGGCGTTTCTGAAGAAGAGAAATTTGTTAACATCTAGTATAGATTTAAGTATTAGGAAGTCGTTTCTGAAAGTATTTGTATGGAGTGTAGCCATGTATGGAAGTGAAACATGGACGTTAAATAGTTTAGACAAGAAGAGAATAGAAGCTCTCGAAATTTGGTGCTACAGAAGAATGCTGAAGATTTGATGGGTAGATCACATAACTAATGAGGAGGTATTGAATAGGATTGGGGAGAAGAGAAGTTTGTGGCACAACTTGACTAGAAGAAGGGATCGGTTGGTAGGACATGTTCTGAGGCATCAAGAAATCACCAATTTAGTGCTGGAGGGCAGCGTGGACGGTAAAAATCGTAGAGCGAGACCAAGAGATAAATACACTAAGCAGATTCAGAAGGATGTAGGGTGCAGTAGTTACTAGGAAATGAAGAAGCTTGCACAGGATAGAGTAGCATGGAGAGTTACATCAAAGCAATCTCTGGACTAAAGAACACAACAACAACAACATGCTTTTGACACACTGACTTAACATAACTGGTACATCGCAACATAATCCATGTGCCTGACTTGCGTAGAAATGTAAAGTACGAACACATACGGCACACACGGGTACGGTCTCATGTAACAATGGCTCTACGATTACTTTTGACTGATAGCAAGCGCTGGGTTCTAGCAAATGAAACAATGAGTAGAATATGGAACGCAAAAACGAAATTTTTTAGAAGAACAAACAGCTTCTTTAGAGCATGTAACAAACAAACTATGCGTCAAGAACGGAAATTGTAAACAATTGATTGCAGAATAAGAATGCAATGAAACAAGTTTCATATAGAGGTTAGATAGTAGAAAGTCTCGTATATTGGTGTTATACAGCACACAAACTCTTATGTATCGACGCAAAACGCAAAACTGTAAACTTTGGCGGCCGATGGATAAATGTGCGATGCTGAAGCGGAATTTCGTCAGGCAACTGGAAAGGAAACAGTGCAAATGTCGATACCAGGGCATAAAGTCTTTGTGAGTTTCATTCCGTGTACTCAGTTGGACAGTAGCTATGCCTCGCAGACCTGAACGTGAACAATGCATTCAGATATCAGCATTTGAGACAGGACGTGTAGTCGGACTCGGCGAATCGCTCGACGTTTGAATAGGAGGGATGCCACTATATGACGATGGTGCCAGGAACCATGGCCGAGCACAGCGTCAAAAATGAAGCGGTCGACCTTGAGAGCCGACAGAACGAGGAGACCGAGCAATCGTCAGAGAGGTACTCATAGCTGCAGATTCATCATTATCTTCGATCAGACGTGCAGCTGATGCTTCAGTACCCACAAGGACCATTAAAAGGCGAAGCACTGAAAGGGGGCTGAGGTCATAGCGCACCTTGTGCGGACTACCAATAACTTCTGTACGCCAATATGCCACTTTGCGGGGGTGTCTGGCACGTTCAGTTTGGAATCTCACTGCAAGTAGTACAGTTGCCTTAAGTGATTAGTCCCGCTTCGAACTGAGGGCCGATGACATGTCCGTAGATGCCCCAGAGAGCGGCGAGGTATCATCTTGAAAGTCGCCTGGCCCTATCATCCAGCAACCAGGAGTGATGGTCTGGTTGGTGTGCCAATTCTTTTCACAGAAGGACCCCTTTCTTTGGCATCCGCAGCACCCTTGCAGCACACGGTACGGTACGAAGATAAAATTCCCTTCATAGGATGCCATCCTTCGCTTACATTTCAACAAGGCAATGCCCGCCCGCAGGCGGTGAGAGTTTCTACTGCTTGTTTTCGTGCTTGCCGAACCCAACGTTGTCAGCAAGGATGCGGGATCTCTCCACAACTGAGAATGCTTGGAGCAATATGGGCAGGGCCCGACAACCATGTCGCGGTCTTGCCGATGTCACGTGCCAATTGGGCAGAATTTAGCACGATATTCCACAGGAGGGCATCCAACAACTCTATCCAACAGTGCCGACCCGAATAACTGCTTGCTTAAGGGCTAGAGGTGGACCAACGCGTCACTGGCTTCCTTAATTTGTGACACTCTTTCTTTTGAATAAATCATACAATTTTTCAGAAATTTTAATTATTTGTTTGTGTGCACACGTACATTGCAGCTACCAAATGGTTCAAAGGCTCTGAGCACTATGGGACTCAACTTCTGAGGTCATCAGTCCCCTAGAACTCAGAACTACTTAAACCTAACTAACCTAAGGACATCACACACATCCATGCCCGAGGCAGGATTCGAACCTGCGACCGTAGCCGTCACGCGGTTCCAGACTGAAGCGCCTTTAACAGTACGGCCACACCGGCCGGCCTTGCAGCTACCGATTTCCGTCCTGTTCGTATAGTTTCTTCGTGGTGCGAAGTTTTTTTTTGTTTTATCTCTCTCTCTCTCTCTCTCTCTTTCTCTCTCTTTTCCCAACGACGGAAAGAGTGACGTAACACTACTTTCCATGGCCACAATTCATGACGTATACAACTAAAATTTTCTTTCTCATTAAAATCGTAATAATAAAATAATAATAATGTGATAAAACCGTAACAGATATTCAGTTTAAACTCTAGAATTCATTACACATTACTAAATTCTGCAGACACGGTCGTTACTTCCGCAGACTTTATAAACGTTATTCAATCTGTTGACAGGGAGACAAAAGTTAAGTAGCTGGAGTTAAAGTTTGCGTATCTGAATGTCTCCCAGACAAATTCTCCAAAATAAAATTTGTTGGTAAAACGTCGAAACGCTTCAAAATAAACTGAGGAATGTGAGGAACGGACCAAGGAGACAGCGTTTCTCCAGCACGTTTCAACTGTGTTTGCATATAATCGTTACAGTCTAGAATTGAAGCTTAGCGGAACATAAAATTTCACCCTAGGTGCTGGGAAGAAACAACATATATGTCTAATTGCATTGTGTACCATTTCAAGATGATTCTGCCATAGTTTCAGACACTCCAATATATGCCACGACGGAACCGAGCGAGGTGGCGCAGTGGTTAGACACTGGACTCGCATTCGGGAGGACGACGGTTCAATCCCGTCTCCGGCCATCCTGATTTAGGTTTTCCGTGATTTCCCTAAATCGCTTCAGGCAAATGCCGGGATGGTTCCTTTGAAAGGGCACGGCCAATTTCCTTCCCCGTCCTTCCCTCACCCGAGCTTGCGCTCCGTCTCTAATGACCTCGTTGTCGACGGGACGTTAAACACTAATATCCTCCTCCTATATGCCACGATACAAATCAATAACTTGGAAGTGATAGACAAGAAAATGGCCAGAAAATGCACAATGTTTCTCAAACATAATTTCTCTAATACTCGTAACAGCAGATGTAAGGTACATAGATAATTGAAAAAATCGGTATTTGGGAGGAAAATGTTGAAACTATGGCCTATATAGGAGAAGCGATTCACGAGATGGGAAGAGTTTATAGTCTCAGGAATAATGCTTGTAACAATATATGCTTTACTAAGAACTTTAATACTACAATATTTTATAACACCTATATCGCAGTGAATGCCTAATATTGATTTAGAAATTCGATAAACTGGAAAAACATAAAGAGGGTATGGTGAAATAAATCAGGATGCAGAAAATATAAACCAAACGATAAGAGAGTAAAGACTGATGTTTTATGACTACAGATTAACTAAGTAGATCCTGAAAAGAATCAACTAAAATGGGTTGAATAGGCTGTAAATATTTACAAAGAAACGTAATAAAAGAAGAAATTACAATAGTAATAGCTATTTTTTGATACACAATCTACAGACAGAGTGATTAAAAGAGAGGAAGAACAAGAAAACACTCAAAATGGATTGAGAAGAGGAAAAAGTAACACAGTGAAAGGACAAAAGGCGTATTGGAGACAAAGCAAAAGAAAACCGCAGAACGTGAGGAATTGAAATTGGTATGTGGTCATTTCACTAAATGAGGGAAAAGAGTGATAAAACATTTAGTTTCGAATATAAATTTATTGGGCGTACATAATGCTAATGCTTTAGTGAAGAGGCCACCCCAGTACTGGAAGATGAGCTGCCTTTGCAATATCAAATGGTTCAAATGGCTCTGAGCACTATGGGACTCAACTGCTGTGGTCATCAGTCCACTAGAACTTAGAATTACTTGAACCTAACTAACCTAAGGACATCACACACACCCATGCCCGAGGCAGGATTCGAACCTGCGACAGTAGCAGTCGCACGGTTCCGGACTGCGCGCCTAGAACCGCGAGACCACCGCGGGGGCTTTTGAATATTGCCTTGTAATAATTTCTCAGTCTTGAAAACTGCACGCTGTTTACACATATATTTTGGTGATGGTTGTCCTGGCGGCTGCGTTCCAGAATCATCTGCCAGTGTAGCACTCCTGCCTTCTCAAGTATTTATAAGTAGGTAATGAACCCCGGGCGCCAGGCAGATTATTTTAACATACGGAGCGTGAGTGAGTAATCGGATTTGGCACCTGTGGAGAGTGAATTCTTTATTTTGGAGTGTTTTTGACATTGACGAGCATGCGAAACGAGGAAGATAGTGAAAGTAAGGTCTATTTTTTAGAAAAGGTAGAAACACTGTCCTATTACAAGGAGTGATCAAAAAATTTATGTTTGAGGGAGCTGCTGCAGCGTATATGCAATGTAACGCCACTCCGATGCGTGTAGACAAGCACCGACATGCAGGCAAGGGAATAGTGTGGTTTCATGTCTCTCTGAAGTGCTGTGGTTAAAGAGGCAACATGAATTGTGTCTACGTTATTACTAAATGCATCCACACAGAAGCAATGTGCTGTTATACTCTTCTTAACTCGTAAAGGACATACATAGGCAGACGTCCACTGGACAATGATGAATGTGTAAAGACAGCATGTCTGTCGAAAGCCACTGTTGTGGAATGGTGCACCAAGTTCCACCATGCTGGCAGCGATTTTGCATAAGACGCCGGTCGATCTGGAAGGCGACCCTCGTCCATTATGGCAGCTCAGATGGGAGACACTCGAGCACCCTGCACTGTAGTCACAATTTCTCCCCATTGGTTATCACACCATTAGTCCTTTAAACGGGCCTTGAAGAGTCCTGGCACAAAACTGGTATCTTCCACCCGATGCCTATGTGGAATGATTGCCTCAGTGCTCAAGGCGATTTTATATCTGAATGCCTTATCGATTCTGGATTGTATGGCCCTCGAACGGATTTCGTGTTAGTTTTTTGTGAAACATGTAGTAATAATTTACATCATACGTATGCAGCAGACAATTTAGTTTACACAAAAATGCTCACTTTCTCATTTCAGATACCGCTAAATTTTGTTGAAGGAATACATGTCACCAAGCTTGTTAAAAAGTTTATGTTCCACAACTGTGGCAAACGTGTAAATGTAAATATATCTGTCATACAGCTTCCAGTACATACATCATCTTGTAAATGTGATGTCAAATCATCAGTCGGATGAGATACCTAGCTTGTAAATTGTTCTCCAGAATAAAATTCAGAATAATAGCTAAAAAAGACTTCGCAAATAGTGTAGGTGGGGGACGAATGATCCAGAAAGACTGCAAAAGCTAAGCAATAGTAATAATAATGAAAAATCCCGAGAGATGATTTCGGTAAGGCTTACAGAGTCGTTGCAAGGGCCTACGTAGGCAGACGTCAAAAAGCAGTTAAGTGTTAGAAAAAATTATACAAGGGCGAACAGGTATCAAGATTATTAAACAACATATTATCCTTTGTTATGCGAGGGAACTTTTAGCTTGGCTGTACAATCCGTTTGCATAACAATCGATTAAAGTTTGAACACAGCTAAGAATGAAAAGTAGTGGAAAGTAAAATGGTGACATACTAAAGATGACAGCTATGACAAAAAATGAGTAACTAAGGATCATGGTAGGAACAAGAGGGATAGAATTGACCAGCAGCGTAGATGTACTCGTACACATGACAGTCTTGTACGGCACTTATGGGAAAGAAATGCAAGATGCCATAGTTTTCTGTTTAAGTTGAGATCATGTAGATGAGGAAATATTAATTCAGAACTTGCGGTATTCCAGATCTGTTCCAAGAAGCCACAACATTTTGTTCTCTCAGCAGAATTCGCTGGTATTATCTAGAATATACTGGTACTATCTACATTATTCTGGTATTATCTACACATAAACTGCGTGTTAATAAAACAGATAAAATGACACAAAAGAGTTAAGTTCACACACTATAGTTTTCTGTTTAACTTGCAAACATGTACGTATGTAAGGAAATATTACTTCAGAAATTACATATTCCAGATCTCTTCCAAGAAGGCACAAAATGTTTTCTGCAGACAAAATATGCTGGTGTAATATATGGATATAGTGCATTTTAAATGAGGAGGTAATAATTCGAGACCGTCACTGTAGCTGAATAAACAACGTGCGGGCGTCATAACGAAAGTGTCTCATGTTCGAATACATATGATTTTTTTTTCTTCTGTCATAAGAGACATGTTCTTCCGGTTCAGTATCCACTGAGTTATATGAAACATTCCGATGATGTGCAGCTAATTTCTCACAGACGATGAGACAGAATTTTGGCTATAAATCAATGAGTGTCACCTCCCAGGCGTCGAAAATTTTAATTTACTACCTCCGTTTGATGTATTACATGAGACCTATTCAAATAGATTTATTGTTATTACATCGCAACAGACTTGAAGTCTTCCCTGGCGACCTATGTCTCCAAGCGCACAATTCTTCCGACAATGCAGCAGCCATTGGCAATGCATGAACGATTCCAAATACCTGCACTACACAATGGCAACTTGGCACAGAAAGCAATGAAGCCCCTCCCGGAACACACACACACACACACACACACACACAAACACGTCTTTTTAATTTTGTCAGGGACATTGAATAACATCAACTCACAGAAATAAATCAAATGTAAGCCCAGTCCCGCAGTTCTGTAGCGCAAGTACTACTCTCATTTTATCCGCAAATCTGTAAGAATGTGTGGAGGAGTGTTGCAGCAGCCTTTGATAGCTGGCAAGTGCTGGGTTTTGTCATTTTGCTTATAGCAACACAGCTGTTGAATTACTTCGAGACAGGCCAGGCTTGCTCAGCACAGCAGTAATGCATTTTCCTATCACTACAGACAAACGGACTTCTCCATCGAACAGTTTCGGTAGTGTTATCGAAAACTTGAATAGAAGCGGCACACTGGCGCAACAAAATCTTTACTCTCTTGTATAAATAGTTGCCATTTTTGTAGAAATTTGATTCACCACCCAACAGTCCAACAACAACAATGTGGATGCTATGCCAGATTAAGAAAATGTGTGTGAAAGCTTATGGAACTTAACTGCTAAGGTCATCAGTCCCTAAGCTTACACACTACTTAACCTAAATTATCCTAAGGACAAACATACACACCCATGCCCGAAGGAGGACTCGAACCTCCGCCGGGACCATCCGCACAGCCCATGACTGCAGCGTCCCTGACTGCTCGGCTAATCCCGCGCGGCGCCAGATTAAGAGACCACATGGAGCTACCAGGAGCAGTCCTGAGTTCGAGTCGGCATCGTGGTACCAGCTTCCTGCACTAAGTCCACCTTGTGGAATTAGAGGCATGGTGCAACGACCAATCCCAGCCTCATTTCATCGGCCAGCCAGACTCCTGCCCAGGGGCAGCAGATCGTATTCCATTCACGGCAGCTGTATTCCTTCCACTGGCGCAACGCTCGTCAATGGCCACTGGGGTGCGGTCATTCATCGCAGAGCTGCCTGACGTAGCAAGATTCCCGAAAATCGTCGTGTGCTGCTGACGCGATATGTTTGTAGCACGACTCACGTGACAGAAGTCACGTGCCACACACTGAGCACAGGTGTCAGCAAAGCCGGGCGTGTGTGTTACTGGGCATGCGTGCTACAGCCAGCTGGCTGGACGCTGGTATTCATCTCGACGGTCATCCTGATCACCCCTTGCGGAATGGGAATGTAGTCGTACCCCACATCAAAGCAGTATAGATGTACGACAAAATAAAGTTAATTTTGACAGCTGAGTCCTTCAACGGCCTGTTATTCATCAACCCTTCGCCACCTGCCATCCTGCATCGTAGCCAGCCCCCCAAACCCCCGGGGCCCATCCTGCGTTGTAGCCACTGCTCCATCCCCCGAAGTAGGCTGTAGATCAGACCAAGGTTATAAGAAGGCTTCTCTTAGTCATCAAGCAAATTTCGGAACCGGAAATCCCTCCCACATGTCTACAACTGGGAATCCATCTTCTCCACTCCCAGGTTAGTGAATATTTGGATAGAGAGAGCAAGGTTCTAGAAAATCCCGGCGAATTCTCATATATATGGTGAAGGAGGAGCGAAATAAAATTGATTCGTACATTAAAAACTGCAGGCTTAATTCTTTTCTTTAACCTACTTCTTTAGGGGAAGGTCGGATACCATCCGAGACGTAAGCTCTTTCGAAATTATAAATGTTTCTTAAGATTGTATTAGCACATTTTTCTTACTAATATACTATGTACTATGATACTATAATATATTAACCAACTGAATTATAAAACTCGGGTCCTAAGAATAGAAGTTTAAACCCTTTTTTTACGTAATTTTTCAGCCCCTTGCACTTCGGTCGTTAAAATTTTTGACGGACTGTATCGGGCATGGAACTTGATTTTAGTTACAAAAAATTTTAATTGGAGCACAGGTTGTTACAGATTTAATTACTTTGTTTTAATATCTATTGTGAACATCAATTTAAAGTTTTCTGTATAATAAGCCTTAATGAGAATATTAGTTACATTTTTAGTGAACCATGTATCACACATACAGTAAAGATTGTTTAGCTTTAGGTGAACACGGTTCTCATATGCCGAAACCTCACAGATGCGGAATAGAATCCAGTCTTCTTCGAAAGCTTCACTGATAGTAGAATATTTTCATTCATCACATGAATGTTCTCAGGAAAAAAAAAAAAAACCATTGTTATCTGCTAAAACAGATTTCACGGCCACCACTTTATTTCCCCATAAAGCATTAAGTCTATCGTCTAACGTACTTTTTGGAACTGAATATTCCTCACTTGCTTCACTGATTATCATTTAAACAGGTTTGACGTTTTTTGCAGCATCCTTAATGTTATTTTCATCCTATTTAAGTCACGACTTCCCCGTACTTACCTGATAAAATAACAAACCGTAAAAGATAAATTTTTTATGATATCTGTTTTTTATGGTACAACCCATAATTGCTTTGCTCGATACCAACAGAGCTTACCACTTTGGTGGTTTAACATTTCTATCGGGGCCAGAATGTGTCACAGCGCATAATATTGCCATTGCGAAACGCACTGTTGATTTGATCCAAAGTTCGGCTGTCGCGGCGCTATAGGTGCATACACTAGCGTTAGAGTTTAGAAACAGCTCTTGATCGACACTACACACCCTTCTCGTAATTCACATACATCCTTCTTTCTCCTTTTTTCATGTGACATCTCGATTATCTCTCCTTTCTCAACATTTTCGCGTCATCAGAGAGAAACAACATTCGTGAGTTGTAAGGGTTCCTTACAAAACCATAGAAACATCATTGAGCGATGGAAATAAAACAAACGACTGAACCAGGAAAATACGTGGTTAGAAGAAGCAGTTCAGTTGTTTAGGAAGTGCGGACACGTAAAGATCTTGAAGCCACGAAAGTGTCAGGGATATTTTTCCTATTTAGTAATCAAAATTTTTCCTGGAATAATCATGTATAATTGAAAAAGTTTATCAGAGGTAGTTATCTCTATTGTGGGTGAATGCACCGTCTGCAATAGAATGACAGAGAAGGCAGGCAACATTTCCAGGATGGCGTAACGTACATACAGCAAGAAAAGTTTTGAGATACTATAAGGATTTTCGAATCGACATTGGAAGCCTGTAGAACTAAAATAGTAGAAAAGGATACGTTTCCTAATTAGCCAGTGAAAGTGTCTTAATTTCACCTCAGTCTACTGCATTTCTAGCTTTTTATGGGTCAGAGAGGAAGAAAGAACGATGAAGTTTTGTCAAGGTCGTATACATGTGGTATTAAAACAGTTACAAAAAAGGATGAGGATCAGCCAATGCAAAGAAAAGTGGAGATTTCGCACAAAACGGTTAATAAAACCCACATCCCCGAACGGAGATTTGTGAGTCACTCCATCACAGAAGTCCAGTGCCTCAACCATTTTGTCTTAACTACTGCACTCCCCATGCACGTAAAAAAAGAAAGGTCTTAAAACATTGTAAGCACAGTGGCGATTTATTTTTCGTTTCGATATCAATTAATATTACAATCAATATTAAATACACTAATGTTTCTTACGATTGTTTCTTCTCTGTAATGAACAGGATTGTGAGTCAAAGAAAAGGTTCAGTGACGAACTTAAACTGCAGTGAAAATAATTACCATACAGAGTATTTTCAGGTGCAGAAAGTATATCCCAAAAACTCTTCAAGTACGTTTAAAAGATACCGAGAAATTGTTGTGCTAAAGTCAATTATACCATGTTACAGAAAAAATTCTTAAGAAATATTCGTCATGTATTACCTAGAGTTTTCTTATAGGTGTTTTCAGCAAATTATCAAGATCTTTCCTAAATTTTGAACAAGATGATATCAACTTGTGGTAACTTACCAAGAGAATTATGGTGTACCATTATATTAATCACTGTATGTCCTCATGCATGTATTTACTGACACATACGTTAGAGGCTTATCAGGACAGTTATGATTCACCTTCATGCACATATTTTGAATATTTAAGCCCGTTAAAGAACAGCAGTTGGCTCTGAGCACTATGGGACTACAACTTCTGAGGTCATCAGTCCTCTAGAACTTAGAACTACTTAAACCTAACTAACCTAAGGACATCACACACATCCATGCCCGAAGCAGGATTCGAACCTGCGACCGTAGCGGTCGCGCGGCTCCAGACTGTAGCGCCTGGAACCGCTCGGCCACTCCGGCCGGCAAAGAACAGCGCCTGTGTCTTCTAAAAATTAGGCTAGTACCGGTATCTCAGGTAACAAAGCCTCTTAAAGGTTACCTGATGATCTCCCCTCCCATTTTCGAGATATTTTCAGCGAATATCGCCATACAGTTCTTTACCAGAACAACTTATCTTCGCAATTCGTAAATGACTGGAATAAATCAGTTTTATTCGGCGGTTGCTGTTTCAGAATCCAGCGGAGTGTGCCATCTGTAGGGCGCACTTGCAAATGCGGGATCGATGCTGCAAAACCTCTCCTGCCATCTAGCAGCTACAGCACGAATCCCTACTGTTGTGTCTAATACCGTGCAGTCCATGTCTTTGAAATACGAGATCACTTCGGACTTTCTGAGGTTTCTGAAAGCTTTCCAGACATCATAAGCTAACTAACATATAAAGGCACACCTGTCTTTTAATATTTTACCTTGTTTTGCAGACAAACATTAATTCATCATATACATCTGCAAACCATCTGACGGCAGAAACCGTCGCTTAACATATATTTTATTTGCACTTTACCATTGATGTTACAGTTAACATGCTTTTAAAATCATCTCTGTCTGACATTTATTCTTTCCGTCAGTGTTGACGTTAACGCTAACTTTATACAGTTACTCAACGGCAAATTGAGAAATAAATAACTATACCGTAATTTGACGAAGGTTTTCCCGTCTCTAGACGGTTACAAATTTTAAGTCTAGTTCGTTTCTTCCCTCATTGACTCTCTAAATGGTGTGGTTAATGTGAAGAACTATTAGTGAATGTCGATACTTCAGGGTACTGCTTACCTGGAAAGACACTGTAGCGTTATTTAACACTATATCTTTTAATACTTTATTTTAATAAGACTTCGATATTGTTTTACAGCTAAAACATATTTACACCATATAAGTTTACTTATTGTTTTCACGTCGAAAGGAAGTTAATTTTTGCCGCTCGTCATATCTTTTGTTTGCACGTTACTACTTACAGTTTGGTTAAGAACGCTTACATAACAAACTCTGCCTGTCATTTATTCTGTCTCACAGAACATTTCCTTTCAGTTATACCTCGCAATTTTGCATTATCGAAAGAAAGTTACTCTGAGTATATAATTCTGGATTTACGCTCCCAGATTTACATATACGGGAATTATTCGGAAAATATTGACCGATCGGTCGCGAAATGGAAACCACAGTGAAAATCCGATGAAATTTTGCACAGGTGTGTTGGGCAGTGTCTCTAGTATGCTCTTAGATCGCGTTACGTCGTTCTTTTTAGTTCTGAGTACACATTGAGCACATAGAGATCTATATCTACATGGATACTCTGCATATCACATTTAAGTGCCTGGTAGAGGGTCACATCGAACCACCTTCACGTTTCTCTATTATTCCAATCTCGTATAGCGCGCGGAAAAAATGAACACCTATATCTTTCCTTACGAACTCTGATTTCCCTTATTTTATCGTGGTGATCGTTCCTCCCTATGTAGGTCAGTGTCAACAAAATATTTTCTCATTAGGAGGTGAACATTGGTGATTGGAATTTCGTGAGAAGATCCCATCGCGACGAAAAACGCCTTTCGTTTAAGATGTCCAGCCCAAATCCTGTATCATTTCTGTGACTCTCTTTCCCATATTTCGCCATAATACAAACCGTGCTTCCTTTCTTTGAACTTTCTCTGTCAGTCCTATCTTGTAAGGGTCCCACACCACGCAGCAGTATTCTAAAAGAGGACGGACAAGCGTAGTGCAGGCAGTCTCCTTAGTAGGTCTGTTACATTTTCTACGTTTCCTGCCAATAAAAACCTGTCTTTGGTTAGCCTTCCAATTCAAGTTGTTCGTAATTGTAATACCTAGGTATTTCATTGAATTTACAGCTTTTAGGTTAGACTGATTTATCGTGTAACCGAAGTTTAACGAGTTCCTTTTAGCACTAATGTGAATGTCCTCACACTTTTAGTTATTTAGGGTCAATTGCCACGTTTCGCACCATTCAGATATCTTTTCTAAATCGTTTTGCAGTTTGTTTTGATCTTCTGATGAATTTATTAGTGGATAAACGACAGTGTCATCTGAAAACAACCTAAGACGGCTGTTCAGATTGTGTCCCAACTCGTTTATGTAGATAAGGAACAGCAAAGGTCCTATGACACTACCTTGAGGAACGCCAGAAATCAATTCTGTTTTACTCGATGACCTTCCATCAATTACTACGAACTGTGACCTCTATGACAGGAAATCACAAATCCAATCACATAACTAAGACGATATTCCATAAGCACGCAGTTTCACTACAAACCGCTGGCGTGGTACAGTGTCATAAGCCATCCAGAAATACGGAATCGATCTGAAATCCTTTGTCAGTAGCTCTCAACACTTCACGCGAGTAAAGAGGTAGTTGTGTTTCACAAGAGCTATGTTTTCTAAACCCGTGTACACTGTGTGTCAATAGACCGTTTTCTTAGAGGTAATTGATAATGTTCGAACACAATCTATGTTTCAAAATCCTGCTGCATATCTACGTTAACGATATGGACCTGTAATTAAATGGATTACTCCAACTACCGTTCTTGATTGTTGGTGTAACCTGTGCAACTTTCCAGTCTTTGGGCACGGATCTTTCGCCGAGCGAACGGTTGTATATGATTGTTAAGTATGGAGTTAATGCATCAGCATACTTTGAAAGGAACCTAATTGGTATACAGCCTGGACCAGAAGACTTGCTTTTATTAAGTGATTTAGGTTGCTTCTACGTTACTCATGTTGGCAGCTGTTCTCGATTTTAATTCTGGAATATTTACTTCGTCATCTTTTGTGAAGGCATTTCGGAAGGCTGTGTTTAGTAACTCTACTTTGGCAGCACTGTCTTCGATAGTCTCTCCATTGCTTTCGCGCGGAGAAGGCATAGATTGTTTCTTGCTGCTAACATACTTCACATACGACCAGAATCTCTTTGGATGCTCTGCCAGGATTCGAGACAAACTTTCGTTGTGGAAACTGTTATAAGCATCTCGCATTGAAGTTCCCCACTAAATTTCGAGCTTGTGTAAAAGCTCGCCAATCTTGGGGATTTTGCGTCTGTTTAAAATTGGAATGTTTGTTACTTTGTTTCTGTAACAGTGTTCTAACCTGTTTTGTGTACCAAGGAGGAGCAGCTCCGTCGTTTATTAATTTATTTGGTATAAATCTCTCATTGCTGCCGATACTATTTCTTTGAATTTAAGCCACATATGGTCTACACTTATATTATTAATATGGAATGAGTGGAGATTGTCTCTCAGAAAGGTGTCAAGTGAATTTTTATCTGCTTTTTTGAATAGGTATATTTTTCGACGATTTGGGGGTCACAACATTCAATCTCGCTTCGACAACCCTGTGTTCACTAATTCCTGAACCGTTTTTGATGCTCGTTGTTAACTCTGGATTATTTGTTGCTAAGAGGTCAAGTGTGTTTTCACAACCGTTTGCTATTCGCGTGGGTTCATGAACTAACTGCTCGAAATAATTTTCAGAGAAAGCGTTTAGCACAATTTCGGATGATATTTTAGGCATACCTCCAGAATTAAAAATTAATTTTCGTCAACATATCGAGGGTAAATATAAGTCACCACCAACTATTACCGTAAGAGTCGGGTACGTGTTTGAAATCAAACGCAAATTTTCTTTGAACCTTTCAGCAACTGTATCACTTGAATTGGGAGATCGGTAAAAGGATCCAATTATTATTTTATTCCGGTTCCCAACATTGACATCTGCCCATACTAACTCACAGGAAGTATCTATTTCAATTTCGCGATAGGTTAAACTACTTCTGACAGCAACAAACACGCCACCGCCAACCGTGTTTAGCCTATCCTTTGGGAACAACGTTAGGGTCTTCGCAAAAATTTCGCCTGAGCTTATATCCGGCTTTAGTTAGCTATCAGTGCCTACAAAGATTTGAGCATCGGTGCTTTCTATTAGCGTTTGAAGCTCTGTTACTTTCCCAACACATTCACGACAATTTGCAACTGTTATACCAATGGCTCCTGTATCTACGTTCTTCATGTGTTGAACCCCAAACCCAACCACCCTTTGGTGAAAGTAGAGGAATCTGCAGCCAACACGGTCGCAGAACCGTCTGAGCCTCTGATTCAGACCCTCCACTCGGCTCTGTACCAGAGTTCCGCAATCGGTCCTGTCAACTATGCTGCAAATGGTCAGCTCTGCTTTCATCTTGCAAGCAAGACTGGCATCCTTTACCACTTCTGTCAGCCGCTTCAAAGTGACACACATCACTGGTACCGACGTGTGCAACCACCTGCATTTGGCTGCACCATGTGCTCTTCATGACATCCGGGAGGACCCTATGACTCTACCCGGTATGCACACGGAGTGCAGATTGGTTTTCTTACCCTTCTTGTCAGCCAAGTCCCTAAGGGGCCCCATAACGCGCCTAACGTTGGAGCTCCCAACTATCAATAATCCCACCCTCTGCGATTGCCCGGATCTTGCAGGCTGAGTGATTTCCTCTGACACAGGACAGGCGACAGCATCTGGCTCAGCGACAATGTCAGCCGCAGACAGCACCTGGAACTTGTTTATCAGACCAACCGGGAAGGCCTTACGTGCGGCCGCATGGGAAGTCTTTCGCCGCCTGCTTCGCCCCGGGGCGACCTCCCACTCGACTACGGGTGAGGGTTCAGCCTCAGTGCGAGCACTAACTGGGTTGTCGAGCAGTAACTGGCATCGGTGAGGACCGATAGGAGGATTCTGACGTGCTGGACGTCCGTTGGACCCCCACGGCCGGCCGCAACAGTGGTGCCCATCCACTGCAGCCTCAAGCTGTTAACCGAAGCTATCACAGCCTGAAGCTGAGAGCGAAGTGTTACCAACTCAGCTCGCATCCGCACACAACAACAGCAGTCCCTGTTCATACTAAGGACCGTGGAAAACTAAATTAGGCAGATAAACGGACTGTCGGCTCGTGCTGCACAACTCTACTGTAGACCTTGACGAAAACACACGAACTGTGTCTAGTAATACGTAGATATTCATAAACCTAACTACCGAAGCACTCAGGTGAAACTAAATAAATTGCCCCTGATTAGGTACTTGTAATAGGTCACGAAATCGGTTTACTTTCCGACGCAAACGAAAGCGGGAGAACTGTGGCTATTAGATATTAAATATACACACGGAAACTCATGAAACTAAAGTATTAAAGCACACAGATGATATAATAAAATTCACTCCTGGTTACGAACTCCTAAATGTCAAACAAGCAGTTATTTCCCTGTTGCTGCGTCTGTGTCTGTCGGCTACTACTGCCTGACTGAACCTAGAACAATAGTGTATCCCACCAAGAACGAGGGCCTGGTGAGAAATTTCGTATGAAGGTATGCAGCCAACATCAAATAACTGTCGTGCGTTTCCTTATTCAAGACGATTCTCAGCCACATTCTGCAGGGGCAATGAAGATGTTCCTGCATCGTTTTCAGTTGGAAATGTTTGATTATCCACAATACAGACCGTAATTGTCTCACTCTGAGTCTCCTCTGTACACACATGAACCGCTGGCTATGAAGACAACATTTTGGCACAGACAACGAGCTGTAGGCCAGCGTAGATAATTGGCGGAAAGCACTGGTGTCTGCCTTTTGTAACGAGGGTATTGGAAAGTTGGTACAACGCTGCGACATACGTCTAAGTTGGAACTGCGACTATGGAGATAAGTAGCTGGGAGTTGTAGCTAACTGTTGCAAATAAATCAGTTTTGATTTTCACTGTGGTTTCCATTTCGCAGACCTATCGTTCCTTACTTTCCGAATAGCCCTCGCAGTATCCAATTAACTTCATACAGCAACTGCTGCATTATAAATCGGAAGCAATAGTGTAAAAACTGAAAACTTAACATTACCATTTAATTAATACTGCGCTCAACGAACCGGTAATAATTTTCTTTTTCTGGCGTTAAAGATGATCTGACGTGCCACATACCACCAGTTCACTTCACTAGCGTTCATAAAGAGAATATAAATGCATAACTTAAATCGAAAATCGCCGCGAATGTTTTCTATCTGAGAAAGTTGCAGGAGCTAAAATAATACTGTCGATTAAATTCTTTCGCTGCAGGCAGGGTCTAATGAATCCTACCAAGATTCAAACTTACTGTATGTATCGTCAGAATGCTTTTGCCCATAATAATTCGAAATCCGGCAGCTCCGTAACTTCATACTAAGAGCTTTTCTACGAGCTTCTTGAACTCAGAGAGATTTTTCTCCTTTGGAAAAGGTTATTTCCTGGTGACAGACACTTCTTTTCGTCCTTAGTAGTGACAGCCATGCTAGTCTGTTGTTATACGTCGAAGCGGCAAATTCCGATCGGTATTCCGTTCAGTGGTTTCCACAGAGAATGGGACAATGAAGATCTGTAAAACAATCCGTAAGCTCTCCAGACCCTACGGAAAATTATGAATTCAAGTAACAAACAGTTCTTCTTACTTAGAATTCTGGCGGGATCAGATGCAAAAAAATTAATGTTCTTCTACCTAGCTGTTGCCCCCTACCACAATCACATGTCAGATTATCCGATAAACAGTTACCTGTAGAGAAGATGAGACAAAATTTCCATATACAAGTTAATGTATTCGTTCAAATGGCTCTGAGCACTATGGGACTCAACTGCTGAGGTCATTAGTCCCCTAGAACTTAGAACTAGTTAAACCTAAATAACCTAAGGACATCACACACATCCATGTCCGAGGCAGGATTCGAACCTGCGACCGTAGCGGTCTCGCGGTTCCAGACTGCAGCGCCTAGAACCGCACGGCCACTTCGGCCGGCTAATGTATTCGTAAGGTATTTCGTCCGTAAATAGGCACGCCACAAATATTTGCTTTTGCAGTTTATTGACATGATAGTTTGAGGACTTTCTGGAGGTAGTATCAGTTACCTTTACGATGGTACAGTTGATTTTCATTGTCTGCATCATATACGAGTAACAATAAATGCAGGAAAACCAGAGTGTATACTGGAAAGAGATTTTGTTTCTATTCAGTCGCTTTTGTGATAATCATGCGTTTTGGTCTTCCTTTTCTATTACTAGCATTATGTTTGCAATTATCAAACCGGCGAATGGCAAGATAATATATGCATTACAAGAGGTAATTAACTATAATTCTGCTAATTACTTGCTGATTGGACACTACCCCACTTTTGTTTCCTCATTTAACACATGGACTTTTTGTGCCTGATAGACTCAACGACCTCATTAACGTGTGAAACAGATTCCAGGTAATGTCTGTAACTACATTTCGCCGTCTACCTGTTACGTCTAACACTCGCTTCACTCACTCAGGATGCGTTAGAACATGTTCTACCAATCTAACACTTTTTCGGTTGGCAGTTACCATTTTATTCTTTGTCTATTCCAGCTTTTTATTCCACATAAAGTCCTTAACTCCGTTTCCTAAATAGTTCCATCAAGTAATTTTCATTTCAGATTATGAATGTTCCTTTCCTCCAACTTTTCTGTCGTCCATATATTATTACCACGTGTCTTGTTAAACGTGGACTCACTGCTTCCTTCATTCCTTCGATGACCCAGTGCAATCTGAACCATTTGATAAGAAAGTCTACTCTTCTTTTCGATTTCAGTATTTATTTGATAGTTTTCTCGTTTTTACTGCTCTTCATTGTCTTTGTTTTATTGATCCTAAAAATAAATTAAATTCTGGAGACCCCGTTCATATCAGTAACTATTCTTGATTGTTTTCTAACAAAAAAGACATTGATATGTTTATCAGAGACATTGCTATCATACATACTAACCTTTCCTTCACTGCATCTTTGACATATTAGTGAGAAGAATCGCTGATAAACTAAACCGTTTTCAATACAAGACTTTGCACCGTTTTTTCAATGTGTGTCTCGTAAATTATTCATGCACAGTTACACTAATGTAGCTTCAGAATTTTAATATTTGTTTCACGTTGCCTTATCCAAGGATTCGTCTATACATACCAAGCCCAGATTGTGCTTGGGTTTTTCTTTAAATTTCTTGTCAGTAGTAAAGTACTCATTGCCCTCTTCTTTGTAGTTTTTGGAGCAAATGCATCTCTAACTATTGATCATTTCTATCAAGTGATGTGGCTCAGTAGTTAAGACAATGCACACGTATGCACTGAAGATCCAAAGAAATTGATACACCTGCCTAATATCGTGTAAAGCCCCCGTGAGCACTCAGAAGAGCCGCTACACGACGTAGCATGGACTCGGCTAATGTATGAAGTAGAGCTGGAGGGAAATACACTATGAATCCAGCATGGCTGTCGATACATCCGTAAGAGTAGGAGGGGGTGAAGATCTCTTCTGAACGGCACGCTGCAAGGCATCCCAGATATGCTTAATACTGTTCAAGTCTGGGGAGTTTGGTGACCAGCGGAGGTGTTTATACTCAGAAGAGTGTTCCTGTAGCCACTCTGTAGCAATTCTGGATATGTGTGGTGTAGCATTGTTCTAATGGAATTGCGCAGGTCCGTTGGAATGCCCAATGGACATGAATGATTGCATGATGGGACAGGATGCTTACGTTCGTGTCACCTGTCAGAGTCGCATCTAGACGTATCACGGATCCCATATCACTCCAACTGCATACACCCCAAATCATTACAGAGCCTCCACCTACTCGAACAGTCCCCTGCTTGCACACAGGGTCCATTGATTCATGACGTTGTCCCAATATCCGTACACATCCATCCGCTAGATACAACTTGAAACGAGACCCGTCTGACCAGGCAACATGTGTCCAGTTATCAACAGTACAATGCCGGTGCAGACAGGCCCAGGCGAGGCGTAAAGGTTCAAAGAATGTGTGTGAAATCTTATGGGAGTTATGTTCTAAGGTCATCAGTCCCTAAGCTTACACACCACTTAACCTAAATTATCCTATGGACAAACACACACACACACACACACACCCATGCCCGAGGGAGGACTCGAACCTCCGCCGGGACCAGCCGCAGCCCATGACTGCAGCGCCCTTGACCGCTCGGCTAATCCCGCGCGGCGCGTAAAGTTTGTGTCGTGCAGTCATCAAGAGTACACGAGTGGGTCTTCGGCTCCGAAAGCCCGTATCGATGAGTTTCGTCGAATGATTCGCATGCTGATACTTGTCAATGGCCCAGCATTGAACTCTGCTGAAGGGCTGCAGTTCTATCACGTTAAACGATTCTCTTCAGCCGTCGTTGGTCCCGTTTTAGCAGGATCTTTTTCCGGCAGCAGTGGTGCCGGAGATTTGATGATTTACCCGATTCCTAATATTCACGGTACACTCCGGAAATGGTCGTACGGGAAAATCCCCAGCTTATCGCTACCTGTCAGATACTGTGTCCTATCGCTTCCGAGCCGACAATAACACCACATCAAAACCCATTTCAGTCTTCATAATTGTCATTGTAGCAGGAGTATCAAATACTTGTCTTATATAGGCATTGCTGACCGCAGCGCTGTACTCGCCTTTTTACGTGTCTCTATGTTTGAATACGCAAGCCTACACCAGTATCTTGGACGCTTCAGTGTTTGTGAGAGGAGTGGGGCTCAAACCACCATCGGATTGTCCTGGATTAGATATTGTGCTGTTTTACTAAGTCATTCACAGCAAATTTCAGAAGGGTTGCTTCAGAACTAATGTGGCATCCTATGCCATTCGTGTCCAATCGGAGGTTCTGCTCTAATGACCATGTTGACAAGAAGCTAGACCTTCGTATTTCTATTATTTTAAAATATTTCTTGCCTACCACGGTGAGTAAAGTGGGCTGTTTTTGACCTGACACATTGCATCATCAGAGTCTTTTCAGTGAAATACCAGGTGATCTCATAGCTTTCTTCTTTGTGGGACAACGTACGTTTCAGCAGAAGCGGCAAACACACGACATCTACCTCAAGGTTTAGGTCAAGGACACCACCTCCCACAGTCACCTCCTGTTACAGTCGAAAGACTTATAAACCCCATCACTCATCCCCTCCTCAAACAGCACTAAAAACGTCTGTGGAAAAATTACACTGTAGAGCAGAATGAGATTTTCACTCTGCAGCGGAGTGTGCGCTGATATGAAACTTCCTGGCAGATTAAAACTGAGTGCCCGTCCGAGACTCGAACTCGGGACCTTTGCCTTTCGCGGGCAAGTGCTCTACCAACAGGTTGTCAGGAGAGCTTCTGTAAAGTTTGGAAGGTAGGAGACGAGGTACTGGTAGAAGTAAAGCTGTGAGGACGGGGCATGAGGGCCGACAGAGGGTTATCTGCCCTCTGTAATATAAAAAAACTGAGCTAATGGACCAATGACGAACCGAAACGGGTGTCTTGCGACGTGCGCCCCTAGCAGATGCAACGAACTAAAACGAACAAAATGAGACTAAAAAAATAAAAATAAAATAAATAAAAAATAATAAAAAATAAAAAATAAAAAAAGCTGGTATAGAAATTGCCCGCAAAGGCATAGGTCCCGATTTCGAGTCTCGGTCCGGCACACAGTTTTAATCTGCCAGGAAGTTTCATACACTGTAGAGGTTCTAAAGTAATTTTCGATTCACAGCACGGTCTTTCTATGTAACAGTTACACTGTGGAGGCACCAAACCCATTTTTACACAAATTACACGAATAGCCTCCTGTGTCTATGTTTTAAAACAGTGGCCAACTATGTTTAACAATTGCTGTGCCCACCCCCTCCCCCCCAGACATATATAGAGCAACATGTCAGCCTCATATTAAATAATGGCTTAAGCAGAGGCTTTTTGTGTAAAGAAAGCCACTGTAGACGGATGGCTGGTTGCGAGGACATTGCCGACCATGTAAGGCAATGTATGCTGTAGGTGTCAGCTATGGTGCACCACTGTGACAGGACTGCGTTTTTTACTTCCAGACGGGAAGGGGATATCCCACTGGGTCTGGATCAAAGTAGTCTTCTGTCCAGCACACAGATATTGAATTTTACATACGTTTCTCACCAGAGAAATGCTTCTGAAAGTTGGATTTTCCGATTTGTTATTCAGGATGGGGTTCAGTTCACGTTTATAGGTCTTCCACAGGTGAATGATAAATGTAGAAATGTGGAGGAATGTTTTAATAGCACTCTACTGCAGCGCCGGTAGCTTAGGTGGTGTGAGGCGAGGTCTCGCTTGACCCTGGATGGAGGGACTGACTACCGGCAGCCTCATTGCACTGTGTTTGGCACTGCGCTGTTCCGCAGGCTGCCTTCTTTTGTCAAAGTGTGCTTGCACATAAAGGGAATACGCGTTATGTTTAATAGTACAGTTGCAAAATCGTGTTTAATTTTCATTAATAAGTTCAACACACCTACTGTGTGGAACTAATGGAGTATGTGTTAAAAATTAGGTATTGTAGGGCGGCATGTTAGCACACAATTTTCAGCTGTACAGTTGTTGTGGTATGGATAGCTACGTTGCCACGGAGTAGGTGCAAGTTCTTAGGTTGGCAGTAGGACCAGGACACCGACGACAGCGCTCTCTAGCCGGCGCTGTGCAGATCTACTAGCTCCGCTCCAGATTCAGCCCATTTGATTCCGAGGAGACGACCTAGCAACATTGTTTCTATTTCGTAGTGGGCGAACAACTACTTGTAACTTTGTAACTTAATGTACGGCTTCGCACCTACGTGCTCACCTCAGTGCAAAGTTATGCATTCATCTTCTTGCTAAAGTAAAGGTGATTTTAATTCACACAGCAGTACCGAGAGTTCTACCTCACCTGCTCCTCCTTACATCCTATATTCGGCCTACCCTTCAATTTTCAGGAGCAGACCCACGCGCCACCTTCCAGGCGGGATACAAACGTTGTCACTTTAAATATTTCCATAACTTTATTTAGTGCAGCATACTCACTAGTGGATGCCTAAATCTGTACAAAAATGCTTCATTTATATTTGAACTCTGTACAGTCTATACCAGTTTCCACACAAGCTTAGATGTTACCAACTCACATCACTATTCTGCCCCTGACAGCTAAATTAAATATCAAACGTATGCAGTTGCTTTTATACCACAAAACAGATTTCATCCATGCCATTTCTGTTGACAATTCTGAGCAGTATGGGACTCAACTGCTGAGGTCATTAGTCCCCTAGAACTTAGAACTAGTCAAACCTAACTAACCTAAGGACATCACAAACATCCATGCCCGAGGCAGGATTCGAACCTGCGACCGTAGCGGTCTTGCGGTTCCAGACTGCAGCGCCTTTATCCGCACGGCCACTTCGGCCGGCTTGACAATTGTGGATTGTACATTTACTTTCTACTTCATAATTTAACTTAGTAATAATTACACATTGATAATTGTTTCAGATAATAAATTATATTTATACATGACTTGAGCATGAAGCCTGTGCACCTACTTACACTGACTGGGCCAAATATGGTGACTGCCCTCCACGCTGGCAACCACTGTGTCTGTTCCACATGGAAGGTATGTAAAATGTTGAAGGAAAGATGAACCAAATACTGTGTTTTACTGCCAGAACACTTAGAGGATGCACCATATCTGCTAAAGACACTGCCTACACTACGCATGTCTCCCTTCTTCTAGTGCATGGCTGTGCATTATGGAATCGTTGCCAGGCAGGGCTGACGTTTCCTTAGAAAAGGACATGATCGATTTTCTTTCTCATCTTTACCTAATATATGCTTGTGCTCCTTCTGTGTGAAAATACTTTGTTGACTATCACCCGTAGAGAGAAAAAAATCATCGTAATGTAAGATATGAAAACAAATAAGCCGCCGGCCGGAGTGGCCAAGTGGTTCTAGGAGCTAATGTCTGGAACCGCGTGACCACTACGGTCGCAGGTTCGAATCCTGCCTCGGGTATGGATGTGTGTGATGTCCTTAGGTTAGTTAGGTTTAAGTAGTTTTAAGTTCTAGGGGACTGATGACCTCAGCAGTTAATTCCCATAGTGCTCAGAGCCATTTGAACCATTTTTTGAACCAATAAGCCAGACGTAACATGGAAACAGTGGTAACCATAAAACAGTTTGTTAGTGCTATGTGCTTTGTAGCAGAGACTTTCATAATTTGTGTTAGGCTTTGGGAGAAATAATAATGGTTTTTTCACCAAAGGAAACAGAACTATTATGTGCCTTTGTTCTCAACCTTGCGTACCTGATTACAGATTCGCATCAGATTTAAACTTTTGTACGGAATATTTTGTTTGTTCCCTGCTGCACAGTGAAAAATGACCGTTGTAATAGAGGAAGAGAAATCACAGCTTGCGTAGGTAGGTTTAGTGGTTAATTTTCTTCCTGCTTGCTATTCAACAGCGGTACAGTCAAGAAATAGTCTTAAAGTAGTTCTACGGTCCCCATGCTAAGATCTTGAATGTGAACTTCATAGTAGTTTCTTGAAAATACCGCCAAAACACTGAGCTGTATAGAGCAATTTGTTACGATTTTGCTCTAACATGGGACAATTTGTTGGAATTTTGCAATACCATGGTGATGTATGTAGCAGTTTTGCACAGTTCTTTTATCTGCAACAGAGAATACTGTTTGTGACCCAACAGCTGACACTGTATGGGGTAATTTGTTGCAATTTTACTGTACAATGCGATGTACGGGACAAAGTGTCATGTATTCTTCACTGTGCCGTAGCGTAAGTCAGCATTATCAGCATAAGATGACAGATGTTTAGTGCAGCAATACATGTACTGCTTTTTGTAATGATTTCATGCTACCTTCAGCTGCCATTATCTTTTGATGTACAGTTGAAAAATTTGGGCATTAGGGCATTTTCCGGCTATAAACCGGTAGCATTATGCAATGGATGCATTAGTATCACATGAATTTAACATAAGAACAAGTCATTTCCCAAGATATACTAGCCGGATTATAATTTACTTCATGGACGATTCTTTAATGGAATATTGTACCGGGTATGTCCTTACACTTATGACTGCAAGCAGTTGTCGCAAAATAAATTAGGAACACTATCTCAGTGTTTTAGGAACACGTTACCATTGAGGAGTTGTTGCAAAGCTGTTACATGTAAGTTCTATGTTTTTAATATACTTTCTCTAGGAAGTTTACAATTATTTTACAGAATTTTGTTAATTAAGCTATATATGTCATTGTTTTCAGTTACATTTAATTATTGCTCATCACTGACGTAAATAAGGCTTATGCAAATTTTTAAAAATATGTCGTAAATATTTATTTTGTTATTCCAAAGATCTTATACTAAAGTCGATCACAGTACTCTAATGAAACAGTACTGAAAATCATCAAAATCAAGTAAAGTCTTTGACACAGAAATCATGTATGTGTTATTTAACAAACTTCTCTGAGAGAGTTATAATCTTACATTTGTAAGTATGTTACAGAAAGATCTTATGTATAAGAGCTTTGCAACAACTACTCAAAAGTAATGTGATTCTAAAATAATGAAAACTTACTTCTAATTTATTTTGTTAGAACTACATTCAGTGAAAAGGAGCAAGGATACACATGGCATAATATACCATTAAAGACTGCCAATAAAGTAAGTTATAATCTGGCTCGTATATTTTGGAGGACTGTTTTGTATTACTGTGTGGGGCTATGTCATATACTGCAACTAGCTGTGCATCATGATCAGGCAGACCATTCCTGACAGGAAAAGTTTTTGTTTGATTATTTATCTCAATCTATAAAAACGTTATGTATAAGTGTGCTGCTGTCCTGTACCACCTGAGTAGGAAAATCAACAGTTGATGTCAAACTGAAAGAACCAAGAAATACTTCAAGGATAATATTTCCATCCGACTCATTCAGAAAATTTACACTGATATTCCCACAAACAATAATTTGCTTCCCTCTACCTGACAAACAGCACAAAAGAAACCACGTTTTCAAAAATAGCTGAAAATTAGCCAGTGGGGTCCTATACAATTACAATTAGAAAAGTACTATTATTTAGAACTCACATGCACATGCTTATATGTTGCTCCACACAAAATATTTTGTCTCTAAATTTTTTATGCTATGATAAATTTTTACACATATGGCAACTCCTCCTCCATTCATAGTCTCTCTACTTACATGTGCTGAAAGTTTAAATCCTCCTACATTTACCCTTCCCATATCTGTGGCTATATGATGTTCAGACAGGCATAGTAAATATATTCCACCTTCAGTTTCTAAATTTTCCAAACAAACAAGAAGTTGATCTATTTTGCTTTTTTATCCCTTTATATTGTGATGCAATATACTAAAATTATTTGTCACTGTGCTATTATGAAAATTGGGTGATGTTTTAACATTTCTAGTACCTGACTGTCTGAGCTTCACCAGAAATCCTTGTCTTCTTTCCATTTCACTTCACTGACTCCTACTATATCTAGCTTGAGCCTTTGCAGTTCTCTTCTCAGATTTTCTTGCTTCCCTACCACTTTCAAGCTTCTGACGTTCCACACCCAAATTCGTAGACCGTTAACCATTTGATGGTTATTTAATCTTTTTCTCATGGTCACCTCCCCCTTGGCAGTGCCCTACTGGAGATCCAAATGGAGGACCATTTCAAAATCTTTTGCCATCAGAGAGATCATCATGTCACTTTTTCCGATACAGGCCACATCTTCTGCATCATCATGTCCTTGATCATTACTGATTCTTCCGCTTTTAGGGGCATTTTCCTTCCCCAAGGACAAGAGAATACCCTGAACCTCTGTCTACTCTTGCGTCCTCTTTGACGAGGCCATTGGCAGAATGAGGGTGACTAATTATGCCAGAAGCATTTGGGTGCCAACGCTGATTATTAATCCAAATGTAAGCAGGGCTATGTCTCGAACCTGGGACTGATAACATTTTGGTTACTAATCAAAGACACTAATCCTAGAACAAATGTGCACATTTTTAGAGTTAATACAGTTTCATGTAATATGATTAAATGAAATGGTCACATAAAACAATTATTAGCTATGGCAAATGGAAGTGCTCTCGGTAAATACAATTTACTTAAGGTGCTAGTGCCCAGAATTCTTGTTTGTAGCCCTCATCAAGAAGGTATGATGAGACACACCAAACTTCAGAGACGCACTGCTGAGGTCGTCACACGTCGATACAGCGCCATATGTGTAATATAAGTCCTCAGGGAATTTAAATGCTACTCAATGGAAGATAGACAACGTCATTCTTGCAAAGTCTACATGTCAGGGACAATACGATTTTCTGGGCACAGAAATGTAGGCTGCCCTCTATGACAGGTGTGTTGTCTTGGAATAGCATCAGTTTGCTTTATCGACCTGCTCGGCACTGTGGCCTGTAAATCAGAGGCAAAAAAAAAATTTTCTAACCCATGATGTGTGGTCTGCCCTGTTTGACAGGTATGTTGTGAGAGTAGTATCAGCTTGCTCTGTTTAACTGTATTGTAGGGGCTACACTGCCGATAAGCGTGGATATTGGAAGTGTGGAAAAGGAAGAAAGGGTGCTGGAGATGGAATGAGAGAGGGGAGGAGTGTATGATCAGAGAGAAAGGGACGACATGGTGAGAGAGTGGGTGGAGGAAAGTGACAAAGAGATGGGAAGGAGGAGACAGACAAGTAGTGAAACAATTAAGTAATCAGACATAGGAAGAGGACACAGAGAGGGTGAGGAGTAGATGTTCAGTATATGTCCAGGTAAAAGGCTAGTATGTGGCTATGTATCTATGTATGTATGTATGTTAAGGAATCCTCCCAATCCCTAGATGGATTTCAACTAAATTTAGCATGCAAACTGGAAACTTCACAAGTAACAACACTGTTGGGTCTGTAAGAAGCAGCAGAGCCTCCACGTCAGTGACAAGAAACGATTTTAAAGCTGCTGTCCTACAGAACATGCATGATATGTTGTAGTAACATTGGCCTGCTTTATCAGCCTGTTTTGTAGGCCTGTTCATACTGATGGACATGGTTGCGAATTGGCTGAATTGTATTGAGGAGGGGATGCCGAGAGAAAGGGAGGGGACAGGACGAAGATGAATATAGACAGGAGAGAAGGAGGAGGATGTGAACAGAGAGAACACGAAAAAGGGACGACTGGGAGGAGGGCGAAATGGGTGGAGAGAGGGGGGCTAGGGAAGATGGCCAGAGAGAAGGGCAGGGAGAAGAGGGCAGTGAAAGAAGAGACGTGGATATGTACAGAGAGACGGGTAGGAGCAGACTGTCAGAGAGGGCGGAGAAGGGGATGGACAGAAAGATGAGGGAACTGGGAGATACAGAGAGAAAAGAGGATATGAAAAGAGAGTGGGGGAGGATGAGACACAGAGAGAGATGGGGGGAAGAAGTGGTGGACACACAAGACAGGATGAGGAGATGTGCGCAATATATAAGTCGAACAAGTGCACAAGCAAAGCCACGGGAAAATAGCTAGTTAGAAATAAAATTCCAAAATTATGTCAAGAAAGTCTTTGTAGGACGGAGGCGATCGATAAAGGCTAATACTTACAATGAGGACAAAATGTGGAGTATGACGAGATGTTACCCAGCCTGTACGCCAGAGCATCTCCACCTATTATGTTGACTGTAGTAGGCAGTTCCTTCCTGTCGCATCAATCACGTAACTCGTTTAGGTCTTGCGAACAATAAACTCCTAAGTGCATGACGCCTTAGAACTTACTACAAGAGCCTCTGCAATGGACTCGCTACGTGTTGAGTTCTATGTGGATGAAAAAAGTGAGGCTGAGTGGTCTTATTTGATCCTACTTAAAAGCTCGGTCCGACCAACAGTATCAGAGAAGGTACTATTTTCTATTTGCCGTCTTCAATGGCTTTTCCTTCAAAAATATGTATGCTAGAAGCGAGTTCTGAGCGAACTGTCCAGATCTGTTAGGCGGCCATTGCCTGGCTACTCCTAACCGCCAGCTACCTCCCAGGAAGTTACCCCTTCGGCCCCAGCGTCCTTCCTACAATCAAAGAGGCTCCGGAAGGTCACTGCTACTTCGTCTGCATTAGAATTAACTTGGGCCAGGATTACTCTTGCGCAGACAGAAAGATGAAATATGATTTCATCCTCATTATATCACTCTGTGCTAATGCTGCGGCTGCAAAATGCAATTTACAGTAATATAATTTTTGCATTGTGTATTTCTTATCAGTGCTGACAGTTCAGTTTTGATGATTCATTTGAGAATGTTATTTCCGAAACCGTGTCGAATGTAAGAACAACAATCGACTGTGTCGGCTCGGTTTCGCGACAAGTAACTTATACTGAACTGTTGACCGTGTGAACGAAAAAAGTGAGAGACTGACTTACATTCGACTAAATATCACGAGCGTACGTAATTTATCGTCCAGATATAGTACCGGCAAATCATCAAACAGCCGTGTCGTGATAGATTACGTTTATGCTCCTGAGAATATCTAATAACGCCACTAGAACTAATTAATGCCAATTGGAAGAAATGCGTTACTCGTCTACACTTATATCAGTCTGTCTGAATAGTGGATTCTGTATGGTTGTGTTCCAAGCGTTGAACTGAATGATTTATGTTTCGAAAATAGACTTTTATACGTTCAAACAGACTATGTGGATGAAGCGCCAGTGAACGATTAGACTGTTTTATTTGGAATGTTACTTGTGAATAATCCAATTTTTAAAGTGTTTCATTATCAAAATGTATTTGGACTTTTTCAGTTAAACTGGGATCTCATTAAATGACTCCCAAAACTGCCACAACTAACTATCATTATAGGACCAGTTCTTTAGCTGGCAGAAGATGACAAAAGAAGACACCTTAGGGGAAACCAGGCACGTGAGGTTTAGGCACATAGCCGTTAAATGAAAAGCTGACATGGAAAAGGGTGTAAGTGCCAAATCGGTCATTATTCCAATTTTGCATTGAAAATTTCGTATGTGCCATCGCCAGTGGCCTGGAGAGACATCTATGCCCAAAGCGACTGCTTGTAGTTCCCACTGACGCCGCTAGATGGCATTTGATGTAACTCCACGGTTGTTGGCGTGGAAAAGGATGCATGAGCAATTCAGTATTCAATGAGATTCAGTGCTACACTTAGTGAAGTCTGAGTGTTGATTCACATTCACTCTTCGTTTGATTGTGCTTTGACGCTTACTGAAAAATTATATAGAGCTAAGATGTCAAGGAACATCCCAAAAGTGAAAGAAGTAGTGATGGGGAGCTCGTGAATGAGTCGTTCAAATGAACGCTTCACTCCAGTGAAGTGTGAACTAATCACTCAATTTCAATGAACTGGTACTTCAGATTCTTCACAGATAGCACAATCCACACTTTTTTCTAGTTCACGCACTCTCTTCGCCTCTCACTCCCCCACTACATCGGCACTACGTCACTCATTCTCCCTTCACTTCAGTCCTTCCTCTACTGCCTGTCGATGAATCGCTTGGTGTTTGTGGGGAACGATAGGTTTAGGAGGAGTTGTGGCAGTGAGGGGCGAGGGGAAATCATCGTCAGCTGCTTCCTGCACTGCTGACATCATTACCCGTGACCATTTGTGCAGTTGTACTTCGCGTCTACGGGTAGCCTACTGTTGGCAGCGCTTGTCGACAAATGAATATTAAAGATACAAACGAAGAGGCTGGCTGTGTGAGCACGCACAGCCAACATGAAAATAATATGCTTACCTTGTGAGTCTGAAACTGAAGCATGCGTGGAATCCACGCTTGAATGATAATCGTGCATGAGTTGTTGTTGTCTTCAGTCCTGAGACTGGTTTGATGCAGCTCTCCATGCTACTCTATCCCGTGCAAACTTCTTCATCTTCCAGTACTTACTGCAACCTACATCCTTCTGAATCTGCTTGGTGTATTCATCTCTTGGTCTCCCTCTACGATTTTTACCCTCCACGCTGCTCTCCAATGCTAAATTTGTGACCCCTTGATGCCTCAGAACATGTCCTACCAACCGGTCCCTTCTTCTTGTCAAGTTGTGCCACAAACTCCTCTTCTCCCCAATCCTGTTCAATACCTTCTCATTAGTTATGTGATCTACCCATCTAATCTTCAGCATTCGTCTGTAGCACCACATTTCAAAAGCTTCTATCCTCTTCTTGTCCAAACTATTTATCGTCCATGTTTCACTTCCATACCTGGCTACACTCCATACAAATACTTTCAGAAACGACTTCCTAACACTTAAATCTATACTCGATGTTAACAAATTTCTCTTCTTCAGAAACGCTTTCCTTGCCATTGCCAGTATACATTTTATATCCTCTCTACTTCGACCATCATCAGTTATTTTGCTCCGCAAATAGCAAAACTCCTTTACCACTTTAAGTGTCTCATTTCCTAATCTAATTCCCTCAGCATCACCTGACTTAATTCGACTACATTCCATTATCCTTGTTTTGCTTTTGTTGATGTTCATCTTATACCCTCGTTTCAAGACACTGTCCATTCCGTTCAACTGCTCTTCCAAGTCCTTTGCTGTCTCTGACAGAATTACAATGTCATCGGCGAACCTCAAACTTTTTATTTCTTCTCCATGGATTTTAATACCTATTCCAAATTTTTCTTTTGTTTCCTTTACTCCTTGCTCAGTATACAGACTGAATAACATCGGGGACAGACTACAACCCTGTCTCACTCCCTTCCCAACCGCTGCTTCCCTTTCATGCTCCTCGACTCTTATAACTGTCATCTGGTTTCTGTACAACTTGTAAATAGCCTTTCACTCCCTGTATTTTACCCCTGCCATCTTTAGAATTTGAAAGAGAGTATTTCAGTCAACATTGTCGAAAGCCTACGTTTCTAACATTTGTAGACTTAGAGAAACTAAGTCTACAAATGCCAGAAACGTAGGTTTGCCTTTCCGTAATCTATTTTGTAAGATAAGTCGTAGGGTCAGTATTGCCTCACGTGTTCCAACATTTCTGCGGAATCCAAATTGATGTTCCCCGAGGTCGGCTTCTACCAGTTTTTCCATTCGTCTGCAAAGAATTCGCGTTAGTATTTTGCAGCTGTGACTTATTAAACTGATAGTTCGGTAATTTTCACATCTGTCAACACCTGCTTCCTTTGGGATTGGAATTATTATATTCTTCTTGAAGTCTGTGGGTATTTCGCCTGTGTCATACATCTTGCTCACCAGATGGTAGAGTTTGGTCAGGACTGGCTCTAATGGAATGTTGTCTACTCCCGGGGCCTTGTTTCGACTCAGGTCTTTCAGTGCTCTGTCAAACTCTTCACGCAGTATCATATCTCCCATTTCATCTTCATCTATATCCTCTTCCATTTCCATAATTTTGTACTCAAGTACATCGCCCTTGTATAGACCCTCTATATACTCCTTCCACCTTTCTTCTTTCCCTTCTTTGCTTAGAACTTGGTTTCCATCTGAGCTCTTCATATTCATGCAAGTGGTTCTCTTTTCTCCAAAGGTCTCTTTAATTTTCCTGTAGGCAGTATCTATCTTACCCCTAGTGAGATAAGCCTCTACATCCTTACATTTGTCCTCTATCCATCCCTGCTTAGCCATTTTGCACTTCCTATTGATCTCATTTTTGAGACATATCGCTCATGTAGGAATGTTTATCTCGTACACATTATTGAAATAATTACACTTAATGTCAATTTGAGGATTGTCCTAATTAAATTAAATATATATATATATATATATATATATATATATATATATATATATATATATATGTGTGTGTGTGTGTGTGTGTGTGTGTGAATAAACATCAACGGATTTGGTGAATGTTCAGAGATTTCCGTTTAAAAACATGATTTGTTCCACTTTTTTTCCTGACAGGCGATTTCTTATGTCAGTTATAAGGCGCCCTGCCTTCGAGAACACTCTTTAAAACGGCGGAGAGGTTGCAACAATACATAGTCGTATTTTTGCGAGTTAAAAGAGCGAAGGGTATACTGACAGCCGTCCAGACCACCACTGAAGTGGATTGCCTTGTCTCTGTAGCAGGGGCTCTTCTAAATATTTGTCACTTCCACTATTGCAGCAGCTCTCGGGTGGGGATTACTCTGCAGCCAGGAAAACACTTCACCAAATTCGAGCCAGAGACCAGAAGTAGATTCAGTGGTTGGAACTGAGATTGTTGCAGTAGCAATGGATGTGTTCGTCACAAATTTCTCACAGTGCCTGATCAGGTTTAATTTCATCTTCTCAGCAGAATTTTTCTCAGAAAATCCATGTAATTTGAACCGGGGATCCAATGAAGTTGCTTCTGCGAAAATGGAATTTTTCTCTATATTTCGAAATCGTCGTTTTAGGTCTTCAGCTAACTTTTCTGCCATGTGTTGCACGTCTAAATGAATTCCAGTGTTATTAACAAACCTGCAACACCATTTTTTTCAACTAGCGACTAAGGAGTAAAACTTTAGAAGCAGTGACAACATTTTCACTTGACATTTCCTCGGTGCAGTCTTTGAAAACTTTCAACAGGCCACGGGCTTGTGTAACACTTGCAATGTCCTCTGCAGTCAGATTTGGAAACTCCCGATAATTCAGAGTGATAACTATCATTAGGGAATTCTTAACCTCGATTATTCTTTGCAGCATATCATAGGTTGAATTCCATCTTGTAACAGTGTCCTGTTTTAGTGTCGGAACTGGCTCTTTTAACTGTTCCTGCATCTTTTTCAGTTTCGTGTAGGCCTGCGAACTTCTTTAAAAAATTCAACATTTTTTTTACTTTATTCAGAATGGGTTGAATGTGCGGAAGCACATTCTGAACAATTAAATTGAGTGTGTGCGCAAAGCAGGGGATGTGTTTCCAGGCTGTGAGTCTTATAGTTGCCACAATATTAGCAGCATTGTCGCTAACAACACACACGACTTTTTCTTGAATGCACCATTCCCTGGTGACACGTAGCAGTTCTTCCGAGAGTTTTTCTGACGTGTGTCTTTCGTCGTATTTAAAGCACTCTAGGAGGGAAGACGCCAGTTCCAGGTCTTTAACGTAGTGTGCTGTCACCAACAAATAATTCTCATTTGTGGTTGAGGTCCATCCATCCATTGTCCGCACAACCGCTTCCGCAGAATTAATTTTGACTCTCACAATTTCTTTCATCATGGCGTACTGTTGTTGTAGTAGTATATTGGAAATGGTCTTCCGAGCTGGCATTCTGTAAGCACCATTCAGTTTGCCTAAAAAACTTTGGAAATGTTTGCTTTCCACTATTTTGAAGGGCAAATAATCTCAGTCTCCAGAAGTGCGAAATCTGTCTCCTGATTTCTTTTGTTCGAAAGAGGTTTCGGAAAATACATAGGTAATGTTCCGTGATATTGATGTCTGCTGTTTGATAATGAAGTGATACTGTTATTTTCTGGCACCGACTGCTGTTCGCTTCTGGCATTTGCTGATGTTGGTTCCAGATTGTCCGGGTTATTTGTCCAAAAAATATCGGAAGATGCAGGAGCAGGGGGCGCTAAGCGCCTGACTGACAATGACATTGATGGATGCAGCATGCGAACACGACGCGCGAGGTTAAATGTATTTCCTCCTTAACATGAAATACACTTAGAACAATAATTGCACTTTGCTTTCCCATCACCTAACTCGACGAAGAAACCCCAAATTTCACTACTTTTACGAGATCGCGAGTTGCTAGCCATTGTATTAGAGTGAACAGACACAAAAACTGCTTTTCGAATAAAATAAAGATGGATTTTACCTGAAATCGTACCAGTACTACAGGTGACAGTTTACGTTTTGAATTTGGAGGGTTATTATCTTCAACAAAAATAAAATCTACAGGAAGACTTCTGAATAATTACTTAACGTAGGTATATAGACTTTGTAACAGTGGTAAACATACTCATTCTATTTTGCATTAAATTTTAAAAGGAACATAAAATTGGACTGCATTTCGTTGGTAGCCCTAGTTTTCAGTCCATGAATACAACAATTAAGGTTTCACTTGGCAGATAAAGACTTTTTTGGGCGCTTCATGAGAAAATGTCGAGCAAGATTAAATGTAATACCTTCTTTATATGTGACAGGTTTTCTGTTTATCATTCCTTTGTACCCTTCGACCATGCTCTATTTAACTCTCAGACACTGTAAGAGCGTAAAACGTTGCGTGCACGTTACTGCATAGTTCGGCCATCTGTTGGTAAAATTATGAAGTATTACGAAGCTTTATTGTAAGAGTGAGGCAAAGCGAGCGTAGCCGCGGCTGAGCGGCGAACTGGGCAACTTCGCCAGGCTTCCGTACTTCATGAATGAACTACTTCATTTGAACGCTTCACTGCAACGAGTGAACTGAATGAAGTAGTTCACGGGAATGAACGAGTTAGACCCATCTCTAGAAAGAAGTGTATAGACCTCTAGACAAGGTATGTTTCAATCAGTTCTTTCTTGAATGTATTAACATAATCAACACATTGTTTGCATTAAACTCCTTCAATATTGTTGCTCATTCCGCTGTGTTCGTTCTATCCAGGCTTCCTGTAAATGCCGATATGCATGCCAATCATTGATCAAGAGCGAAATCCTGATGCTGTATGAGGTTTTCTCTCATTTTGCAAAATATGCACACGGCACATATTTAATCAGTCGAATTCAACTGACGAAGATTGCAAGAAGACGCCATGGGAGCTATAAAGATCCAACAGGCACTACAAGACAAGTGCCAGCTACGTACACTATTCCATCACTGCAAGGTACCGTACGGGTCTGTAACAATACGTTCTTAGCTGTATTCGGAATATCAAAAAAGAAAAACCAACTTCTCTTGGAACTTTCAAAGAAAGGAAATACAGTGTTCAGGGATGCCCAAGGCACTTCCGTCACATCACACAAGCAAAACACACTGACACACATAACATAAAAGATCATGTACGATCATTCCCAACAGAAGAAAGCCATTATTCGAGGCAGAAGTGAGCAAAGCAGTACCTCAGTCCTGACTTAAACATTAATCGGCTTTATCATGCATTCAAGAAAACATTTCCTGAGAGAGACATATTGATGGTTGATTTTATTGCAGAGTCTTCAAGAGAGAATTTCTCAATCTGCATTTTAGACGGCCGCGAACACGTACCTGCCGTGCCTGTGATAAGTTCGCCTGTGAAATAAACGCCAGTAGTGGGGCGTCCAGATTAGCTGCAATTTCATCTACATCTACATCTACATTTATACTCCGCAAGCCACCCAACGGTGTGTGGCGGAGGGCACTTTACGTGCCACTGTCATTACCTCCCTTTCCTGTTCCAGTCGCGTATGGTTCGCGGGAAGAACGACTGTCTGAAAGCCTCCATGCGCGCTCTAATCTCTCTAATTTTACATTCGTGATCTCCTCGGGAGGTATAAGTAGGGGGAAGCAATATATTCGATACCTCATCCAGAAACGCACCCTCTCGAAACCTGGCGAGCAAGCTACACAGCGATGCAGAGCGCCTCTCTTGCAGAATCTGCCACTTGAGTTTATGAAACATCTCCGTAAAGCCATCACGGTTACCAAATAACCCTGTGACGAAACGCGCCGCTCTTCTTTGCATCTTCTCTATCTCCTTCGTCAAACCGATCTGGTACGGATCCCACACTGATGAGCAATACTCAAGTATAGGTCGAACGAGTGTTTTGTAAGCCACCTCCTTTGTTGATGGACTACATTTTCTAAGCGTTCTCCCAATGAATCTCAACCTGGTACCCGCCTTACCAACAATTAATTTCACATGATCATTCCACTTCAAATCGTTCCGCACGCATACTCCCAGATATTTTACAGAAGTAACTGCTACCAGTGTTTGTTCCGCTATCATATAATCATACAATAAAGGATCCTTCTTTCTATGTATTCGCAATACATTACATTTGTCTATGTTAAGGGTCAGTTGCCACTCCATGCACCAAGTGCCTATCCGCTGCAGATCTTCCTGCATTTCGCTACAATTTTCTAATGCTGCAACTTCTCTGTATACTACAGCATCATCCGCGAAAAGCCGCATGGAACTTCCGACACTATCTACTAGGTCATTTATATATATTGTGAAAAGCAATGGTCCCATAACACTCCCCTGTGGCACGCCAGAGGTTACTTTAACGTCTGTAGACGTCTCTCCATTGATAACAACATGCTGTGTTCTGTTTGCTAAAAACTCTTCAATCCAGCCACACAGCTGGTCTGATATTCCGTAGGCTCTTACTTTGTTTATCAGGCGACAGTGCGGAACTGTATCGAACGCCTTCCGGAAGTCAAGAAAAATAGCATCTACCTGGGAGCCTGTATCTAATATTTTCTGGGTCTCATGAACAAATAAAGCGAGTTGGGTCTCACACGATCGCTGTTTCCGGAATCCATGTTGATTCCTACATAGTAGATTCTGGGTTTCCAAAAACGACAGGATACTCGAGCAAAAAACATGTTCTAAAATTCTACAACAGATCGACGTCAGAGATATAGGTCTATAGTTTTGCGCATCTGCTCGACGACCCTTCTTGAAGACTGGGACCATCTGTGCTCTTTTCCAATCATTTGGAACCCTCCGTTCCTCTAGAGACTTGCGGTACGCGGCTGTTAGAAGGGGGCAAGTTCTTTCGCGTACTCTGTGTAGAATCGAATTGGTATCCCGTCAGGTCCAGTGGACTTTCCTCTATTGAGTGATTCCAGTTGCTTTTCTATTCCTTGGACACTTATTTCGATGTCAGCCATTTTTTCGTTTGTGCGAGGATTTAGAGAAGGAACTGCAGTGCGGTCTTCCTCTGTGAAACAGCTTTGGAAAAAGGTGTTTAGTATTTCAGCTTTACGCGTGTCATCCTCTGTTTCAATGCCATCATCATCCTGTAGTGTCTGGATATGCTGTTTCGAGCCACTTACTGATTTAACGTAAGACCAGAACTTCCGAGGATTTTCTGTCAAGTCGGTACATAGAATTTTACTTTCGAATTCACTGAACGCTTCACGCATAGCCCTCCTTACGCTAACTTTGACATCGTTTAGCTTCTGTTTGTCTGAGAGGTTTTGGCTGCGTGTAAACTTGGAGTGAAGCTCTCTTTGCTTTCACAGTAGTTTCCTAACTTTGTTGTTGTACCACGGTGGGTTTTTCCCGTCCCTCACAGTTTTACTCGGCACGTACCTGTCTAAAACGCATTTTACGATTGCCTTGAACTTTTTCCATAAACACTCAACATTGTCAGTGTCGGAACAGAAATTTTCGTTTTGATCTGTTAGGTAGTCTGAAATCTGCCTTCTATTACTCTTGCTAAACAGATAAACCTTCCTCCCTTTTTTTATATTCCTACTAACTTCCATATTCAGGGATGCTGCAACGGCCTTATGATCACTGATTCCCTGTTCTGCACATACAGAGTCGAAAAGTTCGGGTCTGTTTGTTATCAGTAGGTCCAAGATGTTATCTCCACGAGTCGGTTCTCTGTTTAATTGCTCGAGGTAATTTTCGGATAGTGCACTCAGTATAATGTCACTCGATGCTCTGTCCCTACCACCCGTCCTAAACATTAGAGTGTCCCAGTCTATATCTGGTAAATTGAAATCTCCACCTAAGACTATAACATGCTGAGAAAATTTATGTGAAATGTATTCCAAATTTTCTCTCAGTTGTTCTGCTACTAATGCTGCTGAGTCGGGAGGTCGGTAAAAGGAGCCAATTATTAACCTAGTTCGGTTGTTGAGTGTAACCTCCACCCATAATAATTCACAGGAACTATCCACTTCTACTTCACTACAGGATAAACTACTACTAACAGCGACGAACACTTCACCACCGGTTGCATGCAATCTATCCCTTCTAAACACCGTCTGTACCTTTGTAAAAATTTCGGCAGAATTTATCTCTGGCTTAAGCCAGCTTTCTGTACCTATAACGATTTCAGCTTCGGTGCTTTCTATCAGCGCTTGAAGTTCTGGTACTTTACCAACGCAGCTTCGACAGTTGACAATTACAATTCCGATTGCTGCTTGGTCTCCGCATGTCCTGACTTTGCCCCGCACCCGTTGAGGCTGTTGCCCTTTCTGTACTTGCCCAAGGCCATCTAACCTAAAAAACCGCCCAGCCCACGCCACACAACCCCTGCTACCAGTGTAGCCGCTTGTTGCGTGTAGTGGACTCCTGACCTATCCAGCGGAACCCGAAACCCCACCACCCTATGGCGCAAGTCGAGGAATCTGCAGCCCATACCGTCGCAGAACCGTCTCAGCCTCTGATTCAGACGCTCCACTCGGCTCTGTACCAAAGGTCCGCAGTCAGTCCTGTCGACGATGCTGCAGATGGTGAGCTCTGCTTTCATCCCGCTAGCGAGACTGGCAGTCTCCACCAAATCAGATAGCCGCCGGAAGCCAGAGAGGATTTCCTCCGATCCATAGCGACACACATCATTGGTGCCGACATGAGCGACCACCTGCAGATGGGTGCACTCTGTACCCTTCATGGCATCCGGAAGGACCCTTTCCACATCTGGAATGACTCCCCCAGGTATGCACACGGAGTGCACATTGGTTTTCTTCCCCTCTCTTGCTGCCATTTCCCTAAGGGGCCCCATTACGCGCCTGACGTTGGGGCTCCCAACTACCAGTAAGCCCACCCTCTGCGACTGCCCGGATCTTGCAGACTGAGGGGCAACCTCTGGAACAGGACAAGCAGCCATGTCAGGCCGAAGATCAGTATCAGCCTGAGACAGAGCCTGAAATCGGTTCGTCAGACAAACTGGAGAGGGTTTCCGTTCAGCCCTCTGGAATGTCTTTCGCCCCCTGCCACGCCTTGAGACGACCTCCCACTCTACCACAGGTGAGGGATCAGCCTCAATGCGGGCAGTATCCCGGGCAACCACAGTCGTAGTCCGATCAGGGGATGCGTGGGACGAGCTGGCCGTCCCCGACAAACCCCCATCCGGACCCCCACAGTGATGCCCATTGGCAACAGCCTCAAGCTGTGTGACCGAAGCCAACACTGCCTGAAGCTGGGAGCGAAGGGATGCCAACTCAGCCTGCATTCGAACACAGCAGTTGCAGTCCCTATCCATGCTAAAAACTGTTTTGCAAAGAACGTCTGAACTAATCTACAGGGAGCGCAAAGAAATCGACAAAATTCAAACGGTTATTAAAATACAAGATTTCCTAGTAAATGCAGTAATGCTGCTACTTGCGCACTGCTGACACTGCTCGGCGGCGGAAGGAGACTACGCGAATTTACACTATTCAGGTACTAAAATGCGATGCTACACTCTCAAATACTATAATACGCCCGAAATTTATGAATTAAACAATGCAAGTACCAAAAACACGCAAGGAAATTAAGAATTAAACTATGTAACAAATGAGTGAGCTAGGAGTATACGACTTGCTGCTGCAGCTGCTTATCCAACGGCGGCAGGGAGCACACTGACTGTGACCAACCGACACTGGCCGTTCAAAACAAAAACAGAAGACAAACGACTACGCGAATTTACACTATTCAGGTACTAAAACGCGATGCTACAACTCTCAAATACTATAATACGCCCGAAATTTATGAATTAAACAATGCAAGTACCAAAAACACGCAAAGAAATTAAGAATTAAACTATGTAACAAATGAGTGAACAAGGAGTATACGACTTGCTGCTGCAGCTGCTTATCCAACGGCGGCAAAAGAGCTTCACCTAGGAAAGCTGAGAAAGACTTCTTTCTGCTTCCATTAAATCTAGTCAATATCCTTCGAGAACCGTAGAGACTGTAGCTATCGATATGCAACGTGTTATGTTCACGCCCACTTTAACACATAGTAACATGTTTAATACATAGTAACATGTTTTATATGCGCCAGCTGTCGAATTACAACTTGTGTATTCATGTGGGAAATTCTGCAGTCATGTATATGTGACACGAATGAATTGGAGGCCGTGGAGGCAACGCTATTGCATCATGTCTTTTAAAGGTTCTGTCCAATCGATTGACACTTAAGCGCCAGCTGGAAATATGGTGTGACAACTGCGCTGGTCAGAATAAGAACAAGATGGTGTCGATGGTTCTAATGTATCTAGTAGTTAGAGGATACTATGATTCCATTGAACTGAAGTTTCTGGTCTCTGGGCATTCTTATACACCTTGTGATCGAGATTTTGGCGTCATTGAAAGATGAAAACGCGTTCGCAAAGCCATGGTGCCAGAAGAACTTCAGAGCGTAGTGAGATCGTCGCGGTTACACAACCCATTTCAGTTGGTGCCAATTGCAAAATCTGATTTCTTTGATGTCTCCTGTGCCTGTGCTGAGTTTATAAATACAACAGCATTACAGATCATTAACAAATTGTGGATCAAAATTTCTGTGATAGATTTACCGCAAATTAAAACGAAGTACAACCTTCAATGAAATGGAAGCATGGGAGCATCATAATATTTTCAAGAAGGGAAAATATGAGGAATTAGAGAACATGCACGCCTTCAACAGTGAGACATAATAAACATCAGTGATGCCAAGAAAAAAGATTCATTGGCTATGTTGGATTACCTAGATCCACTGAATTGTTATAATAATAATTATAAAAGATGGAAATTTTATTTACGCATAGTCTTTTAAATAGAAACGATGGTATCTGATACCCATGTACTAATGCAAAGAAACGTAATGATGCTAAAATGCTTTAACTTCTTGCTATGATTTAATTTTTAAAATTTAATAGTTCTCTTCCTGTTAACATTTAATTAATTAACTTACGTCGTTCAGATTTCGTAACGCTGGCGGCGTTAATATTTAAAGTTGTTCAGTCCCTGTTTTGTTTTCTTACAATTGTTGCGAGCCAGCGATGGTGCAATGCTGTTCGCTTTCAAGTCTACACATTCATAAAAATCAGGTCCAGGAAACACTTTTGTGATCACGGTTGCGATATAGACGGTATTCGCGTAATTGTACTGATTACGAGTTATCGTTTCCGAAAGATGCAGGTTCGATTAAAGCTGCGTGCACTTTTGCGCATATAATGAAAATATTCCTAACACGTCGCGTAACAAAAAGTAACATGCGATTCACAACCGTGGTCAAACGAAGAAAATATATGATGACATAAATGTTCTTCGCTGTTAATCAGGACAGGTTTAGATTAAACACCGCAATTTTCAGTCTTTAGAAATCACAAGACGATACACTTTAGAGATATTTGTTTTGAATAACTTGTATTTACCTTTTCTTACACAATACGGTGATTGTCCGCAAGGATTATCTCTCTCTCTCCTTTTTATAGCCTCTATACATTCACATTACATACATCGATTAAGAAACTTTTCTTTCTCTAACGACCAGTACGAGAACAAAATCCGCCTTGACAAAATGTCTTACATAGAATCAGTTCTCACTTAACAATCATATATAGTTTCGTAGTACAAACATTGCTAGTCTATTCCGTGCAATAGAAACTCTTTGATTCACTGAGCACAAAAATTAAAATAATAAAAATATAATTACATTTTTAATATCGCCAATTATTCTTTATATCACGAAAATAAGGTTTGACATCGTCGTAATATTATTTGTAGCACTATAACATGTACTCCTTCAACAATGAGACACATGTAATTAACATCAACGATGCCAAGAAAAAAGATTTATTGGCTATGTTGGATTACCTAGATCCAAAATATCATCAGTTCTACAAGGACATCTGCTCTTCATAACTTTTTATTGTTGACTATAACAATGACTTTAATACCTTTTGTTAATATCTATAGTGAGTATTGTTCAAAACACACAATTAAATAGATTGTACCAATACATTACAAGAAGTAAAGAATTTCTAAAGTCCCAGTTACATTTTCTTAACTCTTGGAAAATTTACTTTTTGGCACTTACATCCTTTTCCATGTCAGCTCTTCAAATATCTACCCCTTGTTCCTGTATTTCCGTGACTTGTGGAGTGTAAAAAATGAGAAACTCCAGTTATATTTATGTAGATAAAACCGCTGGCGTCTTACACACTGTCGTCCCCAAATTGAACTCGCTTGTACTCCCATCAGTGTTTCATTTAATGTAAGCATTGAGTTACCCACCAATACTGTATATGGTGTAAGGCACATTTTTTCGGTGAAATGCCACTAATTAGGTTCTATTTCGATTAAGTGTGTCAATATATGAAAACTACTGATTGGCTGACGATGAATGAAGTAGTACTTCATTTGTCAGTGCCGTAATTCGACTCAAAAAGCTTTTTCAGATACGCTTCTTTCGCCGTAACAGGACCTTTTCATTCAGTCACGAGCGGATAATAACAAAATATTCGGAGAATGGGTGTTATACGACCGGCAGCTTTTTGTGTTAACTGCTGGGTAACTTTCGACACCCGGTGATATTTTGCATCAAAGCTGCCACAGGATCTCATATTGCAGTTTTTGCTACCGTAAAACGTAAAAGCCATTACACTGAGAGTTCATAAAGCTGTTTCAACCCATGCAGTTAAACACACACATGCACAAAAATCTTTGTGTGTTTATTAGTGTGAGATCTAAAGAGAGACCAAAACAGGGAGCTGATATACAAGAGTGAAAGCAATATGGAGAGGCAGACAGCGGCTAGACGACGGTACACCGCACACTAACGAAATGTTTGTTAATAATAAAATTGGGAATGATAATCGATCATAATTAATCGCCCGAGCAGCGCTACGACAGGTAATAAGTTTAAAAATGTTTCCACTGATGAGCCGACCCTCTCATCGTGTAATGGACGGGCTGCATTACACAGATGGGGACTGTGTCCTGACAACGAAGTCGATACCACAAAACACACACACACACACACAAAATTCGTGTCCGTCAGCTCCATCGCAGATTTATTCTACAAATTACTCTCGTAAACACCGAGGAAAAGAAAGTTTCTGTTTGAAAAATTGACTTAAATTCGAAGTCTGAAATGAGGTGCTTGAAATAATTGGTGAGATGTGTATAGAAATCGACCCTATTTCGTCTATAGAATATTGTTTTTACTGTTTTGAGAAGTGTAATGCTCCGAGTTCCGTATGAGTTTTGTTGTGTTGGCAGAAGGCCATTGCGATTGGAGGCCGAAATGCACGCGTTTTAGCTCACGCAGGCTGGTGTGAGGAGGGAAGAACTATACTGACGTGAGGTCTGGAACATGACAAGGAATTAGAACATTCAGAAATCGGACATAATTAGTTTGATACTTACCTTAATCCATTAATGATAAACGTGTCTCTTGACGGTACATGATTCACAATATTATCTGTTCAGAATAATAACTGAATATGGCGCCTTGCTAGGTCGTAGCAAATGACGTAGCTGAAGGCTGTGCTAAACTGCCGTCTTCGCAAATGAGAGCGTATGTAGGCAGTGAACCATCGCTAGCAAAGTCGGCTGTACAACTGGGGCGAGTGCTGGGCAGACTCTCTTGACTAGACCTGCCGTGTGGCGGCGCTCGGTCTGCAATCACTGATGGTGGCGACACGCGGGTCCGACGTATACTAACGGACCGCGGCCGATTTAAAGGCTACCACCTAGCAAGTGTCGTGTCTGGCGGTGACACCACAAGTTTCATCAATAAATGGATCCATTTCAAAATCCGGTGCAGTTTCATTTGCGCTCAAGCATACAACTGAACTAACGAAAATAAACTCCATCCGTACAAGCCTCGAAAGGCCCAACAGCACCGACCGGCCGCTGTGTCGTGCTCAGCCGAAAGGCGTAACAGGATGCAAATACGGATGGTCATGTGGTCAGCACACTGCTCTCAGTTTTCGTGACCGGTGTCGGTACTTCACAAGGGCTGAGTGCTCCCCGCTTGCCAACAGCGCTCGGTAGACTCGGACGGTGATCCATCCAAGTGCTAGGCAAGCTCGACAGTGCTTCACTTCGGTGACCTCACGGGAACCAGTGTTACCAATACGGCAACGACGCTGGACTTGAACTTCTAACCTCTAGTAAATTAAACAGTCCACTTGATGTAAGAGGTGGTAGTCTTGAAAACGTAACAAGTCTGGCCATCCATAGCAGTGAAAAAGAGTTTTCACTTTCTTTTCGAAAAATAAAAAATGAAAGAACAAGACAGACAGTAAAATTACACTCCTGGAAATGGAAAAAAGAACACATTGACACCGGTGTGTCAGACCCACCATACTTGCTCCGGACACTGCGTGAGGGCTGTACAAGCAATGATCACACGCACGGCACAGCGGACACACCAGGAACCGCGGTGTTGGCCGTCGAATGGCGCTAGCTGCGCAGCATTTGTGCACCGCCGCCGTCAGTGTCAGCCAGTTTGCCGTGGCATACGGAGCTCCATCGCAGTCTTTAACACTGGTAGCATGCCGCGACAGCGTGGACGTGAACCGTATGTGCAGTTGACGGACTTTGAGCGAGGGCGTATAGTGGGCATGCGGGAGGCCGGGTGGACGTACCGCCGAATTGCTCAACACGTGGGGCGTGAGGTTTCCACAGTACATCGATGTTGTCGCCAATGGTCGGCGGAAGGTGCACGTGCCCGTAGACCTGGGACCGGACCGCAGCGACGTACGGATGCACGCCAAGACCGTAGGATCCTACGCAGTGCCGTAGGAGACCACAACCGCCACTTCCCAGCAAATTAGGGACACTGTTGCTCCTGGGGTATCGGCGAGGACCATTCGCAACCGTCTCCATGAAGCTGGGCTACGGTCCCGCACACCGTTAGGCCGTCTTCCGCTCACGCCCCAACATCGTGCAGCCCGCCCCCAGTGGTGTCGCGACAGGCGTGAATGGAGGGACGAATGGAGACGTGTCGTCTTCAGCGATGAGAGTCGCTTCTGCCTTGGTGCCAATGATGGTCGTATGCGTGTTTGGCGCCGTGCAGGTGAGCGCCACAATCAGGACTGTATACGACCGAAGCACACAGGGCCAACACCCGGCATCATGGTGTGGGGAGCGATCTCCTACACTGGCCGTACACCACTGGTGATCGTCGAGGGGACACTGAACAGTGCACGGTACATCCAAACCGTCATCGAACCCATCGTTCTACCATTCCTAGACCGGCAAGGGAACTTGCTGTTCCAACAGGACAATGCACGTCCGCATGTATCCCGTGCCACCCAATGTGCTCTAGAAGGTGTAAGTCAACTACCCTGGCCAGCAAGATCTCCGGATCTGTCCCCCATTGAGCATGTTTGGGACTGGATGAAGCGTCGTCTCACGCGGTCTGCACGTCAGCACGAACGCTGGTCCAACTGAGGCGCCAGGTGGAAATGGCATGGCAAGCCGTTCCACAGGACTACATCCAGCATCTCTACGATCGTCTCCATGGGAGAATAGCAGCCTGCATTGCTGCGAAAGGTGGATATACTCTGTACTAGTGCCGACATTGTGCATGCTCTGTTGCCTGTGTCTATGTGCCTGTGGTTCTGTCAGTGTGATCATGTGATGTATCTGACCCCAGGAATGTGTCAATAAAGTTTCCCCTTCCTGGGACAATGAATTCACGGTGTTCTTATTTCAATTTCCAGGAGTATATTTCAGGCGCAAGCAATTCAGCGCCCAGTACAGTGTAAGATAACTAACAACAGTTTCACCATACTAATCAATCAGCACTATTGTTCAGTCGTTATAAATATGGCCCATAAATAAGAGAAATAGATTCCACGTTATAGTTAGGTTAACATCAAAGAGGGTAATAGGTGTTACGATCGACTTTGCTTCGATAATCGATTATCCATTATGAAATTACATCACAAGCCTTCTCATTATTTCATACTGAAAGCTTTCCGACCTCTTGTAAGGCTACTCAGTAAATGTTACCTGTAATTAATACGTCCTTTTTATTTCCACAACCGACACAATGTAAATTTTAGAAGGGGAGCGTGGTGGATTAGAGATTTAAATCACGAAGGCGTTATTGTGGAAGGACTGTAGGCAAGGATTGCACCAGGGAGGGAAAGGAAGTAGGCTACATCTTATTCAAAGGTATCAGTCTCACAATCATGGTCGATTACCAGAAAAATTTTATCTGATGAACTGGACGAGGAGTATAACCTAGCTCTTCAAGAAAGAGAATCCATGGCTAACTTTGCCTCCAGGGTGAATGGATCACGGCCAAACTTTCAGGAAACATTCCTCACACACAAAGAAAGAAAATATGTTATGTGGACATGTGTCCGGAATCGCTTACTTTCCATGCTAGAGCTCATTTTATTACTTCTCTTCAAATCACATTAATCATGGAATGGAAACACACAGCAACAGAACGTACCAGCGTGACTTCAAACACTTTGTTACAGGAAATGTTCAAAATGTCCTCCGTTAGCGAGGATACATGCATCCACCCTCCGTCGCATGGAATCCCTGATGCGCTGATGCAGCCCTGGAGAATGGCGTATTGTATCACAACCGTCCACAATACGAGCACGAAGAGTCTCTACATTTGGTACCGGGGTTGCGTAGACAAGAGCTTTCAAATGCCCCCATAAATGAAAGTCAAGAGGGTTGAGGTCAGGAGAGAGCGTGGAGGCCATGGAATTGGTGCGCCTCTACCAATCCATCGGTAACCGAATCTGTTGTTGAGAAGCGTACGAACAATTCGACTGAAATGTGCAGGAGCTCCATCGTTCATGGACCACATGTTGTGTCGTACTTGTAAAGGCACATGTTCTAGCAGCACAGGTAGAGTATCCCGTATGAAATCATGGCGGTGAATCGAGGATGTACAGTACTAACTGACGAAACTAAAATGAGCTCTAACATGGAAATTAAACGTTTCCGGACACATGTCCACATAACATCTTTTCTTTATTTGAGTGTGAGGAATGTTTCCTGAAAGTTTGGCCGTACCTTTTTGTAACACCCTGTATAAAGTAAGAATGAGTCAAAATGTTCCAGAAAATTCTCCTCTCCATGAAGTCACACTATGAATGTGTTGTCATTATACTGGTAGCTAATGTGATACAAGTACGAAATTATGACCCATGTACTGAAACTATCACATAAGAAAATATCATGCAATTTTGGTTTTCCTCTCACTACAGTTTTAAGTAAGTATATGTTCATTGCCACACGACTGTGCAAATTGTATGTAATACGAACTCTAGAAATAAGCATGAAAAATAGTACTTACTCATCACTGCTACGAAGAAGACGTAGGTCATCTTCAAATCCATAAAGCTGATGATCAGCAAAACACGCTGTCTGGAACAAACGGCAAAACATAAAGGTAAATAGATTTCACTTTTTTCGTAGTTCTATTTCATCAGTTTTATTTTAGAAATAAGCTCGTTAAGTAAGAAACGTACCAAATGAGTATAAAGATGCAAATCAACTTACAGGCATAAAAAAGAAAAAGTGAAACTCTGTCACACACAGTTATCGACAGTATCCATCCTATGTATGTGTCTGCCCAACTTCTGGGAAACTGGAGGATGACTTCCTGTAAGAGTAAGCATGAACAACGGAGGTAGAGGGGTGTATACTCAAGGGGAAGAGAAGTGACTGCTGGCAGCAGTATGGAGTGTTCGATGGCCAGTTTTAGATAGGATGTGTGAGCGTTCCATTGGGCCGAACATAGTCTGAGGACTCTTATTGACGCTATAACACTGCCTAGAGTTTAACTGACAGGTACTCGACCGCTGGAAGAAGCGAGCTCCCTCGAGGAACGGTTGCGGGCCTATGTTTTGGGCATTTTGTTGAGCCCATTTTCCATAAAGGGCATTAATTTTGTTGTTAACTGATGCGTGACCTCTGGTTGCTATTGGACCTAGCTGGCATTGTCGTACGTCCTCCGATATTCTGTTGTGAGTGATGGCGCTCATATGTATTTCTCTAAATTACTGTGTTTAGCCAATTTTCTAGACACGTATTCGTAATTTGTGGTGAACGTGGTTCGTGATTTGGATTTTGATTCCCATACATATGGGCGTGTGTTACAGCTTAGATTAGCTATTATTTATAACACTGTTTATTCAATTCAAGAGCGAACCTGGCAAAGGGCTTCACTGAAGGTTATAGTTGTTGTTGGGGGTTTCATCAAACTGTCATACGGCCTGGAGAGCGATGTGCTGACCACATTCCCCTCCATATCCGCATCCAGTGACACCTATGGTCTGAGGATGGCACGGCGGCCGGTCGGTACCGTTCGGTCTTCATGGCCTGTTCGGGAAGAGTTTAGTTTAGTTTAGTTTGGGGGTTTCATTAAAACATTTTTGGTAATGTTAATCCCTCGTACAACTGTGGAGAAGTCTATCTCTGTAAGACAATTGGCCAAATGATTCTAGTAAATCAGCATTAGTCGTTATTAGCTGCTTGCAGATCTAGCCAACTGTGTAATGCTTATATTGTGATTTGTTTGTTTTGCTGTTGCTGCCAGCAGGATTAAGGTAATTCCTTTTATATATTTCATCGCCTACTGCGGTTGTCGCTTGCTTGTAACACCACAAGGTTAAGTCTGCCGTACTTTGGTGTTCTACATTTAATTTATATATTATACTGCCCTGGGGGCTGTCATATTTATACTTACTGTCCGTCATGATTTATTTTTTCCAGGCAATTAGCCGTATAGGTGTGGCGAACTTCACGCCTTATACCCGTTGTTTTGATCGACCATTGCGCCGTAAAGCTGGTTGTGTTTATAAGCCTGCAGCCTCTCTACCCACGGAGGCGTTTCTGGACGTAATGTTAAGCTCCTTTAAAGCGATTATTAATGGGGAACTTGTATTATTAATCAAATTTCGTCTGAAAGCTGAAGAACCTTTGCCCACTGAAAAACGTGTTTGCATGGCCGCCGGACGCTGATTCTGTTATCCTGTGTCTGTCTTAAATGTTATTAAAGGTTATTCAGTAATTAAATTTTGTTAAATTAAGTGTGGTCAGGGTTGCCGTAAGCTGGTCTTCAGGCACGATGCATCTTGTTCCTTAATGAAATCTGTGTGCAAAATTGAATTACTTGGAAGTGCATAGCCGTGGTAGGAATTATCATCGGGCCTTAAGCCGTTTGTTCTGTTGTCAATTGTAGGTATAAAATGAGGTATTTTGAACTGTAATTGTCTGTTAACGAGCAACGCCGTGTGTTAGTTAATAATTCTTGTTGAACTGCTTACTACTCTTGAAATATTTTATACAACGGCTTAATGCTCAATGGTAAATGCCTGCCACGGCGAAGCCCTTTCAAGCTATCAGTCATAACACTGTCATTCAGTTTAATTGTGATAATATCTTGTACACTAGCTCATATCATGTGCCTCATTTCACAGTATCCATCGTAGTTTTAGTCTTATTATCTGCAATACTAATTACTATCATGATGTCCATGTTTCTGGGAATTTTAATGAAATTCATTAAAATATTACACCATTTTACACTGCACGTAACGGTATATCTGCATCTGGTATGACTTTCATATGAATTTTGCTTCCCTATTACATTATCATTCATTTAGTTATGAATGAGTTAGTTTCTTTCAATTTTTAATAGATCTTCGAGACAATGTTTTTGTAAAGTTACTTTCAAATATAGACTCAAATTTACTGTCTAATATATTTAAATTCACAATTAACATGTCTTCTCAGATATATACCTCATCATATTCTATCTCTTTTAATGTATTCTTAAAATACTGTATTCACATTAACAATCCACGCTGTTTTGTATGCACATGCCTCAGCGCTGTAACGTTCTAAATTGTTTGTTTCATAAACTGTTCACCACGATCATATAGTACATTAACAATTGAGTACGCAGTAAATGTCTCAGAGTGAGCAAATATCGTCAGTCATGGTTCTACTACCTTGCTGCACACGATCTGGAAAATTAACTGCAGCAATCAACTCAAAAATCTAATTAATGTTTGCAGTTCATTTTCCTGTCCAGATGCTACAAAAATGCTACGTTGAAGTCCCCAAAAACCACTAACTACTTCTCCTTATCTGACAGGTAATTCAGTAATGACTCTAGGTTTCTCATGAATTGTTGAAAGTTTGTTACTCGAGGTCTATAGACTGTTACAATTACATAAGAAGTAATCTAATGCTGCCTGGAGGGAATAAATCTTCCTTTCCTATTCCATGATTCTCATGTGCCGGTTGCCTTACCTAAAGATCCATGGCGATGCCACATATGGTACTTCATCTGTCTCCCCTCTGTATTCGCCCAAATGAAACACTATCCCACAGTTCTGACACGTTTCTCCGAGAATAACTGACTTATGGCGATATGCAGATTGAACAAACGTGATTTTACATTTACTGTAAACTTAAGACCACTAACACACTGATAAACTGCGATATAGTAAGAACCAGCGAATATTTATCTTCCGATGAGTTACACAACTAATGACTGGACAGCGGTGGACCTCAGCACGAGAATGTGAACACAATACAGATACTCATTTCACATAAGGTCTAGATACCAGAGGAATGGACAGTATCAGAAAACGCACAACGTTCGGAAATTCCTATTACAACTTCTAGCACTTGTAGAGGGGAATCAGTAAGTAATGTTCTGAATACGATCCCTTCCTTGTCCAGGAATGTACGGTTCTACGACAGTTTCAGTTTGGATGTGTAACGTTTCCACATCTGCTGAAGAAAAGAGAAAATTCTCTGAGTTGCTTGTCCTGGTATGCAATACGGTAAACAGGCTCGCGTGTACTACGTTACGTTCTCAGAGTTGCTTGTCCTGGTATGCAATACGGTAAACAGGCTGGCGTGTACTACGTTATACGGTCACTTGATGTGACTCAACGTCTGTGGGGTCGTATGCAAAGGTTAATTTACAAGACTTCTTTAGAGACAGAGCTCTGGCCGCTGCACTAGAAATTGAAGAGACACCTGGTGAGATCGAGAGGGTGTACCACAACATGATTCGTAAGCACAGTGTCCGTAACAACGACAATGGTTGCCACATCGAGTCGCTGTTGCAATGCATCAGTGCTGCATTTTACTGCTTTATTTTCTTTTTTAAAAAAAATATTGTAAGCGCTTAACGTCTAAGCGTTAATACAAATAAATGTGGTTGAGTGATAAATGGATGTTTCATTGTTTCCTTTCGCCTTTTCAATTGTTATCTAATAATTGTACTGCTTAACGCCTAGTTCAGTTCCCCAAGTAGAAGAGAATGAGTTAAACATGTGAAATGCAAGCGTCGCTACAACGGAAATGGTATTGTTCCAGACATGGACTCCTTTAAAAATATTATGTACTCACTCCTCTCCCCAAGTAGTTGGTAACAGGGATTTTCGAACACCCTGTATGCTTTTCTCCTAAAAGCAATATAAGTAGTCCGTGGTTTGATTCTAAAGTGTTAACTTTCATGTCCAGATATACACTCCTGGAAATTGAAATAGGATCACCGCGAATTCATTGTCCCAGGAAGGGGAAACTTTATTGACACATTCCTGGGGTCAGATACATCACATGATCACACTGACAGAACCACAGGCACATAGACACAGGCAACAGAGCACGCACAATGTCGGCACCAGTACAGTGTATATCCACCTTTCGCAGCAATGCAGGCTGCTATTCTCCCATGGAGACGATCGTAGAGATGCTGGATGTAGTCCTGTGGAACGGCTTGCCATGCCATGTCCACCTGGCGCCTCAGTTGGACCAGCGTTCGTGCTGGACGTGCAGACTGCGTGAGACGACGCTTCATCCAGTCCCAAACATGCTCAATGGGGGACAGATCCGGAGATCTTGCTGGCCAGGGTAGTTGACTTACACCTTCTAGAGCACGTTGGGTGGCACGGGATACATGCGAACGCGCATTGTCCTGTTGGAACAGCAAGTTCCCTTGCCGGTCTAGGAATGGTAGAACGATGGGTTCGATGACGGTTTGGATGTACCGTGCACTATTCAGTGTCCTCTCGACGATCACCAGTGGTGTACGGCCAGTGTAGGAGATCGCTCCCCACACCATGATGCCGGGTGTTGGCCCTGCCTGCCTCGGTCGTATGCAGTCCTGATTGTGGCGCTCACCTGCACGGCACCAAACACGCATACGACCATCATTGGCACCAAGGCAGAAGCGACTCTCATCGCTGAAGACGACACGTCTCCATTCGTCCCTCCATTCACGCCTGTCGCGACACCACTGGAGGCGGGCTGCACGATGTTGGGACGTGAGCGGAAGACGGCCTAACAGTGTGCGGGACCGTAGCCCAGCTTCATGGAGACGGTTGCGAATGGTCCTCGCCGATACCCCAGGAGCAACAGTGTCCCTAATTTGCTGGGAAGTGGCGCTGCGGTCCCCTACGGCACTGCGTAGGATCCTACGGTCCTGGCGTGCATCCGTGCGTCGCTGCGGTCCGGTCCCAGGTCGACGGGCACGTGCACCTTCCGCCGACCACTGGTGACAACATCGATGTACTGTGGAGACCTCACGCCCCACGTGTTGAGCAATTCGGCGGTACGTCCACCCGGCCTCCCGCATGCCCACTATACGCCCTCGCTCAAAGTCCGTCAACTGCACATACGGTTCACGTCCACGCTGTCGCGGCATGCTACCAGTATTAAAGACTGCGATGGAGCTCCGTATGCCACGGCAAACTGGCTGACACTGACGGCGGCGGTGCACAAATGCTGCGCAGCTAGCGCCATTCGACGGCCAACACCGCGGTTCCTGGTGTGTCCGCTGTGCCGTGCGTGTGATCATTGCTTGTACAGCCCTCTCGCAGTGTCCGGAGCAAGTATGGTGGGTCTGCCACACCGGTGTCAATGTGTTCTTTTTTCCATTTCCAGGAGTGTGTAACACTTATTATAATATACCAGGCTACTGCTTAATGTGCGAGTTAGTTTTTTGGAGCAACCTAGATATTGTCCCCATGTGCGGAGTACTTCATCAAGAGTGGTTGTAGCTTCTAGGAAGATACTGTACAAAGCCTGGCTTCCTATTGTTAATCGTCTCTAGCTACTGAAGCTTGTCGGTAGCGAGCCAGTTATGAGTTGCATGTTTACGGAAGGTGAAGATGTTCTCCACTGCTGAGAACGAGATGTCGGTTTTCTCCAAGGTATAGATTCGGCCAAAGCACAATTTCATAGAATATCTTAATAAGGGCATATAGTTTGCTGACATCTCGTTCACAGTGTGAATACATCACGTTTCTCCAAGTCGTGTATCTCGTTCTTAGTCTGGCACCTCCACTGCACATCACAATTCAGTTCAGTAGATGAAACAAGCGACAGGTCTGTTCCTTGACTGCGGCCCCATTGACTCGGGACATGCTTCAAACCCTGTATCCAGGATCCTGCTCGTGTACAGAAATGAAATGAAATGAGCATATGGCATCATTGGCCGAGAGGCCCCTATTCGGGGAAGTTCGGCCGCCAAGCGCAAGTCTTATTTCATTCGACGCCACATTGGGCGACTTGCGCGCCGGTGATGAGGATCAAATGATGATCACAACACAACACCCAGTCCCTGTGCGGAGAAAACCTCCAACCCAGCAAGGAATCGAAACCGGGCCGCTTGAATGGGAGGAGAGCAAGTCACCACCCGTCAAATAGGCGGACCTCGGGTATAGAAATATTGCAAGATTAAAACTCTCCCAATGCAGAAGTTACTTGGCCCTGTACATTTTCAAACCAGTGCTACTTGGAAATGTGGATGAAATTGGAAACGACAAATTACACTGCCTGGAAAAGAAGTAGCACCCAGAAGGGCGGGGCGGGGGAGGGGGGGGGGGGGGACGAAACGAAACAGATCTTCATGGGTTGAGAGGGTATGTGATATTATTTTTTTAGTGATCATAAAATATGGCCAGTTTTACAAGGAACTTCGAACTTACCACGTTGCAGGCTGCACCATATCTGCCATTGTGCGTTCTCCTGAGGCAAGCTCGCCCACAGCAGTTGTAACTATCCTTGATGTCCCAGATGCTGGTACTGGGACGGTGTTGATATCCGGGCTGGTCCCACACACATTTCATCTGGTGGTCTTACTGCCCAAGAGTGTACCACAAGATCATAGTCAGTTCATAGACACACGTGCCAAGTGTGAAGGAGCGTTATCCTGTTGAAAATTGGCACTACGATTTGGTCGCTTGATAGGTATATGAGGAAGTAGGATGACTCTGGTATACCACAATGCCGTCAGATCTCCCTCACGCACAACTAGCCGCGACTTCTCCCCAGGTCGCCACAACATTTCCCGACAATGGGTACCCAGGGCCGTAGTTCATCGCTGAACACAATGCGACACCATTCATCAGCAGTCCATGCTTCCAGGTCATGACACCACTCAAAGTTCATCCGTTTGTGTTAACAGCAATCTGTACATGGCATGGGAATTCCCTAGCGGAGGTGGGACTTATTCTCCAGTAACTTAAAGCCATGCAAATTACGTAAGACTTAGACGCAGTAGGCCGGACATGGTATTGCCGACGTGACCTATGCTAACTGGCGCGAGAAAACGGCCTGTTTGAAGTGTATACAAGGGTGACGTTTGCAATGAATTTACATTATGGATGATTAGGTCGCATTATATCTGCAATCAGCCGCCTTTGGACATCACTAGGCTTCTTAAGTGGATTCCAGAAGACGGGACGGAACGTTGAGTAGTCGAAGACGCTTAAGAGAAAAATGATGCCGCAAATAATCCAGGAGGTTTTACTTTCATTATCTGAAACCTATTGCTTCATACTCCAAGTCTTTACCTAGCATAATGTGCACATGAAACTAAACAGACATACCATACCGAAGAGCCAAAGAAACTGGTACACCTGCCTAACATCGTGTAGGGCCCCCGCGAGCCTGCACAACGCCGCAACACCACGTGGCATGGACTCGACTAATGTCTGAAGTACAGCTGGAAGAAATTGACACCATGAATTCTGCAGAGCTGTCTATCAATACGTAAGATTACCAGGGGGTGGCGATCTCAACTCAACGGCACGGCCCAAGGCATCCCAGAGTTTGGTGGCCAGCGGAAGTGTTTAAACTCAGAATAGTGTTCCTGGAGCCGCTCTGTAGCAGTTCTGGATGTGAGTGGTGTGGCATTGCTCTACTGGAATTGCCCAAGTCTGTCGGAATACATAATAGACATGAATGACCGCAGGTGATCAGACAGGATGCTTACGTACGTGTCGCCTGTCAGAGTCCTGTCTAGACTTATCAAGGGTCTCATATCACTCCAGCTGCACTCACCCCACACGATTACAGAACCTTCACTAGCTTGAACAGTACCCTGCTGAAACACAGGGTCCATGGCTTCATGAGGGTGTCTCCAAACCGATACATGTTCATCCGCTCAATAAAATTTGAAACGAGATTCTTCCGACCAGGTGACATGTTTCCAGTCATCAACAGCCTAATGTCGGTGTTGACGGGCCCAGGCAAGCCGTAAAGCTTTGTGCTGTGCAGTCATCAAGGCTAAACAGTGTGCCTTCAGCACCGAAAGCTCATATCGATGATGTTTCGTTGAATGGTTCGCACTTTGACACTTGTTGATGGCCCAGTATTGAAATTTGCAGCAATTTGCGGTGGGGTTGCATTTTTGTCACGTTGAACGATTCTCTTCAGTCTTCGTTGGTCCCGTTCTTGATCTTTATCTAGTCACAGCGATGTCGGAGATTAGATGTTTTACCGGATTCCTGATATTCACGGTACACTCGTGGAATGATCGTACGGGAAAATCACCACTTCATCGCTAACTCGGAGATGCTATGTCCCATCCCTCGTGCGCCGATTACAACACCACGTTCAAACTCACTTAAATCTTGATAACTTGCCATTGTAGCAACAGTAACCGATGTAACAACTGCACCAGACACATGTTGTCTTACATAGGCGTTGCCGACTGCTGCGCCATATTCTGCCTGTTTACATTTCTCTGTATTTGAATACGCATGTCTATACCAGTTTCTTTGGCGCTTGAGTGTAAGTAAAATGAAGGAAGGCTAGGAGAGCCAAGTTGTCCCCGTCCACAGTGAGGTCATTAGCATAAGGTCGGATTACGAAAAGTTGGGGGAATAAATCAGCCGTGCCCTTTTCAAAGGAAGAGACCTAGAGTTTGCCTTGATTTAGGGAAATCACGGAAAATCCAAAGCTGAATGGCCGAATGGATATTAGAACCATCAGCCTCCCGAATGACTAAAGTGAAATCACTGCCCCACTAAGAAAATTGAACTGAACATTATACGTTGGATACAATTGCTTAAAAATGCGCCTTGGAGACGTTGTGTTACATGGTGGGGAGTCTACCAAGCATGGGCCAATTTATAGACATCATGAAGTATGTGATCAGAGACAACACATTAATAATACTCTTGGATTCTGGTTCAGTGGCTTCTTGCACCAGTGATGTAATACTGTTAACCGATCGCATAATATCTGGGTGCAAAGCCGATAAAGGCCGGGAGAGCGGCATGCTAACACCCCCCCCCCCCCCCATTCAACATCAAAATGTCGCCATTACCTGGACGTGACTCAGCAATCCGTCGTTCCCGATTAACTCGTCTGCGACCAGAGGCGAATAATTTTTTTGCACATCGTAGCCCCCCTCACATCTGCGCCGCCCGTTCCAGAAAAAGATATGGCTTCCCTGCAACATTCTGCATCATCGTATACCATTGGTTGGGGACTAGCCGCATCAGGACTTGGAATTACCATCACATATGTAGGATACCGCTAATAACTCAGCAAAAACGGCTGTCTTTGGAATGTTAAAGCGACTGAGAATCATGGACAGCTGTTAAATGGTGCTTCGTTGTGTTCATCGAAGGTTCTGCACTACGTTGAATGATCGTCATCGGCGAATATGTCGGCACATTCTTCCAGTGTTTTGGAGAGGCGTAGCGACGTTACTCCTGACTTGTAGGGAGGGGAGCCATCTGGTATGACCTGAGGTTACAGCCGGCAGTGACTGAAGGAACTCTGACGGCTCAATTATATGTCAAGAACGTCTTGCGTCCGCATGTATTACCTCTCATGCAACAGATCTATGGCAGTTCGCTCACGACACCTTTCTGCATAAACTGCCCGAATGGAGTTGAGGTACTTCCATGGCCAACGTGATTCCCAGATCTGTCCCCAACAAAACTTCTGTGGGGCGCATGTCAACTCTGCTCCAGTGCCAGCATCCAGAATATCAAGGACCAGTTAGAAACTGTTGTGGATCAGTTGCGTCAGGACAGCAGGCAGTGGTCTTACGACACGCTTTCCAAGTGCATGTGTGCATACACCCATGTTAGACAATGTGCAACGTCGTGCTGATAAATGTCCTCATACTGCCAAGTTATTTGTCAGTCTGACTCGATTTTGCATTCGCTCAAATAACATTACATACTCTCTCAACCTGTATAATTCATTTAGTTCCCCCCCCCCCCCCCCAACATTCCGGGTGTATCAGCTTTTTTTGTTAGGAAATATATTACTGAAGCGAACTACCGTCTCGACAAACTGTTCATTCTTGGAATATGTTATTAATCAACGGAGGCATTGTTCTCCAAAAACAGGGTTACACACACTGATGTGCATAAATGAATAATGAAAACTTTATGTGCTACCTTTTCACACATAAAACTACTTATTATTTTCTACTACATTTTAAAGCTTTTGAAATCAAAGTTCTGAAAATAATTTATGGAAATCCTGTTGACATCTATTTAATTGCTGTAACCAGTCCCTGTGTGGAATATATTAGGTACTTCTAGCCTAAGATTATCATATACGCCTAGGTGTACTGCACATTTCCATATTTTGTGACATGTTTGTTATTATCTTCTCAATGAAAATATGTTCACTCACCCATGAGGACGATTGTTTCACTAGGGATCTGTGGAAAGGACATTAGCATCTGTCTCTCTCTCTGCCTCTCTGCCTCTCTCTCTCTCTCTCTCTCTCTCTCTCCCTCTCTGCCTCTCTTTCTCTCTCCCTCTCTCTCCCTCTCTCTCTCTCTCTCTCTCCCTTCTCACCGGCAGTAACGATGTATGGAACAAAAAGTGTAACCAGTCTAATACGAACGTGAGAGTGAACATAGCCGGCCGTGGTGGCCGAGCGGTTCTAGGCGCTTCAGTCTTGAACCGCGCGACCGCTACGGTCGCAGGTTCGAATACCGCCTCAGGCATAGATGTGTGTGATGTCCTTCGGTTGGTTAGTTGGCTAGTTCTACGTTCTAGGGGACTGATGACCTGAGATTGTTAAGTCCCATAATGCTCAGAGCCATTTGAACCATTTTTAGAGTGAACATACCAGTTCCTTTTAAGCTGCACTAATTTGCATCATGATGTATCTACATTGTTCTGAACTTGAATTGCATCGAACGTGCGGCGCCGCCGTCTGTGGGGGAATGTTAATTAAAAAGCAGACGCTATTACAGATAAATTGGTCTGACTGTAGTTCAGAGTAATGGGAGGTTTACTTTGGTTTTCTTAGAAAATGTTTTTGAGATCATTGTTCAGTTTTATCATTAACATTCTTTTTCCTAACACTCCGAATTTTAGTTACAAATTTTCACTTACCACTACCGCCAAAATAAGACTATCTTGCAGTTCTACACAACTATCTATAGTAGACAGGATCTTTGTGCGAAAAAGACGTTTTACAGCTGACTAAGCATACGCATGTACGGTGTCAAAAGATTGCTTTTGTAATAATAACTGTATGCCGAGATATTGATTTTTAATTATTCATTGTTGTTTAACAGTGTATCATTTCAGTTGAAAATAAGCCCCCAAAGGAATAATTAATCATTTTTTGAAGGGAAGCTGAAACGAACTTCCGTTCCTGCACTAATTTGCATCATGATGTATCTACATTGTTCTGAACCTAAATTGCATCGAACGTGCGGCGCCGCCGTCTGTGGGGGAATGTTAATTAAAAAGCAGACGCTATTACAGATAAATTGGTCTGACTGTAGTTCAGAGTAATGGGAGGTTTACTTTGGTTTTCTTAGAAAATGTTTTTGAGATCATTGTTCAGTTTTATCATTAACATTCTTTTTCCTAACACTCCGAATTTTAGTTACAAATTTTCACTTACCACTACCGCCAAAATAAGACTATCTTGCAGTTCTACACAACTATCTATAGTAGACAGGATCTTTGTGCGAAAAAGACGGTTTACAGCTGACTAAGCATACGCATGTACGGTGTCAAAAGATTGCTTTTGTAATAATAACTGTATGCCGAGATATTGATTTTTAATTATTCATTGTTGTTTAACAGTGTATCATTTCAGTTGAAAATAAGCCCCCAAAGGAATAATTAATCATTTTTTGAAGGGAAGCTGAAACGAACTTCCGTTCCTGTTGCCGATAACATGCGCCTTGCCAAAAATGAGAGCTTTGTTGCTGGGTTCGCTAATAGAGGAGCGAAAAAAGAGAAAACACCAGCGTTCGTTCGGGAATTGTGAATAATTTGGCTCCCGCCGCAGGAAGCAATTAAGCCGCAGGCAAGAGGAAAATAGATAATTCAGAGGGGAGAGGGACGAGATCGTGGAAAACACATTGCCCGTGTAACGTTGGCAGTATTGGTTCATCAGTTTACTGCGCAGATTACTTCGCTGCTCCGATGCAAGTGTCTTCCGCTCTGATAAATGTCTATAAGAAGTAAAAGAAGTAAAACATACTACCAACTGTACTGTTAAAGCAGGTTGGACTTGGATGAGCAGAATTATCGGCACATAACTGCTACAGGGTTATTCAAAATCATCTAGTCATTTTGAACTGCTTGTAAAAAATGTTTGTATTTAGGTAAGATGTCATACAGTAGTGGAAATCAGTATAAAGGCGTGGATGTTTGCAGGAAAATTAACATTGGCGGTTGGAATAGTGGCCATAGTGTGTATGCAATAGTATCAGATCCAGTACACCGACAAAAGCAATCACGTGGAATCGGATTTGAGACACCATTAGTGACACTATGCGTTGTGTACATAAACCACGATGGTGACAATGCAAAGCGGAAAAAGTTATCATGCGATGAAAAAGCAAAACTCGGTGCGTACACGGAAAGGGGACTGTCTGATCTTCAAATCACCAAGAAGCTGAAACGCTCAAGTTCAGTGATTGATAATTTCGTTAGATTGAGCACACAATATGGACAGAATGGAAAATATGGGCAAAGTAGAAAATTGTCTGGGGCATAAAAAGGATTAGTTTTGCGCAAAGAGATGAGCACGTGCCGCTATTCTTCTCAACTTGTTGCTCATTCACAGTCGTCAGTAATTGCCAGATGTGGACGAAAATTTTTATGACATGATAAATTTCGTGCATTCAGGAAACGACTGCAGAAACCTGTTCTAACATCCAAAAACAAAGCTAGACTGAAGTTTCCTGGAAAACATATGTCATGGAGTTCAGAAGAGTTAAAGTTATCTTCAGTGGTGATAATAAGTTTAACTTAGATAGACCGGATGGGTTTCACTACTATTCGCATCCTATGGGAACAGAGCAGCAGATAAGAATCAGTAGTAGTTTCAGTGGTGGAAGTGTTATGAATTGGGCAGCCCTCTGGAATAAAGATAAATGACGGCATTGCACCGCGCGGGGTAGCCGCGCGGTCTGGGGCGCCTTGACACGGCTCGCGCGGCTTCTTTTGTCGGAGGTTCGAGTCCTCCCTCGGGCATAGGTGTGTGTGAGTGTTGTTCTTCGCGTAAGTTAGTTTAAGTTAGATTAAGTAGTGTGTAAGCCTAGGGACAGATGACCTCAGCAGTTTGGTCCCATAGGAACTTACCACCACTGATATCACCACCACGGCATTGCTTGGCAGAGCACTACATACACACTGAGCTGCTAGAGAAAGAAATGTTCAGAATTTATGTGGACCTAGGGGCGTAAGTCTGATGTTTCAACAAGATAACGAATCTATGCACGTTTCTGTTACACCCAAAACATGGTATGAAGATGCAGCTATCAAATTCTTGCCCTGGCCTGCTTGTAGCTCAGATCCAAACCCTGTTGAAAACCTTTGGGAAAATCTTGTAAGGAGTGTTTATGTAATGGAAGGTAATTCGGGGCCATATGTGGCTAGAAAAGATTGATACGAGAAGAGTGGGTGACAATTTCACTCCAAGAACTACAAACCCTAACAAAATCAAGACAATTTTTGAAGTAATTAGGAAGAACGGAGGTTGGACAAAGTACTAACAATACAACAACAGGTGACGGTGAGCCCCGTTACACCAATTTCTATTCAGGAAATTCAAATACCTTATTACGTTAGTCATGTTGTAAAAGGAACCATGTAATTCCGTCATGACTGTTTATGCCTTACATGTACCTACTACAGTCATAAGAAATTCGATGCGTGTATGCTTAGACACTGTACTTTTACAGAGTTTTCACTCCTCCACTTTCCTAAAACACCGCTAAATTGCGAGGACGTATCAGGGCAACTATGATTGACAACGATGTGGACACTTAGGCAGGGTCTGAGCCGTTCGCACATTGATCATTTGTGAACGCTGCTGTTCTAATACATAGAATCATACAGTAAATAACCTCGATACAAAATGTTTTTACAAGCACCTGAAAGTGTATAGATCATTCTGAACAGCTCTGTATTTTACTTGAGAGGCAGGTAACTTTTTATAATGCTCAATAAATTTCCTGATTTCATTGCACTAGGGCCAGTATTGTGCTATCAAATTTAATTGTCTACGTTGATATGTCAAATATTTAGGTCAAAGAAATCTGTTAGTGTAATAGGGAACTTTATCAAATCTTGTCTTCCATCAAAGAAATACGATCAAATTAGGGCCTCACCGTAGATTTGAACATAATAGTCGTTAGTCTTCTGTTGAACGCAACGTGAAATGTAACCGCATGGGACGCTGGCATCGCTACAGCTATTTGACGTCTGTAGTGTGTTTCTAAAGACGGCTCCAAACTTTAGTTGCTATGTGATTCTTTTTAATAACCTTGCTTCGACGGGAGTGGGGGGAGCAAGGGGCACAGTGCATTTTATTAATCGTTTGCTGATAATCAGTGGGGATATGCTGCAGGCGACTTCATATCCACAATCACAGCTACAGCAATCCACCTCTCCATCTAGTAACATACAGGCAGCTGGTCAGCAAGCCAGAATAAAGGAGGACATACTCTAAAATAAAAATAACAAATTCTGAGCTCTCTATTCAGCTTTGTCTTTTTTTGAACTCCTAATGCCACAAGTCAAAAAATTCATTTGTTTCGTACTTTTTTTTAATTTTTTTAGTTGTTGGAACGCTATTTCGATTAATTAAATAATTCAAAAAGAAAAATAGTTCTTAATGCCCAGATATTTTATCAGTCGCTTTACACATTCCTGGAATTATTTTGTTTAATGTGCACCGTGGTATTCGAGTGCTATATTGTTAGCTAGAGTAGCTCTTTCGTGCAGTAAGAAATTGCGGTGTTATGGTGAGCGTGTCTTCTGCAAATATAGCACCCAGGTAAGTTTACTGAACAAACACTGAAACGCAGTCCCACCCATCCGTCAGTAATTTATATAATACTTGACGTCCTCCACATGCGGCTTTCGTAACAAAGTTTGTTGGATGTCGACGTAAAAGCTACGGCTTCACCCCGTTATAGCCGAGCAGTGTGACCGAGCGGTTCTAGGCGCTTCAGTCTCGAACCGTGCGACCGCTACGGTCGCAGGTTCCAATCCTGCCTCGGGCATGGATGTGTGTTATGTCCTTAGGTTAGTTAGGTTTAAGTAGTTCTAAGTTCTAGGGGACTGATGACCTCAGATGTTAAGTCACATAGTGCTCAGAGCCATTTGAACCTTTTGAATTTTTTTCACCCAAGTATACCCGCCATTTTTCTCTAGCCTATCTTCCAAATACACACACAATGCGATTGTTGTACCAGAAACTGATGCGTATAATAAGTTGTTGTTGTCTCCCATCTGTCCCGGGCCCGTGTTCGATTACCGGCTGGGTCGGAGATTTTCTCCGCTCAGGGACTGGGTGTTGTGTTGTCTTCATCATCATTTCATCCCCATCCAGCGCGCAGGTCGTCCAATGTGGCGTCGAATGTAATAAGACTTGCACCGAGGCGACTGGATCTGCCCCGCAAGGTGCCTTCCTGCCAATGACGCCAAACACTCATTTCATTTCCAGTGGCACTCTCCTTCGACAAGATACTTGGCACGTTCGTTTATCCTGCTATACTGCAACTATTACATAGATTTCTTTCTCAATTATTTTAGCGCCTTCTTCTTGTTTTTTTCATGGAAACTTTTCGAATCTTGCAGTTTCCTTCTGAGTGGTATTCTTTCCTCAATACATTATCGTGTAATTCAGAATTCGTCTATGTCCCTTCCAATTCATCTGCCTTGTTACTTATTTTTTAATTTAGCGAAATAAACGAACAGTCTTTTGTCTGTGTGTTGGAAATATTTCTCTGGACAGTCCTTTTTGATCAGTCTGTTGGGATTAATCCTTTGGAAGTGGCTATAGAAAACTATTCTTCTTGTCCTAACAATATCTGCAGTTTTTTAAACATGTGTGTAAAGTTCGCTGTAGCAACGTCTGCTGTATTGTACTTGCTCGTAAATTACCAGAGAATTTTCCATAGTATCCTACTTTCAGCGCCTTCTTGTTGAGAGTTAAACAACCTAATGCTAAAAGTGCTTCTGGACGAATTACTGTTGAGTAGTGCCTAAGTTTAAATTTGAAGAGTATTGATTTCTTATTATATACATACTTAGCGGTGTAGTACGATATTATCATCTCATGAGCTATTTTGCGTTAATGCCTTCCTTCTCCGAAATGTCTTGTACAATGATATCTCCCATATACCTGAATTTCTTACTTCTCTCAAATTTTCTATATTTAGTTTTAATTGTCTTGGGGACTGCCATTATGTTTATCAAAAATTTAGTTCTCTCAAAAGAGATTTGTAAACTTGCGTTTTCAGCTTGTCCTTTTGGCAATTCTGTCTGTCCAGTGTCTCTTTCCACTGAATAATGAAAACATCTAGATCATCTACTATTTGCACAAACTGAGTTGATATTAGGCGCAGTGGCTGATGGGAGAGACTATAAATGGGAAATGCTTTTATGGTCGCTTCCGTCAGCCACCATGCTGACTGTCAACTTCCTTTGCGCGATTAGTACTAACACTATCAGTTTATTTGCTGGTTCTCCCTCTTGTAACGTAATCTAACTCCCTCATTGATTTGGCTGACTCCTAATGTCATCCTTCTTTCCCTTACGAATTTTTCTACAACAACGTTAAAGAGCAGTGCAGAGAGATCGTCTCGCTGTCTGATTGTGTTTTTAACCTAAAATCTTCTAGGAATTTCATCTTTAAATTTCACATTAAAGTCGATGGTATGAGTGGCGCACGCTTTGTTGCGTAACTGAAAGTGCGATTTAGCATCTTTGTCTTAACGTAAGCAATGGCGTTCCCAGCGTCCTGGAGAGGCCACGCTCGTGGTCTGCCGCGACGACTTAACGGTGCCCTGGATCAGCTTGAACTCCGTAATTATTGTTGCAGACCGATAAGAGGAGGATGGCCATCCACCGTCAGTAGTCGGCGGTTATGTAGGATATGGACCATGCAAGGAACTGCCGGAATGGAATAGCTCTTCGAAAGGAAGTCTGTATTGCTGATCTCTCAATTTACATTGCAGAGAAACACGACGCTCGAATCCGGTGGAAGATGGCCATACTAATACACTCCTGGAAATGAAAAAAAGAACACATTGACACCGGTGTGTCAGACCCACCATACTTGCTCCGGACACTGCGAGAGGGCTGTACAAGCAATGATCACACGCACGGCACAGCGGACACACCAGGAACCGCGGTGTTGGCCGTCGAATGGCGCTAGCTGCGCAGCATTTGTGCACCGCCGCCGTCAGTGTCAGCCAGTTTGCCGTGGCATACGGAGCTCCATCGCAGTCTTTAACACTGGTAGCATGCCGCGACAGCGTGGACGAGAACCGTATGTGCAGTTGACGGACTTTGAGCGAGGGCGTGTAGTGGGCATGCGGGAGGCCGGGCGGACGTACCGCCGAATTGCTCAACACGTGGGGCGTGAGGTCTCCACAGTACATCGATGTTGTCGCCAGTGGTCGGCGGAAGGTGCACGTGCCCGTCGACCTGGGACCGGACCGCAGCGACGCACGGATGCACGCCAAGACCGTAGGATCCTACGCAGTGCCGTAGGGGACCGCACCGCCACTTCCCAGCAAATTAGGGACACTGTTGCTCCTGGGGTATCGGCGAGGACCATTCGCAACCGTCTCCATGAAGCTGGGCTACGGTCCCGCACACCGTTAGGCCGTCTTCCGCTCACGCCCCAACATCGTGCAGCCCGCCTCCAGTGGTGTCGTGACAGGCGTGAATGGAGGGACGAATGGAGACGTGTCGTCTTCAGCGATGAGAGTCGCTTCTGCCTTGGTGCCAATGATGGTCGTATGCGTGTTTGGCGCCGTGCAGGTGAGCGCCACAATCAGGACTGCATACGACCGAGGCACACAGGGCCAACACCCGGCATCATGGTGTGGGGAGCGATCTCCTACACTGGCCGTACACCACTGGTGATCGTCGAGGGGACACTGAATAGTGCACGGTACATCCAAACCGTCATCGAACCCATCGTTCTACCATTCCTAGACCGGCAAGGGAACTTGCTGTTCCAACAGGACAATGCACGTCCGCATGTATCCCGTGCCACCCAACGTGCTCTAGAAGGTGTAAGTCAACTACCCTGGCCAGCAAGATCTCCGGATCTGTCCCCCATTGAGCATGTTTGGGACTGGATGAAGCGTCGTCTCACGCGGTCTGCACGTCCAGCACGAACGCTGGTCCAACTGAGGCGCCAGGTGGAAATGGCATGGCAAGCCGTTCCACAGGACTACATCCAGCATGTCTACGATCGTCTCCATGGGAGAATAGCAGCCTGCATTGCTGCGAAAGGTGGATATACACTGTACTAGTCCCGACATTGTGCATGCTCTGTTGCCTGTGTCTATGTGTCTGTGGTTCTGTCAGTGTGATCATGTGATGTATCTGACCCCAGAAATGTGTCAATAAAGTTTCCCCTTCCTGGGACAATGAATTCACGGTGTTCTTATTTCAATTTCCAGGAGTGTAAGTCTGCCGTTGGCTGTTTACAGAAATTGCAGACATTGTGGAATGGCTGAGGCATATTAACTTGTGTGGTGAGTATCGTTAAGAGTAGACTGAGAAGCTACTTGGAGTTTGTTTGTTCTATGCTTCATTAAACCAACTATTGCTAAGAGGCGTTTACCGGTAGTTAAATTTGTAAATTTTATTTTGCTACACGATTATTTCTGTGTGTTTTCTCTGTATTTTGCGGATAATTCACGAGTATTACCAGTTGTTCCTGTAATATGTACTCAGCATAAAGGTAAGTTCAATTTTCGTGTCATCATTGAGACTGTGTGAATATTCTGGTTCAAATACCATTTATACAACTTGAATGAATTTTTAAAAAGGCAAGCTGTATACGTTGATGAGATTTTCTGTCTACGTTACAGATATTCCTGTTTACTGGGTCCGAGCCTGATTTGTAATTTAAAAGAATTATTTGGGCTGGCTTTGTCGAAGCCAGCTGGGCTTTGTTTCTTAAATTTATTTGGACATCTTTTGTCGTCGTTCGTTTGTTTTATAGTTTTCTTTAGTAGGACAAGGAGATGGACGGAGTGGTGGGTGGGGGGAGGGGGGGAGGAGGAGACAGAAAGGGGTCAGGAGGAGACAGACTAATAGAAGATTGGAATGGTTACATATCTGGGCCACGCCAGTTGCTCACCGCAGCTGGTAATGTACGGGTAGTCAGAGTGGGAAGCTTACAAGAGTAGTGCAGGGTAAGCTGTGCTGAGAAATAACTATTAAGGAAAAATTCGATACGTTGCGCCATTTCCGAGTTAATCAGAATTTAAGTTAGGTATCAGGCCATCTCACGCGCACATAGAAGCAGTCCACCAAAGACGGCGTCCGCAATAGTGTTCTTCGTCTGGTTTCCTCAAACAGAACATCTGACCGAAACGAAAAGTGAGCATGGAACGGTAGTAAGTATCGAACTCGAGTGAAAGCGTGAGCACCCTCGTGCGGTATCAGCTACACCAAGAGGACAAATGACGGGACTGGTGAATTTGCGCGCACGATGGTCTGATTGGCTAACTACAAGCTAATGAGCTCGGAAACGGTCTAACATACAATAATTTCTCAGCATAACCTACCCTGCAACATCCTTACAAGCTTTTAAGACTTTTTCTGACAGCCACGTATAAAGTTCTCCAAACTCAGAGTTCAGTTCTACCGAAAACAATTCCAACTAAGAGTGCGACTTCAGAACTTTTGCCATTCGTGGAACCAATTTCTTCTCATTCTCCATGCCTGTGAATTAACACGAAGTGCTTCTTGATGTACAGAGCAATGAATCCCGTCTAGTGATTCTTTTTTTTTCTCATTGTCAACTAAATCTTCAAATTCTTTCTCCATGGTAGTGTAATTTCATAGCAAATTTGCAATAGGTGTCGATTATGCGACTGCATAATTGGTATTGAGAATTCTCAGTTTTAAAGTATAGATCTCTAGGCTGCGTCCTTCTGTCCAATCCATTGCACGTGTGAATGTCCTGTATACCACGAATGAGTAGCGAATGGTAAACAGCGCTGGCAACACTATTCAGCCTAAACGAATAGAGTTTTTCCAATTGAAAAATGCCGCATCGCAATACTAAATGGAATGTCGCGCTGTGCTGGATACTTCCGAGAAGGAATAACCAAAGCCAAAACTCTCGGGCCTCGGTTCGCACACGGACCGCACACCCATCGCGCGTGCGGTTTGCACCCCGCTGCTGGTCCTGCTATACATAGTCACACAGAATAAATTCACGCTTTAAAAACACAATGGTGAAAATGCGAAATATGTGTAATGAAACAGACACGCAAGTATAGGGAATCGTAGTTTGTACGAGACAATTAAATGCAGTGCCTTCAAAGCACATATATGAAGACAGATCGACATGAAATCATAAGTGGAGCCACAAACTATTTAAAACCACAGTAAATAGTGAGTCAAAACATAAGTTAAAAAACACTCTAAAAACTCTAATACAGAAACATGCTCAGAACATTTTTATCGAATATAAAATTTATACGTTTAGTAAGAAGCGTAATTTATCTAACAGAGCACTGAAGATGCTTCGAAAGTAAAATATCGAAACGCGATTTTCAACCAAATTACTTACATTCATAGATGGAACTGAAACACGTAAAAACGTGTAAAAATAAATTTCGTTACTAAATCAGGAAGGAAAACACTTTACACGTAGGTGAAGCCAAATATTAACCAAAAAGGCAAAAGTATAAAAACATAAAATAATAAGGATCAAAATCAAAAAGCAAAGGAAAATAAAGAGAAAACTCTTTATATGTTGGTATTTCTCATTTCTTTAAGTCTTCCTAGACAAGTCTCACTGGTGTTAAGTTATATTTAAACTCTTCTTTTCGCTCCCTCTTTCTTTCTCTGTCTTTCCAGAGCAGATATAAATATTAAGGAGGGGGGGGGGGGGGGGGGGAGAGTAGGTATCGTATCGTTTGGACAAAACGTTTTCTGTGTGCCTGACAGTACGTGATTTTAGAATGAAACTTTCTGGCAGATTAAAACTGTGTGCCGGACCGAGACTCGAACTCGGGACCTTTCCCTTTCGCGGGCAAGTGCTCTAGGAGACGAGGTACTGGCGGAATTAAAGCTGTGAGGACGGGGCATGAGTCGTGCTAGAGCACTTGCCCGCGAAAGGCAAAAGTCCCGAGTTCGAGTCTCGGTCCGGCACACAGTTTTAATCTGTCAGGAAGTTTCATTTTGTGTTTCGTCATACTATGATCCTTTTGACAACTATACTGAGTCTCATGAAGACTGTTTTCTAAATCACGAAATGATCACACACCGAAAACAGTTTACTTGAAGTGCGTAGGGAAGCTTCATGCGACTGCGTTCGTTTCTTTCGCACATAGCGGCAACAAGGAGCTCATAACTCTGTTGTTAGTAAGTATAAAATAGTTAAAAATAATTATCTGCGATCTGCTGTCCACTTGCTTGTATCTCACCCTATGTCTTAAAAAGCTGCTATCACTGGAATATGGATGGGACTGAAATTTATTTGAAGGTATTTAAAAGTCATCTTTTGAATTAATAGAATTCATTGAAGATCAGACAAATAAGGTATGTGCAGAGATGTACAAACGATTCGGAAAACGTTTGAGTGTTCTGCAGCAATAGGGTGTGGCCTAACAGTATCCTGTCCAGACACACAGAACTGGGCAATTTCATCTCAGCGCAGTCTTAATCGCTTATTCCTCTGTTTTGTACATCTTCCGATCTAGGAATGATTGGCTCCATTACCTCTGGGAATTACAATTTTCACAAACAGTTGTGCATATTTCTAAGCGCATAAAATTACACATTCATAGTTGAAGGTTGCCTAGCTAATGGCTTACGGGAGCACCAAAAATAGATAAGAAACGTAGGGGTCATATATCAGCAAACTATTCACATATTGACAGCATCCCAGAAGTGTAATATGTACAAGTCCCATATCTTAGTACAATGTCTGATAAATTAGGCTACTCAGAAATGCAGAAGTAGAAATCAGCTTCGGCACCGATATCAATCATAGGAGGAGGGTTCCTCATAACATACGGATAGTGACACATCTGGCGTTCGCAAAATTACCTCCAGGCAATGTAGCAAATGTTGTATAGGTCAAACAGGCACAAATTTAAGAACATTTAAAAAATATACAGACTGCTAAACACTGGAGAAATGTAACACATCAGCAATAACGATACCATGTATGCACACACGTCCCCTACTGAAAATCAAAAACAGCCTTGAATTTTACAAAAAATCGAAAACGTAAATGAATAGATATCTGGAAGAAATGGAAATTTTCGTTCATAAAACAAAATATGCTTGTAATATTCTTATTTCATTGGTGAGTCTAATGTTCTTATCTCATTAATAATTCAAAAACTCAGAACTCTTCAGGTAGACCAAACCAGATTTAATGCAATAGAATTAACACTTGCCAGCCTACAGCAAACAACTACCAGACTGTCAGCATGTGGAATATAGCCAGAAAGAAACGATAGATGATAAATGTTCGCATGCTACAAGGACGCCATGTTGTATTTAAGGTGTACTGATTACAACTATGGAAACACGTTTGTTCAGTGAAAGTTCGTCAGCAACCTAAAGAAAGTCACATTAAGCAGTGCAATAGTGTAGTGATAAATAATAGCTGCGCCAGTGTACCAACAATGCAAATGAAGCACTGGGACGTCAAAATCATAAGTGAACAACTGATATATGAAACTCCAGCTGTAGAGCAGTGAAGAAAATAGTTCTAGGTTAATTTAAATTAAGATATTTTATGTTTAAGTATGGCACGTTTTTATAAGCGCCTGATGATGAACAACGTTTGAAATGGTTTGCAGTATGTTCTGTGGAACAAAAAATAAATATTATTGTTATTCGAATATTTTAAAAATCTAAAGTGCTGCCATAATTTACTTATTGGCAGACGTAGTAGAATATGAGGTATTAAAGCTAGAACTGGTATATGTCTCGAGGCAGCATAGCGTACGCAAAGCAACTCATCCAGACTATATTCGTACACTATTTCAGAATGAGAGCCTTTAGCACCTTCGAGACACTTCACATGTAATTTAACACAAATTCGAAAATTTTCCTCACTAACCAACCCCCTCTCCGCTCCACACACGCAAAACACACACCAAATAATGATTGATACTTACTATATTTTCGTTGCTCACACAGTAAAAATTCATCAGGTATGATGTTACACTGTATTAATTATTTCTCACTAATCCTATTCGCAATACATTTTGCAGACAATATCCACATATACCACTAAACGTACATGGAAAGTTATGTCGTTGTATGACACATAGTTGAGGAGGTAGGACATCAAAAAAAAATTGATACTTGAAAAACTAAACTTTCTTGAAACGCACCACATATTTCAAATTGAACTATAATTTAAATCAACACATAATAATGCGTTAAGTTATAAAATATATATTTGAATTTGTTTTATACGCGGGATTTCGATCCTTTAAAAAATCAAGGGCAGCTGGGTGTTACTAACAACATATAGATTAGCTAAGTTGGTAGGCTTACATGGACAGTGTCGGTTTGGATAAAATCAGTTCGAGTATTAGGCCTCATCATTATGAAACACTAAAGCAACGAAATTCCAGCGTTTCGACCAATTTTGTAGCGGCCCACTTCAAGGCTGCAAAGTCAGGCGAAACGTCGGCATTTTAGCTGTTTTACTTTACCATAATGAACTGGCCTATTACCGAAATTGATTTTGTTCACACATAAAAGATCTTGATGAAGTTCACCCAACACCGCCTTCCATCTCTTCCTTAGCAAGGCATCTCTAATCAAAAAGTTATCGATAACTAGATTCTAAGGCACTGCTTCTGTTGACGCCACCTTTTATTTCCTTATTTTCCAGTTTTAGTTTTGTATCGTGTCTGCAGATATCAAGGACATCCCGTCAGTAAAGCGGTGTTGCTGAAAGCGCACAGTCGAGACTAAGATTTCAATTCCCACGCTGGCTGAAGTATACGTAGGACCATATGGCGTTGCCAGTAGACGGCGCTGTGGCTACACATGAGAGCGTCCGTTAAGTGAGCACGGAGGTACGTAGGGAAAGCACTGTTATACCGGCGCGAACTAAGTAATCCTAATTAACAAATATTTGCTAATAAAAGCTCTTTCTGCAATACAGGTATTAGGAGAAGCCTACAGGTCGTAAATACCTTCGTACAATATTATAACGCAACAAATCGATCCTCCTAATAAATAAATGAATAATGTTCAATCTGACGAAAATGTACCAACGGATACGAAATATCACGAGTGTAAGAACGAGGTAGAGGCTGCGCGCCATAGTCGCCAGTCGGCGATATGATGCCTTCCGATCTCTTCTGTTGTGGGACCTTGCTCTCGGAAAATTGTATCCACCTGCTTAGCTGGGATGATAGCGTGCTTGCCTCCCACTCAACCGGTCCGGGTTCGATTCCCGCCCGCGTTGGAGATTTTATTCGCTCGTGGACTGAGTGTTCTGTTGTCCTCATCGCCGGCACCGAAGTCGCCCAAGTTGGCGTCGGCTGAAGTAAAACCTGCATTCGGCGGCCGAATTTCCACGTTTGGGGCCTCCTGGCCAACAATGCCCCACGATTATTTCATTTGTTTCAGAAAATTGTTACTTCACAGTTAACCGTCATTGATTGTGTCGATATTATCATTGTTTGGTGTTTAGTAAATAAATACATCGTAATGGTATCCCTTTTGAACGTCACTCAGAATAATGTAATTTCCCACTTCATAATTTGGAATCAGAGGAAGTAGAATTACGCGTTACAGAGAAGCCGACGGCGATAATACCGCTTCCGCGAGGGGCATTAACTTCGAGATCTTCTAGGCAAAACAGGTAGAAAGAATCCTACACGGCGGCTCTCTAAGACAGTCGAAGAATGGAGTGTCTTAAACTCCGCAAAACTCGGATGGAGAAGAACGGCCAGTCATACACATGCCTCTCACTGGCTAAACTGAGACATTTCTGGAGGCTTACTACCAAGCAGGGGATTCTTGCAAGATGCTAGCCAGGTCTCTGTCTGACCATGAACGGTAAATGTGCTATGTCCTCAATACATTTCAAGTTTAAGTCGCGGTCAGACCAGGTTGTGAGTGCGTTATGTCATAGGTCCGTGCATTTTAGTGTGAGCAAATTGTTGGTGGTCGTATGCTAGATGCTTCTCCAGCCAAGGCAGTCGACGTGTTTTGTGTTTCAAGAACCACCGCAATGAAGATGTACAGTCTTAGACAATAAAACTGACCGCCGGCCGGCCGCCACAGAGACTAAGTCCGAGTCATTCACTTAAGGTGGCCAATAAAACTGACCGCCCCTGACAACTCTAAGTCCGGCCATATGCGCAATCTGGCAACACTGTAAGGTGCGTAAGTGTTAGGAGGAAGTGTTGTCTACTTCCGAGACGTTGTCGGAGTATGTGAGCCCCTTGGTCTAGTGGCAAGCGTCATGCGTTCTAAACTTACAGTCGCCTGTTCGCGTCCAACTGTATTACTTTTTTTTTTTTTTTTAACCACAGTCGGTCTCAAGTTATGAGTCTGACTGAACATCGAAGATAATTCACTTAACATTCTACCCACCAGCAATACCCAATATTCCAGAAACAATTCTGCAGGACAGTTCATGGCTGCGCCGCGATCATAGCAGCTTACGCTCGAGCGTTTCGTCGCGCTGCAGCGGCTACCGACCACCGGCCAGACGCCACCCGCCGCCTAAAGTCCGGCGCCGCCCAGGTGAACGCGGCGCCACGCTGTCAGTGTATGTATCAACTGTCATTTTCGAATTTGAAGTTCTAGTTATCATCTTGCAGTTAAGCATTGGATTTTGCATACTAGAAAATCATGAACTACAGTTAAGCATTGTAAAATTGAGTCGCAAGTGGAAATAGGTGTAACATTTGCAACACAACGTTTACTTTTGGTATAACAGAGGGGTGAATGCAGAGGAGGCAGCTAGAAAGATTTGAATTGTGTGTGGAGCGAGTGCTTTTGGGAAAAATACGCCAGAAAAAGATATTCTTGTTTCAACAAAGATCGTTCTGGCATGAATGATTTTTCACGTTATGGAAGTCTCGACTACTGATATGTGTGATAGATTACCATTTTACCATCATGCGACATTTGCATTCAACAGGCAAAGTTCAGAAGTCTGGTGTAGGAGTACTGCATGCTCTAATTCGAAACAACAACAATCAACGGAGTGACTATTATTGAACGTCATCAGGTCGCTCATTGAGCATTCGTATGCAGTACTGTTACTGGTGACGTGTTATGATGCCTTTATCGTTAACTTCCTAAGAAGAAATGAAAGGCTGAGCCCCTCCAAAAGACATAACCTCGAGCAAAGAGTAGTTGAACATAATATTTTACATCTGATAGCTCCAAAAGTGTGTTTTGGGCTACGAATTCTGCCCCATGGGCTGTGTGCAACACAGCTGGAATTTGTTGCCAACAACTGAGACATCTTTCGGTCTCAGCGTAAGAAAATCGACCAACACAACTACGAAAGCAGCTTGCACCTGGTAGCCAAACATGTTTCTTGGGAACAGGCTACTTCCTAAAGTGGGAAGACATTCTTTTGTGGTTGAATTGTTGGCAAATGTCAGACGTGTTCCGTTGGTCTAAGCGTTTCGGTGTGTTGAATTAGTACCAATGACTTTTCTACAGGTTTTTCCTGTCCCAAATAGAAAGTTGAAGTCTCCCATTAGTATTTTCACGTCATCTTGGTGAATTTTGCTCATAGTATTTTCGAGTGTGTTCCACAATTTTTCGACATTTTCGGTGTTTTCCTTATTTTCGATGTTGGTGGGTGCATGTGCATTTATGAGTGTATATTTTTTATAGGGGCTCTGAATGAGCATAGTCATAACTCGATTGTTGATGGGTGTGATTTCTTCGACAGAATTGTTGATAGATCTGTGTTCGAGAAATGCAATGCCGAAGATTGATGCGCCTTCCGCTACCTTTTGTTTTTTGCTCTTGAAGATGCCATGGTTTCCGTAATGCAAGTTTTAATTGTCAATTAATCGTGGTTCTTGAAGAGCAAGGATGAGAATTTTTTGGCGGACGATTTCTTTTGTGAGATTATTTAGGTTTCTTGTTTGGATCAATGTATCAATGTTTAGTTTTCAAATGAATGTTTTCTGCTTGTAGGGAAATTTACCAGAGTTCTTCGATATTCTCTGCCGTGCTAACCTGGACTCCCCAGAGTGCGAAAATCCAACTGCCGCCTATCGGTGGCCAAGTTGTGTACCACCTGGGGTAAAGTTACCTTTGCTTGCATAGTTCATGTTTTCTTGTGTTTCATTGGTTTGGACTGGGTGATACGGGGACCAGACAGGACCAGAGGGTGTTGAAGCCTTTGGAAGCAAATATTTTCAGCCAGGCTCCTTGAGATAACAGACGGTGACCAGAGTAGCGGTGATTTTCACTCAGATGTGTCTGAATTTTGGGTTCAACGGATTGAGTAGCCGTTCAGGATTGTGTTAGTATTTGGTTCACCCCAAGTATTTGATTTCCTCGGTACCACCCATATGGGGGAGGGTTTCCCCTATCGGCCACACGGGATTATTATTATTATTGTCATTATGTCATCAGCAAATCTGATATGGAGTATCTTCCCAACACTTAAATAGATGTGTATTGTTCCATTCAATATTTCCATCAGATAAATATGGGTTATAATTACGTTACACTGCTGCTAGTCGACATATTTCTCACTTTTTCTTAGACAGTTGCTAGCTGTTACTCCATCATAGGAATTTATGTGCGCAGCATTGTTGCAATACAGACGTTCAAATTATCCGATTTCTGTAATTCATTTCGATACAAGATCGTCCTAATCGGATTCAGCCAGTCAGTCTTAATTTGGATATCCGACTACGACTCTCATCATATGATAGACTGGGTGAACCACATCCTTAATCGGACTGTTGAATCCATATCGCTTATCTGTGACAGGGAATGAAGTCTTAAACACTGTGGAAAATAATAATCCATTGTGCTTATTACAAATACGTTATTTAAATAAAAATATATGAACTAACGAGATAACAGATTATTTACAGGAGCAGAGGCCCATCCATCATAGCAGAGTAGTGCGAGATTGGTTTCAGGGCCAAGAGAGGATAAAGCTGTTGCCGTTTGTTCCACGATCACCGAACATCAACCAGATAGAGAATATGTGGGCAGAGGTAACAAGGTCATTGCCATGTGTCCCTATAAATGCGAGCGACCTTTGGACGAATATAGAAAACGTATGGTGGGAAATAAACCATCACGCTACACTGTCGACGACTTAATGAAATCAATTCCCCTACGCCCTAGAGAAATCTTAAGTAATGATCGTGGGTCGGTTGGTTACTAAAAATATACTCGTCCACAAAACCCATGTGGACAATTATCTGATAATCGGTCAAGCTTTGCTTTGTCGCAGCTCTTTAGCATACAGCAAGTCCATTTACTTTCAGTCTCCTGCTTACAATTGTTGCAATGCAAGGTAATTGAAAAATCTCATCCACTCGACGCTAACTAAGGGACTGACTGGTGCATGTGTTGTTCAACACACAGTAGTTGTCACCCTCACTCGGATCAATGACTGTGGTTGTGTGTGTGTGTGTGTGTGTGTGTGTGTTTTCGTGTTCACGCACAATCTGAATCAGTACTATTAACATTAGAGAGACAACCAACAACAAATATTGCATCAAATATGACTAAAGTATTTTAATGCGATGGGAAGTTACAAACTGAATTTTTACCCATCCCACGTCCTGCGTATTACGTTAAGTAAGATGTATTAACTCCATAGTATCGTTAGCAGAGACAGTGCGCTCTTATTGTAGAGGCTCGCGACAGGTACAGCGATTAGCAGTGCCCAATGCCGCCGCGATTTGTTTATGTTGGCTGAGCGTGGACACTGCAGCAGACGCTTCGCCCTAAACAGAAAGAAATCACCTTGGCTCTGACTGCAGTGAGCGGATATCACTGCCTGCGTGTTCTTATAATAACCAACGTGAGACTCTACTCACAGGTGCCATGGAGAAATTGCAACGGGTATCATGTCATTAGTCATCAGAATATTAACCAGTGATGAAATGTCCACTCTATTTGAATCCCAAGAAAATAGGAACCTTCTCACAAAGGAATGTGATGTGATATCAAAATTTATCCAACATACAAAAATTAACTACAAGGCTTCCATGTATGCAGTAATAGTACACAAGGAAATATCATGTCTTGGAAGAGTATATTTCATTTCCTCTTCTCATATTAACGCCCTTGTTTTAATATGAAGTGAGAAAATAAACACGAAAATCTAAAGTTCCTGTGTAGCGAATAAGTCATTTCCTCTTCTCATATCACAACTTTTGTTTTAGTATGAAGTAAAAAAATAAACGGTTTAGAGTTCTGAAGCATAATACGACACCAGATTCTTATCGTAGGCGCTATCGGAAACGCCAAAAGCAGGGAGCTGTCCATTCTTTTGTCCAACAGTCTGTTTCCTTTCATTTATTACTGCCGCTAGGAGATTCTTATTTAAAGACTTGTGGGCATCAAGTTCTTCAGCAGAACAAGCCTTATGTTATTGTGCTAATTACGGTATGGAAAAAATGCAACAAAGACGAGTTCCGCTAGAGCAGTGAGGATATTTGCACATGTGTGTATTCAGCAATGACTGCCAGCTGCCACAACACTTCACAGAATCCTTGCGGCAGGCAACACAACTGTGCGTGCATTTCAGACTTCATTCAGTGAGACGTCAGGAGATGGATGAAAACGTCAAATTAACGTCGCTTTCCGAGTCGTATTCGATCCAGAATGATGTGTTATTAAGGTAGTTGAGCGTTCTAGCAATTACACTTTTATGATTCCCATATGAGTATTTCGATAGCCAAAAGAACCCGTTAGTGTGAAACTATCGGGAACTGCATTATATCAAACTGCAAGAACTTGAGGCAATACGTGGTCTCTTCTCTTCGCAGGGTGACCTATTACTGTTATTTAGCATTCTCTCCGTCCTAGTCGTAATGTAAATGGAACTTCAGAGGCGCTTTCCGCTATTCTTGACAAACATCAGCAACCTGTGATCACTGAGAGTCACAACTGCCTGATGATAATGGTTGAGGTTGTCAGTAGTTGTGGTGGTGTTATGCTGTCAAACTGCTTACAGTAACGTTAATGGTGGCGCACGTAATTTAGCGCTGACTACCTACTTGAGTAAAGATAGTGTTGTGGCGTCATCGCTTGTCTTTATTTGGCCTCAGCTTGAGTAATCCGATTCAACGAACATAGTACTCCAATCGTGGGCTCCTAATACAGTATGACTGCAGAGATTATCGTGCGGGAATTACATTAATTTTGCAATAAAATGCTTAACAACTCTTACACTCAGCTATGCAGATGGATGACTCATTACACAGGTACTCCATGCTGCACTTGGTTAAGTGATCAGTTCGCTGCAATCCTGCTTGTACTGTTCGTAAATACTCGTATACTTCAGAAATGGTTCAAATGGCTCTCAACACTATGGGACTTAGCTTCTGAGGTTATCAGTCCGCTAGAACTTAGAACTACTTAAACCTAACTAACCTAAGGACATCAGACACATCCATGCCCGAGACAGGATTCGAACCTGCGACCGTGGCGGTCGCGCGGCTCCAGACTGTAGCTCCTGGAACCGCTCGGCCACCCAGGCCTGCATACTTGTATACTGACCATTCGTTATTTGACTAAATATGAACTACAATCTAATTCGCATGTATATGACATGGGTTAGCGCCGGCACAAAGGTATGACTAAGGGTTGGATGCCGTTGAAGTCCTGTTACATTGATCTACATCTACATCTACATTTATACTCCGCAAGCCACCCAACGGTGTGTGGCGGGGGGCACTTTACGTGCCACTATCATTACCTCCCTTTCCTGTTCCAGTCGCGTATGGTTCGCGGGAAGAACGAGTGTCTGAAAGCCTCCGTGCGCGCTCTAATCTCCCTAATTTTACATTCGTGATCTCCTCGGGAGGTATAAGTAGGGGGAAGCAACATATTCGATACCTCATCCAGAAACGCACCCTCTCGAAACCTGGCGAGCAAGCTACACCGCGATGCAGAGCGCCTCTCTTGCAGAGTCTTCCACTTGAGTTTGTTAAACATCTGCGTAACACTATCACGGTAACCAAATAACCCTGTGACGAAAAAAATGGCTCTGAGCACTATGGGACTTAACTTCTGAGGTTATCAGTCCGCTAGAACTTAGAACTACTTAAACCTAACTAACCTAAGGACATCAGACACATCCATGCCCGAGGCAGGATTCGAACCTGCGACCGTAGCGATCGCGCGGATCCAGACTGTAGCGCCTGGAACCGCTCGGCCACCCCGGCCTGCATACTTGTATATTGACCATTCGTTATTTGACTAAATATGAACTACAATCTAATTCGCATGTATATGACATGGGTTAGTGCCGGCACAAAGGTATGACTAAGGGTTGGATGCCGTTGAAGTCCTGTTACATTGATCTACATCTACTTCTACATTTATACTCCGCAAGCCACCCAACGGTGGCAAGACAAATGTTCGCAAATCACCTCTATTGCCTCAAAAAACAATTGCATCTTAAATATCGAAGGACCGACGTCCACACTGTCACAGCTCGTTGAAATACAGCAACGACGGCAGATGAAAATTTGTGACCGACTGGGCTTCGAACTCAGACCTTCTGATTACTAGACAGACGTTCTGATCACTGGACTATTATTTTTTTTTAATGATTGATAAGACTTTCAACACCAGGTAGGCTGAGGCAAAGAGGGCAGAGGTCGAAGATCTGGTCCTGTCATGGTCCTTCAACAAGGTTCGGATGACATTCTGCTCCCAGTTGTTAGTGGCTATGCGCTTGGGTTCGCCCTTAACTACAGTCGGAGTTGGAGACGCTTCAGTTACATCTAACCAGTGCGCATCTATTGCACTATTGTAAGAGCCGAGATGCAGTATTTTGGTATTAAAATTTTGTAAATTTGTGGTAAGAACTAATGAGACCAAGCTGCTTAGGTCATCGGTCCCTAAGCTTGCACATTACTTAATCTAACTTAAAGTAATTTACGCTATGGACAACACACACGCCCATGCCGAAGGGAGGATTCGAACCTCCGATGGTGGACACTATGATGACACAGCAGTCAAGGTCTCTGCAGCACCTATCTACACACGCTCCTCGTCAGACGCGAATTCCCATTTTTGCCGCATACCACATGGGCGGTACCCCTTGGCCAATGTTCCACTAGCTTGCGTCCACACTGTATTCCCGCGAGGGTCGGACGATGTCGTGCGTCTAGCACTGAAAACTTTCGATGACCCGTGGAGACCCAAATAAGTGTACAGAATGTTTCAGGAGGAATAGTAAATATTCTAGGAGATGGTAGTATAGACAAATTGTTGAAATAATGACATATAACATGCGTCCAATTTTTATTGAACATACAGATAGCTGGGTTCAATGCATTTTCGTTTCATATGTTGGTCCTTAAAGGACCCAGTTGTCTATACTTCCTTGAAAATGAGCTTCCAGGGTCATTGGAAGAGGTTTATTTGGCTACAAGAATGCGTATGTTCCTCCAGCATGACGGGGCTCCTGCACATTCTAGTCGTCAGGTGACACATTGTCGAAACCTAACATTTCCTGGAAGATGGATCATTATATATGGGCACTTTTCTTGGCCTTTAAGGTCCCCGGACCTTATCTCTTTCGATTTTTGCCTGCGGGGATGGTTAAAGGCGAAGTCTACAAAGAAAAAGTAAACCCAAGAGCCGATTTGATCGTTCGGATTTTGAATAGTGCAGCCCTCATAAAAGAACGCAAAGACGACCTACACGTGGTGTTATGAAGAGAAGTCAAATGTGCATTGAGGTTGGTGGGGGAATTTTTGAAAATCAACTTTGAATGTCCTCGTTGCCTTTGCTTTGAGTTTGTTAGCGTTACGTACTAACAGCTGTATCTCTGTACACAATAACAAGTGGACGCATTTATATGGAATTTTTTTATGCAGTTCGTCTGTACTACCAACTGCTAAAATATCTAATATTCCTCCTGAAACGCTCTGTATATGGATACATGTGTGGTGTCTGTTCTTTCGGACATGTCCGAAAGAAAATGCTTCATGGCATTCTGCAACGACCTTCGATCTAGTTGCAGGGGCTGATACAGATTTCAGAGCTGCTTGGCTGTCTGAATAAAAGTAGATGCTACGATTTTCGTAGGGTCTATTCTAATTCTCCTCCGTGCACATGCTGGTAGAAGATACCGTGTAATACTGTGGCCATCTTCCCAAAGGAGATTCTAGGCAGTACACCAGACTCGGTACTTTCATCTGTTTTCGACCTGTCAGTAAACCACTATATTATGTCTCCTGAACGGTGTAGTGGTTCGTTCATCCACTGCTCCCTGCTTCCAACTGTTACATGGCAAGGTTTATTGAAACAGCTAGAAGTTATTGTATAGTTAGTCGGCATTTCCCCAGCCATCGCCATACTGATTTGGGATTCCGTATGTTCTAACTATTTCCAGTTATTCACAATTTTTAGCCTTTATGTCCCTGCTGCGGCCTCCATTTTAAGCCACAGGTGTAAGACGGGCATGTCTAGCCTAATATCCATCCCAAGAGTGGATGTCCTGCTAATTCTGTCTGTTTGTGAAAGCAGGCCAGTCTCTGCACTTTGCCAGACTCCCTAGCAGCCACCTTCTATTCGACTTTGTTCATATTATACGACAAATTGTGATTGGTACTGGGTTTAGTCCCCAGTTTACCCTACAGCAGCTTCTAGTGCTTATAAGATTATCTTTCGCAGTGGAATATATTCTTTATAGTTTTCCATCCAGGGCTACCTCTAGATACACTACAACCCCCTCTAAAGTTTCATCGAGAAACATAATTTTTCAGTATAAGTGCTGGACATGCTTCCCCATAAATAATACTACACCAATTTTCGTGCGGCTTGTCTTTAAATACTTTTTCACAATGTTCAGTGCACATAGGTTTAACAATCCTATCAAATTTTCTAAGTCTTACTGTGAATAAATCGTCTACTTATTCTTTTCAAGAGTAGTCTCTCGCATTCAGCTCATCTATGAGTTCATTCACCACTAGGTTCTTCATCTCTAACCATTACTCGAAGGTCGTATTACTAGAACCCCCTCGACATCCAGGAAGATACAGAGAGCATCCAGAAAGGGTGGTGCTTTTTCCACCTTCCCGACAAGTTGGTGAAGTGTTACCTCACATGATTTGCTTCGTAAGTATTATGAAAATGTGGCAGTTCATAGATAAGATTACGTATTCACAACAACAAAAAAGTATGTCGGCAGAAAATAAAAGTGGCATTATGAATTTGGCAGTACCGTAAGGTTTTTCGCTTTGACACTAAGGGTTACTAAAAGTAGCAAGATGAATTTTGCTAGAGCGTTGTCTTACCATTCCCTCATTGAATTTGTATCTGCCTGCTTGTTGTTCTGCAACAAAAGAATTAAAAATCTTGCATTCAGCGAGTCTCGAAAGGCGAACAAGGGCAGCGTGTACCTAACAGTCAAGCACTTTACCCAGGAGCTAGCGTACAGGTAGGGGTCTTTGACGTACGTACTGGCTCAGTAGCAGCTATGGCAAATAAATCGCAACATAAGAGACGAGAGTAGAAAGCATTAACTGATATCCTTATGTCACGTCTCAAGAGAAAATCACAGTATGCAATTGAAATGACACGATAATATCAAGTTAATTTAGCAGGATAGTTCTGTGCCATCAAGGAAGTAACTCGTCGGTCACAGAGTTGCCAAACATATTCTGCGCTGTTGCCAAGTTTCAGTTATAGTGCCAGGAAGGATACCAGCTGATGTGTTTTGTGAGTGACCTCGGAACTGTAGCTTCATCTCAAAGTTGCGGGTGGCAAGGGCCGCAAGATCCTCATTATATGTCAATGAGTCTTATTCGCATTTCTGTAACTGGGTTTATGGGCTAGAGTGCAATTACTTGTAATACATCGATGCACTGAATGCAAACTAAATGTCATAAATTAATAACTGCGGCAATTATTTGTGTTTTACTGACTTAATCGGACAGAAACCTTGAAAGCGTATTCCCCAGACGCGATTCACAGTTTTGGAACTTCTCCAGTGGTTGAGTTGGCAATGTATATTTGCTGTACAATATTGTTATTGAGATCACTGTCATTGGCACATCCATGGTCAGCTTTCCTGACAGATATTCTGCCTTTGTTCGAAACGTGAAGACTTAGGGTGAATTCGAACATTCCATATGCGAAAATTTGATGTTTCTATTCTTCCAGCTCTAACATTCAAATAGCTTATTGTTGTCAGCTTTCCTGACAGATATTCTGCCTTTGTTCGAAACGTGAAGACTTAGGGTGAATTCGAACATTCCATATGCGAAAATTTGATGTTTCTATTCTTCCAGCTCTAACATTCAAATAACATTACAATAAGCGGCATAAAGGCGCCAGTGAATCAACAGTTAATAATGCAATCATAATTAGTGGAATCTGATAAATTCCATCTGTCATCTGATAATTGTGAAAAACTACTTTTTTCATCTTCACAGCACCACAGTGTGAACTCAAGGGTTTCGTAGGATACCTATACTTAATTTCGTTGTGACCGTTTTCAATGACAGTACGGGATGAACAAAACCATCTGACTTGAAACATATTTTTCCAGCGTGATTTGAATCTTTGGCTACAGTTGCAGTAGCACGTCCAGTGAGGTATCAAGAATGTGAGCAATCACTCATTGCTATAGTATAGCCTAGGGCAGAAAGAAGCAGGTTTCCGACAAAGTAAACGATTAGAGACAAGGTCGCTGTCACTTATTAAACAGGAATTGTTCAAAAAATTACAACAATATTGCAAGAACCGAGATGCAGTATTTTGGTATTAAAATTTTGTAAATCCGGATTCGAATCTGGTCAGGTACAAATTTTCATCTGACGCTGTTGTTCTATTTTAATGCCCATGACAGCCTGGACATCTGTCCTTCAATCTTTAATTGATTAAAAAGTCTGTCTATGTCTGTGTCGATATTTAGTGAAATGAGTAGGTTGATGCAGCTCCAGTCTGGTACCATCACTGAGTTGCCAAACGTTTTCCGAATAGCACTTATGATATAAATGTGTGTGTGTGTGTGTGTGTGTGTGTGTGTGTGTGTGTGTGTGTGTGTCTGTCTGTTCTTAGGACATTTCCGAAAGAACAGACACTACGAATCGAAATAGACAGACTTTTTAATCAATTAAAGATTGAAGGACAGATGTCCAGGCTGTCATGGGCATTAAAATAGAACAACAGCGTCAGATGAAAATTTGTACCTGACCAGATTCGAATCCGGATTTACAAAATTTTAATACCAAAATACTGCATCTCGGTTCTTACAATAGTGCAATAGGTGCGCACTGGTTAGATGTAACTGAAGAAAGACACCAACTCGGATTGTAGTTAAGGGCGAATCCCAAGCGCATGGCCACGAACAATTGGGAGCGGAAGCTTATTGTCATCAGAACCTTGTTGAAGGACCATGACATGCGATCGTTAGACTGACTGCACAAAGTTCAGATTATAAATACATACATACTTAGAAAAATATATTACATCGGAGCAGTCTTACCGATACTGCAGGTCACTGCACATAAAAATATAAGCTGTAGCCTCTTGGTATGTGTGGAAACAAAATATCATCAAAGTATCCTTCGACACGTCGACTTTGCAGAGGCAAAACGGAGGACTTGGAATTAAAGACGTGCTTTTAAACTAATACATGCCACTAAGACAGGCATCACGAAACATCTGTTCCTCTCGTTAGATCCTGCGGATAGGAACGCTCCTGTTAATGTAACTCGCCAGCCTAGATTACGTCCGAAAGTACTATGGCGATTGGAGCTGTATAAGACTTCCACGAGCACAAACCAACACTAGAACCGTTTATGATTATATTACCAGACATCGTCTTCACAAACCAATTCCGGTAACTTAACCTACAAAAAACTGGAGGAACGTCTGGAAAAACATCAAAAATAAAATTATACCAACTAGAGTAAGTGCGGTATGGAGCGACTTTCTAAACGAAACCATACCCACAGCGGAACGATTATGGAAAATCAAATTGAGACCATCTCCATACGACGACAAATGACGGCTTGTAGAAACTGTAGCGCACATATTCTCATGTGAAAATAGAATCAGAATTTGGAACTGGACTAGGAAGAAATTAGCACTGTCAATAGAACCTCAGAAAGTCAAATACCGATAACTGAAGCTTTACAACCCGACTGGAAATGTTAACCGTCCGCAAAGAATAACATTTATTCGTGGCTTCTGGGACAGTTTGTGTTTACGTCCTAAACAAAACTTAGAACTTAGAAGAGTACGTGTTCTATATTACAGTAGAACATTTGAAGCTGAAGAAGAATAACAAATATAAGGAATGGTTTAAAATATTTTGTCTATTGCTTTATGTGGGCTACAAAGAGGTGTGCAGCTTTATTCACTAGAAGAGGAATACTATTCTTTCGCTTTTTTTATTCCTGGAATATTTATTTACGTTGGATCTAAAATCAGAACTATTCTAATTTGGCAAAACCCCACCGGCTACGAAATTTCTTTTATTTGTTGAAAAATATATGGCTTCCTTACAGACCTCATGTGCATCCAGTACATAATAAATTAAAATGTGAATATATTTCTGAATGAATGTTTGTTCTGTATTTTTCCGTCACCCTTTCCATTGTTATAAGTTATGTTCTACAAGGAACGCACGCCATTGGAGGCGGCAATCTGTAATTTATTTTACCTAAATTACTACTTCAATTTTGTTCTAAAATTTAAAAGAATATACGGGTGCAAACATGGACTACATGGGAATAATGCAGCTGCTCAGTGACAGGTATGGGAGAGGCATTGTGGCCAGGCCTCGGATCTTCGACCCCTGCCCTCTTTGCCTCCGCCTACCTGGTGCTGAAAGTCTTATCAAACATTAAAAAAAAATAATAGTCCAGTGATCAGAACGTCTGTCTAGTAAGCAGGTGGTCTGGGTTCGAAGCCCAGTCGGTCACAAATTTTCATCTGCCGTCGTTGCTGTATTTCAACGAGCTGTGACAGTGTGGACGTCGGTCCTTCGATATTTAAGATGCAATTGTTTTTTGAGGCAATAGAGGTGATTTGCGAACATTTGTCTTGCCATCAATGTAACAGGACTTCAACGGCATCCAACCCTTAGCCATACCTTTGTGCCGGCACTAACCCATGTCATATACATGCGAATTAGATTGTAGTTCATATTTAGTCAAATAACGAATGGTCAATAAACAAGTATGCAGGCCGGGGTGGCCGAGCGGTTCCAGGCGCTACAGTCTGGAACCGCGCGATCGCTACGGTCGCAGGTTCGAATCCTGCCTCGGGCATGGATGTGTCTGATGTCCTTAGGTTAGTTAGGTTTAAGTAGTTCTAAGTTCTAGCGGACTGATAACCTCAGAAGTTAAGTCCCATAGTGCTCAGAGCCATTTTTTTCGTCACAGGGTTATTTGGTAACCGTGATAGTGTTACGGAGATGTTTAACAAACTCAAGTGGAAGACTCTGCAAGAGAGGCGCTCTGCATCGCGGTGTAGCTTGCTCGCCAGGTTTCGAGAGGATGCGTTTCTGGATGAGGTATCGAATATGTTGCTTCCCCCTACTTATACCTCCCGAGGAGATCACGAATGTAAAATTAGGGAGATTAGAGCGCGCACGGAGGCTTTCAGACACTCGTTCTTCCCGCGAACCATACGCGACTGGAACAGGAAAGGGAGGTAATGACAGTGGCACGTAAAGTGCCCTCCGCCACACACCGTTGGGTGGCTTGCGGAGTATAAATGTAGATGTAGATGTAGATCAATGTAACAGGACTTCAACGGCATCCAACCCTTAGTCATACCTTTGTGCCGGCGCTAACCCATGTCATATACATGCGAATTAGATTGTAGTTCATATTTAGTCAAATAACGAATGGTCAGTATACAAGTATGCAGGCCTGGGTGGCCGAGCGGTTCCAGGCGCTACAGTCTGGAACCGCGCGACCGCCACGGTCGCAGGTTCGAATCCTGTCTCGGGCATGGATGTGTCTGATGTCCTTAGGTTAGTTAGGTTTAAGTAGTTCTAAGTTCTAGCGGACTGATAACCTCAGAAGCTAAGTCCCATAGTGTTGAGAGCCATTTGAACCATTTCTGAAGTATACGAGTATTTACGAACAGTACAAGCAGGATTGCAGCGAACTGATCACTTAACCAAGTGCAGCATGGAGTACCTGTGTAATGAGTCATCCATCTGCATAGCTGAGTGTAAGAGTTGTTAAGCATTTTATTGCAGAATTAATGTAATTCCCGCACGATAATCTCTGCAGTCATACTGTATTAGGAGCCCACGATTGGAGTACTATGTTCGTTGAATCGGATTACTCAAGCTGATGCCAAATAAAGACAAGCGATGACGCCACAACACTATCTTTACTCAAGTAGGTAGTCAGCGCTAAATTACGTGCGCCACCATTAACGTTACTGTAAGCAGTTTGACAGCATAACACCACCACAACTACTGACAACCTCAACCATTATCATCAGGCAGTTGTGACTCTCAGTGATCACAGGTTGCTGATGTTTGTCAAGAATAGCGGAAAGCGCCTCTGAAGTTCCATTTACATTACGACTAGGACGGAGAGAATGCTAAATAACAGTAATAGGTCACCCTGCGAAGAGAAGAGACCACGTATTGCCTCAAGTTCTTGCAGTTTGATATAATGCAGTTCCCGATAGTTTCACACTAACGGGTTCTTTTGGCTATCGAAATACTCATATGGGAATCATAAAAGTGTAATTGCTAGAACGCTCAACTACCTTAATAACACATCATTCTGGATCGAATACGACTCGGAAAGCGACGTTAATTTGACGTTTTCATCCATCTCCTGACGTCTCACTGAATGAAGTCTGAAATGCACGCACAGTTGTGTTGCCTGCCGCAAGGATTCTGTGAAGTGTTGTGGCAGCTGGCAGTCATTGCTGAATACACACATGTGCAAATATCCTCACTGCTCTAGCGGAACTCGTCTTTGTTGCATTTTTTCCATACCGTAATTAGCACAATAACATAAGGCTTGTTCTGCTGAAGAACTTGATGCCCACAAGTCTTTAAATAAGAATCTCCTAGCGGCAGTAATAAATGAAAGGAAACAGACTGCTGGACAAAAGAATGGACAGCTCCCTGCTTTTGGCGTTTCCGATAGCGCCTACGATAAGAATCTGGTGTCGTATTATGCTTCAGAACTCTAAACCGTTTATTTTTTTACTTCATACTAAAACAAAAGTTGTGATATGAGAAGAGGAAATGACTTATTCGCTTCACAGGAACTTTAGATTTTCGTGTTTATTTTCTCACTTCATATTAAAACAAGGGCGTTAATATGAGAAGAGGAAATGAAATATACTCTTCCAAGACATGATATTTCCTTGTGTGCTATTACTGCATACATGGAAGCCTTGTAGTTAATTTTTGTATGTTGGATAAATTTTGATATCACATCACATTCCTTTGTGAGAAGGTTCCTATTTTCTTGGGATTCAAATAGAGTGGACATTTCATCACTGGTTAATATTCTGATGACTAATGACATGATACCCGTTGCAATTTCTCCATGGCACCTGTGAGTAGAGTCTCACGTTGGTTATTATAAGAACACGCAGGCAGTGATATCCGCTCACTGCAGTCAGAGCCAAGGTGATTTCTTTCTGTTTAGGGCGAAGCGTCTGCTGCAGTGTCCACGCTCAGCCAACATAAACAAATCGCGGCGGCATTGGGCACTGCTAATCGCTGTACCTGTCGCGAGCCTCTACAATAAGAGCGCACTGTCTCTGCTAACGATACTATGGAGTTAATACATCTTACTTAACGTAATACGCAGGACGTGGGATGGGTAAAAATTCAGTTTGTAACTTCCCATCGCATTAAAATACTTTAGTCATATTTGATGCAATATTTGTTGTTGGTTGTCTCTCTAATGCTAATAGTACTGATTCAGATTGTGCGTGAACACGAAAACACACACACACACACACACACACACACACACACACACACACACACACACAGTCATTGATCCGAGTGAGGGTGACAACTACTGTGTGTTGAACAACACATGCACCAGTCAGTCCCTTAGTTAGCGTCGAGTGGATGAGATTTTTCAATTACCTTGCATTGCAACAATTGTAAGCAGGAGACTGAAAGTAAATGGACTTGCTGTATGCTAAAGAGCTGCGACAAAGCAAAGCTTGAACGATTATCAGATAATTGTCCACATGGGTTATGTGGACGAGTATACTTTTAGTAACCAGCCGACCCACGATCATTACGTAAGATTTCTCTGGGGCGTAGGGGAATTGATTTCATTAAGTCGTCGACAGTGTAGCGTGATGGTTTATTTCCCACCATACGTTTTCTATATTCGTCCAAAAGGTCGCTCGCATTTGTAGGGACACATGGCAATGACCTTGTTACCTCTGCCCACATATTCTCTATCTGGTTGATGTTCGGTGCTCGCTCTGCTATGATGGATGGGCCTCTGCTCCTGTAAATAATCTGTTATCTCGTTAGTTCATATATTTTTATTTAAATAACGTATTTGTAATAAGCACAATGGATTATTATTTTCCACAGTGTTTAAGACTTCATTCCCTGTCACAGATAAGCGATATGGATTCAACAGTCCGATTAAGGATGTGGTTCACCCAGTCTATCATATGATGAGAGTCGTAGTCGGATATCCAAATTAAGACTGACTGGCTGAATCCGATTAGGACGATCTTGTATCGAAATGAATTACAGAAATCGGATAATTTGAACGTCTGTATTGCAACAATGCTGCGCACATAAATTCCTATGATGGAGTAACAGCTAGCAACTGTCTAAGAAAAAGTGAGAAATATGTCGACTAGCAGCAGTGTAACGTAATTATAACCCATATTTATCTGATGGAAATATTGAATGGAACAATACACATCTATTTAAGTGTTGGGAAGATACTCCATATCAGATTTGCTGATGACATAATGACAATAATAATAATAATCCCGTGTGGCCGATAGGGGAAACCCTCCCCCATATGGGTGGTACCGAGGAAATCAAATACTTGGGGTGAACCAAATACTAACACAATCCTGAACGGCTACTCAATCCGTTGAACCCAAAATTCAGACACATCTGAGTGAAAATCACCGCTACTCTGGTCACCGTCTGTTATCTCAAGGAGCCTGGCTGAAAATATTTGCTTCCAAAGGCTTCAACACCCTCTGGTCCTGTCTGGTCCCCGTATCACCCAGTCCAAACCAATGAAACACAAGAAAACATGAACTATGCAAGCAAAGGTAACTTTACCCCAGGTGGTACACAACTTGGCCACCGATAGGCGGCAGTTGGATTTTCGCACTCTGGGGAGTCCAGGTTAGCACGGAAGAGAATATCGAAGAACTCTGGTAAATTTCCCTACAAGCAGAAAACATTCATTTGAAAACTAAACATTGATACATTGATCCAAACAAGAAACCTAAATAATCTCACAAAAGAAATCGTCCGCCAAAAAATTCTCATCCTTGCTCTTCAAGAACCACGATTAATTGACAATTAAAACTTGCATTACGGAAACCATGGCATCTTCAAGAGCAAAAAACAAAAGGTAGCGGAAGGCGCATCAATCTTCGGCATTGCATTTCTCGAACACAGATCTATCAACAATTCTGTCGAAGAAATCACACCCATCAACAATCGAGTTATGACTATGCTCATTCAGAGCCCCTATAAAAAATATACACTCATAAATGCACATGCACCCACCAACATCGAAAATAAGGAAAACACCGAAAATGTCGAAAAATTGTGGAACACACTCGAAAATACTATGAGCAAAATTCACCAAGATGACGTGAAAATACTAATGGGAGACTTCAACTTTCTATTTGGGACAGGAAAAACCTGTAGAAAAGTCATTGGTACTAATTCAACACACCGAAACGCTTAGACCAACGGAACACGTCTGACATTTGCCAACAATTCAACCACAAAAGAATGTCTTCCCACTTTAGGAAGTAGCCTGTTCCCAAGAAACATGTTTGGCTACCAGGTGCAAGCTGCTTTCGTAGTTGTGTTGGTCGATTTTCTTACGCTGAGACCGAAAGATGTCTCAGTTGTTGGCAACAAATTCCAGCTGTGTTGCACACAGCCCATGGGGCAGAATTCGTAGCCCAAAACACACTTTTGGAGCTGTCAGATGTAAAATATTATGTTCAACTACTCTTTGCTCGAGGTTATGTCTTTTGGAGGGGCTCAGCCTTTCATTTCTTCTTAGGAAGTTAACGATAAAGGCATCATAACACGTCACCAGTAACAGTACTGCATACGAATGCTCAATGAGCGACCTGATGACGTTCAATAATAGTCACTCCGTTGATTGTTGTTGTTTCGAATTAGAGCATGCAGTACTCCTACACCAGACTTCTGAACTTTGCCTGTTGAATGCAAATGTCGCATGATGGTAAAATGGTAATCTATCACACATATCAGTAGTCGAGACTTCCATAACGTGAAAAATCATTCATGCCAGAACGATCTTTGTTGAAACAAGAATATCTCTTTCTGGCGTATTTTTCCCAAAAGCACTCGCTCCACACACAATTCAAATCTTTCTAGCTGCCTCCTCTGCATTCACCCCTCTGTTATACCAAAAGTAAACGTTGTGTTGCAAATGTTACACCTATTTCCACTTGCGACTCAATTTTACAATGCTTAACTGTAGTTCATGATTTTCTAGTATGCAAAATCCAATGCTTAACTGCAAGATGATAACTAGAACTTCAAATTCGAAAATGACAGTTGATACATACACTGACAGCGTGGCGCCGCGTTCACCTGGGCGGCGCCGGACTTTAGGCGGCGGGTGGCGTCTGGCCGGTGGTCGGTAGCCGCTGCAGCGCGACGAAACGCTCGAGCGTAAGCTGCTATGATCGCGGCGCAGCCATGAACTGTCCTGCAGAATTGTTTCTGGAATATTGGGTATTGCTGGTGGGTAGAATGTTAAGTGAATTATCTTCGATGTTCAGTCAGACTCATAACTTGAGACCGACTGTGGTTAAAAAAAAAAAAAAGTAATACAGTTGGACGCGAACAGGCGACTATAAGTTTAGAACGCATGACGCTTGCCACTAGACCAAGGGGCTCACATACTCCGACAACGTCTCGGAAGTAGACAACACTTCCTCCTAACACTTACGCACCTTACAGTGTTGCCAGATTGCGCATATGGCCGGACTTAGAGTTGTCAGGGGCGGTCAGTTTTATTGGCCACCTTAAGTGAATGACTCGGACTTAGTCTCTGTGGCGGCCGGCCGGCGGTCAGTTTTATTGTCTAAGACTGTACATTTTCCAGTCATATTAATGTAACCGCCTGTCAAAAGCCTGATAAAAAACTTTAACAGCACGGATCACTCTGAGATGTGACGTAATAGAGTCAACGAAATGCTAGAAGGTACCAACTGGGCCGTGGCCATCTGTGCTAGGTTTCTCGGTTAGAATCCGTTGTGCGTACAGCCCGATCTAGAAGCCATACATATTCTCGATTTCGGTTAAATCCGGAGACTTGGCCAGGGGAGTACTGTAAAATCATGCTGGTGCTCTTCAGGCAACACACGGGTACTGTGAGATCTGACACAGGTTGCATGTTGGTATATGCCAGCATGTGAGGGTGGACGTGATCCCCAAGGATAGATGCATACGTGCACTAATTCATTGTGCTTTCTTTAATGAAGATATAACCCAAGGAATGCCACGAAAACATTTCGCGACAATAACCCTCCGACGATTGTTGCAGGATATTTGCTCTCAGACGTCGTACATGCCAACGGCTATATGTCGGATGGAACATGAAATGCGTCGGATGGAGCATGAAATGTGATTCATCTGAAGAGGCCACCTGTCGCAACTCAGTGAACGACCAGTTGCGGTATTGGCGTGCAAATTACAGGCCTCGTCGTCAATGAATAGCAGTCATCGTGGGCAACTGAACAAGGCGCCTGCTCCGGAGGCCCGTATGCAGCAACGTTCGCTGAACCGTCCCTGAGGAGACACTGTTGGTAGCCCATTGGTTCATCTGAGCGGTCAGTTGCTCAACTGCTGCTTGCAAGTGGTTGCATGTCTATTTACTCGTATATGTCTCCATAGCCGTCTTTCACCCCTGTCATCTGTGGCCCGTGGAGCACCACAGTTGTTTTAGCACCGGTTTTCTATATAACTCCATTTTGCCATGCACTGTATACTTGAACCATTGTGACACAAGATCAGTCTACAGACTTAATCGTTTCGGCAATGTTACCACTCTTTCCCTGAAAGCCAATGATCACACTCTTGGGGACATCAGGTCAATCTCTCCGTTCCGCATGTCGACAACGACTGCGCTGTTTTACGCGTCCACCTGACACGTTTCATGTACCGCCTACTGCTAGTGTTGCCACCTATCGTCTGCAAGTGGTTATTGTCCGTTGACATTGAATACACATGGTGTTCCCATTATTGTTGTATGTATGTTGTATGTTAACCGGGGGTCTAGAAACGACGGAGAGGCTCCGTCCCCGCCGCAGCCGCAATGGTCCACAATCCCCCGACGACTACCGCAGTCCACTTCACCCCTCCGCCCCCCCCCCCCACACTGAACCCAGGGTTATTGTGCGGTTCGACCCCCGGTGGAACCCCCAGGCAGCGTCTCACACCAGACGAGTGTAAGCCCTATGTTTGCGTGGTAGAGTAATGGTAGCGTAAGCGTACGCGGAAAACTTGTTTGCGCAGCAATCGCCGTTATAGCGTAGCTGAGGCAGAATAAGGGAAACCAGCCCGCATTCGCAGAGGCAGATGGAAAACCGCCTAAAAACCATCCACAGATTTGCCAGCTCGCCGGACCTCGACACAAATCAGCCTGGCGGATTTGTACCAGGGACCAGGTGCTCCTTCCCACTCCGGAAAGCCGTGCATTAGACCGTTCGGCTAACCGGGAGGGCCACATTAATGCTGCTGGACCGTGTATATTCAGCCACAATCACCAAAAAAATTGTGTAGCTACAAAATTGTCTGCTTTCCATGGTGGGCTTTTCACAGCACTCCTGACTACCGTCAATACGTGGCAGAACTTTCACTCATTCAGATGTAGGCTTGAATTAGTCGTTGCATGGTCCTATGGGATCCAAATTGTCCCACCCTTCAGTGGCAATTCTGCGTACGTCGCGTCACGTCGCGTAGCACGGGGTCGTCATCTACGTCCTAAAACAACTCGTGTCAATCAATCCTGCACACTTTTTGTTGTGTTCTAGTCCTTGTAACAGGCAGGCCACTCCATTCTGAAGATCCTAGTATGCCGAAAGAATGTGTTCTCAAGCGATTTATCATCCATAAAGATGAAACTGTCATCAACAACTTCCCGTTTTCATCGATCCCATACATTTATTATTTTGTTTCTGTCCGTGTAACAGGTCACTCCATACTGAAGATGCAGGTAGCCTGAAGAGAGTGTTCTCATACGAGTTATTGTTCTCATGGAAGTTATCATCAACAAATATGAAATCTTCACAAAAATCTACTCGTTTTAATCGATACCACACATTTTCGAGTGTGTTTTTGTCCTGGTAACAGGCAGGCCACTCCATTCTGAAGATCCTAGTATGCTGAAGGAAGGTGTTCTCATGCGAGCTATCATCCACAAAAATGAAATTGTCACCAAAATTTTGGCAATGTGGTCACATTATTGGCTGCAGAATCTCGTCCCTGTCCGTAGAGCAGTGAGACTTGGCCTCAACAATCACGAGACGTGTATGATGGCCCATGTAATGTTACCTCAGAACATCGCTGTGCAATCACCTTGTTGCACATGTGGGACACAGTACTGGAGGCGTGAGATTTTACTGGGTTGCTTCTAAACACATTGTCTTACTACATTCAGATCCAAGTTTCGTCTGTAAACAACATCCAGTGTCAATCCTGGGCCATGCATTCTGTATGACTTGTTATCCATCTGCAATGGAGTCCAAGGTCATCCTCATGGTTGCCAGGAATTGAGATTCGTTTCATGCCATCGTTTTTGCGCGACACATGTTGTTTTGTGGCCTCTTTGAACGCCAAATTGAGATCTGGAACACACAGCCCACGATTCCTTTGACGCAAAAGTCGTAGATATCGATTGTCCTTTGCACCTGTCGACTGCGGATGGCCTGTGAGGTGTAGGTCCTCAAATCTACCTTCAATTGGAACTTATTCCAAGTCCGCATTACATCATTTTCCCACGTCGAGCAACTTCCCTGGTTGACAAGCCTTCTTCCTGTAACATGATGATGCGGACCCGATCATTCGTGTCCCCACTGGTTGTCTACTTTCACCTCAAACGCTGTAATCCATTCGAATGTGGCTTTCAAACAGTAGGTAGTGGTGACGGCAATTGTTTTTATGTCTACAAACAACATCAGTGATGACCTTCCAGTCGGTACAGGAATAGTCACAACAACAACAAAAATGCAGAATGCGTGCACCAGGATTGGAAGGTGACGCAAAACTTCAGTTAATGTGTGTGTAAAATGAAATACCTGTTGAATCTTAGCCTGTCACCTGCAGGAGAGCAATATCGAAATTCATTGAACTTGACATCAGATTTGGAGACCACGTGGGGAATGATACGAAGGGGTTTTATTTTTGACCTTAGAAGGAAAATGTAGCATGTCGCACGAAGCAAGAAAAGCATAAGAGCCAAACTAGGTCATGAGAAGAGGGCATTACCCGCAAAAATGAAGCCTATATGGAACATTCAGTTACCAGTTTGGGGAAAAACTTTCTAGGAATGTGCGTTTGGATTGCTGGCGTATAGCATTTTATTGAAGTGAACAAATTATGTACTGCATGGGAGGTGGGCGGAGGAGGGATACAGAAATGAGAAGAATCGAAGCATTTGAGTTATGGTGGTGCTGGAAGTCCACCATAGTTACAGACAATGAGTATGTGAAGGAATTCTGCTACCCTGGTCGGCCGGTGTGGTCGAGCGGTTCTAGGCGCTTCAGTAGGAGCCACACAGCTGCTATGGTCGCAGGTTCGAATCCTGCGTCGGGCATGGATGTGTGTGATGTCCTTAGGTTAGTTAGGTATAAGTAGTCCTAAGTTCTAGGGGATGATGACCTCAGATGTTAAGACGCATAGTGCTCAGAGCCATTTGAACCATCTTCTACCCTGGAAGCAAAATCATGCATCTGTCAAAACTGGCATCAATTTGGGGAAACAGCCACTAAACGTGTACTTTAGAACACAGCATTGCATGGAAGTGAGTTGGACACTGGGTAAGAAGACCGGAAAAGAGGCGAATTAGTGGCCTGGTGTGAAAGAAATGATGAAATCCTCTGCAGAGTCAGCGAGGAAAGGAATAAGTTGCAATAGAGCATGAGACGACACATCCGGCGATAACTGGCACCTTTGGAATGTAAAAGTAATTGGTATATATCCGACAAATAATTGAGGACAATGGGTATAATGCTGTTCTGAGATGAAGAGTTTGGCAAAGGAGATGAAGCAGTGGCGGATTGCATCAAACAACTCAGAAACCTATTGACCACAAAATAAAAGCAAAAGACTGTTGTTTGCAGCGCTTCTAAAGCATTAGAAAAAGGTAAAATACTTTATGAATTAATTTAAATTTGTTGTTATTACTTTGCATTGAATGACGAAATTTCACAGTGGTCGTGGGTAAATCAGTGTGAAGATGTTATATTGCACACATTGCACACTCTCTCCCAGAAAGCAATGTTCCATGCCTAAACACAGGCTTCTTCACGCTGCCCAGTGTACAAAGCGCTCGACGCTAATTATTACCTTTGTACTCCACAGGGAGCCGGGTTTGCTTCCCCACAATTGTACCTCAGTAGCGGAGGCTTATGCTCAGTCTATACGTCGTAATTATTCTTTTTCATATCGCTCAATTCACTGAGCTCTCGACTCCAGTTTTCTGGTTAAATTCCACTCATTCATTGCCGCACCAAAGGTAGTTTGTTGTACTGTGGCTTTTTGTCCTTATCAGCACCTTCCCATAACTTATAACCAAGAGTGCTTCTCCAACAAACAGGCTTCCAGTCAATTCTTTCCGTCATTACTTGCAATTTTTCACCGTCGCAGTTTACTGCTTTATTTCCTCTTTCTTTAAATATGTATATAAACTTCTTCAATTCTACGTCATATTTTTTTTTACTTTTAGTGTCTTTTGCTTGGTTGTTGAGGTTTGAACTGATCACCCTAAACTCTGTTGTCATTTCTTGTTAACTGAACCGTCTTGCGTCCTTGTATCTAGTCCACAGAAGCTATAATCTAAGAATTTCATAATCATCGCTAATCTGTGTCTTTAACTTCTTTGTGCATCTAATTTACTCGCATTTCAGCTACTGATCAACAGATAGATATCATAGTAATCTAGATCTGGACTTCTTGTAATTTAAGATTCGCTGACACTTCGAAATATTTCATTCTCATTCTACAGAGGTTGGAAGCTCCTGTATCCAATTTTCTGTGTTTGAGGATTAAATTTGAATTTTGAAATTCTGTCACACGAAAATCGTTGTTCCCTTACTTCATCCAAACATATTTCGACACTTATGTGTCATTTTCAGCATGAATGCTGTTTCTTCCTGTAAAATATTATACAAAACATATGGTGGATTCGCTATATTAGGCATTTTATTTTGTTATTATTGCATTGATTTTAAAGGTAGCACTGCAAGGTACATATCATCGCTCAAAGGGAAAATGTTTTTGATGTTTTCCCGAGAGTAACAATAATACATGTTCTGTACTTGACGTTTGCCGTCATAAATTCTGAGTGTGTGTGTGTCTGTTGTAACTACATACCTGTTTTACAATCTTTCTAAAAGACAATCACCACACCTTCCGATCTTATTATATCTGAGTGTGTGTGTCTGTTGTAACTACATACCTGTTTTACAAGTCTTTCTAAAATACAATCACCACTCCTGATCTTATTATATCTGAGTGTGTGTGTGTGTTTTAACTACTTACCTGTTTTACAAGTCTTTCTAAAAGACAATCACCACTCCTTCCGATCTTATTATACAAACATAAACCAGATCTGGTTTGAATTCAAAGCATTAGTATCAACGGTAGCTAAGAAATATATACGACCTAAATTAATAAGCGATGGTACTGATCTCCCATGGTATACCAAACAAGTCATAACACTGTACCAAAAGCAACGAACAAAAGCATGCCGAATTTAAAAGAACACAAAATCTCCAAGATTGGCGATGTTGTACAGAATCTCGAAATTTTGCGAGCTACTTTTAGTAGTTTTCACAATTAAGCTCTGTCTCTAAATTGGCAGAAAACTCAAAGACAGTCTGGTCACATGTAAAGTACACTAGCAGCAATACTCAGTCAATACTTTCAACGCGCGATAAATATGGTGATGTCACTGATGACAGTGCTAATAAAGTAAAGTTAGTAAACCGGTTTTCGGGAACGTCCTCACCAAAGAACACGAAGTAAATATTATAGAATTCGAATCCAGAACAACTGCCAACATGAGTAGCTTAGAAGTAGATATCATCGGTGTACCGAAGCACCTTAAATCACTTATTAAAGGCAAGGCCTCCAGTTGAGATTGTACACCTATTAGGTTCCTTTCAGAGTACGCTGATAAAACGACTACGTACTTATCGATCATTACACAGCCGCTCGCTCATCGAAAGTTGCGTGCTTAAAGACTGGAAAGTTGCACAAGTCACTCCAATACTCATGAATGGAAACAGGAGTAATCTGTACAATTACAGACCCATTTCGTTAACGTAGATTTACAGTAGGCTTCTGGAACATGTACTGTATTCGAACATTATGAATTACCTCAAGGAAAACGATTTACTAAAAAACACCTAACACGTATTCAGAAAATATCCTTCTTGTGAGGCACAACTAGCTTTTAATTCTCACGAAGTAATGAGTGCTATCGACAAGGGAGGTCAAACTAATTCCGTATTCCTTACAAACGCCTCCTAATAAAATGCCTATGGAGTATCGCCTCAGTTGTGCGACTGGATTCATGTGTTCCTGTTAGAAAGGTCACAGTTTGTGTTGACTGACAGGAAGTCATCGAGTAAAACAGGATTGATATCTGGTGTTCCCCAAGGAAGTGTTATACCCACTGCTGCTCCTGATCTACATAAATGATATAGGAGACAATATGAGCAACTCTATTAGATTGTTTGCAATGACGCTGTCGTTTACCGTCTTGTATGGTCATCAGATGATCAAAACCAATTGCAAACTGATTTAGACAAGATATCCGAATAGTGCTAAAAGTGACAATTGACTGTGAATAATGGAAAGTGTGAAGCCATTCACATGAGTACTAAAAGAAATCCGCCGAATTTCGGTTAGAAGATAATTTACATGAATCTAAAGGCTGTAGATGTAGCTCCTAAAGAGATAGCTCTTCTGGAGTATTGCTGTGTGGTGTGGGATCCGCATCAGAAGGGACTGACAGAGGACATACTAAAAGTTCCAAAAAGGGCAGCTCGTTTCGTATTATCGCGAAACAGGTGAGAGAGTACACGGACATGATAAGGGAATTGGGGAGGAAATCATTGAAACAAAGGCATTTTTCGCTACGGCAAGATATTCTCGTGAAATATCAACTTTCTCCTCACCTAAAACGAGAGAAATGATCATTATGATGAAATAAGAGAAATCATAGCTCGTAAGAAAGATCTAAGTGTCGTTTGTTCCCCGTGGCTTTCGAGAGCGGAAAGGAAGAGAAATAGCTTGAAGGTACTTCCACGACCAGGTATTCAGTTGTGAATTGCTAAGTAATCATGTAGATGTAGAAGTACATGTAGATGTAGCTGAAACAAAGTTTTGAAAAAGTATGTTACCATAAAAATCTAGAGATGTTAACTTTTCTCACTGCTAACCAGTTTCAAAAATGTTCAAATGTGTGTGAAATCTTATTTGATTTAACTGCTAATGTCATCAGTCCCTAAACTTACACACTACTTAACCTAAATTATCCTTAGGACAAACACACACACCCCTGCTCGAGGGAGGACTCGAACCTCCGCCACGACCTGCCGCACAGTCCATGACTGCAGCGTCTGAGACTGCTCAGCTAATCCCGCGCGGCTAACCAGTTTATCTCGTTGTTTTTGTCCATAGTGACACCAATTTCATGCGAATTTTGTGTGTGTGTGTGGTGTGTGTGTGTGTGTGTGTGTGTGTGTGTGTGTGTGTGTGTGTGTGTTTTTGCATAACAGAGGATGTTTGATTGTTAGCTTTCCTCTGAGGAATCGTATTTATGTAGCTGATTATGTGTGGAAAACAATGTTTTATTGCATAGTGTTGTGCAAACATTCTAACGTTATTTCTTTGCACTGCTGGCTTATGTATGTGGCAGTTCTCTTCTGGAGTTTATGGTAGAGAATAGTTTCAATATAATTTGAGTAGTGGCTTTCCCTTTTTTACTTGATATGCAGAGTGGATCTCTACAATCAACTTTTAAGGTTCTGAGAAGCGCAGAAACCTAGTTTTAAAACGCCGTTATGTTTGGTCTATGTTAATATGTTAGGATAAACTACAAATTGACTAATAGTCAAATTTGTTTTAGGTATTGTCAGTCCAGATATGCTTGTGTTTTATTGTATTGCTTGTGAAGTATGATATGTGTAGTGCTAGTCTCTTTCTTTCTTCAGTGTTTTTCCCACACTACAGACTTTTTTTTTTACTGTAAGTATCTTCTATACAGTGTTTCTCTTAAGATGATGTTCTTCTTGACTCTATGTTGTGGTTAGTGCTTTATCCAAGGTTAATTCCTTCCTCGTTTATTTTTTTATACTGTCTATTTTATCGTTTGTATATTGTAGCCACACTCTTTGCGTACATATTGTCAAGAGCTCCTGAGAGTGGTTATAAACTCAATTACTGGTAACATTAAGTCTGGGTTTCATGAACCTAAAAGTTTAATGTTTATATGTCACCGAATAACTGGACTGGTTGTGAAAAGTTGTTCTTGTGGTTATGCGTTTCCTAAGCCTCCCAAATTGTGTTTGTTGTTTACTGTAATAATGTCACTTTACTGCTGTACTGTCTGTATCATCCATTACACAAGTAATGCATACATGGCGATACCAATTTATAAGTTTATATTCTTTTGAACATTTAATTGTTTTGCAGAGCTATATGAGAAAACCGATTTATAGGCCTTTAGTGTATAGAATTGTTAAATGTGAAGTGACTCTGCTCTGTTTAGAGCTGTAGAATGGTAGCAATTCCTTCTATTGATTCATCTGTAATGTTCCCACATTTCTTCATTTGTTGTTTGATAATGTCAATTTGTTCTGTTCACAAATTTGTGTAGATATATGTGATGACAAAGAGTGTAGGTTTCACTGTTGCCGGTGTATGTCTTTTACTTTTCCTGTCGACTCATTTTAATTTTGTAGTTTCATCTTATTTGTGAAAGTGTGGACTACTTGTCTGTTTGAAGGGTCGCATTCGTGTATTTTTGGTACATAACGAAGTGTGAATGCACTGGGTTTCATTAAAACATATTCCTTCTTCGTACAGTTTACAGCCCTTAGTGATTAGGTAAGAGGAAAACTTCCCTTGCTTGAAAATGCACATACTTAAGCTGTACTAAGATGGTTGTACCTGAGATACACTTCATGCTCACTTCGATCACTTTGGTTAGCAACTGAAATGGGTGGCATTATGAGTCAATTATGACTCAGTATCTATTGTGCCAACACACACCTATAATAAATACTGTTCTTTATTGCAAAACTAAATGGAGGAAGAAGGAAGAAAGATTAAAACACTTTTGGCCGATTAAGTACGCGTGTTGGACTGAGACTCAAATCTAAATTCATGCTTCCGCTAACAATGCTCTTACAGACAGAGATATACACTGCAGCTTTGATTTTCAGTTAGACACCCGTCGACAACCTGTCAGGAAATTTCAGAAGAGCACACATTCTGCGAAAAGTGATTCTAGACTCGTTACACTTGTCAGCAGTTTCTTCTGAGTCAACGGACAACGTAAAGCGAGGAAACGTTGTTAGTTGGCACCTCATTCTTGACAGAGTTGTGTCTTTCCTCCTAGTAGGAAGAAGAAAGTAAAACATTAAAGTTATACAACCAGCTGATTAAACGAGCTGATAACAGCATATGCAACAAATTCTAATTTTTGTTGTGTCCTGGACAAGGTTCGACAAAAGAATCGGGTTCTTAAATACAAGGAATCACTTGGCACAGTAGAAGAAGAACAGAGTAATGCACATGAAGTTGTAGCGAGGAATTCTTTGGTGTGCAGATTCTCTAAAAATCATCCTTCCAAACCAAGGGAAACTATAGGGTATCGAATAACCTCTCGAGCCTCGACAACAACTGAGATTCGTGAGGGCCTATTAGTTTCGATAAGCCATATGTAAATTTATTTTTCCTTGTGAACCTATTTTCGTCGCAGCAACCTTCAAAAAAGTTCTTGAGAATCCTTCCTGTAGCTTTCATATCGCTGTAAATGAGGGTGCGATAGAGGAGATGTCGGCTGAGAGGAAAACGATGTTGTGCATTTGTAGACTTATTAAAGAAGCTTATAGAAAATATTTCGAGGCTAATCGAAAATAATTGCGGGGCTAATTGTGTGTAGAGGAAACTCTTTAGAAAAATAAAGTTTAAGTTTCTACCCGCCAATATTATAGAATTATGCTACCGAAAAATTGTGGACAGTAACCATTACTGTAAAAGGAAACTGCGTAATGAGGTAATCTGCTTCCTCATCGGACGGTTCATTTTGTCAGTAATTACATGAAGTGCCTTATGATGAACTGGAAACTTCGTGTTAATTAGAAAAATGAAATTAAGAAAGCAATTTAACGCCTCCCACAGCACATTTTCAAGAACCCAATGTAATTGCCACACCAAAATTGAAAGAATAAAACCAGACCGTAACTGTTTATCGCCTGCGAATGAAGTGTAACACCGGCGATAAAAGACGTTCTCGATGAAAAATTGAAAGTCTTTCACCTAATAAGGGTACAATATAAACGTTGGTCAAAAAGTAACACACTCCGCTGTAACTACACTGGTGTGCAAAGCTTAACGACGCAATTAACTTTCGCAATACGTGTCACTGACAAGAAGCCTAGCTCGACAAAACTTGATCCGTCAGTAACAAGAACTGTTATAGCACAATACAGTATAATTACGCAATGATACGAACAGAAATTACACTTTTATTCAAAGGCAATAACTACACTGTAGTCATCGAGATTTATGTTGGTTTGCCTGAACATTACAGAAGGCGGAACATGGGTCTTAACAAGCTGTGTGATCACCACGGACGACAATGCATGCTCTCCAATGTACTCCCATGCTGACTATAAGGTTGGTAAATGGGTTTTGTGGTGGGGCGTTTCATTCCGAGCCGGCCACTGTGGTCGAGGGGTTCTAGGCGCTTCAATCCGAAACCGAGCGGCTGCCACGGCCGCAGGTTCGAACCCTGCCTCGGGCATGGACGTGTGTGATGTCCTTACGTTAGTTAGGTTTAAGTAGTTCTAAGTTCTAGGGGACTGATGACCTTAGATGTTAAGTCCCTTAGTGCTCAGAGCCATATGAATCATTTGAGCTTCCTTCCCCAAACAGCTGAACGTATCCGCTTATAGCGAAATGTGGGAACACTTAATGCACCCAGGAACGTTGTCGAACATGATTGTTTTGGTGGACCAGGTGTGATGGTGTGGGGAGGTATAATGTTGCATAGGCGTGCTGACGGCGGAATCTTTGAAAATGGCACCTCACCGGACGTTACTATGACACTTTACTCCTAACTCAAGGTCGTATTTTCGGGAAGGGAAGGAGAGGGCAGTTCAGTCGGTCGTGACTCCATTTTTTTGGAGGACCATGTGCAGTCGCATGACAAGACGAACCAAAGAGATATTCAGCGTTCTGTTGGACGAAAGTGGTGGAAGAAGAGCGAAACTTTTGAGAAGAGGACTTTAGGGTCTCATTCACTCAGTTTGCATGGAGTCATCCCGAGCCATCGCAACGTCATATTATCTGACACTGATTCCTACACACACGCTATTCAAATTGACATTATGATTCTGGAGGTCTTTCTGACCTAGCATTCTGGAGTCATACACTCTGTCTTCTACTTTGCTTTCATGCTTTGACTCTGATTCCTGTATTCACCACGATGTCTACTTACAGTCTGTAATATACTCAGTTACCAATCTGTTTTGTATGGTTTTCTTTTCTCTGCAATATTATCGATAATCAACATTCGACTACGTTTCTGCTACCCCATATACACTTCCAACGGTTCAGATGGTGAGCGCCTCTAAAGACTACGTGCAACTGCGACAATAGAACGGCATTTAGACTGCCCGTTTTCGTTGTACCTGTGGTCAAGGGGAAGCCGGCAGGGCACCTCAGCGTTCGGCCAGAGATCTGGCTGTTCTCTGAAAAAAAATTGAGTGAAGGGATCAACAACACAACGAACTCACACGGATGTCATGTGACGTCCGTTACGATCAAATACAACGAGCAATAACGAACAAAATGCAAAAAAAAAAAAAAAAAAAAAAAAAAAAAAAAAAAAAAAAAAAAAAGGGGGGGAGGGGTTGCTTCTTCGAATAGTAAACAAAAAGACCTCAGTTCCGGTTTCGAAATCTACCATCACCTACATATGATTAATAATCAGCATTGGCGGCCGAAGATTTCTGGCATAAGAACTCACCCACCTTCTGCCAACAGCCTTGTCGAGGATGGCGGTGGAGAGGACAGAGGCTTGGGGCACTCTCTTGTCGTAGGGGTGGATTAATGCCCCTAAAGGCGGAAGAATCAGCAATGATCAATTGCACAAGGCAATGGGAACCACTGCATTAAAGACCCATAACGTAAATCCACAGGGACTGTGGTCTGTAATTGCGCAAGTTTCATTATGATCTCTCCATTGGCAAAAGATTCTTGAATAGTCCCTCGTTCAGATCTCCGGAAGGGATTACAGAGAAGGCGATGACGATGAGAAAAAGATTGGATAACCAACGAAAGGTTAATGTTCTACGAGTCGGGGCGTGGAATGTCCGAAGCTTGAACGTGGTAGGGAAGCAAGACAATCTGAAAAGAAAAATGCAAAGGTTCAACCTAGATATCATAGGGGTCAGTGAAGTGAAATGGAAATAAGAAAATGATTTCTGATCACGTGAATATAGGGTAATATGAACAGCAGCAGAAAACGGTATAATGGAAGTAGGATTCTTTATGAATAGGGTAGTAGGGCAGAAAGTGTGTTACAGGGAAAAGTTCAGTGATAGGATTGTTCTTATCAGAATCGACAGCAAACCAACACTGACAACGGTGATTCTGGTATATATGCCGACGTCACAAACTGAAGAGATAGGGATAGTATATGAGGATACTGAAAGGGTAATACAATACGTAAAATGAAATATGAAAACCTAATAGGTATGGGACCGGAATGCAGTTGTAGGGGAAGGAGTAGAAGGAAAGAGAAAGACTAATGCGTTCTGTTGTAAATTTGAGCTCTTAATAGCAAATACACTGTTCAAGAATCACAAGAGGAGGGGTCCAGGTGATACGGGAAGATTTCAGTTAGATTACATAGTGTTCAAATGGTGCAAATGGTTCTGAGCACTATGGGACTTAACATCTGAGGTCATCATTCCCCCCCTCCCCCCTAGAACTTAGAACTACTTAAACCTAACTAACCTAAGGACATTACACACATCCATGCCCGAGGCAGGATTCGAGCCTGCAACCGTAGCGGTCGCGCGGTTCCAGACTGAAGTGCCTAGAACCTCTCGGCCACACTGGCCGTCACATCATCGTCAGAAACTGAATTGAAAGGCATATGCAGGATCAGATATTGACTCAGATCACAAAGTAGTAGTGATGAAGAGCGCGCTGAAGTTTAAGAGATTAGTCAAGAACAATGAATACACAAAGAAGTGGGATACGGAACTACCATAGCGATAACGAATTTCTGAGTAGGTAGTGGAGTTGAAAAGATATGGACACAAAAGGTAATCACACAAATTGGAAAGGAAAACATGGTGCATAAAAGGTAACTAAGAAGAAACCATGGGTAACAGAAGAAATACTTCAGTTGCTCGATGAAGGAAGGAAGTATAAAAAAAGGTAAGAGAAATTCAGGAATAAAGAAATACAAGACGCTAAGGAATGAAATAAGTAGGAATGTGGATAAGCTAAGACGAAATGGCTGCATGAAAAATGTCGAACTCGAAAAAGAAATGATTGTAGGAAGAACTGAGTTAAGGTATACGAAAGGCAAAACAAACTTCGATGAAATTAAAAGCAAGGGTGGTAACATTCAGAGTGCAACGGAAATTTCACTGTTAAATGCAGAGGACAGAGAGGGTAGGTGGAAAGAATACATTGAATGCCTCTATGAGGAGGAGAATTTGTCTGGTGAGATAGAAAAAGAAACAGGAATTGATTTAGAACAGATACCGGATCCAGTATTAGAATCAGAATTCAAGAGAGCTTTGGAGGACTTAGGATAAAGTAAGGCAGAAGGGAAAGATAAAATTCCACAAAAATTTTTCGAACCGTTTGCGGAAGTGGCGACAAAGCTACTGTTTACATTCTTGTCTTACAGCCTTTTTAATGCGAGCACGTTCAATCCGAACATCGAAAATGTCATGATGGAAATAAAAAAAAGGTTCAGGAGTGTAATTAAAATTCAGGGTTGAAGGACATTGCTGTCCTGTGTGAAAGTGAAGAAGGATTACATGATGTGCTGAATGTAATGAACAGTCTCTTTTGTATAGAATATGGATCGAGAGTAAATCGAAGAAAGAAGAAGGTAATGAGAAGTAGCAGAAATGAGAACAAAGAGAAACTTAACATCGGGCTTGATGGTCCCGAGGTTAGGTGAAGGAAGTCTGTTACTTAGGCAGCAAAATAACCAATGACTGACAGAGCAAGGAGGACATCAAAAGTAGGCTAGCACTGGCAAAAAGGGCATTCCTGACCAAGAGAAGTCTACCAGTATCTAACATAGGCTTTAATTTGAGGAATCGAATCATCTGAGATGTGGTGCTAAAAAAGGAATCTTAAAAATTAGATGAACTGGTAAGTTAAGGAATCAGGTTCTGCACGGGTCGGAGAGGAAAGCAATACGTGGAAAACACTGACAAGGAGAAGATACAGAATGACAGGACATCCGTTAAGACATAAGGGAATGATTCCCATGGGGCTAGAGGGAGCTGTAGAGGGCAAAAAGTCTAGACAGAGATTGGAATACATCCAGCAAATAAGTGAGGATGTAGGTTGCAAGTGATGCTCTTAGACGAAGAGGTTGGTACAGGAGAGGAATTCATTGCGAGTCGTTTCATACAGTTAGAAGACTGATGACTCAAAAAAAAAAAAAAAAAAAATCTTCTGACCGTTTTGATTCGGCCCGCCACGAATTCCTCTACCGCGAAAATCTCTTCATTTTAAAGTAGCAATCGCAACCCATGTCCTCATTTATATGCTGGATGTTATCCAGTTTATGTTTTCCCCTTCAGTTTTCCTCACTACTGCACCGCCTAGAAGCATGATGTCTTAGCAAATGTCATATCTTCCTGTCAGTTCTTCTTTTCAATGTTTTCCACTTACATTGACGGGAAAAAATTCTACATCTCGAGGATAATAAATGTACTAGTTATGGTTTCAACGTCATCCGCCAATAGGTAGCGTAGTGGCATAGCAACCTGAATGACATCTGTATCTATATCCTTTAATAATAAATTCTCACAGCCAGAAGAATCAGTTTGGTGCAAATGTGTGAACCAGACAGCCTAGCCTCAGAGTCGCACTCGTGTTTCCTACAGCCAGCTGAGCAAGCTTAAAAGCGCTCAAATTGGGGTTTTACGAGTGGCTAGAAGGCCACTGGGAGAACTGTCACACAAGTTGGAGGTGCTGAGTCAGTTGTGTGACGATGTTAGTATCAGTGGTCACGTGAACATCCTCACATCAATAAACGAGGTTCTGGACATCCACTCAGCACAGATGCCCGTCAGGATCGTCGTATTGTAAGGGTAGCAATGGCAAGTTGTACAGCTACCACAGGACGGATACGAAACTTTGTTAGCCCAGACGTGCCAACACGAAATGTTGCGAACCAGTTATTAGCAGTGGGATTACAGGCACGCACATCTCAAGCCTGTGTTCCAGTCAGGCCGCAGCATCGACTTGCATGAGTCTACTGGTGCGGTCAGAGGATCACTTGGAAGGTGGAATGGCGCGCGAGGTCTTTAGCTAAGAAAAAAAATTCTCTCTGCGCGCCGGTGATGGTCGTTTGCGCCTACGACGTAGACCTGGTGTGTGCTGTCACATAAGAGTGCATTCGTCCAAGACACAATGGCTCCAATCCAGGACTTACGGTATGGGGTGTGATAAAATAAAACATTTGTCAATCTTCAATGTTTCTGGAAGAGACGTTAACGAGTGGTCGGTACCTACAGAATGCTGTCAGACCTACCCTTTTGTCGTTCTTGTGACAGGAAGGCGATGTGTTGTTCCAATAGGGATGCGTGGAATAACAATAATTGACATCTGTACACTCGACTGGGTGACATAGTTAGCGCCTGGTTTGACGTCCGTGTAAGCTACAGCACTTATTAATATGGGTGGTTCAACATGGGTAGATAGCTGGTATCTCAGAATCGCTTCTGCTTTTGATCTGAAAATGTACTCACTTCATGTACTCCACATGCACCGTTGCAGCTATAAATCTTCAGTGAACTGGAAATCTCCAAAAGGGTACACTAATTTTTTTCTGGCAGTGCATTCCTTTCTTCACCGATTCAACGGAGAACCAACTGATTCCTTATAAATCCACCTAATTCTTCTTTAGCGGTACATCTCAGATCCTTCAATTCTCTGCTGTTCCGGTTGTTCCACCGTCCATGATTCACTACCATACAATTATGTACCACAAACTTACATTCTCAGAAATTTGTTCCTCAAATTATGGCCTATGTCTGTCATCAGTATAGGCTACTTCTCTTGGCCAGGAATGCCATCTTTTCTTGTGATAGTCTCCGTTATGTCCTCTTTTCTTTGTCTGTGAAGTGTTATATTGCATCCAAGGTATCTGACCTCCATAACTACGTCTACATTTTTAACACCAATTTTGATGTTAAGTTTCTCGCTTCTTTTATTTCTGCTACTTCTCCTTACAATCTGTACATTAGATGTTCAATAACATTCAACACGCCCTGTAATCCTTCTTCACTTTCACTAGGTATAGCAATGTCATCAGCGAATCTTATCTTTGATATCCTTTCACTTTAAATTTCCGTTTCTTGAACCTTTCTCTTATTTCCGTTATTACTTCTTCGATGTATGAACTGAAAATAGGGGCGAAATGCTACCTCCCTGTGTCATATCCTTTCTAATCCGAGCTCTTTGTTCTTGATCATTCAACATTATGGCTTCTTCCTGGTTCTTACCCATCTTTCCCTATAGCTTCCTATTTTTTCAGAGTTTCGAAAATCTTTGCTTCCACTTTCAAGCGCACATGGGATCTGCGTATATCGTTCGTTTACCTTTCCTAAAGGCAAACTGATCTGCATCTAACAGTTCATCAATTTTCTTTTCCATTCTTCTGTATATTATTCTCGTCAGCTGCTTTGGCGCATGAACTGTTAACATAATTGTGCGACAGTTCTCGCTGTTTTCGGACGTTGCTACCTTCAGAACTGTGTGGCTTATATTTTTCCGAAAGTCTGATGGTATGTCGCTAGTCTTATATATTCTACACGCCAGCTTGAATAGTAGTTTTGTTGCTGTTTCCCCTAACGATTTACGAAATTCGATGGAATGTTATCTATCCCCTCTATCAGAGTTCTTTTAATTCTGACCAATACTGGAACTCCTATGTCTTCCATATCAACCTCCAATTTCTTCTTCTATCAATTCATCAGACAAGTTCTCCCTCTCACTGAAGACGTTCAATATACTCTTTGAACTTGTCCGCTCTCTCCTCTGCGTTTCACAGTGTAATTTTCACGGCAATTTTAATGTTACCACTCTTGTTTTTGATTTCACCGAAGGTTGTTTTAACTTTTCCATTCGCTGAGTCAGTCCTTCCAATGATCATTTCCTTTTCGATTTCAACACGTTTTCTCTGCAACCGTTTTGCCTTGGCCCTCCTGCACTTAGTGTTTATTTCATTCCCAAGTGGTCATCCCTGTCCTTTACTAACCATTTCTGTATCACTTCCCTCCGCCTATGAATTGCAGTATTCTTTCTGTCCCCTAAGGTTTATTCAAAGTTACCTCCCTTGTATTTATTATTGTCTATCCAACATCCGTGATCGGCCTTGTTAGAGATCCTTCTCTTCAGCTGAACTATCTAATGTGCTATTCCTCATTGCAATATCCACATCTTTAGCGAACTTCAAACGTATCTGATTATTCCTGAATACCTCAGTACCTCACTTCCTTCGACTCCGATAGTACCGGATGACCCTCTTAAACTTCAGTCTGCTCTTCATTATTACTAAATAATCTTACATAGAGACTGACTATGGAGGAAGCAGTGAACAGAGAGTTGGTTAAGCCGTTCAGATTGTCACCGGTGGGCAATGAGATGCAGAGACAAAAGCTGTCATCTATTAATCAGAAGCCATGCAACTGACGCTTGAAGATCGTCGTTTTAGCACTGTGACAGTCATATATGTCCCCGTGCACTGTTGATTTCATCATGTGGTGAGATGAAATAGCCAATCCGCTCCTACATGCCAACTTACAGAATCGTGTCCAGCACACAGGCAAATAAGCCCTGAGACTTATATCAATAATTTATATGCAAACGAATAAATTTATAAGCGGCAATGAGAAAGTTATAGTTCTAAAGCAGCCGTCCACAATCGGTATGCCAAACAGACAAAATCGCTGTGACCGTTGAGGCAATCATGCCACCAACGTACCAGGTAGAAGATACCCTTTTGGCTAAATACCGTGACCTGCTGCGTGAAGAAGTCCGTAGCTGCCTGCTGCACATACCCGTCCGACAGCGATCGACACTCCCAGGCCTTTTTCGAAGGACCGAAGGCGTGAGAGCTCAGAACTATAAGGCGGATGCGCTAGAGTCTGCCGGCCGAAATGGCCGTGCGGTTAAAGGCGCTGCAGCCTTGAACCGCAAGACCGCTACGGTCGCAGGTTCGAATCCTGCCTCGGGCATGGATGTTTGCGATGTCCTTAGGTTAGTTAGGTTTAACTAGTTCTAAGTTCTAGGGGACTAATGACCTCAGCAGTTGAGTCCCATAGTGCTCAGAGCCATTTGAACCATCGCTAGAGTCTCCCACTTGAATCGGCCTAAATTCTGCCTTGCGACATTGCAATACGGGGACGTGGGTTATTATGAAGCAGCAGTACAACTTGTGGGAGTTTTCCCGGACGTTTCTGCATAATTTCACGCCGTAATTTTTCCCGCATTGCCCAGTAGCATTCTGCAGTGATGGAGACACTATGTTTCTTGAAGTCAGTAAGACACCGAGATCGACCTCCATCTTGAGTCGAATCGCGACCAGCACAGAACTTAGCGAACCATTCCACAACAGTCGTTTTCAACAGACACGCTGCCTCCTACACATTCTTCATTCTCCGATAGATATCAACTGGTGCTTGTCCTTCGGCAGCCAATAAAAGGATAATGGCACTGTTGAACCGGTTTCAATGCTTTTGGTAATAGCATCGCCGTATTTAACGTTTCCACATTCGCCGCACGCATGTCGGGAAGACACGAAAGCCACACTAATACCTTGTCTACAGGTCGGTGCTTATACAGTAAACCCACATCAGAGTCGTGGTACGTTGCATATACGGTGCAGAAACGACCTCAAACGGAAACTTTATGATCGTCCTTTATAATTGTTATACTTGTCCTTGTGTTAATTTTTTGTTCTTTTTTGACACTTATAACGTGATCAGTGCATTTTACTATACTGTGCAGTTCCCCTAGCCAATCTACGGAGTAATTCCATTTTTAAATTTTTCTCCCTTATACTTTCATTTGTGGTGTCCAACTAAAGCATGTTGTGGCCTAAACGCCAGGTAGAAACGCTGCCTCAGCGAAGGATGTGTTTCCTTCAATATGCGTCTAGTCCCTACACACCAGTCCTGGACGGCCGATGAGGACTTTGGGGGAGAAGTTGTGGCGTAGTCGATAGTCTTAGCGCTAGCACCTGGTTTCAACATAACAAAGATGCTCCTTGCTATTGAAACATTGCGGGCCATACCGATGAGACAGAACTAACAAGGCACACTCACAGAAGTTCTCCGTGCCACCGTTGGCGGGCTGACCTGAAATAGACCGAGACACATACGCGAGGTCACCAGGCTGCGATCCGCTCAACGCCAAATTAACTGCAAGCAGAGACGACTACATAGTTAGAGACAACCAGTTAGACTCTTCAAGTTAAACTGCAAGGAATAAAGATATGGTAGGCGGAAACAAACAAGGCATCTCTTCAGTTACTCCAATGCAACCATACCCCCTAATGTTACAAGGTGGCTTGTGAGATAATTGTGGATAACTTTTCTTTTTACGCTGCAATATGTATGTGAATTTTATGTGTGTTATTGTTATTAATTACTGTCTCTTTGTGATTAATCATATATTTTAGTTACGTTTATGTACTTGTTGTATTTATGCTTTGTTTATATTTGTTGCATTTATGCAGGATTACTAGTGAGAAAAAAAGAGACATATTGTTAAGCTAAATGATCTTTTGGGTGAAATTTCTATTAGTTAATGATAATATAAATTAGTATGCTTCATTTAATCTTTTAGAGAAATTGATGCTCCACTGGGTAATGTGTTAATTATTTTGTGGAGAGTCTGCTTGCCTTAATAAGAGTGGTTTGTGTAGGAGTAGTTTTCTATCCAATGCGTACATGCAAGTGGGATGTCATTGAGTGCAAATGTATTGATGTGTGTGTGTTAGTCTTAAGTATTTTCATTGTCCTGTCACATTAATGTGACCACCTGCCGAATAATGAATACCCATTTTTGCAGCTCAGACCATTGCGAGACATGCAGGAAGAGAGTCAGTCAGGATCTGGAAGGTACCGACATGGATGTGGGGCCACATTGACTCCAGTGCCATGGCCATCTGCACTAAGTGTCTCGGTTGCGGCTCCATGCCACGAACAGCTCGATCGAAGTAGTCCTAAGAATTCTGGACTGGGTTTAAATCACGGAAGTTTGGTGGCCAGGGAAGTATGGTGAATCCATCATGGAGCTCTTCGAACCACACGCCTACACTATGAGCTGTGTGAGATGTTGCGTTGTCCGGCTTGTAGATAACATTGTGCAGACTAAAAGTCCCAAGGATATTTTCATACCTGTATTGATCCACTGTGCCTTCCAGAGTGAGGAGATTAGGCAGGAAATGCCATGAAAACATTCTCCAGACCAAACTACTCCCTCTTACGACCTGGACGCTACCCATGATTGTTGCAGTGTGTTTTCTTACAGATTTCATTCCAATGGAGTATAAAAGGGATTTATCCTAAACGTCAACGTGCACCACTGATTGGACGTCCAGTTGGGGCATTGTCGTGGAAATCACAGCCTTTGTCGTCGATGGACAGCAGTCAGCGTTCTTGCTTGATCCACACACCTGCTGCAAAGGCCGATGCACAGCAGCATTCGCTGAATGGTTAGTCCCTTAGAACATCTAAGCGGGCAATTTCGCAACATTTGAATGTTTATTCGCCTGTACATCTCCACAACTGTCGTTCACCCTGTCGTCTACGGCCTGTGGTGCTCCACATTTGCCTCGAAAAGGGATCTGGATTGTGCGAAGTTGCCACACTCGTTGTACTTTAAGCGTGGCAGCATGCGGACTTTTTATAAAGTTAACTGTTTCGAAAATGATTCCACCATTGACCTGAAAGTGAGTGACCTTGCATATTGGACGTCAGATAAATCTCTCCATTTCCGCATTACAAAATTGCCCTGTTTTAGCCCCCCCCCCTCCCATTTCCCAAAAAAAGCTCCATGTACCCTCCTCTGTTAGTGCTGCCACCTGCCGTTCGTGAGTGGTTGTTGGAAGTTGACGTCGAACACTTCCGGTGTCACATTAATGTGACTGGACGGTGTAGGTACGAATAGAAAGTTTTTTTTATCACACCTGTGGTATAGAGTTAGTGTCTTTGATCAGTAATGAAAGCGTCCTCGGTTCTGGGTTCAACACGCGATGGCGCTTAGATTTTTATTAACAATCAGCATTGGCGGCCGAAGACTTCCGGCGTAGTAAGACAATCTCATTCTGCTAAGGGCGTTGTGGAAGAGGGCGGAGGAGCGGACAGAGTTTCAGGGCACGCTCTTGTCTTTTGGAAAACTGCCCCTAAAGGTGGAAGAATCAGCTGTCTTGTGACAGCCAGAGCGAGAGCACCAGCAGCAGCGAGTACTGTTTGTATAAAGCGTTTATTTTGCATTTTGTTTACGACCTTCCACTAAGGAAGGGATTCTATTTGTGTTTATCTGCTCTGCATAGTAACCAACAGTTCTTGATAAAACTTTACGTAGTTTTCGTGTTAGAGTTCTTAGTGTTTTCTTGATCGTTTAGAACAGGAAGCGCCCTAAAACCGTCTTTTGTTTGTTTCGCGGCCGTTAGCCACTAGTCACTTGAATCAGCAGTTGTCTTGTGACAGCCAGAGCGAGAGCACCAGCAGCAGCGAGTACTATTTGTATAAAGCGTTTTTGTACTTATTTGCTGCGCTTAGCTTTTAAATAGTTTTTCTGGGAAAACCTAGCGTAGTTTTCGCGTCTCGTATTTCAGTGAGTGTTTCTTGATTATCAGAGTAGCTCATCAGAAGATTATCTTGGGAATTTGTCACCGTATAGAGTAGGGTAAACATAGTCATGTGTAGGGACTGTGGTTGTTGTGAGCGGACGCAAGGAGAATTGGCCACTCTTCGGGGGCAGGTGGAGGCTTTGTCTGTTAGGCTCATCGAGCTCGAGGCGCAGGCGTCGGCTCGTAGTGGCGTTGGGGCAACTGTGGTGAGACCTATGCCTACTTCGGTGGCCTTGGAATCACATGGAACCCCTGATGTCGCTGCGTCTTCCGGCAGTGAGCATCTTACCGGTCAGCCATCACTCCAGGGTGAATGGCGGACAGTGGTGGGCTCGCGCGTGCCTGGCCGAAAGGCGAAGGTGGGATCTGGCCGCGTGGCAGCTGCCTTACCCCTTTCCAACAGGTACGGGGTGCTTCCTAGTGGTGATGACATCGTTTCCGAGCCACCACAGGATGCCTCGCCTGTTGGGCCAGTGGCCGATTCTCCGGCAAGGTCCCGACAGTCACAGAGGGCGGGCCTATTAGTTATAGGGAGCTCCAACGTTAGGCGGGTTATGGAGCCCCTTAGGAAAATAGCGGGTAGGTCGGGGAAGAATGCCAGTGTGCACTCGGTGTGCTTGCCGGGGGGTCTCGTCCGTAATGTGGAGGAGGCCCTTCCGGCAGCTATTGAACGCACTGGGTGTGACCGGCTGCAGATAGTAGCACATGTCGGAACGAATGACGCCTGCCGCTTGGGTTCTGAGGTCATCCTTGGTTCCTTCCGGCGGCTGGCTGATTTGGTGAAGACAACCAGCATCGCACGCGGAGTGCAAGCTGAGCTTAATATCTGCAGCATAGTGCCCAGAGTCGATCTCGGTCCTCTGGTTTGGAGCCGTGTGGAGGGTCTAAACCAGAGGCTCAGACGACTCTGCGACTATAATGGTTGCAAATTCATCGACCTCCGTTATTGGGTGGAGAACTGTAGGGCCCCCCTAGACAGGTCAGGCGTGCACTACACACCGGAAGCAGCTACTAGGGTAGCAGAGTACGTGTGGCGTGCACACGAGGGTTTTTTAGGTTAGAGGGACCCCCCCTTGGGCGAAACGATAAAATACCTGACGGCTTACCAGAGAGGACATTATCATCGTTGATAAAGAACGTCCGTCCTCAGAGACCAAAAACAGGAAAAGTTAACGTAATATTGGTAAACTGCACGAATATCCAGGGCAAGGTTCCTGAATTAGTATCTCTTATTGAAGGAAATAGTGCGCATATAGTATTAGGAACGGAAAGTTGGTTAAAACCGGAAGTGAACAGTAACGAAATCCTAGACACAGAATGGAATATATACCGCAAGGATAGGATAAACGCCAATGGTGGAGGAGTATTTATAGCAGTAAAGAATTCAATAATATCCAGCGAAGTTATTAGCGAATGCGAATGTGAAATAATCTGGGTTAAGTTAAGTATCAAAGGTGGGTCAGATATGATAGTCGGATGCTTCTATAGACCACCTGCATCAGCAACCGTAGTAGTTGAGCGCCTCAGAGAGAACCTGCAGAACGTCGTGAAGAAGTTTCGTGATCATACTATTGTAATAGGGGGAGACTTCAATCTACCAGGTATAGAATGGGATAGTCACACTGGAGCCAGGGACAGAGACTCTTGTGACATTATCCTGACTGCCTTGTCCGAGAATTACTTCCAGCAGATAGTTAGAGAACCAACTCGTGAAGCTAACGTTTTAGACCTCATAGCAACAAATAGACCGGAACTTTTCGACTCCGTGAATGTAGAAGAGGGTATCAGTGATCATAAGTCAGTGGTTGCATCAATGACTACAAGTGTAGTAAGAAATGCCAAGAAAGGAAGGAAAATATATTTGCTTAACAAGAGTGATAGGGCACAAATCGCAGAATATCTGAGTGACCACCATCAAACGTTCATTTCTGAGGAAGAGGATGTGGAACAAAAATGGAAAAAATTCAGAAACATCGTCCAGTACGCCTTAGATAAGTTCGTACCGACTAAGGTCCAAAGCGAGGGGAAAGATCCACCGTGGTATAACAATCATGTACGAAAGGTACTACGGAAACAAAGAAAGCTTCATCATAGGTTTAAGAGTAGTCGAATCATAGCTGATAAGGAAAAGCTGAACGAAGCGAAAAAGAGCGTAAAGAGAGCAATGAGAGAAGCATTCAACGAATTCGAACATAAAACATTGGCAAACAATCTAAACAAGAACCCTAAAAAGTTTTGGTCATATGTAAAATCGGTAAGCGGATCTAAATCCCCTATTCAGTCACTCGTTGACCACGATGGCACCGAAACAGAGGACGACCGAAGAAAGGCAGAAATACTGAATTCAGTGTTCCGAAACTGTTTCACTGCGGAAAATCGTAACACGGTCCCTGACTTCAGCCGTCGCACGGACGCCAAAATGGAAAATATTGAAATAAACGATATCGGAATTGAAAAACAACTGCTATCACTTAGTAGCGGAAAAGCATCCGGACCAGACGAGATACCCTTAAGATTCTACAGTGATTATGCTAAAGAACTTGCCCCCTTTCTATCAGCAATTTATCGTAGATCGCTGGAAGAACGTAAAGTACCTAGCGACTGGAAGAAAGCGCAGGTCGTTCCCATTTTCAAGAAGGGTCATAAATCAGATGCGAATAATTATAGGCCTATTTCGCTTACGTCAATCTGTTGTAGAATAATGGAACATGTTTTGTGTTCTCGTATTATGACGTTCTTAGATAATACAAATCTCCTTCATCATAACCAACATGGATTCCGCAAACAGAGATCATGTGAAACTCAGCTCGCCCTATTTTCCCAAGAAATTCACAGTGCCGTAGACACTGGCGAGCAGATTGATGCCGTATTCCTGGACTTCAGGAAGGCATTTGATACGGTTCCGCACTTACGTTTAGTGAAAAAAATACGAGCTTACGGAATATCGGACCAGGTTTGTGATTGGATTCAGGATTTCCTAGATGAAAGAACACAACATGTCATTCTTAACCGTACAAAATCTGCAGATGTAGAGGTAATTTCGGGAGTACCGCAGGGAAGCGTGATAGGACCTGTATTGTTTACAATATACATAAATGACTTAGTTGACAACATCGGTAGCTCCGTGAGGCTATTTGCAGATGACACGGTTGTCTACAAGAAAGTAGCAACATCAGAAGACTCGTACGTACTCCAGGAGGACCTGCAGAGGATTAATGCATGGTGCGACAGCTGGCAGCTTTCCCTAAACGTAGATAAATGTAATATAATGCGCATACATAGGGGCAGAAATCCATTCCAGTACGATTATGCCATAGGTGGTAAATCATTGGAAGCGGTAACGACCGTAAAATACTTAGGAGTTACTATCCGGAGCGATCTGAAGTGGAATGATCACATAAAACAAATAGTGGGAAAAGCAGGCGCCAGGTTGAGATTCATAGGAAGAATTCTAAGAAAATGTGACTCATCGACGAAAGAAGTAGCTTACAAAACGCTTGTTCGTCCGATTCTTGAGTATTGCTCATCAGTATGGGACCCTTACCAGGTTGAATTAATAGAAGAGATAGACATGATCCAGCGAAAAGCAGCGCGATTCGTCATGGGGACATTTAGTCAGCGCGAGAGCGTTACGGAGATGCTGAACAAGCTCCAGTGGCGGACACTTCAAGAAAGGCGTTACGCAATACGGAGAGGTTTATTATCGAAATTACGAGAGAGCACATTCCGGGAAGAGATGGGCAACATATTACTACCGCCCACATATATCTCGCGTAATGATCACAACGAAAAGATCCGAGAAATTAGAGCAAATACGGAGACTTACAAGCAGTCGTTCTTCCCACGCACAATTCGTGAATGGAACAGGGAAGGGAGGATCAGATAGTGGTACAATAAGTACCCTCCGCCACACACCGTAAGGTGGCTCGCGGAGTATAGATGTAGATGTAGATAGATCAACTGCATGAGGATGCAGAAGGCAATGGAAACCACTGCATTAAAGACACGTAGCGTGTGTCCATGGGAACTGTGGCCTGAAAGAAGTGACATGATTATGTTTCCATTGGCGAAACAATCCGGAATAGTCCGATATTCGGATCTCCGGGAGGGACTGCCAAGCAGGACCATGAGAAAAAGATTGAATAAACAACGAAAGGATAACGTTCCACGAGTCGGTGCGTGGAATATCAGAATCTTAAATGTGGTAGGGCGGTTAGAAAATCTGAAAAGGCAAAGGCAGAATCTCAATATGGATATTGTTCTTATCATAATCGATAACAAGCACACACTAACAGCGATAGTTACATTATGTGATCACAAGTATCCGGACAACTGGCACCCTCCATCGATAATGCTTGAATTCAATATGGTGTTGGCCCACCCTTAGCCTGGATGACAGCTTCCACTCTCGCACGCATACTTTCAATCTGGTTCTGGCAGGTTTCTTGCGGAATGGTAGACCATTCATCACGGAGTGCTGCACTCAGGAGAGGTACGATGTCGGTCGGTGAGATCTGGCACGAAGTCGGCGTTCCAAAACATCACAAAGGTGTTCCGTAGGACTCAGGTCAGGACTCTGTGTAAGCCAGTCCGTTGCAGGGATGTTATCACGCTGGCAAATGACGTTAACCGGGCATTCGCCATACCAACACCTTGCCATGGGATCGCCACATTGTGTACCGTGATTTGTCACTCCAGACACGTTTTTCCAATGTTTAATTGTCCAATGTTTAAGCTCCTTACACCAAGCGAGGCGTAGTTTGGCAGCCGCTCGACCATAAAATCCAATTTTTCTCACCTCCCGACTACTATCATAGTATTTGCAGTGGATCCTGATGCAGTTTGGAATTCCTGTGTGGCGGTCTAGATAGATGTCTGCCTATTACACATGACGACCCTCTCCAACTGTCGGTGGTCTCTGTCAGTCACCAGACGAGGTCGGCCTGTGCGCTTTTGTACCGTACGTGTCTCTTCACGTTTCCACTTCACTATCACATCGGAAACAGTGGACCTGGGGATGTTTAAGATTGTGGAAATCCCGCATACAGACGTATGACGCAAGTGACACCCAATCATCTGACCACGTTCGAAGTCCGTCAGCTCCACGGAGAACTCCATGCTTCTCTCTCACGATGTCTAATGACTACTGAGGTCGCTGATAGGGATTTTCTGGCAGTAGATGGCAGCACATGCACCTGATATGAAAATCGTATGTTTTTGGGGGTGTCCGTATACTTTTGATCACATAGTGTAGGTATACATGCCGATGTCGCAAGCTGAAGATGAAGAGACAGACAATGTATATGAGAATATTGGAAGGATAATACCGTAAGTAAAGGGACATGAAACTCCAATACTCATGGGAGACTGACATGCAGTTGTAGGGGAAGGAGTAGAAGAAACGGTTGCGGGCACGAGACTATGAGCTCGGGTCAAGGAATGAGTGAGGAGAAACCTGTAATAAATTTCAGCTAATTGCGAATAATCTGTTCAAGAATCTGAAGACGAGGACTTATACTTGTAAAACGGCAGGTGATACGGCAAGATTTCAGTTAGATTACGTCATGGCCAGACAGAGATTCCGAATCAGATCCTGCACTGTAAGGCGTACTCAGGAGCAGATATAGGTCCAGATCACAATGTAGTAGTGATGAAGAATAGGCTGAAGTTTTATAGGTTAGTCAGGAAGTCTCAACACGCAAAGGAGTAGGATACGAAAGTATTAAGGGATGACGAGATACACTAAAATACTCTAAGGCTACAGATTCAGCAATAAGGAATAACTCAGTAGGCAGTACAGTCGAAGAGAAATGGACATCTCTGAAAAGGACAGTCACAGAATTTGGAAAGTGAAATATAGGTACAAAGAAGGTAACTGCGAAGAAATCTTAGGTAACAGAACACACACTTCAGCTGACCAATGAAAGAAGGAAGTACAAAAATGTTTAGGGAAATTCGGAAATACAGAAATACAAGTCGCTGAGAAATGAAATAAATAGGAAGTTCAGGGAAGCTAAGACGTAATGGGTGTATGGAAAATGTCAAGAAATCGAGAAAGAAATGATTGTCGGAAAGACTCAGCACATACGAAAGTCAAAACTACTTTTTGTGAAATCAAAAGCAAGCGTGGTTACATTAAGAGCTCAACGGGAATTCTTCTATTACATTCAGATCAGAGAGCAGATGGATGGGAAGAGTTCACTGTAGGCCTCTCCGGGGGGCTGATATGTCTGATATGATAGAAGAAGTACAGGAGACTATTTAGAAGAGCTAGGGGAGACAGTATTAGAATCAGAATTTATTACACCTTTGGAGGACTTAAGAAGAAATAAGGCAGAAGGGATAGATAACATTCCATCAGAATTTCTGAAATCATTGTGGGAAGTGGCAATAAAACGACTATTCACGTTGGTATGTAGAATGTATGTGTCTGGCGACATAGCATGTGACTTTTGGAAAAATGTCTTCCACACAATCTCGAAGACTGGAAGTGCCGACAAGTGCGATAATTATCGCACAATCAGCTTAACAGCTCATACATCTAAGTTCCTGACAAGAATAATACGTAAAAATTGAGGGTGTGTTCTTCACGATCAGTTAGGCTTTAGGAAAGACAACGGCACCAGAGAGGCAGTATTGACATCAAGACACGTGTTCATAGAACCTGTCAATCTGGAAATGTGTTCAGCAATATAAAATGGTGCAAGATTTTCGAAATTCTGAAAATAATAGGGGTAAGCTGTAGGGAGAGACGAGTAATATTTGCAAGAGCCAAGAGGGAATAATAAGTGTGGACGACCAAGAACGAAGTTCTCAGATTAAAAAGGGTGTAGTCTTGACCTCCTGCTGGTCAGTCTGTACATCCAAGAAGCGATGACGAAAGTAAAAGAAAGGTTTAGGAGTGGGATTAAAATTCAAGGGGAAAGGATGTCAATGATAAGATTCTGTGATGACACTTCTATCCTGAGTGAAAGTGAAGAACAATTACATGGTCTGCTGAATGGAATGAACAGTCTCATGCGTACAGAGTATGGACTGAGCGTAGATAAAAAAAACGACGAAATTAATGAGAAGTTGCAGAAATGAGAACAGCAAGAAACTTAACATCAGGATTGATGGTCATGAAGTACGTGAAGTTGAGGAATTTTGCGACCTAGGCAGCAAAATAACTGATGACGGCCGGACGGAGTGGCCATGCGGTTCTAGGCGCTACAGTCTGGAACCGGGCGACCGCTACGGCCGCAGGTTCGAATCCTGCCTCGGGCATGGAAGTGTGTGATGACCTTAGGTTAGTTATGTTTAATTAGTTCTAAGTTCTAGGCGACTGATGACCTCAGAAGTTAAGTCGCATAGTGCTCAAAGCCAATTGAACCACTTTTGAACTGATGATGGATGGAGCAAGGAGGACGTCAGAAGCAAATTAGCAGCGGAAAAAAGGACATACCCACATTTCCTGTGGGAAAACCGGAACAGAAGAGGATATAAGCATTTGAGATGCGTGCTACAGACGAATGTTGCAAATTATGGGGACTGATAATGTACTGCATGAGGAGGTTTCGCGTAGAATCGGAGAGCCAAGGAATTTGTGGGAAACACTGACAAAAAGACGGGGCAGGGTGGTAGGACATCTGTTAAGGCATCAGGGAATGACTTCCTAGGTACTAGAGGGGTCTGTAGAGGGCAAAAATGTAGAGGAAGGCGGAGGTGGAATATATCCAGCAAATAAAGGGGACGTGCTACTCTGAGATAAATAGGTTGACACATGAGAGAAATTCATGGCTGGCCGCATCACACCAATCAGAAGACTGATGACTGAATAAAAATTTAAGTGTGTCGTCTCCTCAGTGAATGTACACTCCTGGAAATGATAAAAAGAACACATTGACACCGGTGTGTCAGACCTACCATACTTGCTCCGGACACTGCGAGAGGGCTGTACAAGCAATGATCACACGCACGGCACAGCGGACACACCAGGAACCGCGGTGTTGGCCGTCGAATGGCGCTAGCTGCGCAGCATTTGTGCACCGCCGCCGTCAGTGTCAGCCAGTTTGCCGTGGCATACGGAGCTCCATCGCAGTCTTTAACACTGGTAGCATGCCACGACAGCGTGGACGTGAACCGTATGTGCAGTTGACGGACTTTGAGCGAGGGCGTATAGTGGGCATGCGGGAGGCCGGGTGGACGTATCGCCGAATTGCTCAACACGTGGGGCGTGAGGTCTCCACAGTACATCGATGTTGTCGCCAGTGGTCGGCGGAAGGTGCACGTGCCCGTCGACCTGGGACCGGACCGCAGCGACGCACAGATGCACGCCAAGACCGTAGGATCCTACGCAGTGCCGTAGGGGACCGCACCGCCACTTCCCAGCAAATTAGGGACACTGTTGCTCCTGGGGTATCGGCGAGGACCATTCGCAACCGTCTCCATGAAGCTAGGCTACGGTCCCGCACACCGTTAGGCCGTCTTCCGCTCACGCCCCAGCATCGTGCAGCCCGCCTCCAGTGGTGTCGCGACAGGTGTGAATGGAGGGACGAATGGAGACGTGTCGTCTTCAGCGATGAGAGTCGCTTCTGCCTTGGTGCCAATGATGGTCGTATGCGTGTTTGGCGCCGTGCAGGTGAGCGCCACAATCAGGACTGCATACGACCGAGGCACACAGGGCCAACACCCGGCATCATGGTGTGGGGAGCGATCTCCTACACTGGCCGTACACCACTGCTGATCGTCGAGGGGACACTGAATAGTGCACGGTACATCCAAACCGTCATCGAACCCATCGTTCTACGATTCCTAGACCGGCAAGGGAACTTGCTGTTCCAACATGACAATGCACGTCCGCATGTATCCCGTGCCACCCAACGTGCTCTAGAAGGTGTAAGTCAACTACCCTGGCCAGCAAGATCTCCGGATCTGTCCCCCATTGAGCATGTTTGGGACTGGATGAAGCGTCGTCTCACGCGGTCTGCACGTCCAGCACGAACGCTGGTCCAACTCAGGCGCCAGGTGGAATTGGCATGGCAAGCCATTCCACAGGACTACATCCAGCATCTCTACGATCGTCTCCATGGGAGAATAGTAGCCTGCATTGCTGCGAAAGGTGGATATACACTGTACTAGTGCCGACATTGTGCATGCTCTGTTGCCTGTGTCTATGTGCCTGTGGTTCTGTCAGTGTGATCATGTGATGTATCTGACCCCAGGAATGTGTCCATAAAGTTTCCCCTTCCTGGGACAATGAATTCACGGTGTTCTTATTTCAATTTCCAGGAGTGTATTTATTACAGATGATGGTGGGATGTGAGGAAGTACCACTCACGGCTCTCGACGTCAGAGTTTCTGCAATGGCAAGGTGAGCGAGTTAGGTCTGCTTTATGAAAATAATATATACCTTATCAGGGTCATGCAAGCTCAGTCTATTCATCCTATTCCATGCCGAGGAATGGTAAGTAAAAATGAGTTCTTCCAAAAGTTTGGGTCGCGTTGGTTCATTGGAGTAGCAAATCTTATGGCCATCATTTGTACCTATTACTACAAAAGTCACTTAGATGGCAGACAGCGATTAGAACTGTACGGCAAAGCGATGTTGACCGATAGCATCTGTTGTTATACGCTGTTTCTAGATATACCTTGCGCGGGTTTAGCCAAGCGGTCTAGGGCGCTGCAGTCATGGACTGTGCGGCTGATCCAGGCGGAGGTTCGAGTCCTCCCTCGGGCATGGGTGTGTGTGTTTGTCCTTAGAACACTTTAGGTTAAGTAGTGTGTAAGCTTAGGGGTGTCCGTGGTCTAGGGGTAGCGTCTTTAATTCATAATTAGAACGTCTTCGGTCCCGGGTTCGATCCCCGCCACTGCCTAAATTTTGATAAATAATCAGCATTGGCGGCCGAAGACTTCCGGCATAAGAAGTCAGCCTCATTCTGCCAACGGCCTTGTCAAAGAGGGCGGAGGAGCGGATAGAGGTTCAGGGCACTCTCTTGTGCTAGGAGTGGGAAATTGCCCCTAAAGGCGGAAGAATCAGCAATGATCAACGACATGAGGATGCAGAAGGCAATGGAAACCACTGCATTAAAGACACGTAACGTGTATCCACAGGACATGTGGCCTGTAATTGAAGAAGTGTCATGATGATCTCTCCAATAGCAAAAGATTCCGAAATAGTCCCCCATTCGGATCTCCGGGAGGGGACTGCCGAGGGGGAGGTTACCATGAGAAAAAGATTGAATAATCAACGAAAGGATAACGTTCTACGAGTCGAGGCGTGGAATGTCAGAATCTTGAACGTGGTAGGGAAACTAGAAAATCTGAAAAGGGAAATACAAATGCTCAATCTAGATATAGTAGGGGTCAGTGAAGTGAAGTGGAAGGAAGACAAGGATTTCTGGTCAGATGAGTATTGGGTAATATCAACAGCAGCAGAAAATGGTATAACAGGTGTAGGATTCGTTATGAATAGGAAGGTAGGGCAGAGGGTGTGTTACTGTGAACAGTTCAGTGACCGGATTGTTCTAATCAGAATCGACAGCAGACCAACACCGACAACGATAGTTCAGGTATACATGCCGACGTCGCAAGCTGAAGATGCAAAGATAGAGAAAGTGTATGAGGATATTGAAAGGGTAATGCAGTATGTAAAGGGGGACGAAAATCTAATAGTCATGGGCGATTGGACTGCAGTTGTAGGGGAAGGAGTAGAAGAAAAGGTTACAGGAGAATATGGGCTTGGGACGAGGAATGAAAGAGGAGAAAGACTAATTGAGTTCTGTAACAAGTTTCAGCTAGTAATAGCGAATACCCTGTTCAAGAATCACAAGAGGAGGAAGTATACTTGGAAAAGGCCGGGAGATACGAGAAGATTTCAATTAGATTACATAATGGTCAGACAGAGAATCCGAAATCAGATACTGTATTGTAAGGCGTACCCAGGAGCAGATATAGACTCAGATCACAATATAGTAGTGATGAAGAGTAGGCTGAAGTTCAAGACATTAGTCAGGAAGAATCAATACGCAAAGAAGTGGGATACGGAAGTACTAAGCAATGACGAGATACGTTTGAAGTTCTCCAACGCTATAGATACAGCAATAAGGAATAGCGCAGTAGGCAGTACAGTTGAAGAGGAATGGACATCTCTAAAAAGGGCCATCACAGAAGTTGGGAAGGAAAACATAGGTACAAAGAAGGTAGCTGCGAAGAAACCATGCGTAACAGAAGAAATACTTCAGTTTATTGATGAAAGGAGGAAGTACAAACATGTTCCGGGAAAGTCAGGAATACAGAAATACAAGTCACTGAGGAATGAAATAAATAGGAAGTGCTGGGAAGCTAAGACGAAATGGCTGCAGGAAAAATGTGAAGACATCGAAAAAGGTATGATTGTCGGAAGGACAGACTCAGCATACAGGAAAGTCAAAACAATCTTTGGTGACATTAAAAGCAACGGTGGTAACATTAAGAGTGCAACGGGATAGATAACATTCCATCAGAATTTCTAAAATCATTGGGGGAAGTGGCAACAAAACGACTATTCATGTTGGTGTGTAGAATATATGAGTCTGGCGACATACCATCTGACTTTCGGAAAAGCATCATCCACACAATTCCGAAGGCGGCAAGAGCTGACAAGTGCAAGAATTATCGCACAATCAGCTTAACAGCTCATGCATCGAAGCTGCTTACAAGAATTATATACAGAAGAATGGAAAAGAAAATTGAGAATGCGCTAGGTGACGATCAGTTTGGCTTTAGGAAAAGTAAAGGGACGAGAGAGGCAATTCTGACGTTACACCTAATAATGGAAGCAAGGCTAAAGAAAAATAAAGACACTTTCATAGGATTTGTCGACCTGGAAAAAGCGTTCGACAATATAAAATGGTGCAAGCTGTTCGAGATTCCGAAAAAAGTAGGGGTAAGCTATAGGGAGAGACGGGTCATGTACAATATGTACAACAACCAAGCGGGAATAATAAGAGTGGACGATCAAGAACGAAGTGCTCGTATTAAGAAGGGTGTAAGACAAGGCTGTAGCTTTTCACCCCTACTCTTCAATCTGTACATCGAGGAAGCAATGATGGAAATAAAAGAAAGGTTCAGGAGTGGAATTAAAATACAAGGTGAAAGGACATCAATGATACGATTCGCTGATGACATTGCTATCCTGAGTGAAAGTGAAGAAGAATTAAATGATCTGCTGAACGGAATGAACAGTCTAATGAGTACACAGTATGGTTTGAGAGTAAATCGGAGAAAGACGAAGGTAATGAGAAGTAGTAGAAATGAGAACATGGAGAAACTTAACATCAGGATTGATGGTCAAGAAGTCAATGAAGTTAAGGAATTCTGATACCTAGGCAGTAAAATAACCAATGACGGACGGAGCAAGGAGGACATCAAAAGCACACTCGCTATGGCAAAAAAGGCATTTCTGGCCAAGAGAAGTCTACTAATATCAAATACCGGCTTTAATTTGAGGAAGAAATTTCTGAGGATGTACGTCTGGAGTACAGCATTGTATGGTAGTGAAACATGGACTGTGGGAAAACCGGAACAGAAGAGAATCGAAGCATTTGAGATGTGGTGCTATAGACGAATGTTGAAAATTAGGTGGACTGATAAGGTAAGGAATGAGGAGGTTCTACGCAGAATCGGAGAGGAAAGGAATATGTGGAAAACACTATAAAGGAGAAGGGACAGGATGATAGGACATCTGCTAAGACATGAGGGAATGACTTCCATGGTACTAGAGGGAGCTGTAGAGGGCAAAAACTGTAGAGGAAGACAGAGAATGGAGTATGTCAAGCAAATAATTGAGGACGTAGGTCGCAAGTGCTACTCTGAGATGAAGAGGTTAGCACAGCACAGGAGAGGAATTCGTGGCGGGCCGCATCAATCCAGTCAGTAGACTGATGACCAAAAAAAAAAAAAAAAAAAGCTTAGGGACTGATGACCTTAGCAGTTAAGTCCCATAATATTTCACACACATTTGAACATTTAGATGTACCTTCTGGTCTTTAACGCTTACAATTTTAAATTTTGGAGTTTCACTGCAGTACTCAAAGGCTATAATTAATCTTCAACATATCACTTGAACTATTCAACTGCTATTCAGGGCCGACACCACCATCTTACGTGCCCAGGAACCACCGGAGTATCTACTGGACATCGTTAAGACCACCTCGTAATTAACGTGCTCCTAAAATAATGAAAAACTACTTCTAATTTATTTCGTGACTATTACACGTAGTCATAGGTGCAAGGACGTACATGGCATAATATATCATTAGCAAACCGTCCATAAAATTCTTTGAAATGGCCTAAGGCAGAAATAGTACCATCGAACAAAATGTAAAGAAAATGGCAGCTAAAGACATCACGAAATCATCCAAAAAATTCATTACAGCTGCAGACCCAATCTCAAAGAAGGTTATAGAAACAAAGCAGCTTACTTCTACAGAGAGTTCAAAAATCAGCTTAAGAAAACATACAACACCAATCTTAAAGATCCAAAGACATTCAAAACTTCTTACAACAACACTGAAAACTGTAAAATATTTGTAGAATATTTCAAAGAATTACACAACTGCCTCCCCATCACTCGGAAATTTCAATTTTGTCCATAAAACTTCAATAGAACCAGAATCGAGCACGAACAAATGAAGGAATCATAAGACCACTTAAAAATTATAAAGTGTCTTGGAATGATAACACAGTAGCAGAGTTGTGGAAGATATCTAATGACAACGTGATAACTCGTATAACAAAAATAATTTAAGATATCTGGGAAACAAACATCTTTCCAGATGAATGGACATCTACATGAACACATCCTACCGATAAAAATGGAGATAAAACAGTTATAGAGGAATCTACCTCTCAACAGTGACTTATAAGATCCTGGCCCTTTTAATCAGCGCTGAATGAATACATGATCCACTGTTAGGGGAGTATCAAGTAGGGTTCAGGAAGTACAGACCATGCGTAAAGCAAGTCTTAAAATTTAAGCACATCTTAGAAACGAGAAAAATCAGGAGCTTTAAATATCTTATAACATTAGTACTTTTTAACAAGCGTACGGTTCTGTTCATAGAAACCTGTTACCTAAAATTTTGAAAGAGGCTGGAGTAGATAACAAAATAACAGGGATAATTCAAGTAACTTTAAGTCACGCAACATCAGAAGTAAATTTTGTTGGATAACTGTGAGAAAATTTTGAAATAACATCAGGAATAAGATCAGAATACGACTTGTCGCCCCTACTTTTTAAGTGAAGAGTTTAGGAAGTTGGCAGACTGTGGAGGAAGGTCATAAATAGTAAGGATATAACTCTTCAGGCTTTCCCGGCGAGATCTTGACATGTGGAATAATCGGGTCTACTGCCTGATGTTTGTGTCACTCTGGCACAATATTTCGGCCACGTAACTCGTTGCCTTCTTCAGGTGCTAGCTGAGACTCAGTAGACTCGATTATTCCACATATCAGTAAGGATATACAATGGAAAGGAAACCAAAGAGGATCATTGTAGGTGCTTTAGCATTTGCATACGACGTGGCACGTATTACAGGCTCGCTTGAAAATGCAAAAGAGGAAATCATAGAACTACAACAGTAAGCTGCAAAAGTAGGGTTACAAACGTCAAAGATCAGCAATGCTCATCAAAAGCTTAGAAAAAAATAATAATACGTTATCTAATGTCAACTGTTTTAAATACCTAGGAGAACTGATATTAAACAATTTGAAGCAAAAAACAGCAATGGAGAACAGAATATATAACCCGAAAATGTCCTTTCATACAACAGGAAACGTTTACACTAAACAAATCTCTATCCTGGAACATAAAACTGAAATACTATTAAACAGTCGTAAGACCAGAAATATGCTGTGCAGTAGAAACTAATAAACTGTCTACGAAGGGAGAGCTTGAAAATTAGAAAAAATTGAAGAATCCTAAGAAAAGTACCTGGGCCCAAAAGCGGTAGCAAATCAGAATATACACACATCAAAAAACGTTTTCTATCACCTCGGTTCCTAGAGTTCCGGAAACTGTACGTAGAATTAGAACAGAGATCAACATAAACATCATTTCTGCCCTTTTTATTGCTCATGAAAACCACACACTGCATGTTGTACCACCATACAGCGAGACCTTCAGAGACGGTGGTCCAGATTGCTGTACATACTGGTACCTATAATACCCAGTAGCACGTCCTCTTGCATTGACGCATGCCTGTATTCGTCGTGGCTTACTATCCACAAGTTCACAAGGGCACTGTTAGTCCACATTGTCCACTCAACAACGGAGATTCGGCGTAGATCTGTCGGAGTGGTTGGTGTGTCACGTCGCCCATAAACAGCACTTTTCAATCTACCGAGGCATGTTCGATAGGATTCATGTCTGAAGAATATGTTGGCCACTATAGTCATTATCCTGAACGAAGTCATTCACAAGATGTGCACGATAGAAGCGCGAATTGTTGTCCATGAAGACGACTGCCTTGCCAATATGCTGTCAACATGGTTTCAGTATGGTTTCAGTATTGGTCGGAGTATAACATTCACGTATTGTACAGCCGTTTCGGCGGCTTCCTTGACCACCATCGGCGTACGTCGATGCCACATAATGCCACGCCAAAACAGCAGTGAACCTCCACCTTGCTGCACTGGCTGGACAGCGAGTCGAAGGCGTTCAGCCTGACCGGGTTTCCTCCAAACACGTCTCCGACGATTGTCTGGTTGAAGACATATTCACTCTCATCGGTGAAGATAACGTGATGCCAATCCTGAGCGGTCCATTCCGCATGTTGTTGGGCCCATCTGTACCGCGCTGCATGGTGTCGTGGTAGCAAAGATGGACCTCGCCATGGGCTTCGGGAGTGAAGTTGTGCATCATGCAGCCTATTGCGCACAGTTTGAGTCATAACACGACATACTGTGGCTGCACGAAAAGCATTACTCAACGTGGAGTCTTTGCTGTCAGTGTTTAACTGAGCCACAATCTGTAGTCAGTGGCCATCCCCTGCAGTAGTAGCCCTTGGGCGGCCTGAGCGAGGCATCTCATCTACAGTTCATGTCTCTCTGTATCTCCTCCATGTCCGGACACATCGCTTTGGTTCACTCCGAGACACCTGGATATTTCCCTTCTTGAGAGCCCTTCCTGGCATAAAGTAACAATGCGGACGCGATCGAACCGCGGTATTGACCGTCTAGGCAGGCTTCAACTACAGATAACATGAACCGTGTACCTCCTTCGTGGTGCAATGACTGGACTGATCGGCTGTCGGACCCCCTCCGTCTAATAGGCGCCTCTCATGTGTGATTGTTTACATGTTTTGGCTGGTTTAGTGACATCTCTGAACAGTCAAAGGGACTGTGTCTGTGATACAATATCCACAGTCAACGTATATCTTCAGGAGATCTGGTAATCGGGGTGATGCAAAACTCTTTTGATGTGTGTAGATTAAAATCTAATATAGAATTATATTTGAAAGTTGAAAAGATAACAGGCGTAATGAGAAAAATGAGATTAAAATTCTGTGGGCGCATGAGGGATGAATAATAACAGAATATCTAAAAAATCGTTGTCTTACTAAACAATTACAAATTCTAATTCACATGGCTTGGAATTGTAGGAAGGGCTATGGAAAATATAGGAGTCGACTTGGACGCAAAATAAACAGAACACTTTTTTTAAGGAAACAATAGAAAAGGCAGGCTTTCTGGAGAGAAAAATATTGAGAACTGGATGAAAGTGGAAACAGAAAGAAGACACTATGTTGATTTACCGTGCCCTTCAAAAAGGTTACCCGAAATTTAAAAAAAAATATGCATTCGAAAAGTCAGTATTAAGCAGTAGACGTGGGGCCTTTATGTATCAAAATATTTGTGACACAACTCGCAGTTGAGCAACATCTCAAAATGAAGTGTTTAAGCCATTCTCCAGAATGTTTTGAAGATGAGAACAGTGTGAGCAAAGTTTCTCACTCACACTTCGACTCCCGAACAAAAGCAAACACGTGGACGACTGTCAATACTTGACTAAAATGTAAAACGCAGACAGTTGTTTTCTGGAAAAAAATCACCATCGATGACGACACTCGGTGTTATCAATACCAACGTACAATAAAACGAAAAAGTTCACAGATTCTTCCGCCGTTTTGATGACATATCCAACAGTGAAGCCAACGAGACTCGCGATTTGGGAAGCATCCCAGAGAAGAATATTTTTGACTGTTTCAGCAAAGGTATGAGCGTTCTGTGCTTTGTACTCAAGTTGGGGGGAGAGAAAATGTAGAGCACCTGAAGCATTAATACCACCATCTCAACGTTTCTTTGTTTCTTATTAATTTGGTCTCGGAACTTCTTTGACCGATGAGATAGGTCTGTATTACATCTTGTTTAGACAAAATTTGTGCCAGGGAATTCTGTTTCAGTTTCGATTTTAACGACCTCTGTGGGCATAATAACAGGGGAGTTTTGGAATATAAGTTAAGCATTGTCATCCACGATAGGTAAGTATCTGGGTGGTCATGGGCTTACATGAGTCATGTTTATTAGTAAATATTTTAAAGGTTTGAGTAATTACTCTTTGTTGGCTGATACAGAAATCGAAGACCTATCTGAGGGGGAAGGATAACCAGTGTTTATATAGGATAGTATCTTGACAATAACTTTTCAACCGTACCTATACTGATACTTACAGGAGCCCGACAGTTAGATTATAACCAAAACTTGATAACTTGAGGATAGAAAGCTACTCTACTGGGAGAGATGTCGCACAACTAAGTTATCAGTTGTATGTGGCATAACATTAGAAGTTCAATAATTCCGTACATAAATGATTTCGTTTGCCTTGTGATAAAATGCTTTGTGAGACAGGTGTCCAACTCAAGGACGAAATTCAATAACCACTCTATAATACGTGGATGTTTCATGAAACGAGCTATTTTTCTTACAGAATTGGTCTAGGTGAAGATAGTTTATATATTCAGTTTTCTATTGTGGTTTAATGTTTTCCTGGACTTACCTAGTTTGATAGCAATCACTAACTTCTACTGTATTATCCTCGATGTTTCCATTCTTTGGAGACTTCTCTCGTTTTTGATACAAGATTCTATGCTTGTCCTGCAGAGCGCAGACTATTGAAGGCTGAAATAATTTCATACTTACTATGGGTGACGTTGCTTCTATTCGTTAGTCAATCACAATTTACTATCTTCAGCCTGAAGTTCAGGAATCTGTCTTCCCTACTGACATTCTGATAATCAACTTCTGGTATTTATTTAACCAAATCCTGTTCTAAACCTATGATAAAACACAAGATATTAATTTTTACGTAGATTAATCTTAGAAATAAGCGATTCTGACAGAGATCCAGTGAATCCCAAAATTTTGTAATTGAATAAACTGTTACTGTTTCGTACTACGCTAGTTTTGCTGCTTCTATTAATTTATGTTTCGTACTACGCTAGTTTTTCTGCTTCTATTAATATATGTCCCCAAACTTTTAAAATTTTTGTTTCGTGCTACACTAGTTTTGCTGCTTCTATTAATTTATGTCCCCAAACTTTTAAAATTTTGCTTTAATTCCGCATGTTATTACCTGAAGGAAGCGAATTTCGTGACATGCCAAAACGAAAAATAATTACAGGGATTTAAAATTAATTATATACTCATCAATTTTTTTCAGTGTAGTGTATTTACGAAATACACAGAGAACGAGTTATAACGCAAAACAGTTGCCATCTCTTAAGGGGGGTAGGATGTCATACGGGCCGACTTGGAGCAGGAGAGGCACCACACGACATTTTAATTTTCACTCTCCATACTTTTACAAATAAATTCATAATACTTAGTCAACACGACCAGGGAGGATTCAGGATTCAAACTCATAGCAATGTAAGTTCAAAATTATAACAAAATAAATTTTTTTACGTGTGAAATTTCATCATTCTTTTACTTACTATTGGGTGCATTTGTTGCTATAGGTACACTTTTTTTCACAAGTAAGAGAGATTCTTCGATGAATTTTGCACAGCATACAAACCATACTTACAGGTGCGTGAAACTCTGTAATTTATTTAATTAATGAAAAAATGAATGAGCTGTTACATTTTAAACTTCATATGTAATAAAAACTCAAATTTTATGGTTAATTATCTCAATTTTTATCACAGTTTTTAATAGATTTGGAAAATTCTAGAGTTTCATACACCTGTAAGTATGGTTTGTATGCTGTGCAAAATTCATAGAAGAATCTCCCTTACTTATGAAGAAAAGTGTACCTATAGCAATGAATGCAGCCAATAGTAAGTGAAAAAATGATGACGTTTCACGTTTTAAAAAAATATATTTTGTTATATTTTTGAACTTCCACTGCTATGAGCGTGAATCCTGAACCCTTTCTGGGCATGCTTACAAAGTTTTATTAATTTATTTGTAAAAGTATAGACAGTGGAAATTAAAATGTCCTGTGGTGCCTCTCCTGCTCTAAGTCGGCCAGTTTGACGTCCTATCCCCCTTAAAGAAGTCTCTCACAACCGCTGGAGATTCTTTTCCTTCAAAAACCTACGCTTTAAGTACGAACCTTTTGAGAAATGTAGTAACGAAGTTAACAAAGTTAGGCCTATATTGAGCTATACAATTATCTTTATTGTTTGTTGTAAATTTCAGCAACAGTGCACGCATTCCAACTACTCGTGAAAAATATGGGGAATAAAGTTACTAGTCGCAGTTTTATCTCTCATGGTTCTGATCCTACTACAAGAAGATTGCATTGTGATGACACCTATAAAGTCTGGAGGCAGTACGCTGAAGTACCTCTTTGCTTGTCAGCATAAAGAAAATCACAAAATTAAGCAAGCTTACCAACATGACAAAAAAAATTTAAAAACTTTGTTGTTTCTGATATTTAGCGTTTCGTATCAAATATCAAACTAATTTTGTGCTAGTTTGTAATTGCTTCCAAAGTGGTTGTTGGCAGCGTCAGAGGTAGATCGATATTGAAATACTAGATAATGTGGCAGTTTGCATGAGCTGCACACCCTGTAGCCAACAGTTATGTCACAATATCTGCCTAGATCGTTACTGAAACGTGTATGGCCGTAACTGTGGCCGCTACCGACTGATACGCCGTATGGCCAACTCGACAACAGCAGTTGGAGCATAATTAGCAACAATTATTGTAAGGCATTGTGTCAGAGTCCACTTTTTATGGAGCAACAGGCTTTCCAGGAAACGACTGTGAACAGCCACTGCAGGTATTTTACAGTGGCAGCTAATGAGTTTTTAATCGGAAAAGCACGGTCAGCAAGCACTGTTTATGGAACGACATCAGCATTAAATTAACATCGACGTTCGCTTTCTGTCTGTTCAAGCAGAGACGCCAATGTGTTGCGGTGGACAATCACTGTCAACATGTTGCTACATGTTTTCAAATGTTTGTTAAACAAGCAATCCTGATGGGAGAGCAGCGTGAATCAGAATGCCACGATTTGGTTTTTTGTTGATCTCTTCCTTTTACCATGCATCACACACACACACAAACACACACACACACCAGACAACGCAGACACGAAAGTTTCGTATTTCGTTGTTAGTGGTTTCCTTGTTAGCTGCACTTTGACCCATTCTGAAAACTTCGCGTTATGGAATGAAAGTGATATGGTTGTAGTCTAACCATAATGTTATTCAAGCTGCTATTAATCATTTTGTGAAGGAAAGCAATGAGAAAGCTGGAAAGAGAATTAAAGTTCAGAGAGAAGGACTGAAAACTTTAGAGTCTACGGATGACATTGTAATTCTGTCAGAGGTGCCAAAGGACTTGAACGACATGGGTAGTCCCTTAAAGACTGATTATAAGTTGAACATCAGGAGAAATGAAAAGCAATGATAGAGTGTACACGAATTAAATCAGGCGATACCAAAGGAATTAAATAAGGAAACAAGACACTAAAAGTAGTTGGTGAGTTTTGCTATTTGGGCAGCAAAGTGTGTGGTGATGGCTGAATTAGAGAGCGAATAAAATGCACACTGGCAGTAGCAAGGGAAGCATTTCTGAAGAAGGGGAATTTGCCTCTAACACCGGTGTAACTTGGATATATTTGTCTGGAATGTAGCTTTGTGTGGAACTGCAGAGAATAGAAGCTTTAGAGACGTGCTGAAGACCAAATAGGTAAATCGAATAACAAGTGAAGTAGTACAATATAAAACTGAGGAGAAAAAAAGAAATTTATAGTACTGCTTGCCTGAAGAAGGGATCGGTTGAAACGATACATCAAATGGTTCAAATGGCTCTGAGCACTATGGGACTCAACATCTTAGGTCATAAGTCCCCTAGAACTTAGGACTATTTAAACCTAACTAACCTAAGGACTTCACACACATCCATGCCCTAGGCAGTATTCGAACCTGCGACCGTAGCAGTCGCGCGGTTCCGGACTGCAGCGCCAGAACCGCACGGCCACCGCAGCCGGCGAAACGATACATCGTGGAGCACCAAGAGATTCTTAGTTTAGTCATGGAAAGAAGTGTAGGTAGTAAATACTATAGAGGGGGACAATGACTTTAACATAGCAGGCAGACTGAAATTGATGTGGGTTGCGGTGCTTACACAGAGATGACGAGACTTGCATAGGACAGACTAGCACGAAACCAGTCTTTCGACTAAAATGCCACAACAACAACACTTACCAGGAAAGGGCTCGAACAGACACAAATACACCAGAATCGTGTGAGAAATAATGTAAAGGTCTCTTATTGCACTAGTGATACTCCCGCATCTGCAAAACTCTGCAGTCGTCCGTTAGAGGAATCTGCGTATGCCATGCCGCATTGCACACTGACCTGCCGGTACGCCCGTCCGGACCAGTAGGGACGGTGCAGTGTGCCTCTGAAGTTGCGTTTTGTGACATTATTTGTGTATTGAAGCGTCAGATGGCTCGGCGATTGGTAATCAATCCTGCTAATGTATTGCGATTGGTTGAGATGAAGTTACGAAGAACCCTTCTTCGTGAAGATGGTATTGGTGTAGAAGACGAATCATTCGCATGTTTTCTGGTATCTATTATAATGCAGAAATATGAGCATAAGTTAGAAACAGATACTGTTGTAACACTAACACATAATGATGATGGTAGGGACGATAATGACGAACAACTCATTGCAAACGGTAGTGCTACGGCAAGTGCGGGAAGAGGCGGTGGAAGCAGTGACAGTGGATACCAACCGTCTCCCAAGAAGAAGGTTGAAGTTGCAAGTATCATCACGGCGTTTGATGACAACACACTGGAGAACATGTACGATGATTATTACGTAAGAGGTTTCGACACAAACGACAAGCTTCTGAAAAGATACGCTAAACTGAAGTCTAAAAGCAATATTAAAAACATACTGGATTACGTGGCAAAGAAAAGAGAAGGAACTACAGTTTTCAAAGGAAATCGTACACTGCTGTTCAAGACCATCAAGGAGCGTGTAATGGCGAAATTCGGTGAAGCGCGAGAATGCGGTTCCGCCGTTCATTATTGGCATTTACAAAATTGGCCATTGGACGTAGCCAGAAATCTCGGGTGTACAAACTTTACAGCTTCACTAGGATTTATTACTGATTTGAAAAAGGAGTTTAGGACAACATCACGCCGTATCACTATGTTCCAAGCACGAAAAGATAAGGATGACGAAGAAGAGCTGATTGAAAGAGCTCAAACGTTTGTTGCTGACGTCCATGAGCATATCACGAGAGAAAACATCGATATTAGTTCTGTCTGGAACTGTGACCAGAGTCAGTTTCAACTATGAACTTTCTTGTGACAGAGCACTATCCATGAAAGGCGAGAGAAACACTGTCGCGATGTTGCAATCAGTTAACTGTGCAACACACAGTTACACCATCGATGTTGCTATATCAAAGGACGGACGATTGGCAGACAAACTCTATATTTGCTTCGCTAGGATTTATTACTAATTTTAAAAAGGAGTTTAGGACAACATCACGCCGTATCACTATGTTCCAAGAACGAAAAGGTAAGGATGACGAAGAAGAGCTGATTGAAAGAGCTCAAACGTTTGTTGCTGATGTCCATGAGCATATCACGAGAGAAAGCATCGATATTAGTTCTGTCTGGAACTGTGACCAGAGTCAGTTTCAACTATGAACTTTCTTGTGACAGAGCACTATCCATGAAAGGGGAGAGAAACACTGTCGTTATGTTGCAATCAGTTAACTGTGCAACACACAGTTACACCATCGATGTTGCTATATCAAAGGACGGACGATTGGCAGACAAACTCTATATTTGCTTCGCTAGGATTTATTACTAATTTTAAAAAGGAGTTTAGGACAACATCACGCCGTATCACTATGTTCCAAGCACGAAAAGGTAAGGATGACGAAGAAGAGCTGATTGAAAGAGCTCAAACGTTTGTTGCTGATGTCCATGAGCATATCACGAGAGAAAGCATCGATATTAGTTCTGTCTGGAACTGTGACCAGAGTCAGTTTCAACTATGAACTTTCTTGTGACAGAGCACTATCCATGAAAGGGGAGAGAAACACTGTCGCGATGTTGCAATCAGTTAACTGTGCAACACACAGTTACACCATCGATGTTGCTATATCAAAGGACGGACGATTGGCAGACAAACTCTATATTTGCTTCGCTAGGATTTATTACTAATTTTAAAAAGGAGTTTAGGACAACATCACGCCGTATCACTATGTTCCAAGCACGAAAAGGTAAGGATGACGAAGAAGAGCTGATTGAAAGAGCTCAAACGTTTGTTGCTGATGTCCATGAGCATATCACGAGAGAAAGCATCGATATTAGTTCTGTCTGGAACTGTGACCAGAGTCAGTTTCAACTATGAACTTTCTTGTGACAGAGCACTATCCATGAAAGGGGAGAGAAACACTGTCGCGATGTTGCAATCAGTTAACTGTGCAACACACAGTTACACCATCGATGTTGCTATATCAAAGGACGGACGATTGGCAGACAAACTCTATATTTGCTTCGCTAGGATTTATTACTAATTTTAAAAAGGAGTTTAGGACAACATCACGATGTATCACTATGTTCCAAGCACGAAAAGATAAGGATGACGAAGAAGAGCTGATTGAAAGAGCTCAAACGTTTGTTGCTGACGTCCATGAGCATATCACGAGAGAAAACATCGATATTAGTTCTGTCTGGAAATGTGACCAGAGTCAGTTTCAACTATGAACTTTCTTGTGACAGAGCACTATCCATGAAAGGGGAGAGAAACACTGTCGCGATGTTGCAATCAGTTAACTGTGCAACACACAGTTACACCATCGATGTTGCTATATCAAAGGACGGACGATTGGCAGACAAACTCTATATTTGCTTCGCTAGGATTTATTACTAAATTTAAAAAGGAGTTTAGGACAACATCACGCCGTATCACTATGTTCCAAGCACGAAAAGATAAGGATGACGAAGAAGAGCTGATTGAAAGAGCTCAAACGTTTGTTGCTGACGTCCATGAGCATATCACGAGAGAAAACATCGATATTAGTTCTGTCTGGAACTGTGACCAGAGTCAGTTTCAACTATGAACTTTCTTGTGACAGAGCACTATCCATGAAAGGGGAGAGAAACACTGTCGCGATGTTGCAATCAGTTAACTGTGCAACACACAGTTACACCATCGATGTTGCTATATCAAAGGACGGACGATTGGCAGACAAACTCTATATTTGCTTCGCTAGGATTTATTACTAATTTTAAAAAGGAGTTTAGGACAACATCACGCCGTATCACTATGTTCCAAGCACGAAAAGGTAAGGATGACGAAGAAGAGCTGATTGAAAGAGCTCAAACGTTTGTTGCTGACGTCCATGAGCATATCACGAGAGAAAACATCGATATTAGTTCTGTCTGGAACTGTGACCAGAGTCAGTTTCAACTATGAACTTTCTTGTGACAGAGCACTATCCATGAAAGGGGAGAGAAACACTGTCGCGATGTTGCAATCAGTTAACTGTGCAACACACAGTTACACCATCGATGTTGCTATATCAAAGGACGGACGATTGGCAGACAAACTCTATATTTGCTTCGCTAGGATTTATTACTAATTTTAAAAAGGAGTTTAGGACAACTTCACGCTGTATCACTATGTTCCAAGCACGAAAAGGTAAGGATGACGAAGAAGAGCTGATTGAAAGAGCTCAAACGTTTGTTGCTGATGTCCATGAGCATATCACGAGAGAAAGCATCGATATTAGTTCTGTCTGGAACGGTGACCAGAGTCAGTTTCAACTATGAACTTTCTTGTGACAGAGCACTATCCATGAAAGGGGAGCGAAACACTGTCGCGATGTTGCAATCAGTTAACTGTGCAACACACAGTTACACCATCGATGTTGCTATATCAAAGGACGGACGATTGGCAGACAAACTCTATATTTGCTTCGCTAGGATTTATTACTAATTTTAAAAAGGAGTTTAGGACAACATCACGCTGTATCACTATGTTCCAAGCACGAAAAGATAAGGATGACGAAGAAGAGCTGATTGAAAGAGCTCAAACGTTTGTTGCTGACGTCCATGAGCATATCATGAGAGAAAACATCGATATTAGTTCTGTCTGGAAATGTGACCAGAGTCAGTTTCAACTATGAACTTCCTTGTGACAGAGCACTATCCATGAAAGGGGAGAGAAACACTGTCACGATGTTGCAATCAGTTAACTGTGCAACACACAGTTACACCATCGATGTTGCTATATCAAAGGACGGACGATTGGCAGACAAACTCTATATTTGCTTCGCTAGGATTTATTACTAATTTTAAAAAGGAGTTTAGGACAACATCACGCCGTATCACTATGTTCCAAGCACGAAAAGATAAGGATGACGAAGAAGAGCTGATTGAAAGAGCTCAAACGTTTGTTGCTGACGTCCATGAGCATATCACGAGAGAAAACATCGATATTAGTTCTGTCTGGAACTGTGACCAGAGTCAGTTTCAACTATGAACTTTCTTGTGACAGAGCACTATCCATGAAAGGGGAGAGAAACACTGTCGCGATGTTGCAATCAGTTAACTGTGCAACACACAGTTACACCATCGATGTTGCTATATCAAAGGACGGACGATTGGCAGACAAACTCTATATTTGCTTCGCTAGGATTTATTACTAATTTTAAAAAGGAGTTTAGGACAACATCACGCCGTATCACTATGTTCCAAGCACGAAAAGGTAAGGATGACGAAGAAGAGCTGATTGAAAGAGCTCAAACGTTTGTTGCTTACGTCCATGAGCATATCACGAGAGAAAACATCGATTTTAGTTCTGTCTGGAACTGTGACCAGAGTCAGTTTCAACTATGAACTTTCTTGTGATAGAGCACTATCCATGAAAGGGGAGAGAAACACTGTCGCGATGTTGCAATCAGTTAACTGTGCAACACACGGTTACACCATCGATGTTGCTATATCAAAGGACGGACGATTGGCAGACAAACTCTATATTTGCTTCGCTAGGATTTATTACTAATTTTAAAAAGGAGTTTAGGACAACATCACGCCGTATCACTATGTTCCAAGCACGAAAAGGTAAGGATGACGAAGAAGAGCTGATTGAAAGAGCTCAAACGTTTGTTGCTGATGTCCATGAGCATATCACGAGAGAAAGCATCGATATTAGTTCTGTCTGGAACTGTGACCAGAGTCAGTTTCAACTATGAACTTTCTTGTGACAGAGCACTATCCATGAAAGGGGAGCGAAACACTGTCGCGATGTTGCAATCAGTTAACTGTGCAACACACAGTTACACCATCGATGTTGCTATATCAAAGGACGGACGATTGGCAGACAAACTCTATATTTGCTTCGCTAGGATTTATTACTAATTTTAAAAAGGAGTTTAGGACAACATCACGCCGTATCACTATGTTCCAAGCACGAAAAGATAAGGATGACGAAGAAGAGCTGATTGAAAGAGCTCAAACGTTTGTTGCTGACGTCCATGAGCATATCACGAGAGAAAACATCGATATTAGTTCTGTCTGGAACTGTGACCAGAGTCAGTTTCAACTATGAACTTTCTTGTGACAGAGCACTATCCATGAAAGGGGAGAGAAACACTGTCGTTATGTTGCAATCAGTTAACTGTGCAACACACAGTTACACCATCGATGTTGCTATATCAAAGGACGGACGATTGGCAGACAAACTCTATATTTGCTTCGCTAGGATTTATTACTAATTTTAAAAAGGAGTTTAGGACAACATCACGCCGTATCACTATGTTCCAAGCACGAAAAGGTAAGGATGACGAAGTAGAGCTGATTGAAAGAGCTCAAACGTTTGTTGCTGACGTCCATGAGCATATCACGAGAGAAAACATCGATATTAGTTCTGTCTGGAACTGTGACCAGAGTCAGTTTCAACTATGAACTTTCTTGTGACAGAGCACTATCCATGAAAGGGGAGAGAAACACTGTCGCGATGTTGCAATCAGTTAACTGTGCAACACACAGTTACACCATCGATGTTGCTATATCAAAGGACGGACGATTGGCAGACAAACTCTATATTTGCTTCGCTAGGATTTATTACTAATTTTAAAAAGGAGTTTAGGACAACATCACGCCGTATCACTATGTTCCAAGCACGAAAAGGTAAGGATGACGAAGAAGAGCTGATTGAAAGAGCTCAAACGTTTGTTGCTGATGTCCATGAGCATATCACGAGAGAAAGCATCGATATTAGTTCTGTCTGGAACTGTGATCAGAGTCAGTTTCAACTATGAACTTCCTTGTGACAGAGCACTATCCATGAAAGGGGAGTGAAACACTGTCGCGATGTTGCAATCAGTTAACTGTGCAACACATCGTTACACCATCGATGTTGCTATATCAATGGACGGACGATTGGCAGACAAACTCTATATTTGCTTACAAGAATCCGGTGGAAAGTTTGGACCCCGCGTGTCAAGGGAAATAGAAACGCAGTGCCCTCAAAATGCCGTCCTCGATGCAAGTGTGAGTGGGAGGATGACGAAACAACATCTGAAGACGTTTTTTCTGTCAGTTTTGAATCCACATTTGTCGAGAAAGTCATTAGTACTTTGTGACTCCTGGTCTGGACATAATGATGAACGAGTACTACAGGAAGCATCTGGCGGAAAACATGCAGGTTTAAAAATCATTCCGCCTAAAACTACAAAATATGCACAACCTCTGGATGTGTATTTCTTCAGGCAATAAAAATATTTGCCAAGAGAATAACAGACTTCATTAAACTACGTTCCAGTAATATGCAGCCGAAACTGCACGACAGATTCTTTATCATGAATATGCATTCTGTCATTTACAATCAGTTATCGGCGGGAGTATACAGACCAATGCTTCGTCACGCGTGGCAGAACGCTGGCTACGATATTGATGAACCAGTGAACAACTTGAAAAGTGTCATTGACGTGGCGTTCAACACTGATATTATAGAATGTGCAAATACGCCATGCGATCAACTTGCATTTCTTCACTGTGCGTTTTGCAGTCATTCTTATTGCTCGGAGCATTTTATTGACATTACGCATTTAAGATTGCTGCATTGCGTATAGCGTCTACAATTACATCTACAGCGACATCTAGAGCATGACTGCAGAGTTTTGCAGAAAAAGGACACCCACCAGCACATTCAGAGGTACATAATGGTCCTGTAACCAAATGTTCATACAGATCTGTTTGTTCGAGCCCAAGTACTTTTCTGGTTAGTTAAAGATGCTAACTTGTAGTGTTGGATGTATTACAACATTCCATGTCAATTGTTCTCACTTCTGTTGGGACGAAACGGGGTAATTTGGTGTACCGTTTCCAAAGTAGACTAATGCTCACAACACAGAATTCCCTGAATTAGGCATATTGAGACTGGCGCCACAGTGAGACACATGTTGTTGTTCTGTTTCAGCTAAATTTTGACAAGTAGCTAATTTATTACGAATGATCTTCTTTTCATGTAAGTGCCACTTTTGGTGTGAAATATGTGTCGTACTTATTGATCCATCTCACAAAGTAGCCACAAGTACCTTTCTATTGTAGCTGACACTTTGTTCTCGGAGTGCTTTTTTACGCATTCGGTGACTGATGCAGATAAAAACATTAAGTACTTTCTAAATAACAGTCAAAATAGGAGCAAATTACGGTACTAATATTATTATTCTTCAAATTCAGTAATGCTTGCCAATCCTGCTCGCATGAGAAGTGATATTGGTTTACATTCTTCGGCGTAAATACACAAAAAAATTTTATAGTGTGAATGCAGTACAAGGAAGAGGTGGTATACGATCTTTCCCGCGACGTACTATCGCAATAACGGTCCAAACGTAGTATAACACGTTGTTGTCATCATCAGCTATTTTACTTTCGCTTCTGTATCTGTATCTATATCTACATGCATATTCCGCAAGCCAGTCTACTGTGCGTGGCTTATGGCACCTTGTACCACCACTAGACATCTCCTTTCCCGTTCCACTAACAAATAGAGCGAGGGAAAAGGTTTTTTCATAGTCAAACAGTTCACCAGCACTCCTTCAAAAAAAAAAAAAAAAAAAAAAATTGAATGTAGTTCGAAGAAAATAGAGTGATAATTAGTTATCTTGTGGGCTTTTCTGGTGTGATAACAAAACATTCCCAACCCCGCGTGTTATGTGTGGTGAAATTCTTTGTAATGCTGCTATGATTCCCAGTAAATTGAAACGACATGTGTCAACGAGTTCCTTTCTGTTTAGTAACGTTGTGAATTATTTCATTTGGTTAGCGTAACAAAACAAAAAACAAGTGAAGCTCGTTACTACATTGGCATATGTTTAACAAAAAGTACAGGAAGCAAGCTATAAAGTAGACGAACTTGTCAAAGAAGCCGAAAAGCCATACACAGTAGCAGAAACGTTGTTAATGCTCATATGTAAGTAAGTAGTAAAAATTTTCCTTGGTTCCGAAGAAGCTACTGAAATTTCAAAAATTCATCTCCACTGACTCCATCTGCTGCTGGGTTAGTTACATGTCATTTCTCATGGAAGACATTTCGAAGAAAAAAGTAAGGAGCAGTGCTAAGTTCACGCTTCACATTGACGAGTCCACTGATATTGGTGGACACCTACGTCTTTCTCACATAAGGTACATTGATGGGATGTAATTGAAAGTAACTTCTTTTTATGCAAATAACTATCCAAAAGAGCAGCCAGTGGAGAAAAATTTCATGTGACTAGTGAAAATGTGAACCACAATGAATTAACATTGAACAATTGCGTTTGTGTTTGTCGAGACGGAACCGCTTCTATGACAAGCCAGGTGAAAAGATTCATGCATGAAACACAGGCAGGAAATCCTAAACTATAAATCAATCATTGTCTCATTCCTGGGGAAGCCATTGTTGCATAGTCTTCAGCAGCTCCTCTAAAAACAGTGATGGACGAAGTAGTAAGAGCTGTGAACTTCATCATATTGCGATCCCCACATATTCGTTTAATATTTTGTGTCAAGAAATGGGATCATAGCACACTAAACTTCTGCTACAAACAGAAATATGATGGTTATCTCGAGGAAAAGTGTTAAAGCTAATGTCGGAATGTAGAGTCACATGTTTTACTATTGAGGGGCATCAGTATGCGGATTCACATGGAGACGATGAACAGGCACATAACTTGGTGTATATTCCCGATATTTTTGTACACATCAAATGGATAATATGCAATGATCTTCTAATAATTTAAATTTATGGGTACAGATAGCTGTGCTGTGGCCGAGCGGTTCTAGGCGCTGCATTCCGGAACCGCGCTGCTGTTACGGTCGCAGGTTCGAATCCTACCTCGGGCATGGATGTGTGTGATGTCCTTAGGTTAGTTAGGATTAAGTAGTTCTAAGTGTAGGGGACTGATGACACCAGATGTTAAGTCCAATAATGCTTAGAGCCATTTGGATCATTTGAATAGATAGCTGTAAGTGGTTCGTGTGAGATATGCCCAAATTTATGCTACCTTCTTGTTGTTGTGGTGGTCTTTAGTCCAGAGACTGGTTTGATGCCGCTCTCCATGCTACTCCATCCTGTGCAAGCTTCTTCATTTTCGAGTAACTACTGCATCCTACATTCTTCTGAATATGCTTGGCGTATTCATCTCTTGGTCTCCCTCTACGATTTTTACCCTACACGCTTCCCACAAATACTAAATTGGTGATCTATCTCTTGATGCCTTAGAACGTGCCCTAACAACCGATCCCTTCCTCTAGTCAAATTGTGCCACAAATTCCTTTTCTTCCCAATTCTATTTAGTACCTCCTCATTAGTTACGTGATCTACCCATCTAACCTTCAGCATTCTTCTGTAGCAACACATTTCGAAAACTTCTATTCTCTTCTTTTCTAAACTATTTATCGTCCATGTTTAACTTCCATACATGGCTACACTCCACAAAAATACTTTCAGAAAATTATTCCTGACACATGTATACACAATGTTAACACATTTCTCTTGTTCAGAAACGCTTTCCTTGCCATTGCCAGTCTACATTTTATACCCTCTCTACTTGGACCATCATCAGACATGGTTCATGGGGGAGAGGGGCGGAACGCCTTTAGTACTCCTGCAGTTGGATTTCAAAAAATATTTTGAAAAGAGTGTTTAAGATTTCGACTTGGTTTGTGACCCATTCGTGAAGTGGAAAGGTCTTCCGAATAATTTAGGTTTACGCTTAGAAACTGTGCTGGCAGATTTGAAAGTGGGTAGAGCACTGTAATCAAATTTTTTCGAAGTGCCTTTGGATACATTTTGATTGTCAATAATCAGTGAATAACCGGCTGTCCCCAAATTGGAAAATAGTTTGTCATTACCATTTTCAGATATTTATTTGTGTGAACTAGACTTATCGACGTTGACTTTAATTAAAACTGTAAAAGTGAGAGAGGAAGTCTCAAATCCATCGCTGAAGAAATAAGGCTTGCTTTGTCAACGATTCCTCCACCAATTAGCTGTCTGTGTATAGCTAAGCACACTCAAGCAGCACATTGAAGGTAGGAGTATAGTTATTTTCTTTAAAATTCGTATGAGAGAAGTCTATTTTGTGCAGTGAATTAACTTTAATAAGTTTTTAATAAATACACGAGTCTATTGTTTTATAATACATGGGTCTACTTTTTTATAATAATAAAATTAATAATGTAATAATTGGTAACTGTAGTAGGATTCACGTGATTTTGAGGGGAAAAATATTTTTGTACTTTATTGAATCTAGGTCCATACAGATGTACTATGAGCAATAAAAGGTTGTGGAACATTGGTACTGAGGAAGGTTGAGGTTATGAATTGTAATAATTGGGCAGTTGCTTTTTCTGTGATTCTTTACAGCGCCGATTCAAAGAGGTCGTAATACCAAGTGATCTAAATAGCTCATGGTGATAATGATAATGACGATTATCATTATAAAAAATTTTGGCATGAGGAGGCACCAGTTTCTAATCCACGTCGTAGTACACCTTTCTCCTTCTTTAGCAGGAGGGGAAGCATGTAGCATTTTGCTGAGTACTTGAGCAAGTTGGAATCTGAGAAGTCGAGCAAGCAAACCTGCAGGAAACGTGACGAAAAACTGTTGCAGAAACAACGAAAACAGCATGCCAAATTCAAACGAACGCAAAATCTCAAATACTGGCGATTTTTTAAGAAGTTCGTAATTTAGCACGGACACCAATGAGAGATGCTTACAATAGTATCCACAACGAAACTTTATGTCGAAACCTGGCAGAAAATCCAACGAGATTCTGGTCTTATGTAAAGCATGCTAGTGGCAAGACAATTAATTGCCTCTCTGTGCGTCAGCGATGGAAATACTATCGACGACACTGCTGCGAAAGCAGAGTTACTAAACACAGCCTTTGGAAATTATTTCGCCAAAGAAGACGAAGTAAATATTCTATAATTCGAATCAATAACAGCTGCTAACATGATTAACTAAGAAGTAGATACCTTCGAAGAAGCGAAGTAACTTAAATCACTCAATAAAAGCAAGTCTTCTGGTCCATACTGTACACAAATTAGTTACCTTTGAGAGTCTGCTGATGCAATAGCACCAATCATATATAACCGCTCGCTCGACAAAAGATCCGTGCCCAAAGACTGGAAAGTTGCACAGGTCACACCAATATTCAAGAAAGGTAGTGGAAATAATCCACTAAATTACAGACCCACATCATTAATGTAGATATGCAGCAGGATTTTGGAACATATATTATGTTCGAACATAATGAATTACTTCGCAGACAATGGTCTGTCGACACGCAGCCAACACGGATTAAGAAAACATCGTTCTTATGAAACACAACTAGCTCTGCTACTGACAGGGGATTTCAAATTGATTCTGTATTTCTAGATGTCCAAAAGACTATCGACACTCTACCGCACACGCGGCTTGTAGTGAAATTGTGTGCTTACGGATAATCGTGTCAGTCACGTGACTGAGGTCATAGCTCGTAGTAATTGATAGAAAGTCATCGAGTAAAACTGAAATGATATCTGCCGTTTACCAAGGTACTGTTGTAGGCCCTCTGCTGTTCCTTATCTATATAAACGATTTATGAGTCAATTTGAGCAGCGGTCTTAGGTTGTCTGCAAATGATGCTGTCGTTTCTCGTCTAGTTAAGTCATCGTAAGATCAAAACGAATTGCAAAACGATTTAGAAAAGATATCTGAATGGTGCAAAAATTCGCAACTGACCCTAAATAATGAAAAGTGTGATGTCATCCAAATGGGTGTTAATAGGAATCCGTTAAACTTCCTTTATGCGATAGATCTAAAGGCCGTAAATTCAACTAAATACCTAGGAATTACAATTATGAACAATTTAAATTCGAAAGAACATGTAGAAAATGTTGTGGGAAAGGCAAACCAAAGACTGTTTTATTGGCAGGACACTCAGAAAATACAGGGTGTCCGAAAAGTCTTTCCCTGATTACATAAATTGATAACTCAGGCTAGAAGTAAGATACAAATATGAAACTGGTGTCTAATTGTTTACAAACTATCAAAGTTTCTTTGACACACCAGTAAACTTCCACATGAGCACCCTTGGTAGCACGCAGCACATCTAGGCGATATTCAGGTTCGTCCACACATTAACCAACATCACTGGAGGGTTCGGTTCAACGACTGTGGTTATCCGTTGCCGCAGGGTTTCAAGATCTGGTACACGTGTTCGATAGACCTCGTCCTTGACATAACCCCACAAAAAGAAGTCTAATGGGGTTATATCAGGAGAGCGTCAAGGCCAAACCGTTGGCCCATCACGACCAATCCATCGCCCAGGAAAGGTCATATCGAGATAGGCACGGACGTCCAAACCCCAATGAGGCATTGCACCGTCTTGCTGAAACAAGACATCGGGGTGATACTGAAGCAGCTGAGGAGCAGCATACAGTTGCAACATGTCCAGATACACTTCAGATGTGATGGTAGCCTCAGCGAAGAAGAATGGCCAGATAATTCGATCGTGCAATAGCACGCACCAAACATTTACCTTTGGACTGCCTCTGGTGCACTCCATGACCTCGCCAGGGGGTTGTGAACCCCAAATGCGCACATTATGGTGATTCACTACTCCACTGACAAAAAAGGTCGCTTCGTCGGAAAAGGCAATTTGTCTGAGATAACCATCATCGTCCTCAATACGTGATAGCATTTCGACCGCAAAGTCATATCGACGTGTACTGTCATTGGGCAACAATGGAAGTGGAAGTTTACTGATGTGTGAAAAAAACTTCGATAGTTTGTAAGGAATTAGACACCAGTTTCATATTTGTATCTTACTTGTAGCCTGAGTTATCAATTTATGTAATCAGGGAAAGACTTTTCGGACACCCTGTATGACAGACCTGCTAAAGAGACTGCCTACACTACGCTTGTCCGTCTCTTTTGGAGTACTGTTGTGCGGTCTGGGATGCTTACCAGATAGGATTAATGAAGTACGTCGAGAAAGTCCAGCGAAGAGCAGCAAGTTTTGTACTATCGCAAAATAGGGGAGCGAGTATAATGGACATGATGCAGGATTTGGTATTGACATGATTAAAAAGAGGCGTTTTTCGATGCGGCGGAATCTTCTAATGAAATTTCAATGACAAGCTTTCTTCTCCGAATGAAAAAATATTTTGTTGACGCCCCCTAATATGGAGAAACGATTATAATGATAACATAAGGGAAATCAGAGCTCGTACAGAAAGATACAGGTGTTCGCTTTTTCCGCGCGCCATTCGAGGGTGGAATAACAGGGAATTCTCTGCCAACCACTTAAGTGTGATTTCGAGATTATTCATGTAGATGTAGATCTAACACAATCTGCCATTCCCCTGTCGACTATAATTCCGCCATCACATCATAGAACCGTGCAACTATGGGACGAGTAGTGGCTAGCAGTGAGGGACAATAAGCTGTGGTCCTTGAAGCCAATTAAGTCGCCGTTGCGTTCCTCGTACTGGTCACTCCAGCAGGATAAAGCAGCCCATACTTGTATCTGAATAGTGTGCTTAGCGCACTAACACATGGCTTCATATTCCAACACTCCAGTACTACACCGAGAGGACCCGCTCCTCGTCTTCCCCCCCCCCCCCCTTCCCCTCCCCGCCCCCACAATGTCTGCAATGTCTGAAGCCTGTGGAGTACAAATCAATATACGCCCTGAAAGCACCTGTGGCAATGTAGGTGGGAGTCCGCCCTCACTATTTTAACGAATAATGATCGTAGTAGAGATATTAAAATATAGTGTGATGTCTGGAATCCAGCCTAAGCCTTTAGTCTGAAGGTTTTAGTGTGTTGCAGAATGACTGCCTCATTCGTTTTATTTCAGCATTCACCATGCCACAACTACATGATACACCATTTTCCTTCTTTCCTATGAATTTCTGTCTTGTTTTTAAAGTTAGTTTTAGAACTAAGTAAATGCAATACTCGTATTTTCACTCTCTACTCTCTCTCTCTCTCTCTCTCTCTCTCTCTCTCTCTCTCTCTCGGTCTCAGCAAGCTAATGCGTGCCCGTGTGTGTGTGTGTGTGTGTGTGTGTGTGTGTGTGTGTGTGTGTGTGTGTGTGTCTGTGTCTGTGTTTTAGAGTATTTTTACATTTTAACTCTTTTGTTTTGTTTTAAAGCTATTCTGTCAGTTTCATCCTCACTCTGATCAATTTTTTAGGCCAGACACTGAAGATCTCGCTGTTTCGAGCCCAAAGCAACACATTTTCATAATAATCATCATCGTACAGACCTGCGGACTGATCAGGGTGCAATGGAGAAATGCATTCTGGGAGTGAATAGAAGAGCCTGGAAAAACCAGCAAGTGGGAAACGAACTAACTGGATCGGAAGACGCAAGAAAAAATGGAGGTAGGTAGTGTACCAAGGCGAATGGATGATAGATGGACAAAGGAAATCCTATACTGGAGTCGAAGATGCAAGGATGTGAGACAACGAGTTAACAGAAGACGCCTAGGTGCAAGACGCGCAGATGCAAGATGCGCGGTTGCAAGTAAAGTATAAGTGAAGCATGTGGTGAGTAAGGAAAGGGTATTTTTTTTTTTTTTTTTTTTTGGTCATCAGTCTACTGACTGGTTTGATGCGGCCCGCCACGAATTCCTTTCCTGTGCTAACCTCTTCATCTCAGAGTAGCACTTGCAACCTACGTCCTCAATTATTTGCTTGACGTATTGCAATCTCTGTCTTCCTCTACAGATCTTGCCCTCTACAGCTCCCTCTAGCACCATGGAAGTCATTCCCTCATGTCTTAGCAGATGTCCTATCATCCTGTCCCTTCTCCTTATCAGTGTTTTCCACATATTCCTTTCCTCTCCGATTCTGCATAGAACCTCCTCATTCCTTACCTTATCAGTCCACCTAATTTTCAACATTCGTCTATAGCACCACATCTCAAATGCTTCAATTCTCTTCTGTTCCGGTTTTCCCACAGTCCATGTTTCACTACCATACAATGTTGTACTCCAGACGTACATCCTCAGAAATTTCTTCCTCAAATTAAGGCCGGTATTTGCTATTAGTAGACTTCTCTTGACCAGAAATGCCTTTTTTGCCATAGCGAGTCTGCTTTTGATGTCCTCCTTGCTCCGTCCGTCATTGGTTATTTTACTGCCTAGGTAGCAGAATTCCTTAACTTCATTGACTTCGTGACCATCAATCCTGATGTTAAGTTTCTCGCTGTTCTCATTTCTACTACTTCTCATTACCTTCGTCTTTCTCCGATTTACTCTCAAACCATACTGCGTACTCATTAGACTGTTCATTCCGTTCAGCAGATCATTTAATTCTTTTTCACTTTCACTCAGGATAGCAAGGTCTTTAAGTAATTGAGGTCTTTAAGTCATAGGACAGAGTATGTTGTTCTGGACGGCCAGTGTTCATCATAGACAAGGGCGTCGTGAGGGCTGTACCAGGGAAGTGTGATAGGACAGCCATTATTTTCCATACATGGACATGGTGGTCAACAATCTGCGGTTGTTTGCTGATGATGCTGTGCTTTACGGGAAGGTGCGAAGTTGGGTAACCTTGACAAAATTTCTAGTTGGTCTGATGAATGGGAGCTATCCCTAAATGCAGAATATTGTAAGTTATGTGGCTGAGTACGAAAAACAAAATCGTAAAATTCGGATACAACATTAGTAGTGTCAGGAGTGACACAGTCACGTCCTTTAAGTATCTAGGCGTAACGTTGCAAATTAATGTGAAATGAACCGAGCATGTGAGGTTTATGATATAGAAGGCGAATGGTCGAGTTCGGTTAATTGGGGAATTTTGGGAAAGTGTGGTTCACATCTAAAGGAGACCGCATAAGAGTATGTGATGCTATTGCGATCTACTCAACAGTACTGCCCGAGAGTTTGGGATCCGCATCAGGTTGGACTAAAGGAAGAATCGAAACATTCGCAGGCAGGCTGCTAGGTTTGCTACCGGTGGGGTCGAGCAATACGCAAATAGTAATTGAGACGCTTCGTGAACTGAAATGTGACTCGCTGGAGGGAAGACGACATACATGTCCAGGGACACTACTGACAAAATTTAGGGAACCGGCTCTTGAAACGGACTTCAGGGCGATTCTACTGCATCCAACAAACATTTCACGTAAGGATTACAAAGAAAAGATTGGAGAAATTAAGGAGCAACGGAGGCATATAAACCGTCGTATATCGCTGGGCCTATTTGTTAGAGGAACGGCAAAGGAAAGAATGCTAGTGGTACAAGGTACCATAAGCCATGCACAGGATGCTGGCTTGCGGAGTATGCATGTAGACGTAGATACAGATTCAAAAATGAAAGTAAAATAGCTGATGACGACAGCAATATATTATACTACGTTTGATTCGATATTGCAATAGTACGATGCAGAAAAGATAGTATTCCATCTCTCTCCTGTACTGCATTCACAATATAGAAGTTTGTGATGTATTTACGTCGAAGAATGTAAACCAGTATCAGTTATCATATGAGCAGGATTTAATAACATCACTGATTTTTTAAGAAGAATAATATTAGTACGGTTATTTGTACCCTTTTGATTGTTAATTAGCATGTCTTGAAAGCTTTTATCTGAGTCAGGTGCCGAACGTTTGAAAAAGCACTCCGAGAACCAAGTGTCAGATACAGCAGAAAGGTCTTGAGGCTGCTTTGTGAGGTACATCAATACGTACGGCACATACCCCAGACTACAAGTACAACTTACATGAAAAGTAGATCATACGTAATAAATTAGTTACTTTTTAATATTTAGCTGAAATAGCACAACATGTGTCTCACTATGGTGCCTGTCTCAATATGCCTACTTAAGGGATTCTGTGTTGCGAGCATTAGTCTACTTTTGTTAACGCTATACCAAATATCACGATTTCGTCCCTACGGAAATGAGAACAACGGACATAGAATGTTGTAATACATCTAACAATAAATTTTAGCATCTTCAACTAATTGTTGTTGTTGTGGCCTTTAATCCGAAGACTGCTTTCACGCATGTTTTACATTTTCTATCATTGTTATCTTCCATTTTCAATTTCTGGCCACCAATATCCAGGATTTTTTAAATTTTCTTCCGCTGCCACCTTATATTTTGCTATTTCCAGTCACAGCCATCTTGAGTATTGCGACTAACACAGCGCCGACTAGTGGCAACTGCTATAGCTTCAGCTCGATTGCCCATAGATATGCTACTTGTGTGATACCCATTAAGTAGAGGGCGGAAGTAGTGACGATTTCCTGATATCAAGTTAGAGAATGCTGACTACAATCAGTGACCTTTGCTGCGTGACAATTCATGACCAAAACTACCAAACGTCAGATCATGATAACTACGTCCCTCCACTGTACTCCACACCCAGCAATCAGTAATCCTACATTTCCCCTCAGTTTAATGTCTCCTGCATTTCTGCAGTACACTTAACACAAAACAAAAATTCTAATTACCAATCCACAAACGAAGTCACATATTCCCAGGTTTACATTTATGTACTCTCCACACTAGCCCTAACGAAACTTCTAACCATTTCCCCCTATCTGCTCAGGAAATCGCCCAGTAAGCTACCCATTTCTTCCAGATACTACGGAAAAAATGTTTACATGAAATTTATTTGCTCTGGCGAAGGCAGACAACCGTCAGCTGTATAATACAATGACCATAATGAAAATCTGTGTCGGACCGGGACTCGAACCCGGATTTCCTGCTTATCGCGTCTTATCGCCTTAGATTTTTTTTTTTTTTTTTTTTTTTTCATTTTGATCGCTGTTGAACGTTGTGTTTGGCCGTTGCGGACATCATATGGCATCCGTTCGAGGCAGTTTGTTGATCCTTCCACTCAGTTTTTTTTTTATTACAGAGGGCATTACACTACCACAGCGCGCTACAGAGTCATCCCCAAACTCCCATATGTCGTCAACTATGCGCCTGCAACTCGCACTCGTACATTCATTACGTATATTCCCATGCAGGGGAGACAATTTAATTGAAAGTCACCTGGCCGATGTTGGCGGATAAATAATGACATTACAGTGCCTGTGTTATTGACAAGTACGACGCAATGTTTGTTCGGAGATGCCTATACGAATGTATTCCAAGTATTTTATAACGGCTGTGGTCGTCGCAGTGCCTGTTCCTTCGGAGATGGTGGACGTCCGAAGGAACATAGTTCCATATTTCAATACAGGTATTAGAATATCATACTTAAGGGCTGACACCGGGCAAGGGAAGTTCAATTAAAATGTCTTCACTGAAGGAGGATACGCATAACGAATGTACGAGTGCAGGTTATAGACACACGATTGGCAACATCTCGAAATTTGGATCTGGCGGTAGAGCGTGCTTGAAGAATCTTGTGGTTGCCGGCACGGCAGCTAAGCACGTTCGATCAGAGGGTTGGCTGCCCTCTGTAGTAAAAGAAACTGAATGAAATATTCTACAGTCAACTTGGGGTGTCGTTTAACGTTCGCCCAAATCAAATGAGGAAAACAATAACGAACAAAATGAACCAACGACGGAAAAAAACAGGTAAGGCAACCGCTCTAACTAAGCGACAAATCCGGCTTCAAGTCCACCACAATTTTTCATTGTCGTCATTCCATTATCCAGCTGATGGTTGTCCATGTTCGCAACTGCGAATACATTTCGCATATTTCTTAACGCCTGTAGTCGCAGAAGTGCCTGGTCCATCGGACAAGCACGCTAATCCGAAGCACCGTACTTCTGAACAACGCAAGCACTGAAATATCATATCGAATAGAAGTTTTTCTTTTCACATGAAGGTCCCTCTTCTCCCTTCTTTCACTTCCACTGCTTGGCTTTGGGTCCTCGTCCCCATCCTTCCCAGAACACTTTTCTCCAAATATCATTATCGTACGTTCACCTCCTAATCGTCTATTACCATTATAAAACTACACTATTTTAACATTCCTATGTAATTTGGCACATTTTAATATTCTTAAATCACCTTTATGTACTTTATGATACGTGTCTTTGTGACAAAATCCCTCGCTCCCCAAGGTGGGGTAACGGGAATGATGCTTGACTGGTTGGTCGGTTGGTTGGTTGATTTGGGGGAGGGGGAGGGGACCAAACAGCGAGTTCATTGGTCGTTAACGGGAGTGATATAACGACATTAGATAAGAAAGAATGTGTAACTCAGTTGTCTAACACTGATAATGGAAACAAAGTACAAAGACGATGTCAAGAACAAATGGTTCAAATGGCTCTGAGTACTATGGGACTTAAATACTGAGGTCATCAGTCCCCTAGGACTTAGAACTACTTAAACCTAACTAACCTAAGGACATCACACACATTTTATTATTATTATTATTATTTATTGCCAAATTATTGACCTGTTACCTGATGTTTAAAACAGGTCGTACATCTTACAATTTTCGTTTTTCATCTTTTTACAGTTTTCTTTCCTTTTGTTTTATCTACAACATTTACAAAGAATGATTCAAAATAACCATAATTTGAGGTTGAAATATAAATAAAATTTTGTCGTTTTTAAGAAGAATATAAAATGAAGATAGGATAGATGAGAGATTTGTTAGTACCATCACCGAGTGTGACTGACGGTGAATACCTCGAAATGGTTTCATCGAGCCGTTGACCGTCAGTCACACACACTCACACACACACACACACACACACACACACACACACACACACACACACACACACACAAATGGTTATTAGTAGAGAAATAATGTTTCTTATCCTATTTGTTACTAATCCTATGTATTAACTACTTTAGGTACGCATCCGTGTACAGCATTTGGTGTTTTCTTGGCTAGATTGCCAGCAATTTACTTATTTACTGTCACATCTCAGTTTCCTCCTCCTGTTCCTCCTCATTGTCACTATTTTCGCTGTCACTGTGGGTATCGCTGTCCATGCTCTGGAGATTTCTGTTACGCTGCACATAGGCATGTCTGTGATGTCGTGTCCGCATATACTCTTCATGTGTTGTTTTTGAAACACTGTTTGCCAGTGCGTTTAATTGTGCCCATTGTTCTTCGTCTCTTATTGCTGTGTATATATCTATGTCTGTATCTGTGTAATCTAAGTGTAGTGTATGTCTATTGTTCGCGTATTGCCCGCAGAAAAAGACAGTGTGTTCTGAGGAACCTTCTTCCCCGCATGTGCATGTAGGTGTCTGCCTCAGACTCACGCGGTTTAAGTGCGTGGGATAAGGTCCGTGCCCGGTTAAGAAATGTACCATACCGCGGCTGGGATCGATATGTCTCATTCTCAACCGCTCCCTTATGTCAGGGAGGAAGTCGTGCAGTCTACGTCCCTTATCACTTACATCCCACTCACCTTTCCATGTATCCAAACGCCAACTTTTAAGGTGACGTATCGTCTCTATGGGCACACCGGTTATTGTGTGTACCTTATCTAGTCTCCCCACCTTTAACCAGTACCTCGCAGCTCTGTATTTGATCGTGATATCTATGGGGCATATTCCGAGCACCACACATAGTGCATCCGCTGAGGTGGTACCGAAGGCTCCAGATAGCCTAAGTAGGACACTTCTCTGCCCTCGTCTGACGGATGCTTTGTTGGTGACCACGTTCAGTCTATGTGCCCACGTGCTAGCTGCAAAGCTGAGTACTGATTCGAAGAGCGCGCAGTGGTATGTAAGTATGACTGGTAGAGGCAGTCTGTACTGTTTTGAATTTAGCCTCACCAGTTTGTGGAGTATTTTTTCTGCTTTGTCTGTTGTTAGCCTTATGTGTTCGTGGAAATTGAATTTTTCATCTATGTGTACCCCAAGATAGCGCGTAATGCGTGCTCGTTTGATGTTTGTGTCCTCAATTTTAACCGAAGGATTCCTTTGGAGTGATCCTTTCAGTAAAGTGTATGTTGTTTTGTTTTCGGCTATCCTGAGTTTGTTGTTGTGACACCACTGAGTAATTGTTTGTAGCAATCCACTGGCTTTCTCTTCTAACTGGGCTCTGTTGTTTGCAGTGACTACAACTAATAGGTCATCTGCGTAGGCGACAATTCCGTCTGACCTGTCATCCCCATCCAGAAGTTGTAGGAGGGGTTCGATTGTTATTTCCCAGAAGATGGGGCCGCAGATCGACCCTTGAGGACAGCCTTTGGTAATTCTTTTAATTACTTTCCGGCTGTCCATCTGCCATTCGACTACTCGGTCTTTACAGTAGCCCAGAAAACTGTTGAACAGTGATTGCGGCACCTCCAGACGTCTTAGCCTCTGAAACAGTGCTGGCCACCAAAGATTATCAAATGCTCCGGCAATGTCAATCATTAGTGCCATGGCGTATTTCTGTTTTGTGGTGTTAACTATGTGCAGGGCCTGGTTGATGGCATCATCTATTGATCTGCAAGATCTGAAGCCGAACTGGTGTTGGCTCATACCCCTGAGAGCTCTGTGTGTTTGCAGGCGCTTACAAAGTAGCTTCTCTTCAATCTTTGCTAGGGTGTTTATTAGGCATATTGGCCTGTAAGTCTTTGGATCTGAAGGATCCCTGTCCGCTGATTTCTTAATAATGACTGCTTTGGAGGTTTTCCATACTGTAGGTAAGGCATCGTTCAGTAACGTTGTTAGGAACGGGGTGATCTGCGGTGCTAGTTTTTTCAGTGTTTCCGAGTGGATACCATCTGGTCCAGGTGCTTTTATGTTTTTGAGCTCTGAGATTGCTAGCGCAACCTCTTCTTGCGCAAAAGGAGAGGTGACAGTTGCAGTGTTGTATGGTGTGTGTAGGTTTTCTCTTAGTGTTGCATGATATTGTGTGTCACAGACATCCATTCCCAAGGCAGGATTCGAACCTGCGACCGTAGCGGTCTCGCGGTTCCAGACTGTAGCGCCTAGAACCGCTCGACCACCCCGGCCGGCCCATGTCAAGAACACATGAGAGTCATTTATCTTACGACTTTTATCGGTAGATTAGTATCTTCCATATTAGAAGTATACCTACGATATAATTTAAACATTTGACCTGTATCTCCCGGTTTAGGGTAAAAGGGCTCTGTGAAAATGGTCATTCATTCGAAACTAACATTACCATAAAATACAGATTGTGAAGTGCAGGTCTGTATAAATATCATTTCCTCCGATAGTAATAATTATACATTAATTATTTATTTCTGATACCTAATTTTTAAAATACTGCAACTACTTCCAATATTACAAAATTACATTAAAACCCTTAACCAGTTATCCAACTGCTAATATTTCTATAAACTCTACATAATCTGTTCTCTATCTGTTCATTTGTTTTGGTGCACTTAACTTACAGATGGTTCAATATTTTGAACATAGCTGCACAACAGCAACGGTTCCACGTAATAAAATTATAACCAGCCGACCAGTTGCAATGGATAATGACATTCTTTACCTAGTTTTCGACAAATATAACTACATTATTTGTACCAATGCTCCCATACTGTTATAACGGGAGTGTTAATTTCCTTCTTTTTTATTGTCACTTTACCTAAGGACTTTATTAAAACTGATAATTTACGCGTTGTCTTTGTACGCCAATTGACACATGTTTCTCGGCACGAACACCACCTGCCCTGGTTTCAGAGTAACTACGCACGCCGATTACACTCAGTCGGTTGTAAGCTCTGCAAGATCCATGAACTATTTTGGATTTACGTGGCAAACCCTAATTCTAGGGGTATCTTTTATTTTTGTCAAATGGATCTATGCCGACAATTGTAAAAACGGCGATGGTACATTAGTCCTTACTAATGTAAAATTGTAAGTACCAGTCGTCGTTATCATATTTCTGTAATGCAAGAGTTCTCTAATTTGTGTTAAAATTTATTCTTGGCTTAAGTTTCATACTTTCCTAATGTAAACTATGATGTTCATTGTCCTTAGGCTACCTTCTGAAGAAGACAAATTTATATTTGTCGAAACCTAGGTAAAGAATTTCTTTATCCATTGCAACTGGTCGGCTGGTTATAATTTTATTATAGATGGTTGTGACCCAATTAGAAGACTTCTATAACACGGCGAGATTAAAGTAGGGCGGGATATCACGTGTGTTGCCCATTGGGAGCACGACAGTCTCTCTGCCGATCAGTCTAAGGTCTGACAAGACAGCACTCACGCATCATACAAAACTACTGTATGAAACTCACTGTCTGTAGCTCAGGACAGATGTTTGTGTTTCACTTGGTCATCGATGTTAAACATGGAATTATGCAGCAAGTATTTAGTGTTCAGTGAATAAGTAGTTTATCGAATGGTTTTCCACCATCTCTGTGTTCCGAAATTTGGGATATCAATTTGCTGCGACATTGTGCCATGGAAACTGAATTACCTTTTTCTTCTTTTTCTTTTCTCTTTCACGCTCTCATTTCCCCCATCGCCCCCTCATCCCCCCTCTGTCTCTTCCTCTCCCCCCCCCCCCCCCTCTCTCTCTCTCTTTCTCTGAGCGACTCTGCAGACGGCATTGTGAGAAAAATTCTAAACATCAACAGTGTTCAGAGAACCTTACCGGCCGGGGTCCATTAAGATACAAACGGTGAAGTCTGCTAAAGTGGAATCTTATTTACTGTGGTCTTCTTTGCTAAAATATCTCCACGAAACTCTATGCACAATATGTCACCAGGCTGCGCGAAACGTTGTGGAAATATTGTATTGTTCATTATTATTGCCACACGGGGGAGCTGTCAAAATGAAAAAAGTATTATGGTTTCATAAATTCCGGATGAAAATTAATGAAACATGAAACAAATGTTTACGGTCTGGCGAGCATTGTGGATTTATTTGATACCCTCAGGTGGCGTGAGTAAGAGCGCTGCTATGGTGGGTCATCGTCACCTGTCAATTTCCAGTGGTCCGCTGTAGGCGCAGGCGTGCTCATGATTGCTGTGTTATTGAATTTGCAGATCGTTACGTTTTATTATTTGAGCACAGCAGAGTGTTTGCGGGCTATTCGGAAAGTATGCTCCGTTTGGTCACGAAATGGAAACCACTGTGAAAATCAAAAATGTTTTATTTGCAACAGTCAGCTATACGTTCCAGTTACTTCTCTACATAGTCACCGCTCATACTTAGACGTTTGTCGTAGCATTGTATCAACTCACCAGTATTGTCATAGAAGGCTACGATCATTAGGCTCCTTGTCTGCGTCAAAACGTTGTCTTGATAGCCAGCAGTTCATGTGAGCAGAGATGAAACTCAGGAGAAACCAATCGTGATCTGTATTGTGAGTGATCAAATACTTCCCATCGAAAACGCTGGAGGATCATCTTCATTGCCCCTACAGAGTGCGGCCGAGAATTGTCAAGAAGAAGGAACCGTATGACAGTTACACTGTGTGGGTTGCAAGATATATGGCGAAATCTCTCACCAAGCCACATGGCGGGACACACTATTCCCTAGGCATATTTATGTGCTCGCCGTCAGCTCAGAACAGAAAAGAGCGACGTGACACGATCGACGGACATACTAGAGACACCATCCAACGAATATGTGCAAATTTTCATCGAATTTTCACTGTGGTTTCCATTTCGTAACCTATCGGAACTTATTTTCCGAATACTCCTCGCATCATCAATAGAACGGCATCAGGAGTGTGAAGTGGGTTACGTTACGACGCACAGCGTTGTTTGGCTCCCTGAGAAAATCAAACACATATAGCAATCTCTGAAGGACAGTCATAGCCTCAGAATCCAAGGTGTTTACAATATTCCATGCCAGTGTATTCGAATCGTTGCCCAGCACGTGCACTGAACATTAGCTGCACACGACGTACAGAAATGTAGTTGCCACATGTCAAATACGTTATCTTCTTACTGGTTTGTTGCATCCGCCACCACTTCCTTTCTTGTGCCAACCTCGCCATCTCAGAGTAGTGCTTGCGACCTACAGGGTGTTTCAAAAATGACCGGTATATTTGAAACGGCAATAAAAACTAAACGAGCAGCGATAGAAATACACCGTTTGTTGCAATATGCTTGGGACAACAGTACGTTTTCAGGCAGACAAACTTTCGAAATTACAGTAGCTACAATTTTCAACAACAGATGGCGCTGCGGTCTGGGAAACTCTATAGTACGATATTTTCCACATATCCACCATGCGTAGCAATAATATGGCGTAGTCTCTGAATGAAATTACCCGAAACCTTTGACAACGTGTCTGGCGGAATGGCTTCACATGCAGATGAGATGTACTGCTTCAGCTGTTCAATTGTTTCTGGATTCTGGCGGTACACCTGGTCTTCCAAGTGTCCCCACAGAAAGAAGTCACAGGGGTTCATGTCTGGCGAATAGCGAGGCCAATCCACGCCGCCTCCTGTATGTTTCGGATAGCCCAAAGCAATCACACGATCATCGAAATATTCATTCAGGAAATTAAAGACGTCGGCCGTGCGATGTGGGCGGGCACCATCTTGCATAAAACACGAGGTGTTCGCAGTGTCGTCTAAGGCAGTTTGTACCGCCACAAATTCACGAAGAATGTCCAGATAGCGTGATGCAGTAATCGTTTCGGATCTGAAAAATGGGCCAATGATTCCTTTGGAAGAAATGGCGGCCCAGACCAGTACTTTTTGAGGATGCAGGGACGATGGGACTGCAACATGGGGCTTTTCGGTTCCCCATATGCGCCAGTTCTGTTTATTGACGAAGCCGTCCAGGTAAAAATAAGCTTCGTCAGTAAACCAAATGCTGCCCACATGCATATCGCCGTCATCAATCCTGTGCACTATATCGTTAGCGAATGTCTCTCGTGCAGCAATGGTAGCGGCGCTGAGGGGTTGCCGCGTTTGAATTTTGTATGGATAGAGGTGTAAACTCTGGCGCATGAGACGATACGTGGACGTTGGCGTCATTTGGACCGCAGCTGCAACACGGCGAATGGAAACCCGAGGCAGCTGTTGGATCACCTGCTGCACTAGCTGCGCGTTGCCCTCTGTGGTTGCCGTACGCGGTCGCCCTACCTTTCCAGCATGTTCATCCGTCACGTTCCCAGTCCGTCGAAATTTTTCGAACAGATCCTTTATTGTATCGCTTTTCGGTCCTTTGGTTACATTAAACCTCCGTTGAAAACTTCGTCTTGTTGCAACAACACTGTGTTCTAGGCGGTGGAATTCCAACACCAGAAAAATCCTCTGTTCCAAGGAATAAACCATGTTGTTTACAGCACACTTTCACGTTGTGAACAGCACACGCTTACAGCAGAAAGACGACGTACAGAATGGCGCACCCACAGACTGCGTTGTCTTCTATATCTTTCACATCACTTGCAGCGCCATCTGTTGTTGAAAATTGTAACTACTGTAATTTCGAAAGTTTGTCCACCTGATAATGTACTGTTGTCCCAAGCATATTGCAACAAACGGTGTATTTCTATCGCTGCTCGTTTAGTTTTTATTGCCGTTTCAAATATACCGGTCATTTTTGAAACACGCTGTAAGTTCTCAGTTATTTTCTGAATATATTCTAATCTCCGATTCTTTCTTGCCACGGCTCCATCCAGTAAAATGGAAGTTACTCCCTGATGTTTTAACACACGTACTATTACCCCATCGCTTTTTCTTGTCTTTCCACGATTTCCTCTCTTCGCCACTCCTAAGGAGAACTTGCTCATTCCTGATCTTATCGATCACCCTCTCTTCAGCATATGTATCACCACATCAAACGCTCCAACTCCCTTATTTTCCGATGCACTACTGAACGTACCATCATGACGAGAGCTGGGAACACGTAACGCAACCACGAATGCTGTCGCCTGCCGCTGTGGACGAGCGGTGCTAGGCGCTTCAATACGGAACCGCGCTGTTGCTACGGTCGCAGGTTCGAATCCTGCCTCGGGCATGGATGTGTGTGTGATGTCCTTAGGTTAGTTAGGTTTAAGTATTTATAAGTCTAGGGGACTGAGTGCCTCAGATGTAAAGTCTCATAGTGCTTGGAGCCATTTGAACCAGGAATGCTGTCGAAAGTGATCGTTTTAATGGTCCGGGTGATGTTCTGCTAAGAGGTAAAATGTTGCATACTCGTACAGACTTCCAAATTTTCACACAATAAACTTATCTTTCATCATTATTGATGATTTTTTTCCTTTTTTTGGAGCCACAGCCACACAAAATTTCTGAAGGAGCATTTCTGCCATTTTACTGTATCTAATGAGTTTAGGCCATTTTCAAATGTTACAAAATCAAAAACCGTCCGACTTGTGTGAAACACAAGTCATTGTCGAAAAATACGTATCAGGTTAATGTAACCAGTTTTCTCATCAGTGTGGGAACATATCCGCTATACATAAAAAGGCTGCAAAATCGTAAATTAGGCTTCCAAAACACAGGTTGGAGCTTCATTTCGCTGTATCCAAATATATTTTGATATGATAATCATAGAAGCTGAAGAAATGGATTAGAATTTGTGTCATAGCTGTGTCTACGCTATTGCTTGCTAGGCAGATGTGCTAACCTCTACACCACCTGCATGAACCTCATTGGTCCAATGCCCTCACTATAATTCATGAGTTGAGCCTATTTTCCCCTTCTTAAACTGTCAAATGCCAATGGCCCTGCCGCAGTGGTAACACCTGTTCCCATCGGATCACCGAAGTTTAGAGCTGTCGGGCTGGGCTAGCACTTGGATGGGTGACCGTCCGATATGCCGAGCGCTGTTGGCAAGCGGGGTGCACTCTGCCCTTGTGAGGCAAACTCAGGAGCTACTTGATTGAGGAGTAGAGGCTCCGGTCATTGACAACGCCCGCGAGAGCGGTTTGCTGACCACATGTCCCTCCACATTCGCATTCAGTGACGCCCGTGGGCTGAGAGGATGACGCGGCAGCCAGTCTGTACCGTTGGGCCTCCCGAGGCCTGTTCGGACGGACTTTTAATTGTCAAATAGGCTGAAGACGTGAATTAAAGTTTTTGTTAGGAAGGGCGTTGGAGTGAGGTAGTCTTTGCAGCTGTTTTAACTATTCTGCTGTGGTGATCTAAGGGGTGGCACATACGCCTAGCAAGCAGCAGAACCAGGTTCAATTCCCAGCTGTGGCGCACATTTTAACTCAGTTCTTCAGCTTCCATCATTATCGTACATAAAGTTGAAACTCACATGTCTGACAGTAAATTTAACTATATGTTTAAATACAGTGAAATGAAGCATAGAACTATGTTTTGGAATTACACTTATGTTTTGGAAGTATAATTTACATCACAGCTTCTCTACAGTTGCCAGACATGCAAGTTTCTAACCTTTTTATTAATTGCTGATATGCTCTCACACTTCCTTACGAAACAAATGGTTCCAGTAACGTAATAAGTTGTTTTCGACAATTTCATACAAGTCGGACGATTTTTGACGTTTTAACACTTGAAAATGGCCTTAAGCCGGAATCTAGATACTGAAATGAACACGTTATGTACAGTCAAGTGGCGGAGAAACGTTTTCCACAAAAAAGATCATCACTGTAGTGACACAATGCTCCTTTTGCATGTGCATCTCTTTAGGAGAGCATTCGGAGCTAGCTATATTTCCATGGCTGACACTGAGAGTGCATCTGACAGCGAAAATCGAGAAGCTCTTGGGACGAGGGGATATTCGGTGAATTAACTGGTTTGCATGTTCCCCAGGCTTAAATCCCATTGACTACATGTGGGATGTGTTGACGAGACGTATTGCAGCATGTCAGCATGCACCAACAACCATGCAACAGTTGTAAACCGCGCTGATGGAGGAATGGGACGACATACTACAAGAACTGCTTACCGAGCTTACGACACATGGAAGCATAATGCAGTGCGTGCACTGCCGTCCGTAGTGATTACATATCCTCTTAAGAACCATGTCCCGCCATTTGTAAAGTCCAGTGGTCCATCACGAACAGCGGTGACATCAGTATTGTTGTATCAGTATTATTGTATTTGATTAAAGTGTCATTTCTGTTCGTCTCACTGCGTATTAGTTACCTTCTGTACTATACTGTAGCCGTTCCTTCTAGCATGACCCATCTTTCAACGAGCTGTGTTACTTGGCAGTGACATATCATACAAGGAAAGTTACCTTCGTAATTAAGTTTTTGTGTGCCGACTACGTGAGCTCTTAGAGCTCGATATGAACCGAAAACAGTTTCCAGTGATGCGAGGCTTCAAGAGAAGGAACTCATACTACATCCGCTAATGTAGACAAATTTTATCTACAGCTCAAGCAAGCCCTGATAAACCGAGCGAGGTGGCGTAGTGGTTAAGCACTGGACTCGCATTTGGGAGGACGACGGTTCAATCACGCGTCCGGCAATCCTGTTTTAGGTTTTCCGTGATTTCCCTAAATCGCTCCAGGCAAATGCCGGGATGGTTCCTTTGAAAGGGCACGGCCGACTTCCTTCCCAGTCCTTCCCTAATCCGATGAGACCGATACCCTCGCTGTCTGGTCTCCTTCCCAAACAACCCAACCCAACCCCAACCCAACCTAAGCCCTGATAACATATTTTTGTATTCCAAGAGACAAAACTTACAAACTTGTAGTCTAATTACAATGGAGACAGCAGCCTTCAGTTTAACACATACTGGTTAATCATTACTATTATAATGTGGCTTTTCTTTACAGATTTTTTTTCTTATTTTGCTTCCGTACTCATAAGCTATCGCTGAGGTATACTGGAGCTAATCATCTGTTGACGGCCTATAGCGTCTGTCATTTATAGTCTGGTGGTATTTGGAAAGAAATCTACTGCCTCTATACTCTTACTTCTAATTTCTCATGTTTTAGTCTATAATGAAGACATTATGCCTGTTCATAATGTCGGGGTTGGAGACAAGGTGTCTGCTGTATTTTTTATATTAAGGATTGGAAATCTTCGAAGTCAAGATGTCAAATATTTTTTATATATTTTTTGATTGCTGGTTCCAGCTACACAAGAGCCACCTTCAGATCTAAGATATAAAATTGCACGTACTAATGCAGCAACGAGCAACAGCTTACGGGAATCATAATTACAGATACAAAATGCAAACTGCACATAAAATTATATCAAAGGCCAAATGTGTATAAGATGTAAAAACAGGATACATACCATAAAACATTCTTGATTAGTATAGCTGCCGTAACAGAGCAACGCGTCGCTCAAATCTTTATTTCAAATTTTTTTTTTAGTGACAACATTCATACAGAATGTACAGGTAAATAACTATCATTCGTATCCAGTCACGCAGAACGAAGGTTATAACACTGAAAAATGTACATTAAAACATTAAGATAAAGAAGAGCCATCGAAAAAATGGTTCAAATGGCTCTGAGCACTATGGGACTTAACTTCTGTGGTCATCAGTCCCCTAGAACTCAGAACTACTTAAACCTAACTAACCTAAGGACATCACACACATCCATGCCCGAGGCAGGATTCGAACCTGCGACCGTAGCAGTACCGCGGTTCCGGACTGAGCGCCTTAACCGCGAGACCACCGCGGCCGGCGAGCCATTGAAAATCAGAGAATGTATTTACTTAAACTTCCACCAGAATGAATGTAAATGCAAGATGTACCGTCCAACCTAAGGCGTTACGGTGTTATAACTGAGTAACTGATACAATTTAGTCGTTATTTGTCCTACAGCAGAGATCATCATGGCGGTATATGACAACAATGTTTCATTACAACGATCAAGAAACACAACATATGAAACACATGTGTGGCCAGTGCTGCAGTGAGGAGGTGACTGAGGGCCACTAAGTTCCATAAGCTGCTTGAGGCGATGATCGGTAGATGGCGTTAGCAGTTCGACTATGCAACTTACGGAAAACCTTAATATTCTAACAAAATTTAAAAGGAATACAGGATATTAAAGTATTTGTATCTAAATTATTAACATCGGTACAGCTCATCTTACAACTAAATGAACAGGGCTTTAACTGATAATAATAAAACATGACATGATAATGAGCTCATACTAAAGTTATGTAAAGCAAGCGATTCCGTTTTATGTTATTTTCTACCAACTTTATAATTAAAAAGGTTTGCTAGCCTTCGTCACAATCTCAAGATTTTTAAACAGTAAATCACATGTTTTCATAACAAATTAATACATAAGGAATATCGTTAACATATATTATTTTCCGTCATAATCGCGGTAATAAATTATTAAAAAGGAAAAAACCTACAAAATGTGTTACAGTGGAAATGATATAACAGAAATATTTTATAAAAGTAATAAAAACTACATGTAGCTCAGTAGCTAGATGTCTACCAAGCGCATACATAAAAGCTGCAAAACTAGGTCATTGGAAATCATCTTAATCTTGTACATCAGGAAACAATACGATTAAGATGAATTCCAGTGAGATAGGCTTTTCAACTCTCTTACAAATAACTCAACCACAGTTGAGTACAATGTCGGATTGCAGAGCCATGCACCTATAATGAAAAATCGTCAGCAGAGTACAGATTAAAAAAAAAACCTTGTACTAGATAAACCTTCCTAATACATTATTCAAGAATGTTTCTCTACCTTAGTGAGACGTAGCTAGCAGGAATCATTTTGCAAAAACACACACACACTCATACACACACACACACACACACACACACACACACACACACACACACTAACTCTCAGCTTCAAAAACCAGAAAGACTTTACGCAAGGCTGCGCATTCTAAAATGACTCGAGGCTATTTGAAGTCAGTCTTCCATTCACAGACTATTTTAAGCAACTCGGAGGCCCAGCACGAGGAACTTCACAGTACCTTCTGATCACCGATTTACTTCGAAGAAAGTTACGGGGTTCCGAGTTAGGAACCCAAGCAATAAATGGAAAACTTTTGGAGCTTTTTCCTGCAGTCCACCTGGAAACTTCAGACGAGTGATCTCATCGATTTCGGCGAGCCGTTGCAGGCACAAAGAGCCAGGCAGCGTAATGTGCTGCGCATTATTTTGCCTCAAAGACAGGGAAATCAGTCATACTACCTAACAATAAGAGTTGACAATCTGGTGTTCATTACTCACATATTTGGGTTCTTGGGACGCCGCCCGAAAACTAAATGTGCAGAATAATATAACTGGTCTTTACAGCGGTTAAGAAAGTGTAAGAAATGTTGACAGTGTTTTGCAACAAAACACCAATACATTAGCTGATTTGTATTAAATTGTTACGTGGTGAACAATGTATTTCCTTGCTCTCTTCTTTCTCGAACTTATTCAGGTTTCTTTTTGGCTTTCAATTAAATATCAGATTTTGTTTTTTCGACAGACAGATACGAGAATTAGGGTATTGTTGCACTGCATGCTCAATTTATTGAAAACATGCGTCTATACAATGACACCAACCTCACTTAAGGGCTCCAATCGTTAATAGTACGGTTATCGGCTTTCATCTTCGTCGTGAATGTCTAATGAAGCTTAAGTTGCGAGAAAGATACAGTGTTGAGTTGATCAAAAGAAAATACTCAAAAACAAATGATACAAAAGTTATTGTGAACGGCCTAATGAAGCAAATGAAATTAAGTTACAGCCAGGAGAGATCTATGCTAGCGTGCTGAAAAGCAACGCCTCTGAACTTTTTATTTGTCAAATCTTAAATCTATTTAAGTGAAAGAAACTTTTTAACATTCTACGCCTCGGCCAGGGTGGCCGAGCGGTTCTAGGTGCTATGGTCTGGAATCGCGCGACCACTACGGTCGCAGGTTCGAATCCTGCCTCGGACGTGGATGTGTGTGATGTCCTTAGGTTAGTTAGGTTTAGGTAGTTCTAAGTTCTAGGGGACTGATGACCTCAGAAGTTAAGTCCCATTGTGCTCAGAGTCATTTGAACCATGTTTTGTAGGTTGTAAACGGTGGTCTGTAACCCTGCAAAGACGGTGCGTGAAAAACAGCGTGCTGTAATCCAATTTCGAATTCGAAGAGTTCGTCCACATATGGAACGCCCTTGGGTTCACTATAATCGATCATCCCCATTACAGTCCCGAGCTGACCTCGTCAGATTTTCATCTGTTTCCGGAACATAAACAACACATTTGAGGATTTCGCGAAATGGTGCAATCAGGTGAGGACGTCGCACCATTACCCAATTCAAACATCCTACAGTGACGGTAACAACAAACTGCTCACTCATTGGCAGAAATGTTCGTTGCCTGGATGACTATGTTCAGAAATAAATGTAGACATCAAGAATGAAGGCGTAGAGTGTTAATTTCGTTGTTTTGTTTAGAAGCAATTCGGAGTTTTCGTGTAAAAAATTCGGATTCATTACTTTTCAGCGCGCCCTCGTAATTTTGCTACCAACACAGCGGAAGTTACTTTTAGTATTTTATACAGGTTGCCTGTATCCACCTGTCATGAAATATGCTATTCAATACTGCTTCAACTGCACGCGAGCTATGTGCCAGATATCCATCATGTTGGAAGTATATCGCCATTCCGTCATGCAGTGAAACATCTTGTAGTAACATGTATACAGGTTATACATAGTTGCTGATCATTTGAAAGTGAAAGACATGACTACCGGAAAGCTGCGATATGATTCCATTTTGTTCAACGACTAGCACTGAAAGCAATACGTAGCATTATCATAAGTAATTCCAACCTGAAAAAAATATATGTTCAAATGTGTGTGAAATCTTATGGGACTTAACTGCTAAGGTCATCAGTCCCTAAGCTTACACACCACCTAACCTAAATTATCCTAAGGACAAACACACACACCCATACCCGAGGAAGGACCCGAACCTCCGACGGGACCAGCCGAATTCCAACCTGACGACCATAATACAGTCGAAAGTAATCGGAAAGTAAATTCATATTGCGCCTTCCCAACGGTCATATTTCCTTTTGCCAAAGAAGATACAATGTGATCCCTAGTTAATGGAGTTTTAAATAAATCAATAGGGTGGTCCATTGATCGTGACCGGTCCAAATACATCACGAAATAAGCGTCAAACGAAAAAACCACAAAGAACGAAACTTGTCTAGCTTGAAGAGGCAAACCAGATGGTGCTCTGGTTGGCCCGCTAGATGACGCTGCCATAGGTCAAACGGATATCAACTGCGTTTTTTTTCAAATAGGAACCACCATTTTTTAATACATATTCGTATAGTACGTAAAGAAATATGAATGTTTTAGTTGGACCACTTTTTTCGGTTTGTGATGGATGCCGCTGTAATAGTCACAAACATATGGCTCACAATTTTAGACATATAGTTGGTAACAGGTAGGTTTTTTAAATTAAAGTACAGAACGTAGGTGCGTTTGGACATTTTATTTCGGTTGTTACAATGTGATACATGTACCTTTGTGAACTATGCTATTCAATACTGCTTCAACTGCACGCGAGCTATGTGCCAGATATCCATCATGTTGGAAATATATCGCCGTTCTGTCATGCAGTGAAACATCTTGTAGTAACATCGGCAGAACATTACGTAGGAAATCAGCTTACGTTGCACGATTTAGATCGCCATCGATAAAATGGGGGCCAATCATCCTCCCTCCCATAAAAAATGGTTCAAATGGCTCGGAGCACTATGGGACTCAACATCTGAGGTCATCAGTACCCTAGAACTTAGAACTACTTAAACCTAACTAACGTAAGGACATCACAAACATCCATGCCCGAGGCAGGATTCGAACCTACGACCGCAGCGGTCGCGCGGTTCCAGACTGTAGCGCCTAGAACCGCTCGGCCACTCCGGCCGACAATACTACGGTAGTGCCTGTGATCATGGACCTTACAGTCTCTCTGTATTTTCTTCCCATGATATCTAGAATGCAGGCGAAATACTGCTAATTGTGAGTGAACAAATAAATAAACATATAAATGTAATTTTTGAGTCATGTGAGCCCGTGTGTGTGCGTAGGTAGTGCAGTAGCACCTTATAATTGTTATTTGTAATTTATTTATTTGTTCTATATATTGCAGCCTGTTACCTAGAAAGTTAACATAGGTCATAAAGTAACATTTTTGTGGAGAGTAAAGTATGTACGTATTATTTATTTCTGGTTCATGAACCGCTGCTGACTGCCGTTCATCGGCGACGAAGGCTGGAATTTGCATGCCAATGGTGCAGCTGGACGTCCATTGAATGGCGGCGGGTGGCCTTGTCAGATGTCAGATGGCCAATGGTGTGCACGGCGCGAAGGCAAATACCCTGCAACAATCGCCGGAGGGGTTCAGGCCGGAATTTGACTGCGTCGTCTCGTCATTCTGGAAGGCATAATGTGCCAACATCTATCCAGGGGGACCATGTCCATTCCTTCATGCAGTTCATTTTTTTCTCGATCGGGCTTTTCGCGCCATGGATGCTCAACCGAGAAACCAAGGGCAGCTGTCCACGGCACTAGAGTCTGCATGGCTCCACTCCCGTGTAAGTATTTTCCAGAACCTGAATGACTCTCTTCCTGCACGTGTTGCATCACAGCGTGTTGCAAAAGTTGGCTTTTGACTGAGGTCACATTAATGTCACTGAAGACTGTAGTTCTCTTCCTGCAGTTTATAGCCTTTCGCTGTACTGTGTTATTATTTAAATTTTATAACATCTCAGATATTTTGTTTATGTACTTTTAAAGACATTTTGCTCTCAATTTTTGAATTTTATACCACAAATCTGTGAACTGTAAAGTGACTCGTTTCATTACCGAGTGGCCGGCCGGTATGGCCGAGCGGTTCTAGGCGCTATAGTCTCGAACCGCGTGACTGCTACGGTCGCAAGTTCGAATCCTGCCTCGGGCTTGGATGTGCGTGATGTCCTTCGGTTCGTTAGGCTTAAGTAGTTCTCAGTTCTAGGGGACTGATGACCTCAGATGTTAAGTCCCATAGTGCTCAGACCCATTTGAACCTTTTTTTGTTGTAATTTTTAGAAGGGGAGCGTGTTGGGTTAGAGATTTAAATCATGTAGGCGTTATTGTGGAAGGACTGTAGGCAAGTAAAGCATCAGGGCGGCCAAGGATGTCGGCTACGTCTTATTCAAATGTATCATGATTGATTTCCAGATAAACTTGATCTGATGGACTGGACGAGGAGTATAACCTAGCTCTTCAAGAAAGAGAATCCATGACTAACTTTGGCTCCAGAGACATCACACATCATATGCAAAGTAAGAATGAGTCAAGATGTTCCAGAAAATTCTCCTCTCCATGAATTCACACTGTGAATGTGTTGTCATAGCTAATGTGATACAAGTACGAAATTATAACCCATGACCTAAAACTATCACACAGAATATATCAAGCAATTTTGGTTTTCCTCTCACTAAAATTTTAAGTAAGCATTACCGAGTGGCCAGACTATTTATGGCTCCAACGAACAATAATAAACCACTTTACAATTGAGTAATGTTGTTGCTGTTTTTCAGTTTGAGGATTGGTTTGACGTAGCTCTCCGTCCTACTGAGTTGTGAGCAAGCCTTTCTTGACTGCTTAGCTACTGAAACATACATCCATTTGATCTATCTTACTGTAGCACTGAAGCCTGGGTATCCCTCTACAATTTTAATTCCTTTCACCGTCTCCCACACCCTCGAATCCCCCCTCCCTTCCGTATACACAGTTTCTTCTGTTACCAATTGACGAATCCTTTACTTCTGTCTTGGCTTTCATAATACGTTCACTATGCTGACTGATCATAGTAGCTTATCTGATTTCCTATTTTCTTTTTCATTATTACACGTGCTCTTGCGTAACCCCTATTTGATTTTGCGTTGATGACCTTGACCTGATCAGGAGTACTTCTCTTCCTATTAGAACTGTTCAGTTATAGTCTTTTATGTAAGTCCAATCTATTACTTCGCGTTCTAAATCTTCTAACTTACATACACGAATAAGCTATCCAACATTCCACGTTTGAGGATAATGGAATGTAGTCGAATTAAGTCGGGTGCTGCTGAGGCAATTAGATTAGGAAATGAGACACTTAAAGTAGTAAAGGAGTTTTGTTACTTGGGGAGCAAAATAACTGATGATGGTCGAAGTAGAGTGGATATAAAATGTAGACTGGCAATGGCAAGGAAAGCGTTTCTGAAGAAGAGAAATTTGTTAACATCGAGTATTGGTTTAAGTGTCAGGAAGTCGTTTATGAAAGTGTTTGTATGGAGTGCAGCCATGTATGGAAGTGAAACGTGGACGATAAATAGTTTGGACAAGAAGAGAATAGAAGCTTTCGAAATGTGGTGCTACAGAAGAATGTTGAAGATTAGATGGGTAGATCACATAACTAATGAGGAGGTATTGAATAGAATTGGGGAGAAGAGGAGTTTATGGCACAGCTTGACAAGAAGAAGGGACCGGTTGGTAGGACATGTTCTGAGACATCAAGGGATGACAAATTTAGCCTTGGAGGGCAGCGTGGAGGGTAAGAATCGTAGAGGGAGACCAAGAGATGAATACACTAAGCAGATTCAGAAAGATGTAGGTTGCAGTAAGTACTGGGAGATGAAGAAGCTTGCACAGGATAGAGTAGCATGGAGAGCTGCATCAAACCAGTCAAAGGACTGAAGACCACAACAACAACAACAACAAACGCTTGTTTTATTTTTCCTGTTGACAACATATTCCTGAGTATTCTGCACCCGGAGATCCAAACGGGGAACTGTTTTATCACTGTAATAGCTTAGCCAGGAATATTCAATCGTCATTAAGCCGTTCAGTAGGACTACGTGTCCTGGCTTTCGTTTCTGATTGCTTTCAGCCGTTCGCAGTACCAAAACAGTAAGGGCACGTTGGCTAAAAGTTGCAAAGCTAGATCAGTCATTCATACACACTGGTTGCTAATCTTTTTCAGGAATCACATGTTTTCCTAGCGTCAGATACCCCTCCGGTGTGATTATACATGAGATATGGGTATCTGTGTCGTAGAGGCAAGGAAGCCACCCCATCTCAGCAAGGTCCGTGGTTGTGCTATACGTATGTTATTATTTGTTTTCAACCTCTTAACTCTAATAGTATAACAAACATAACTGTTGAACTACTAACCACACTTGTTAATCTGAGGATCTGTTAGGTGACGATCAGAATGAGAATTCTCACTCTACAGCGAAGTGTGCACTGCTATGAAACTTCCTGGCAGATTAAAACTGTGTGCCGGACCGAGAAACGCTAAGGTCCCGAGTTCGAGTCTCGGTCCGGCACACAGTTTTAACCTGCCAGGAAGTTTAAGATGACGATCAGTGTGGCTTCAAGAAAAACCTCTGGAGATGCAGTTCTGATAATGTTATGTTTGATAATGGAATCAAGAATAATGGAATCAAGACTGAAGAAAAATCAAGGTACGTTTACAGGATTTGTCGACCTCTAAAAAGCCTTCAACAACTTAAAAAGGTGAAAGATATCCCAAATCTGAGGAAAATAGGTGTAAGCTTTAGAGACACATGGGCCACAAACAACATGCACAAGATCCAAGACGGAGTAGTAAGGATGGTTGATCAAGAACGAAGTTCTCGGACTGGATATGGTGTAAGACAGGAATGCAGTCTTTCGCCCCTGCTGTGCGAAGTATAAATCTAACATGCAATGATAGATCTAAAAGTAAAGTTCTGAAGTGGGATTAAAGTTAAAGGTGAAATTTTGTCAGTGATAAAATTCTTAAATGAAAGTGACGAAGAATTACAAGATCTGTTGAATGGAATTAATCGTCTAAATACCGCACAATATGTACTGATAGTAAAACGTCTGAGGAGATCAAAATTGGAGTTTTTGTGGTAACACGGATAAAGAAGGAGCAATGCAACGAATTTTCGAAGATACCCACTGCGAAAGAGAACGTTTCTTGGAATTCCTTTGTAGTGTAGTTCAGGACTTCTTGTGCAGTCATAGGACAGAAAACCGTGTGCCAGTGGTCAAGACGATGGTAACAACTTCGGCGTAATACTGGATGTCCTTCAAAATGTCCGTAATCTTGACCCTTATCTGCACAAATTCAAAAAGAACATGAAAGCTTACTCAGAAAAATAAGGCAAACTTCTTGAGTGGAATTTTATCATCTCTATCAAGGACAGTACAGACAAAGCAAGATTGGAGACTACATGTGGGGGTTGATTGGTTTACAGCACAATCGTAAGAAACCTCGGAAAGTTACCAATTCTCATGTACTTACAAGCGTCAGGTCAAACTTAAAAAGTATGTCGTGTTTTAAATTACATCATGCAAAATGAAATGTAACTTATCCTCTTTGTTGATCTGAAATACGTAGCTCTCATAATATGACTGTCATGTTTCAAATGCAAAGTCTGTGGTGAGCAATTTTTCACATTTCTGAGACATAAGGAGAAAATAACACCTACACTCCACGGACAAAAACAAAATTTACATAGTGCAATCATCCTTCACTGCGAGCACAAGTCTATGGACTCTGTACTGGAGGTTTCCACATTGGAATCTCAGTATTTACGAGATATTTCTGAGTTAGGAGGAAATAACTCACTTTGTGCACATCTCTGACACATTACTCATAGCAGATACGGCCTCATTTGTTTAAAATTTTTCGTCTCTATCACGAATTTCATCACAGCATGGAAGTAGTGTGCCCACGCGAAGATTAAACGGACAACATTTACAAGCTATTTTATGCACTTCGTTCGATCAGAAGTGTTTTCACATAAATATTACCTTCCAGATTTATGATATTACAATCATAGTTACATGAAGGTCTTTAGAAAGTGGCTTACGGCGGACCATCACAGCGCAGCGCCCCTGCGGAAGAGCTTCAGCGGTGTACCTTTAAATTAAACTCGTATGTCGTGACTTCACCGTTAGAAAATTCACCTGAGCGAGCGGCTGGCGCTCCCTCCGGAATTTCAGTAATTAATCCCCCAGGTAAGAGCTTGCCAAGAGCGTCTGTGGTCACAAAACTGCAAGCCCCCATTCTGCATGCTACCCTAAAAATCCGTCTTGTTTACTATCCTAAGAACCTTTTGCTGAACGCTTTTTAAATTACTCCATAACTTTTCGAAATTATAGAATTTAGGACACTAAATTCTCCCTTAGTTACGAAACTTTTTCAATAGTGCGTGTGTTTCTGTATGCCTGCTACATATATAGGCTATATATTCGTCTCAGAGTAAATGTTCCTCGCTACGGCGTTCTTTGTGACACTAGTAGACACTTTTAGCTTTCTTTTCCTAATTATGCTAGAATATGACTGCCGGACGCAAATTACCTTCGTCGTCACATCTTATCCTTCCTTTCACACCTGCTCACAAGTAAACACTTAACAATAACTTTCAAACACAAGTAAATACTTTACAGTAACTTTCAAATCGCTTTAACTGTTTTCAGTGTTTAGGAATGGAGTATCTCTCTTTTTGTAGAAGCAGACGACCCCATTAATTATAATCATTTATATATGTGACTGCTATGGATACAATTCTAAAAAATTTCCTATCAAACATCTAAAAATAAAATATGAAATTAGGAGTTAATTTTTAAACTGTAGGCATAAGACGCAGTTTATATAGATGTCCAATCTTGACAACTGAACGTTTACGACATTTACTTTTTAATTTCAATTATTGGCCTAACTCGCAAGTATCTTAATTTCTTATTTAACTGCTATCGCAACAGGTAAATATTTACATCTACATCATACTCCGCAAGCCACCTAATGCTGTGTGGCGGAGGGCCACTTTCGGTATCCTATCTGATGCCTCCAACCCTGTTCATCTCACGAATAGTGCGTGGAAAGAATGATTGTCGCTAAGCCTTTGTATTGGCTTTAATTTCTCGAATTTTCTGTTCGTGATCAATACACGAGATGCATGTGGGGGAAGTAATATGTTGTCCGACTCCTCCTGAAAAGGGCTGTCCCAGAATTTCAGTAGTAAATCTCTCCGTGTTGCACAACGCCTCTTCTGTAACGTCTGCCAGTGGAGTTTGTTTAGCATCTCCGTAACTCTCTCGCCAGCTAAACGATCACGTGACGAAACACGCAGCTCTTCGTTGGTTCTTCTCTATCTCCTCTATCAGCCCTACCTGATAGGGATCCCAGATAGATGAACAATACTCAAGAACCTGGCGAACAAACGCCTTATAAGCCACTTCTTTCGTTGATGAGTTACATTTCCTTAAGATTCTTCCCATGAATCTGAGTCTGGTGTCTCCTTTTCACACTATCTGCTTTATATAGTCATTCCACTTAAGGTCGTTCTGGATAGTTACGCCCAGATATTTTACGGCAGACGCTGTCTCCAGCTGTTTGTCATCAATAGAGTAGCTGTACAGTAGTGGATTTCTTTTCCTATGTATGCGCAATATGTTACATTTATTTACGTTCAATGTGAACTGTCAGAGTCTGCACCAGTCATCAATTCTCTGCAGGTCGTTCTGCAAATTCGTACTATCTTCTGGCATTGCTACTTTGGTATAAACAACTGAATCATCTGCGAATAGACTTAAATAGCATCCGACACTTTCTACTAGATAATTTATATATATTGTAAACATCAACGGTTCTGTCACACTTCCCTGTGGTACTCCGGATATTACCTTTACATCTGTCGATCTAGTTCCGTTAAGAGCAACGTGTTGAGTTTTATCTGCAAGAAAGTCTTGAATCCAATCACACCTTGCTTCGATACGCCGTAAGCTCGTATTTGTTTCAATAAATGGCAATCCGGGACGGTATCAAATGCCTTACTGAAATCAATGAAAACGGCATCAACCTGAGCGCCGTTGCCAACTGCGCTGTAGAGCTCATGGAGGGCCGGCCGGAGTGGCCGAGCGGTTCTAGGCGCGACTGCTACGGTCGCAGGTTCGAATCCTGCCTCGGGCATGGATGTGTGTGATGTCCTTAGGATAGTTAGGTTTAAGTAGTTCTATGTTCTAGGGGACTGATGACTACAGCAGTTGAGACCCACAGTGGAAAAAAAAAAAAAAAAGAAAAACTCTGGAGGAACAGAGAAACCTGAGTTTCACAGGATCTCTGTTTGCGGAATCCATATTGATTTTTATAGAGGAGATATTCATTTTCCAAAATTCTTGATGATAAAACGTTCAATAATTCTACAACAGATTGACGTCAACGAAATAGATCTATAATTCGGTTGGTCTGTCTTAAGGCCTTTCTTAAAAACGGTAATGAGCTGCACCTTTTACCAGTCGTTAGGTACCTTTCGTCGCTCAAGCGATCTACGATAAATTACTGCTAGAAAGGGAGCAAGTTTTTTCGCGTAAGCTTTATAGAATCTTACAGGTATGTCATCTGGTCCTGGCGCCTTTCCACTGTAAGTAGGCTGTTTAGGTTTTTTGATTGGTAACGCCACCTCTGTATGAAAATCACCGGCTGTGCTGTGTGCAGTGCTGCTTTGCATTGTTGTAATACTCGCCATTGTAGTGTTGGGCAGCGGCAGCTGGATGTGAACAGCGCGTAGCGTTGCGCAGTTGGAGGTGAGCCGCCAGCAGTGGTGGATGTGGGGAGAGAGATGGCGGAGTTTTGAAATTTGTCATGAACTGCTATATTTATATATGATGATATCAAGGTAAATACATTGCTTGTTCTCTATTAATATCTTTCATTCGCTAACTATCCCTATCAGTAGTTAGTACCTTCCATAGTTTGAATCTTTTATTTAGCTGGCAGTAGTGGCGCTCGCTGTATTGCAGTAGCTTGAGCAGCGAAGATTTTTGTGGGGTAAGTGATTTGTGAAAGGTATAGTTTAATGTTAGTCAGGGCCATTCTTTTGTAGGGAATTTTGAAAGTCAGATTGCGTTGCGCTAACAAAATATTGTGTGTCAGTTTAAGCACAGTCATGTACAATTCTTCTAAGGGGATGTTTCATATGTCGACCCTTAGCCGAGGATACCTCACTGGAATCTTCTGATTTTTTCCTGTAGTTTGTGTAATTAGTGTAGCTTTTGTTTATTGCTAGCGCGTAATTGTAGAGAGAATCTCCTTTGTAGTTGCAGTCTTTCATTGTGGTACAGTAAAATAGTTGTAGCATGCATGCAGTTTTACACCAAGTATTTCTCAGCAGCGCGTGCAATTAACTAGATATTTTTTCAGTGCTATGTTAATGTGTTCTCTTATTTTTGCTCTTCAAATTGTGCTTTTCTGTGTTATCGTGTGAAATATTGTGGCAATAATGGCGTGTGAAAAACGTAACACTAGGCTCCAAAGTAAACTGAGAAATAATAGTGACGACGAGTGCAGCTTACCAGCACCGCTGTGTAATGAATTAACAGACATTCAAAGTAGTAATTTGGTAACTGTGCATAGGGAAATGGAGCGGGAGTCAAATAATGGTGTGGACAGTGAAACAGGTAGTGAACAGGGAAGCGTTATCGATCGATCGGTCGGCAACAGCTCGTCTCAGGAATCGGGAATGACAGAACACAGTATCGCAAATACTGTAGATTCAGGTTTTGGGTCATCACCGTTTTCTCAAATGAGTCAAGACACATTTTCCGTTTGTCAAAATGTGAATGTTGCTGGTGCAAATTCACTGCCGAAAAGCACTGAGGAACATGTTTCAGACACCAGTGCATTGTTATTACAATTAATGCAACAAATGGGACAAAAGCTTCAAAAGTTAGACACAATGGAACAAAATCTTCAAAAGTTAGACACAATGGAACAATATCAGAGACAAACACAGCAACATTTAGACACAATGGAACAAAATCAGAGACAAACACAGCAATAGCTTCAAAAGTTAGACTCATTGGAACAAACTCTTGAACAAACACGTGAAGATTTAACTACTGAATTACATAACATTGAATCGAAATGTCAAAAAGTCTATAATGACGTGAAAACTCAAATTTGTGAGCATTTTCAACCTATTTTTTCGCGGCATGAAAATGCATTACAGAATCACGAAGCAGCCATAAAAGAACTGCAAACTATTGTTCATGAAAATCATGAGACCTTGCAAGCTAAATTTGACTCAGTTGCATCTACCGATTTGGTTACGCAACTTGCAAAAACTCAGGAAAACTTAAAGGACACAGTAGATACTCTGAAACTTGGTTCAGAAAAACACACTGAGGAAATAAGTACACTATCGGGGAAAGTAGCCGAACTTTCGGATCAATTCACTAATTTATCTACGAAGGTAGATAATAATCTGAATGACACAAAACCGGTAGTCTTTAATGACACAGAAGAGAGCGAACAAATTAGGAAACTGAAACAAAATCTGAATCAAATTAATACGCAACACCAAAGAGAAATCCGGGAAGTACAAGATCAGCTGACACAGGTAATACAAGAATTACGTATTTCAGAGGATACTCGCGCCCCAATACGGGAAGAGGGACACAGAAATACGGAACAGCCACAAAATAATAACACAGAGCATTTCGGAAGTTATGAAAGAAATTGGCAATGTGCACCGAATTTTGAGATGGAACGGCCGACACGACCTAACAATGACCGATATGCGACTCGCCGACATGATGATTTTGACTATAAGCTGTTCATTACTACACGTAAATTCAAAACATTTAAGAATTCTGGCAACTACATTCATCCACAAGCATGGCTCCATCAATTCTCTCATTGTTTTCCTCCCAACTGGTCGTTAGAACACAGATTAGAATTTATGTGTGGCTACTTAGAGAATGAACCAGCTGTAAGAATGCGATCGGTCATTCACGATTGCCACAGTGAAGGAGAATTTTACCATGCCTTCCTCTCAGCATATTGGTCTCAAGCCACACAAGACCGAGTAAAACATAGCATCATAATGATGAAACCTTTCGAACAATCTGAATTCTCCAGTCTTGTGAAATATTTTGAAGACATGTTACATAAGAATCAGTACCTGTCAAACCCATACAGCTCCTCAGAACTCATCCGCATTTGCTTACTCAAATTGCCTGAACATTTACGACATATTATTTTAGCAGGATGTTGCAAAGACGACATTGAAGCTTTTCAGGGACTGTTACAAGAATTAGAAATTGACACAGACAGTCGCGGGATGCGAAAACAGGAAAACAATCACTACAGGTCACATACGTCACAATTCCGTGACGACAGAAACAATAACTGGACACGACAAGGTTATTCTTACAACGCAAATCGTGACCAAAACAGACACCACCCATATGACAACCACTGGCAGAGTAATAATAGTTACAGAGAAAGATCGCATTTCCGTAGTAATGAATATGACAGAGATAACCACAGAAACAGACAATATGGGAACCAAAACAATTATTACCAGGGGAGACAGAATAACTTCAGACGCAACAGTTCAGCGCGGAGTTACGATTCAGGGAGAAATTCTCCACCACGTGACCGACAAGGAAGAAACTACGGAATCTACCGACATGACGACAGACGATATAATCATAACGACAGACGTCAATTTCATCAGAACTGGCGGGATTCTAACACGGCTGGGCCCTCTCGGCAAGGCTAATTTGTAGAAGTTAGGTCTCCTAATCCCAATAACGACGCGCGCTAACAAAGAGACAGACAATGACTCACACAGCAGCCAGCCGCGTGCGCCAGGTGGCTCAGAGAAAAATAACATAGACGCTAACCTTGAGAAAAATTCCAGTATTCTTTACCGACGTATACCGCCTGACAATTGCATTCAAGTTCAAACTCTGAGTAGTATGAAGAGTAAAGGATTGCACCACACTTCACATGTTGTCTTTTCCATAAAACTCTTAACTTCACATTTCTAGTATGCATTGGCAGACTTAGAAACTGTTACCATGCAACAATGTTTGAAGTTAAATATCCAATCAAGAACCTAGGGAACATTTTTAAACAGAAATTACGAATGCATTGTTATTGTGAAGAGACGACCCAGTGTTATTGTGTGTGTGCATTCTTGCTTGTTAGTTGCACGATTATGGAATGACTATAAGGCTTACATACTTAGAACATTTACCAGTACTGCTAATGAGATTTTAATGCAACATTTTGGTTTACTTGAAAATATATTCTGGATTTAAAGTACTTTCTGTGAGATCCCAGATGACACAGTGGTTAGTTTATGTGACAGCTACACGATTTTATCACGACGCTACTAATGAGTGACAATTTACAATGTTGCTTTTGCAGTGTTTCTGTTTTATATCTGCACAGTTTTTCTGCATTATTCTGCAAAGTAAAACATGTTGTAGTAGTAACTTTTGTGGTATAGCTACAATGAGACTGCCTTTTCCGTAGCTCAACAATACGTTACAGCACAGTACTTTCTTCATCATGGCAATAAGCGTAATAACTAAGATATCTATACGCAAAGCATTTCACTTTTGTTTATCATGAGGTAAGTACATTGACTTCTGCAGAACTTAGCTTTCGGAGGACGATAACTACGACACTTCCACAGAGATTATCTTACAGCAAGACGCACATTTAGCGCTACAGGACACATATTTGAGTGATCAATTTCACACTTAAAGCATGCATTTTTAAAGATATTTGAAGTACAATGGTACAAAGGATTTTCGGAATACATTTCATTCCATTGCTGTACTCTGTAACACCTGAGGGTACAATTACATTAATCCTCAGGGGGTACACGCTTACTTTGTGTACCATGTGTTTGGCAAGCACAAAGAGCCCTAGCTAATATGGTAGTTGCTTATACAACTTTACACATCGGTACCTTATTTCTCTAACACAGAATTACACAGCTATCTGATCATTTAACTGAGAGATAAACATTTTTTTACAACATCAGTGACACATGTTTACGCAATACACAGTTGGGTAACTTCACGCTTATGAAACTGTATTTTGTCTGAACTTTGTAAACTGTTCATATTGTTTTGGAATCATTGTGATACTATGAGAGCTTTGAATGATGTATTTGGTAAGGGAGCATGATTTTAAAGTACGTTTGAGGTAGATGACACTATTGAAATGAGCAGAGAATTTTTTTTAGGTTTTGAAATTATTGAAGGAAGCTACGACGATTTTGAGAATTGACTGAGATGTTATGATATTATTACGACGACGATGTGTACTATGCTGTTGAGATATGTTTATGATCAATAAGATGATGCTACTGTACATGAGGAATAAGAAGTATGTTGGAAACCAAGAAGCGTACTTTAAGAGTTATGAAATGTGCGTAAATGCGTGACTGTATCACAATGCTGACGAATATTTTATTTGGACACTTATATTTATAGGGTTTTGTTTCTACACATTTGCAACGAAAATTCTCGACCCGTGAAATTTTGTATATGAGACTGTCACAGTAGCGGAAACTGTTGTCGTAAATACACTCCTGCAAATGGAAAAAAAAACACATTGACACCGGTGTGTCAGACCCACCATACTTGCTCCGGACACTGAGAGAGGGCTGTACAATCAATGATCACATGCATGGCACAACGGACACACCAGGAACCGCGGTGTTGGCCGTCGAATGGCGCTAGCTGCGCAGCATTTGTGCACCGCCGCCGTCAGTGTCAGCCAGTTTGCCGTGGCATACGGAGCGCCATCGCAGTCTTTAACACTGGTAGCATGCCGCGACAGCGTGGACGTGAACCGTATGTGCAGTTGAAGGACTTTGAGCGAGGGCGTATAGTGGGCATGCGGGAGGCCGGGTGGACGTACCGCCGAATTGCTCAACACGTGGGGCGTGAGGTCTCCACAGTACATCGATGTTGTCGCCAGTGGTCGGCGGAAGGTGCACGTGCCCGTCGACCTGGGACTGGACCGCAGCGACGCATGTATGCACGCCAAGACCGCAGGATCCTACGCAGTGCCGTAGGGGACCGCACCGCCACTTCCCAGCAAATTAGGGACACTGTTGCTCCTGGGGTATCGGCGAGGACCATTCGCAACCGTCTCCATGAAGCTGGGCTACGGTCCCGCACACTGTTAGGCCGTCTTCCGCTCACGCCCCAACATCGTGCAGCCCGCCTCCAGTGGTGTCGCGACAGGCGTGAATGGAGGGATGAATGGAGACGTGTCGTCTTCAGCGATGAGAGTCGCTTCTGCCTTGGTGCCAATGATGGTCGTATGCGTGTTTGGCGCCGTGCAGGTGAGCGCCACAATCAGGACTGCATACGACCGAGGCACACAGGGCCAACACCCGGCATCATGGTGTGGGGAGCGATCTCCTACACTGGCCGTACACCACTGGTGATCGTTGAGGGGACACTGAATAGTGCATGGTACATCCAAACCGTCATCGAACCCATCGTTCTACCATTCTTAGACCGGCAAGGGAACTTGCTGTTCCAACAGGACAATGCACGTCTGCATGTATCCCGTGCCACCCAACGTGCTCTAGAAGGTGTAAGTCAACTACCCTGGCCAGCAAGATCTCCGGATCTGTCCCCCATTGAGCATGTTTGGGACTGGATGAAGCGTCGTCTCACGCGGTCTGCACGTCCAGCACGAACGCTGGTCCAACTGAGGCGCCAGGTGGAAATGGCATGGCAAGCCGTTCCACAGGACTACATCCAGCATCTCTACGATCGTCTCCATGGGAGAATAGCAGCCTGCATTGCTGCGAAAGGTGGATATACACTGTACTAGTGCCGACATTGTGCATGCTCTGTTGCCTGTGTCTATGTGCCTGTGGTTCTGTCAGTGTGATCATGTGATGTATCTGACCCCAGGAATGTGTCAATAAAGTTTCCCCTTCCTGGGACAATGAATTCACGGTGTTCTTATTTCAATTTCCAGGAGTGTATTTCCGTAAGAAAGTTAAGTGACCACCTGCACGTAATGCGTCGTGGGCACGCAGCTGTGTCAGACGCCGGGAGAACAAGTCATTAGTGAGTGCCTCATCAGAAGCACAGGTAGAATAAAAGAAAGGGGAGGCCATTGTCCTCGCTATTGACATTTCCTTGTTGAAAGCATACTGTGGAGCTCGTAATTTATGATATTTACTAAAATGCCTAATGAAATAATTAGAAACATTTTACATCTATTGTCTTTGTAGTTAAGAGATTGCTCATTTTGTTTAATATCTGGTTTCCAGCTGTGTTGCAGCATTGGTTTTATAAAATAAACTTAAATGCATCTGCTAATGTGAACACTTTCTGTCAACAGATTTATTAAATAATTATTTTCTGATCCACATTCTTCGAAAAAGGAGCTCTTGGAATGGAGAGAACAATAAGAAGGGACTAATAACAGTAACTGCATCTATAATTTTCTTTTCAAGTACTTGGTAATTTCTTTTGTAGAATAATTTGTGGTGCACCACTTTAATTACATAGACATTAAGATGTGAATATACATTTCCCTTATCTGCATTGTTGTTTTTACTGTAATATTTTTTCTGCTTGAGCTATGTCATGTTTAGGTATACGGGTAAGTTACTGCTGTTTGCCAGGCATAGTGTTAATGAATTTGACTTTGTGTTACTCTGCTAAGCCAGTGTTACTACTCATTTATTTTTCTTGGTGCTGCACATTGGCTCATATTAGTTGTAATGTTGCATTGCTTGGTAATTTACATTTACTGTAGATTGCTTTGCAAATTTGATTTTTTTTTGTCCTTGCTGTTTGTATTAATTGTTTTGTGCTGCTGCATTGCCTCGTCCCTTAGTTTAGCATCTGAGCTCAGTAGATTTAAGTTAGCTTAAGAGGGGGTAGACTATATAAGAGAATGAGTTGCGATGAATTGGAAAAAATGCATTGAGAAGTTATACGAAAAAAAGTACAGAAAGCAGGTATAGATAGGACTTTTGGGAATAATGATGAACCAAGGGAGATCTCCATGCAAAATACTGCAGTAAAACAAACCCTGTCCTTTCCTTTTGTATTATTTTGCTATGTGTGTATGTACCATTGTGTATTTGTCTTTTTCCTGTCTTTAAGTGTTTAGCTAATAAGATTTATGTTGTAGAATTTTTCTGATACTATGTCGTTTACTTTGTAAAGATGTTTAGACATTACTTATTCTGTTTTGTTTTAATGCTCATATGTGAAGTTGATGTTTCAATAATTATTCTGATCTTGTATGTATGAAGTTATGTCATAATTCCCTTAACACTGATGTATCTGTTTATTTCAATTCTTTTGTAAAGCATGTAATACTACAAATGTTATCTGTATTGTTATGTTCTTTAATGATGTATTCTGTACCTTTGTTATTGTATTCTTATGTCATAAAATTGAAATTGACACCAGTTCATCAAATTAAGTAACTTGTAAGTTACATTTCACTGCACACGTTTCTGTTGGTCATAGTATATGGACAATATGTGAGAAGTAGGGACTGATAGTGTTTGCACTGGTTAACAGCATTGCTGGTTCTAAAGACATTTCAAACAAATTTTTTGTGAGTGGACATGTGGTGGTTTATGGACTTGCTATATTCTCCGCAAGACTCTTCGGTGGTGATTGTGCACCTGCACAGTCGCAACAGATGGCTGCTGGCCATCTCTACAAGGACTACAGTGGGTCTGCATCTTTGATGGCCCACCAATACCATTATTTCTACAAGGACTACAGTGGGTCTGCACCTCTGGTGGCCCACCAGTATCGTAATCTCTAACAAGACTGCAGTGGTCTGTTCTGTGATGACCTACCTACCAATATTCCTCAAAACTTCGACTGACTCTGCAGTGGGTTTGCTCTGTTGTGGCCCATTACCTGTATGCATGTCAAGAGTCAGCACTGTCTTTCCGTTGGAAGGACAACACTACTTCTTCAAGACTGCATGGAAATCCACTACTTCTGTGTGCATTTTCTTTTACTGCTCAGACTTTGAGAAAAACTCTGCATTTTTACTGTGATGAACAATCTGGACTGTCTTTATGGACTGTGAGAAATTTTTAGCTTTTGACCAACATTGTATCAATAAGTGTGTGCATTTGATTTCTTTGTTATTGTAATCATGAAAAATGTTTTTCAAATCTGTATTGGCCACTGCCCAATCCGATTTGTAAAATTTTTTGTGGGGAGCATGGGGGCTATGTAAGTAGGCTGTTTAGGTTTTTTTATTGGTAACGCCACCTCTGTATGAAAATCACCGGCTGTGCTGTATGCAGTCTGTGGCTGCTTTGCATTGTTGTAATACTCGCCATTGTAGTGTTGGGCAGCGGCAGCTGGATGTGAACAGCGCGTAGCGTTGCGCAGTTGGAGGTGAGCCGCCAGCAGTGGTGGATGTGGGGAGAGAGATGGCGGAGTTTTGAAATTTGTCATGAACTGCTATATTTATATATGATGATATCAAGGTAAATACATTGCTTGTTCTCTATTAATATCTTTCATTTGCTAACTATCCCTATCAGTAGTTAGTGCCTTCCATAGTTTGAATCTTTTATTTAGCTGGCAGTAGTGGCGCTCGCTGTATTGCAGTAGCTTGAGCAGCGAAGATTTTTGTGAGGTAAGTGATTTGTGAAAGGTATAGTTTAATGTTAGTCAGGGCCATTCTTTTGTAGGGAATTTTGAAAGTCAGATTGCGTTGCGCTAACAAAATATTGTGTGTCAGTTTAAGCACAGTCATGTATAGTTGTTCAAAGGGGACGTTTCACCACTAGTAAGCGATTGTAGCTGCTTTTCAATTCCGCGATCTCAATATTTGCCATTTCGACAGCCGTACGACGAATGAAAGAAGGGACAGTGCCACGATCTTCCATGGTGAAACAACTTCGCGAAGACCGAATTCAGTATTTCGGCATTCTCTCTGTTATCTTCCGTTTCGGTGCCGGTGTGGTCACTCACAGAATGAATACATGATTTTGACCCACTTACTGATTTTACACAAGACCAAAATCTCTTAGGGTTTTTACTCAGGTCATTTGACAATGTCTTACTTCCAAATCATTGAACGCTTCTCTCATTGCACTCCTTACGCTCATTTTCGATTCGTTCACCTTTTGTCTATCAGCTAGGTTTTTACTTCTGTTGAATGTGAGATGACGTTCTCTTTGTTAACATAGCGCTTTTCTAACACGGTTATTAAAATGTGGTGGATTTTTCCTATCCCTTGAAACATTACTCGGAACGTACTTGCCTAGGGCATATTGAACGATGCCTTTGAATTTTTTTCCATTTGTTCTCAACATCTTCGTCCACAACACGGAATATTTGATGCTGACTGCTGAGATATTCTGAAATTTGTATCCTGTCACCTTGCTGCGCAAATATATCTTCCTACCTTTCTTAACATTCGTTGTAGGACCCATCGTCATAGATGCTGTCACAGCCTTATAATCACTGACACCTTCCTCTACGTTAATTTGTTCGATAAGTTCGGGTCTGTTGTTTGCAGGGAGGTCTAAAACGTTACCCTCACGAATTGGTTCTCTAACTACCTGCTAAAGATAATTTTCAGACAAGACAATCCCATACGATTCCCTGTCTCTGGCATCAGTTTTGATGGCATAACATTCCCATTCAATATCTGGCAAGTTGAAGTCATCTCCTATTACAACAGCATGATCAGGAAAATTACCAATGGTATTCTGCAATTTCTGACTGAAGCGCTCTGCAACTATAGATCCTGAACCGGGTGGTCTATAAAAGCATCCGATAACCATTTTTTACCGTTCTTTGATACTCAATTTCACCCAGATTAATTCACATTCGGAATTCATGATAACATTGCTAGATTTTATCGAATTTTTTAGTGTAATAAACACGCCGCCACCATTGGCGAATAACCTATCCTTGCGATAAACACTCCAAACTGAACTCAGGATTTCGTTGTCATTGACGGCTAGTTTCAACTAGCTTTCAGTTCCCAAAACTATCCGTGCATTATAAACTTCAGTAAGCGATACTAATTCTGTGATTTTCCTTGGACGCTCCCGCAGTTTACTAAAATCAAATATCATTGTTTCTTATTTATTTATGTGTCCACTACCTGTCAAATTACAAAGAGGGGGATGGTGCTGTATCTACGACCCCGAGAGGCACCTTCTGCGGGAACCGGTTTCAATTTAACCTCCGTCTATACATATTTGTGCTTGCGCCTCCCTAAATCAAGTAACGTGAATGCTGGGATTGTTTCTGTCCTCAATCGGAGACTACGTGGTCTTCAGTTACCTTATTGTCCGACAAGTGTTGCATTCCTTCCTGCACTCTTTTTCCTCGGCATCTCTTTGCTCATTCCGAATCTACACTAAAACACCAAAGAAACTGGTACAGGCATGCTAATTGAAATGTTGTTGTTGTTGTTGTTGTGGTCTTCAGTCCTGAGACTGGTTTGATGCAGCTCTCCATGCTACTCTATCCTGTGCAAGCTTCTTCATCTCCCAGTACCTACTGCAACCTACATCCTTCTGAATCTGCTTAGTGTATTCATCTCTTGGTCTCCCCCTATGATTTTTACCCTCCACGCTGCCCTCCAATACTAAACTGGTGACCCCTTGATGCCTCAGAACATGTCCTACCAACCGATCCCTTCTTCTGGTCAAGTTGTGCCACAAACTTCTCTTCTCCCCAATCCTATTCAATACTTCATCATTAGTTATGTGATCTACCCATCTAATCGTCAGCATTCTTCTGTAGCACCACATTTCAAAAGCTTCTATTCTCTTCTTGTCCAAACTATTTACCGTCCATGTTTCACTTCCATACATGGCTACACTCCATACAAATACTTGCAGAAATAACTTCCTGACACTTAAATCAATACTCGATGTTAACAAATTTCTCTTCTTCAGAAACGCTTTCCTTGCCCTTGCCAGTCTACATTTTATATCCTCTCTACTTCGTCCATCATCAGTTATTTTGCTCTCCAAATAGCAAAACTCCTTTACTACTTTAAGTGTCTCATTTCCTAATCTAATACCCTCAGCATCACCCGACTTAACTCGACTACATTCCATTATCCTCGTTTTGCTTTTGTTGATGTTCATCTTATATCCTCCCTTCAAGACACCTTCCATTCCGTTCAACTGCTCTTCCAAGTCCTTTGCTGTCTCTGACAGAATTACAATGTCATCGGCGAACCTCATAGTTTTTATTTCTTCTCCATGGATTTTAATACCTACTCCAAATTTTTCTTTTGTTTCCTTTACTGCTTGCTCAATATAGAGATTGAATAACATCGGGGAGAGGCTACAACCCTGTCTTACTCCCTTCCCAACCACTGCTTCCCTTTCATGTCCCTCAACTCTTATAACTGCCACCTGGTTTCTGTACAAGTTGTAAATAGCCTTTCGCTCCCTGTATTTTACCCCTGCCACCTTTAGAATTTGAAAGAGAGTATTCCAGTCAACATTGTCAAAAGCTTCCTCTAAGTCTACAAATGCTAGAAACGTAGGTTTGCCTTTCCTTAATCTTTCTTCTATGATAAGTCGTAAGGTCAGTATTGCCTCACGTGTTCCAGTATATCTACGGAATCCAAACTGATCTTCCCCGAGGTCGGCTTCTACTAGTTTTTCCATTCGTCTGTAAAGAATTCGTGTTAGTACTTTGCAGCTGTGGCTTATTAAACTGATGGTTCGGTAATTTTCACATATGTCAACACCTGCTTTCTTTGGGATTGGAATTATTATATTCTTCTTGAAGTCAGAGGGTATTTCGCCTGTTTCGTACATCTTGCTCACCAGATGGTAGAGTTTTGTCAGGACTGGCTCTCCCAAGGCCGTCAGTAGTTCCAATGGAATTTTGTCTACTCCGGGGGCCTTGTATCGACTCAGGTCCTTCAGTGCTCTGTCAAACTCTTCACGCAGTATCGTATCTCCCATTTCATCTTCATCTACATCCTCTTCCATTTCCATAATATTGTCCTCAAGTGCATCGCCCTTGTATAGACCCTCTATATACTCCCACCTTTCTGCTTTTCCTTCTTTGCTTAGAACTGGGTTTCCATCTGAGCTCTTGATGTTCATACATGTGGTTCTCTTATCTCCAAAGGTCTCTTTAATTTTCCTGTAGGCAGTATCTATCTTACCCCTAGTGAGATAAGCCTCTACATCCTTACATTTGTCCTCTAGCCATCCCTGCTTAGCCATTTTGCACTTCCTGTCGATCTCATTTTTGAGATGTTTGTATTCCTTTTTGCCTGCTTCATTTACTGCATTTTTATATTTTCTCCTTTCATCAATTAAATTCAATATTTCTTCTGTTACCCAAGGATTTCTACTAACCCTCTTCATTTTACCTACTTGATCGTCTGCTGCCTTCACTACTTCATCGCTCAGAGCTACCCATTCTTCTTCTACTGTATTTCTTTCCCCCATTCCTTTCAATTGATCCCTTATGCTCTCCCTGAAACTCTGTACAACCTCTGGTTCTTTCAGTTTATCCAGGTCCCATCTCCTTAAATTCCCACCTTTTTGCAGTTTCTTCAGTTTTAATCTACAGGTCATAACCAACAGATTGTGGTCAGAGTCCACATCTGCCCCTGGAAATGTCTTACAATTTAAAACCTGGTTCCTAAATCTCTGTCTTACCATTATATAATCTATCTGATACCTTTTAGTATCTCCAGGGTTCTTCCATGTATACAACCTTCTATCATGATTCTTAAACCAAGTGTTAGCTATGATTAAGTTGTGCTCTGTGCAAAATTCTATCAGGCGGCTTCCTCTTTCGTTTCTTAGCCCCAATCCATATTCACCTACTACGTTTCCTTCTCGCCCTTTTCCTACACTCGAATTCCAGTCACCCATGACTATTAAATTTTCGTCTCCCTTCACTATCTGAATAATTTCTTTTATTTCATCATACATTTCTTCAATTTCTTCGTCATCTGCAGAGCTAGTTGGCATATAAACTTGTACTACTGTAGTAGGTGTGGGCTTCGTATCTATCTTGGCCACAATAATGCGTTCACTATGCTGTTTGTAGTAGCTTACCCGCATTCCTATTTTCCTATTCATTATTAAACCTACTCCTGCATTACCCCTATTTGACTTTGTGTTTATAACCCTGTATTCACCTGACCAAAAGTCTTGTTCCTCCTGCCACCGAACTTCACTAATTCCCACTATATCTAAATTTAACCTATCCATTTCCGTTTTTAAATTTTCTAACCTACCTGCCCGATTAAGGGATCTGACATTCCACACTCCGATCCGTAGAACGCCAGTTTTCTTTCTCCTGATAACGACATCCTCTTGAGTAGTCCCCGCCCGGAGATCCGAATGGGGACTATTTTACCTCCGGAATATTTTACCCAAGAGGACGCCATCATCATTTAATCATACAGTAAAGCTGCATGCCCTCGGGAAAAATTACGGCCGTAGTTTCCCCTTGCTTTCAGCCGTTCGCAGTACCAGCACAGCAAGGCCGTTTTGGTTATTGTTACAAGGCCAGATCAGTCAATCATCCAGACTGTTGCCCTTGCAACTACTGAAAAGGCTGCTGCCCCTCTTCAGGAACCACACGTTTGTCTGGCCTCTCAACAGATACCCCTCCGTTGTGGTTGTACCTACGGTACGGCTATCTGTATCGCTGAGGCACGCAAGCCTCCCCACCAACGGCAAGGTCCATGGTTCATCGGGGGGCTAATTGAAATACAGAAATATATAAACAGCCAGAGTACGGCGCTGCGGTCAGCAACGCCTATATAAGACAAAAAATGTCCGGAATAGTTGTTAGATCGGTTATTGTTGCTATAACAGCAGTTTATCAAGATTTAATTGAGTTTGAACGTGGTGTTATAGTCGACACACGAGCTATGGAACACAGCATCTCCGAGGTAGCGATGAATTGTGGATTTTTCCACACGACCATTTCACAGGTGTATCGTGAATATCAGAAATCCGGCAAAACATCAAATCTCCGACTTCGCTCGGCCAGAAAACGATCCTGCAAAAACGGGACCAACGACGACTGACGAGAATCAATGAACGTGACAGAAGTGCAACCCTTCCGAAAATTGCTGCAGGTTTCGATGCTGGGACATCAACAAGTGTCAGGGTGCGAACAATTCAACGAAACATCATCAGTATGGACTTTCGGAGCCGAAGGCCCAATCATGTAGCCTTGATGACTGCTTGACACAAAGCTTTACGCCTCGTCTGGGCCCGTCGACACCGACATTGGACTGTTGTTAACTGGAAACATGTTGCCTGGTCGAGCGAGTCTCGTATCAAATTGTATCGAGTGGATGGACATGTATGGGTATGGAGACAGACTCATGAATCCATGGATCCTGCATGTCAGCAGGGGTCTCCTCAAGTTGGTGGAGGCTATGTAATAGTGTGGGGTGTGTGCTATTTGGGTAATATGGGACCCCTGATACGTCTAGATACGTCTCTGATATGTGCCACGTACGCAAGCATCCTGTCTGATCACCTGCATCCATTGATGTCCATTGTGTATTCCGACGGACTTGGGAATTCGAGCAGGACAATGCGACACCACAAAGGTCCATAATTGCTACAGAGTGGCTCCAAGAACACTCTTCTGAGCTTAAACTCTACCACTGGCCAAGAAACTCCTCAGACATAAAATTATTGCGCGTATCTGGAATGCCTTGCAACGTGCTGTTCAGAACACATCTGCACCCCCTCGTACTCTTACGGATTTATGGACAGCTCTGCAGGATTCATGTGTCAATTCCCTCCACAACTACTTCAGACATTAGTCGAGTCCATGCCACGCCGTGCTGCGGCACTTTTGCGTTCTCACGGGGGCCCTACACGATATTAGCCAGGTGTACCACTTTCTTTGGCTCTTCAGGGTACATCTTACCTATGAGTGTCCGCCTGCTTAGCTGGGTGGTAGCGTGCTTGTCTTCCATGCAAGCACTCCTGGGTTTGATTCCCGGCCGGGTTGGAAGTTTTCTCCGCTCGGGGACTGGGTGTTGTGTTGTCCTCATAATTATTGCATCCTCATCACCGGCGCGCAAGTCACCCAGTGTGACGTCGAAAGAAATAAGATTTGCACTCGGTGGCCGAACTTCCCCGAATAGGGGACTCCTGGGCGACGATGCCATACGCTCATTTCTATTTATTTTTATCTATAAGTACACTACCTTCTGTGTCGTACCCTTGGTAGCTGGATGCGTCTTTTCTTTAGTTTCAAGCGTGACATACACAGGGAAACGTGAACACACAGTCCATGTCTAAGCAGAGCCAGGTAGGAGGTATGTGAGTGGATTGAAGCACATTTTTAGAAAACCACCACAAACGTGCCATCATTTGAGACGAAGATCAGATAATGCATCAGGATAGCAGACTCGACTTGGTACAGATTGATGTATAAAATCTACATACTGATGTGAGGATAGTTGAATATTTGGCGACAGCATCGTAGTATCATAGAACACGACAGGATAACTTAAAATTCGAGAGGCTCTATTTTGCTGCTATGCGGAAGATTGACTTACAAACACGGTCATCGCATGTCGTAACTGATGCCTTTATGTTCCATTTAGTTCGCACTGAGTGACGCCTTCGACTAATGTATCTGGATAGTAGCTCGTATTAATTCGCACGTATACTCCAGCTTATGATGGTGATGATGATGATGATGATGATGATGATTATGATGATGATGATGATGATGATGATGATGATTATGATGATTATGATTATTAATATTATTGCTATTATTACAATTTCATCAGTCTTCTGACTGGTTTGATGTGGATGTGGCTCTTCCATATATTCCTTTGTTATGCTGCGTAGAACCTCCTCGTTCTTCAGCTTATCAATCCACCTAATTTTCAACATTCTTCTGTAGCACCACTTCTCAAATGCTTCGATTCTCTTCTGTTCTGGTTTCTCCACAGTGCGGGTTTCACTACTTACAGTGCTGTGTACAAAAGTATATTCTCGGAAACTTCTTCCTCAAATTAAGGCCTATGTTTGACACTAGTAGTCTCCTCTTAGCCAGGAATGCCCTTTATGCCACTGCTAGTCTGCTTTTGATACCCTCCTTGCTCCGTCCGTCATGGGTTATTTTGCTGCCTAGGTAACAGAATTCCTTGACTTCAACTACTTCGTGAGCACCTATCCAGATCTTAAGTTTTCGTTGCTTCTCATTACCTTTGTCTTTCTTGGACTTGCTCTCAATCCATACTGTGTACTCATTAGACTGTTGATTCTTTTCATCAAATTCTGTAATTCTTCTTCACTTTCACAAAGTAAGCGATGTCACCAACGAATCTTATCATTGATATCCTTTCACCCTGAATTAAATCCCCTCTTGAAACTTTCTTTTATTTCCGTCATGGCTTCTTCGATGTATAGATTCAATAGTGGAGGTGGAAGACTGCTTCTCTGACTTACAGTCTTTTTTTATCTGACCACTTCGTTGTTAGTCTTTATGTCGTTCTTTATTCTTAGACGTATTCTAAATTACCCATGTTGTCCTACAGCTTATCGCTATTCTTTTCACAATTTCGAACACCTTATACCATTTTATATTGCTGAACACTTTTTTCTAGGTTCACAAAAACTACACTCCTGGAAATGGAAAAAAGAACACATTGACACCGGTGTGTCAGACCCACCATACTTGCTCCGGACACTGCGAGAGGGCTGTACAAGCAATGATCACACGCACGGCACAGCGGACACACCAGGAACCGCGGTGTTGGCCGTCGAATGGCGCTAGCTGCGCAGCATTTGTGCACCGCCGCCGTCAGTGTCAGCCAGTTTGCCGTGGCATACGGAGCTCCATCGCAGTCTTTAACACTGGTAGCATGCCGCGACAGCGTGGACGTGAACCGTATGTGCAGTTGACGGACTTTGAGCGAGGGCGTATAGTGGGCATGCGGGAGGCCGGGTGGACGTACCGCCGAATTGTTCAACACGTGGGGCGTGAGGTCTCCACAGTACATCGATGTTGTCGCCAGTGGTCGGCGGAAGGTGCACGTGCCCGTCGACCTGGGACCGGACCGCAGCAACGCACGGATGCACGCCAAGACCGTAGGATCCTACGCAGTGCCGTAGGGGACCGCACCGCCACTTCCCAGCAAATTAGGGACACTGTTGCTCCTGGGGTATCGGCGAGGACCATTTGCAACCGTCTCCATGAAGCTGGGCTACGGTCCCGCACACCGTTACGCCGTCTTCCGCTCACGCCCCAACATCGTGCAGCCCGCCTCCAGTGGTGTCGCGACAGGCGTGAATGGAGGGACGAATGGAGACGTGTCGTCTTCAGCGATGAGAGTCGCTTCTGCCTTGGTGCCAATGATGGTCGTATGCGTGTTTGGCGCCGTGCCGGTGAGCGCCACAATCAGGACTGCATACGACCGAGGCACACAGGGCCAACACCCGGCATCATGGTGTGGGGAGCGATCTCCTACACTGGCCGTACACCACTGGTAATCGTCGAGGGGACACTGAATAGTGCACGGTACATCCAAACCGTCATCGAACCCATCGTTCTACCATTCCTAGACCGGCAAGGGAACTTGCTGTTCCAACAGGACAATGCACGTCCGCATGTATCCCGTGCCACCCAACGTGCTCTAGAAGGTGTAAGTCAACTACCCTGGCCAGCAAGATCTCCAGATCTGTCCCCCATTGAGCATGTTTGGGACTGGATGAAGCGTCGTCTCACGCAGTCTGCACGTCCAGCGCGAACGCTGGTCCAACTGAGGCGCCAGGTGGAAATGGCATGGCAAGCCGTTCCACAGGACTACATCCAGCATCTCTACGATCGTCTCCATGGGAGAATAGCAGCCTGCATTGCTGCGAAAGGTGGATATACACTGTACTAGTGCCGACATTGTGCATGCTCTGTTGCCTGTGTCTACGTGCCTGTGGTTCTGTCAGTGTGATCATGTGATGTATCTGACCCCAGGAATGTGTCAATAAAGTTTCCCCTTCCTGGGACAATGAATTCACGGTGTTCTTATTTCAGTTTCCAGGAGTGTATTAACATGTTTTGATTTCATAATCAACTACAACCTCAGAACAGTTATGCATTTCTCTGTGACTTCCTCTTCTATAGTTCTCCAACCTGACGTGATTCTCATATTGTAATCTGCCTTCATTACTGAGTTATCAGTCCAATGCTGTCATATATTCTCTCTATCTCTTCATCTTCTGCTTGTGACGTTGGCATGTACACCTGAGCAATCGTTTTTGTTGTTGGTTTGCTGCTATTTTTGATAAGTTGATACCACGCTGAACGGTTCACTGTAACTATTTGTTCTGACCTGCTATTAATGAAGAATTCTACACGTGATATAGCTTACCATTTTCTGCTGCTGTTGATATTATCTTTTGTTAATGTGACCATCTTATTAACTGCTATTAATAAAGAAATTTACTCATGATGTAGCCTACCATTTTCTGTTGCTATTGGTATTATCTTTCGTTCATACGACTAAGAATCCTTATCTTCTCTAGATTTCACTACAATGACGAGTATTACATCTGAATTGAGCCTTTCTGGTTGCGAAATAGGTTGCACATACTGGTTACTTAATGACTAAAATTTTGTGAAAAATCACTAAACATAGTCACCTGGATAAAGCAAGCACAGGCTATCCACATAGTTCTTTCTATTTGAATTTGGGCATCTGCATCACGAGCTTGTGACCCTTCCGAAAATTGCTGCAGATTTCGATGCTTGGCCACCAACAAGTGTCAGCGTGCGTACCATTCAACGAAACATCACCGATATGGGCTTTCGGATGCAAAGGCCCACTCATGTAGCCTTGATGACTGCCTCGTCTGGGCACTTCAACACCGAAACTGGACCGCTGATGACTGGAAACATGTTGCCTGGTCGGATGGACGTGTACGGGTATGGAGACAACTTCATGAATCCATGGGCCCTGCATGTCAGCACTGGACTGTTAAAGCTGGTGGAGGCTCTGTAATGGTGTGGAATGTGTGCATTTGGTGTGATACGGGAACCATGATACGTCTAGATACGGCTCTGACAGGTGACACGTACGTAAGCGTCCTGTCTGATCTCCTGCATCCATTCATGTCCGTTTCTCACTTTGACGGACTTAGGAATTCCAGCAGGACAATGCGACACTCCACAGGTCCAGAATTGCTACAGAGTGGCTCCAGGAATACTCTTCTGAGTTTAAACACTTCCTCTGGCCACCAAACTCCTCAGACATGAACATTATTGAGCATATCTGGGATGCCTCGCAACGAGTTGTCCAGAACAGATCTCCATCCTCTCGTACTCTTACCGGTTTATGGACTGCCCTGTAGGATTCATGGTGTCAGTTCCCTCCAGCACTACCTCATACTTTCGTCTAGTCCATGCCACGTCGTGTTGCAGCACTTCTGCGTGCTCGAGGGGGCCATACAAGATATGAGGCAGGTGTACCAGTTTCTTAGGATCTTCAGTGTAAATCGAAGTGGCTTAATGAAGAATGCGAAGAAATCGAAAAAGAAATGATTAATCAAAAGGATTGACTGAGCGTATAGAGAAGTAAAAAGAATCTTCAGTGAAGTTAAATGCAAGTGCGGTAACGTAAACGTGCAATAGGAATTCCACTGTTAAATGTGACGAAATATTGAAGAATGTATTGAACATAAAAGTATGATCAGGAAGCACCAGTACTGAAGGAAACAAGATAATGATGTACTGAGGAGGAAGTAAATATTCCAGAATTCGAATGGAGAACAGCTTACAACTTGAGTAACGTAGAAGTAAATATCCTCGGAGTAGTGAAGCAGCTTAGATCACTTAATAAAGCAAGTCTTCTGGTCCAGACTGTATACCAATTAGGTTCCTTTCAGAGTATGCTGATGCATTAGGTCAATACTTAACAATCATATACAACCGTTCGCTCGACGAAAGATCCGAACTCAAAGACTGGAAAGTTGGACAGGTCACACTAATATTCAGGAAAGGTAGTAGGAGTAATCTACTAAATTACAGGTCCATATCGTTAAAGTCTCTATGCAGCAAGATTCTAGAACATAAATTGTGTTAGAACATAATGAATTAGATCGAAGAGAACGGTCTAATGACACACAGTCAACATGGGTTTAGAAAACGTCGTTCTTGTGAAACACAACTAGCTCTTTATTCATATGAAGTGTCGAGTGCTATTGACAAGGGATTTCATGATCGATTCCGTACTTCTGGATTTCCGGAAGGCCTTTTACACTGTACCACACAAGCGGCTCGTAGTGAACTTGCGTTCTTACGAAATATCGTCTCAGTTATGTGACTGGATCTGTGATCTCCTGTCAGAGAGGCCACAGTTCGTAGTAACTGACGGAAATTCATCGAGTAAAACAGAAGTGATTTCTGGCGTTCCCCAAGGTAGTGTTATATGACCTTTGCTGTTCCTTATCTATATGAACGATTTGGGAGACAATCTGAGCAGCCGTCTTCGGTCGTTTGCAGCTGACGCTGTCGTTTACCGACTAATAAAGTCATCAGAAGATCAAAACAAACCGCAAAACGATTTCGAAGAAATATCGGAACGGTGCGAAAAGTGACAGTTGACCTTAAATAGCGAAAAGTGTAAGGCCATCCACATGAGTGCTAAAAGGAACTCGTTCAACTTCCGTTACACGATAAATCAGTCTAATCTAAAAGCCCTAAATTCAACTAAATACCTAGGTATTACAATTACGAACAACTTAAATTGGAAGGTACACATAGAAAATGTTGTGAGGAAGGCGAATCAAAGACTGTGTTTTATTGGCAGGACACTTAGAAAATGTAATAGACCCACTAAGAAGACTGCCTACACTACACTTGTCCGTCCTCTTTTAGAATGCTGCTGCGCGGTGTGGGATCCTTGCCAGATAGGACTGACGGAGTACATCGAAAAAGTTCAAAGAAAGGCAGCACGTTTTGTATTATCGCGAAATATGGGAGAGAGTGTCACACAAAATATGCAGGATTTGCGATGGACATCATTAAAGGAAAGGAATTTTCGTTGCGACGGAATCTTCTCACGAAATCCCAATCACCAACTTTCTCCTCCGAATGCGAAAGTATTTTGTTGACACCGACCTACATAGGGAGGAACGATCACCAAGATAAAATAAGAGGAATCAGAGCTCGTACGAAAAGATATAGGTGTTCATTCTTTCCGCGGTCTATACGAGATTGGAATAACAGAGATTAGTGAAGGTCGTTCGATGAACCCTCCGCCAGGCACTTAAACACGATTTTCAGAGTAGATGTAGATGTAGCCGAGGATTGATGATGTGCGTTTGAAGTTCCCTGGGACAGTAGGTACTGCGATAGTAAACATTAGACTAGACAGGATGAAGTTTTCACTGTGAAATGGAGTGTGCACTCATTTGAAACTTCCTGACATATTAAAGCTGTGTGCCTAACTGGGATTCGAACATGGTACCTTTGCCATTTGCCATTTGCGGACAAATGGTCTACCGACTGAACAATCCAAGCATGTGCCATGGCACAGTTTTATTTCTGCCAGTACGTCTTGTCCTGCCTTCCAGATTTTACGGAGGTTCTCCTGCATACCTTGTGGGACGATCACTCCTGGAAGAAAGGATACTGCGGAGAAACACAGATCGGCCACAGCTGGAGGAATTGTTTGTTGTTGTTGTTGTGGTCTTCAGTTCTGAGAATGGTTTGATGCAGCTCTCCACGCTACCCTATCCTGTGCAAGCTTCTCCATCTCCCAGGAATTGTTTACAGAATGAATTTTTTATGCGCAGCAGAGTGTGCACGTATGTGAGATTTTCGGGCAGATTAGGAGTGTGGCCGATTCTCGAATCTGGGCCAGTGTGATATGAAAACTCGTAGGGTAAACATTATGAGACCATACAGATTAACTATACAGGTTGGAGAATTCTGAATCTGTATTCAACGTAAAACAGAAACAATCAAATGTATCAGTCAGCGGGAGTGTGCAGTGATACCACTGTTCCCGTCTTAGTTAAGAGCTGTCTGGCTTCGCTAGCACTTGGATTGGTGACCGTCCGGGTCTACCGAGCACTATTGGCAAGCGGGGTGCATTCAGCCCTTGTGAGGTTAGCTGAGGAGCTACTCGATTTGCAGGTAACGGCCCCAATCACGAAAGCTGACAACGGCTGGGAGAACGGTCTACTGACGACATGCCCCTCCGTATCCGCATCCACTGACGCTTACATGCTGAGAATGACATGGCGTTCGGTTGGCACCGATAGGCGTTCCGATACCTGTACGGCAGGAGTCAGTCAAACATTAAAATGCATCTATGTCGTAAAAGAAACCCCTAAAGAAACAGGAATGAAAGTTAGCACAACAGTCAAATAAAAACATTTTACCCAGAAAATTCATGACTAGGCAGCTGGTCTTCCGAGAAACTTGGGAACGACCCGTGTCTGGCTACAGGGAAAAGAAATACGGTGACAAAGGAAAGCTAAGACTAAACTCTGAAAACACCCTTTGTTGTTTATAGTGTAATCTAGTAGGTCCAAAAGTGAACAATAATGTGGTGTATGCATGTTGCGCAGCAAGGTACTGTGCGGTTAAGAGAAACACTTTTGCGGGAACAGACTGTATTACTATCCCACGACGCCAGCAGCAGCCGCCTTTGTCATCACGGCTCTGGACTCTGGGTCGACCGCTCAACACGTCCTGGTCTTTGTGTGTTCCCCGGACGCGCTGCGCCGTCAGCTCGCGGGCATTCTCCAGAATCGGGAAGCGCGACATTAGTGGCTGGAGCCCCTGCGAGCGCCACTGGAGCTCCTGGAATCGGCCGGCGCATCCCCCGCACTGGTTCCTTCCTCGTATACCCGCCATGTTCTGGCCTGGCCCGGTCGTTTATCACACGCGTCAGCTGCACTTGCCTGCGGCGTTCTCACTATCGCCGCGTCTGCAGCTACTTCCCATCAACGTAATAGCACCTTACCGCAGATCTCCGGAAGGTTCCGACTGTCGTCGTTGTTGTAAGGCTTTCGACGTGTATCACTTCATTCTCATTAGCGCACTAGCAACGCAGGACTAACCTTCAGCAAAATTAGTAACCCATGCTTTAAAACTGGATGTATACAGCGAGATTTTTTTTCCCACCTTGCATAAACTCTAGGGATTGATCAATGAGAGGATACGGAACAAAAAGGGTCTAATGAACTTATGTCTAGAAAAGCATTGTTTCCATGCTAGGGAATACACTACTGGCCATTCAAATTGCTACACCACGAAGATGACGTGCTACAGACGCGAAATTTAACCGAGAGGAAGAAGATGCTGTGATACGCAAATGATTAGCTTTTCAGAGCATTCACATAAGGTTGGCGCCGGTAGCGACTACTACGACGTGCTGACATGAAGAAAGTTTCCCACCGATTTCTCATACACAAACAGCAGTTGACCGGGGTTCCCTGGTGAATGGTGAAACGTTGTTGTGATGCCTCGTGTAAGGAGGAGAAATGCATACCATCACGTTTCCGACTTTGATAAAGATCGGATTGTAGCCTATCGCGACTGCGGTTTATCGCATCGCGACATTGCTGCTCGCGTTGGTCGAGATCCTATGACTGTTAGCAGGATATGGAATCGGTGGGTTCAGGAGGGTAATACGGAACGCTGTGTCGGCTCCCAAAGGCCTCGTATCACTAGCAGTCGAGATGACAGGCATGTCATCCGCATGGCTGTAACGGATCGTGCAGCCACGTCTCGATCCCTGAGTCAACAGATGGGGACGTTTGCAAGACAACAACCATCTGCACGAACAGTTCGACGACGTTTGCAGCAGCATGGACTAGCAGCTCGGAGACCACGGCTGCGGTTACTCTTGACGCTGCATCACAGACAGGAGCGCCTGCGATAGTGTACACAACGGCGAACCTGGGTGCACGAATGGCAAAACGTCATTTTTTTCGGATGAATCCAGGTTCTGTTTACAGCATCATGATGGTCGCATCCGTGTTTGGCTACATCGCGGTGAACGCACATTGGAAGCGTGTTTTCGTCATCGCCATACTGTCGTATCACCCGGCGTGATGGTATTGGGTGCCATTGGTTATAAGTCACCTCTTGTTCGCATTGACGGCACTTTGAACAGTGGACGTTACATTTCAGATGTATTACGACCCGTGGCTGTCCCCTTCATTCGATCCCTGCGAAACCCCACATTTCAGCAGGATAATGCACGGCCAGATGTTGCAGGTCCTGTATGGGCCTTTCTGGATATAGAAAATGTTCGACTGCTGCCCTGGCCAACACATTCTCCAGATCTCTCACCAACTGAAAACGTCTGGTCAATGGTGGCCGAGCAACTGGCTCGTCACAATACGCCAGTCACTACTCGTGATGTACAGTGGTATCATGTTGAAGCTGCATGGGCAGCTGTACCTGTACACGACATCCAAGCTCTGTTTGACTCAATGCGCAGGCGTATCAAGGCCGGTATTACAACCAGTGGTGGTTGTTCTGGGTACTGATTTCTCAGGATCTATGCACGCAAATTGCGTGAAAATGTAATCACATGACTGTTCTAGTATAATATATTTGTCGAATGAATTCCCGCTTATCATCTGCATTTGTTCGTGGTGTAGCAATTTTAATGGCCAGTAGTTTAAACGCTTTCCCGTGCAGCGACAGTTAGAGCATGCACGGTTTCGTCCTAGAGGGTGATATTTTTTCTCCTCTTCCTCATGCCCTAGCGCCCTTCCCTGCCATGGTAACTGGTAATGTTGTGTCTGATTTACTTCCCTTGCTGACTCATCTTGTAGTGGATGTGATACAGCGTCGTATACAATGGTTCCGTATTCGAATCGAGAGCTTGCAGACATGGTGTTTACTTACGGAAAGGCAAATGGAAACGGGCGGCGGACAGCGAGGTTGTATCAGAAAACCGACGGCAACAACCACAGCATTCAGTGTTTGAACAGTTTTTCACCGTTTGTCTGAAAATCGTTCGTTTCAGGAAGCAGGAAATCATGAAGGACGAACTCGAAACGTACTGACACCACATACGGAGGAAAATGTGATTAACACTATGGAAGGCGACCCACTGTGTCAGTACGAGGCAGTTGTCCAGCCAGTACAGCGTAAACCGGACGACCGTGCGGAACATTATCCATGACAATTGTTACTACCTTCATCACTTACAGCTTCTGCAGGGCTTCCTAGTGACAGAATTTCCACAACGGGAGCATTTCTGCCAATGGTTTTTTCACCACGCAACCACTTTTCCGGGATACGTGTCATCCATCCTATTCACAAATGTGGCCACCGTTAGGCGGAGTGCTATCTTCAACTTTCGTAACAGTCGTCTGTCAGATAGCATGTAGAACCCCCATGGTATGGTGACAGCAAATCATCATCATTGGTACACTTGGAATGTTTACCTTTCGTTACAAGAATAGAATTATTATTACCCGGCCAGTGTGACAGAGCGGTTCTGGGCGCTTCAGTCAGGCACCTCGCGACCGCTACGGTCGCAGGTTCGAATCCTGGCTCTGGCATGGATGTGCGTGATGTCGTTAGGTTAGTTAGGTTTAAGTAGTTCTACGTCCTAAGGGACTGATGACCTCAGATATTAAGTCCCATAGTGCTCAGTGCCATTTGAACCATTTGAATTATTGTTATCAACATCCACACTATTCATATTACTTTGTCTACACAAAAGTTATTTTTATTTCTTCATCTTGCAGTCCAACCCGTTAGCGTTCTTCTTCGAGGCATCGCCAAAAGTAAATATAGTATCGGTATAACAAGGGATGTGATGGCTGTTCAACGTAAACGGACTGAAAAATGGCAACTCACTTCAAATTTTATAGTAACTGCGGCAGACAAACACGAAGTTATTTCCGTTTACTTTTAGATGAAAGTTAATGAAAAAATGACGCTAATAAACAGCGCGTTTGCTGCCCGGGAGGACTTAGTAAAGGCGGACGACTTCGTTACCGCGTTTCATTTTGCAGTGCTGACGAATCAGCGACGTAGCAGTTGTAGCATTGTAGCTGGCTGGTACGAGTGAGCAACTGCAAATGAACCAAGTAAACATGAACGTCCCTAGGCAGTGATTTCACGAAACGTTGTTACTTTCACGTGTAATTTCTACCATAGCACCTGATTAGTGTTGGTACCAACATTATCAACGTTAGAGAGAGAAGAATGTTCTATTTTCTCGTATTAATAAGAGCAAATGTATCTTTCATCGCAACGGTAGAATTATTATTATCAGCATCCACATTATTCCTATTACGCATGGATTTCACTTGCGTAGTATCAGTGATTGAGTGGAATGGCGGTGTGGGGATCTGTTGTTTTGTAGGTTAGAGCGTCCTGTTTAAGTAGCAGTTGCGCAGTGGACCGTGCATCATTGCGTTTTTGCTACTGAACATTTCTTCAAAAATAATGACTCTGTGATCACAGTTTGACAGCTTTTCCGTACACACTTCAATGTTCCGCGAAATGGTTCGAAACCTGATCACAACAGGATATTGTATTGGGTTACCGCTTATCGCGCAACTCGATCAGTCATGAATTACACTCCTGGAAATGGAAAAAAGAACACACTGACACCGGTGTGTCAGACCCACCATACTTGCTCCGGACACTGCGAGAGGGCTGTACAAGCAATGATCACACGCACGGCACAGCGGACACACCAGGAACCGCGGTGTTGGCCGTCGAATGGCGCTAGCTGCGCAGCATTTGTGCACCGCCGCCGTCAGTGTCAGCCAGTTTGCCGTGGCATACGGAGCTCCATCGCAGTCTTTAACACTGGTAGCATGCCGCGACAGCGTGGACGTGAACCGTATGTGCAGTTGACGGACTTTGAGCGAGGGCGTATAGTGGGCATGCGGGAGGCCGGGTGGACGTACCGCCGAATTGCTCTACACGTGGGGCGCGAGGTCTCCACAGTACATCGATGTTGTCGCCAGTGGTCGGCGGAAGGTGCACGTGCCCGTCGACCTGGGACCGGAGCGCAGCGACGCACGGATGCACGCCAAGACCGTAGGATCCTACGCAGTGCCGTAGGGGACCGCACCGCCACTTCCCAGCAAATTAGGGACACTGTTGCTCCTGGGGTATCGGCGAGGACCATTCGCAACCGTCTCCATGAAGCTGGGCTACGGTCCCGCACACCGTTAGGCCGTCTTCCGCTCACGCCCCAACATCGTGCAGCCCGCCTCCAGTGGTGTCGCGACAGGCGTGAATGGAGGGACGAATGGAGACGTGTCGTCTTCAGCGATGAGAGTCGCTTCTGCCTTGGTGCCAATGATGGTCGTATGCGTGTTTGTCGCCGTGCCTGTGAGCGCCACTATCAGGACTGCATACGACCGAGGCACACAGGGCCAACACCCGGCATCATGGTGTGGGGAGCGATCTCCTACACTGGCCGTACACCACTGGTGATCGTCGAGGGGACACTGAATAGTGCACGGTACATCCAAACCGTCATCGAACCCATCGTTCTACCATTCCTAGACCGGCAAGGGAACTTGCTGTTCCAACAGCACAATGCACGTCCGCGTGTATCCCGTGCCACCCAACGTGCTCTAGAAGGTGTAAGTCAACTACCCTGGCCAGCAAGATCTCCGGATCTGTCCCCCATTGAGCATGTTTGGGACTGGATGAAGCGTCGTCTCACGCGGTCTGCACGTCCAGCAGGAACGCTGGTCCAACTGAGGCGCCAGGTGGAAATGGCATGGCAAGCCGTTCCACAGGACTACATCCAGCATCTCTACGATCGTCTCCATGGGAGAATAGCAGCCTGCATTGCTGCGAAAGGTGGATATACACTGTACTAGTGCCGACATTGTGCATGCTCTGTTGCCTGTGTCTATGTGCCTGTGGTTCTGTCAGTGTGATCATGTGACCCCAGGAATGTGTCCATAAAGTTTCCCCTTCCTGGGACAATGAATTCACGGTGTTCTTATTTCAATTTCCAGGAGTGTAGATGTCGCTTGGTCATCCTCGCACTGTGCGACCGCAGGAAAATGTCGATAGAGTAAGAGCGTCTGTTCTTCATAGGCCTCACCGCTGAACTAGGCGGCGTGCTCCAACTCCTAGCTTGTCTCGTAGCTCGCTGCAGCGCATCCTGAAGAGTTATGATCGTCCAGAAGATTCACGGCCGTGATTGTGATGAACAGAAAAAGTTTTCTGAGAGAATGCTTGATGTTCTTGCTACCAACATGTGTGGATGATGAGCAATGAAGCGCACTTTCCCTTAGATTTTTATGCAAACAGTTAAACATTTTGCTATTGGATAGCAGACAAGCCAAAAGAAGTGCATCAAAAATCACTGCACAGTGCAAAAGTGACAGTGTGATGTGGAGTGTCCTAAGTGGGAATCATTCGGCTTTATTTTTTGAAGAAGGTGCGTTAGTCTAAGAGGGAATGCTGCACATTATGTTGCAACGATACGTAATTTCGTGCGGCCAGGACTAGACACTATAGGGATGAACACGACAGACATATGGTTCCAACAAGATTGAGCCACAGCCGACACTGCTAATTATTCCATGACAGTGGTTCGAGAAATGTCTCGGCGATGTCCACTGGCTAGCACCATCGCCAGATTTGTCGGTTTGTGACTTCTCCTTATGGGGTTACCTAAAAAGTAAAGTGTACTGCAATAAACTTCGTACACTCAATCACCTGAAAGTTACAATACGTCAAGAAATTGCTTCTGTTTCACAGGACATGTTGACGAAAGTGATGGCGAATTTCGAAGAAAGACTTTTAATATGTACTCACGAATAAGGCCGTCATCTGCCTGACGTTATCTTAGAAACGCGAAAAACGTGACAGTTCATAAATTGGGTACATTACCAATTGCGGTGATGTGAGTACATTTTGTTTGTGATCAAAATAGAACTAATTATACTAGTTTGAAATCCATGCATTCTTTTTGCGTCACACTCTATTATGATCTTCCAATGAATGTCCACATTCCTATTATTTTCCCTACTCAAAGATTGTGTCTCTCACTCTGACCCGTTAGTGTTCTCCATCTAGATATAATCTGAAACAAACATGGTTTCCGTGTAATAAGGGGAGTTGGAAGTCATAGATATTCAAAACGAAGAACTCAAAAATTAGTAACTTACTTCAGATTTTCTGCTAACATCGGAAAATGAGCACATACTCTTAGAGAAAAGCAAGCAAAATAATGACGGCAGCATACATCGTTACTTACAGACTTCGTTAGTACGATATTTTAATTTACACTGCTGAAACTTCATCGAACTAACAGCTGTTGCACTGTATCTGCCCAGTATACGTGTGTTGCTGCAAATGAACCAAGTAAACATGATCATCACTTGGTAGCGATTTCACGGAAGCATGTTACTTCCATGTGTCTTTTCTACTGTAGTACCTGATCCATGTTGCCACCGGAATAAGAAATGTGAGAGATTTTAATGCGCGATAGAGATGGTATTATCAGGGCTGTGAATATGAAAGCATCTATATTCTTTTACAACTCCCAACGGCTACATACACACATAGTCTTTTTTCTTTGTCCACATCCATGGCAAAGTATGTTTCGAGTTCTGTAAGTTCATTGGCCTCCTTTATATAATGCAAACTAAAAATCCGTACTTCACTTTTCGTGTTAATGGTTCAAGTGGCTCTGGGCACTATGGGACTTAACTTCTGAGGTCATCAGTCCACTATAACTTAGAACTACTTAAACCTAACTAACCTAAGGACATAACACACATCCATGCCCGAGGCAGGATTCGAACCTGCGACCGTAGCGGTCGCGCGGTTCCAGACTGTAGCGCTTAGAACCGCTCGGCCACTTCGGCTGGCTCGTGTTAATGTGTTAATACTATGATAAGCAGCATACGTATGCGTTAATAAATTGTCTTCAGATCAGAGGACCTAATTTTGCCTCTAGATCTTCAGGATAGCGATTGCTTCAGCACTGTGACGCTATGTTTTGTTATAGCGTCACTACAATGAAGTATGAGAAATTTATGAATGTTGGAATGAACCGGCCTGCGTACACATCCTGCTGAACAGCCAACAACTAAATGTGGGTTTCAAACTTGGGATCAGTAAAGAGAAAGTTACTCGTTGGCATTTCAGATGCAAAATAATAACACGTAGCATTTAAGTAGATGTGACTGTGACGAACCAGACGTGAGAATTGTAACTTTCGTAGTATAATTTTGCCGTGCATGATTGGCTGAGCGGTCTAAGGCGCTGCAGTCATGAACCGTGCGGCTGGTCTCGGCGGAGTTTCGAGTACTCCCTCGGACATGGGTGTGTGTGTGTGTTTGTCCTTAGGATAATTTAGCTTAAGTAGTGTGTAAGCTTAGGGACTGATGACCTTAGCAGTTAGGTCCCATAAGATTTCACACACATTTAAACATTTTTTTAATATTATTTTCTTTAGGTTTGTTTATTTTGGAAAAGCGGCACTGATATATTAATCACCACTGAAACTGGTGTCGTAAGTCCACAACAATGAAAATTTTCAGACACCGTACAAACAGCCTACCTTCAAGCAGGTGGCTGCTTTAACACTTGGTGGCTTGTGACGTCACTCCCATAGCGTCAAATATGCCCCATCTTAGAATTACGACGTATCTTATGAACATAATTTAGTTTCATATTATTTTAATCTGTGCTGATGGATAATTCAGTGTATAACATGGCGAATCCCTGACAAACTGTCGGTCCAGTTCGCATGCAAACAGCGTTTATAATATGCTGACTGAACCAAGAGGAAAGTTGAAATTACAATGAAATCAAGACCTTTAGCTGCTCACATAGAATGATAAATATCAACGGAGACAGCTGAAAGTATGTGCCCCGACCGGGACTCGAACCCGTGATCTCCTGCTTACATGGCTGACGGTCTATCCATCTAAGCCACCGAGGACACAGAGAATAGTGCGACTGCAGGGACTTGTCTCTGACAATCTCCCCGTGAGATCCACATTCCCTGCTTACTGTCCACATACTACATTTGTAGTGCCCCTGCCCACTATACTCATTACTCGCGGCAGTCAATCTACCAATTGTGCAATGTGAGTGCATCCGCACTGAAGATGATTATTGGCGAGAAAGCCTTATCTACATGGAGATGGTATCCGTTCTTTCGGACATGCCCACACACTACAAATGTAGTGTGTGGGCAGTAAGATGGGAATGTGGGTCTCACGGGGAGATCGCCAGAGATAAGTCTTTGCAGTCGCTCTTTGTGTCCTCAGTGATTCAGACGGATAGAGCGTCTGCCATATAAGCTCCGAGCGAGGTGACGCAGTGACTAGCACACTGGACTCGCCTTCGGGAGGGCGACGGTTCACTCTCGTGTCCTGCCATCCTGATTTAGGTTTTCCGTGATTTCCCTAAATCGCTCGAGGTGAATGCCGCGATGGTTCCTTTGAAAGGCCACGGCCGACGTCCTTCCCTAATCTGACGATACCGATGACCTTGGTGTTTGGTCTCTTCCTCAAAACAACCCAATCAAACTCCCCAATGTAAGCAGGAAATCCCGGGTTCGAGTCCCGGTCGGGGCACACATTTTCGACTGTCCTCGTTAATATTTATCAATGCCTGTAAGCAACTAAAAGTCTGGATTTCATTGTAATTTCATTCTTCGAGAGCTGCAAGATCACTAACGGTGTACGTTCTTTCAGACATGTCCGAAAGAACAGACACCATCTTCATATTCACAAGATGAAAGAGGTTGGAAGACCTAAAACTATACAAACACAAGTCATCAGAAAAATGGCAAAACATAAATCAAACAGAATTTTATTGTTATTCATGTTAAACGATCCCGTCTGATGAGAGGTTTACGAAACTATAATTGAATTTCTTATCTATATATCTTCGTCGTTGACTTAATTAACAGTCGGCAATTAAACAGTTGTCATTTAAGTGTAATTAGGTACGAGAAGTGAGATACTTTGACTTTGAGCTTCAGTTTAAATACCATAATTGTTTTAAAAAGTGTTTCTAAAAAAAAAGGTATCAAGCTTAAATCGTGCAGCGATGTCATTTCTGGCTCAGCAGGATTAGTAATATGGAATAATCCCATACAAAATTCAATATGTCACTGCGAGTAAGACGTGGTTCTGATTTCGAGTAGATGCTAGAAAAGCTGCCGTGCATCGTTTCTAAACTAAAAGCCAAATATTAAAACTTGAGCTCCATAAAGAAAATTTCACAGTAAAAAGATAGAAAAAAGATCGATATGGAAAGGAACGGATAATGTCAAGCCGTTGTAGCTAGTGGCCGGAAGTCTCTCTCTCTTGTTACATCAGGATCAACTTTTACTCTGTTAAACCTTCGGCAGTTGCTTACAAAGAAATTTTTATCTGCAGAAATCTGTCTAGAATAGAGTGAGTGGTCGCCACCGGTCCCGGGTTTCATGGAAAGAACGGCGACTTCAATAGAATTATGTGGTACGGCGCAGGTGGAGCAGCATCTACGGCACTCACATCGGGAGTCCCGACAAGATGACGAATCTGCCAATGAAGGGAGTGCTCCCAAATATATTGTCCACTTAGTGTCAGCCTTCGACATCACCCCGCGCGTAGAAGCATGATGATACGATTGCTATTCGTAAGGCAATCTAGGTTACTCTCTCTCTCTGAAGAAAGAAACAGACCTATCAGAGTGCTCCGTTCGAAGTCGAAAGTATTCAAGCGCCTCTATCCGCATCCCCAGCAGGAACACGGCGAATCAGGTCCACTGCTTACGGAAGAGTAATTTGGCTTCACGATGGAGTGTGGGACAGCACCCACAAGGAGTTCCATGCGAGTTACGACGTCACTTCCGGGAGGGGGAGCGGTTCCGGCCCCGTATAGAATCCACCCAGAAGATGAAATGGACGATCTGATCGTGACGCACGATAAGTGTCGAAGTTCAGAGTTTTATTTTTCATAAAAAAATGTTTCTAGTAAAATGGGACTTTTACAGCTTTATTATACGTACTTTCGAGAATAAAGAACTATTTTTATCTCGAAACATGTCAAAACTTTTTCATGATAGAACAAACTGAAAATGATGCCTGAAGCCGTTGTCAAATTATGCGCTTCTCGGCGCGTCCTGGATTGCATTTTCCAGACTCGTGGCTATTTCTGAAACCAATGAAAATAGAAAATTGTTAATTTAAAATTACGCCATCGCTATGGCATCTTGCAAAATACTTCAAAAATGGCAGATATTTGAAAACGAATAAATTTTTCGGCAGGCTCTTCTAGATCCTAATGTGTAAAGTAAATATTAAAATTCTAATAAAAGAACCTCTCGCTAAAGCCCCCAAAGTTTAATTATCTTTCACTTAAAAAAATCAAATGAATCTCTTTATCTATCGATGCTCTAGAGCACATCGCGCCCTAAAATATGTTATTTACGGTTAAAGAAGAGAAGCATTCCAAAACGTTGGGAGGTTGAAGTTAGATGCGTGATTTCTCAGTGAAACTAATGTCAAGGGGAAGGGAAATGAAAATATAGCAAATTACATTAATTTTTACGGTGGCGTTAAAATGGAGGAAAGGGCCAAGAGAGGCATTGCTACACCCGCCCATAAGAAACACAGAAAACTTAAATGGCGGGAGAAAATTTATGAGACGATAACGACAGTAGTAAGATCAAAATATTGCCGCAAATTGATCATTATCGAGGCTTATGCACCTACAAATGAAGCTGATAGCAGAGTCAAAGATGAGTTTTATGAAAAATTAACACGTGTGCTACAGAGCATAAGTGCCTGATAAGAAATAATTTTAATAGGAGATTTTAGTGAAAAAAAGGGGGTGGCTACTGATAGTGGAGTAGGGGGAAGGAATGGAAATGAAGCAGTAAATGATAATGCAGAAACGTTAGTGGATATGGGTGAGACACTGTCTTTGAAGACGTTTAATGGTTTCTTTCCTCGCAAACAGATCTACAAATACACCTGGGAGAGTCGTTCCAGGTCAATAATAGAGTATATTGTAAAAAACAAAATTACAAGGTAAGAACAAATGATATAAAAGTCGACAGGGGTGAAAAATTTGGTTCACACCACTTCCTGTTGGGTGCAAAGATGATAGTAACTTACAAGGGCCAAAGTCAAATTAAAGAGGCAAATATTTCCACAAGGACAGTGGATACTATGAAATACAACTTACACAGCTTAAAACAAAAGTCTGTACAATTTCTTTATAAATTATGGTTGTCATACTGAGGCACTTAGAAGAAGAAACGAAGGAGCAAATGTACTAAGGAATTAAAAGATGCATACATGAAGCAGCATTTGTAGTACTGAGGCCGCAAGAGGAAAAAAGAAAGCGGGACCCACAGTGGTGAACTCAAAGCAATGAAGAAAAAGAGAAACTAAAGAGATGTTCCATAATAACTGGTTCAGAAAACGGGATAAATATGATAGAGCCTTTATGTTAGAATGAGCATATAAGTAAAAAACGGCATCTGCAAAAGGAAAAATGAAACCTGGGAAGGTAAATGTGACTAAGTCTATCGATGCGTAGAAGGGGGGACAGGGGGTGGTCATAAAAGTGGCAGCAGCATGGAAAATGTTTGCAAGGCTAAGGAAAGAAGTAAAAGAAAGTGAAAACACGCCGATTATCAGTCTGGTAGAGTGGGAGAAGCATTAGAATGGTCTATTAACAGAACAAAGGGCAGAGTAAATGGTTCAGATGGCTCTAAGCACTATGGGACTTAGAACTATTGAACTTAGAACTACTTAAACCTAACTAACCTAAGGACATCACAGTTATTCGTCCACGAGACTCAGAGGGCCATAGACACGGGTTCACAGGTAGATGCCGTGTTTCTTGACTTCCGCAAGGCGTTCGATACAGTTCCCCACAGTCGTTTAATGAACAAAGTAAGAGCATATGGACTATCAGACCAATTGTGTGATTGGATTGAAGAGTTCCTAGATAACAGAACGCAGCATGTCATTTTCAATGGACAGAAGTCTTCCGAAGTGAGAGTGATTTCAGGTGTGCCTCAGGGGAGTGTCATAGGACCGCTGCTATTCTCATTATACATAAATGACCTTGTGGATGACATCGGAAGTTCACTGAGGCTTTTTGCGGATGATGCTGTGGTGTATCGAGAGGTTGTAAAAATGGAAAATTGTACTGAAATACACGAGGATCTGAAGCGAATTGACGCATGGTGCAGGGAATGGCAATCGAATCTCAATGTAGACAAGTGTAATGTGCTGCGAATACATAGAAAGATAGATCCCTTATGATTTCGCTACGAAATATCAGGTCAGCAACTGGAAGCAGTTAATTCCATAAATTATCTGGGAGTATGCATTAGGAGTGATTTAAAATGGAATGATCATATAAAGTTGATCGTCGGTAAAGCAGATGCCAGACTGAGATTCATTGGAAGAATCCTAAGGAAATGCAATCCGAAAACAAAGGAAGTAGGTTACAGTACGCTTGTTCGCCCACTGCTTAATAGTGCTCAGCAGTGTGGGATCCGTACCAGACAGGGTTGATAGAAGAGATAGAGAAGATCCAACGGAGAGCAGTGCGCTTCGTTACAGGATCATTTAGTAATCGCGAAAGCGTTGCGGAGATGATAGATAAACTCCAGTGGAAGACTCTGCAGGAGAGACGCTCAGTAGCTCGGTACGGGCTTTTGTTAAAGTTTCGAGAACATACCTTCACCGAAGAGTCAAGCAGTATATTGCTCCCTCCTACGTATATCTCGCGAAGAGACCATGAGGATAAAATCAGAGAGATTAGAGCCCACACATAAGTATACCGACAATCCTTCTTTCCACGAACAATACGAGACTGGAATAGAAGGGAGAACCGATAGAGATACTCCGCCACACACCGGCAGGTGGCTTGCGGAGTATGGATGTAGATGTAGATGTAGATCACACACATCCGTGCCCGAGGCAGGATTCAAATAAGGAACCGTAGCGCTCGCGCGGTCCCAGACTGAAGCGCCTAGAACACTCGGCCACTCCAGCCGGCCAAAGGGCAGAGTACAAAGAAATAAAATTGGAGATACGGAAGAACCAGGATGGTGAACAGATAGCGAAGATAATTACGAAAGAGGAACAGAAGGAGGCTTCACAAATGGAAATTGGGAAACCACCAGGGCCTGAAAATGTACCAACAGAATCAGAGGGCTATGGCCAAAGCATTCTGTATGAATATCTAAACAAGCTAGTTAATGTATGTGACATGGAGAGGAAATTCAGCAGAATGGAACTTACCGTATCTACATCCTATACATAAAGAAGGAAGCAAGAAATTATCTAGCAATTATCACGGTATAAGTGCCACAAATACAATTAGCAAGTCATATGGGAGGAGAAGTCTGTAACTGAAGAGGAAGAACAAAGTGGCTTAATAAAGGGTAGGTCATTTGTAAATAACATCTTTATCCTAAGGCAGATCATAAAGAAGAGATTGGAAAGGAATCTAAGCAGTCATTTGGTTTTCATAGATCTTGAGAAAGCATATGACTCAGTGTCACTAAAGCTATTGTTCGAGTTTCTGTGGTCAAAGGTACTGCTAATATTTTATGTGAGAAGCATCTTAAACATCTAAAAGTCAGTGGAATGTTTCCTTAAAGTAGGTGAGGAATTATCTAGAGATGCCTTCAGAACAACTAAAGGACTCAAGCAAAGATGCCGTCTTCCTGACACGCTCTGTAAGATGTATGTGCAGAAGACGATGGATCCGTGGTGTAAAACGTTCACGGGCTTGGGGACTGAAGTAGAGAACCAGGGTACGTACACACTTTTCTATGCTGATGATCAGGCCATCGAAGCAAACGATGGAGAAAGTATATCTTACACGCTTAGAAAGTCGTTGGAAGAGCGTAAAAAGTGAGATCTGAAAATTAATTTTGAGTAGGTGGTATACCTACGTCGAGAAGAAGACGAACGCAACCTGGACAGAGACGGACACCTTATTAAAGTATGTAAAGAATTTAAGTATTAGTGTATTATCCTATTTTTCTATCGAGAAAGTAAACCTTCAAAAATGAGTTTAAAGGTTAAAATTCATTTATACGAATAGATCGTGCGTGGAACCATTAACAGGCTTTGGCAGTGAGTGCTGGGGAGAGACAGAAAGAAATTGAAGGGGCTTAGAGCTTTGGAAATGGAAAACTTGAGAAGAGCGTGTAGAGCATCCTTATCTAACTACGTAAGGTATGAGAAAGTAAGAGCAAGGACACAAACATATTATAGTATTACGGATGAAATAGAAGATAGCTAGGAGGAATTGGGCATGTCAAAAGGATGGGTGAAGACAGATGGCCCAGGAGAGTATTTTTGTGGCAAATTAGAGGAAATGTGGCTGAGTGGTATTCAAGAAGCGATGGAGAGAAGAGGAATAAAAGAGGATGAGAAAGAATGGCGAGATCGAGGCATCTGACGACAGAGATGCTGTATGCGACAACAGCGTAGAACCATCGCAACAAAGAAGAGCGGTTAATATGCGGTCCCAGAACCGTGGAGGCATTCCCCCCCCCTTTCCTCAAACACGCTCAGGTTCTGATGTCTCTTTTTAACAAACTGAGGCATTCCTTGCTCTGTGGCGGGCACACATTTCCTGTCAGATAATTTCGCACAGTTTCTGCTGTTCGTTCCTACGATGATTTCTAACACCTTCATGGCCTTCAGAATAGACGAATAACATTCACTGAATGTATCTGCAACTGCATTTGTTGCTATTTCAGCAGTTTTTGTCCCATAATGACGATGTTTCGGTACCATTTTCCAGATGCATCCACTGAAGCTCTCGTCGTCGTTTAGCGTACTGACACCGGTGCAATTTTTAGAAAAATCTTCATTGGACAGAAACTTCTATACTGTTCAGTCTTTTGTCAAGCTTCAAACTATCTGTCTTTAAAGCCATTAGACTGTTTTTTATTTGCAGTGCTACGTTTACACGATCATAATTTCGGCTTCAAAGTGCCATTGTCAAGTGTTTTAATGTTATACAGTGCCTAAGATGGCATACTGCCGTCTGTAAAATACACTGATAGACACTTAATAATTTTTTCATAATGTGGGACCACAGTCGTTATATAGTTCCTTAAAGTCAGTACCGCCATTAGACTGTTTTTTATTTGCAGTGTTATATTTACGCTATCATGATTTCGGCTTCATAGTGCCATTATCAACTGTTTTAATGTTATACAGTACCTAAGATGGCATACCGTCGTATTGAAAATACACTATTAGACACATTGTATTTCGCTCAGTACAAGTTTCCGTTCAACACGCTGTAACTTCTAAAATGATTTTACGATTATAATCCACATACGATAGAGATACAAATTAGTTTTAAAAAATCCATGATTTTATCGGTCTCGACTAGAGCCTTGGCTTAGCGATGATGGTCGGTGTGCCGGCCAGCTTCGATGTGGTTTATAGGCGCTTTCCCGTATCCCACCCGTTTAGAAACGGGCTGGTACCCAATTACCGCCTCAGCTACACGAGTCTCAAACATTTAGAAAACTACGAGCAGACAGTTGGCGTACACAAATTCCATACAGGGGATTAACAGGGTGGCGATAGGAAGGGCAACCGGCCACCCCGTAAACTAACCATACCTGATCCTTTAATAATCGTCCCTGCGCCCTAGCACCCATCAACCACGAGGAACACCTTGTATTCTCGTGGGAGATGGTCACGTGTTGGAGAAAAGGGCGAGATATTCCTAGTCGTATCAACGATCTTCGACTTGGAGTGCTCAGTGGTCTTCTGTGTAAACCTCTTGTTACACTTATTTGAATACTCCGGGCTATTACGTCGTGGGCGAATGAATTTATTCGAGAAGCCAACATTTCTGCAGAACAAGGGGAGGGGAGTGGGTGGGTTGCATCTTCTATGAACGATTCACATTCATTGATGTTACAACGCTCCCTGAAGATGTCCTCCGCAGATAGAGGAAGGAAGATTAAAACGTCTCGACGACAACGATGTTATTAGAGATGGAGCACAAGTTCGTATTGTTTGAAGGATGGGGAAGAAAATCGGCTGTGCCCCTTCAAAGCAATCATTCCAGTATCTTACTGGAGCAGGAAATCACGGAAATCCTAAATCTAGATGCCTGGACTTGGATCTGAACAGTTGTCTACAGATGAGGACGACACGTTTGGTTTATCCAAGAAATTCATTTGACCACGGAGAAATAGTCTGGAAGAGTTTCATAAGTAGGATACTTCCAGTGTTATAAGTTTAGGTTTTGCAACACAAACTTCTTGCGCAGAGTGTATCCTCACAACTTGATCATTTGCCAAAACCTTAGAAGGAAGTTCATACAGTTACTAATACTCCCCATATTTGTCCAAGGTGATACTGGTCTTCACGGATTTTCGCAGGAAAACTCACGCAGGCTGGAACGGCGATAAATACTTGTGGCGATACATTTGTGACGTATGCTATTTTGGCTGTATCACTCCTGCCAACGAACAATTATCATGGCTCAAGTCAATAAGAGTAGACACTGTAGTAATCTATGTTGGCTCCACCGTATTCTCTTACACTACTATCTAAACACCAAAGCGGAAATATTCTTTCTCAAGAAAATGAAATCCTCTCTGTACCATCCTATAACACTGCCACATTCTCTAAATCATTTATGAGTAAGGAAACTGATTTTGGAATAAGCTTCATCAAAAAAAAAAAAAAAAAAAAAAAAAGCAGAGAAGTTAAATTCTTTCCAAACTTTGGACGATTAATAGCTCGTATGACATCACAATAGCTATCTATACCATTCACCAGTCTGCATCTCACTGTCGTCAAACCCCATCCCCTACAACTTTGCGTTCCTCCATGTTGGTAGAGTTCTTTATTTAAATTCTGTTCTTTCGTAACAGTCATTGTCACTGTCCTTTCAGTCTTCACCTCTTTCTTTATCCCTCCCACTTCTACAGTACTAAACATATCTTCGTATATGCTAAACTAACCTCTATCATTCCTAAACCCTTTTATTGTTACTATTATTATTATTACTATTACTATTATTATTTTCAACTATTATTTTGATTATTATTATTATTTTGTTAATTGTCATTACCATTATTAGCATCAGTTATTATTATTTTGTTACTACTACCACCACTACTACTACTACTACTACTACTACTATTATTATTTTCATTATTATTTCTTTCTTGTCTCAGACGTTATGTCTGGTTAAAAATGGAAGGTGACGCGGACCTTGATCAAGCGTGACTTCCTTTTAACTGTACGGTATATGTTACATTGCATTTAGGAAGTTTCGGGTTATTGAACAGGTGTCAATAATTACAGATTTCTGTAGTTGTATATATAAGTTTGGATGTAGCTGTATTGCATTGATGTACTGGTGAATATTGTGTGGTATGACTCCTGTAGTTGATAGTATAATTGGTATAAAGTCAACTTTATCCCGATGCCACATGTCCTTGACTTCCTCAGCCAGTTGGATGTATTTTTCAATTTTTTCTCCTGTTTTCTTTTGTATATTTGTTGTATTGGGTATGGATATTTCGATTAGTTGTGTTAATTTCTTCTTTTTATTGGTGAGTATGATGTCAGGTTTGTTTTGTGGTGTTGTTTTATCTGTTATAATGGTTCTGTTCCAGTATAATTTGTATTCATCGTTCTACAGTACATTTTGTGGTGCATACTTGTTTGTGGGAACATGTTGTTTTATAAGTTTATGTTGTAAGGGAAACTGTTGATGTATTATTTTTGCTACATTGTCATGTCTTCTGGTGTATTCTGTATTTGCTAGTATTGTACATACGCTTCTGATGTGATCTACTGTTTCTATTTGTTGTTTGCAAAGTCTGCCTTTATATGTTGTGGTATTGAGATCTTTAATAATATGCTTGCTGTAATATCTGGTGTTTATTATTTGATCCTGTATTGCAATCATGAATCCTTCCATTTCACTGTATATATAGCCTTTTCTTAGCCATGTGTTGGATGGGTCTTGATCGATGTGAGGCTGTGTTAGATGATACGGGTGCTTGCCATGTAGTGTTTTCTTTTTCCAATTTACTTTCTTCGTATCTGTTGATGTTATGTGATCTAAAGGGTTGTAGAAGTGGTTATGAAATTGCAGTGGTGTAGCCGATGTATGTATATGAGTGATTGCTTTGTGTATTTTGCTAGTTTCTGCTCATTCTATAAAGAATTTTCTTAAATTGTCTACCTGTCTATAATGTAGGTTTTTTATGTCGATAAATCCCCTTCCTCCTTCCTTTCTGCTTAATGTGAATCTTTCAGTTGCTGAATGTATGTGATGTATTTTATATTTGTGGCATTGTGCTTGTAGGTCTGTGTTACTCCATTTCACTACTCCAAATGAGTAGGTCAATTTTGGTACAGGATAAGTATTTATAGCTTTTGTCTTGTTTCTTGCTGTCAATTCTGTTTTCAGTATTTTTGTTAGTCTTTGTCTATATTTTTCTTTTAGTTCTTCTTTAATATTTGTATTATCTATTCCTATTTTTTGTCTGTATCCTAGATATTTATAGGCATCTGTTTTCTCGATCGCTTCTATGCAGTCGCTGTGGTTATCCAATATGTAATCTTCTTGTTTAGTGTGTTTTCCCTTGACTATGCTATTTTTCTTACATTTGTCTGTTCCAAAAGCCATATTTATATCATTGCTGAATACTTCTGTTATCTTTAGTAATTGGTTGAGTTGTTGATTTGTTGCTGCCAGTAGTTTTAGATCATCCATGTATAGCAGATGTGTGATTTGATGTGGGTATGTTCCAGTAATATTGTATCCATAATTTGTATTATTTAGCATGTTGGATAGTGGGTTCAGAGCAAGGCAGAACCAGTAAGGACTTAATGAGTCTCCTTGGTATATTCCACGCTTAATCTGTATTGCCATGTGATATTATTTGAATTTGTATGGATACTAAGTGTGGTTTTCCAATTTTTCATTACTATGTTTAGGAACTGTATCAATTTAGGATCTACTTTGTATATTTCCAATATTTGTAGTAACCATGAGTGGGGCACACTATCAAAAGCTTTTTGGTAATCAATGTATGCATAGTGTAGCGACCTTTGTTTAGTTTTAGCTTGATATGTCACCTCTGCATCTATTATCAGTTGCTCTTTACAGCCTCGTGCTCCTTTGCAACAGCCTTTTTGTTCTTCACTTATAATTTTGTTCTGTGTTGTATGTGTCATTAACTTCTATGTAATGACTGAAGTTAATATTTTGTATATTGTTGGTAGGCATGTTATGGGGCGATATTTAGCTGGGTTTGCTGTGTCTGCTTGATCTTTAGGTTTCAGATAAGTTATTCCATGTGTAAGTGTATCAGGTAATGTGTATGGGTCTGCAATGTAACTGTTAAATAATTTAGTTAGATGTGAATGTGTTGAGGTGAATTTCTTTAGCCAGAAATTTGCTATTTTATCTTTTCCAGGGGCTTTCCAATTGTGAGTAGAATTAATTGCTTGGGTGACTTCATGTTGCAAAATTATCACTTCAGGCATTTGTGGTATCATCTTGTATGTATCTGTTTCTGCTTGTATCCACCGTGCATGCCTGTTATGTTGTACCGGGTTTGACCATATGTTGCTCCAGAAGTGTTCCATGTCTGTTATGTTTGGTGGATTGTCTATTTTAATGTGTGTGTTATCTATTGTCTGGTAAAATTTCTTTTGGTTTGTGTTGAATGTTTGGTTTTGTTTCCTTCTATTTTCACTTTTTTTGTATCTTCTAAGTCGTTTGGCCAATGCTTGTAATTTCTGCTTCTTTTCATCTAATTGCTCTATGACTTCTTGTTGTGAGATTTTACCTAACCTTTTTCGTTTTTTTTCTGACATTTCATTTCTTATAAATTGTGTTAGCTGTCCGATGTCTTTTCTCAGGTTTTCTATTCTGATCTGTAGCCTGTGTTGCCATGCTGGTTTTGTGGGTTTCTTCTGTATGTTGGTTGGTTCTGATCTCTGCCTAGTGTGTATATTTAGTGTAGTGAGTGCTCCTACATAAACCAGAAGTTGTAACTCTTCCATAGTTGTGTTTTCATTTATTTTGTTGTGTATGACTGTGTTGATAGTTTTTATTGTTGTTTCGACTTGTGGGTTATTTGGCGGTCTATGCAAGAATGGTCTGATGTCTGTATTTGTGTCTTTGTATTCTATATATGTCAGCTGAAATTTTTCTTCTATATCTTACATGTGTGTCACTTCGTATTCTATTTGTGCTTGTTCTGGTGGCTGTCTTAAGATTTCGTTTTCCTCTGACTGTTTAATTGATGCGTGTTGTTCTTTGTTTGTTTGCTCTGGGATGTTTGAGTCCATTACTGTATTTTCTTCTTCTTCTGATTGCACATTATTTTGTTACAGTATTTGTTGTACTTGTTGTTTGATGTTTTCTAATTTTGACTGGGGTATCCTGTTATTTCTGATTATTACACGGGTCTGATCAGCTAGTCGTTGTTCTGTTAAAAATTTTAATTCTGGGTATCTGGTAATAAATGTTGTGTATACTTGTGATCTGTATCCAGTTGTGTTGGTTCCTAGGTTTGTTGCTTGGTAATAACAGAACATGAGGTGTCGATTAACTTCATCTGACCATCTCATCCTCTGTCTTTGTTTACCTTCTAGGGTGGTTGCAGGAAGCATATCCTGCAAAACACCTCTATTTGGCTTTGAATCATTTTCCAGTTGGCTATCAGTGTCGTTACCATTGTGGGCGGGCATAGGGTTCAAGCGTCGTCCCCGACCATGACGGCGCTTGTCCGAGGCTTCTTTAGTTCTGTCCTGAACCAACTAATCACACTAAAAGGGGGGTTAGCCCTATTAGTGGTTTGTTCTTTTCGTCGCCTTTTACGGCTGGCAGAACATACCGGAGGCCTATTCTTTTCCCGGGCCTCCACAGGAATCATTATTATTATTATGATTATTATTATTACTATTATTCCTCTGAATATTTTTGTAATATCTTTGATATGTGTCGTAACTGGTCAGATGTAAGATAGGGCCTTAAGACCGTAATGTATTCAGGCTAAATAAGCAATAAAGAAATATAATGTCAGAGGCTTGTACAGGCACACTCAAGATCGATCGTCTACTCGCCGATTAACCAACGCAGAAATTCCAAAAGCATGAATGGTTTGTTCATTGTTACAGCAAGTATCTAAGCACTCGACTCGAGAAACGACTTACATGGACGCCTCAGGTCGACGAAAAAAGGCAGAAATCATCTAGCTGAAATGTTTTTCATCAGTCTTCTGATTGGTTTGATACGGTTCGCCACGCTTCCCTTTCCTGTGTAATATTCTTCATCTCAGACCAGCTCTTACAATGTCCTTGAATGTGTACAGGATATCATACGATGAACTCCTTCCCCTCAGGTATTTCCTCTCTATAGTTCACCGAGCGAGGTGGCGCAGTGGTTAGACACTGGACTCGCATTCGGGAGGTCGACGGTTCAATCCCGCCTCCGGCCATCCTGATTTAGGTTTTCCGTGATTTCCCTAAATCGCTCCAGGCAAATGCCGGGATGGTTCCTTTGGAAGGGCACGGCCGACTTCCTTCCCCGTTCTTCCCTAATCTGATGAGACCGATGACCTCGCTGTCTGGTCTCCTTCCCCAAAACAACCCAACCCCAACCTTTCCATAGTTCCATCCAGTACCATTGACGTTATTCGCAGATGTCTTAACACATGTCCTGCAGCTACGTCCTTTCTTTTAGTAAGTGTTTTTCACATATTCTTTCTTTGTAGATCTTATAAATCCCTTTATTTCTTAGCACCCTTGTGTAACGTGTCTCAGACCCTTTGATTCTCTTTTTTTCAGTTTTCCCACAGTCGATGGTTCACTTCCAGACGTATATTCCCGAAATATCTTCCTCAAATTCGATGCCTACTAGACTTCACTTAGATAGGAATGCTCTCTTAGCTTTTACAAGTCTGCATGTTGCATTATCCTCCTTTCGCCTATCATGAGTTATTTGGTTCCAAGGTAACAGGTGTCTCTCACTTCGTATCCAGTTTTAGTGGAACTATTGCTAATCTCATTTCTTACTAGACACTGTCATCTTGAGCAGTGCTGAATCCGATGTGCATTCTACTTTTACCCAACTGGACATTGTGCTCTGCTCTCATCTTTCTCGATCTACCTTCAGATTCACAGCAGTTGTCGAGCAAAGTGCGAACAATTAATACAATTACCGCTTTCTAAAATGCAGAATCGCGCTCTGAAATTTTTCCCTACGTCTACACTAGAACTGTTCCATGGAGGTTTGCATCAGCTAACAAGCTCTTACTCTCTACAAGTAATCTGTATCAAGTCCAAGCGCTAGAAATGAGGCTGAATCGATTATAGAATACTGCTTACCAGACCTACTAGCTGCTGATCCAGCTGAGAGCGAACAGGAGTGAAGAACAAATGAGCGAACATGATCCTACTCCATAGTAAGGCCAACTCCACCACAAAATAAGAATGGGAGGGACAATGTAAATTTTAAAACCCTCTAAATAATGTTACGTTACGGACGACCCTCCTGTTTCATAGATTACACAGGTAAGACTGCGATAAATGTTCCTCAAAGATACTGAAGTGTGACTATGTTTGCACGTTTGTAGGCAACATAAGTATCTGACATGCCTTGTTTTTAAGTTCGTTTTATATTTTTAAAAATCTGACGTCAGCAACAGATAATTTCATTTTTGTTTTGCATCAGTTCAATCACTTGCCCTGTCTGGTTACATTTATTTGAATTTTTAAATTATCGTTAGTGTTTGAATAAGCATCTGTACGTAGTATAAGTCATAAAGACATTTCAAATTTCCGTCAGGTAATCCTGTAATTCATTCACTTGCACCTCGGTGAACACGAACCAATTACGTCGGAAGAAACAAAATTTTGTGTCGAAACACTTATTTTTCATATTAATGTGACTTATCAAATGTTCTGCAATTTCCTTTTCATGTTTTGGAGACTACATATGTTTCTCAAGAAGAGAAACCGATCGATAGAGGATCAGACACACACACGAGCGTCCAGTTTATGTTCCATAGCTACTATCTCTCTACTTCAAAATTTACGTTTTCCAGGCTGCAATTAACTGGAGAAGTTCTTATAATTTTAACAGTGTTAAAATGTTAATAGGAATTGTAGATGTTCTTGCGTATCGTTTTAAATTTTTCATGAATATTAAGCAACTGTATGGAAATTTTTTCATTGCGGAAGTTTTTATTACCCGACGTAATGGTACTTCACACTTAACTCATCCAGAAACGAAGTTGTCCGTTTATTACTCTTTCACATAGAGTAGAGAAATTATTTTCCATTCAAAACATTCTACACTTTAAGTTATTGATCACGGCAAGTGCTCATAACAGATGCAGCAACGCAAACACGTTCCTATTCTTTCAAACAGTACACCCATCGAGAATAGTTTGGAATACCTTAAAGCAGTTCACGTGAATAAATGTATCGTTCCTCAATTACCAGGAGGCTTATAACGTATGATGAGGGAGAGAGACTATTAAGCGGTAATGCGGGACTGATTTTAATCGGCTTTGCCGTCAGAAACCCACGCAACATTTATCCATAAATGATATAATCCGAGTATATACCCATCATAAATGCTACGTTAAAAGCAGTATGATCTGTATTCAGTGTACTGACACACATAATGTACCAAACTTTTGTCAGGTGTACTTGAAATAGAGTAATATCGCAAACAGCCGTTAACTGATGATTTATTCACACGATCTGTTTTGCTGTGTTAAAACAACATCTTCACGTGATACTACACAGGAAGGAATTTTAGGACAGCTAATAAAAATAAACGTAAATGAAAAGTACTTCACAAAGATTAGCAGACGGAGATAGCCCTATTGTAAAAGAATCCGAGCCTATGAAGAGGGGAAGCAGCCAAAAACAAAATAACCGGCTGATCATTGGGACGAATGGGACAGGGAATGAGGAACTATGACTGAACAGTGGCTAAATGTACAACCGTTGCCTCGGAATTCCCAGTGGTACTAACGACCTCCGTATCACGCTCAGCCGATATGCGTCACTGGATGCGGGTGTGGAGGGGCATGTTGTTAGCACACCGCTCTCCGGCGGATGTCAGTTTCCATGGCCGGAGCCGCCATTTCACAATCAAGTAGCTCCTCAGTTTGCCTCACAAGGGCTGAGTGGAGTGGACCCCATTTCTCAACAGCGCTCGTCAGACCAGGACGGTAACCCATCAAAGCCCGAGAGCGTAGCTTTTGTGATCTGAAAGGAACTTGTGTTACCACTGTGGCTAGGCTGTGGGCGGCGAAATGTAATACACTCCTGCAAATGGAAAAAAGAATACATTGACACCGGTGTGTCAGACCCACCATACTTGCTCCGGACACTGCGAGAGGGCTGTACAAGCAATGATCACACGCACGGCACAGCGGACACACCAGGAACCGCGGTGCTGGCCGTCGAATGGCGCTAGCTGCGCAGCATTTGTGCACCGCCGCCGTCAGTGTCAGCCAGTTTGCCGTGGCATACGGAGCTCCATCGCAGTCTTTAACACTGGTAGCATGCCGCGACAGCGTGGACGTGAAACGTATGTGCAGTTGACGGACTTTGAGCGAGGGCGTATAGTGGGCATGCGGGAGGCCGGGTGGACGTACCGCCGAATTGCTCAACACGTGGGGCGTGAGGTCTCCACAGTACATCGATGTTGTCGCCAGTGGTCGGCGGAAGGTGCACGTGGCCGTCGACCTGGGACCGGAGCGCAGCGACGCACGGATGCACGCCAAGACCGTAGGATCCTACGCAGTGCCGTAGGGGACCGCACCGCCACTTCCCAGCGAATTAGGGACACTGTTGCTCCTGGGGTATCGGCGAGGACCATTCGCAACCGTCTCCATGAAGCTGGGCTACGGTCCCGCACACCGTTAGGCCGTCTTCCGCTCACGCCCCAACATCGTGCAGCCCGCCTCCAGTGGTGTCGCGACAGGCGTGAATGGAGGGACGAATGGAGACGTGTCGTCTTCAGCGATGAGAGTCGCTTCTGCCTTGGTGCCAATGATGGTCGTATGCGTGTTTGGCGCCGTGCAGGTGAGCGCCACAATCAGGACTGCATAAGACCGAGGCACACAGGGCCAACACCCGGCATCATGGTGTGGGGAGCGATCTCCTACACTGGCCGTACACCACTGGTGATCGTCGAGGGGACACTGAATAGTGCACGGTACATCCAAACCGTCATCGAACCCATCGTTCTACCATTCCTAGACCGGCAAGGGAACTTGCTGTTCCAACAGGACAATGCACGTCCGCATGTATCCCGTGCCACCCAACGTGCTCTAGAAGGTGTAAGTCAACTACCCTGGCCAGCAAGATCTCCGGATCTGTCCCCCATTGAGCATGTTTGGGACTGGATGAAGCGTCGTCTCACGCGGTCTGCACGTCCAGAACGAACGCTGGTCCAACTGAGGCGCCAGGTGGAAATGGCATGGCAAGCCGTTCCACAGGACTACATCCAGCGTGTCTACGATCGTCTCCATGGGAGAATAGCAGCCTGCATTGCTGCGAAAGGTGAATATACACTGTACTAGTGCCGACATTGTGCATGCTCTGTTGCCTGTGTCTATGTGCCCGTGGTTCTGTCATTGTGATCATGTGATGTATCTGACCCCAGGAATGTGTCAATAAAGTTTCCCCTTCCTGGGACAATGAATTCACGGTGTTCTTATTTCAATTTCCAGGAGTGTAGATATGATTAAACAGTAATACAAGAAGCATAAAATAAGATAACATCAGCAGAATGTCGGTATAAGAAACGTAACCCATTAACTAACCCCGATATTACAAAGACAGAAATGCGCATAAAGAAGTAGTCATGCAAGTTTAAAAATTGGGAAGCGATAATTTAATTTAGCTGTTGGACTTACACGTGCATACATGTTCAAACTGAATGCAGGTCAAGGACTAAAGAGTCAAAATAAATCTAATAATGAAATAAACATTACTTTAGATACTCACCAATAACAACTAGTGGAAACCGAGAATCAACGCATCACGTAGTAGAAGACATCACATGTGATGACAAAACTGCCGGCCGTTGTGACCGAGTGGTTCTAGTCGCTTCAGTCCAGAACGGTCGCAGTTTCGAATCCTGCCTCGGGCATGGAAGAGTGTGTGATGTCCTTAGGTTAGTTAGGTTTAAGTAACTTGCTGGCAGATTAAAACGGTGTGCCGGACCGAGACTCGAACTCGGGACCTTTGCCTTTCACGGGCAAGTGCTCTACCAACTGAGCTACCAAAGCACGACTCACGCCCCATCCTCAAAGCTTTACTTCTGCCAGTACCTCGTCTCCTACCTTCCAAACTTTACAGAAGCTCTCCTGCGAACCTTGCAGAACTAGCACTCCTGAAAGAAAGGATATGCGGAGACATGGCTTAGCCACAGCCTGGGGGATGCTTCCAGAATGAGATTTTAACTCTGCAGCGGGGTGTACGCTGATATGAAACTCCCTGGCAGATTAAAAGGCAAAGGTCCCGAGTTCGAGTCTCGGTCCGGCACACAGTTTTAATCTGCCAGGAAGTTTCATATCAGCGCACACCCCGCTGCAGAGTGAAAATCTCATTCTACGTTTAAGTAGTTCTAAGTCTAGGGGACTGATGACCTCAGATATGAAGTCCCATAGTACTTAGAGCCATTTTCATGTCAAAACTGGGAAACTAGAAGAACAGATGAATAATAAAATGCCTAATAGGAGCTGAATGTCCAAGCATACCAATACACGAAATTCGATTAGTCTGTAATTGGTTATTGCGGGGGTAAAGCACTGGAGGCTGTCAGCTGTACACGTACTAGCGGAAATCGCTGTAGGAGCGGAGGCGCTAGAGACCGATAGAAGACCACAACACGTAATAGGCGCTGCGGGATTTAGAAGTCTAAAGATTGGGGACCATCTTAACAGTACAACGTCGTTTTCCTTTAATAACAATAAAAATTGCTGGTATATACCAGAAGATATGATCTTTCGCAGAAAGACGTTATATATCCACCCAAAAAAACAGAGTTTTGTTCGCTACGCTTTCGGCCAAACCTGTGAATGTGGAACGTAGTAGACCTATATGGAATGGAAGACCCACATTATTGAAAGTACCAAATAATCCAGCACAGCTGTAACTTAAGGGAAAACCACAAAGAAGTGATTATAAATTGTCCAAAGCAGTAAAACTGTTTGCCAGAGCAGAAGAAACCAATGCCACAAATTGTTGCTGAATCTGACCCAAAAACGGCAAGAATCTTCAACACATTCGTTTTTGAAGCAAAAATAAGTACATTTACAAAAATATTCGTGTAGTTGAAAGTTGAGTGAAGTGTAAGAATGGGCAAATCATTAAACTCCATAAAAATTATTTGAGTGTCATGGAAAGTGCCTATGATAATAACAACAGGCATCAACAGAAATATATGCTTCTCATGCATGACATATGTGTTTATATTCTCCTGCTTTCAGCGGAATAAGCTGCAAATATACACGTATTCCATATTCGAAATTATTTCTTCATAAACAAGAATTAACTTGTGTGATCGGCTATTTTTAAATGTATTTCAAGAAAATTTATGCATCTTAGTAATTTACTAACGCACAGAAAGCAAAAATTCAACAACTATTTCGTTAATTAACTATAAAATAATTTTAAAAAACAGTTATCCTTACGATACACGTGACTGTCTGCTTTCTTACCCCTTGGAGCGCTAGTGTCGCCCCAGCTATTAAACGGTAACAACTTTCACACCAGTTAGTGCCGTGACTTTTGTTTAAGACCGTGATTATACTTCCATCTAAGGTTCATCGTTACTATGTTGTGAATTTATCCTATACTGCACACGGGTGCAGCTTACAATCCGATATGCGATTTCGATATTTCTGTCTCACCATTATGTAATTGTGGTATCTGAACAGTCTATTCGCTATTACTGTATGAAATTAATTGCAGAATCCGATTAATCTAACTCCTTTCTCACCCGTACTACTGATTTTACTTTCTCTGATAACTCCGTCTTCAATTCCATCCCCTTCTACAGCGTTCCTACTTCTCATGATTATTGCTCATCTCTTCTCACAGACGTTCAAGGGCTCTGTAGCAAGATAACGAAAACCTAGGTCGTTCTGCAGCCCGTTCGAGAGTCCTCTATCAAATGAGCTGACGACCGATTTCATGATAAACAGCTGATGCGTTCAAGAGAGGACACTGCTACACTCATACAAAATAGATTACTTAGCCGTGTCACGTTACTGCAACGTCAACTGGCTTTCTTCCTTACTCATATTTTTCTTAATATTTCGAATATCTTACGCTATTGACATTGTCCAACGCTTTTTCCAGGTCGACAAGTCCTATGCCTGTATCTTGATTTTCCTTCAATATTGTTTCCATTGTCAACCACAGTATCAGAGATGCCAATCTGCTGCCTTTAGCTTTTCTAAAGGCAAAATTATCGTCATCTAACAGATCCTCAATTGTCTTTTTTTTTTTCTTCGGTATATCATTTTTGTCGGCATCCTGGAAGCATGAGCTGTTAAGATTATTGTGTGGCAGTTCCTACAATTATGGGCTCTTGCTATCTTCGAAATTGTGTACATGATATTATTCGGAAAGTCTGATGGTATGTCACAAGTCTGATAAATGGTTCAAATGGCTCTGAGCACTATGGAACTTAACATCTGAGGTCATCAGTCCCCTAGAACTTAGAACTACTTAAACCTAACTAACCTAAGGACATCACACATATCCATGCCCCAGGGACGATTCGAACCTGCGACCGTAGTGGTCACGCAGTTCCAGACTGAAGCGCCTAGAACCGTTCTGCCACAACAACCGGCACAAGTCTGATACTTACAGATTCTACACAACAACTTGAACCGTTGGTTGCCACTTTCCCCAATGATTTTAGGAATTCCGACGGAATGTTATTTATCCCTCCGGCTTTATTTGATTCTAAGGCCTCAAATGTTCTTTTAAAATCTGATTTTAATGTTGGACGCCTTCTTATTTCCCTGTTGATTGAAATTTCTTTTCCAATAACGTTAACACGACCTCCCTCTATAGAAGCCTTCATTCTACACTTTCCACCTATCCGCTCTCTTTTCTACATTTAACAGTAGAATTCCCATTACATTCTTAGTGTTGTCACCCTTGCTTTTAATTCTACGAAAAGTTATTTTGACTTCTCTGTACGCTGAGTCAGTCCTTCCGAGAATCGTTTCTTTTTCGATATCTTCTAATTTACCATGCCGCTATCTATCCTTAGTTCTCCCTTCATTTCTTGGTTATATCATTCCTAAGTAAGTTGTATTCCCCTATTCCCGAATTTCCCTGAATGTTTTTGTACTTCCTTCTTTCGTCGATCAACGGAAATACTAGTATTCCATCGGTTACCGATGGTTTCTTCGCGTTTACCTTCTTTGTACCAATGTTTTTCTTTTCAACTTCTGTGAATGCCCTTTTTAGAGATGTCCATTCCTCTTCAACTGCACTGTCTACTGAGCTATTCCTTATTGCAGTATCCATAACCTCAGAGAATTTCAAGTGCATCTCTTCATTCCTTATTACTTCTGTATCGCACTTCTCTGCATTTTCATTCTTCCTGACTAATCCCTTCAACTTCATCCTAGTCTTCATCAGTAGTACATTATGACGTGAGTCTATATCTGCTCCTGGGTACGCCTTACAATCCAATATCTGATTTCGGGATCTCCGCCGAACCACAACGTAATCTAACTGAAGTCTTTCCGTGTCTCCAGGTCTTTTCCAAGTATACCTCCTTCTCTAATGATTCTTGAATAGAATCTTCTTTATTACTAGCTCAAATTTATTGCAAATCTGAATTAGTCCTTTTCCTCTTTCATTCCTAGTACCAACCCAATATCCTCCCGTAACCCTTTCTTCTACTGCTTCAACATCATTCCAGTCCCCCATGGTCATTTTCATCTCCATTTTCGTACTGAATTACTCGTTCAGTATCCTCATAGAGTTTCTCTATCTCTTCATCTTCTGTTTGCGACTTTTTAAGGTTTTATAGCTCCCCTACCACGTTCAAACTTCTTACATTCCACGCCCCGATTCGTAAAGCGGTAACTTTTCGTTGGTTATTCGATTCCTTCTCTCATGGTCACCTTTCCCTTTGCTGTCCCCTCCCGGAGATCCGAATGGGGGCTAGACCGGAATCTTTTGTCACTGGAAAAATCATCATAGTACGTTTTTGTCATTTACAGTGCACACGTCCTGCGGATACACATTATTTGTCTTAAGACAGTGGTTTCCATTGCCTTTTGCATCCTTATGCCGTTGATCACATCTCATTCTTCAGCCTTTTAGAGGAAGTTTCCCACTCTGAGGGGCAAGAGAGTGCTCTGAACCTCTGTCCGCTCCTCCGCTCTTTTTGACAACGTCTTTGGCAGAATGAGGGTCACTTCTTATGCCGGTAGTTTACGGCAGCCACTGCTGATAAATTTATCCAAAATTTAAGCAGTGGCGGATTTCGCATTAAATTAACAGTCTAATACGCTACCCCTAGACCACGGATGCTATGTGATAAAGTCTGGAGATGTGAAACTAACTTCGAGAGTACCATAAGGAAGCATACTTCCTTGTAATATGTTTGCAATATACAGGGGGTACATATTGTGCAAACACTGTGGTTATTAGTACCTTAATTTTCACCAATTTCAGTGTTTTAGTTGTTTTTTTCTCTGCATGTAATAGTGTGCATGGTGTTTTGTGCACGGTCGGGACTTCATCACTAAATGGACTACAACTGTCAGTATAGACCAACCGTTTTGTGTCCACGGTCATCAATTTAACACCTGATCTGCGGCCCAGGTGGAAATAAGCATTAATGGCTTCTGTTACAACATGTACTCAGAGGTAATAACCAAACCGGAAACATAATATTCCTGATAATTACAATTATTAGCCTGAACTCAGTCGTCAATAAAAGTATGTATACTTATACCCTAACACCCTCTATATTAACAATAAAGTGAATAACGTTGGAGACTCCGTGACACTGTTTGCGGACGATGGTGTTTTCTATAGGAAGGGTGCAACGCGAGAAGAGTATAGCGAAATGCAGTAAAAATTGCAGAGGAAGGACTACTATGCAGCGGACGGTAGTTCAGCATAACGTAAACAAACATAACACGCTACGCTTAAATAGAAGAGAACATCCAGTAATGTTCGATTACACAACTGGCGCCAAATTAGTAGAAGTAATTACGATTAGCCATCCGAGGTGACCTGTTAAACAAATTGAAGGAACCAGATGACGGACCAACGCTGTTTGACAGAATGTTAAGTAAATGTAATTCAACCACTAAATAAGTAACTTACAGAACACTCGTTGGAATAATTCCTGTAATTAGTCCATCTATATTATCATAGAAATGACGTTCCTCAAGAATTTAAACGTGTCATCAATCTGAAGTTTGCTTTGAACACAACAGTAAATTTTCCTTCATACTTTCTAATTTTATGGATATTTTAACGAAGGACAGGGCCACAATGTGTTATAGCTGCTGTGGTAACCGCAGTCAAAATGGCACCCAATATCAGGTTAACATCAATAAAACTCATTCATTACTTACATACTGAGCCAAACACGTTAAGGCTGCGTTAAACCGAGTTTCCCGTAACCAGGATGGATTGACATCTACGTAGCCGTCAGACTGTTTCAGAGTCACGTGATCTACAGTGACTTACTAAAATATTCATTAGTGATTCTGTACTTCGACCAGAGCAGACTTGAATATCAGACACAGCGGAAATGTCCATGCAACAGGTTCAGTCAGGCGTATAGAGGAGAACATGTGGATAGCATCCATTTTACATGTACAACGAGGTCACAAGAGACCAAGCATTGCATGAAGTTACAGAGCATGCAGTGACTGCTGCTGAACTACATATTTCGCTTTTTAAATTGAAACAGTATCAAGAGCTACGGTAAACAGAAACTTCCTTGACGATGCAGTGTTAGACGGTTTTTTTAAAATTTGTATGGATAGACATTTAGCATTTGTTTGATGTTAGAACATGTGTAACCTCATATGAATGAAAACACGTGCGAATTCTATACAAACCACTACAGAGCGATAGTATCAGAAGCTAAGTAAAGGCATTTATTTCCCTCATTTTGCCTGTCAACGAATCGTTTTCAAAGAATATCTTTTTCTTGCAGTAAACACATAAGAATATTCAAATTACATCAAAACTTGCGAGCTTTTATGCATATGACTGTAGTTTATTACAAAAGTAAACGTTTGTAAGTAACAGCCTTAATGTTTGATTCCAGCATATAAAAATCATGGCGATAAAATTGTCAAACAGCTTCTGGAATCAGTTTTGGGTGGTTGGCTGCACTTTTTGTGTCATACGCCGTGCACGATTCATAGTGTCGCATGATCGGGTTGCAGGTAGCAGAGTTAAGTAATAAGAGGAAATGACTTTTGAAACCAAAACAAAAAACTGATAGAAAAATGACTTGCCTTTTTTACAAACGACTGATTTCTTAATACTGGGACATAGAGACTGTATTTTGTCTGAACAACATCGTTGGCCAGTGGTGCTGATATAGTGTTTTATATATTTATAGAGAGATTCTCTGGCAACTTTAGTATTTTCGAAAGGGCAACTATGACTTTTTGTCTAAGCTAGTTCCTAAACTCACTATTAAGTGGAGGTAGGTTCTTCCGGTATTGTTTCGTCTCAGTTGGTCAGCACATATACAAGACATCATACATTTATGCTTGTAACACGTTCTTCCATCTGTATTCGAACAATCGTTTCTCGGACCTGTTTGCAGGTAGTTCGTTACTGCTTATTTGTTGTGCAAAAATCGCACATGTGCGAGTAAGTCTCGCTTTCAGAGTGTTGCGTAAGAACTCCATTATCTTTATAAGTAGGTCGTTTTCGGGTTTTGATGACGGAGGTTGCAAGTAGCACAAATATGTGAGGTAAATGGCCGTCCCTTTTGACTGTACTGACTGCTTAAATGTTTTAGACCACCAAAGGATAGCTAACCTTAGTATTTAAGACCAGATTGATACCCCTACACGTTTCTGAGTAAAAGGGGTCTTAATAGTCGGACAGGCCGACGAACAACAGTCGTACAAGGGTTCCATTTTTACGATTTGAGGCACGGAACTCTAAAAAAATGGAAACTCCGCTGCTCTCTTTTACGAAAGGAAAAACACGGAAGTTATAAATGTAACTCTCCATAGCGAATAACGCTAAAGCCACTAACTTCACTAGGAGATAGATGGTTCGAATTCTGGTGTGGAAGTTACAGCTGTGCAATTGTTTGAGTAGCAAGGGCTGTAAAAGTAAAGATGAAAAATTTGAGTAGCAAGGGCTGTAAAAGTAAAGATAAAAATTGTTAGTGACCACGGTTTAACATTTGTCCTGATGGTATTCTTATATGTACTGAAGAGACACTATATTATTGAAGACGATTTGTCCGTCGGTAGGAGGCGTGGAGCTAGGCCGTAATTCCACAGGAGTGGCCTGTGGGCAGATATTGGATTCCATCCTCTCTTTTTCTGTCATCGTCTACAACACAAACATTGTACTTTATAGCAACATCAAGCGTAGCGGGTGCCTAAAAAGAGATCTGTGCATTTTGCAACTATTGCAGCCACAGTCAACTCTCAATTTCTGTGCTTCTTGTTGCTTTGTATTCGTTATCCATAGAAAAAAGGAAATTACATACTGGAAAATTCTATGGTTACGAGTCTCTTTTAATGAGTATACAGTACAAACTGCGAGATGTGTATTCTTCCCAAGCCCAAGACAACGGAATGCTGTCTTCATCGATTCGCGAAGTACACGTGACATTGTCCTAATCACATCGTTTTCACAGGTACGGTTTTTTCATGTCACTAATATCTCGCGCAGCAAAAGCGACAAGCGCGGTGTAGTACAGATTCCACATCGTTCAAGAACTCTTCACATAATTAGTCAGGATTTTCAGAACATCGATTCATCTGCGATAGTTTGTGCTCTGATAGAGGTAATCGTTTTTCCTCAGGAAAAAAAATCTATATCAAGCTCTCCATCAAGAATAGAAAACAACCGGTTGTAACAACGTCGAACAACAGTATCTCAGCTTGACAACTTGGTGACTCTATTCTGTTGTTTAAAGGGAGGAAGGATGTAGGGGAAATAACGGGAATATTAAACGAGGAACATCCAAAAATGCACTTCACATTAAAAATGGGAGACAATGGAGCAATTAAATTCTATGTTTGACTGCAAGAAGCGAGGGAGGGAGGTACGCTTTCGGCGTCTTTAGAAACGACACATCCTCAGATAATATTATAGGAGCCACCTCACGTCACGCATCCAACATAAAGAACGTGCTTTCATGCAATGTGCAACAGAGCCCTGAGACTGCCCCTCAGGGAAGAGAAATTACAAGGAGAATTATATATTATTAAAGAACTAGCTACAGCTAATCGGTATCGGACCCGAGATGTTGTGGATATCTTTCCTAAAATTAAAAATGTTTGACATTATAACTGAGGAAATTAACAAAATTAAAATTAAGAGGAAATTCGTCGCTTTGAGATACAAAGGGCATGTGTCGGAGAGAATTGCAGAGTTCTTCAAAAACCATCACCGTGGCACCCCACCGGGGTGTGGAAGATTTAATGTATGAAATTTCGAAATTCGATACAATGAACACTGTAGTCAAAGTACCCTGACAGCGTTAGGAGCCCATCTAAGAGACAGCAAGCAAGGAATTATCACATAAGAGAACAAATGGAAGTCCTACACAGAGATCTGTAAACTTACATTCGAATGTGCTGAAAGAGTTGGAATTTATGCCCGCCAAATTAGACTCAGAGAAATTACTTAATGAGCAAAACATGCCAAACATTAGCTGCTGCGGCGAACTGGTCACGGCCGACGAAACCTGAGGGTGACTCCAGTCTACCGCAGTAGAAACTCTACGATCGATCGATAATAAGAAGACAAGATATTTACGGAATTATCTAAAGTTTTTAATTATATCAAACCCTCGGTTTATATTTTATGTTTTGTTCCTAGGAAAATTTTTGTATTTATTGTTATTTCAGTCCATAGAGAGCACTTTTGAGCTTCTTTACGGTCACGAAATGGAGGGAAGACATGATATTTCTAGAAGTTTGAAAGCTCTCTTAACGTTTTTAATAATATTATTGTTCTCATCTATGTTTTAATACGTTACATTTAGGAGGGTCTTTTATAAGCTAAATCTGTCCGTGAAAAGTATTTCTGAGCTACAGACTTTACAGCAATTGCGGTCCTTATTAAAAAATAATTTTTTGTAGTTGTTTAATAAATTTCTGTTAAAATATTTTAATACTGTTAAATTTCACATCAGTATTTCATCCTATACTTAGGAGTATTTTCATGAAATACATCAGCCCGCTCTTTACAGATAGTGAGAGCTTTCCAGTGCTGTTTCCTAAAAAAAAAAGTATATAGCCGTAGCAGTCTGACATACGGTTACTTGTGAAAGTGAACTTCCAGTTTCATATTCAACTGGGTACTCCGCAACTGTAACAAATGGCTTGTTGTATAATTGTTATACTGTAACTTATATTAATTTTGAAACTTCTAATTGCAAATTTTAAGCTATTTGTAAGTTGAACCAATTTTAATTTAAGATCACCAGCTGGACCGAAACTGAACGTGTGAAAATAAAGGAAAGCGATCTGGAGGCAGTTTTTGGACAGTCTTGTGAATCACGAGACGCATTGTCCAAGGTCGACAATCAACGAAAACGTGAAATAGAGTTTTATGGAGGGCACAGTTCAGAAACGAAAAATAAGCTGTTCAAAACTATTGCAGAAAGTGTAGTACGTATGCAGCAGAAAAAATGGAACTAAGAGGATCTGTTTGTCAAAGCAGGTGGTATTCTGGAGATGCTGCTGTAGGCTGACACTAAAGGATAAATTTCATAACGAAGTGATATATGAGAGAGTGCACCAGGGCACCACGGTCACGAATATAATCGAAACAGAACGATTGACATGTTGTGGGCATGTACTCCGTTTGTGTCAGCACAGATGGCCTAACAACATAACGCAATGGCTTCCAACTAACAGAGAAAGGAGTGCCTGATTAAAGGATTACCTTGATAGAGTGAAAAAAGGAAATAAAAAATTACCTCCATTAATACATTTCACATGACAGAATTAAACTACCACACTTAGAATCTTCCTGCCAGATTAAAACTGTGTGCCGGACCGAGACTCGAACTCGGGACCTTTGCCTTTCGCGGGTAAGTGCTCTACCAACTGAGCTGTCCAAGCACGATTCAAGCTCCGTCCTCACAGCTTTAATTCCGCCAGTACCTCGCCTCCTACCTTCCAAACATCACAGAAGCTCTCCTGCGAAACTTGCAGAACCAGCACTCCTGGAAGAAAGGATATTGCGCAGACATGGCTTAGCCACAGCCTAGGGGATGTTTCCAGAATGAAATTTTCACTCTACAGCGGAATGTGAGCTGATTTCATTCTAGAAACAACCCTCAGGTTGTGGCTAAGCCATGTCTCCCTTGGCTGCCACTACTCAGCTCAAACATTCCCGTTATTCTGTGTCACCCTGCATATGGTGCAGCTCAGCGCGGTGTTTCCACATCCGAGTACGTAACGGGAGCCACCCTCCTCTCTAGAAGGAATAAGAATATCCTGACTCAGCTGGTAAAATTATTCGGCTTCCTGAATTCATCTGGTGCCATCTCCTGAACAGCCATCGGCCGAGTATACACACAATTAGCAGCAGTGTCTTCCTGCCGAAGCCGTCCGTCTGCACGCCGACAGCTATTGCTGATGGTTCAGGACTTTCAACGGTTTTCGCCAGGGCGAGGTCTCTCAGTGGCCACCATAGCCTGACACACCATTTGGACTGCGAGGTTCCCAAGTCCAAACCTGAGAATTTGCGCATTTACCACGCACCGCCATGGACTGCATGCGATGGACACCAGATGAACCGCCTAGCCTTGCAAAGATAAGATGACGCCCTATAGTCCGATTCACGGATAATGGTGGTTCACACACTTCGAGGCAGTTCCAAATACACGTGCATTGCGCTTGAAGAAAGCGTGCATCTTGCAGGTTATGTCTCTCGCTCGCTTATGTCGAGCTTGTTACTTACCACCACCATCAGCGATAACAGCTCTCAACAAATGGAAAAAAGGTCACTAAATAACCCGCTACGATGATGTTTAACCTCTTCGTTCCCTCAGTCCACCGATGTGGAACACCATTTTTTTTCTCCCTGAATAGAAGTATTTTTCAGCTTGTAGACTGATAGTGCGTGATGTGGACCTTCTAGTTCTTAATTCTGAAACCAGGGCACAGCACCTAGCACGGGCCGCACCCAGAAAATGGTTGTATCCACAAATCTAAATGGTGTGTAAATTATTATTATGCCTAAATATTAGACTGAGAATCTGCGTTATTTACCTAACATTCGCAAACTGTTTTAGATGACGAGAATTAGTTCAAATTTGTATAAATTTGTTCATTACTATGAAACAATCTATTTTCTGAAGGCCCTCGAACGTGGACCTCGGATCATAATGTGTATTTCCTAATTTCTATTTGGCCTTTGATAATGCAATACTGAAGTTACTCTTTACAGAAATACATGAAATATTAAGTGCTTGGTAGTTAGAAGCCCTTCTCCGTGATATCAATGCAGAATCATCTGATTCGTAAGACGAAGAATTCTTGTTTTTGAATGAAGATTGTCCCATTGAGCTTAATGAAACTGGCTAGTAAACAATAAGAAAGTTAAGGTTTATTCACTGGCAGTAGAGAGTCATTACTTGTCAGAAATTACTGTATGACCATTATTTTGTTGGTTTTGTGAAGTTGTTTTGGAGCATCTACATCTACGTGATTACTCTGCCGTTCACAGTTAAGTCCCTGGCAGAGAGTTCAATGAACCACCTTCATGCTGGCTCTCTACCGTTCCACTCTCGAACGGCACGCGGGAAAAACGAGCACTTAAATTTTTCTATGCGAGCCCTGATTTCTCTTATTTTATTGTGATCATCATTTCTCCCTATGTAGGTGGGTGCCAACAGAATATTTTCGCTATCGGAGGAGAAAACTGGTGATTGAAATTTCATGAGAAGATCCCGTCGCAACGAAAAACGCCTTTGTTTTAATGATTGCCACTCCATTTTACGTATCATGTCTGTGACACTATCTCCCCTATTTCGCGATAATACAAAACGAGCTGCCCTTCTTTGTACTTTTTCGATGTCATCCGTCAGTCCCACCTGATACGGTTCCCACACCGCACATCAATACTCCAGAATAGGGCGGACAAGCGTGGTGTAAGCAGTCTCTTAGGTAGACCTGTTGCACCTTCTAAGTGTTCTGCCAATGAATCTCAGTCTTTGGTTTGCTCTACCCACAATATTATCTATGTGATCGTTCCAATTTAGGTTACTTGTAATTATAATCCCTAAGTATTTAGCTGAATTTACAGCCCTCAGATTTGTGTGACTTATCATGTAATCGAAATTTAGCTGATTTCTTTTGGTGCTCATGTGAACAACGACACACTTTTCTTTATTCAGAGTCAATTGCCACTCTCCGTACCATACAGATATGTTATCTAAATCATTTTGCAAGTCGTTTTGATCATCTGATGACTCTACAAGACGGTAAATGACAGCATCATCTGCAAACAATATAAGAAGGCTACTCAGATTGTCTCCTATTTCGTTAATATAGATCAGGAACAACAGAGGGCCTATAACACTTCTTTGGGGAACGCCACGTATTACTTCTCTTACGGTATATTGATAATTTTTACGTATGGATCGTCTGACAGCAACTGAATAAACCACAATTTTAGTGCCATACGCGTTTCGCCTTTATTTTCTGTGAGGCATCAACAGTGGCCTGGATTATGTACATATGTTTGCTATTTAATTTACATTTTTGTCACTGTACCTATAGGTTATAAACAGTTCTGGTGGTTGGTATTTCCTGTTAAGTAGTAGTGTTTTGAACTGTACTTACAAATTGCGTGGATAATTTCTTACATATTACGCTCCTGTTGCATTTTTGGTGTTGTTCTTCTTCTTATGAATGCCAATTTGCGGTTTTTTTCCCACATTCCACTGCACTACAAACTGAACTCTTGTTTCAATGCCGTGTTTTGGTTTCTGTTGCCGACTGTCAAATGTTTTGCCAAAGATCGAATGTTATTGCCAAACTTTCGAGTGTAATTATTGAAGTATCTGTGTTCTGTTCGTTTATGCATTTGTGTGTGCGTTTGTGTATATTTGTGTGTGTGTGTGTGTGTTTTGGTATATGTGTGGGCTCAGCTTGTGTGTGTGTGTGTGTGTGTGTGTGTGTGTGTGTGTGTGTGTGTGTGTGTGTGTGTGTGGCCGGCCGAAGTGGCCGTGCGGTTAAAGGCGCTGCAGTCTGGAACCGCAAGACCGCTACGGTCGCAGGTTCGAATCCTGCCTCGGGCATGGATGTTTGTGATGTCCTTAGGTTAGTTAGGTTTAACTAGTTCTAAGTTCTAGGGGACTAATGTCCTCAGCAGTTGAGTCCCATAGTGCTCAGAGCCATTTGAACCATTTTTTGTGTGTGTGTGTGTGTGTATTTTGGTGTGATACTTTCTTTGTGGGCTGTGTGTGTGTGTGTGTGTGTGTGTGCGTGTGTGTGTATCCAGAAGGTGAAGGGGGAAGAGTTTTTTTGTTTCATCTTATGATTTCCTTTATTAAGTGTAGTAGGGAGCCTGTGCCGATGTGTGTTTGTTCATTTATCACATGTTTTTTTTTTCTGCTATGGCATTCTGGATGTGGAAGTTTTCTTGCGTTTGTATAAGATGTTTGTCATGGTCGCTTATTCTCATTATTTTCATTTCTTGTTCCATGTTTGTAGGATGACGGTCCATAAGTAAAAATTATCAATATACCGTAATATTACACCCAAGTGAGGAAGACAGGACTACAAAAGTTGGCCCGCGGGATTTGCCGAGCGGTCTAGGGCGCTGCAGTCATGGACTGTGCGGCTGCTCTCGGCGGAGGTTCGAGTCCTCCCTAGGGCATGGGTGTGTGTGTTTGTCCTTAGGATAATTTAGGTTAAGTAGTGTGTAAGCTTAGGGACCGATGACCTTAGCAGTTAAGTCCCATAAGATTTCACACGCATTTGAACATTGCCGGACGTGGTGGCCGAGCGTTTCTAGGCGCTTCAGTTTGGAACAGCGCGACTGCTATTGTCACAGGTGCGAATCCTGCCTCGGGCATGGATGTGTGTGATGTCCTCAGGTTAGTTAGGTTTAAGTAGTTCTAAGTTCTAGGGGACTGATGACCTCATATGTTAAGTCCCATATAGCTCAGAGCCATTTGAAGTACAAAAGTTGAAGATGTCATTACTTCTGTTGTTTGAACAACAAAACTTGTAAAGGAAATCATATATTTCAAAAATACTGACACTAAGAATCATATTTTCTGTGCGGATTAGCAGATACTGTTTACGATTTCAAATGACATATATATATATTTCTGGATGAGATGTTTTATAGAAGAAAGGTGAATGAAAATACGCAGTTTTGCTGTAGATAGGCATGGTTGGAGACCATGGCTGTTATACAAATCCTTGCGAACTGTTTTACATTTCTTTTTCTATCTCGGAAGTGAAGAGGTTAATGCTCGCTTTGGTTGAGACATTCACAGCAGAGCGCTCGGAACATTACTGAACGCCCACTGGCTTTTGGAGAATGCGTGATGTAGATGCGCAGAAGAAGGCTAGACTCGCCCTCTGTCGTTCGTAACTCCTCCTATAGCTGCCGAGCAAGGGCTCTGGCGCCTCCTATATATGAAAGCCACACACTGCCCACACCGTAGCAGCGACCACTGTATTGATGTATGGAATCACCGGTCAATAAATGAAGTAGAAAATGCTCTTGCATAACTCCATGCCCGCCGTGGTAACCGAGAACCATTCCACATGCAGCACTGAAGTCAGAATCGGAAACCCCATAATAATAAGGCTTTAGTTCCAGCTTAGTTTTATGAAGAGCTGTAGCCAACACACCACTTTTAAGTTCCACAAAACGATTTTGCCCTATGGCCGCTCCTGTCCAGTCGATTTTTTAAACCGTTCTCTTTTAAACCCAATACCGCGCCACCCACACTGCCCAAGCAGCGAGCCACAGCATCACGCGGAGAGAGCACTCTTCTTTATTGAGATATTGATTGGTGTGCAGATTGCGTAGTTCGTGATATACTTGCATATACAGGGTGATTATGATTAAAGTCAAACTTTCAAAACGCTGTAGAAATAACACCACTGACCAGAATGACGACAAACTGCAAGGGAATATCGTCGGACAAGGGCAGAAGAAAAAAAATAGTGTGAAAATTGATCAATAGATGGTGTTGTATCTGTCAGAATACATAAATGAAAACACCTGTTATGCGCACGACCCCCCCCCTCCTCAACCAGGACACCTCTTGTAGTATGCCGATGACACCACATTCCTTGCCCTCGTTCTTACGCCCCGACGGTCCCAACGCCTTCTCCAGAATCACCTTTACCTTTTTGTTGCATGGTGTAACCAGTGGCTCCTGAAAATCAATCCTTCCAAGACCCTGGCAATCATCGAAAATCGTACCACTCGCTCTTTCTGGCTCCTGGATTTCTCCCTTACCATCTGCGCCCGTCCTGTCCCCCTCTCCCCACCCTCACCCAGCTTGGCCTCACATTCGACCGTCACCTCACCTGGATCCCTCATCTCTGCTCCATCCTATCCAAAGCCTACAACCGCCTCCGACTACTCAAACTCCTCTCTGGCCGGACATGGGGGTTGCACCCCTCTGCCATCCTCCACACCTATAAATCCATAATGCAGCCCATCCTCTGTTATGCCAGTCCCGCCAGGATACCCGCCCCCCCCCCCAAATTCTATAAGCCCCTCCAGATCCTCGAGCGCCATGCACTCTGCCTCGCCTTCCTTATATGCCTCCCTTCCCCCACGTGGATCCTCTATGACCTCATTCCTTTCCCCCATCTGCTCCTATTTCTCAAACATATCCACATACTTTACACCTCCCCCCACCTTGATCCCTCTCAACCCCTGATTGCTGCTCTCCTCTCCCATCCCCGCCCTCAGCCACATCTTCACTGTTGTGTCCCCCCTACCCTCCATCTCTACATCTCCTTTCCCAAGGTGGCTCCCATCAACTCCCCCTCCCGGATGATGCCCTCTCTCCCTCCATTTATCCCTCCTATCAACTCTGATCCTCACCCCCCCCCCTTTGTCCTTTCAAAGGGCTCCCTCTTCCCTCCCCTTCCATTCCGTTTTCTCCTCGCCTAACCTCTCCCTGCCTCCCTTCTCCCTCCCCCCCCCCCCGAGTCCTTTTGTATTCCCCTCCTCTGCCTTTCCCCACTCCCTGTCACGTCTGCCCAGCACCCCCCCCCCCCACTCTTATGGGTCTTCGTCCTGCATCGGCTCCTTTCCCCCTCCCACCCTCCCTTTTTCCTCTCCTTCCCCCCTTTTTCTTTCCCATTATCTGTCCAGGTTTCCCCCTTCTGCCCTCGGCTGTGGTATGTCATATTTGCCAACTTTTTAGTGCAGTGTTCAAGTGAATATTCAGTGTTGTTCGTCTTTCCAAAGTATTGCGAACAGAAATAATGATGTCGCTGGGTGTGAATTTTATGTCTCTTGCAAACAGAAACCAGACTGTCGCCATACTTTTTAATTTTCTGTCTATTATTTTACTTGTCTGCTTCATATGTATTTTATTAGCATCATCATCCCTTTGTTCTACGTTTTAAGTTCCACGATTTTCCGCCATGTTACCATTTAAGTCTTTGATTTAATGCCTGTTTTTATTATTTATTGTCTTCATCTTTTTAAAACAAATTCTGTACGCTGAAGAGCGGCATACTAAGCTGCTGCCAGCCCGCCCCTTCGGGGGGGAATCGATATTCAATAAACGTAAAAAAAAACTTTTCCTCCTTTCTGCTGGTAAAGCTGTATTACAAGGATGATGACTGCGCACACGTCGCTATGCAGAAGTTCCGGACACTGAAGGGTTTAAAAAAATTCGTTGACCCGATGACTACCGTCGGTCTGGAGAAAATCATTCGGAAACTCTAAAAGACGGGTTATTTTGGTGCGCAGCCTGGTAGAGGGAGAAAACGAATTGATTCGACGTCAGTGGAAGCAGTGGCCGCAGCAATGGAGGAGGAGCCGAGTGGTGGTGTGCAGAAGTGTAGTGCACGGAGAATTGCCCCAACGTTGGACATCCCCATGAGCACAGTGCGTAAAATCCAACGAAACATCCTTCTTTGCTATTCATTCAATATTACCCACGAGCACGAGTTGCTTCCTGTTGACCTGCCAGCAAGAGAGACCTTTGCTTTAGAATTTCTTGCTCGCATGGGAGTGGACAATGATTGGTCGTGGAAGATTTTGTGGAAACCCACTTACTTCTGACAGGACATGTCAATACACAGAACTGTCACATATGGGCAACGGAAAATCCACACCCAAATCAGCCAGTACCATTTCATCCTGAAAAGGCCACTGTGTGGTGCAGGTGAACGGCATCATTTATCATAGGGCGATATTTTTTCGAACGGACAGGTGCTTCTGTTTCTTTTGCGTAACCACGTCGTTCCAGCTCTCCAGCAACGCGGATGTGTGGATGGGATCATTTTTGTGCAAGATGGCTCATCTACGCACATTGCAAATCCAGTTAAGCAGCTGCTGAAGGGCCATTTTTAAATACTAGAATTATCAGCCCCCATTTCCCTAATGTTGTGTTCAGTGTCCGGTTGCAAACTTAGCTTCCTTGAAGGCACGCATTGCGCAACACATTCTGAATGTGACCCCGGAAACACTTCGATCAGTTGTGGAACATGCTCTTTCTCGATTTCAACTTGTTGCAGAAAACGGTGGACAGCATATTCAACATGTTTCGCGCCAGTCAAACGGAAATTAATAAACAGATTTGATTCTGATTGATGCTTTTTATACAGTTTTTGGCCTCAGGACAATTAAAGACCAATGTGATTAGTGCTTTTTGAGCGGTTTTTGGCCTCAGGACAATTAAAACCGATTTTTTCCATCCAATGTGATGTGACCTTGCCGTGGTGGATGGGCTTACGTAACTAACAGTATTACATCTGTATACCCATCCACACTGAGTAGTACAGTTTTTTTAACGCCAAACGTAGACCTTAGGCATTGTTCTATGACTTATTTGTCATTTGTAGTCAATCAATATTAAATTATGATGCTTACAGCGCCATCAATTGCTACATTTTGTAACTACCGGGTGATCAAAAAGTTAGTATAAATTTGAAAACTGAATAAATCACGGAATAATTTTGATAGAGAGGTACAAATTGACACACATGCTTGGAATGACATGGGGTTTTATTAAAACCAAAAAAATACAAAAGTTCAAAAAATGTCCGACATATGGCGCTTCATCAGATTAGAATAGCAATAATTAGCATAACAAAGTAAGACAGAAGCAAAGATGATGTTCTGTAGAGGAAATTCTCAACATGTCCACCATCATTCCTCAACAACAGCTGTAGTCGAGGAATAATGTTGTGAACAGCACTGTAAAGCATGTCCGGAGTTATGGTGAGGTATTGGCGTCGGATATAGTCTTTCAGCATCCCTAGAGATGTCGGTCGATCACGATACACTTGCGTATTCAGGTAACCCCAAAGCCAATAATCGCACCGACTAAGGTCTGGGGACCTGGGAGGCCAAGCATGACGAAAGTGGCGGCTGAGCACACGATCATCACCAAACGAGGCGCGCAAAAGATCTTTCACGCGTCTAGCAATATGGGGTGGGGCGCCATCCTGCATAAATATCGTACGTTCCGGCAAGTGTTTATCAGCCAGGCTGGGGATGTTGCGATTCTGTAACATATCGGCATACCTCTCACCCGTCACGGTAGCAGTTACAAAACCAAAATCACGCATTTCTCGTCGTGCAATGGAGTTTCCACGACAGTTCTAGGATTTTCTTTTGTGGCGGCGTTCGTAGCGACAAGCAATTCGATGTAGAAACGGCTTACGAAGTCACCGCCACACTTTTAGTAGCAGGCCAACCGGTCCGCTGGAACAGTGAACAGAAAGATGAAAACCCAAACACTCTGATTAAATAAAAGTCGGTACTTATCTTTATTAACGAAGATACAGCAACACAGTAGTGAACTCCGTGTCTACAGAAAATTGTCTAGTTCGAGTCGGAGCGGCTAGGTCAGCGTCGGCTGACGACAAACAACAACTCTGCTGCGATGAACACACAACTGACTAGCAAGTACACAATTCACTGGCGAGTATACAACTGAGCGGCGAATACAGAACTGTCCTAGCGCTCGCGACTCCAGCGCTTAAGAAACCAGAAGCCAGCGGTGGCGCGCGCAGACTTGCGGCGATTTCCTGTCTCGCTGGCGCTGCTTATGCGGACGGCGTCCGGACTTTGATGCTGCCAGCCTTTTGGCAGCGGGCTCGGGTGGCATTACTGGCTAGGATATAACATTTTCGGTAGCCCAAATTCTGCAGTTGTGGGCATTGACAGACCCTCGGAGCGTGAAATGAGCTTGGTCGGTCCACAACACGTTACTCCACCAATCGTCATCTTCCGCCATCTTTTGAAACGCCCTCATGGCAATTGCCCTCCGCTTCACTAAATCGCCAGGTAACAGTGCATGATGCCGATGGATGTTGTACGGATAGCATCGGAGGGTACGCCTCAGTGCCAACCAAACAGTAGTGTATGGAATGCCGGTGCGACGTGCGACTGCACGAGCGCTACAGTCTCCATTTCTTCCTGAACTGTCTCAGCAGCATTACGCCTTGTGCTCGGTCGGCCACTACGGGGTCTATCGTCTAAACAACCCGTGGCTTCGAACTTCGAAATCATTCACGCCACAGCTGGATTTGTCAACGGACCTTTACCCGTTCGAATCCCCTTCCTATGGCGATAGGATCGTAACGCTGAACTAGCACATTCACCGTTCTGATAGTACAGCTTCACTAAAAGCGCCTTTTCAGGTAATATCAACATGCTGCGACTGCTGGCGCATCTGATTCTCTCTCTCATTACAGCTCCTTTTATACACGATTGTCATGCGCAGTCACTGACGTTTTGCTGTCCAGCGCCATCTGTCGGACATTTTGTGAACTTTTTTTTTTTTTTTTTTTTTTGTTCTAGTAAAAACCCATGTCATTCCAAGCTTCCAAGCATGTGTGTCAATTTTTACCTGTCTATCTACATTATTCCGTGGTTTATTAAGTTTTCAAATTTATACAGAGTTTTTGATCACCCGGTATTTATTTATGTTCTGCCATACGTTTTCCCTCTTCTCCAATAATATACCGTTGCAATTTGACGTCATTCTGAACGGTGGTGTTATTTCTACATCGGTTTGAAAGTTTAACTTTAATTATAATCACCCTGTACTTCGAAGTTATCTATCTCAATTTTCCTCTTCTCGTTAAGAGCTTTGTCTCTAATTAGTCTTCAATCCAGCTACGAGCACTTCCCATAATATATCTTAGAATCAGCTCGGAGAGTGGGGTTAATGTAACATCTAATAAGAAATATAACTATGAAGAATATAATTAGAGATACCTAAATAGCAACATGTAGACAGTTCTTCGCGAGAGTACGCACCGTGTCGTGGCATGATCCACAAGACAAAGAAAACATAAGGGTATCATTCTAGTCCATTTCAGCTCAACCGCCATCCTTCACTTAAGATTCGTGGCCGGAGACGGATGCAAGGCGAACACTCCTCTGTCGAAAGCGTCTAAGAAGTGCTCAACACGACTCTAGTCTACACAGGTGTATACAGAGCGTAGTCGGCGAACGAACTGACGCACATGTTTGAACAGAGTGTTCCTGTATCGTTCACGGATAAAGATGATGGCAGGCGTTTCAGTGGCACTACTTCGCGCTGTATAAGCAACCAGTTTCGATAAAACAGCAACAACCTGCATGAAATACATGCGGTTCACTAGTTTTTAACTAGTCATTCTCACCGGTGAAGTACGATTTTCTACGTACTCGATCTCTTCCATCGACTTGTATCAATTTGTATCCGGTTCACCAAACCAGGCAACTATTTTATTACTTTGGGAGTTCAACGTTGGTTCCTGCGGCTATGATAGTGTAAGTGACATGTTACGTGCAGAGCACAGATCACACTTGAAGCACTAGACTACACAGTGAGGTATGGTATGGCTTTAAGCGCTATGGGACTTAACATCTGAGGTCATCAGTCCCCTAGAACTTAGAACTACTTAAACCTAACTAACCAAAGAACATGACACACATCCATTCCCGAGGTAGGATTCGAACCTGCGACCGTAGAGGTCGCGCGGGTCCAGTCTGAAGCGCCTAGAACCGCTCGGCCACTTCGGCCCGCACCACAGTGAGGAACCGTCTCTGAATGGTAGGACTATTCGTCTATTGTTGTAATATAGTTCTGAATGGTAGGACTATTCGTCTATTGTTGCAATATAGCACTGAGTTAGCTGGCGGTATGCTGCACTGTACCCGCCTATCCGCCGTTGCAATCTGCGAAAATAAAGGGCTGTTGACTACCAGGGCGGTGTGTTTTCTCGAAGCTACCGTACAGCCTATCTACATTTTCACATACGCTCTGCAACCCACCTGACGGTGTGTTACGCAGGGTACTTTTGGCACCGCTATCAGATTCTGCCTTTGGCGAATAGCACGTAGGAAGGATGAATGTCGGTAAATCTCTGTTTAGTTCTGATTTCACCAGTTTTCTCTTTGTGATCATTTCGCAACACGTATGTCGGAGGAAGCAATATGATCTCCGACACCACCCGGAACTCACTCTTTCTTAATATCAATAGTAACGGTCTCTGTGGTGCACGACATCCCTCTTGAAGCGTCGGCTACTGCAGTTTGTTGAGAATCTCCCTAACACTCACCCCAACTAAACGACCCCTTGGCGAAACGAGTGTTTTGTAAGCCATTTATTCAATGTATGGATTACATTTCCTTAAGAATCTCGCTATGAATAAGAGAGTGCCCTGAACTTCTGTCCACTCCTCCGGCCTCGTTGACAAGGCCGTTGGCAGAATTAGGTGACATAATTCCGGAAGCCTTCGACCGCCCATGCTGATTATTAATCAAAATTCAAGCAATTGCAGAGTTCGAACCCGGCATCGTTGACGTTTGATTACAAATCAAAGACACTAGCCTTTTTTTATTTTGTTCGTTATTGTTCGTTGTATTTGGTCGTAGGGAACGTCGCATGACATCCGTCGAAATTCGTTGTTGACTCTTTCACTCAGTTTTTTTATTACAGAGACCAGCCAGCTCTCTGGCCTAACACGCTGAGCTAACACGCCTTTCGCCAAGCGATCAAATTAAAACGACCAGGCAATCTCACCCGTGGGGTCATTCTGCTCCACGACTATGCAAAGCCTCATACGGCCAACACAGTCGCGGCACTCCTGCAAATATTGAAATGAGAGGTTCTCGGCCTCCCTCCATACAGTCCGGACCTCTTTCCCTGTGATTAAGCCATTTTTGGTCCGCTTAAAAAGGCTCTCAGGGGAAAACGATTCACCTCGGACGATGACGTCTGGTTGTACGTGCGGAACTGGTTAACATAGCAGCCCCAGGAATTTTATGAGACAGCTATTCACCGCCTTGTGTCACAGCGGGACAAGTGTCTCAACAGCCAGGTTCAATACTTCTAGCACACAGGTACTGGTTTCTGTAATTATGCCTCCGGGTCGTTTCTTTTTGAATGCCCCTTATATCTTCCTAAAACATTTGAACAGCCTCCATGCCAACATAAAATTTACCATGGAAGTAGAAAAGGACAAAAAACTGTCATTTCTAGATGTGCTGGTCACAAGGGACGGCGAAAACCTGGGACACAGCGTGTATCGAAAACCGACACACACGGACCGATACCTGCACAAACTATCAAACCACCACCCGAGCCAGAAAAGTTGCTTGATTAATGCGCTCGTAACGCGAGCAGGACTATTATGTGAGTCACAGCACCTCAGACGCGAAATGCAACACCTGGAAAGTGTTCTGAGGAGCAATGGGTACTCCACAAGTTATATTAGAAGTGTAACAGAGCCAAACGGCGAAGTAAGGAATCAGAAAAAGAAACGTCGGGTACGAACTTTCTGCCATACATTCCCAGAGTGACGGACAGAATCGGCCGTATATTGCGCAAACATGGCGAAAAGACGATTTTCAAACCGATAGGGAAGATCAAAGACTATCTTAGATGAGCAAAGGAGAAAAGGGAACCATTTGCAATGTCGGGAATGCACCGTACACCACGCACAAGCGGAAAAGTTTATGTCGGAATGACTGGACGATCAATCAACACCAGGATCAAAGAACATAAGTGACATTGCAGGTCGGGGCAGGTGGAGAAATCGTCCGTGGCAGAGCACGCACTGAGTGAGACCGATCACGGAATAAAATTCGCCGACACGGAAGTTCTGGCTCTAGAGAAGCATTATCACACACGCTTGTTCAGAGAAGCTGTCGAAATACAAAAAAACACACGAACAGTTTCAACAAGAAAGAGGAAAGCCTTAAGGTAAACGGATCCTGGCTTCCCGTACTGCAGCGAACGACCGTCGCGGGTAGCAAGAAGAGAACCGCACCGGAAATGACCGAGGAGAAGCCCTCGGCGCGCCAGGTACATATAGTCTGCGGCCGCGAGCTCGGCTCCAGTTCACCTCCGGCAATGGAGGGTGAAGCTTTGACAATGCCCGCCACCCGTGCTGGCGAAACATCAGTAAAATCATTAGATAACATCGGCCGAAGAACCCGAGACAGAAGCCAATAGACAGTTTGTCAACAAATGGCCACGAAAGCCTTAACAATTTTTTAGTCGTATTTTACTCTAACAAACATTAAAATACACAGACCGCTAGCAAACAACACCAACATACATTAAATAGAATCGCATGGACTGAATAAATCGAGTCTTTCAGAGGAGTGATGTTCGTGTGGAATACAAACGTGAGTAGGACCAAGACGCTGTGCTTGAAATCCTCTTACCCTAGTAGTGTTGGTGAAAGGATATCGACAAGACCTTTTTCCCGTCCTTTTTTTATCTCTTCTTAAAATATGCTATAAATTTATAATTTCTTACTTCGTTTGCGTTTCTTTATAAAATAATTGCAGTAAGGAAATAACACATAATATCAAAGAGCAAACAAAAAAACTCCACGCGGCACGTGACGCTGCATGGGCTACAATGCCCATGACCTCAACTGCGTAGCACAATTTGACTATGCAGTGGGTGTCGGTGGTGATGGCTGAGAGGTCTTTGTGGATCACTACGGCCCGCATAATGTAATAAGACGGCAGGCCCTAGTAGTCGTAATGCACCTTGCAGAAAGAAAAACTTGTCGTTGGTAATGTTTTAGTGATTAATTCATGATGACAACAGGAGTGAGGCTTCGCAGCCAAGCCAGTAACAGTGAAATTTGTTTTGCATTCTGGTCTAGTGAAAACGTGGCACAAATAGGTTAATGTCAATCTGGGAAATAACTGCCTTGAGAGGAGAAAAGACTGTGAATGTATTATTAATTTATGAGGTGAACATGAAGTATGAAGGTGCTGAGGAATAATCGACGTGCAGCGGAAAAGGTCATCGTCCAAATAAACCAGGAGACCGGGCACGCAGGACTTAGATTCTTAAAATTTTCCCAGCCTAAACAGCATTCCATGAAGTTCGGAGCCGGCCGCTGTGTTCGAGCGGTTCTAGGCGCTTCAGCCCGGAACCGCGATGCTGCTACGGGCGCAGGTTCGAATCCTGGGGCATGAATGTGTGTGATGTTCTTAGGTTAGTTAGGTTTAAAGTCTAGGGGTCTGATGACCTCAGGTGTTAAGTCCCATAGTGCTTAGAGCCATTTGAACCACTTGGAAGTTCGGGACTCCAGCCGGTGGGGTCGACTTCTTACCACGTGACTGCCCACATGCGCAAGAGAAGAAGTTCAGGTCTATATTTGGGCAATATTTCGTCTAAATTAGGCAGAACCCTAAGTAAACACTACTTCTAAGTAACCTTGCGGCCACCTACTAAGACGTGTGCTCGTATAGGTTCGGTAAAGGACAGTCTGGGAATGCGGAGGCTGGAATCTGCAGAACACCTTGCCAGTGCGGCAAAACGTATATTCGTCAGACGACACACAGAGTACGTGAAAAGTGCGAGTAACGTATTCGACGTACACACCATTCGCAGCCCATTAGCTCACCCACAGCCAGAGTATTGTATTTACTCAGTAAATTCAATAGATTATTCTGCCACGGAAATACTGGCATCGCAAAGATGCTTCTGGGATCCAATTAAAAAGGAATCGGTGAAAATAAGTTTGGGTTAAGATCGTAAGAATCATGATGGCGGCTTTCAACTGAATAAGGCGTGGGACCGCTGAATTTCTTAATACCTACAGAACGGAAACATTTTATGACTAGTGGCACACAGCGACAGTGAATTTTACTAATTTGACATCTGCGTTATAATTCTGCAAACCCGCATTCCGACAGAGAGTGGCCATATAGTATCATCATTAAGCATGCACGCATCCCTCATGGGTGTACCCATGTTCTTAGAAGGTGCGAAACTCGACAGAGGTCGCTCGTGTAGCGGTTGTCTTTGCACATGCGTCTCTGCACCAGTTTTTTGATATGAAGATACCGATGTGAATTAATGTAAATTACGGTAAATTGATCGCGAAGAATAGACTGTGCTCAACAACATCGCAATTAGACTGATACTGAGAGGCAGTAGATATCAGTCTCCATTTAGTCGCATTTTTCAAACTCCTTAGAAAATTTTACATCCGTTTCTCGTAGAATATAGTATGGTGACGACATTATCATGTTTTGGGAAATGATAGGATGGTTACCTGACATGATTATTCAGTGCGCGAGGCAATCTATAAATTTGTGCTGCCCACAAATGCATGAGAAAGTTGAGGAATTTAAGCATTTTGTATAGACAATGTGTGACAGAGTGATTTAAGCACTGTACGATGCAATTATCACTGCCCAGTTTTATTAATCTGAAGATGGCATTACATATTGTAGAAACTAGTAATCCAGTAAATGTGTTAACGCAGCGATCTTGGTAAATAAATTGGATTTCGCAATAAGTACAAACGTTGGTGTGTCAGTCTATTTGGAAGACAGCTTGAACAGCTCATGGGATGTAGGATGTTTGGTAGTACTTTACTAACCATCAGATCAATAACAACATAACACGGGTCCTATCATTTTGTACTATCTTCTGGTGGCTAGTTAAAATTAAAATGCAACTACTCTCAGAGGTCCAGTGCGGGCTGTTACTGTCGTATGGCAGCGAAACTTGGTAAGTATTCTAAGGCCTTAATGCACAATCGATTTACACTGGAAAAAAGTTAGTTCCCGTTTTGGCCACTGTTGCAGATCTGGCGCTGTGAATATAAGAAACAGGTATAGAGTTTTTTCTATATGTAATGGATTAGGAATGAGACATGGGCAGAAAGCAACAAACATTTGAGAAAGGAATAATGTTGATTTTATTATTAACTGCTGCTTACACAGTTTGTTCTGTGTGAGCACTGAAAACGTCTACGAGAAGCTGTAGAGCGCCAGACTTGTTCCTGGTAGTCGAAATTGCGACTAATTTTTCCATCGTAATTCGATTCGGCATGAACGCTTTAGCATATCTACCAAGATTCGCAGCTATACTATAATTATAGACGACATTGGTCCTCCGTGGGTAGCCGCATTTTACTTATAACCGAGAGCTCTTTTTTGTGGGGGAACGCTGGGGGAAGCGTAACTCTAAACTTCTCTGCCCGCAAAGTAACTTCTTCACGATGAGAGCTTAAAAATATTTTAAGGATGTAAATCGGATTTATTTCTTTTGTCCTTGTTGGTAGGAGCAATATGCACGATGCCAGTGTTCTCTGTGGTGGGATAAGTGATGCATTTAAGTCTTTGGAAAGTTTAGAAGCAGCAGGCAACCGTTCCTGACAACTGAATCGGTGGCAGCCAGTCAGTGGGTCTATTTTCTTGTGTTGTACTAGTGAGTCGGCACACGGGGTATGACATACTTGATTATTCACTTATGCTCCATTCCTGTTGGTTCTATGCTTCATTTACGGTGTGACTTCCCCTTCGTTGCAAGTTAACTTTGAGGTCAATGCAAGACGAGCAGCAAAATAACAAACTATTTAGCTTGTTATCCTGCATCTGATAAGCTAGAACTTGCCAATGGTTCTTGTGCGACTGACATGTTATTTCGAAGTTGTCGTTGGATAATAAAAGTGAAAATGTAAACCTAACATGGAACCCACGTGTGAAAATACAGTCCACGAGCGTGTGTACAATAGCAAGTCAAACGATTGTAAAAAATGTTGGACTTTGGATCAATAAATCTCAATCTGTTGACAAATGACAGGCTAATCGCTTCAAACAAACAAATCTTGTTGCAAAATTTACAAATTATTTGAAAATTTGTGCGCAGAAAGTAATAAACAAGAAATGGACAATACACAACATTGGGATACTGTATCTTTCATCTTCGGATGAATCAAGAAGAGAAGGTATGATTTCTTGCAGAAAAAGTGTTTAAAAATAAAGTTTCGCTAGTCAAACTGCTGCCCAAATAATAATTTGTGCTAAAGAGACGACTTTGGGTAATGCTTACATCAGAGCGTTTAAAAATGGACAGGAGGTGGCAGCAAATATTTTCGCACTATCTTTAAAGTCACGAAAAAGAATGAACCTTTCAATGTTTTCGGGAGCAAAATTGACCTTCACGTAAAGTAAGAAGGCGTGAAAACTACAACACCCATGAACTGATGTCATTTATGAAACTTTTATAACTCTAGATAATGTGTATTACAATGTAGTAGTAAAGTGAAATAAATATTCAGCTATACTGAAAACTTCAGTAACTGTTCTACATTATATCAATTGTCAGAGAACCATCCCCACTACACAAACTATTTTTTTTATCAAAAAAGCACTGCTTATAACGTCTAGGTACATAGTGTTTCACATATTCTTATCGTCCCTAATTCTACCAAGAACTATTTCATTTCTTGTCGGATCAGCACTTAATCTTCAGCATCATTATGCAATAGCATATCTTACAACATTTCGATTCTCCTCTTTCACAAGTCAATAGTGCACGTGTGAAACCAGTGTCATTGCGAAATCAGTAAAGAAACTGTACCTAATAAACTGTAGGCTTTCATTTTCCATAAAGTGGATCCCATCATCAGTATACAGTGCTGAGATGTAAGATGCCATCGCTATAGGGCTTCCCCTACACCAATGGTATTTTCCAGCACGATAACATCAGCGATGAAGGTATATGGGTGGACCGTAACCAGGTTCACGTAGTCTACAGCTGTAATGGTGCCGTCGATTAGTAACACAGGTGCCATGGAATCTCAAGTGAATGCCCCCATAGAATAAAACTGCTCTGACGACTTGTGTCCATAACGCAGTACGTGTTTCGAGGAGTCGTTCGTCTAGATGACGGCGTATCTAGAAACAGCTGTCGACCTGGTGAAACAAGAAATCTGAATCATCCGAATAGGCGACACGTTTACCCTGATCCGCGGTCAGACCTTGATAATACCGTGTCCACTGAAACCGTAATTGAGGATGTCACAGGATCAACATGGAAACACTTAGGAGTCGTCTGCTCCTGAACATATTCAACGAAGTTCACTGAACGATTACTACGAAACTCCTGCACCTGTACCAGCACCCTACTCTGTCGTCTGAATTGCCGTAAGTCGTCGCCTATCCTCATTTAGATAACTGGCAAGCCATCGACCTCCAAGTTCTATGATGAGATGTGGCCTTCTGACACCTTGTCGCCTGATATTGGCTTCCCCGTTCTTCAATCACTTTCGCAATACGCTCATGACAAGTGCACGTGAACAGCCGGCCAGGTTCACCGCTTCCGGTTGCTAATTCCCAGGGGCTGGACTACAACAATACGCTCTTTCTCAGAGTCAATGTACTTCCCCATTTGCGAGCATTACCATCACTAGAATGATCACCATTCACCTTTGCGCTGCTTACAAACTTACCTCAGCGCGTCAAGTTCTGACAACGTCAGTCTCGGGGTGGGATGCAGTGGTCATAATGTTTTGCCGCATCGTACCCGTAACTTCGGATTGCTGCAAATCCTTTAGCATATTCTCAGTTCGAGTATAATAAACTTTCTTGAAACTGGGAAGTGCGCGAATCAGCATGGTTTTAGAATTCATCTCTCGTGCGAATCTCAGCTTGCCCTTTTCTCACATGATATACTGCGAAATATGGATGAAGAGCAACTGGAAGATTCCATATTTCTAGATTTACCAAAAGCATTTGGCACGCTGCCCCATTGCAGGTTGTTAACGAAGGTGCGAGCAAATGGAATAAGTTAACAGATATGTGAGTGGCTCGAAGACTTCTTAAGTAACAGAACCCAGTATGTTGTCCTCGACAGCGAGTGTTCATCACAGGCAAGGGTATCGTCATGAGTGCCACAGAGAAGTGCGTTAGGACCGCAGTGGTTCTCTATATACATAAATGATTTGGCGGAGAGGCTGGGCAGCAATCTGCGGTTGTTGCTCATAATGCCGTGGTGTACTGCAAAGTGTCGAAGTTGAGTGACTGTTGGAAAATACAAGACGACAGACGAAATTTCCAGTTGACACGATGAATGATAGTTAGCTCTAATGTAGAAAACTGTAATTTAACGCGGATGAGTGCGAAGAGCAAACCTGTAATTTACGGTTACAGTACTACTAGTGTCTCGCTTGACAAAGTCAAGTCGTTTAAGTATCTGGGAGAAACGTTGCAAAGCGATATGAAATGGACGAGCATATGGTATCTCTGGTAGGGGAAGGCGAATGGTCGACTTTGGTTTATTGAGAGAATTTTAGCAAAGAGTGGTTCATCTGTAAGGGAGACCGCAAATAGGACGTTGGTGCGGCCTACTCGTGAGTACTGCTCGAGTGTTTGGGATCCGTACCGGGTCGGTTTGAGGGAATAAATCGAAGTAATTCAGAGGCGGGCTGCTAGATTTGTTACTTGTAGATTCTAACAACACGTAAGTGTTACGGAGATGCTTCGGGAACTCAAATGGGAATTTCTGGACTGAAGACGACGTTCTTTTCGAGAAATACTATGGAGAAAATTTAGAGAACTGGTATTTGAAGCTGGCTACTGAACGATTCCACTGCCGCCTACATAGATTGCGCATAAGGACCATGAAGATAAGATTCAAGAGATTAGGGCTCATGCGACGACATACAGACAGTCGATTTTCCCTCGTTCTGTTTGCAAGAGCAACAGGAAAGGAAATTACTAGTAGTGGTACAGGGTACCCTCCGCCACGCACCGTACGGTGGCTTGCGTAATATTTAACTAGATGTAGATGTATATTATTGTACTGAACTATTATTTTTTTTCCATTTCTAATCTAAATGGCTGATTTTTTTCTACCCCAGAGAGGACACTATCCACAAAAAGGAAGACTGAAGCAAGTAATGCAAATAATTATAGGAAGTATTGATCTGTAACACATGTATGCTGCAACCACTGGCGAGAAGAGAAAGAAACGATCACATATCACAAATGTAACACAACGCATAACGACAACAAACCTCCCACTTTATTTTTTATTTCATTACTTATTGAAATGGAGAGGAAAGAACTCATATCTGCCAGATACGATTGTCACGAGGCGTGGTGAATCGTATAATTATTGATTTCTGTTTCCTACTACCAGAGGGCGCGATTATTATGCGACTTCTGCCCCGAGGATTTGCATCTCACTTTTATGCGAACGTTACGCTGACCATCAGAGTATCTTCACACAGTGAGGTGAACACCGCAAAAGGTGCGTACAAATACTTTTCTGCAAGCATTTCTCGTTGTTTGCATCATTTCATAATATTTTCTCTTATAGTCTGCATTTAAAATTGTCAGTTTAGAGGTGAACGGTCGGGCCAGTGGGTTTCATGCTATTCACTTCCTGGCGTCGTAACTGGTGGCCACAATATCGTCGCACCGAAGTTTACCAATTTAGCTCCTTCCTTCCTGTCCGCCACTCCGTGCTCTGCGTTCGCTTATGGTGGTCGCATCCGCCCTATATCCCACACCATTCCTCTTCAGCTAGGCGGTTTCTGTTTTATTATTCGTTGTCGCCTTTGTATTGCGACGTATACCTCTCCCACGTTTCACAGTATTCAGCCTGACTGCTATTATAATTCTATATATGACAGTCCTCAATAGTTTTCAATATTTTATGCACACAAGCATATGCAAAGATCATTTTTTAGTGCACTTCTCTTACTTGTTTTCAGTAACTGTACCTCACGATGAACATTCGTTAGCCCGAAACTGGTCGTTATCTTAAAAAATAAAAGCCTTTAAACTGAAACGGTGATTTCCATGTTTATTACCTCCACAGGGAGTTAGCCTATTAGTAACAACCAGCCGCAATGCAGTGCATCAAGTTCTGACTTATTTCCAGTTGACAATGTTAAATTAACTATGTAGGTTCATAAGATAATAACAAAGGTTTATTAAGAAAAGGAGAGGAGAACTAAATCTAAAATAAAATAAGTAATTATCCAGCGTTTTCTGCAAAGCCAATCGTATATTAGATATAAAATAGATCGTCTGGACAGCAAAAAATATCTATCACAAAGTTTATCTTTGTTGTAGAAACCTTTATCTGTCGACGCGCACATGTATAATAAGTAGTTTGATTTGTCATTTATTTCACAGTGGCTTTCAGTGTACGTTTTAGACCGCTCGCTACTACTTTGCTGTTCGCAGATAACGTCTGCATCATAACGTCATCTCTCCTGCCTTAGCGCACGTCTAGCTTATCTAGACCAGTAGTTAAGTAACCTTCAGTTTTTAAAATAAGGGCTGAAATACGTAGACATCACGAGGGCCCCTCTGGGCCTATTCAGTTCACGAGTTAACTGTGTTGGATGTGATATTATCAACACACACAATCTTGGGTCACGAAATTAGGTGAGGACTATCAAATCGAGCAGTCACAACTCTTGTTGAATGTTTCTTCGGACTAGATCTGCGAGAACATGGCTGATTGACTGGATTAAGCGGAGCTTAAGAGTGATGATGAGCTCAGCTATATCATTTAGAAGCAGGTGGGGCCTTTGAGCTAAATGCTTATTTTCCTCTACTACCTCTAATAGGTTAATTTTTCCTTTGTGCGGTAAACGTAGCATTTTATTCCGAATTTGTATCTATGATCTTCATTCATCACATGTTTAGCAAAAGCGCAACCTGACTTGTGTGGTCTCCAACAACGCTCATGCTCATTCAGCTTAGCTACCATAGCCTCCCTGTATGACCAACATATACTTTGTTGCAGCCAATACAAGTGATTTTATAAACGATTACTAATAAATCCGTATTATCTGGCTCTTTAATATGTTAAGATGGTTCAAATGGCTCTAAGCACTATGGGACTTAACATCTGACGTCATCAGCCCCCTAGACTTCGAACTACTTGCACATCACACACATCCATGCCCGAGGCAGGATTCGAACCTGCGACAGTAGCAGCCGCGTGGTTCCGGACTGAAGAGACTAGAACCGCTCGATCACATCGGCTGACAATATGTTAAGAACTGTGATATTTCTTATGTAAAAGGTAGTTATGTAGTGGCAAGGTGTGAAATTTTTAGCTAATTTATTGGATGTGTAGCGTAATACATCGACTGATTTTAGTTAAATGGTTCAAATGGCTCATTGCACTATGGGACTGAACTTCTGAGGTCATCAGTCCCCTAGAACGTAGAACTACTTTAACCTAACCAACCGAAGGACATCACAAACATCCATACCCGAGGCAGGATTTGAACCTGCGACCGTAGCGGTCGCGTGGTTCCAGACTGTAGAGCCTAGAACCGCTCTGCCACGATGGGCGGCCTGCTTTTAGTTATTTATGTATGTTGCTGCAGAGAAGAAAGACGTAGGTTGTCTTGCATAACGTCAATTTATTATTGAAAACTGTGGAAGTTTTCTATCACATTCATGACTCTCAATACTGAATTCTTTTGTGTTTTCTAAAAGCCAAACGCTCTTAAAAAGATGTACCCTGTGGCGAGCTATCGATTTCTGAAGTGCAACTGTCTTCGACGCGTTCGGTAATATAGCAGAAGGATACTCTTTGAAGTTCCGGTATCCCCGAGTCAGTGAAGGAGAAGCGTGACACGTGGTTTTAGAGAGTTCGGTGTGTCTGAATCACCAACACACAGTTCTTAAAAGGAGAGCCGAATCGGGCGCAGTGACCTGAGGTGCACTGGTGTGGTAAGATTCTTCAAAAGTCGCGTAAGATGTGAGTGCAGCTGAAGTTAGTATCTGTTATTCAATTGTACATATGATGTTATTAATGCGTGCCTATTCACTGGTTTGTATTGCAAAGCTTGGCGAGGCGAAATTCACACTATTTTTCGAAATTTCGCAAGTGCATTCTACGTTCGAGATGTTATAGCAGCAACTTTTACGCTGGATGATTCGGTTTTCCCCTGATCTAGGCGGTATTAGAGCATATAAATTCGTCACAGTCTTATTTAATGATCTTCTTTCAATAATCCCCGTGGTGCCTAGATTTTCTTTTGTGCAAACGTTTCACAGGTTGTCGATTTTTACAACAGGTTCAAATGATTCAAATGGCTCTGAGCACTATGGGACTTAACATCTGTGGTCATCAGTCCCCTAGAACTTAGAACTACTTAAACCTAACTAACCTAAGGACATCACACACATCCATGCCCGAGGCAGGATTCGAACCTGCGACCGTAGCGGTCACGCGGTTCCAGACTGAAGCGCCTAGAACCGCACGGACACCCCAGCCGGCGTTTTACAACAGGTGCAATGTGTGCGTATGCTGTATACCATGTGATGGATAAAGATACCTTAAATCCAATTATGTTTTTTTCTACTAAAACATTCAGTCAGAGTCATTTGTAGTCCCATGCCATTGCTTTCAAGTTCTCATGTCTTTGCCCCTGAGCTGTACTTAGCAGTCGATATCAAGTTTTTGTACGTGATGCATATTTTGCCTCAACAAAGATAGAAAAAAATGGTTCAAATGGCACTAAGCACTATGGGATTTAAAATCTGAGGTCGTCAGTCCTCTAGACTTAGAACAACTTAAACTTAACTACCCTAAGGACATCACAAACTTCCATTCCCGAAGCAGGATTCGAACCTGGGAACGTAGCAGTAGTACGGTTCCAGACTGAAGCGCCCAGAACCGCTCGGCCGCAGCGGCCGGCCAACACAGATAGTAATTTTATGAATTATCACTGCGAAAGTTCAGAAATTGTGATAAACAATTTTCTGGTCTTCCTATGTGCATGTATTTATGAAATTAAATTTGTCTGCTGTGGTTACACAGGCAGCTGGCAGTTCATCATTTATGTATAAATCTTTGGTTGATTAAAGCATTGCAAAAGAAATGGTTCAAATGGCTCTGAGCACTATGGGACTTAACAGCTGAGGTCATCAGTCCCCTAGAACTTAGAGCTAATTAAACCTAACTAACCTAAGGACATCACAAACATCCATGCCCGAGGCAGGATTCGAACCTGCGACTGTAGCGGTCGCGCGGTTCCAGACTGTAGCGCCTAGAACCACTCGGCCTGCGCATTGCATTTTCAGGTTTCAGGATTGTAAAGATACGCTAGCAGGCAGGACCAAGCATGACCATTCACACAACTACAATACATGCATAGTGGCTTACACATTATTCATGTGCTTATCACAGCTTAGGAGTGTTATAGCAGTTCAGTTAACTATGACTTACACCCACTACAGGAACATTGCGCGAAGTAAGTTACTCCTGTTCTTTCTCGTATTTCCGTAGTGGTACGGTCAGCTTGCGTCATTACATAAGTTTTTGAGACAAAAATTAGTATATGAGACGACATTTTAATTCAGGGTTATTTAAGTTACTCATTTGCATCTTATTTGAATTTAATAAAATGTACAGATGCCTTACAATGCTTTTCATATTTAAAGTTTTCTTCTATTCCAAAAAGTTCTATGTTTCATTTTTTCCAATTGACACTATGAAAATTGTACATGCAACAAAGAAAAAAAAGGAGAATTGATAAGACAGGTACCTGAAATAAATGGGGAGAAGCGGAAAAGTTGAGAGTGCTTTTATTTGTAATTAGCTAACTTTTAATAAAAAAAACTTCTAAGTAAAGAATTGTCTTGTTGTTATTAACTATAGCAAATATGAGTACTTTAGGGGAAATGGTAGACATAGCATTTTAATGGCATGCATTTTCTATTATTTGCAGCGAAACTATGTCCCTCCAGAATTGATGGACAACACACAGAAACCTGAGTGTACCCTGGCAGCCGGGTAGCTAGGCGTAGAGCCGACGTGCTGGTTGCCTACCTAGCCGTCCGTCACTGCTACCGCCGCGGCAGAAGCTACTGAGGGCGCCGTGAAGCAGACGGAGCTGGCAACAGCGAAGCGTCGGCCGAGCGACTGACGCCACGCGCGGCGGCCGCGGCGTCCCGGCGTCCATCTGGGGGGGGGGGGGGGGAGGAGGAGGGGGGGTGGAGGTAGAAGGGGTGGGCGCTGCTCAGTAGCCGCGCTCGTGCCTCATACGCCGCGCCCTTCCATCCCACTGCAACTCGCTAACACACGTCGACAAGTTGCAGATAGTGTGAACTATACTACTGGCTAATAAAATTGCTACACCACGAAGATGACGTGCTACAGACGCGAAATTTAACCGAAGGGAATAAGATGCTGTGATACGCAAATGATTAGCTTTTCAGAGCATTCACACAAGGTTGGCGCCGGTGGCGACACCTACAACGTGCTGACATGAGGAACGTTTCCTACCGATTTCTCATACACTAACACCAATTGACCAACGTTGCCTGGTGAAACGTTGTACTGATGCTTTGTGTAAGGAGGAGAAATGCGTACCATCACGTTTCCGTCTTTGATAAAAGTCGGATTGTAGCCTATCACGATTGCGGTTTATCGTATCGCGACATTGCTGCTCGCGATGGACGAGATGCAATGACTGTTAGCAGAATATGGAATCGGTGGGTTCAGTAGGGCACAATGGAACACCGTGCTGGATCCCAACGGCCTCGTATCACCAGCAGTCGAGATAACAGGCATCTTATCCGCATGGCTGTAACGGATCTGAGTCAACAGATGGGGAAGTTTGCAAGACAACAACCATCTGGACGAACAGTTCGATGACGTTTGCAGCAGCATGGACTATCAGCTCGGAGACCAGGGCTGCGGTTACCCTTGACGCTACATCACAGACAGGAGCGCCTGCGGTGGTGAACTCAACGAAAAACCTGGGTGCACAAATGGCAAAGTCATTTTTTCGGATGAATCCAGGTTCTGTTTACAGCATCATGATGGTCGTATCCGTGTTTGGCGACATCGCGGTGAACGCACATTGGAAGCGTGTATTCGTCACCGCCATACTGGCGTTTCACCCGGTGTGATGGTATGGTGTGCCACTGGTTACACGTCTCGGTCACCTCTTGTTCGCATTGACGGCGCTTTGAATAGAGGACGTTACATTTCAGATGTGTTACGGACCGTGGCCCTACCCTTCATTCGATCCCTACAAAACCCTGCATTTCAGCAGGATAATGCACGACCGCATGTTGCACGTCCTGTACGGGCCTTTCTGGATACAGAAAATGTTCGACTGCTACCCTGGGCACCATATTCTCCAAATCTCGCTCCAATTGAAAACGTCTGGTCAATGGTGGCCGAGCAACTGGCTCGTCACAATACGCCAGTCACTACTCTTGATGAACTGTGGTATCGTGTTGAAGCTGCATGGGCAGCTGTACCTGTACACGCCATCCAAGCTCTGTTTGACTCGATGTCCTGACGTATCAAGGTCGTTATTACGGCCAGAGGTGGTTGTTCTGGGTACTGATTTCTCAGGATCTATGCACCCAATTTGCGTGAAAATGTAATCACATGTCAGTTCTAATATAATATATTTGTCCAATGAATACCCGTTTATCATCTGCATTTCTTCTTGGTGTAGCAATTTTAATGGCCAGTAGTGTAGTAGAGAAGTGGTCTACATTTGCACTGCCATCTGCTTCCACTCACGTTCTCATGAAAATAAATTGAGGAATGTAGCAGTAAACGATACACTGAAGTGTCTTGCATTAAACTATTGGGTTCATGCACAAGTTGACATAATTTTCCTACAAGTTTCATAAACGCAGCAAATGCACATAACAGAGACTTTAGTCATCAGTAATTTATTTTGTTTCACTATTTACAACACTCTGTCAACGCTTGGGTAACCTTCCTATACCGCGACTGTAGAAGTCGCTTGGTTTTGAGGCTAAGAACTCGTCGAGCCATGTTGAGAGCGCGTGTCCATCCGGAGAGGAAGTTCCATAAAGATTGATGGATAGAGCGGGAAAGACGAAAATCTGAGGGCTCAAGATGTGAATAAGGTGGATGCGGTATAGCTTCCCAGCCCAACTCCTTTACTGTGTTTTTTGTCAGTCTATCAGAATGCGGGCGGGCGTGATAGCGGAGTAGAACCATTTCACGCAGTCTTACTGGTCATTGCTCCTGGGTTGCATCTGCAAGAGGCCTCAGTTGTTAACAATGTCAGTAGTGATGATAATACCTCGTGCAAGCAATTTTTAGTACACCACATCGTCGCCGTTCCATCCTATGCATAACATTATCTTTTGTGGAGGCACGCATGTCTTTGTACAAGTAGTTTCTGCTTTGTTTGGGCTCAACTGTTGTTTTCTTTTCATTCGGATGGCATAAAGACACCGTTTCGCATGACCAGTGACGATATAGGACAGGAATGGTCGGTATTGTTCACGGGCTAACTGACATACCATACGGCCAGCCACTGATTTTTGTGATTTTGGGTTAGAGCATGCAGTACTCATTTACCTGATTTTTGAACCTTCCTCATTGCATGCAAATGTTGCACAATAGCGGAATGATCACAGTTCTTTATATTTTCCAGTTCTCGAGTTCACCAACATACATCGTTGTGGATTAATGCTTTCAACCGATTTTCATCTAACCCCAAAGATCTTCCTGAAAGTGGTGAGTCACTAATGAGAAAAAGGTCTACCTTAAAACGAGAAAACCATTTTTTGCCATGCTCTGTGTGGTGTCACCGCCAGACACCACACTTGCTAGGTGGTAGCTTTAAATCGGCCGCGGTCCATTAGTACATGTCGGACCCGCGTGTCGCCACTTTCAGTGATAGCAGACCGAGCGCCACCACACGGCAGGTCTAGAGAGACGTACTAGCACTCGCCCCAGTTGTACGGACGACGTAGCTAGCGATGCACACTGTCGAAGCCTCGCTCATTTGCAGAGCAGATAGTTAGAATAGCCTTCAGCTAAGTCAATGGCTACGACCTAGCAAGGCGCCATTAGTAACATTGCATGTATCTAAAGAGTCTCACTTGTATCGCCACAATCTCCAGATGTACCACAAGGATGGATTAATGTTAAGTATTCCAGCAGCTACGTACTTTTCTTTATAGCATTCATTAAGTATCCTGTTTCAGACCTCATGCCATCCTGCGTGAGCTTATAGCGCGTGCCTTTCGGCTTCCTCGCATTGTGTCTAGGCTGTCTTGCCTAGACACAACAGTCTGTCCCATCGGCATCATCCCAATAAACAGCGGAAATGTTCCTGCCTGTTTCCGTTTCTGTCACCCGTCTACTGAACTCAACCAGAAGAATATGTCGGGTATGTTCCGATTTCTCCACTTGGCACTTCATTTTCTACCGTCGATAGCTCCACTCACTATCTTCAAATGACAAAATGACGATATGTAAACTCAAATACCAACAGTGAACTACAAATAAAAAATGACAGTCGATAAATATACACATAGCAACTGGGATACCAACATCCGAAACAAAAACGCTACGAACTTATACACCAACATAAAATTATGGTGAGATGTTGCATCCGCTCATTGTTTTTTCTTATTTTGGATTTCAAAATCTATCGGCAACTTGAGACAACTTGGAGTTGTCTGGGCCAGCCCCAAAAATGTTGAGATATCATTGAAGAAATGGGCCAAGTCCAACAAGGACTCAGGCGCTGTAGGTTCCATGCAAACTTAATAATTTATAATGTGTATTCACCCCGGGAATCGAGAATGTCGTCGATTTTTGCCTGTTATGGATACCAATACTGGAAAGCCGCTGGTCCTGGGAATTCCAAGACCATTACAAAATGCCTACAGTAGTTCTTGAGACTAGCCCGGATATACAAAAAGAAGTGACCAGGGGACTTCAGTTTACATATTTAGAGAGAGATTTAATAAGATATTTTTATTTACTTCTAAGAACATGATAAATATCAAGACGTTATGTTTGCATGCAGAAATACACACCTCAACAAAAGTTTCAAATGTCGTAGAGTTTACTACAATGACTTCTTATAATACACTCATTGAGGTTTTCACAATGCCGTATTAATATTTCCTTTCGAAAACGAGAACGATTTTGTTTAGTTACAAAAAATCAATACAAAACAGTGCTCTCTCCTAACAAGGGAACCTTCCCATCGCATCCCCCTCAGATTTAGTTATAAGTTGGCACGGTGATAGGCCTAGAAAAACTGAACACAGATCAATTGAGAAAACAGGAAGACGTTCTGTGGAACTATGAAAAAAATAAGCAAAATATACAAACTGATTAGTCCATGCGCAAGATAGGCAACATAAAGGATAGTGCGAGCTCAGGATCGCCGTGGTCCCTTGGTAAGCGTGAGCAGCTGCGGAACGAGAGGCCCTTGGTTCAAGTCTTCCCTCGAGTGAAAAGTTTATTTTCCTTGTAAATAAGTTATACAGAACTGGAACCAGTCACTTTTTTGAATAATAATGTTTTATTCCATGAACCGGTTTCCGAACCTTTTCAGGTTCATCTTCAGATGGTTTCGGGAAATTACATCATTACTGGTAGTAGCATAATGCTGGGTGCTGGCTTGCGACACTATAGGCGGCTTTTTTCGGTTAGTGTCCATCTGTCTGCCTCCATTTTGATGCCCAGAACACTTTCACACAAACTATATTAATTTACACTGTGACAGTGACATTTTTCCAGCATCCAGCATGTGCTTTACGATTAATGCTAATAGGTAATTGGAACTTACGCTACAGTTTTAGTGAATGAGTTTTCGAGCGTCAAAATACAATTGCAGAAAAAGTTACAACACCAAAAAATAATTAGCGAACAGCAATGAAATTCCGGGAATACATTTGCTTAAGTGGCATAAGTAAGTGATTATCATTGCAAGATCACAGGCTAAAGTAAGCCTGAGATTATCCATTGGAAATGTGAAATGTTGGTGCATTAATAACAAATTAACAGCCTGAAGGTTGAATGCAAGCATGCAGACGTGCATGCATTGCGTTGTACACGTGCCAGACCTCAGTTTGTGGGCTACCTGACGCAACTGGTCGGGCAGTACAGGGAAGGTTAATGCTGTTTGTGTAAGACGATGGAGTTACCGTCGGATGATGTCCCATATGAGCTCGATTGGAGACGGACTTGGCGATCGAGCAGGCAACAGAAGTATGTGTGTGAGCGGTATCCTGTTAGAAAACACTCCCTGGAATGCTGTTCACGAATGGCAGTACAGCAGGTAAAATCACCAGAATTTGCAGTCAAGGTACGTGGGATAACCACGAGAGTTTTCCTACTATCATACGAGATCGCACCACAGACCATAATTCCAGTTGTAGGTCCAGTGTGTCTAGAACACAGATAGGTTGGTTGCAGGCCTAACACACGACCATCACTGGCATCGAGGCAGAACCAGATTTCATCAGGAAATACAACCAACACCTTGCCCTCCAATGGGCTCTCGCATATGTCGCAAAGGGCGGTGGTTTGGGGTCAGTGGAATGCACGCTACAGGGCGTCTGGCTCGGAGCTGTCTAGGAGTAAGCGAATTGTAACAGATCGTTGTGTCACTGTGATGTCAACGGCTGCTCAAATTACTGCTGCAGACGCAGTACGATGCGCCAGAGCCATACACCGAGCACGATGGTCTTCCCTCTCGGTAATACCACGCGCCCGTCCGAAGCTCGGTCTTGCGACAGTACATTCTCTCGATCACCGCTGTCAACAATCATATACAGTGGCTACAATTGCTACCAAGTCTTTCTTTAGTATCGCAGAAGTAACATCACCTTCTCGTAGCCCTATTTCACGATCTCCTTCCAACTCAGAGGTGCTGATAATAGCGTCTTTGTCGCTTTAGTCATCCTTGATGAACATCAACTCCTGACGTCCGATCCCATGGATAACTAACCCTCACGACCATTACTGCGCGTATTTAAAGCTAACCTGATTTGCATCGTCTCAGCGGCGCTACTGACGCTACTCTTAAGCGACTGGTGCGAAATCTCAATGGACATCATGTCTCAGATGTAGAAACACGTCTACCATCTTCCGTTGACGTCGCACAACCCCTACCTGGTGCTGCGATTTTTTTCCGTCAGTGTATGTGACATAAATGACCGTATCGTTTCATTGGATTGGCTTAGAAGTTTAAATGTTTTACTTTGCCAAGGGACGGTATACTTTGTCAGTGTATGTGACATAAATGACCGTATCGTTTCATTGGATTGGCTTAGAAGTTTAAATGTTTTACATTGCCAAGGGATCGTGGACTTGAGTAAGTGACACAGATTTAAACTTTATACAACTACCCATTCCTGCGAAAAAGGTCCTAAGAGTTGTTCGGACAGACAGGCAGACGAACAAAACAGAGATACCATAAAGATTTCATTTTTATGGATTGAGTCATGGAACCGTAAAGCTCATTAAAACCAATGAAAAACTAGTTTTTTGAAGAATACAACGACAGTAATGCTTTATAAAATAGTTGAAAAACGTAGGTGATATTTTTTATTTTTAAATAACTGTGGGTTACTGGAAGGTGTGGTCAAATTACATAAAACATTCTATTCTACTGACAAAAGTCACAAATGTAAATATCTTTATCAGCCCTTGCACGTCCGTTTTGTACCAACAAGTGATGCATATGCCCACAGATCTGCTTTCGAGTCATTACAAAAATTTCCCTAATAAAAATACATTCTAAAGTATCAGTGTCCATCTTATTCCTTCCAAAAGGGAAGTCTAATCTCTTAAGTCATACTCAAGTGGCGTGGCCGGTTCACCTATCTATGATTCATCTGAACTATCTTCTTGCTTTTGTCATCCATTTACATTTGTATTTTTTCTTTTTCTTTTCTTAATATTCACTTTTTTCGATGAGATTGCACATTATTTTTAAAATTTCAGTTTCTTTTTCGTAGTGTTTCGTTTGGAAATTCTAGAAGAAAATTTTCTTGAATAGCACTTTTTTTACATTGTTTTGTATGGAGTTCCAGTTATCGGGGCAGATCCTACGGCTTTACGCCCTTAATTGCATTTTACTTTGTTTGCCCTAGGAACAGGGGCTGTATCGTTAGGACTAACAGGCCACGAGGTAGACCTGTTTCACTGAGGCTCCTGAGTTACAGGGACTGACACGTCAGATGTTAGCGGCGTAGGATTCTCAGAAGTGGATGGGAGATTTCGTGAATGTTGTACCTGATAGTAATGTTGTGACACTGACGATAAGCTATACCTTTTTGCTGCTTCGTTCTGGGACTCCAAGCAGACAGCTACAGTAATGATTTGTTGGTGTTACTGGATATATTCCTGGGTCTCAGAAACCATTGGCTCCCAATTTCTCCGCCGGCCGAAGTGGCCGTGCGGTTAAAGGCGCTGCAGTCTGGAACCGCAAGACCACCACGGTCGCAGGTTCGAATCCTGCCTCGGGCATGGTTGTTTGTGATGTCCTTAGGTTAGTTAGGTTTAACTAGTTCTAAGTTCTAGGGGACTAATGACCTCAGCAGTTGAGTCCCATAGTGCTCAGAGCCATTTGAACCATTTTTGAACCCAATTTCTCCAGTTTGCACTTTGTGAACATAAAGCGGCAGAGGTTAGTCATACTGACCAAATGAGAACCTGGCTATAGCCCCAATTAAGACCACAGGGAACAGCCTGAATTTAGACCATTAATACTACGTAATTTTTAGGTTAACTGCAAAAGAACGACAAATAGTAGTTATTGACACTACAGATATTCTAAAATCTGAGATTATACTTAACACGATGTGCTAGACAGAACATTATTCGTAAACACAGAAACTGTATGAAAAATAATTAATACACACCTACAAAGTTTTGAAAAATATCTATGTAGCCGAAATTTAGATCTTACCGGGAAAGTACTTGGGCTCGAACAAACATGGAATGTTGTAATACATCCAACACTACAAGTTAGCATCTTTAACTAACCACGAAAGTACTTGGGCTCGAAGAAACAGATCTGTATGAACGTTTGGTTACAGGACCATTATGTACCTCTGAATGTGCTGGTGGGTGTCGTTTTTCTGCAAAATTCTGCAGTCATGCTCTAGATATCACTGTAGATGTAATTGTAGACGCCATACGCAATGCAGCAATCTTAACTATAAATGTAAATGCGGAATGTCAATAAAATGCTCCGAGCAATACGAATGACTGCAAAACGCACAGTGAAGAAATGCAAGTTGATCGCATGCCGTATTTGCACTGGTTCACCAATATCGTAGCCAGCGTTCTGCCACGCGTAACGAAGCATTGGTCTGTATACTCCCGCAGATAACTGATTGTAAATGACAGAATGCATATTCATGATAAAGAATATGTCGTGCAATTTCGGCTGCATATTACTGGAACGTAGATTAATGAATATTATTCTCTTGGCATATATTTTATGTTGCCTGAAGAAATACACATCCAGAGGTTGTGCATATTTTGTAGTTTTAGGCGGAATGATTTTTAAATCTACATGTTTTCCGCCAGATGCTTCCAGTAGTACTCGTTCATCCTTATGTCCAGACCAGGAGTCACAAAATACTAATGACTTTCTCGACAAATGTGGATTCAAAACAGACAGATAAAACGTCTTCAGATGCTGTTTCGTCATCTTCCCATTCACACTTGCATCGATGACGACATCTGGAGGGCACCCCGTTTCTATTTCCCTTGACATGCTGGGTCCAAACTTTCCACTGGATTCTTGGAAGCAAATATCGAGTTTGTCTGCCAATCATCCGTCCATTGATATAGCAACATCGATCGAGTAACTAAGTGTTGCACAGTTAACTGATTGCAACATCGCGACAGTGTTTCTCTCCCCTTTCATGGTTAGTGTTCTGTCACAAGAAAGTTCATAGTTGAATTGACTCTGATCACAGTTCCATACAGAACTAATGTCGATGTTTTCTCTCGTGATATGCTCATTGACGTCAGCAACAAACGTTTGAGCTCTTTCAATGAGCTCTTCTTCGTCATCCTTATCTTTTCGTGCTTGGAGCCTAGTGATACGGCGTGATGTTATCCTAAAGTCCTTTTTCAAATTAGTAATAAATCGTAGTGAAGCTGTAAAGTTTGTGCACCCGAGATTTCTGGCTACGTCCAATGCCCAATGTTGTAAATGCCACTAATGAACGGCGCAACCGCATTCTCGCGCTTCATCGAATTTCGCCATTACACGCTCCTTGATGGTCTTGAACCGCAGTGTACGATTTCCTTTGAAAACTGTATTTCCTTCTCTTTTTTTGCCACGTAATCCAGTATGTTTTTAATATTGCTGTTAGAGTTCAGTTTAGCGTATCTTTTCAGAAGCTTGTCGTATGTGTCGAAACCTCTTACGTAATAATTATCGTACATGTTCTCCAGTGTGTTGTCATCAAACGCCGTAATGATACTTGCAACTTTAACCTTCTTCTTGGGAGACGGTTGGTATTCACTGTCACTGCTTCTATCGCCTCTTCCCGCACTTGCCGTAGCACTACCGTTTGCAATGAGTTGTTCGTCATTATCGTCCCTACCATCATCATTATGTGTTAGTGTTACAACAGTATCTGTTTCTAACTTATGCTCATATTTCTGCACTATAATAGATACCAGAAAACATGCGAATGATTCGTCTTCTACACGAATACCATCTTCGCGAAGAAGGGTTCTTCGTAACTTCATCTCAACCAATCGTAATACATTAGCAGGATTTATTACCAGTCGCCGAGCCATCTGACGCTTCAGTACACTAATGATGTCACAAAACGCAACTTCAGGGGCACACTGCACCGTCCCTACTGGTCCCGACTGGCGTACCGGCAGGTCAGTGTGCAATGCGGCATGGCATACGCAGAGGCCTCTAACGGACGACTGCAGAATTTTGCAGATGCGGGAGTATCACTAGTGCAATAAGAGACCTTTACATTATTTCTCACACGATTTTGGTGTATTTGTGTTTGTTCGAGCCCAAGTCCTTTCCTGGTTAGCCGAAATGTGAATCACTTCCTCTACATCTAACATTGTTTAGCGTAGTGGAGACACATCGCCAAAGGCGACATTAGCCTCAAGAACACCACTAGAGAGCATGAAGGAGCAAAATACGTGACAGTCCAACTACATTGGCCATACATCCACCTTTCTTTATTTTCTCCTACAAAGTACTAACGATAAAGTGATACTGGAAAAACATTTGCAGAGAAACGAAATTAAAGCTGGAAGGAGGGGCGAATATTTTTATTTATATTTGTCTGAAGAACTGTTTTAACACGTCATTTGCCATCACACAGTAATTCTACTCGCCAGGCAACCTTGAGTAAGAGGAAAGGGTATACTCTGGCTCAAGGAAGGCTGATATCACCTCTTTCCGATAGCTGTATTTCAGTAACTGCGCTTCTGGTGTCCTGAGGCAATTGTCCTTGTTATTTTCCAAGTCACTGACTTTCACACCCCTCTCCTCCCCATCAACATCATTATACTCTCAGCCAATCGCCAGGGACACTCCCTGTCCAAAAATATGGTCTTTAGTCCATCTCTCTGCTCCATAGTCAAAGGACCGTAATTAATTTCACACATAGGTCATAAAAATTGATTAGTTTGTAGGATAGGCCAAAATGTAGACGTAACTGCCTGATGAGTAAATGCTTCCATTCTTATTGAAAAAAGAAATGTCCAATGCAGTTTTAAACGCACATTGTGAATAATTAGCTCCTGACTTTAAGTGTAGGTGTGAATTTTCAGACTTTCCTGACAGATCTGTTGCAGCTGCTTTGCAGTCGCATTGCAGTTGCGTTGCAGCAGCGTCCAGCAGTGACAGCAGTGACTGGCAGCACCTGAAGATGTCGGCCAGTTGCATCAATGAAATCTTATGAGATTTACACAGCATGATCCAGCGGCAAGCCCAAGACGTGTATTTGTGTTAAGTGTAGGTCTTCATATTTCAACACATACAAAATTGTTACAATACATTAATCCCAACTCCTCCTTTTGAGCAATTGGATAAGTCTAGTGGTTTTGTTCGTTGTAGTGAGGAGATTGTAGATCAACAATACATGTCCTACCAACATTGCGTGTACATCATACAGACATTGCACACATGTCATACTGAGTTTTCAGGCACATCATACCAATGTTACAGGCACATTTTACTGACATCTCATGCATGGCTTGCCACCATAACATGCACGTCATACCAATATCTCATGCATGTCAACACATGACACTGCTGCTGTGTATCTGTCTGATGCATAAATGTTTCCAGTCTTGCAGATGTAACTGCACATAGTTAACAATTAGCTGCTGACATTAAGTGTAGGTCTTAAATTTCAACTCTTACAATTTTTATGACAAATTAATTCCAACCCCTTCTTTTGAGCTGTTATATCACTGTAGAAAAGGAGAAGAAATTAAAAATTTTCCTAAACTGACGCTAGCACAGTACCACGAAGTACCAGGCAGAGATGGTGACATAGGTATACAGCAGAAAGAAATAATCAGCGCTGTAAGTTGGTCGCAAACGTGAACATATATTGCTACACTAGGACCAAACCCCAAGCACAAGTTACACATTCAGCAAAACAACAACTGAGAATGACATTTTCGTTAGCTGTTGTTAGCTGAAGCAACAAGCACTACTTCAGATTCTACAAGACATTTCAGAGATTTGACAGTAAGGTGAAAAGCCTGTAACAAATTGTTAAGTAAGCAAAGTGGAATGTGGGGCTGCTGACCACTAGTAAAGAAGTGGGCCACATTCAGTCACAACAAACAGAGCCTCCCCTCATTACCTCTCGCCCGTCACCATAAATGCCACAGTTCTCCTGCTCAAAATTCAGCTGGTCGTAAGGATCTTCATTTTTCATACTGAAGCACTCAATTTGGTGATCATTATGGGGTTGTTACATCCATGTGCTACATGTTCCAGCACTTCTCAAGAACATACTGCTGGCCATTCCTGAAATGACAACATCCAAGCAACCACAAACTGCAACTTGTGGGATTCGCTTTGGCTACCACATTGCTGATGGGAAGACTGACGGTCTTGCAATACCACTATATTTCATGGTGCTTATCGCACTAACATCATCATCACTGTTGGCTGAGAGGTGCAAGCGCCTACCTGTATAGTGGGGACAGGATCAGCTGAGTATATAGCTTCTGACACTGTAGTACATCCCGATGGGTCATTGCAGATGACTCTCATCTTCCAAAGTCAGATTCGACGATGCTCTAAGACTGTCGGAGCAAATTCTCAAGCTATAGCATCGCCTGTGGATTGCCTAGTGGCAACCCGCAATACTTCAGCCAAATTGCTTGTGTAGCTGCCTAAGTGACCAGCCAGCCGAGCTGACAACTGGACTCAGTGGAAATTCAATGTGATACTGACAAAAGGCATCAGTCATGGCAGACAAGAAGACACAGAACTGTAAATCTGAATGAATAAATATTAATTTGCTAATCATTTTTATTGGCACTGAAAGATGTTCTACAGGTCAAGAAGAACCATTCCAACATCTTACAGGTGTCTTTTCTCAGCTCCCCTTCAGGGCAACTACATGAATCTATGAATCTAATTGTTAGTACCCTATAGTGAAGGGATCACGTTATTTTGTAAATAATAACAATGATACAACACTATATCTATAACCTTATTTATAATAAATTTTTGTGACCAATAATTTTCAACAATTTTTTTTGTTTTTGCTTTAAAAGGTGACATATATAATTATATTCAAATGAATAATTTATCACTTGTTTATACTTTCAAACAGGACTTATATACACATACCCAACAGTGAAATAGCACATTTTATTGTAATAATAATTCATTTGTACTATACAGATTTTTGTTAAACTAATACTATAAATAAAAATTATGTCATTCTATTATGACAGGGTGCCACAGCAGTCAGTTTCTAGTTATTTCAAAATGAAAACAGTCTTGGTTGTGAAATTATTTAACATCAATGATAATGCCCCAAAAGGATGAAACGCTTCATTGATATTAAATAATTTCGTAACCAAGACTGTTTTATTCTATAATAAATAGTAGCAGGCATGCAGGTACGATATATTTACAATGAAATTAATATTCTCTAAACAATATTTACAATGAATGTGAAATGGCTGAACTAGTAGCACCAGATGAAGAGAAACCACACACACACACACACACATGCAAATATATATATATAAAGTGTGCAGCTGTGGACGTAGTAGATGTGGCAGTAGACATGGAATATAAGCACACATAGGGTGAAGTCATTTGCACATGTGCATGCACATACCTATGACAAACAGTTCTTCCAGGTATCCTACATACAGTCGCATGCACTACCACTATGTTGCAAAAAAATTACACATCCACACACTCAATTACTCAACAAAACAGTGTGAGACTGGGAGAGCCCCAATCCCATCTGCACTCATGAAGTGTTTGTCACCATGATGCAACATGCTGACTTTCAGCTGCAGTGCAATTTGTACAACGTGACTTCATGCTCGAAAGACTACTAGGCAAACCATATGCAGAGCTCCAAAAATGTCCTCGAGCAGCTACTTCTTATAATCTTCAATCACAAGAGCCTTTGAACCCATCTGATGCACCAAATTTTGCATTGTTTTTATTGTAAACTTTCAATGTTTGAACATAAAACGTGTCTCCACATTATGAATCAATATTTTTATGCAATCAGAAATATACCACTTTTATAAACTATAATCGATATATAATTGTAAACCACATTTAAAAAATTATCATAATCTACCACATTATGGTGCACAACAGTAAATGCATCATATGACACAAAACAAAATATACAATAATTTCTGCAGGGTCTGTTGACTGTTCCTCAGTTATATAATTTACTATGGTAACTATAAATTTACTATAGTTACTACACACGTAGCACTGCACTGAGATACATTAATTATTTGCAGATATCACAGAGACCTTTGGTTTGATTTATCGAGGGGTCTTATCCTTTGCAGTTAATATTATTTCATGTACCGTATTTAACTTAGAGCCTACAGGTAAATATATGTTCCCAGCACTTCTTTAATGTAAGATAAGAGGTTAAACATTTCTCTCTACATAGTGGAACGTATAATTTTATTTTTCCCTGGTATCATGGCACCGTAAATTCTAAACGAATTTAAAAGTCCACAGACCATTAGATAAAGAACGACTTCTTCTGTCCACTTCATCAATTTCCTTATAATAGGATAGTACAAATGATACTGATCCACGCGATCGATTCCTTTCATATGGGCATTGTAGTGATTTACACACACAGACCTCAATACCTCACACCCGGTTCTTCTAATTTTCATTCCTGATATTTGAGACAGAAACGTCATGAAATGTTGATAGCATTCTGACATCCTAACTCTCGTTCCATATGAGAAATAAGTTACAATTTCCACAGAAAACTATTCCAACTTTCTTCATTATTGACGCTTTGGCTTTCAGAGTTATTAGTAAACTTCTGTTCGTTCTAATAACATCACAGACTCTGCTGTTGCTTTTCATAGTAACTCTGTGGTGGCGGTGCTGTTGTAAAAGTCATCCTGGTAGTTACCGTGACACATGCCAAGAAGAAGAGCAAGAGCTGAGAGAACAGATTCTTCCAGTTTCTTTCCTTCATCAGTGTAAATTTCCATATTGCAGATATAGCCTCTACCATTCTCGAATAACATCCGATACAGAATCAATACTGCAATTTTTCCAGGGCTGTTCATTCGAAACCTCAGGCGTCTTCTCCATGAACTCATCCCCTCATCCTAAGACAACGGTACCTTTGGTTTGTAAAGTGCCCTGAATTTACTGAGGAAACAATCGAGCACGTGTTGAACTTTGAAGAATCAACAAATCTATTGTTCGTGGCAGAATGTCAAAATCTGTTCAAATCTATTGCGACTCATAACCTGTGAAAATATTGTGGTAGCTATTAGAGAGTCTATTCAGTGATGATCTTTCAATCTATCTTTTCTTGTCTGCTCCACTGGAAGAGATACCCATGGAATTTCTTTATATATTTTGTGTTACAGGAAAGCACTTGAGTGCTTTATGTGACATTTTACGTTTCACTGAGATTTGATCACATAGGTGCACAACTATTTGACACCAAACGTCAGTCTAATCACAGAGCATACAGAGTAACAATACGTTATGGAAGTCTAATGATCCCAGGATGACGGTGAAACGGTTGCAAGTGTGGTTGAATGTCAGTTTCACGCCAATCATTGTTGACAAAATGAATCATTCACGCGAATAAAATTGCCTTTATGGTTGGTCAAGGAATCATGTGATGCCATTGCCAACTTATTCTTCTTTACAGGCCTAAAAATGTAACTATCGCTGGAACCTTGCTTAATTCCATACATACATTCTTTCATACAGTCATCTGGATCTTAGTTATCACCAAGAACATCTGAATATGGATCGGAAAGAGCCTCCGAAGGCATTTCAGAGTAGTTCATTTCCTTCCGTTTAGTGGATTGGGGCATCTCTAAGGGCAGGTGGAACTTGAAAATAGTAACTATGCTAAATAAGCAAAAAGTACACGGACACAACCACGTTTGCTATGTTGCCTACGGGTGTTCATACCTAACTCGGCGAAGTCTACAGGCAGCGTGCAGTCAGCACGACTTATCTCGCGATACGTCAGCAAACAAATGGTGCAGACGCACTGAACACGAGAAAACTCGGGATCCGTCAGAAACGTGTTAAAACCTGGCCTGGCGTTGTAATCTCTTGCGCCATAACACCCCTTTCACCGGTAAACTGAATGGATTTCACGGTGGTTTGTAATATTTTCCATGCTTTTCAGGGAAAACAGAATTACTCACTAATTTATTAAAATTCTTTTCAAAAACTTACGTCGTGAGACCCCTCTTTTTGGTATTTACATCAATTTACTCCTTCAGCCAGAGATACTGCTTGAAGGAGATGCGTGGGTGATTCTATTAAGTTTCATCATCAAACTGAGACAATGCTGAAGGTTTCTGTAGTGCAGAAAGTACCTCTGCTTATTCCCCAGCACTGTCATCAGCTTCATGACGGAACCTTATCAATGGGCTGGACGCTTCAAATACAGTAGAAACTCGCTGTGTGCGTCATGCAAATGGATTGGATATGCCATGTATGCCTCTAAGCCATATGGTTCCCAAGTAAAGGGTGTAGCTCAAAAAGGTAAATGGCATGTATTCCTCCCCGCTCACTCGTGGTATATTCACCTTTGCGTAGCTGCGTTCACATTGGCAAAATCCCCGAGAATCCCGTTTTCGTAGAAGATCAACATGTCAACTTCGGTCATCAATTCTACAATGAGACACAACTTTTTTTAGCATTGCGTCCCACGAAGACCCTGTGCGAAATAACAGAAGGCAGAATCCAGACTGCATGTGTCTATGCACAAACTCCGAAATTTCTCAAAAATGTTTGCAGGCAAGACTACGTCATTGTCTACGTACTATTTAGCAAAAAATGGTTCAAATGGCTCTGAGCACTATGGGACTCAACTTCTCAGGTCATTAGTCCCCTAGAACTTAGAACTAGTTAAACCTAATTAACCTAAGGACATCACACACATCCATGCCCGAGGCAGGATTCTAACCTGCGACCGTGGCAGTCTCGCGGTTCCAGACTGCAGCGTCTAGAACCGCACGGCCACTTCGGCCGGCATACTATTTAGCATATTTCCCTAAAAATAGGTGTTGAACTCCTTCCAAACATTCATTGCATGATCATATTCTGCATCCGTTATGGCACTGCCTGCAAGTTTATTGATGAATGCGGCTGTGTAAGGCAGCGTGATTTTGTTGAGTCTCTTGTTCGAAGTCAGGTGTTCATACGGAAAGGCCCTCCGTTTCGTCACAAACTGATACTCACCAACGTCAGGATATATAGCTCTAGTATAGGCATATCCTCCTTGTAGACTGTTTCAGCACACTCCTGAAGAGGCACTTGGATGTAACACAACGAATCCACGAAGCAGAGCGTTATTATTGGCCTGTTTCGCATGGAAAATGAGACGTAGTATTTTCACTGTCAGGATTGACGCCGAACCCATCACCTTTGAAATCGAAATCACTCAAGTGGTCAACGTAGTAGTGAACATAATATACACCCGATCTATGGAATAATACGGGTATGTGTCGTGGCAGTTGGTATTTAAAGTTGAATGTATTGTCAGTTGCACCATTACACTTCCACGTGATATGACAGGGGCGACAACTTGGAGTTCCCACTTCTCTATCCAATGGCAACCCACAAATATGGCAGTCAACAACCTGCTCGTATTACACTACTGGCCATTAAAATTGCTACACCACGAGGATGACGTGCTAGAGACGCGAAATTTAATCGACAGGAAGAAGATGCTGTGATACGCAAATGATTAGCTTTTCAGAGCATTCACACAAGGTTGGCGCCGGTGGCGACACCTACAACGTGCTGACATGAGGAAAGTTTCCAACCGATTTCTCATACACAAACAGCAGCTGACCGGCGTTGCCTGGTGAAACGTTGTTGTGATGCCTCGTGTAAGGAGGACAAATGCGTACCATCACATTTCCGACTTTGATAAAGATCGGATTATAACCTATCGCGACTGCGGTTTATCGTATTGCGACATTGCTGCTCGGTTTGGTCGAGATCCAATGAGTGTTAGCAGAATATGGAATCGGAGGGTTCAGGAGGGTAATACGGAACGCCATGCTGGATCCCAACGGCCTCCTGTCACTAGCAGTTGAGATGACAGGCATCTTATCCGCATGGCTGTAACGGATCGTACAGCCACGTCTTGATCCCTGAGTCAACAGATGGGGACGTTTGCAAGACAACTACCATCTGCACGAACAGTTCGACGACGTTTGCAGCAGCATGGACTATCAGCTTGGATACTATGGCTGTGGTTACCCTTGAGGTTGCATCACAGACAGGAGTACCTGCGATGGGGTACTCAACGGGGAACCTGGGTGCACTAATGGCACAACGTCATTTTTTCGGATGAATCCAGGTTCTGTTTACAGCATCATGATGGTCGCATCCGTGTTTGGCAACATCGCGGTGAACGCACATTGGAAGCGTGTATTCATCATCGCCATACTGGCGTATCAACCGGCGTGATGGTATCGGGCGTGATTGGTTACACGTCTTGGTCACCTCTTGTTCGCATTGACGGCACTTTGAACAGAGGAGGTTACATTTCAGATGTGTTACGACCCGTGGCTCTACCCTTCATTCGATCCCTGCGAAACCCTACATTTCAGCAGGATAATGCACGACCGCATGTTGCAGGTCCTGTACGGGTATTTCTGGATACAGAAAATGTTCGACTGCTGCTCTGGCCAGCACATTCTCCAGATATCTCACCAATTGTAAACGTCTGGTCAATGGTGACCGAGCAACTGGCTCGTCACAATACGCCAGTCACTACTCTTGGTGAACTGAGGTATTATGTTGAAGCTGCATGGGCAACTGTGCCTGTTCACTCTATCCGAGCTCTGTTTGACTCAATGCCCAGGCGTATCAAGGTCGCGATTACGGCCAGAGGTGGTTGTTCTGAGTACTGTTTTCTCAGGACCTATGCACCCAAATTGCGTGAAAATGTAATCACATGTCAGTTCTAGTACAATATATTTGGCTAATGAATACCCGTTTATCACCTGCATTTCTTCTTGCTGTAGCAATTTTAATGGCCAGTAGTGTAGGTGTCATTCTGCTTCTGTTTAGTCATGAGAAAGTTTTCGCTAGAAACATCATCCACAAGCAGCACGATTTTTCGAGCTCAGAGGGCAACCATCTCGCAGGATTAACCTCGACCTATATTCGAATTTAACCAGAGTTCTGCGAGAATACAACTTGATATGCTGCCGTAAATTGTACACGCAATTCAGTGAAAGGCAGTACGAGAGGCAGTGAGATCACTTTCACAATGCGCCACAGGAGCCAGTAAGCACTCAAAGTCAGCCTATACGACGAGAGGACTGCGCTCCTGCTGGTGGGCATCCTCGATCTTGAAGAACGTTTTATCCTTGGTAGGCAACCATAAGTTATCTGTAGCAGAAGAAAAAGTAATAATACTACTTATGTATCTGATTCTCCATGCGCAGTAGGACCGACGGCCCGTGAGTTTTGGGGTGACAATACTGATTTTTGCGATTGAATAATTTCATATAGCATGCATGCTCTTATTCCACTCATACATAGTATTCAGACCACCCAGAAAAATTAGAAGCACTATCTGCAAACGTAAATCATTATTTAAGAACTACGCACATACATATATAGAGATAAATACACTCCTGGAAATTGAAATAAGAACACCGTGAATTCATTGTCCCAGGAAGGGGAAACTTTATTGACACATTCCTGGGGTCAGATACATCACATGATCACACTGACAGAACCACAGGCACATAGACACAGGCAACAGAGCATGCACAATGTCGGCACTAGTACAGTGTATATCCACCTTTCGCAGCAATGCAGGCTGCTATTCTCCCATGGAGACGATCGTAGAGATGCTGGATGTAGTCCTGTGGAACGGCTTGCCATGCCATTTCCACCTGGCGCCTCAGTTGGACCAGCGTTCGTGCTGGACGTGCAGACCACGTGAGACGACGCTTCATCCAGTCCCAAACATGCTCAATGGGGGACAGATCCGGAGATCTTGTTGGCCAGGGTAGTTGACTTACACCTTCTAGAGCACGTTGGGTGGCACGGGATACATGTGGACGTGCATTGTCCTGTTGGAACAGCAAGTTCCCTTGCCGGTCTAGGAATGGTAGAACGATGGGTTCGATGACGGTTTGGATGTACCGTGCACTATTCAGTGTCCCCTCGACGATCACCAGTGGTGTACGGCCAGTGTAGGAGATCGCTCCCCACACCATGATGCCGGGTGTTGGCCCTGTGTGCCTCGGTCGTATGCAGTCCTGATTGTGGCGCTCACCTGCTCGGCGCCAAACACGCATACGACCATCATTGGCACCAAGGCAGAAGCGACTCTCATCGCTGAAGACGACATGTCTCCATTCGTCCCTCCATTCACGCCTGTCGCGACGCCACTGGAGGCGGGCTGCACGATGTTGGGGCGTGAGCGGAAGACGGCCTAACGGTGTGCGGGACCGTAGCCCAGCTTCATGGAGACGGTTGCGAATGGTCCTCGCCGATACCCCAGGAGCAACAGTCTCCCTAATTTGCTGGGAAGTGGCGGTGCGGTCCCCTACGGCACTGCGTAGGATCCTACAGTCTTGGCGTGCATCCGTGCGTCGCTGCGGTCCGGTCCCAGATCGACGGGCACGTGCACCTTCCGCCGACCACTGGCGACAACATCGATGTACTGTGGAGACCTCACGCCCCACGTGTTGAGCAATTCGGCGGTACGTCCACCCGGCCTCCCGCATGCCCACTATACGCCCTCGCTCAAAGTCCGTCAACTGCACATACGGTTCACGTCCACGCTGTCGCGGCATGCTACCAGTGTTAAAGACTGCGATGGAGCTCCGTATGCCACGGCAAACTGGCTGACACTGACGGCGGCGGTGCACAAATGCTGCGCAGCTAGCGCCATTCGACGGCCAACACCGCGGTTCCTGGTGTGTCCGCTGTCCCGTGCGTGTGAGCATTGCTTGTACAGCCCTCTCGCAGTGTCCGGAGCAAGTATGGTGGGTCTGACACACCGGTGTCAATGTGTTCTTTTTTCCATTTCCAGGAGTGTATATTTACTTACGTTCACCTTCCTGTGAATCATCCATTATGGGAGAGTAGTTGAGATACAGCTTTATCATTGCAGAGTAGTGACGGTATGATTACAATCCCCTGCGATGGTTGAGACGGAAAATAGGGTCAATGATGATCAAACTCAAACAGACAGGAGTCATTCAGCAGAACTTATTTATAGGCAGTGCCAACACTGTTTTTCCAACTTGTTGTTATAATAATGATGATGGTGCAACTGCCAGGTTGTGAATGTGGCCAGCGTGTGACTAGAAACTAAATAACATTTCACCACCATTCTTTAGCTGTGCTTGTGAACGTAAGCTACCGAGACATCAGTGTCCCATAAACATATGTAACATTAAGCCAACAGATCATGTGGTATACGACAAACATCAAATTTCACTTCAGTCACTTCGCTGTGCGTATGAGCAGAAATTGTCAAGTATTATAAACATATACTGTATATAACATTATTGTCAAGTATTATAAACATGTACTGTATATAATATTAAGTGGATCCTGTACTATACTGATGTGAAGCTGTCGGTGCATACCACGCATCATTTTCTGATACCTGACACACCATGTTTGCCCACTGCTGATGTAGTATGTGTGTGCTCAGCGCAATCGCCGTTTTCAAATAAATTAGTGTAGCGGGAAGAAGAGGGCCTGCATATCTCAGAATAACAGGGTACATAGTCAACACCTTTGTGAAAGCAACGAGTTGCTCTAGCATGTATTAGGTTTTCACTTTACCATGTGACAGTTTCCCCTATCATGTAATCATCACTTCAGTACGAATAAAGTTGTTAACTATCTGGAAAACCATTCAGTTATGCTCCAATATCTCTCGTCCACGAGATGATAATAATTCAGTGACACCACATTACCATACGAAACACCCCAGTAACCGATGACGCAACAACACAGTACCTGAAAACCAGCTAACATGCAGAGTGAGTTTTTTAATCGGAAAAATAATCCAGTATTATCCATACAGCACAAGCTTTACATTTCTTTCATCTTTAACATGGCAGAATTAAAGATATTATAGAGTGAAAATTGATGTTAACCATCCTCCAAACACATAATACTTCTCAACCTCTTGAAGCCTACTCCACTGCATCCCAATACTTGAAGGTACAGTCCACAATTAAAGTTGCAGTTTCAAAACTCTATAGGAAGAAAACCCCTGTTCAGAGTGACACCAAACTGTAGTACAATGTAATTGATGCAGGGGGATGAGTGATCCAAAAACAAATTAATGGAAATTTTACCAATAGGTGGCGCTGTACGCATCCTAATGTAAACATGGTCGACTACAAAGGAAGAATGAATTACTATCCATGCTATTCAAACTACATGACTGTACAAGTTCGGCCTCTACAACTGTGGATCTGTTAGTTAGGTAAGCTCATCCAACATGGCAAGGTCGGACCATATCGGATGGCTAGTATCGGCTTATAACTTTCCTGAGGCGAAAAACAGCATAACGATCAAAATGTCATTGATTTCTTATTTTCCTGTTGGCCAATAACAACATGAAAAGTAAAATTAAATCGATTTTTAATTGTCCTAAGGCCAAAAAACCGCATAAAAAGCAACGATGAAAATGGTTTCTAGTTATCATGAGATTAGTGCAAGACATGTTCAGTTGGTGTGCACCGCTTTCTGCCACAAGCTGAAATAGAGAAACAGCACATTCCGAAACAGATTGGAGCGTCTCAGGGGTTTCGTTCAGAATGCGTTGGACAATGTGTGCCTTCAGTTCGGCTATGTTCATAAATGAGCACTGAACACAACATCTTTCAGATATCCCCACAGACAGAAGTCATACGGGATAATATCTGATAATCTTGATGGCCAGGCTGTAGGGCCATGACGGCTGATATTTCTAGCATTTCCGAAATTCCTGTGCAACAGCCGCTTCACTGGCCCTGCAATTTGCGGTGGAGCGCCACCCTGCATTAAAATAATCCTACCCACACATCCATACTGTTGAGGGGTTTGAATACCTCTGATGCTAAAAAGACTCCCATAGCATTTTCCAGCGACGATACAGGTAACAGGACACACAGGACTCATCTCCTAGAAAAAGTACGGCCCTACGATAAACTATGACATCAACCAGCACAACACAGTCACTTTTGCAGAGTGAAATGATACCGGTTGATGTTTATGAGTATTTTCCGTTCCCGTATGCTGCTATTCTGATTATTGACATGTTCTTGGAACTAGGCTTCGTCTGTCCACAGAATGTGCCATGGCAATTCATTGACAGCTTTCATGGGAAGGAAACAGCTCCAGAGCGAACGTCTGTCTTGCTGGCAGGTCAGCAGAAAGCAGTTCCTGAACATGCGTGATTTCATACAGAGAGCAATGCTGGATGTTTCGTAGAATTTAGTATTTTATGCACCGTGTTCACAGGGATGTACAGCGTTCATGCAATTTCCATTGCACCGCACGTTTGCACACAACTGCTCTACTCTTCCCGCAATGCTGTGGCCACGTCGAATCAATTGCTTTCCTTCCTCTGCCACGTTCCGCTTCAAAAGAAAGCGTCTTTTTGATCTTAATCATTTTCTCCAGATCCTTAGCGGATATCAGACCAGTACCTTTTTTGAAACCCTTGGTGTCCGAAACATCCGTAGTTTTACTGGCGCACAGTCACCGTTCCTGTAAGGGAGCTTTACAAGCAGCGTGCGATCCTTCATGAGACAGTCATTTTGGGCCCCTCGTACGCAAACTGACGAATAGTCGTGTACGGTACGTCTGTTGGTTTAAATATCCTAAAGGTTACAGCGCCATGTATTAATCAATTTTATTTCTCTCTCTCTCTCTCTCTTTTTCATGACGTTTCGTCCTGTGCATTAATTTGCTGTTCAACTATGATGTCATTCTGGTTCTCCTTCCTCAGCGTTTTGAAGCTGGAACATTAATTATGGGCACCCTACAGACGGGTGTAAGAGCGGACTGATACAAAAGGACCACTTGTCTAAGCTCAAGCTGTAGAACGTATTTCCACACTGAATACAAATTAGAATGATCTTATCGGTCATGTTATATGTCGTGGAGACTGTTCGAAACCATGAACCTCCGGCAAAAAAAAAAAAAGAAAAAAAAAGTAATTTCATCAGAGCAGGGTGCTTACTCAAATATAGCTCCAGAAACAAATATGTCTTAATACTTCGAGGTACTGTACGACAGATGTAGTGGTGGACTGCTTTCGAACGAAAACGTACATGGAATTCTCAAACGCCAGAACACGGAATTGCATGGTGGCCATCACCAAGAAGGAGCTATGCGACATAAACGAATGTTGGTAGACGTGTTTCTACATCTGAAAGATGATATCTATTCAGATTTCGTTCCAGTCACATAAGTGGCGTAAGTTGCACCACAATGAGGGTCCAAATTAGGTTTGCTTTGTATACACCCTGCAATGATCATGAGCGTTAGTTACGCTTGAGATTGGACGTGGTTGGCTGATGTTAATCCAGAATGACGTAAGGGCGGCAAAGATGCTATTATCAGCATCTCACTGAGATAGGACGGGATCGTGTAATAGGGCTGCAAGAAGCTGAATGTTCCCTCTGCGATACTGCAGAAAGACTTGGCAGGAATGAAACCACTGCACATGACTGTAGGCAGCGTTGCTCACGAAAATGTACGGTCGCAAGAAGACAGGGCTCCAGACTGCCAAATATTTTGTAAATTTGTGGCAAGATCTTATGGGACCAAACTGCTTAGGTCATCGGTCCCTACACCCTACACCCTACTTAACCTAACTTAAACTACCTTACGCTAAGAACAACACACACACACCCATGCCCGACGGAGGACTCGAATCTCCGACGAGAGGAGCCGTTCGGATCGTAACAAGGCGCCTCTAGACCGCGCGGCTACCCCGCGCGGCCCGGACGGCCACGTGGCCCAGGGAAGAATATTGTGTTTGCCGTATGGCTCTGGCGCATCATACTCCATCTCCAGCAACAATCTGAGCAGCAGTCGGTACCACAATGACACAATTAACTGTTACAAGTCGAGTACTTCCAGGACAGCTCCGAGTCAGAAGTCTGTAGCATGCATTCAAAACGGTTCAAATGGCTCTGAGCACTATGGGACTTAACATCTGAGGTCATCAGTCCCCTAGAACTTAGAACTACTTAAACCTATCCAACCCAAGGACATCACACACATCCATGCCCGAGGCAGGATTCGAACCTGCGACCGTAGCGGTCGCGCGGTTCCAGACTGAAGCGCCTAGAACCGCTCGGCCACACCGGCCGGTCAGTATGCATTCAACTGACCCCAAACTACCGTTATTTGGGACTTGAGTGATTACGAGTGAGAGCTCATTCAAGGGCAGGGTGTACGTCTGTTGTATTTTCTGATGAAAGTTGATTCTGCCTTGGTACCAGTAACGACCGTGTATCTGTTACAAGAAGGCTAGTTGAGGGCCCGCAACTAACCTGTCATCATGCTAGACAGATTAGACCTATACTTAGAGTTATTGTCTGTGGTGCGATTTCGTATGACAGCAGGAGCACTCTCGTGGCCGTCCCGTGCATCTTGACTGCAAATTTGTACGTCAGTGTAATGATTCTAACTCTTGTGCTGTCATTCATGAACAGCAGTCCATGGGGCGCTTTCCAACAGAACAACGCTCGCGCGCTTACCACTATTGTAATCCCATATGCTCTAGAGAGTGTCAATATGTTGCCTTGGCCTGCCGCTTCAGTCCGGAAGCGTGCGACTGCTAGGGTCGCAGGTTCGAATCCTGCCTCAGGCATGGATGTGTGTGATGTCCTTAGGTTAGTTAGGTTTAAGTAGTTCTAAGTTCTAGGGGAATGGTGACCTCAGATGTTAAGTCCCATAGTGCTCAGAGCCATTTGAAGGTTGGCCTGATCAGTCACTAAAGCTGTCTCCAATCGAACACTCATGAGACATCATCGGACGACTATTCCAGTGTCATCCACAAACAACATTAACCGCCGTGTATTGACCGCCATGTGCAACAGCAAGTAACTCCATCCTACAGACTGACATCCGGCACATGTACGACACTGTGGGTGCACGTTTCCATGCCTATATTCAACGCTCTGGAAGTTAGGCTGGTTATTTATGTATCAGGAAAATGGTTCAAATGGCTCTGAGCACTATGGGACTTAACTTCTGAGGTCATCAGTCCCCTAGAACTTAGAACTACTAAAACCTAACTAACCTAAGGACATCACACACGTCCATGCCCGAGTCACGATTCGAACCTGCGACCGCAGCGGTCGCGCGGTTCCAGACTGTAGCGCCTAGAACTGCTCGACCATTCCGGCCGGCTATGTATCAGCATTTCACATTTATAGTAGTTATCTCGCACTTACATTAATCTGTGATCTTGCAACGTTAATCATGTAAATATGTTACATAGATAAATATATTCCCCAATTTAATTACTCTACATTAATTATATTTTTTGGTGCTATAATTTCATTTCCGTCAGTGTATACTGTAGCTGGTTATGTCAGTATCTCAGAGACAGTTGTACAATACATTTTACTAAATCTCTTGGAAATGATGAAAAAAGTGGTAAGGAAATTAAAGAGCCAACAAAGAGGCACCTTTCGATATCTGTTGACAATACCAGATTTTGTAAATTCCACAACAGCCACTGATGGCAAACATTTGTTCATTCAGTTAGCAGTTTCGATCATTCCGATTATCTTCAGATTGATTTAAATATAGAAATGTGCATGTGTTATAAAAATGTACGTAATAGTAGGCTATCAACTGTAATAAAAAGTATCGCAAAGTTAGCAAACATATCTATTTTCGTGGAGTTAACAGGTAAATCAATTAAAATATATAGCCATATGTAGCACTGTCACGTAGAATAAAAATATGATAAAGTAATAACCACACATGTCCAATCATGTTGGGTTGTTGCTTGCGAACTGCACTTACAACACCAGTGCAAACAGTAGATGGAATGTGGTTGCTAGATGCTCTTGGCTGCTGGTGTAAAACAAAGTTAAAAATCTACATTTTTCATAACATACGTACATTTTTGTATTTAGATCATCCTGAAGATGATCACAATGATCAAAATTGGTATTTGAATAAACAAATATTTCAGATCAGTGACTGTTGTGGTATTTACAAAATTTGATAATAGTGAATCGCTGTCGCTTTCAGAGTGACTGTATCACCCCTAATATTAACAGCATTCTCTACAATTAAATGGATTATAGTTTTTACGTAAGCACAATATTTCGTTTCATATACCTCGTATATGTTCCAACTGTGTGACTCTTATGTCCATTATACCGCTATACACAAACAGTAGCATCAGCACACTACTACAAAATGCATCAGGTTGCTGGGCACCTTTAGTATGATCATTTAGACAGACGGGTCTTAAAATTACCCACTTATACCAGTTCCAGAGTTCGCCCGGCGCTCAGCGTGTTTAACTCCAATGCGGAGTACTTGAGTCCTGTTCTCGATACTGACAAGCATTATCTCCTGGAACTGGCAGAACGCAGCCTCGAGATCCAATTGAGGAGCTACGAGAGTGAAAAGCAGCTGTCCAAAGTTCTGGGAAGCCGGGATAGCATCGCGCTGATCCCCACACCTCCGGACTGCAACCGCCATTATCAAAGAACGGCACGACGATCAGTCGGCACTAAATGGCGCATTAGAGTTGTAATGCAGAGCTGAATAACAGATCTTTTCCTGTACGTGGCAGAAGATTATTTGTTTGAAGATATGACATGCTTGTTACTGTGACGCACTTGGGATAAAATGTTCTTGATTTTGTAACTAAGTTAATAAAGAAGAGATCATTTCCACTTTTATTTTAGTCATCCATCTTCTGACTTGTTTGATGCTCCCCACCACGAATTCCTCTCCTGTGCCCACCTTTTCAACTCAGAATAGCACTTGCAACCTACGTCCTCGATTGAGGATGCAAGATGAATTCCAGTCTCTGTCTTTCTCTACATTTTTTTACCCTCTACAGTTCCCTCTAGTGCCATGGAAGTTATTCTCTGAGGTCTTAACAGATGTCATATTATCCTGTCCCTTCTTCTAGTGTTTTCCATGTATTCCTTTTGCTTGACGATTATGAGGAGAACCTCCTCATTCCTTAGCTTATCAGTCCACCTAATTTTCAACATTTCTCTGTAGCACCACGTCTCACATACTTCTATTTTATTCTGTTCCGGCTTTCCCACAGTCCATGTTTCATTACCTACAATGCTGTGCTCCAAACGCACCGTCTCATAAACTTCTTCCTCTTGGCCAGGAACGCCCGTTTTGCCGCTGCAAGTGTGCTTCTTATCTCCTCCTTGCTCCGTACGTCATGGGTTATTTGGCTGCATAGACAGCAGAATTCCTTAACTTCACATTACTGCTTCTTCTTATTAGTTTCGTCTTTATCCGATTTACTCTCAGTCCTTATTCTGTACTCATTAGACTGTTCACTCCATTCAGCAGTTCCTGTAACTCCTCTTCACTTTCAGTGAAGATAGCAATTTCATCAGTGAATCTTATCATAGGTATCGTTCCATGCTGAATTTTAATCCCACTCCTGAAGCGTTTTTTTTTAATTTCCGTCATTGCCTCTTAGATCTACAGATTGAACCGTAGGGGCGAAAGGTTACGTCTCCGTCTTACACCCGAGAACTTCGATCTTGGTCTGACACTCTTATTGTGTCCCTGTTGGTTATTGTACATACTGTATATTACCGGTCTTTCCCTACAGTCTACTATTACTTTTCGCAGAATTTTGAACGTTTTGCGTGATTTTACATTGTCAAATACTTTTTCCAGATCGACAAATACTACGAACTTTTCTTGATTTTTCTTCAGTATTTCTTCCATTATCAGCCGCAACGTCAGTACTGCTGCTCTGGTGCCTTTACCTTTCCTAAAGGCAAATTGTTCGTCATCTAACACATCCCCCATATATTGTTCTTGCCAGCAACTTGGATCCATGAGCTGTTAAACTGATTGTGCGATAATCCTCACTCTTTTCGGATCTTGCAATCTTTGGAATTGCGTGGATGATGTTTTCCTGAAGGTCAGATGGTACAGCCTATGTTGTAATAAATAAACTAAAAATTATTTGTCTTGCAAAGCACGATAGTAAAAAAAAGCATGGTTAGCACGTGAATGTGGCGTTACTCAACCAGGGGATATATGAAACGAGAGGACAAATGTAGAAGTTTTGTAAACATATCTGAATGTGATGCTGAAATGATGACGAAAAGGACAATGTGGTTTACGTGGCTCTTATTAAAACGAAGTGAATTTCCATGCCAGTTATTAAAGCTCAACATACAAAATTTCACTACGATTTTCATGACAACGAAGACTTTATAGCTTCCAATGGATGGTTTTCATTGTGGATATTTATCGGTGGAATTAGCCAAACGAGCACTGAAGGAGAAGCAACAAGATTACATGAAAATTAAATTAACGCCTTGAACTCAAAATTACAACAATTGAATGTCAACCTATACAAATTTCATTTAGAACTAGTAAACCAAATCACAGGATCCTCAGTACTATATGGATTCATAGAAAAAGTAAAATAATGCAAGGATCAGTTATGAGGAAGAAATAGGAGAAAGAGAACAGAAATTAAACAAATTACTGACACAAACATACCTGAAACTGAAACACATACACACAAAACACCCATTCCGTGCTCGTTTAATTAACTTAACCCTCACAAAACTAGAAAAGCAGTTAACTGAGCAAAGCGTCAAGCACAACATGTACAGTTCCATAACCCATAAGAAAATAAAAGATCTAAACATGGAGAGTAAGAACAACATACGGGAAAGCTAACAAAACCCGTTTATACAAAATAAGAACCTCTGATGAGAAAGTCATAAACAGTCTACACAGAAAACTGAAACATCACAACACTCTCAATACTAAAACTGACGGAAAGAACCTACTGGTCGTAATAACAGAGACAGAATTCAATGAAGAGACAAATATTCCTCGAAGAGCAACATAACCGTGCCAACTGCAGATGCAAAATGGAAATATGGAAAGAATTTGAAGGCGATCTTAAAAAGCAACATAAACACTTTCACACACAGGTAGATAAAAACAATGATGTGAAAGAATCATTAAGCACCGACCTCAAAAATCCTTCCACAAATCCACAAGCCTATAATTCCAGTCAGACCAGAAGCAATCTTTAAAAACTCCATCACACTTACGAGGGAGACATATGCATACATTTCTGCCAGTAACCTACACAAATATAAGAAGCCCTTAAAACACAGGAGACATAACAGAGAAAATGAAGAATATCAGTATCCTCCCCCAACAACAACACTTCCATTATCTGACATTACATACATTACATCCATTTACACACAAACATCTACAGCAGAAAGTATAAGTGCCATAGAACAATGCTCGAAATGCTAGAAAGCCCCAGAAATACAAGTACATGAGATCTCATCCTAATCAAACTTACCTAGTTTGCTTTCAACAATAACTATTTGCTACAAGAAGGGCTATCCATAGAATCTCCCTGCAGTGGAACTGTGAGCAACAATTTCTTGGATCACGTAGAGCTCTAAACAGTCAACAAGACTGTGAAAGAAAAATAGCACAAAACGATATACTGGAACCAATATGAAGGTGACATAATTTGTCTCATAGAGCAAACAATGTAGGACATAAGAGCTGCAAAATAACATAAACACAGTTCATGTACAAATACACTTCACAGTTGAAACAGCAGGGAACAACGAACTAAAATTTTTGGACCTTAGAGTAACAGGAAACAACAACCAATATGATTTTTCTATCTACAGAAAATCCATGACAACCAGCACACACATACACACGTTACACACGTTAAACAGACCTCTCATACACTAAAACTATATACACAACCAAATTATTATCAAACAGATTGCTATTGAAAATGCAACGCACACTATAAACAACCTCAATGATGACATAAAAACAAAAGGTGAGCATGGTGACCACAACCACAAATGCACAACTAAATAGTCTACAAAAACACAGAGCCAGAGAATATAGACGACGGAAGAAACCACATCACAACTGAAGAAAGAAACAAATACTACGTATTAACATAAATTAATACATACAGCTGGAAGCCTAGCGAAGAAGTAAGGGACACCAATAACATGGAGAACAAATAACATGACACAAAAAAGATTAATAATAGACAACAGAATCCCAGACCAATTCAGCAGTACAGGAGTAGACTAACTTACATGCAGTTTGTATTTGCTTGATCTCATTTAGATATGGGGGCAATCTTGACCAAAATGAAATACAAAAAAATGCCTCTGAGCACTATGGGACTTAACTTCTAAGGTCATCAGTCCCCTAGAACTTAGAACTACTTAAACCTAACTAACCTAAGGACGTCACACACATCCATGCCCGAGGCAGGATTCGAACCTGCGACCGTAGCAGTCGTGCGGTTCCAGACTGTAGCGCCTTTAACTGCTTGGCCACCACTGCCGGCAAAGTGAAATACAGATGTAAAGAGCTTCAGTAGGCAAGTTCGCTTGTTAGAATAAATCTAAGTTGCAAATACATCCCAATACATCTCTATCTCCATCATACATAATTGACACAATATATTGTACATATAGTGGAGATGCATTGAGAGCTATTTGTGTAGCATCTGATGACAGCAACCTAGTTTTTCTGAAAGCAGTTATCAAAAATAAAATTACAATTAGCGGTCTTGGCTGTGAAATTATTACCTCTACATGTCATATCGCATGCAACTCCTGTCAATCCACATGTTTAGGACAAACATGCTTTCCCAACAAGGTACACAGAACTTATGAGTGACAACACACCTTCCAATTTCTCTGTACACTTAACAAATGGAAACCACCACCCAAAAAATGTCGAAATTGGGCTACAAATTTTGATACACAGCAATAAGTGACACTATAAATCAATGTTAGGAGGAAGTTGTTACATTAAAACAGGCTGTAGCAGATGATAAAAAAGTATAAAATGAACGCACAGGTCCCTGAAATGCTTTGCTGCAAGCAAAAATGTAGTAAATGATCACACAGGAGTCTGAAAGCCCTCACTATTTACTACTTTAAAGAGGGTTTGCAGGCAGAAAACCAAAATATTTCGATTTGACACTTTACAAAACCTGTGCTTCAGTATTCTTCACTCTTCCTTGCAAAAAATAGTATATAACGTATCTTTGTGTGAGGTTTAGCAGTATTTTATAGTTATTTTTATTATATTACTTGCCTAGATCCAAAACTATACATAATTTGGGAATTGCCTCTCTTTACATGCGAGTATGAAACCTATAAGTGTGTAGTTGAATCAGATCCATATGAAAATGTGGAGCTAGAGAAACTGGAATTCAATGGGCATGCATTAAAGTGGATGGATACACACCTCATAAAATTAAAACAAACTTTTCGCACCGCCCCATTGTCAGACGGCAAGTCACTCAGTGGCTGACTGACTGATAAAATAATAGATCAGCATCAGAAGTATTATAATATGGCCATCAGTAGTAACTAAAATGATTTACAAAGTATAAGCAGTCCTGGTTCTCCTAGTAACTGATAACCACTAGTTACTCCTAGTACACCAAGGAACCCCAGTAACAGGACGGTCTCAAAGGTCAGTGACAAAGCTACCAAAAAGGGCAAACGGAAACGGATTAACGGATGTATCAATGTAGCAACCTGGAATATCAGGGGAATTTCCCCAAAGAATTATATTAACAAATATACTAAAAGACATGAATATCGATGCTGTAGCAATCACAGAAATGAAAATAAAAATGAGAATTAATAAACATACAGGTGATTACATTATGTTCTAAGTGGAGCCCAACAAAGCGAAAGATCAAGCAAAAGTATGCCGTTACTCCTGCATAAAGGATGGGGAAAAGTGATCGAAGATTGCACATACATAATAAAAAGAATTCTCACAATCAGAGTGAGAGAAGTTAAAGCCACCATTATAAGTATATATGCACCATAAAAAAGAAAAAAGCATGAGTCAAGAACCTTCTACAAAGAACTGCGAAAGAATCTAAACCAACACAGAGCTACTGTTCATATTATTGTAATGAATGATTTCAATGCCAGAATACGAAACAGCCCAGTAACGAATATTATAGACCTTTCTGGAGAACCAGTATGTAATGAAAATTTTAAAAAATACAAAGAGAATTTGTCAATTGCAATAATCTAAAAATAAGAATTTACTTTTTAAGGATGCACATAAGTATACTTTGTACGATAGATCAATAATTGACTCCAGTTTAGTAAATGATAAGATAGCTGGTGAAGTAAGTTATATAACAGTTTATAGAAGACAAGATATAGGATCACGTTATTTTTCTAGTAATCTCCAGAACAATTTTTGTTTATGCTGAAGGGAGGAAAATAACAAAACAAATAAGTAAGCAACAATATCTAAGAGTCTATCAAGTACTGTTGGTTGAAGAGGACATCATCAAGCATCTTTACCGAAACAGATTAAATAAAGAGCTATCAAACTTCCAGAACTATAGAAAAAATTAAAGAATGTGATATACAGACTAGCAGAAGAAGCTCACGGTAAAAAGAAAGAAATAAGAAAAATAAAGGGCCTAAAATTGGGAGTGGTTACATAAGAAAAGCTCTTAAACAAAAATAGAATGCATACATGAAATCATGAAGTAATTTCACAGCTGAAAATACTGCAGACCTATAACAAGAGATATAATATTACTATATGTGTAGTAAGAAAAGCACACAAAGAACATTGAGGTAGATTTATTTCTAACATCGACAGTGATATTATCAGCAGACAGGTAATGGCCTACAAGGTTTCAAAATATTTAAACACAAGAGAAAAAGGAAGATACAAATAAATAATATTGAAGAAGAATGATAGGTAAATTATTATAAACGATTACGATATGATGATACATCATATGAAAGCTGAGAAAGGATTAGCTGAAACACTGTCTACCTTTAACATCACTTAAAAACTGAAAAGCAACAGGAAGAGATGTCATTAATGATGAACTGCTAAAATATGGTTGAGTGACGCTATATCTGCGACTGCTACATCTCTCAAACGAATATTGGAAGTGGAAGACTATTCCCAAAGACTGGACGGTTGCTAGAGTGATATCAACTTCTAAAAAAGGAGACCAAAGCCTACGCAATAACTGCAGAGGAACAAGTTTACTGGACACAGAAAACTAGAAACATGCTAAGATTTTAAACACAAGACTGAAATACATAACGGTAGTAGCACTGCTCGAGTAACAAATGGGTTTCAGGAAAGGAAAAGCAAGGCTAGAAATTATAAGTGCCATGGAAGAAGAGACAGAGAAAGACACCAGCAACGACGGATACCATAACGAGTAATTTCGCCAAATATCTTAAAAGAAGAAGAAGAAGGAAAAGGTCTTGGCCGCATAATTTTACGAACTCTCAACTGGCAGAAAATCGATAGATACACTTTGCCTACCTGGACCTGAATGATGGTGTAAATTCCTGAAGGCTGAAGTTTCCGGAGTGTACATTGAATATGAGAGCTCTAATCCTGAATAAGTTGTGGAAGCCATCAAGCGAATCTGTAAAAACCTATTTACCCTGGTGCCCTCTACATGGGCAGACTCAGAATTCCAATGAGTTCTTCAATAACGTTATCTTGGAAAGGGGTGGAAATATTTTTTTGTAGGGTTAAATAGACAGAAATAGCGAGTTAATGATGCTGTATTATTATCTGATGATGGATACACGGAGAGAATAAGAGTTCTAGCCAATCTTAACAGTACCCTTTGCTGTCATACTGTAAAGAAGCTGAAATTATTAGACAAGTCGGGACATACCGAGACACAACGTGCAGCTGAGTTCACCTCCGAAGTAACAAGATCAACGAGAATCAGGCAGCTTTTAGAGAAGTAGTTTGTCCAAGAAAATGATGCTGACTATCCTTCTGAGTGCTTTTGAGACTTAATTAAAAATATGAGTGTGTTTTTGTCATTTTTCATATTTAAACCCGATTTTTATACTGTTTTTTACTTTATGTGCTATATATCAGAAACCGCTTGTGATGGGTACATGTAACTCTTTGACCTGTTTTATTGTAACATAATGTACCAACTGAATCTACTGAAGCACTCTCATGTTAGTGATTTTAAATTCAGGGATTCACCTATACAAATATCCACAATAAAATGGCATAAATTTAAAAAATATACATCTCTGATTCTTTTGTACCTTGTTTCTTAATTCTGCTTCTGTAGACATAAATAACATGAAAAAATTATCTGCAAAAATCTTAGAGCGTTATCTGCATTGGTTACAGAGATAAGGGTACATGAACATAGCTTATTGAACGTTGATCGCACAGGGCCTGCAAACTCCCCTTAAGAGAACTGCCACGTGACAGAGAATAAAAATAACACACACATTCACACTCACACACACACACACACACACACACACACACATGCATGATTATCCTCCCCGATACCGACCAATGTGTAATAAACAGAAGTCGTCTGAATTACTGCTGCAGCTTTCAAAATTCCTGAAATTCGCAATCCATCTTACGACACACGTGAACAGTCAGATGGTATATTATTTGACTTACTGCCAAAGTGATAGTTGCATTTTCCTATGATTTTTGGAGCAACTGACCAGGTAGTGTGTGTGAGCTCTACGACTGAATAAGATATAGCCTATACTATAATTAGTTAAAGAAGTGCCCTGACAGCTACGATGCACCTGGTGTGGCTGTTTTGCACGTCTACCTGAATCAATTATGTATTGCTATCTCAGTGTTTACACTACTATTGTTTTCACATGAAACATACACTCCAGCTGAATGCTAGCAACAACGCTGCGACTTGTCAGGGACCTTCTTCTTTCGCTGAACCTACTATGGTGCCCACCATAATTGTCGCACAATATCGCCGCAAATTTCAGTTTCACAACATAGAGGAATTTAAAGCCGTATTTTCATATTTGTTAATGACAGCCGCTCGTACCTTTGCAGATGAAATGCTACCTGCCGAAAAACTACAATAAGCATATGAATGACTTTACAGTAAAAAGTACTATATCATGATCCACACATGTATCTGGAATCAAACAGTAAAACATACAACATTTTTCATAATGTAATATATCAATGTTAATTTTTTAGTTTTGGAATAAAGAAAGTCACTGAAGATAGCTGTATTTCACTGAAACGAGTTTGGGAGAATAAAATCAAAAGTTTTTACATAAAGACACCATAGTCTCTACATAGTATACCATAACATTGCTTTATATATTTGTTGAAATTTTTCCTGCTTAGTTTCCCATCCCAGACCTCATTCTCGATTTACTGTGGTTAAGCCAGAACTTGGCGGTTAAACATGAATTCCGGGGCTTTATTGGGCTTCTGCTTTGTGTTTCTTATTGAGTACCGTGGACAGCAGTAATTCTGTAACAAATTTTAAACCGTTAGTTCATTGGATATATAAGTAGAGTCTGTTGCCATACCGATTTATTTTCCTGTATGTCGCATGGAGCAGGCAAAATCATTGTCCTAGTCATTAACTTTTCGTCCAAACTGTATTTTAAACCCGTCCTCCACTATTAGGTAGAGAGGATCATTCGATGTTGACCGGCTGCAGTCTCAATCTTTGCCCAATGGCGCCATTTAGATGCGCTATAGAGGGGTATGGGGGAGTAAAAGTGGTCTCCCAGTTGATGTCATTCAGGTTGGTTATCAACTGTCCTCAAGTGTCTCATGAGAGTGAGTGTACTCCATTCCAGGCCGCCATCAAGGAACAATCCCTGGTAGTTCCAGTAACTGAACCAAGATCGTCTATATGTGTATCACACGCAATATCCAGCTACGCAAATTTTCAAATTGTAGTTCCACTAAGGGATCATGATGATAATTTTACTTTCCAATACTTGCACGCTTTCATTTTAGTTACCTAAAACTACAACTTTTGTGCAACACTGTTTCACCCATTTTCAAGTTTAGAAAACAAAGACAGATAATATTTCTTGATTATTCTTTTTTTATTATAATTTTCTAAATAAGTTCGATTTGGTTTCAATCCTGGTGACAGCGGGGTAGAAGGAACAAATGAAGGTTATGTGAAACGGAACAAAACCTCAAACTGTGGAAGAACGTGGAAGGCAACCATTTGTCCTCCGGGTTCTGGTGCATCACAGATAACCTAAATCTGGCTGGCCAGACCGGAATTTGAACCACTGTGTTCTCCCGAATACGAGTGTGTCAGAGCCACAGCGCCACCTTGTTTGCTAACAGTGATGAAATGCTTGAACACTACAAGCATTTTACTTTAAAATGTTGTCAACAGTATGGAGGCAGAGGTTTCTGCAACCTTCCAGTTCCTTCTTTGGCATGTATTCTGCGATAACAATATCTTCAACAATGTTAATATATTTTCACTACGAGAAGCAAGAGTGGCAGTCCACCCTTCTTGGCCAATGGGTCTCTGAAATTTGGAGTAAGTAGCTCCTGCAACATCTCAACGTAGTTTGCGTTCTTTTATGCTCTTTGTAATGGAATAGTGAAGTCATTGTATTTCTACTTTTATAGAATATAAGAAGAACACTTGTACGAATTTTCTGCTCAGAGGTCGTATCACCTGCTACGAGTCTTTTGGGGTTGTCTACATTCAGGTTCTTTAACGAAAGAATACAGCAGAAATTATGTAGTGCTGTTTATACATCTACAACTATATCTACATCTATACTCTGCAAATCACACTTAAGTACTTTGTAGAAGGTTCATCGAACCACCTTCATAATAATTCTCTTTTATTCAACTCTCGAACACCTTTTGTGTAAGATGCAAAACATATAGTAATCGATTCAAATAGTAATTTACAACAACTAATTAACTTATTATCACGAATCACAGCTGACACCACTCCATTTATTTTCTTCTGCAGTTATTTTCTTATTCAAAGTTATTGGTGGCTTGTTTCAAACACAATGTGCATTCTGAAATCATTACCCATGTCTTAATACATCATGTCTTAATACATATCAGTGCACATCACCTCGTAAACTTAATTATGTGAAACGAATAATATGAGCAATTTGTAAATTCAAGAATTGAAGAGGACATTGTACAAAGATTAGTAAAAGTATCTGCACATAATAGTCGAGGACTATGAAACAGTGCAGTGTTTTGAAAATTACTGATTAACAGTTTCTAATAATAACTTCTGTGGTTTGATAGTCCAGCTTTCAAAATATTTTTCATTTCATTCGTCTCTGGATTTTGCAATTTCATTCCGAACAACTACTGCTTATAAAGTCTTTCATGTGACGCCAAGTGTCGGATGGAAAGCGGTAGTTTGTGTCAAGTTTCAATAATATGATTTTTAAAGCGGAATTTTACGCGTTCATTCGACAGAACGATCACAGACTAGTCTAGTGGGATATTCCTTTTATCGATATGCGTTCACAGGAGCAGTAACACACGAAGAATAACCAGTAGTACAACAGCGACAGCACTGCTCTGGTCTGCACTGATTGTTACCGCCATACACTAGAAGCGCTGCTCAGTGGCTGCTGGAGTACTGGTTATTCTTCCTGTTCTGCTGTCCCTGTTAATACATACCGACAGTACGAATATCGCACTACACTGATCTGTGACAGCTCTATAGACTGGGAATGTGAAATTCCAGCTTAAAAATAATTTTGTTTGTAACAGGAAACAAACCAACGCTTTCCGTCCACACTGCAAGCCGCCTGAAAGACGAAATGAGCAGTATTTGTGTGGTCTGATTCTAGCTACACACTGAAGTAACAGTGAAAATATCTGCCGAAAAACGAAAGACTCTTAGGAGAGACATCACATACGAGGGTGAATCAAATGAAAACCTTAAATATTTTTTAAATATTATTTATTGTGCAGAAGTAGAAGAAAGGTGTATCACTTTTCAACATAATCTCCCCTGCATAAACTCCTTTACAAAAAAATTCTTTTGGTAGTCCGCGCAACCACTCATGCACCTTGTGGCGTACCTCTTCGTCAGAACGGAACTTCTTTCCTCCCATTGCGTCTCTGAGTGGTCCAAACATATGGAAATCACTTGGGGCAAGGTCTGGTGAGTATGGTGGATGAGGAAGACACTCAAAATGCAGGTCTGTAATTGTTGCAACTGTTGTACTTGCGGTGTGGGGCCTTACATTGCCACGTTGCAAAAGGACACCTGCTGACAGCAATCCACGTCGCTTTGATTTGATTGCAGGTTGCAGACGAATTTTTAGGAGATCTGTGTATGAAGCACTGGTGACAGTGATCCCTCTAGGCATGTAATGCTCCAAAATCAGGCCGTTTTCGTCCCAAAAGAGAGTCAGCATAACCTTCCCTGCTCATGGTTCTGTTCGAAACTTCTGTGGATTTGGTGATGAGGACTGGCACCATTCCTTGCTCGCTCTTTTCGTTTTCAGGAGTCGGCTGCCGTGGCACCCATCTTGCAGACACTTTGTGAAACTAGAGCTCATCATGCACAATGTGGTGTGCTGACCCATGACTAATCTGTAAACACGCTGCAATGTCATTCAGTGTCACTAGGCGGTTTTCCTTCACTATGGCTTCAACTGCTGCAATGTTCTGTGGAGTCACAACTCGTTGTGCCTTACCTGGACGAGCAGCATCTTCCACTGAAGTTACACCATTTGCGAACTTCCCACTCCATTCGTAGACTTGCAGCTGTGACAAACATGCATCACCGTACTGAACCTTCAATCGTCGATGAATTTCAGTAGGTTTCACACCTTCACTGCTCAAAAACCGAATAACAGAACGCTGTTCTTCCCTGCTGCAAGTCACAAGTGGAGCGGCCATCTTTATACTGATACTGCGACGGTACATGTGCATCTGCACTATGCTGCCACCTACAGGTCATTCTGCACGCTGTTTGTAGCACGCTTACCAACTTACAGGATAACGGCGCGAAATTTCGATTTGTTATTACAAATTTAAGGTTTTCATTTGACTCACCCTCGTATTTGTTACTAATTTTTTAAAAATTGCACTGTATTAATTGCCATTGATGATTATATTTACAACACCCTATTAATACATATACGAAGCCCTCTGAATATATGAGCAGTTCATATTATTCATTTCATGTATGTATCTTCACGAGATGATCTGCTCTAATCTGTATAATGGTTGGAAAATGGACATAGTGTAGGAAATATGTCAGCAATAAATTTTAGAAGTAAAAAAATTACGACAGAAGAAAATAGAGCGATGTCAGTTCTGATTATTGTTATAAACTGTTTAAACTGATTGTCATTTATTCCGTATCTTGTACAAAATTTAAAATAGTAATACATAATTACTGCTACTGCCCTTCCTTAAAGAAGTTGAGTGAAGACACCCTCAAAGCAATGGCGATAAGTGATACGAGATCTGGAGAGAAAATTTCTGAACTGTTATCTTCTTAAATTCTATAAAAACCAAAAATACAATGATTCATTATTCCATTACAGGAAGTTGATGATATAAACAACACAAATTGCGTTAAGATGCAGCAAAGGAGATTTATTCCTAATTTCCGAGAAACATTAAAGAGAAATTTGTTACTTCTGTTGCAGTGGTGCAGTCAGGAAAAAGTAGTTTTTAACACCATTCTCTGAGATAACTGTATGGTTGCATTCGTAGAATTTAGCTGTCTGATGTAAACTGTGATGTATTTTGTTGTGAATTCTGACAAATTCCATCTTTAAAGCTCGTTATGCTGCGTATTGCAGCTTTTCGACAGGGCTTTCCAATAAATGAAACACAAAATTGCTCACGATTCAGCTACTATATTACTTCATGAAAATTCAACTGATTAAGAATAAAGTATGACACAAAAATGAACATTGTGTTTGAAAACAGTCATAAATAAATTTCATTATGAACGTAGCAGCAAATAGTCTTTCATTCAATGTCGAGCAAGTAGCTTCTGAAATGGTTCAGTGATCTTGACGCCAGAAATGTCTGAACTCTTACTGAACGTTTATTTGCAATAGTAATGTGTGTTAGTATGGATTATCATATCGTTTACTTGAAAAGAAGGGAAATTCGAAACAAAAGCTGAGTTTGTACAGAACAATGTTTTCAATGTCTATTGCGTAAGGTGAATGTAATTCTCAGAACAGTTTTAAATCATATCGGATATTAAAGTTATTATTTGTAATTTTTCACTTCTCTTCGGCAATCGCTATTGTACTGAAAAATTAAATAAAAATAAATTTCGTACAAACATACACTGTCGACGTCTTAAAATATGCATTGGCAAAAGTGTTCCGCAGCGTTAAGAATGGTAGAACAGCATGGTGGTATTCCCCTCCCCCCCCCCCCCCTCCCACCCCCGCTCTCAGAATTTTCGACTGGAGGAATTTGTCACACTGGAGGGTTTAATGGAATTCCTTTAGCTGGGGTATTAAGTGAGCCGCAGATTGGAGATGGAGTGGCAGAAATTCGAAACGACGAGAGACGGGCGAGAAAATTGAACCCGTGATCCGTGGGTGGAGTGCACTCCAGCTGCTCTCAGAGATGCCTGTAATTGATCGCTTGCGTCACTGGAAGATCAGATTTGATGCTAAATATTATCTGATTCTCGCGGAGTACGTGTGATTACTTTTCGATTCCCATCATTATGGGACTTACACACAGACCCTTCTATTAGCGCACACAACTGAGAAATTATGTAGGTCGTTTCGTGCTTATTTCTATGATAATTGCAACATATCAAAAAAATAAGCAACATGCCAATACTGCTGAGTGGAGTGCACCGCCCCTACAACCCCACTATTCGTTAATAGTTTATCTAGCAGGCATAAGAGGGCGATACCGTCATTCCATTATACGTTTTTCATGTGTTAGGTCTTTGTATCTAGTTACAGCTGCATTTTGCTTCACTCCATAGTTTTCGTGTCGATTTTTGACATGTTTGTCAAGCTTAATTTAACATTTATTGAAAATGATATGGATTCGACTATCAAAATTAATTGTTGTGAAAATGTGGTGCAACTAAATTGCTTGTTTATCTGTGTATTACGTACATCATGTAACTTTATATTTGTTATTATAATTTTATCAGGCATCTGAAGATGAGCAGAGCCCGAAAGACGGAATGAGAGTAAAAGATTCTAGTACCTGTTTTTCCGCGATCATCCACATTTGAATTCTCACAGTTTTGGCAACTGACAATCTCTATTACTTTGAAACACTTCACCACTTTAAAGTAATAGTATTATATTACAATATTATTACTTCCTCGTTTAAGATTCGCTTGGAGAATATTGGTTAAGTTTTGTAACACAACTACTTGTGATATCCAAACTGTAGGGATAAGGTTATTTTATATAAAGGAAACAAATGAGTGCGTCATTGAAACGAAATAGGAACTTAGAATATACTACAATTTTGCAGGAAATAAAGAAATAATTCTCTGTGCTTATTCGTCCATACTAAACTTGAAAATATCTAACTGAACTAGTTCGGTTGGTAGGAAGCGCAGTGCTGTAAATGCTACAAGTACCACTATCGTATTTGTGTTATCATTAATTATTGTTGTCGTGCAACACTTAGATTTACAACAAATAATTTTCGGCTCTTACCCTTGAAGAAGTACAAGGCGTGTTTTTAAGTAAGTACCGTTTTGAAATTAAAAAAAGACGTGCTAAGATATCTCAATAATTTTATTTTTACATGAAAGCCTGTACCTTAATCTACTTTTCTACATAATTTCCGTCAATATTGAGGCACTTGTCGTAACGTTGTACCAATATTTGAATACCCTCCTTGTAGAAGCCTGCTGCCTGACTTGTTAACCACTGCAGCACCACCGTTTTGACTTCGTAATCGTCTTGAAGAAGCTGACTGCCCAGGTGTTTCTTCAAGTGCAGGAAGAGATGGTAGTCCCTGGCGCAAGATCGGGGCTGTACGGAGGATGACCTAGAGTTTCTCATCGGGAAGATGTGATGAGATCTTTGGTCTGATTCGCCACATGCGGACGGGCATTGTCTTGCGGCAAAACGATGCCATTGCTCAACTTTCCACGTCTTTTGTTTTGAATTGAACGGCACAGATTGTGCAATGTCTTACAGTAAGCTGCTGCATTGATTGTCTTATTACGAAGCAGAAATTCCACAAGAAATGCTCCTTTTCTGTCCCAAAAAACAGTGCACATGATTTTCCGGGCAGAAATTGTTTGCTTGATCTTCACTTTACTGTCTGAATCTAAATGCTGCCATTCCATGGACTGTTGCTTTGATTCTGGTGTGACATCGGCCACCCATGTTTCATCGCCCATAACAATTTGGCTTAAGAAATCATCACCGTCGTTGTGGTACCACTCAAGGAAAGTCAACGCACTGTTTAAACGTTTGGTTTTGTGCACATCCGACAACATTTTCGGTACCCAACGTGCGCACAATTTTCTACCGAAAAGTGCACGGTCACAATGCCATACAAAACACTACGAGAAACAGGAAAGTCATCCCGCAAGGAGGAAATCGCAAAGCGTCTGTTTTCTCTCACCTTATTGCCCACTTCCTGCACCACTCCGTTGTTCATCATGCACATTTGTGCGGCCATCTTTAAATGCTCTCACCCACTTTCTTACCATTCCATCACTCATAATGTTTTCGCCGTAAACTGCACAGATCTCACGATGAATATGGATCGCTTTTAGGCCTTTAGCACTTCATCTTATAACAGCCCATACTTCACAGTCGGCGGGACTCAAGATTATCGGAGGAATCTTAAACACTCAGTACACAACGTAAACAAGGAAGAATCAGACTGTAATGGTGTCTATGCGTAGACAACAGATGTAGGTACCCAGTGCGCATGCGCAGAACGCCGACCGCAGCGCTGCGGCCGCGGTGTGGCAAAACGGTACTTACTTAAAAAACTCGCCTCGTACAAACGAATCACTTATTTAACACAATGGGATAAATTGTACGAGCGAATGTCAAATTGAAAAGTCATCGCAACAGAGAATCAATACAGAATCGTAATTTAAAAATGTACTCGTGTCGCAACTGTACAACTACAAACAGTAATAAAAATGACCGATATTTACAAGTTAATCAATGAAGGTGACTACTCGAAAACGTGTTGGTTATAATCAAAAATTTTTCAGCATCACGCTCTCTTAATTATAACTTGTTGATTTTCTGTTATTTGTTTGCTACTTCTGACATAGGATCTTACCGACCTCCTGTTATATCTGTAATTATGTCATAATGTTAAGCTATTGTGCTTACATACTACACTTTAAAAAATCCAAATAAACTATGTAAAGGGTAAATTTTGTTACGAAAATGTGTTAGTATACACAGAGGTGGAAAAGGTGACATGTACATTTACGGATGGCGGTAATATAGGGTACAGAAGGTATAAAACAGCAGCGCATTGCCGAAGCTGTCTTTTGTACTCAGGTGATTCAAGTGAAGCGGGTTCCTACGTGATTATGGCCGCACAACGGAAATTAACAGACTTTAAACGCAGAATGGTAATACAGGCTAGGCGCGTCTGACATTCCATTTCGTAAATCGTTAGGGAACTCGATATTCCGAGATCCACAGCGTCAAGAGCGTGCCGAGAATACCAAATTTCAGGCATTACCTCTCACCACGGACAACACAGTGGCCGACGGCCTTCCCTTAAAGACAGAGAGCTGCAGCGTTTGCGTATAGTTGTTGGTGCTAACACACAAGCAACACTGCGTGAAACAACCGCAGAAATCTATGTGGGACGTACGACGAAAATATCTTGTGGGATAGAGCGGCGTAATTGATTATTAATGGGCTACGACGGCAGACGACCTACATGAGTGCCTTTCCTACCAGGACGACGTCGCCTGCACCGCCTCTCCTGTGCTCTGACCATATTGGCTGGCGCCTAGACGACTGGAAAACCGTGACCAGGTCAGATGAATCCCGATTTCAGCTGGTAAGAGTTAATGGCAGGGTTCGAATGTATCGTAGACTCCACGGAGCCATGGACCCAAGTGTAAACAAGACACTGTCAAGCTGGTGGTTGCTCCATAATGGCATGGGCTGAGTTTACATGGAGTGAACTGGGTCATCTGCTCCAATTGAACCGTACATTGAGTGGAAATGGTTATGTCCGACTACTTGCAGATCATTTGCGGCCATTCGTGGGCTTCACATCCCCAAACAACGACGGAAATTTTATGGATGATAGACCACCATCTCAGCGGGCCACAATTCTTCACAACTGGTTTGAATAACATTCTGGACTACTCTAGCGAATGATCTGACCTCCCGCATCGCCCGACACGAATACCACCGAACATTTATGGGACAAAAACAAGAGGTCAGTTCGTGCACAAGATCCTGCATCGGCAACACTTTCGCAGTTACGGGCGGCTACAGAGGCAGCATGGCTCAATATGTGTGCAAGGGAGTTCCAACGACTTGTTGAGTCCATATCACGATGGGCTTGCTGCACTACGCCGGGCAAAAGGAGGTCTAAGACGATATTAGGAGGTATGCCATGTCTTCTGTCGTCTTAGTGTGTTGTGTCTGAGAATTACGATATAGGCTGTAACCTAGGTGAGTACGTTTCCAGTGATTCCTACTTTTGAATAAAAAATGGTTCAAATGGCTCTAGGCACTATGAGACTTAACATCTGAGGTCATCAGTCCCCTAGACTTAGTGCTATTTAAACCTAACTAAGCTAAGGACATCACACACATCCATGCCCTAGGCTGGATTCGAACCTGCAACCGTAGCAGCAGCGCTGTTCTGGACAGAAGATCCTAGAACGGCTCGGCCACAGCGGCTGGCTTACTTTTGAATAATTGTGCTAAATTTGTTCTCGAGTGTTAGCACTCTGTAACATTTAGAGATGCTACAGGCTGGACATCGGGAATGTTCCAATCACGCCATGGCTGGTTCTCGGTCTCACTCACTCGTGTAGAGGAATGTGGAACAAGGGAGTTAGATCGAAAAGTCCAAAAGAGTGGTTAGAATATTCGGCTGGAAAACAAGGTCACTTAAAAAGGAAAAGGGCGTTTTGGTAATTGTGTCGAATGTGAAAAATATACTGTCTAGTCACATTAATTTGGCCACCGCCATGTTCGAAGTCAACGAGCAATAACCACTTACAGACGGAAGATGGCAGCACTAGCAGTGGAGGGTGTATAAAACGTGCCTGTAAGTCGCGGAGAACAGTGCAGTCGTTGGTGTAATACCTTAACGGGGCGAGTTACCTGACGTCCAAAATGGCATTATCATTGGATTTCGGGGCAAGACTGGAGTCCTTTCCGTAATGGCTGTTTGGAAAACTGTCGACTTTCCGCCACGATTAAAGTACACTGTGCATGGCAAAATGACGTTATCCAAAACTGACACCATCGGCTATACATGACAGGGGTGAATGACTGCTGCGGAGATGTGTACGGGCGAATAGATGTGCAACTGTTGAGCAACTGACTCTCCTGATCAACCAAGGAGCTACCAACAGTGTGTCCTCAGCTACCGCTCAGGGAACGTTGCTGCTTATGTTCCTCCACAGCTTGTGCCTGTCTCATGCACCCACTGTGACTGCTGTTCATCAGCGACGAAGGCTGGAATTTACACACCAGTATCACAACTGGACGTCTGCTGAGTGGCAACAGGTGGCTTTTTTAGGTGAATAACCCCATAGCACTGAAAGACCTGAGTCGAAACAAGGCCCCGGGAGTAGACAACATTCCATTAGAACTACTGACGGCCGTGGGAGAGCCAGTCCTGACGAAACTCTACCACCTGGTGAGCAAGATGTATGAGACAGGCGAAATTCCCTCAGACTTCAAGAAGAATATAATAATTCCAATCCCAAAGAAAGTAGGTGTTGACAGATGTGAAAATTACCGAACTATCGGTTTAATAAGTCACAGCTGCAAAATACTAACGCCAATTCATTACAGACGAATGGAAAAACTGATAGAAGCCGACCTCGGGGAAGATCAGTTTGGATTCCGTAGAAATGTTGGAACACGTGAGGCAATACTGACCCTACTACTTATCTTAGAAGAAAGATTAAGGAAAGGCAAACCTACGTTTCTAGCATTTGTAGACTTAGAGAAAGCTTTTGACAATGTTGACTGGAATACTCTCTTTCAAATTCTAAAGGTGGCAGGGGTAAAATACAGGGAGCGAAAGGCTATCTACAATTTGTACAGAAACCAGATGGCAGTTATAAGAGTCAAGGGGCATGAAAGGGAAGCAGTGGTTTAGGAGGGAGTGAGACAGGGTTGTAGCCTATCCCCAATGTTGTTCAATCTGTATATTGAGCAAGCAGTAAAGGAAACAAAAGAAAAGTTCGGAGTAAGTATTAAAATTCATGGAGAAGAAATAAAAACTTTGAGGTTCGCCGATGACATTGTAATTCTGCCATAGACAGCAAAGGACTTGGAAGAGCAGCTGAACGGAATGGACAGTGTCTTGAAAGGAGGGTATAAGATGAACATCAACAAAAGCAAAACGAGGATAATGCAATGTAGTCGAATTAAGTCGGGTGATGCTGAGGGAATTAGATTAGGAAATGAGACACTTAAAGTAGTAAAGGAGTTTTGCTATTTGGGGAGCAAAATAACTGACGATGGTCGAAGTAGAGAGGATATAAAATGTAGACTGGCAATGGCAAGGAAAGCGTTTCAGAAGAAGAAAAATTTGTTAACATCGAGTATAGATTTAAATGTCAGGAAGTCGTTTCTGAAAGTATTTGTATGGAGTGTAGCCATGTATGGAAGTGAAACGTGGACGATAAATAGTTTAGACGAGAAGAGAATAGAAGCTTTTGAAATGTGGTGCTACAGAAGAATGCTGACAATTAGATGAGTAGATCACGTAACTAATGAGGAAGCATTGTATAGGATTGGGAAGAAGAAAAGTTTGTGGCACAACTTGACTAGAAGAAGGGATCGGTTGATAGGACATGTTCTGAGGCATCAAGGGATCACCAATTTAGTATTGGGGGGCAGCGTGGAGGGTAAAAATCGTAGAGGGACACCAAGAGATGAATACACTAAGCAGATTCAGAAGGACGTAGGTTGCAGTAGGTACTGGGAGATGAAAAAGCTTGCACAGGATAGAGTAGCATGGAGAGCTGCATCAAACAACAACAACAACCTTATATGCTCTGTCTGGAATATGGCCATTGGGGTGTACGGCTTGATACGACGTGATACTTATGAAAGCAAACACCTTGCAACCTTACAGCAGTCGTCGAAAGGGTTCAGGCTGGATGGCAATTCCTGGGTGATCCCCCCATTGGTTGGCACAGTGCATCAGTACATGTATTTGCCATTCCTTGTGAACTATGTCCGCAGTGTGTCACACAGCCCTGAGTTTTACGTGTGTGATTCTAAAAGTTCCAGGATGAAATTAACGAACTCCCCTGGGTACCAAACTCTCCTGACTTAAATCCAATCGTAGATCCTCAGTCGAGAAGCATAGCTCAGCTGGCCACGGCACTGGAGTCAGCATGACACTACATCCCTGTCGATATCTGTCAGAACCTCAATGAGACGTCTGGCAGCAGTCCGCGATGCAGAAGTTGGTTATGCGTACTTTTGGCAAGTGGTCACATTTATATAACTGATGTGTATATCGTAAAGAAAAGTGACACAAAATGTACAGTACAGCATAGTCGTCAACTGTGTCTATGCACAAAACGTCATGACCCGCACAAGGGCTATAAATTGGTTTAAAACCATTCAAGTATACGAGACGACGTCACACAGCCAATGGAAGGACTTCCCGTTGGCAGGCAACTGACAAGCGCGCTTTAGAGAAAGAGAACGCTGAGCAGTGCACGGCTGGCGGTCATGCCGTTTGTTGCTCGTATTCTTCTTGTTGTGATTCCGTCGACTCTTTTTTTCTTTTTAATTCGATTTCCTGGTGTCAGTAGGTTGCTTGTTTGCTGCCCTTGAGTGGCAGCAACAGCCCTTATCGATATGCGCAATGTCGTTCCATCTCTGGAGCGACCACTAGTATTTCCGGGCCGTCGTCTGTGTGAGTTGAGTCCGTACGCAGCAGCAATGAATTCGGGGACGGAGCGCCAGTGTGGTGCGGACTGCCAGTGCTCGCCGGCCGCTGGCGACACACATGAACTGTCCAACGGAAGGACATTGGAGCAGGACGACCGTTGGTCGGTCGTTCGCTTGGTCGTCTCATCGGGGACGAGTATTTGGTCTTTTGACCGTTTCTGAGCCTCGTCACTTGGTCATCTTGCCGGATGAGTGTCGGTCCCTTCATTGGGCAGAGATGTCGTGGCCAAAGCTCAAGAGTTACCTCTGCATGGATGGGTCCGAGCCATGGTGGCAGGGTCGCCGTGTCTCCCAGTTCCGAACGGACATGGAGTTGAGTCGGGCTGGAGCTACAGTCAGCTTCGGACAGCCCGACCGTCGCCAACACAAGTAACTTGAGTGGGAACGACCTGAGTTGGTCGTTCGGTCGGTCGTCTCACCGAACGACGTGTATTTGGTCGCCGACAGCTTGTGGAAGCTCTCTGTGTGTCGATTCGTCCTTGTTGTTCCACAGTTATTGCTTTAACGATTGTTCGAGTTCTTGTGTAAGTGTGTTTACGTGGAACGGTATGTAGCTTCTGTGATTTTCGCTGAGCAGATGAATGCTGCCTGCGTACTGGAATAGGTAGTTGGTCGGTTGCGACAGAAGGAATTGATTAGGTTGATGGTTGGTTCTTCAGCCGTCTCTAAGTCGTGTTGCAACCCTACTGTTTAGTGTTACGTTTGGCTGCTTGTCTCACCAAAACTGTGGTTAGAGTTTCCTTCTCAGGCCGACCCTTGGAACACTTCTGAGCACCCCTATTTGTTGTTTCTGATTGTCATTTTATTTGCTCGCAGGTACTGTGCCAGGCCTTCAGCCGTGTGTATTGATATTGTCTGTTTGATATTTAATATGTGGCCTTCAGCCGAACTTCATAACAACTTCAAGATTAGACCTACAGCCGTGTTTCATTTAAAATTCTTGTTGCTCTGCATTTAGGCCTTCAGCCGCGTTGTTTCAGAATCTGTGGCTTTAATAGGTAAATCCTTGTCTGTAAGGTCTCTCTTTGATTATCTTGAATTCTTGAAACAGCCTTCAGCCGTGTTCTGTAAATGTATATCTTAAGGTTGTCTTTAATTATTCTTGAGTGATTGCTTGGGCCTTCTTCTGACGAGATATTTCATGTTTTCTGAAGATGTTTTCTGTGGTACTGTGTAAAGGCTTATCCTTAAAGTCTCTCTTTTGTTATGTAAAGAATTTTTTTTTTCTTAAATTCGGCTTTCGGCCGAAGAATTACCTTGAATTTTCCTTAATATGGCCTTTATCCGGAATCTGTAAATGCTTGGCTTTAAAAGAATTTCCTTAGCCGATCTGAAATATTATTTAGGCCTTTAGCCGAGAAGATATTGTAATTTTACTTAAGTAAGACCTTTAGCCGTTACTCTAAATACTGGTATTTAGAAAGCAATCATTTAAACCTATTCTGGAAAACTTACTTGTGCCCTCAGCCGTGAATTGATCTTTGTTGTTTTAAGGAGAAAACTGTGTCGGTTTGAGGAAAAAAAAGTTGTGCGTGTTCTTGTATAACTAACAGTAATTGACCTTGGCCCCTTTCCACAGCCGGCCGGGGTGGCAGAGCGATTCTAGGCACTACAGTCTGGAATCGGACGACCGCTACAGTCGCAGGTTCGAATCCAGCCTCGGGCATGGATGTGTGTGATGTCCTTAGGTTATCTAGGTTTAAGTAGTTCTAAGTTCTAGGGGACTGATGGCCTCAGTAGTTAAGTCCCATGGTGCTCAGAGTCATTTGAACTAATTGAACCCTTTCCACAACCTGATCCGCTCTCTCCTGCGATACCGGATTTAAAACTCTTTGAGTCCTTCCTGGACATTACTGCGGCGCTCACAATGCCATAGAATCGTCTAAAAAAGTTTTAAGTCTGTACATTCAGCTAACAAATGTCATGGGGTAGCGATAAGCACGCATACAGACGGCTGTAGTATCGCATACACAAGGGATAAAAGGTGCACTGGCGGAGCTGTAATTTGTACTCAGGTGAATCATATGAAAATGTTTCCGAAGTCATTGCGGGTTATTAAGGGTGCACGATGGATATTAACACACTTAGATCACGGAATCCCATTTACAGTGGCATAGTTGATTTTATGAGGCGAAAATAGGTACGTCACGTAGATATAGTTACAAGCGCTCAACGTCACGAGATTATTTTACTTCCCTTGTCATTTACGCCAAGCAATCACAATAATGAGATGCAAGGCCCAATTCATGATTGTTAAAGTAAATTTGGCTATGAATTGTCATGTGATTTACGTCGCAAACGCAAGTGCTAGGCTGAGAATCAATTAAATATTTTGCGAGCTAATTTCCCAAAAATACTTGATTTATTCAAAAATAACCATAAAAACATTCAATTACAAAAAACAAATATGATTTTCAAACCACGGGAGACCATATAACGTACGGTAGTTGTATGTCCGTTCGTTTTTTTTTTTCATGAAATATACACGGGATTGATCACGAGAAAGTACTTGCAAATCTTGTTGGCGAGTAATGTACAGAAGGTAGCTTCTGGTGCTGGTAGTACTGCTTCCAGTCCAGCAGCACTGAACAATTTACTTGTGTATTGTTGCTTCTTGATCGAGGTTTAGTGTGATTAATGCCAAATACGCGCTGTATTTCGTGTGACGAATAATGGTTAAGCCTAGGAAATAGAAGAGAAAGCCAGCCAAGCCGTCTACACCAGAAACAGCACAAGACAGTGAAGTAGATAACCTAACAGGACATACTGAAGCCGAAACTCGGCAAGGAACTGGAATAATTAGTGAACTGGGTGCTCCATCTTTTACAGAAATCAGTAGGATGGAAGCTGAGACACCGAAAAACAAGTTGTAGAAAGAGAAACGAATGGGTTACAAAATAGGCCTATCTGTTCACCCAAAACATATCCACTCGCTGAACTTCTACGTAAGTTAGAAGAGAATGACAAAGAAAGTGACTGCTTGCAAGCAGAACGCGAAAGAAAACGTGGTAAGGTATTGGAATAAAAATTAGCCGAACGTAAAAAAAAATGCGATCGCTTACGAAGACTCCTTGGATTTATTCAAAGAACCATAAAAGTATTTCACTGCAAAAAAGCAAAAATAATTTTCAGACCACGAGACTCCACAGAGAATACTAAATTTCAGGCAATACGCCTTACTACCAATTTAACGACCGAAATCAGCGGCGTTCGCGCGGTGTCGTCAGCGCTAACAGACAAGCAACACTGCATGAAATAACCGAAAAAATCTATACGGGATGTACGATGAAAGTATCCGTTAGAACAGTAAGGCGAAATTTGCCGCTTTGGGGTATGGCAGCAGACGACCGACGCTAGTGCCATCGCTAACAGCAGGACAGCGTCTGCAGTGCTTACCCTTGGCTCGTGACCACATCGGTTGGATCCTAGACGACTAGAAAACCGTGGCTTGGTCAGATGAATCCCGATTTCAATTGGCAAGAGCTAATGGTGGGAGCAGACCTTACGAAACCATGGACCAAAGTCGTCAATAGGGCACTGTACAAGGTGGTCGTGGCTCCATAATGATTGGGTTGTGTTTACGTGAAATGGATTTGGTCCTCTGTTTCAACTGAGCCGATCACTGAATGTAAATAGTTCTCCTCGGCTTCTTGGAGACCATTTGCAGTCATTCATGGACTTCATGTTCCCAAACAATGATGAGAATGCGCCGTGTCACTGGACTACAATTGTTCGTAATGGGTTTGAAGAACATTCTGGTCAATTCGAGCAAATGATTTGCTGAGACAAATCGCCCATCATGAATCACATCAGACATTTATGGGGCATAATCAAGAGGTCAATTCATCCACAAAATCCTGCAACGGTAACGCTTTCGCAACTATGGATGGCTATAAACGCAGCATGACTCATTATGTCAGCATGGGACTTCCAACGACTTGTGAAGTCCATCGCAGCCGGCCGCTGGTGGCCGAGCGGTTCTAAGCGCTCCAGTCTGGAGGCGCGCGACCGCAACGGTCGCAGGTTCGAATCCAGCCTCGGGCATGGCTGTGTGTGATGTCCTTAGGTTAGTTAGGTTTAATTAGTTCTAAGTTCTAGGGGACTGATGACCTGAGATGTTAAGTCCCATAGTGCTCAGAGCCATTTCAACCATTTTGAAGTCCATCGCACGCTCAGTTGCTGCACAACACCGGGCAAAAGGAAGTCCGGCAGGATATAAGGAGGTATCCCCTACCTTTTGCCAGCTCATTGTAAATAAAGTGTGTTTGGAGGATGCAGATAACAGTGCAGTCGTTGTAATGTGGAAATGGAGCAATTCATCTGACTTCCAGAAGGCCTTGATCATTGGCTTTCGGACCAGCGATGGAAGAAATTTGCATACCGTTTGAATGCCGCTGTGGTTGGATTACATGTGCGCTAAATGGCGCTATCGAAAACTAGTGCCGAAGTACCCGTGGTGAACCTCATGCCTCAGATGATAGGGGTGATCGACGTCTGCCGATACGTGTACGTGTGAATAGATAAGCAACTGTTGAGTAGCTGACCAATGGGCCGTCAACAGTGGTTCTTCAACGACCGTTAAGCGAACATTGCTGAGTATGGGCCTTCGTAGTAAGCGCCTGGTTCATTTACCCGTGCTGTCTGCTGTTAATCGGCGACAGACCTTGGAATTCGCAAGCCAACACCTCTTCTGGATGTTCACTATGTGGCGGCAGGTGGCCTTTTCAGATGAACCACGTTTTATGTTCCATTATTGTCGAATGTCTGAAAGCGAACATCCTGCAACAATCATCTAAAGGCTCGCTAATGGCATTTGTTTTCGTGGCATTTCCTGGGTGATCTCCTCATTCTGGAAGGCACAATGCATCAACACAAGTATTCATGTATACTTCGGGATCATGTCCACCCCACATGCAGGTTGTTCTACCTCGGCACGATGCATCTGCCAACAGACAATGCAATGTGTCACACAGCTCGCAGTGCATGAGTGTGGTTCAAATAGCACCAGGATGAACTTACTGTACATCCCTGGACACCACACTATCAGGATTTATACACAGTCAGCCATCAGTGGAATCGCCTCGATGGAGTTGTTCACGCCGTCGATCCTCAGCCGATAAATCCAGTGCAGCTGGCCACGCCATTGGAGTCGGCATGGTACCACATCCCTGCCGATATTTTCCGGAAATTCAGTGACTCTCTTCCTGCCCGTCTGACAGCGGTCCACGCTTCAAAAGGTGGTTATCGAGCTTTCGCGGTTGGTCACTTTAATGTGACTGTAAATTTATTAGGAAAATCTTGGTGACTAAAAGATAGGAGAACACGATTTATTTCCATAAGTAGAGAGCAGGGAAGATCATTCGCAAAAGTAGGAAGCAAAGCGATGAGCTGACTGAGAAAGAAGCGGTCCACTGAAAATCCCGCAAATAGAGCAGAGACGAATGTGACGTCTTCCTAGGGACTGTATGGGCCGCAAACGGGGAAATTCAATGACATGAGCTACATTGGCAAAGGGCAAATTCTTATGGCTCAGTGCTTGAGGACAAGCATCTCGGAAACAATGAAGCTGACTGATGTGTGTACTGAAGTTAGTATCTGTGGAAAATAGGTAAGGGTCGATGTGAGCATAAATTGGCGTCTAGATGTTTGACCTCCAGACCTCAACACAGACCTGTTGTAGATCTGATGATACAGTACAGTTGTAGCGCAGGCACAAGTGTTTCGGAGCAAACCTGCAGCGTATATTGACGAAAATAGGACTCAGCAGAAGATGGGCCCTGTATGTTCTGTTGTTGACCCGACAACATCATCAATTACGAAACTTCCTGGCAGATTAAAACTGTGTGCTGAACCTTTGCAAGGGTCCCGAGATCGATTCTCGGTCGGGAATACAGTTTTCATCTGCCAGGAAGTTTCATATCAGCGCACACTCCGCTGCAGAGTGAAAATCTCATTCTGGAAACATCCCCCAGGCTGTGGCGAAGCCATGGCTCCGCAATATCCTTTCTTCCAGGAGTGCTAGTTCTGCAGGTTCGCAGAAGAGCTTCTGTGAAGTTTAGAAGGTAGGAGACGAGGTACTGGTAGAACTGAAGCTGTGGGAACGGGTCGTGAGTCGTGCTTGGGTAGCTCAAATGGTAGAGCACTTGCCCGCGAAAGGCAAAGGTCCCGAGTTCGAGTCTCGGTTCGGCACACAGTTTCAATCTGCCAGGAAGTTTCATATCAGTACGCACTCCGCTGCAGAGTGAAAATCTAATTCTGGAATCATCAATTACGATTGCAATGGGAATGGATGCATCAAGAATGGACCGTAGATCAATGGGAAAGTGTTGCATGGTTAGGTAATTACGTTTATTGTTACATAAAGTCGATCATCGTGTCTGGATACGCAATCATTCAGATAAACGCTTGCTCGAAACATGCACTGCACCGGGGACGCAGATTGGAAGAGGAATGGTGAGGGCCGGCCGGAGTGGCCGTGCGGTTCTAGGCGCTACAGTCTGGAACCGCGCGACCGCTACGGTCGCAGGTTCGAATCCTGCCTCGGGCATGGATGTGTGTGAAGTCCTTAGGTTAGTTAGGTTTAAGTATTTCTAAGTTCTAGGGGACTCATGACCTCAGCAGTTAAGTCCCGTAGTGCTCCGAGCCATTTGAACCATTTTTACCATTTTTGAATGGTCAGGAGGTAGGGGGGGGGGGGGGAATATACTATTTGGGAAATTCATGTGGGCTTCCGTGGGATTAGTGGTAGTAATCAAGGCACCATGACAGCTATGGACTACATGAATTTAATTGTGGACCGCCTGCATCGCTTCATGATGTTTTCCATGATAGTAACAACATCTTCCAGCAGGATAGCGATTCCTGTCACCAGGCCAGAATCGCGCTACAGTGGTTTAAGGAGGATGGTAAAGAAGTCACGTTGAGTCGTTGGTCACCACAATTCGCCTCATCATAACCCTCTGGCACACATCTGGAGCGCTAACGGAAGCAAGCACCGCTTGCACAAACCACCGATCCCCCATTTACGGGAGTTGTGTGACGTTTGCAAAGACTTCAGGTGCCACATACTTCCGGAAACCGATCAAGAGCTAGACGAATCAATGCCACACTGAATATTCTTTCTAAAATATACTTTTTAACATCGTACAGCGAAGATGGCCTACGGAGACCTACCTGTGAACTACACAAAACATTTTAGATACAAGTCGGTATCAAAAAAAAAAATATTCTTGGCTTTAAGTGAGAAAAACCTAGTTAGGATAAATATAGTAACAGGAAACAAGAGCAAGTAGAAGAATTTAAATTTTTAGGGACCATGTTAACGCAGAGAGACCTCGATCAAAAACTCCAAAATATAAGATGTAGTTACCTAAACGGAACCATTAGAACATCTCTCAAAATAAAATAAGAACAGAAATTTATCTTAAATTTTATAAAAGTACTAGGCGTCGTACAGTGACATAATTTTGCAGGTACATTCACCGGTGTACGTGTACACTGCCTCCAAATGTGTCGCGAATACAGTTGGTAGTAAAGAAGTAATAAAATGTCATGACGCACGAACAGTGGAAAAATAGTAATCAATAAACTTTTTTTCCTTTCAGCATTTTTACGAGTTGTCATTGAGAAAAATTTTCGCTAAGGTTTGAAATTATGTGTAAATTTTGTTGCAAGTCGCTCTAATTCTCAAATACTGGGTGGATAAAGTTCGGGAATTCACGCGTCGCGTGCTACGCTACTTTTCCACTGCCATCCCCACTCCTTTGATAGGTAGGTCGTTCCTATCCCCACAATTATTGTTGCCTGACAGTAAGGTATATGTGTACGAAGTAGGGCTGAAGTCGGTCCATCGGCTTAGGAGGAGATGTGGAACATACACACACACACACACACACACACACACACAAACACACACAGAGATACATTTTTACATGTAAGGATGTCGGTACCAACGATGCTGTATGGGAGTGAATATTGAGTAACGAAGAAAAGATAAAATAAGATGACATTCCTCTAGAACGTCGTAGGATTCAAAAAATTAGCATATAACAGAAAATCTAATGCTAGGAAGGAATTGAAAATATTTGAAGTAAACAAAAAGGGAAAAATGAATATCTCATGTGCTGCGAATGAGAGGAGTCTAGAGGCGGTATATAGAGTATCTGTATATTCCACAAGGTAAAATATGCACTGGAAGACCGATATAGAGATGCAAAGACCAAATGTAGGTGCAATGGACCCAGGAAGGCTGTAGTGTAACAGAAGAAGAAGAAGAAGAAAGAAGAAGAAAAATGTGTGAAAATTAATTGGGTGAAGGAAACGAAAATTCTTTTGTAGCGGCGGAATATCTTGCTATTGAGGGATTGCTACTGCAGTGAACCAGAGATTTTTTTTCTCAATTTTCACCACACGTAATTCACAGCGTACAGGTAGCCAGCATTCTGAATCACGCACAATTTATTCGTTTCTTTTCGACGTTCCTGCCACCACATAATGGTGTAGCGTTTGTCTCGTTTGTCTCAGAGGAATAATCCAACTCGAGAGTTATCTTCCCCCGGAGACCGATAAGTAAGACAAAAAGCGAACGTTAATTCTCACTGAAATTAGCCCCCACCAGAGTTCTAATAGTGAACGCTACTAGAAAATTAAATGGCACTTAATATTCCAGTCTCTCGCAAGTCAGTTATTTGTTCTGGTAAACTTCATGATTACGGCACAAGATGTGTGTGTGTGTGTGTGTGTGTGTGTGTGTGTGTGTGTGTGTGTGTCAAACATTCTCCTTGATCATTTAGTAGAAAACAGGTTTCCAGCGGTAAATCTTATTTGTGCAAGTAACTGTACAACTGTATATTTTTACAAGGAAGGGTCGCTTCACAACTAACATATGAATAAACGAATTGTTAATCGGCGAACCTTGATTTTAAAGATGACTCATAAACAATATTACTGACTTTATTTAACGAAAAAATGGGTTTCAAATTATTGTATCGGAGAGAAAGCGGATTTGTTAGTTTTTGTGATGTAGAGGACGTTACTTGTACTACATGACGCAAACTGAGGCTGCTGTACTGGTTGTAAACAACCTCAGTTTTCTGCTGACTCTACACTATTAAAGTCATATGATGACATAAACTGCTTGGAGGTTGTTGGATGGTTACTCACTCGAATGAGATTTTGACTAGAATGGATCATTGCTTGTGGATAAAGTATCGTATCAATCACCCAAGTCAATGTTTAGTAAACAGTAGCTCAGCTAGAACCTCAAAACTTTCGTAAAATATAACTCTGTCCATAGATAAACTGCTTGTACGTAAAAAAAAAAAAAAGTCAGTCGACAACATGTCGGATAACGCAGTGCGCCTGTGTAAAATCCGTGACAAAAAGTGTTTGTGCTGTTACAAAAAAAAAAGAAAGGCCAAGAAAAAACAAGGAGAGGATAATGTAAGTAAAATGAACAACTGATAGTGCGTAACTTTAAACTCGCGAAATTGAAGTAAATGATTGGAATCGCTGCTTTTGCACAGGCCAGCTGCAGCATCCAAACTGTGGTCGATATTGTACCACTGTAGAAACTGAAGATACATGAAATATGCCAGCTGAAGATGGGTGCAATCCCGAAATGCATATTGGCATAAATAAAACACATTAAAAAAGTGGCTCGTCGCTGTATTTTTATAGTAAAATATCATTATCCACGGCCACGGAGCTCAACTGTCCAAATAAAATGGACAAATTGTTATCGTTTTACTTATTGTTTTTGTAAATTAATTCTGATACTGTTATTTCCTTGTATTTTAGCACTGACAGTGGCTATATACAGCTGGAATCTGGATATACAAGAATAATAAAAGAACGGGATTTCGACTGATTGCTGAGTTCCTATTCTTCCCACGAATGTGAATGTGAATATCTACGAAGGACCTATTCCCTCTCATTTTTCAGTTCAGGAAAACTAAAGTGTTACACTATAGAACACAGTTTACTATTAGGTACTTAACTCCACTTTCTGAAACATTACAAGCCTCCACCAAACAAAGCATGGTTCGCTCGTTAGATATCTACTTTTCAGAACGAAGTGATTCTTCTTCGTAGTGACATGGAGTGATACAGACAATTCGAGCTTCCCGCCGATCAGACAAAAACCGTTGCATCAAGGGAGTGGTCTCCGGATTTATTGGCATCAGACTTAAATTGTAAGGTGACGACTATATTACTTTAACCATCACTCGTGACCGTTGATTTTATTATATAACATTTCCTCAAAACAATCTTAATAACGGTTAAATCAGCTGACATTAGAGTAAGAAAGGAAATTAAGTACCTCATTAATCGTTCTTAACAATTAATATTAGTTCAGACAGGTCTATAATTAAGGATCCTTATTTTTCCCGTTACTATCGTGGACTGGTGTTCAAAACATTTAGCCAAAGATTCCTACGCTTTGGATGCGAACCACACTAGCAGAACTTTTGCACCTGCAGCTCTCTCCAAAAAATCGTCGATCCGTTGTTCATATCTCTATGCAATGAAACTTACCTCCAGTGTTATATTCTGCATTAATTTGCTTACGAGAGCAGGTGGATAGAGTTACTACGCAGAAAGGCTAGCCGATCCAGTGCTCAGATTTCTATCTAATGGACCGCACCGCTAGTGTTACCTTGCGTGGTTTTCGGCTGTCGGTAGCAGGTATATGGAGGCACTTGCTACACAAACAAGTGCTATGGCGTAGGAGTTATTCAGAGGTGTGAAACCGGACAAGCTGGTATGGGAAGACGGTGTAACAGTAAGCGTCACAGCTTGCTCTTCCGTGCTGAGTCCGAAGGGGAATTCGGGACGGGCCTCATCCTAACAGTCACATTAACTATGATCCATAGCAAATTTATCCATCGTAGCTAGGGGGCATTGGCAAGAGCTAAAGTACCTCAGACGCTAATATACAGTAATTACAAATAAATATTTATGTAGAGTAATGTGTCTACTGTGTTATACACAGGGAAAATAGCCGGCCGGGGTGGCCATGCGGTTAAAGGCGCTACAGTCTGGAACCGCGCGACTGCTACGGTCGCAGTTTCGAATCCCGCCTCGGGCATGGATGTTTGTGATGTCCTTAGGTTAGTTAGGTTTAAGTAGTTCTAAGTTCTAGGGGACTGATGACCTTAGAAGTTAAGTCCCATAGTGCTCAGAGCCATTTGAACCATTTGAACCAGGGAAAATATTCGAACGCCAAGAAGTTGTGCGAGATAAACGAAAGTTGGTAGGAATGTTTCTACATCTGAAAGATGACATCTATTTAAATTTCGAGTCAATTAGATTAGACTACTGTAATCGTTTGTTGCCAAGGAGCACAGTTAAGTGTGTACGCTATATAAGTTTCGATATGACGCACGATAGTCGCTTTGCATAACACGATTCGGCTAATAATTTTGCCACATATTAAAATCCCTGAATAGAAGTCCTTTCGATATATTGCACTACTTTGTGAAATTGTCTAAAACGAAAGAATACTCAGATATTTTTGTGTACACAGCTATGAGGATTACACCAATCTGTATAACAGCAATTACAAATAGAATCCCACCTGCGTAAGATACAGAAAATGTCGTGAATTTAGAGTGAAACAGTTACGTTTTTGTCATCAGTGAACTACTAAAATGAAGTCTTACACCAAAATGGATGAGACTCATATTTATTGACATTCTTTATATACACCGAAAGAGTTCGGCACTGTTTACAAAGAAAATTTTGAACTGTAAAAGTGTAAAGAACCACTAATGGAAACGGAAAAGCATTGTAAATTTCTAGCTTTCAAACGCCTCGAGAAGGTAAAAATGACGTAGATGAAAGCAGTATATGTAATACAAAAATTTGTCCCCCTCTCTCCCGTTACTTGCCTCTAGAATGCAGACGTGTTTAGCTAATTCATTGCTATGAAGTACACTTTCTGTCTCCGGCTCGCGCTTCTCTTGCTGGCAGCAAAGCAGCTGGCACGTATTCGTGTCTCCGAAGTAAGGATTTCTTTCCGTGGTAGGTCGAAGTAATACCTCGATTTTGAATAATGCCTCTTTTGTGTTTGTTCTATCGTTTTACAAACTCAGCCGCAATACTTCAGTAGGATTCATTCCGTCCGCTGCAGTTGAAGAATGTCCCGAACGTGAAACGTTTCCGAAATGCTTTTCATATTGGATTCCACAAATCAGCTACGTGCATCCGAGACACACCGTACTCTTTAGTGGAAAAGCAAGGAATATCTCACATCGGCGGACAGCAGCTGTATAACGGGCAGAGTTATGTTTCACCCTTGAGTAACGTGAAGCTGGATAATTAGTTCTGAGTTCAGGAAATACTTGTTATATGTAAGACCAATCTTATATTTATTTTTCCTTCGTGTACTATCATATCTATAGTGTTCAATTCATGAAAAATGCTTGTAAGATCATGTAAATGCGAAAAAGAAAAGAAAATTTACGCTAATTGCAAATATACAAATTATATTCCTTCCTGTATCTCAGAAATCATGTGTCACATCACGCAGGTTATTTTTAGTGACTTCGAAGAATTTATCCTGTGTCATCTTCCATATCGTTTTACCAATAAACACCACTTAGTGGTTTCGAAGAATCTGTCCTGTCCCACCTTCCATATCGTATTACGAATAAACCCCACCTCCAGATCATTAGGGAATGGAACTCCCATGTGTAAAACGTTGTATCTCCCGAACTATGTGTCGCAAAATTGTATGTGGACATTGTACGCAAAATATATCGTGAACATAGTTAGCCGCAGGGGATTAGCCGAGCGGTCTGATGCGCTGCAGTCATGGACTGTACGGCTGGTCCCGGCAGAGGTTCGAGTCCTCCCTCGGGCATGGGTGTGTGTGTTTGTCCTTAGGATAATTTAGGTTAAGTAGTGTGTAAGCTTAGGGACTGATGACCTTAGCAGTTAAGTCCCATAAGACTTCACACACATTTGAATATTTTTTTGAACAAAGTTAATAAAACTTCATGCCTGATGCTGCAATTTTACTACATGAACAATGAAATTGTAGTTAGCGACAAATTGTTTTCCTTTCACCATTTTATGAGCGAGTGTCATCGATAAGAAGCTTTTTAAGAGTTTGAAAACTATTTTTAACTTTGTTAAAAGTCATTAAGTGTTCTCATTCTCAAAAACGGGATGAATGTAGTCCGAAAAATCTGCGCGCCACGAGTTACACTGCTTCGAGACATACACAGTTTCTACCTGCAGTACCTGATTTAGTGTTAAACCTTTAACATGACGAAAAGAAAATGACAGCATTTTAAATTTCTTAGTTCCGGTCAATAACTGTATCAAATATTGAAAATCAGATTTTTGGTTATCCCCGCAAGCCATTAACTAGCCCACGAGATACTGGGATCGCTCCCTGGATTCGCCGTTCAGTAATATAAAAAGTCAAGCAAAACTTTTATTTCTTGTTGAACTGAGTTCATAGTCATGTAGATCGTTTTGAAGGACAAACATTTTGCGTCGGACTGCCACTCTACATCTACATCCATACCCCGCAAGCCACCTGACGGTGTGTGGTGGAGGATACTTTGAGTACCTCTATCGGTTATCCCTTCTATTCCAGTCCCGTATAGTTCGTGGAAAGAAACATTGTCGGTATGCGTCTGTGTGGGCTCTAATCTTTCTGATTTTATCCTCATGGTCTCTTCGCGAGATATACGTAGGAGGGAGCAATATACTTCTTGACTCCTCGGTGAAGGTATGTTCTCGAAACTTCAACAAAAGGCCGCACCGAGCTACTGAGCGTCTCTCCTGTAGAGTCTTCCACTGGAGTTTATCTATCATCTCCGTAACGCCTTCACGATTACTAAATGATCCTGTAACGAAGCGCGCTGCTCTCCTTTGAATCTTCTCTATATCTTCTATCAGCCCTATCTGACACGGATTCCACACTGGTGAGCAATATTCAAGCAGTAGCCGAACAAGTGTACAGTAACCTACTTCCTTCGTTTTCGGATTGCATTTCCTTAGGATTCTTCCAATGAATCTCTGTCTGGCATCTGCTTTACCGACGATCAACTTTATATGATCATTCCATTTTAAATCACTCCTAGTGCCTACTCCCAGATAATTGTAGTTGTGACGTATGGTAATTTTCTAGTGAATTATTCTGTGTATGGAAACATATGAAACATCTAAAACCCCACTATCATACATAAACGGCAATAAATTATATTAAATTTTAGCCAAATGCGTAGACACGAAATTTTGCCCAAAAATCACCAAAAGGTTGAAATTGCAATCATGCTAATCGCAATCCAACCAACATTCAAAGGTGGAAACCTTGTCCAGCCTTTGGTTCATAAATTACATATATTCAGGACATGGTGCCATTCACTAATTCAGTGTTTGAATTTCGTCAAATGTCCGGACAATGGAACCAAACTCACGTCTTCATTGGTCTTCGTTAACGGATTAGTTATCTGGGTACGAAATCCCCATCATATTATTTCCAAATCATAGAAGGGCTACATATCAGAGTTCAAGACTTCTTGTAGTCCATTTCTGAATTTGTAGTGTTCCGACTTGGTGTCGTAATAACCTCTCGTTTCTGATTTCGTTTCTTCTCTGCAATGTTTAAGTAAGCTTAGTGCAGGTTCGTATTTACGAAACTAGAAATTGGAAACTTAGTGAAATAAGATGGCGGAAATTAAGAAAAAAACTCCGTATTAATTCTACGTCAGTTCTCTCCTCCTACAAAGTGTAGTTTTGGCAAAAAGGTTTTATATAAACTCCCAAACTTTCAATAATTTTCACAGTAGATAAAATCTCTTCGTCTTATGTAATAAAGGCAAAAAATCCACCTCCAATTGCCAGCTGTTAAAATATTCTTGAATAAGTTTCTGTATGCTCTGGAAGTTGAAAATTTCCTTCCTGAGCGAAACACCGATCTGATTCCCTACCTGGTTGTTAAACCGCAGAATTGAAACCGCGCTATGTTTTTACGCTCCTGGATTTGTAGAATGGCGCTGCGTATAGGTTTTCTCGAAAGGAGAGAATATCCACTCCTTCTGAACAACGTCGTCAGATCGTTCATCCCAGAGCTGATGAGTTCGCTGAACAAAACAGTCCTGCCTCTGTACTGGATGGTAAAAGCTACTCCCGTTGAGGTACAGGTCCCTATGCGCATGTTTTCGAAACGCAGAACGGCCGAGTGGTCCATCCGGTCTTCGTTCGATCAGCACATCTAATAACGGCCGTCCTTCTTACTCTCCTTATGTTTCTTCGTCTTTTTATTGTTGGTTGCATGAATTTCATTTGGTCGATGAACTGCTGCAGCGCCTACCTGCCAAGTAGCAAAATTATAAGCGTATCGACAACACAGATGTGTTGGTCGAACGAAAAAACAGACGCACCACTCAGGCAGCCCTTTCCTTATGTTTCCTTGCGCGTAGCTCCATTACTTACACCTGAATAGAAGCATAAAGAACGAATAGGTTCAATATCCTGAGACGGAGCACGGGCTCGGAATGTGTCAACGATGGGGAAGGAAATCGGCCGTGCCCTTTCAGAGGAACCATCCCGACATTTGCCTGATTCGATTTAGAGAAAACACGGAAAACCTAAATCAGGATGCCGGACTGGGGTTCGAACCGTCGTCCTCGTGAATGCGAGTCCAGTGTGCTAACTACTACTCCAACTCGCTCTGTGCAAATCAGATTGATTGGAACGTTAGTCCACGTGACGTTCTGCAATACTCCAGTCCTCATTTGCGGTCAATGGAAGTCCAGTTTCTTCGTTACTACATTCGTGTACTCCGCAATCCCATTACAGAGGCACCCTAATATCAAAACAACATAACTTTCGTCTATTGGACTTTAATATATGGTGTTCACACCTGAAAATCAAGGTAATGCAGTTAACCTATTATACAGACTGTATAACGCACTTTTTTCATCGAAAAATTGCCTACAAAATTGAGGTGCGCCTTATACTCGAAATTAATATAAAAATGTTCAATGTTTGATTTAAAATTCCCACCAGTCATAGAAATGACCAAATATTCGATGCCGCGGGAAACCTATCTGTATCTGAAAACATTGGATTCGACTGGCAGAAGCAGAGCGTCGGTGCGATGAACATAAGTTGCGGGGATTCACAAGCTTGCTAACACTGTCTCACACCCACCCCGCCATCACAAACCCATAACACTGTCTAGCCTAAAATGCGTCATTGCAGTCTACGGTGCCAACGGACATGAATTGAAAGTGGTTTGTGTTATCGGCAATAGTGTAATATTTTTGTTAGCAGCTACTTTCGTAATGGAAAAAATAGAACGTATTCAAATGATGCGGGCTATAAATTGAAAGTAATAGCGTATGCAGAAGAACACAAAAAAAGCAGCTGAGGCGTATTTCGGTCCTCCACCGACAGAAAAAACAATTTATGATTGTAAAGAAGAGCTGGAAAAAATAGGGAAAACTAAATATACAAATAGGGGACTTAATACAAAATGGCCAAAATTAGAAGATGACGATTTTCAAGGATTTTAAAGTTCAGTTAGGTTTTAGAAGCTAAGAATTTTTTTAGTCCCACTATTTAGTCTAATAACAAAAACGGTAAAAAGTGCTTAAAAATTAAGGTTCGTCTTGCAGTCCGTAGCGTCTTATTGTCTGCAAGATACGGTAATCTACTCTAGTGAAACATATACACCTGTCTAAAGCTTATAATGCCAAACTTCATTTGAAAAGATATGTACGCTGCTGAGGGTACGTACCTTGAATACAGGAAAAATCTTTCTCTGAGTAGTGAATGACACGAAGTAGATCCCATCTGCAGTCCCACCATAGCAGACTGATATATTGCAATTAAAAAAAAAATCAAATCCTTGTCACTCGTGCTACAGAAACATTGTGTGAGGAAACTCGTTTTCTCTAGCAGCTCCACCATTATGGCCTCCCTGCAAGGGGTAATAACTTTTTTCGCCATTGTAATAGGTAGCCTTACGTCTAACGACAAAGTTTCAAGTTTATCAAGGGATCTCAGAAAGCCAATGTCACTGGCGATTGCGCTTATCTTCTGTAGAGACGATGAATTCATGCCGACTTGCTCCTGTAGTCACGCTCTTGTCCAATAATCATGTTGCCGAGATGTCCTCCCATTTGTAAGACGCAAACATGGGAATATCACTGAACTGCTAGGGGACTGATGACCATAGATGTTAAGTCCCATAGTGCTCAGAGCCATCACTGAACTGCTAAGCAAAAAAAAAATTTTTTTTTTTTCAGAAGGCATTAGACGTATTGTCAACATACTGACATGTGTGGTGTATCTTTATGTAAATCTTCCTGGTGCTTCCAACAACTGCATAGTTAGATTACGTTTTAACTGAGCACGTGTCTCAGAGTCTGATGTTATCGAAAGCTGACTTGCAGTCTCACGACCTCGTGGAAAGCGGTTCTGAAAGAAAAACAATTACATCACGAATTTTTCAGCGTTCGTGTGTACACAGATCCCAAGAATATTTTTTTTTTTCTTTTTCCGGAATCTGTGACACACGTGTCACAGATTCTGGTACTATCGAAGGCTTGACATGCAACCTCCCGATCGTGTCGAAAGTGATTCTGGTAAAGATAATGATACCACGCATTTTTTCCACGATCGCATGCCATTAAATATTACGCTCCCGTCGTGTGGATTGTTTGCTGCACAAATGTCGCCGCTTCTAGTGAAACAATGATGTCATACTAATCCACAGTTGCCAACGTGTACGCAGACTGAAAATCACAAGACACAGTGTAACTTCAGTGCATCCAGCTGCATGTTTCCTAGAGTGGATAGCTATGTACTGTGGTCAACTGCTAACCGCTGACTTCGCACTTCTGCGTGAGTGGTGAGGCCTCCTTAACTTTTATTTTCTTTCGAATCCTGTCAGTGGCTTGAGGGCATGAAGAGAAAATATTCAGCTTCTGCCGACGTAATACTTACAGGCTCAGCATTTTCTTCTTTTAGTTAGCCGGCCGCGGTGGCCGAGCAGTTCTAGGCGCATCAGTCCGGAACCGCGCGACTGCTACAGTCGCAGGTTCGAATCCTGGCTCGTACATGGATGTGTGTGATGTTCTAAGTTCTAGGGGACTGAAGACCTCAGATGTTAAGTTCCATAGTGCTCAGAGCCATTACAGCCAATATTTTACTTATCTGTGTTTTAAAGAGTGTATCTTCTTTTACTTTATTAGAACGAAAGGTTTTAGGTTATATTCAAATTGTAAAGGGTGCTGGACGAACACATCAATTTACACAAACTTCTAATTGTTTCATATTTACACTATGCTCACATAGTCATAGTATGCACCTGAAACATACAAATGGCCTAGGCCATTATCATACAATCATTGCTATACCGTACAGATCACGTAAACTGCTTCTTCAAAAATATCGCTGGTTGAAACCTTCCTTCCTAATATGGGCTAGACCATATTTGAATCTTTTTTTCATCATATTGCACCAAAAAACTTCAAGGGTTCTCTAATTCTCTTACAGCACCAAAGTTTCTGTCAGATGCTAGACCAACATTTAGGCTCACTAGTGGTGAATTTATAATTATTCGCAAGGAGCAGTATTCCGACACTTTCATACACAAATACCGCCAAATTTACAACGTTTTTGGGTGGAGAGTTGTGTGTGTATGAGCAGTGTTTATCGCTGTGTTATGCACAGACGCCATGTAAAACTCATAGTAGACTATGTGAGTTGACAACATCTGCATGACAGATCGCATGACAGAAAGGCAATATGGAAAAATGTTTCGCTATGTGAGTGGTATGTCATGACGCGTGCTCGCTTCGTCTACTGTCCATCTTCGTCTGGTGCAGTTTTGTAGGAGCTGCACACTTTCAGCCGGCCGAAGTGGCTGTGCTGCTCTAGGCGCTCCAGTCTGGAACCATGAGACCGCTACGGTCGCAGGTTCGAATCCTGCCTCGGGCATGGATGTGTGTGATGTCCTTAGGTTAGTTAGGTTTAACTGGGTCTAAGTTTTAGGGGACTAATGACCGCAGAAGTTGAGTCCCATAGTGCTCAGAGCCATTTGAACCATTTGCACACTTTCATAGTATTTTTAAGAGGTGAAATCGATTGCATCTTGCCAGTATTTTCGCGATGATGAAGTGTAACATGGACAACGTCAGCGGAAATGGCTCTGCGAATAGAAGGAAGCCCACATCTCGAGAGCGTGCAAGCAAGTAAGTGATGTGGACGGGATTTCTCTTTTTGTGCCTCAACGTGTGTGTGTGTGTGTGTGTGTGTGTGTGTGTGTGTGTGTGTGTGTGTGTGTGTGTGTCTGTGTGGTGTGTCTGAATGTTTGTGGGTGGGTGTCTGTTTAACATTTCGTCCGCACGAATCAGTAACTGTCAACAAGCATTCGATGTCTACAACTAATGTATAAAATGCATGTTTGACAGTCAGCTGATTTTTTTTTTTTTTTTTAAGCAGTTACGTCTAAGTCTAACGCAGCACTGCTGCTGAATAAACTGCAGCCGCTGCTGTCACAACCTTCACAGTCACCAAAGCCAGAATTGCTGCCAGCTTATGTTTATTCATTACTTTCACAAAATGCGTCTACGGCAGCTTCCATCACCTGAGGAGGTGTCGGCAATACAGAGCCGATTATTGCTGGCAAATCGTGAATTCATGGAATTTTGGAAATACCAGCGGAATTGACTATGACAGTTCCACCACCTGAGGAGGTATTAGGGATGCAGAGCCGATTATTGAGGGCAACAGCGCTGAATACAGATAGAGGCATTTGATATAGATCATGTAAGTGAACGTAGTAATGATGATGAAAATGGTGATGATGATGAGGATAGATGACAATGATAGAGTCAACTTTCTCCATGAGATAATCAATATTAAGAATGATGATAATGATGTTTGCTGATGATAAATAAATAATGTAAAACACAAAAAGTCTCAACCATTTTTTGTGCATTCCGTCACTCGTCAACTGTAGGCAGCATACACAGTATTATCTCTCAGTTTGCACTGCTTCAGGCTGTGTTGCATACAACATTACAAATATTTTCCTTAAAGATAAATTACAGAGTCTAAATATACTAGCTAGAATAGTTTATATGTCATCTTTGGTTTTTATGTGGAAAAGACTTCCCAAAGAAATAAAAGTTGGCCAGGTGCGAGTAGAACTTGCACTCTGAGGGTTCTGTACAAATTTAATAGGGTTCATGTATCCCAGAAATCAAGTAAGTCAATTATTTTTTACACTGCCGAGATGTCGGTCAGGGGATTCCAAGACTTTTGCAAATGTTTTAATTTTAAGTTTGAACTAAAAAATGAAGAAGTATTTCTTTCGTGTGATATGATTACGAATTAACAAAAAAATGGCTCTGAGCACTATGGGACTTAACTGCTATGGTCATCAGTCCCCTAGAACTTAGAACTACTTAAGCCTAACTAAACTAAGGACATCATACACATCCATGCCCGAGGCAGGATTCGAACCTGCGACCGTAGCGGGCGCGGTTCCAGACTGTAGCGCCTAGAACCGCTCGGCCACTCTGGCCGGCACGAATTAACATTTGCCTCATTATTTCCTTTACTTGTAGTGTGAAACCTTGCTTCTTCCACATCTCTACAGTTCCCTCTAGTACCGTAGAAGTTATTCCCTGATATTCCCTGACGTCATAACACACGTCCCATCATCCTTTCCCTTCTTCTTGTTAGTGTTTCCCGTATATTCCCTTCCTCACCTATTCTCCACACAACCTCCTCAATTTTTACCTTTTCAGTCCATCTAATTTTCATCATCCGTCTGTAACACCACATCTCAAATGCTTCGATTCTCTTCTTTTCCGGTTTTTCCAAAATTCATGTTTCACTGTCATAGGATGCTGTACTCCAAACGTACATTCTCAGAAACTTGTTCCTCAAACTAAAACCTATGTTCGATACTTCTAGACTTCTCTTGACCTGGAATGCCGTTTTCGCCAGTATCAGTCTGCTTATGGTTCAAATGGTTCAAATTGCTCTGAGCACTATGGGACTAAACTGCTGAGGTCATCAGTCCCCTAGAACTAGAACTACTTAAACCTAACTAACCTAAGGACATCACACACATCCATGCCCGAGGCAAGATTCGAACCTGCGACCGTAGCGGTTGCACGGTTCCAGACTGTAGCGCCTAGAACAACTTGGCCACAGTCTGCTTATGATGTCATTCTTTCTCCATTCCTCATTGGTTATTTTGCTGACTAGGTAGTAGAATTCCTTAACTTCACCTACTTCGTAATCACCAAACCTGTTGTTAACGTTTCTCGCTGTTTTCATTTCTGTTACTTCTCGTTACATCCGTCTTCCTTCGATTTGCTCTCACACAATATTCTGTACTCACTGGACCGTTCATTCCATTCAGCAGATCATAAAATTCTTCTTCACTTTCAATAAGGATAATGTCGTCAGAGAATCGTATCACTAATATCCTTTCACCTTGAATTTTAATTCAATCCCTGAACTTTTCTTTTATTTCCGTAGTTGTTTCTCCGATGATGGACTGAAGAGTTGGGGTGAAGACTACATCCCTGTTATAAACCCTTTTTGATTCGAAAATTCCGTTCTTGGTCTTCCACTCTTAGTATTCCCTCCTGGCTCCTGTACATGTTGTGTATTATCCGTCTCTTCCTATAGCTTACCCCTATTTTACTCAAAATTTCAAACATCTTGCACCATTTCACATTGTCGAATGTTTCTTCCAGGTCGAGCCTGCGAACGTGTTTTGACTTTTCTTAGCGCCCATTATCAGCCGCAACATCAGAACTATCTCTCTGGTGCCTTTACCTTTCATAAAGCGAAACTGATCGTCATCTAATACATCCTCAATTTTCTTTTCTATTCTTCTGTGTATTATTCTTATCTGTCTTGACTGTGCGATAATTCTCGCACTTGCCAGCACTTGCACCTTTCTGAATTGTGTGGATGATATTTCTCCGGATGGTATACGCCAGACTCATACATTCTACATACTAACATTAGTAATCATTTTGTTCCCACCTACCCCAATGATTTAAGAAATTTCAATGAAATGTCATCTAGCCCTTCTGTGTTATTTGATCTTAAGTTATCCAAACATCTTTTAAATTCTGATTCTAATACTCAGTCCCCTATGTTTTCTGTTTTAACTCCTGTTCCTTCTTCTATAACATCAGACGAATTATCCCCCTCATAGAGGCCTTGAATGTACTCTTTGCACCTATCTCTTTCTTTCCTCTATCTTTAACAGCGGAATTCCCATTGCACTCTTAATGTTACCATCCTTGATTTTAATTTCACAGAAAATTGTTTCGACTTTTCTGTGTACTGAGTCAGTCCTTCCGATCACAATTTCTTTTTCGATTTCTTCACATTTCTCATGCAACCATTTCGCCTTAGCTTCCCTGCACTTCCTACTTATTTAATTCCTCAGCGACATGTCCTTCTGTATTCTTGAATTTCCGTGAACTTTTTTATGTTTCCTTCTTTCATAGATCAGCTGAAATACTTCTTCTGTTACCCATGGTTTCTTCGCAGTTACCTTCTTTGAACCTATGTTTTTGTTTCCAATTTCTATGACTGCCCTTTCCAGATATGTCCATTCCTCTTCAACTGCACTGTCTACTGAGTCATTCGTCATAGCTGTATCTATAGCCTTAGAGATCTGCAAGCGTGTCTAGTCATCCCTTAGTACTTCCATATCCCCCTTCTTTGCGTACTGACTCTTCCTTACCAATCTCTTGAACTTCAGCCTACTCTTCAGCACTGTTATACTGTTATACTGAGTGGTCGCATCAAATCGTATGATTGTCGCACAGGGAGAGATTTTTTTTCTCATCAGATTGCCTTATTTTGGCATGAAATACACTTTGACAGTGTCTGTATTTTGCAGTGTCCGCGTAGTTCGATGCATGCGTCGAACTAAAAAGACACTCTAAAATACAGAAACTGCCTTGCGGCGATACTATAACAGTTACCGACTAAGGTACGGTGCTTTAAAAATGAACAGCCCTTATTGCTTATTGCAGCAATGTTGGGGCAAGGCTGCAGCAGGATTTGCTGTGACGTCGCTATACAGCGCAACACTGCCTCTTTTTGTTACTAAATATTTGTATTCACTCTCATTTTACTGCATCGTTACACATTCGAACCCACGTCGTGAACTAATCGCATACTACTCTCCTTCTAGCTTTCAAATCTGTCTATGGGGGCGAATACATGCGATAGTTTATTTGTTGTAGTTTGTTAACTGCTCGACGACTGGGGTACATGTGGAAATCAAATTATTGTAAGTAGCAATCGGATTTGGAGTGTCTACAGAAAGTATCCAGTACTTTACATATTTCTATATTGTAGAGATGGCAGCTGGTATGTTTGTGACTGCCTCGTATTTCAGACCCACAGTAAATGTGTGTGCGCACCGTGTCAGGGAGCTCAAACATGAAGATAACCAAACCTAACCTAACCTTACCTGATGAGTAGCAGACCTGGCCACCTGAGTGGAGAGGTCGCCTTGCATTGGTTTCAAAGCAGCTCTGTGTTTTAATTTCGCTGGGCAGGGTTATTAAAACTGTTATGATTATTTTATATTATTATTATTATTATTGGAACAGATGGCAATAATATTCTCGCCTACTTCGTTAAGATTTTTTCGAACCCATGACGTAAATTGATTGGACTGTAATAACCACTAGAAGCTTAAAGTTTGTAACCATGAAGGCAGGAATTTCCGTCGACTGTCCCTCCTGATTATAGAAAATCTGTTGGTATATCTACACTCAGATCTGATCGTGTTCGTGTGGTAACATTCCTACTGTAACATAGTCAAGATACAGACGTTCGGTTCACGACTGACTAAAACGTCAACAAATATTGATTGTAGGTTTTTTCGTAGCCATAAACTTATTACGAGTTTAAGCTACCACTCATCATGTATAGGGTAGACTGCTCTGTTGTATTTTGATCTCATTATGTTGCATTGTACTGGAGCCAAGTGAATTCGAACGTGTGGGACAGATTTTTTTCTTTTTTGAGATATTTCCTATTGTTCGTACACAGTATATCCACCGAAATCTTAAGAAAAAGTTACCATTCTTTCGGAAGGTTTAGGACATGTAGGACAACGATACAGCTGAACCCGTTTCCGCAGAGTCAAACGTCGCGACACTTTTTCATAATACTAATACATATGATGGAGTCTGTGTTACCGATTGCTCCATACGTCACCTTGGTACAACAAAATTACAATGTGGCACCACACGTTATAGCGAGCGCAAGTTACGGTAACTTCTGCCTAGTGGTCGTTATACGTGAAATCTCACATAAAGAAGACATTTAGTTGATACGGTAGGATAGAAGAACATGGGCTGAGGGAGTAGAAAGACTAAGATCAAATCGAGGATACACTGAAAATATATTTTTTTCTTTATTTACTTAGACAATTGCGAGAGTGCATAGGACAATTAAGCAACTTTTACAGACAAGTTCAGCAATCAGAACAAATATTTAGAAAGACATTTATAAAAGCAAATTTACTTCAAACAATTAACGAAATTAAAATATTTATCACTCTTGATCGCAAGGATTTGTTAAAGACCAAGCTGATTGGTATTTTAGTTGCCTATCAGACTGCTGTTAGCTTCCAACAATGTTTCCAAAAGTTATTAATGTAGGAACATTTGACTGTACACGCCGGCTCAGCAATGTAAATAAAACAGAGTTTCAAATACAATGCTTAAACAGAGACTTAATTAATGTAGAATTTAACTTGGAAGAATTAAGCGAAAAATAAATTACAGGCGTGTTCAACAATCTTAATAGCAAAACAGACTGAAGTCCAAAGTTGAAATAGGGGTTAGTTTAAGCAAAATGTAATTTGAAACAAATAGGTATACACTATCTTGCAGGTAAGCTCAGCAATCTCAACAGCAAAACAAACTCCAATCCACTGCTTAAATAGAGCTTCATTAAAACGGAACTTAACTAAAAGTTATAAATGCATTAAAACGGAAAATTCAGCTACTTCAAAATTACATGCACTTAAATCCATACCCTTACTCAAAATTTAAATGAAAGGCAACTTTTACGCGGTACTAAGAATAGTATATGAGCTGTCGGTTATCTGCCGGTCCCCTTAATTGAACTAGACTTCAGGATAGGCATGGAGCAACTTTAGCAATATTACAAAAATAGGTTGCGTCATCTAAACAAACTAATCAGGAATTAATGTAGGCTCTTCTACTAATCAACAAGTTAGATGGTAGCAACTGATGGAGACTTACACTTAACCTTAGTACAACCCCGTCTCTAATGACCTCGTTGTCGACGGGACGTTAAACAACACTAACCTAACCTTAGTACAACCAATGATTACAAGGGCCACAGTTCAGATTGAACCACATTTAAAAGGCATAAAAAAATCGTTTCTAAAGGCAGAGGAAAAATTACTCTCAACCATCCTCAAAGGGCGGATTGAAATAGAAAAAGAAATATATCGTGGGGCTTCTAAATATGAATTTAAAAACAACTTCTCAAGCTTAAGCAACTTTCAAGGGAAACTTACACCCCTTAATTAATGTGTACAATTGAAAGTAGTTTGGTTGCACAGAACGGTCCTTAAAGGGATATAACAAATTTTCAGAACCTAAACACATAGTAAACTCACACTGACACATTCTGCATAGGCGAGAACTTCATCTTCTAGATCCCCCCCCTCAGGTCGGAGCAAGAAGTTACAGAATTGGTTCAAATGGCTCTGAGCACTATGGGACTCAACTTCTGAGGTCATTAGTCCCCTAGAACTTAGAACTAGTTAAACAGAACTTCATCTTCTAGATCCCCCCCCCCCCCTCAGGTCGGAGCAAGAAGTTACAGAATTGGTTCAAATGGTTCAAATGGCTCTGAGCACTATGGGACTCAACTTCTGAGGTCATTAGTCCCCTAGAACTTAGAACTAGTTAAACAGAACTTCATCTTCTAGATCCCCCCCTCAGGTCGGAGCAAGAAGTTACAGAATTGGTTCAAATGGTTCAAATGGCTCTGAGCACTATGGGACTCCTGAGGTCATTAGTCCCCTAGAACTTAGAACTAGTTAACCTAACTAACCTAAGGACATCACACACACCCATGCCCGAGGCAGGATTCGAACCTGCGACCGTAGCGGTCTCGCGGCTCCACACTGCAGCGCCTAGAACCGCACGGCCCCATCGGCCGGCGTTACAGAATTACAATACCAACAACCAATTAGCAAGCTGGAAGTTCCATAGAACGCGAGAAGCTGGAGGGGACTAAGAAGGTGGGCATAACCAAGCCAAATCAAATAACAACTACGCCGACGGGCAAGGGGACGGAGTACACTGAGGATAGGGAAGCTTTAACAGTAGCCACCAATGGTAAAAACAGAAGAACAACTTATAAACAGTAACAGTAACTTTTAAACAGTAACATTCAACAGAAATCACCGATAAGGCCAGCAGAGCAGCACGCACGGATTCATTGCTGCAAACAACTCCGTGAGACGACGCTCATTGTCTCAAGGGAATACAGTTCCGTCATACAACGAGCAGCTCCTCCGAATCGTCGCAACAGCCACTGGCCTCTCCAATATCTCCAATCTCGCCTCGCCTCGCCCGCGACTCTCCTTAATGGCCAACTGCCCTTCACGCACGCGGCCATTCCAACGACAGCACTCGCTTCCCTGTCTGTGTCACTCGCGAACCAGCTGTCCATCGGTTCCCTCTGCAGACTCTCCTCTCAACTCCACGATGGCTCCCACTTAAGACCCTAGCCAAACCATATAGGGCACTGCCAGATGTGTACTGCAAAATAATCTCTCTGGCGAAAGATACGGGCGCTATATAATCGCAACGCACGTATAACTAGGGTTATAATTTAAAAGATACATGGACTCTTTTATAATGCAGATAGCGCTTTATTGTGTGAGGATGTAAGAGAAGGGCGGTGATTATGTTTCGACTCTTTAGTGGGTACTAACAGTTTGTCATTCTTTGCAGTTGAGGCAGTCATGCAATTACTCAAAGCTGACATGATATCTTCACGTCAGACAGCTAATTCTACCAATTTTTTTACGCTTGAGTTTTGATCCATTCCGCTACTTTTTACCGTCCGTTGCACTTGACTAGAGCGACATTTGGACCTGTTGACGTCATTGTCCCAGCAATAGTACAACATTTTCTTGACACTTCTAGCATAAATACTGCAGTTACACAGAGACAAATGTCATGGGATACCGATGCGCACAATTACGGATGGCGGTATTATTACGTACGCGGGGTATAAAACGTCGGTGCATCTGTGGAACTGTCATCTGTATTCAGGTGATTAATTTGAAAAGCTATCCGACGTGATTATGGCCGCCCGACGGAAATTAACAGACTTTGAAAGCGGAACGGTAGTTGAAGTTGGACGCGTGGGGCACTCCATTTCGGAATTCGTTAGGTAATTCAGTATACCGAGATAAACAATGTCAAGAGTGCCGAGAATACCAAATTTGAGACATTAACTCTCTAAGTGACAACGTAGTGGTCGAAGGCCTTCACTTAATGACAGCAGCGGCATTTGTGTAGAGCTGCAAGCGCTGGCAGACAAGCAACACTGCGTGAAATAACAGCAGAAACCAGTGTGGGACGTACAGCGAACGGATTCTTTTGGACAATACGGCGAATTTTGGCGTTAATGGCCGATGGCACCAGAGGTTCGAAGCGAGTGCCTTTGCTAACATAAAGACATCACCTACGCAGCCTCTCATGGGCTTGTGACCATATTGGTTGGATCCTAGATGACTAGAAAATCGTGGCCTATTCAGATGAGTCGAGATTTCAGTTGTTGATGGCTGATGGTAGGGTACGAGTGTCGCGCAGACCTCACGAAGTTATGGATCCAAGTTGTCAAATGGTTATATACGGCTGCTTAGGGGCCATATGCAGCCATTCATGTACTTCATGTTCCCTAAAAATCATTGAATTTTTGTAGATAACAATGCGCCTAGCCACAGTTGTTTGCTATTGGTTTGAAGAACATTCTGGACAATTAGGATGAATGATTTCGCCACCCAGATCGCCCACTATGAATCCTATCGAACAATTGTGAGACGTAATCAAGAAATCAGCGAGTACAAAATTCCTGTACCGGCAACAATTTCGCAGTTACGGATGACTATAGAGGCAGCATAGATCAGGCTTTCTGCACAGAACTTCCAATGACTTGCGTCCATGCTACGTCGAGATGATGCACTACGCCGGGCAAAAAGAGGTCCAACACGGTATTAAAAGGTATCCCATGGCTTTTGTCACCTCGGTATAAATTGACTGTCCACATGCTGGAAGTCATTATCGAATAGTTTCTCGATCCCCTTGTTAAAGAATTAAAATTACAAGCATAAACAGGTATAGTTTGCGTTTGATGTATTGGTTGTTTTTTTTTTTTCGTGAGACCAACAAACCAACATTCCTTGGCGGTATTCTGGTAACAGTTAATACTTTTAGCAATCACCGACTCACTAGAAATGCATTTGTGTGTATGGACACGCTGAGACTTGCAAAAACGTGAGTTCAGTTGAATATTTAATGTAGATGTCCACAGGAGGCAGTGCAAACTACAATTCCTCGTAGCAATAATTTAGATCTCTTGGTTATTTATGAAAAAGTCACCGAGCGGTCAGGGGCTCTGCAGTCACGGACTGTGCAGCTGGTCCCAGCGGAGGTTCGAGTCCTCCCTCGGACATGTGTGTGTGTGTGTTTAGGATAATTTAGGTTAAGTACTGTGTAAGCTTAGGGACTGATGACCTTAGCAGTTAAGTCCCCCATAAAATTTCACACACATTTGAACATTTTTTTTAAAGTCAGTAACAGTTACCGAAAGTAGCCACTAGTCTGATGCCAGTTGTGAGATATGAAACTTGAAGGCAGTCATTAATTATAGTTATACGAGGTAGCGATTTTTAGGTTCAGTCACACACAGGTCGCCTAGAGGACTAACACTTTTAATTGAATTTAAACACACATAAGCACACGAACGCACACACACACACACACACACACACACACACACATATATATATATATATATATATATATATATATATATATATATATATATGCAAATATTATGTCATTAAAAATATTATGTCATTGATTTATATTGTCTTAATATGTTACCTCTTATTAACTCTGCTTCTCACTACAGTGCGAATGGATGCTAGCAGTTCAACATTTATTAATGCACAGCACTCAGAATTTAATGACACTCAGTATTTAATGTACATTACTGGCCATTAAAATTGTTACCCCCAAATGATGACGTGCTACAGACGCGAAATTTAACCGACAGGAAGAAGATGCTGTGATATGCAAATGATTAGCTTTTCAGAGCATTCACACAAGGTTGGCGTTGGCGCCAGTGGCGACACCTACAAAGTGCTGACATGAGGAAAGTTTCCAACCGATTTCTCATACACAAACAGCAGTTGACCGGCGTTGCCTGGTGAAACGTTGTTGTGATGCCTCGTGTAAGGACGACAAATGCGTACCATCACGTTCCCGACTTTGATAAAGGTCGGATTGTAGCCTATCGCGATTGCGGTTTATCGTATCGCGACATTGCTGCTCGCGTTGCTCAAGATCCAATGACTGTTAGCAGAATATGGAATCGGTGGGTTCAGGAGGGTAATATGGAACGCCGTGCTGCATCCCAACGGCCTCGTATCACTAGCAGTCGAGATGACAAGCATCTTATCTTCATGTCTGTAACGGATCGTGCAACCACGTCCCGATCCATGAGTCAACAGATGGGGACGTTTGCAAGACAACAACCGTCTGCACGAACAGTTCGACGACGTTTGCAGCAGCATGGGCTATCAGCTCGGAGACCATGGCTGCGGTTACTCTTGACGCTGCATCACAGACAGGAGCGCCTGCCATGGTGTACTCAACGACGAAACTAGGTGCACGAATGGCAAAAGTCATTTTCTCGGATGAATCCAGGTTCTGTTTACAGCATCATGACTGTCGCATCCATGTTTGGCGACATCGTGGTGAACGCACATTGGAAGCGTGTAATCGGCTTTGCCATACTGGCATATCACCTGGCGTAATGGTACGGGATGCCATTGGTTACACGTCTGGTCACCTCTTCTTCGCACTGACGGCACTTTGAAGAGTGGACGTTACATTTCAGATGTGTTACGACCCGTGGCTCTACCCTTCATTCGATCCCTGCGAAACACTACATTTCAGCAGGATAATGCACGACCGCATGTTGCAGGTCCTGTACGGGCTTTTCTGGATACAGAAAATGTTCGACTGTTGCCCTGGCGAGCACATTCTCTAGATCTCTCACCAATTGAAAACGTCTGAACAATGGTGGCCGAGCAACGGGCTAGTCAAAATACGCCAGTCACTACTCTTAATGAACTGTGGTATCGTGTTGAAGCTGCATGGGCAGCTGTACCTGTACACCCCATCCAAGCTCTGTACGACTCAATGCCCAGGCGTATCAAGGCCGTTATTAGGGCCAGAGGTGGTTGTTCTGGGTACTGATTTCTCAGGATCTATGCGCCCCAACTGCTTGAAAATGTAATCACATGTCAGTTCTAGTATAACATATTTGTCCAATGAATACCCGTTTATCACCTGCATTTCTTCTTGGTGTAGCAATTTTAATGCCAGTAGTGCATATATCGAAAGACATTGTTTACTTGCATGTCTCCAATTGCTTGCAACACCTTTTTGTAAAAAGGCAGATTTAAGTATTGTCAATTTACTTTTCTGCAATAAAAACCATTAATATGATTGCTTGAATTGTTGTCTAGCCATTCGAGAAAACAGCTTCCTAGGTACCCTATATTAGACGAGTTGGCAGGATCAAACTCAATAATGGGGTCTCCTAGCTGCAAAACATGTTCCACAAATGATTCTGCCAATCTCTCCCCATTTACAGTTGCACTTGTGCTCTTCTAGTCGTTTTTCGACCGTTCTTTTCGTAGTACCGCCGTACATCTCACTACATGCATCTTATCTACTAACCGAATCATATAAATTACTGTTTTTTCATTGGTTTATGAGCATTCTTTACCACGGCTTAATAGTCTGAAATTTTTTTATTAATCATGGCTGTAATTGTTTATCTGTATATAGGATAAAATCGATGGCTCATTCGACATACGCAGTGAACCTGCGCATGTGTCGTAAATAGAAATTTGTAACGATTGTTAGCATATAAGACAGATTTTCGCCTGTAAGGCTGAGGAGTACAGCAAAGGACTGACACGAGGTGGGTGTTGGAAAGTGAGGAAGCACGCCGAGAGAAAATCTTTGGCACCTTATCAGGAGCGACAGTTTACGTCAAAAGGCTTCGAAGGCGCGTTAAGGCCCTCTGGCGGAAGCCAAGGTATTTCGCCTGCTCTCCCTGCGGATTCTGTCGTCGACATCCACGGAATCGTTGCCCTCGGTCGACGTCTGCGTTTTCTACGTGTCACGGCAGTTGATATCTGGCGCGGCGCCGCCCCAACTTTACTTCCATCGTCGATAGCTGTCACGCACGCCGCCCGCTGCCTCGCAGACAAGAAACTGGGGACGGGGGCGCCCGATGCGTCTTCTGTGGAAATTCCTGGAAAGCCTTATGACGTGCGCCTTTTGTACGTGTGCGGGCTCGGAACAGAAGAAGGAAATCAGGCGTGCGCCGAAAGGGGGGAGAGGGGGGAGAGCAGAAGAGGGCGAATGTACCAGAAGGAAGTCAGTGTTCCAGTAAAAACATTACGGTGCCAGACCCTCCTCTCTGCGCAGCGGAATACTTTCCCTCTGGCGCAACGTACGAGGGCGTGCCGAAAAGTAATGCCTCCGAATTTCTTACGGGAAAACTGAAACTGACAGCAAGGACGTGTGTCTAGTAGAGGACACAAACACCTCGCCCTGGAGGAAGATCTTGGGAAAACCATTGAACATCATTTGTTATTAAGTACCTCCTCCAAATATTTATTAACCAACTAAAAATTTTCATTTAGGAAAGAAAGAAAATAAAGATGTACTTTAAGAAAAATTATTAAACTCTAAATTCCAGACGTTAAACAATTTAGACATGTTTCTTAATTTTAAAATGGTTAGAAAAGATCAGACACATCAAATGTTAGTGAATTACAACTAACGAGCCCGACATCAGATCGGGCCACAAGCCCGTTGGTAGCACAAAAGACCCCAGTCGTAAACCTCCGCCCCCCAGCGACAAGAAGTCAAACTAGAGCAAGTTGGGACCGCTGCAAGATGTACATCAAATACTCTCTTAAAGAGTCAAAGGGTAAAGCAAAATTAAAACTTTTGGAGCAACTCTAAAAAATATCACTGAGAAGATGCCAACACGGTAGAATCAAAGGTTATTTATATTTTAAAGGTAAAACAACTATCTCACTATCTGATACAATATTCTGCTGAAGAGTAAGGAGGATGATGTACTGCTGGCTGCACCACGGCACTGCCCGTCGTTAAAGTTCAGCACAGTGGAAAGATGAAATCTAAACTTCAAATTGAGCAGACGCTGCAAAAAGTGGAAGACAAATCAAAGTCACAAGGAAACAACAGTTTGAATTTTTACTTTAAATCGGGGACCAGAAATAATTTAAAAAATACTTTAAACAGATAAGTCCATTTCTGGAGGGAGCAGAATTGAGCACGTCCCACCGGCCACTTCAAATAGTCACCACTGAAATGCCAAATCCGGTGAAGCGTTACTTTTGTTTCGCTTCATTTCATTACTTCCAAATAATAATAGTTGGTTGGTTGGTTTGGGGAAGGAGACCAGACAGCGTGGTCATTGGTCTCATCGGATTATGGAAGGATGGGGAAGGAAGTCGGCCGTGCCCTTTCAGAGGAACCATCCCGGCATTTGCCTGGAGTGATTTAGGGAAATCACGGAAAACCTAAATCAGGATGGCCGGACGCGGGATTGAACCGTCGTCCTCCCGAATAATAATAGTCTTTACATCGATAACTGTCATATCAATAACTATTTCGTGCTTTTTATTGATATACTTCGCCTGGTGAAGAAAAAATTGGGCTTTCTAATTTATTTTGTGTTACGTGTCACAATCCCTTTTTTTCTTCTCCATCCCTCTATGAGTGATCGTATGAGAGTGAGAGAGAAAAAGTTGATTTTAGCTCGATAGCCAGGGGGAGACAAACCAGTGTAGAGCCAATACCAACTTAACCTGGTGGGCAAGCTGAGCAAAGGGAAGGTAGCTCAAAGACGATCTAGCTGGCAGAGCAAGAGTCGTTAGGTTAGTCAAAGGGGTGGCCGTTCCACCCTCACCACCGAAGATTGAACGGGATAGCCGCTGTCGAGGAGCATGTTATCTGCTAGTCTAGTGGGGCCTGGAGAGATGATCAGACGTAGCCAGTTGCAGCTCTTCACATCTGTGAATCAAAGGAAGGTATCACAATGTATTATCTCGTCGTGGAGAACGCGAATGATGTGGCTTTTAACCTTAATTTTGTCAGGGAAAGTTTTAATTTCGTGAAAATTATCATTATTTTGTTGTAATAAGTGATAGAAATTAGCGACTAAGCCATGAGTGGACGTGGAGTGTGGACCTTCAGTTCACGTCGTTATTTCATTTGATAGAAATTATATTTGTTGTTCATTTATGCAAAATGTTTTTCTGTCGCTGTAACAGTATGATTTTGGTACATTAGTTAAATTATTTTAGGCCTTTGACGTACTTGGGCACATGTTGGCGTCATTTATTCCTAAAGTGTGGTTAAATTATAATGTCGTGTCTTTTCGATCGTGTTTTAAGCTCAGTTAAAGCCAATAGTCACAACTACAGTAATTTTTTGGCGTAGTTTTATTTAATTGTCTTTACTTCTTTTATTATTTGTGATTGAGCACATGTTCGCGTCTTTTGGCTTGCTCGAGCCTATTTTGTCTGGGATTATGTTTTGTTGTTACCACATTTCATTAGAAGTAAAGCAAAGTAAATTTTTGTACACGAACTGCCTTTTCGATAATGCCCCATAAATGTTCGATTGAATTCATATCGGGCGATGTAGGTGACCATCTCCTTCATTCGAGTTGTCCAGAACGTCCTTCAGACCAATCGTGAACAACTGAGGCCCACTGACATGAAGTATTTGAATGACTGCAGACACTCTCCAAGTAGCCGAACGTAGCCATTTACAGTCAATAATCGGTCACTTGGATCAAAGGACCCAGTCCATTCCCTGTAAACACAGCCCGCACCATTATGGACCCACCATCAGCTTGCACAGTGCCTTGTTGACAACCTGCATCAATGGCTTCGTGCGGTCTGGCCACCTTTGAACTCTAACATCAGCTGTTACCAACAGAAATCGGGACGCATGTGGCCAGGCCACGGTTCTCCAGTCATCTAGCGTCCAACGGATATGGTCACGAGCCCAGGAGAGGCGGTCCAGACGATGCCGTGCTGTTAGTAAACCCACTCGCATTGGTCGTCTCCTGCCATAGACCATTAACGCCAGATTTCGCCGCACTGTCCTAACGAGTATGTTCGTCATACGTCCCACATTGAGTTCTACGGTTGTTTCACGCAGTGCCGCTTGTCTATAAGCACTGACAGCTCAATGCGAAAGCCGCTGCTCTCGATCGTTAAGTGAAGGTCGGAGGTGACAGGTAATGGCTGAAATTTGGTGTTCTCGGCACAGATTTGACGTTGTGGATCTTGGAATACTGAATTCCCCTAATGGTTTCCGAAATGTGATGTCCCTTGCGTCTATCTCTAACTGCTGGAAAATGGTTCAGATGGCTCTGAGCACTATGGAACTATGGGACTAGAACTTACAGCTACTTAAACCTAACTAACCTAAGGACATCACACTCATCCATGCCCGAGGCAGGATTCGAACCTGCGACCGTAGCGGTCGCGCGGTTCCAGACTGTAGCGCCTAGAACCGCTCGCCCACTCCGGCCGGCTCTCTGACTGCCATTCCTCGTCCAAAGCCGGTTAATTTCCTTCGTGTGCCCATAATCACGTCGGTAAACGGCATCTGTATACGTCCATGTCACTATCCTACGACATTTGTCATCTCAGTGTACAATCTACGCGACTTCTTTAGCCTGCTAAGTGTAAAGAACGAGTATTGGATGTGTTATTATTATTTCGAAACATAAGAAGTCAAGCAATCGGCGAAAACCATATGGATTCAGCACCGCTCAGAAGCGTAAACATCCAACTATCATCGGCCAAGGCGACGTTTAACTCCTTTTTAACGGCGGCCATTGCGCGATGCTAATTTGTTATAGGTCTTTAGAGTACCGGATACAGTTCGGATAAAATCGACTGGTCAACTGTTTCTAATTTCTGGACCAGGTGAATCATTTATATTAATCCAACGAAAGGTTCAAATGGTTCAAATGGCTCTGAGCACTATGCGACTTAACTTCTGAGGTCATCAGTCGCCTAGAACTTAGAACTAATTAAACCTATCTAACCTAAGGACATCACACACAACCATGCCCGAGGCAGGATTCGAACCTGCGACCGTAGCGGTCGCTCGGCTCCGGACTGCAGCGCCTAGAACCGCACGGCCACTCCGCCAACGAAAGGCATTGATGCAATAACCAGGTAAGTTACGTTTACACGCTTTCCATTAAAACACGAAATCGGTCTTCTCTTTCCCCAGTTTTTATTTAGGCCAAGAGTTCAATAGTTGATCACATAACCAAACAAAGATGTATTGAATGTTACAAAATAGACTTGTCTCACTCATCCAGTAAACAACTTTCTTTTATTATGATGTCAAAAAATAAACTAGTAACTAAAGAAATATCAATATGATGAGCAGTCTGAGAGTAAAAAACAGTGATTCCCTAACAAAAGTCGTAGTTGTGGATGGCTAAGAGGAAGCTCATTGTTCTTCTCTTTCTAATGAAGTGCGTGCAGAATCATTAACAGTTCTGGCACATACCAACTTATTACTAAATACCATATCTGAGTCTGTCACATACTTCTTGGCAAGCATCATGGCATTTTCTTACTTCAATCGCTGTTACTCCACAACCATGTTGTCCAAACATTTATGTGGTTAAGGTGCCATCTTGTACTTTATGTGGCATCAGAATTTCATTCAAACTGATTGTAGTATTTGTCGCCCACTAGTTTCTGAGGCTGTCGTCGACCGAATGAGAGAGTACTTCGTTCGGAGGCCCGAGAAATCAACGCATCGTGCGTCGCAAGAGCTTGGAGTTCCTCAATCAGTAAACTGGATCGTGCTGCGAAAAAGATTCCACCTGAAGCCATACAAACTGACATTGTCACACGGCCTCTCAGACTCACATACGGAGGCACGTAGCCTGTTTTGTGTGGATATCTTACGGTGGATTGAGGGAAATGAGACATCGCTTACTCACTTTTTTTTGCGATGAATCTACGTTTCATATTAGTTACAGTGAAAGTGAATATATGGGATGAAACTTGCAATCTGCGACGGCTCACCTGAAGATGACTTGCAGGCGCCCAGTTGAAATATCGCGCGAAGTACTGAACGACGACCGGCTGCAAGCCCGAAATTTGTTTGAACAGTCAATTCGCCGGGAAAATTTTAAAAATTCACAAACTTGCAGTACTTTGCTGCAAGGTGACATTTCTACTACCTTCTCGATAAAATTCCGTATGTAAGTACAATGTAAAAACCTTTTAGAATCACCCTATATTGTTTGACAGCTAGGGAAGCAAGTGTAACATGATCAAACAAGTGAATATTTTTCAAATGATATTCTCAGTGGCGCTTTCAAAATTTCCAGTATTCATAAGTCTCTCAGTAGCAACGCAATGTCCCCAGGCTATGCTCAATAAAAACGGGAGGGTGACTAATACGATTCGTCATTATTTTGCATTAAATATAGAGACAACGAATCATAGAGTTAATGTTACATAGAAAATCAAAGTAATTTTCTAATGACTCTAGCTAGGTTAGAATTTCAAACAAGCTTAAAATGCTGTCTCCACCCAGTCTTGAGAAGCTCTGTAACCCAACATCGCGGTTTCGTTAGCTCGCAAACTGCTATATCCGCAGCCACCGCAGATTCTCCGATATTTCGGCCCTTCGCTTACAGCGAGTCGGCGGGCACTCTCATTAGACTCGTAAGCCGCCTCTCTACCCTCAAGGGCCATTTGTATTCCGGCCTGTCCGCCGTATAACGGTTGCGGTGGAAAGCTATTATCATCTATGCCCTTGTAGCACTGCCTTGCTAATTATTCTGCGGATATTGCGCGGCGCCTTGCGTCTGGTTAAAGTCGTCGGATCAGAACTAAACTGTAAGGAAGGACGCTTCTGAACGACGACACAGCGAGCGAGAACAATCAGAAATCGTAAACAAGGCAAATCCTACGCAGTAGCTGCAAATCCCACTCTCTCTTCCATGGGGAAAAGGAGAAATGCCACCCAATTAGTGATCATGTTCACCCCTTGCCCACAATAATCAGTTATTATTCTAATGATAACTGGCACTGTTAAAAACAGAGGTAAATGGAGGTTAGGGTTTAACGTTCCATTTGAAATTTGAACGTGGGCGACAAGCTGTAGTACTCTGAGCTGGACTAAAGCTCATACGTCGACCACAGAATTCGCAGGCAATACTCTCCAAATGCAGCTCCAGTGTGGGTTATAATTATCGTGTGGCAGCAAACCGTGGTAGGTATTCTAATACGTTAATGTGTAACCGATTTACGCTGGAAAAAAATTTGTTCCAATTTCTGGCCACCAGGTGAAAATCTGGCGTTGTGAATGCAAGAGAGAAAAATAGAAATGTTTCCATATGTAATGGATTAGCAACTGGACGTGGCCAGAAAAAGTGATATAGTCATTATAAACCATCGCTTACACAGTACGAGCATCAAGAGATCAATAGCTGCTCGCAGCAGTTTTGGTGGAATCTGAGAAACGTGTTCCTACATACCGGCCTTCAGATTGGGTAGGGAAGTCACACTGTCTCAGATCAAGTGATCTTACAGGTCATGTATCTGGAGGATTTCACTAAACAGGTCCCTCGCTGGGCGAGCGACTTGTGTTGGCCCATCTTACACTTAAACAGTAGTTTCCACACAGTTATGCTCTTCCAAAGCAGTAATCACGTGTTGTACATAGGGCTCTGGACAACGTGCATGCGTCACAATATACCTGACTGGCCCTCTGGGTGTGCTCTCTTCAAAGAAGTAAGAACCGAGAATAAAGGTGCTTGTCAATCGACAGCACACAGTTATAAACGGCGAGTGCAAAGGTGCTTTGTGAGCGAAAGTACTCCAAATTCGGCAGTACTAACTGCACCCTATGGTGTAAAATGTGCCACGTCACTATATAGAATATATACTGGGTGGACCTTTGATAGCGGCCGGGCCAAATATCTCAGGAGATAAGCATCAAACGGAAAAACTACAAAGAACGAAACTGGTCTAGCTTGAAGGGGGAAACCAGATGGCGTTATGGTCGGCCCTCTACATGGCGCTGCCATAGGTCAAACGGATATCAACTGCGTTTTTTTAAATAGGATCCCCATTTTATTACATATTCGTGTAGTACGTAAAGAAAGATGTACGTTATAGTTGGGCCACTTTTTTCGCTTTGTGACAGATGGCGCGGGAAAAAGCGTTGTAACAATGTATAATGGTGTAAGATGTTCGAATTTCCGGGAAAATAGGGGTAAGCTATAGGGAGAGACGTTTAATATACAATATGTACAAGAGCCAAGAGGGAATAACAAGAGTGGACTACCAAGAACTAAGTGCTCGGATTAAAATGGGTGTAAGGCAGGGATATAGTCTTTAGACCCTTCTGTTCAATGACTAAGTCGAAGAAGGAATGATGGAAATAAAAGATAGGTGAGATATGGAATTAAAATTCAAGGTGAAAGGATATCAATGATATGACTCGCTGACGGCATTACTGTCCTGAGTGAAAGTGAAGAAGAATTACATAATCTTGTGAAATGAATGAAAAGTCTAACGAATACTGAATATGGATTGAGAGTAAATCGAAAAGAGACAAAAATAATGAGCAGTAGGAGACATGAAAACAGCTAGAACCTTAACATCATGATTTATGGTCACGAAGTGAATGAAGTTAAGGAATTCCACTATCTAGGCAACAAAATGACCAATGACAGATGGAGCAAGGAGGGCACTAACAGCAGACTAGCAACAAGGGCATTCCTGGGAAAGAGAAGTCTACTAGTATCATACATAGGCCTTGATTTGAGAAAGACATTTCCGAGAGTGCACGTTGGAGCACAGCGTTGTATGGTAGTGGAAACGGACTGTGGAAAAACTAAAATAGAAGAAAATCCAAGCATTTGAGACGTTGTGCTACAGACGAATGTTGAAAATTAGTTGGACTGATAAGCTAAGGAATGAGGAGGTTCTGCACAGAATCGGAGAGGAAAGCAATATGTGGACAACACTGACAAGGAGAAGGGATAGGATGATAGGACATCTGTTAAGATACCAGGGAATGGCTTCCATGGTACTACAGGGAGTTGTAGAGGGCAAAATGTATGGAGGAAGAAGAGATTGAAATATCCAGCAGATAATTGAGGACATAGGTTGCAATTGCTTGTCCAGGACGAAGTTATTGGCACAGGAGAGGAGTTCGTGTCGGGCTGCATCAAACCAGTCATAACACTGAAAACTCAAACAAACAAACAAACAAAAAAACTGCAAACCAGGAAAGGTGAATATACACTTCGATTTTATGTCGTGACAAATTTGTTTTTAAAAATTTTGGACAGATGCTTCTTGCGTCTCCAGACTGATATTTCCCGGATGCTATCCCATAGTGACATACTAAGCTCTTACACAAACAAATTATTACTATTATTTTTATTAGTGTACGTTTTATAAATGCTATTACTGTTATTATTGTTAATGTCTTAGGTCTGCGGCACATTAAAATTGGGTGTGACAGCAAAGTGCAAGGGGTGTAATGGAAAGGACTTTATTTTATCTTACAGAGATGGCTTTTGGTGTAATTTTACTTATACTTAAAAAGGTTCAAAGTGAGTTCATCTTCGTCCAACTGATATAACGTTTCCACACAAAAAACGCTATGAGAAATCCGGTCAGTGTCTTTTAGTTCTTGTATGGTTTGAGACGCAACCATTTTCTCAACACACACCAATGGAATGCCGAGCTCTTTCACAAAGTTCTGTCTCACTTACATTACAATATCGTCAGACGCACGGAGATGATCTCGAGATTTGTTATGTATTATTGAACATCCAACTAATAAATAGTAGGTCTATTGGGAGAATGTTTACCATACTCAGCTTGCATAGTTGTCGCAATCTTCGACTCTTCAATCCAAAACCGACAGTGAGCATGCTTGGGACCGGTAAATACAACTATTTTCGCTGCCATTGCCGCTTCCGCTTGTGGTGGCAGAATACTGTAGTATACTGTAGTATACAGTAGCTTATAGAATACAGCTTTTATAGTCATTTAAAACGACGATAACAAGAACATGGAGCGATCGTTATAAAATCGACTACATCGTAGGATACATACAGGGTAAGGCAGCGCTCATTAGCACAATTCGTGTTAATTTAAAAATGGCTCTGAGCACTATGGAACTTAACATTTGAGGTCATCAGTCCCCTAGACTTAGAACTACTTAAACTTACTCGGCCACAACAGCGTTAAGTCATGTGGGATGAGAATACAGGTTTCTGTGACAAGGAGTGGCGACACGCCTGTCCTGTCGATTGATCAGTTAGTGACTTACTGCCTTATAGGCATGGATATTCTATGGGGAAAAGACGGAATGATCGAGTTCTCTTTAGGAAAGTGTTTCGTAATGGACAATGGCGAAAAGACTGAAGTAACTCTCAACAGAGAAAAGTTAAATCATGGCAAATACTGCCAAACCTATCGAATACAATTATTAGGGATACATGAAGTCCACAATTTGAGCTAATCTGTGACTACTAATGACATAATAGATATAAAGAGACTTGCAGGTAGCAGAGTAACTGGATCTGCTGAAATTACAAAACAACAACAAAGTAAAGTATGTGATCTGCTGCTACATTCTTTACAGTTATTTAAACGCAAAGCAGGTCTTATTAAACTTATATTTACAATACGAAATTTCACCCCTATGTCATGCTTTGTCTCAATACTTTCATATACCCCTGGTCAATAGGAGTAGCAGGAAGGGATGAAATTAAACAAATCCTTCAATGAAACATAACTGAACATCCAGTTCACTATATTGCAATCTATTCCTGGCTGATAATCATTCTAGTATGTACCCGACCTGAAAGCCTATATGAAAAGCTCCAAAAATTTCATAGCGTCAAGTATGTTGCAAGTATCGATGTGAAAAGTTCCTATTGCAAGTACAATATCAAAATTCAGAAAACATGCAGGCTTTATTTGTGGTGGTAGGAGTTATCTGTTTTGCGCCCTAAATTTCGGACTAAATGTTAGTTCTGGAGTGTTTAGTACTTCCTTAGACACAGTACTAGGTCCAGAACTGTTGCAAAGTGTAGCACTATATATTGATGACATTTTGATAGCTAAAAATACTTGGAAGAAACATTTCCACATTGTAGAAAGATCATTAGAGGAGTTTAAACAGACAGGAGCGAGGCAAACCGATAAAAGTCTAAATTTGCGAGGGAGGATATCAAGTTTTTATGACACGTAATACCCTCAGAAGGTATACAACCAGGCACTGATGAAGAAGACAAGGGGGCCAATTTGAGTCATAAGTTGTGTTTTTTAAGGTTAGGCTAGAAACATACGCTCATTAATTAGACTTATATGTACATAATTAAAGAGTACAAGTACATGGTTTGTTTGGCATGGTTTGTTTGAATAAGGCTAAAAGCATCTGGCAGCATTTTGTTTACATAAGGGCTGCAGCAAAGTGAAAACATGTGGTGACCATCTTGTTCAGACCAAAGCCTGGTGCAAGTGATAGACTTGTTTACAAAAAGTGAACAGGGAATCCGTTGAGGTAGAATGCCCACTGCTCCACTACTAAACACCTAGAAGCTATCAAGATTCGTTCAGGTTCCTGTTATAAAAGCAAGTGGTGGCCATCTTGTTCACATAAGAGCCTCATGCAAGTGATAGGTTTGTTTACAAAAAGAGAACAAAGGGTCCATTGAGGTACTGATGCACTACTAAACGCGTAAATAACACCAAAATTCGTTCAGATTTCTCGCTGTTGTAACTAACTCTAGATCGACTATCCCATAAATGAGTAACTGATGACCTTGGTGTTTAGTCTCAACCTTCAGTCAACCAACAAACCAACCAAGTGGAGCAGAGCCAAATGGAAAATCCAGCGACTACAGGTGCCCAAATAGGAAGATTCGCAGGTAAAACAAATTCGACAAAGGGCAGATTCTTAAGTTCTTGCGCCAAGGAGGAAATACCTTGAAATGGCGAAGCTGGCCGACAGTTTGTATACTACTACTGTGAGTATCTCTGGAAAGTGGTTGATGGACATTGAAACCACGAGTAGGTGAAGAGGTGTCTGACATCAGCATCTCATCACAATGTGTTGGGGTGCCTTTCTCGCCCCGTAAGGTGAGTAAGCGGTGATCTGTTGCAGATTTGAAGGTAGAGTACAATTCTGGTAGAGGCGCTACTATTTTCGAGCACAGATCCTGATAAAGGAGGGAAGGAGGTTGTTGAACAATGGGATCCGCAGCAATCGGCCCTCATGTGTTCCCATATTGACACAATAAGATCATCAATTAAGATTGCAGTGGACGCAGAATAATCGATATTGGACCTTATATCGATGGCAGAGTGTCGTTTTTCTTGTTACACTAAATGATCTTGTCTGCTTATGCCATCATTCAGGGACAGAACTTCTCACCACGGATAAAGGCTGGTAGCGACCATATTATCCTGCGCTGGACATTCATCTGGACTTCCAAGCGACAACTGATAGTCAAGAGTATTAAGACAGCTGTGGACTACGTGGGTATTGTTGAGGGCCATCTGCATTCCTTTATTTTTGATGTCGTTCCTGGGGTTGATCGCATCTTTTAGCAGGAAAACTGCCTCTAGCAACATCGTGTTGTAGTGGCTTGAGGAGCACAATAGTGAACGTATGTTGATCTCTCAGCCATAAGATCAGCCTAAATTTATCTCGATGGAATACATCTAGGGCGCTACTGACGTCATGTCCGTGTCCACAAACTACCGTCCAGTAAATGGCGGTAATTGTCTAATCTGTGCGTAGGTACCTGGTGTCACGTACCTCTAGAAACCTATCAAGGACTAGCCGAGTCCTTGTAACGCAGAGACTCTGTACGTTGCGTTACAGAGGTACTAAACAAGTGGTAAAATGTTTTTGACTCATTAGGTCGGACTGGTATTTTGAAGTTTGAGTCGATCTAAGTCTCTGCGCGTTGCTTTTTTACAGGGGTGGTAGTTCCCCATAGTATCGGGACAGCCTTAATGGGATTCACAAGCAATAAGAGGAATTATTGAATAACAGAAACCTTGTGCAGATCGACTGGGTGGTTCTAATTAAAGGGCGACTATTTACGGAGATGAATTGTGGGCTATCGTTATCGTGTGGGTGCGAAACTTGGTAGATTCGCTAACAGGGAAAAAAATTAGTTTCAATTTTGATCACTAGGTGCAAATCTGGCGCTGTAAACTGTTTATATGACGGCATCACTCCCACACTGACATGTGACAAGCCATAACGTGAGTGAACAGCATGGCTATGAAGAAGAGAGATCATGCACTGTTAGTCAAACTGTTTTGTGTGAACGGCAGCAATTACAGAGCTGCATTGAGGGAATATGTGTCGCGTCCTGCCCACTTGTCTAACACAGAGTGTCTAGGAAACCTGCTTCTCGGATAACAAGACAACAATTCAAGGAAATCGTAATAATAGATTTATATTGCAGTAAGATAATGACAATACTTTGAGGAATTTACAGTGGGATGTCACAAGCAAAGGGCGACATGAAACATAAGCAATCTCTTCACTATATACAATTCGTAACAAAAGTGAATACATTTCCTAAGTCGCTGCTGTAGTGTTCGTAGATCGGCTAGACTTCAACTCGCTAACTTGAGGCGCGGCTAGGTAGCGCGGCGCTTATATTCTCTTCTCCTAGATGCCGCTGCTGTTTCGGTGGCGTCCTAGAGAGTGGTCCGTCAGCGAAATATTGGCTGACATCGTCTGACAGCCCTCTCTGCTGTAACGTTCCTGGCCGACGCTCCCGCGCTTGATGTTACACCGTAACAATATCGCCGTCGGAAAGTCTGAAGAGAAGCCCGATATCATTAAATGATTTAAAGAAGATGGTAATGAAATTCGAAAACACGGGTGAACTTGCTGTGGCTTCTAGTAGGAAGATATCCTGTTCCAGTGGAAGTTACTGACGAGGTTGCTGTTGATATAACCGATCAAGCAGCACGTGCTAGTGCTCATGCAGTGAAACGAGAGTTGTCCAACCCATCGTCAACAACACGGAAACTTTGGCGGCCTATTTTACACTCTTACCCATACAAAATACAGACAGTGCAGCAACAGAACCTCATTACCTGCAACATTCTGAATTTGCTCTTCGGTTTCTGGCACGGATCGAAGTTGCTGACATGTACATGGTGGTCCATTGATCGTGACCGGACCAAATATCTTACGAAATAAGCGTCAAACGAAAAAACTACAAAGGACGAAACTTGCCTAGCTTGAAGTGGGAAACCAGGTGGCGCTATGGCTGGCCCGGTAGATGGCGCTGCCATAGATCAAACGGATATCAACTGCGTTTGCCGTCCGGAGTGGCCGAGCCGTTCTAGGCGCTACAGTCTGGAACCGCGCAACCGCTACGGTTGCAGGTTCGAATCCTGCCTCGGGCATGGATGTGTGTGATGCCCTTAGGTTAGTTAGGTTTAAGTAGTTCTAAGTTCTAGAGGACAGATGACCTCAGAAGTTAAGTCTCATAGTGCTAAGAGCCATTTGAACCAATTTTTTCAACTGCGTTTTTTTGAAATAGGAACCCCCATTTTTAATACATATTCGTGTAGTAAGTAAAGATATATGAATGTTTTAATTGGACCACTTTTTTCGCTTTGTGATAGATGACGCTGTAATAGTCACAAACATATGGCTCACAACTTTAGACGAACAGTTGGTAACAAGTAGGTTTTTAAAATTAAAATACAGAACGTAGGTACGTTTGAACATTTTATTTCGGTTGTTCCAATGCGATACATGTACCTTTATGAACTTATCATTTCTGAGAACGCATTCTGTTACAGCGTGATTACCTGTAAATACGACATTAATGCAATAAATGCTCAAAATGATGTCCATCAACCTCAATGCAGCCGGCCGGGGTGGCCGAGCGGTTCTAGGCGCTACAGTCTGAAACCGCGCGACCGCTACGGTCGCAGGTTCGAATCCTGCCTCGGGCATGGATGTGTGTGATGTCCTTAGGTTAGTAAGGTTTAAGTAGTTCTAAGTTCTAGGGGACTTAACTTCTAAGTCCCATAGTGCTCAGAGTCATTTGAACCAACCTCAATGCATTTGGCAATACGTGTAACGACATTCCTCTCAACAGCGAGTAGTTCGCCTTCCGTAATGTTCCCACATCCATTGACAATGCGCTGACGCATGTTGTCAGGCGTCGTCGGTGGATCACGATAACAAATATCCTTCAACTTTCCCCAGACCCTATGAACGTGTCTTGATTTTTCTTTAGTCTTGCCTCCGCTATCAACGGCAACGTTAGAATTGCCTCTGGTGCCTTTACCATTCCTAGAGCCAAACTTACGTTATGTAACACATACTCAGTTTTCATTCCCATTCTTCCGTTTATTATTCTTGTAAGCACTTGGATGCATGAGCTGCTAAACTGACAGTGCGACAATTCTCGCACTTGTCAGCTCTTGAAATCTTCGAAAGTGTGTGGATGATGCTTTTCCGAAAGTCAGATTGTAAGTCGCGAAACTTATACATATTACACACCAACGTATATTGTCCTTTTGTTGCCATTTCTCCCAATAATTTTAGAAATTCTGATGGAATGTTATCTACCCCTTCTGCCTTATTTGATCTTAAGTCCTCCTAAGCTCTCTTAAATTGAGACAAATCTTCCCCTCAAAGAGGCCTTCAATGTACTTATTGTATGTATAAATGCACACATTGCGTATTACCTGTCTTCTGCTACAGCTTTCCCCTATCGTCCTGTTTCTTCTTCTGTCACGTCATCAGGTAAGTCCTCACTCTTACAGACACCCTCAATGCACTCTTTCCACGTTGTAATGGTTCTTTATTTACGTGATCGTTACGGCACTCGAACCCCAGTTCTCGATACCAGTAATATCGTACTACTTTTCTGCGAAGTAACAGACATATTTTTGTGACAATATTCACATTTGGTTATATTAATGTATAGGTACTCCGCTGTATCGATATATTACAGTGATATGGTTCTTGTGTGCATTCATTTCTGTGAGACTGTCATAATCTTGGACTTACTTGTAACCGTTTTGGTGCGAATGCGCACAGAGCAGTCTTTGTTTCACTTTGCAGAAGTTAAGTTGTTATTTCGTTTTGTAAAAGAACAGTCAAGTCTTGTGCTTGGTTAAAGTGGAAATTAAATATATGAAGATTGATACAAAACTGTTTTGTTGATGATGTGACAATTAAGAAGAAGTATACGTGAATTAACAAGAAGTTAAATAAAAATGTGGATCGTGAATACCAAGTCAAAAATTATTTCTACCATACCATTGTTCTGATCTGGGATTGTTTCATCTTTAAGAATTTCCTGAAAAACGCATTTGTTAGGTCTTCAAATATTGCTGAAATAAGATCTGGACCTTCTAGCAGTCAAAGTGGAATCACCCTAGACACAACAAGATGAGCCATAATAACTTCGAAGAAATCTACGTGGGAATCCATTCAAGACAAGTGCCAAAATTAATGACTTTTTTACAGTGACTTCATTATTTCCATTCTGACGATTCCATCCACAGTGAATAACTTTGTTGTTGCCCAATAAAGTGAACATATGCTGCGTGAGCAACATTATTAATCTGATTTCTAACCTACTTTGCAAGTGGTGGTATTGCTAGAACCTATCCGCTCTGTCCTCTGAATTTAACAATGGTACTCCTGTTGGACTCTTAATGTTAACACCCTTGCTTTTAATTACAACCAAGGTTATTTAGACTTTTCTATATGCTGAGTAAGTCCTTCCAACAGTCATTTCTTTCTCGGATTCATCACATTTCTCTCTCTCTCTCTCTCTCTCTCTCTCTCTCTCTCTCTCTCTGCCCCAGTACTCAACACACACACGCAAACCCACACATATCATATACCACTGACGCCAAATACAATACAATCTCGCACGCCTCACCTAACACAACACGCTGCGTAACAAATGAACACCAAACAGCCACAACACGTAATGGCAGCGAAAACTCCGCCTATGTTTTGAAAAATCGAAAAAAGTGCAGCGCCAAGCGACCACAGGTTAAGAAGTAAGCCTACGTACTTCGTCAACACCACAGGAGAACGCACCACAACTTCAGAACTGTAAGTTACACACAAAAAACGTGATACAGACTCATTTCCGTTCATAAATGCATAACAAACAGAAAATAAATTACGTTTTGCTGTTTGCAGATGACAAGTTGTATATTGTGTAGCAGAATACCTACCAAAATAAATCGACATTAACATCATGTAAGGTATGTTAACTGATGCTTACATACACTTTTCGCCAATGAAGCTATAAATGGAACTTTTACATAATGTTGTAAACAACACAAATAATAATATGTAACAACAATTTTACAGTTAAAAATAAAAATTGGACCCACTGATGATAGCACAAAAATGCTGAAACATGTATGGGCGAAACAAAACAAAAAAAGGTGTCTTGCATAAGGCGGAATTTCTCATCCTATCTTATTAATGGAGTTTACGGCAGTAAGTTAAATTGACAGTACTTAACTTTGCGTTTTCACAAAGAGGTGTCGCAACCAGTTGGCGACATACAAATAATCAACGTCCTTTGGTATATACAATTTCAATGCCATCAAAACACAACAGTTCATAAGTCACCGCTAAAGCGCTTGTATAACGGCACATCTTTTACTGCGGCCGCGGTTAGGCGGAACGGCGCTTGTATTCTCTTCGTATAGATGCCACTCCTGTCGTGGTGTCGTCTTAGTATACTCCTGGTAACGTCGTCTCACAGCCCTCTCTGCTGTAACTTTCCAGGCCGACGTGCCGGCGCTTGGTGTTACGCTGGAACAAAAACATTTTTTATTCTCATTTTAAAACTTTTCAATTTTCTTCCACAGCATAAATTTTTTCATAATGGAATGAAATGTACTTTATTTTTAGTAACAGAACATTTAATAACACAGCAAGCTGGGTACACGTAAATTCCCCTATTTATATGTTAATGGGGTAGCAGGATAAATCAAAAGCAACTGGACGTAAAGGTGTGGCCACATTGGAGACATTTTGCGAGTGAAACTAAAATGTCTTGCAAGAACAGCTTGTAGACCACATACAAAGCAAAACAGAAAAAATAGTATTTCTTCCACCACTACACATCAACTTTGGATTTATGATCAGTTTGTTAGAGTTCTTCTACAAGACGTATCCATAGTATGTAATTTTCATCCATCATGAAACAAAAATTGACTCACTACAGTCAACATACTCATATCGAAAGTAATCAGCAACTGCATTGACATTTAAATTAATTCTCATTTATTGTTCAGCCTCAGTTGCACATTTTTTAAATTAAATGAAATGATCAAGAGTGATTAGAACATGCCATTTGATTTAGTAATCAGTGAATTTGAGACTGAACAATAAATGAGAATTATTTTAAAAATTTGATCTGTTACTGGTAACTTTCTAGGGAATAAACAAATATTCAAATTAAGTAATAATGTGAAAACCACGGATCGTGAACATGATGATTATGAGAGGAAACACAAAAGACAGTTTGAAAATTAAATATAAAAAATTGTTCGTTATATTGCCAGGAGAACTTTTCGTAGTACACTCCTAAAAATAACAATAATTTTAAAAATATAGACCTGATTGGTTTTTATTTAAATAATAACGCTTCATTTGCTTAAGACTTTAAAATATGAGATCTTATTTTGTGGAAAGCTCTGATATGATACAACAAAATAAAGTTATATTTGAGAATAAGCATTACAAACCGAGTCCAGAACCCATTTTTGGACACTCCTCTGACAATATTTTTAAAAATACCGGATTCAGTTAGCATATATGATTAATTTAATATCAGAGAAGCAGCGATAGAAACTCCTTTTGTTCCACAGCAACTTCGGCCGTAGACCTTCTGCCATCTTCTGAACGCGACGACGGCCTCCGGCTGCAGTGTGCGTGCGGCCACAGAAACTAATGCTCCTGGGATATTTGCTGCGTGGCAGTATATACGAACTTCTTGCAAATGGTCCAGGATTTGTACTGCGTATAAATGCGAACAACGTGGTAAAGTAAGTCAGAGCTATGTATTTTTCTGTTGCAATTTTTTTAATTATCTCCGTTCTTAAATGTCAGTTACACCACCCTTAAGGGAATTTTCGTATGAAATTCAGCTTTTCATGAAATGTAATTCACAATCTGGTTTCCAGAACACTCCATTTTAGAAAAATTTTCAGCTACACTTGTTTCTGTAGCCTCTCTCATCTCCCGCATACTTGATTTCTTTTAACATTATGATTGTATGTTGTTTGACAATGATTATAGAATTAAATATTCACAAAGAGTTCTAATCACTCTGGAAACTCGTTATTCCTTTCAGTATACCAGGAAACCCCTCAGTAAACATATTTGATGCTTAGAGTTTTATGTGCGCTGCACTAGCACTATGAAAACTGGTTGAAATCTAGGTCCTTCTCTCGTTTTTGAAAACATCAACACAATTTTCCTCATATCGCTTTGACAAGCATCGCACATATAATGCAGGTTACTGGTGAGAGGATGTACAGATGTCACTCGCCATAGGTGTTTTGAAATGAACTCTGCTTCGTTTGACTATTATTAGAGGTTTTCATATTCTTTTTTGGAAGAAGCATATTTATTTAGAAACACTGTACAAATATGCGCAAGGAAGCGATTACAAATAAGTTGACGATACTTGTCTGCTTATACACATTTTGTCACACTTAATGAATATTCTCCTTCAAAATATCGAGGTGAAAACGATATCTGTCACAGGAATAGCCGGCCGCGGTGGCCGAGCGGTTCTAGGTGCTTCAGTCCGGAACCGCGCGGCTGCTATGTTCGTAGGTTCGAATCCTGCCTCGTGCATGGATGTGTGTGATGTCCTTAGGTTAGTTAGGTTTAAGTAGTTGTAAGTTGTAGAGGACTGATGACCTCAGCTGTTAAGTCTCACAGTGCTCAGAGCCATTTGAACGATTTGTCACGGGAATAAAGTTAATTTAAAAACCTAATTAGTGACTGCTTGTTCTAAATTTGCTATCATTTTAATTTTAAAATAGGAACAGGGTGGTGTAGCGCATACTACCACATGGTAGTGTGAAAGGTTACATTTTCTTGTACGCTTTGAAGAGTGAAGCATTGGTGAAGAATATGTTAATGTTAATTATAAAATAACATATTACCATAATCGATATAAGCCAATGTAGTTTTTGTTGTTGTTGGTGTTGTTGTTACTGTTGTTGTGTAGTTCGAAGACCAGTTTGATGCATCTCTCCATGCTAGTCTGTTTTGTGCAAACCTGTTTATATTTGCTTAACTTATGACGCCTACGTCCATTATAGCCTGCTTATTGTAGTCATCCCTTATGCCTTAACAGTAATTTTTATCCCCCTCAATTCCATCTGGTACCAAATTAGTTGTTCCTTGATAACTCAGGATGTCTCTTGCCAAAAGATCCCTTCTTTTTGTCAAACTGTGCCATAAATTTCTTTTGTCCCCAATACGATTTAATACCTCTTCACTAGATATTTGATCTGCCTATCTCGTTGATTGCATAGAAAGGAAAGGGACGCTGTTTGGTAATAATGTCTAAGGAAAATTACAACACACGTGTTCTACAAGTTTTTAACCATTGCAGATTATTATTCAAGTTGGTCCTACTTTGTGATAGAAATGTCGCTGGGTAATGCCTCTACAAGGTTACTTATATTTCGTCACGTTACGGTCTGACGACGTTGTAGTTGTGCGGACTTGTAGCCGTGCGGACGACGACGACGAATGTAGCCGACGACAATGCTGAGCTGCCGCTGTTACTGCTGCTATAGTTCAATTCTTTTATCCTGGCGGTTCGCACATGCCCGCCCAGACGCGGGAGATTGCTGCGTTGCCAGTTCCACGTGCCAAGAGAAGCAGTGCCATAGTATAGTATAGTTCGCAAACGTACGTTTAGGGGGGAGCGCGCAGTTTATGAAGTAAAGCCACCACGGCCGCATTAACCCTTTCGCTGCTACAGAGACGTGCTCCCCGCATTCCGCGCTGTGCGCGATTTTGTCATCACTGCACTGTTCGCCTGTGCACACAAATGGTGTTTCGACTGCTTTGACACACTTTATCATTCGATTTCACAAAAGTATTTGGCCCAAAAATACACATCTTCTTGACTGATACCTTCCCCTCATGTAAATGACTTAATTTTGTTTCGATGTTCAACGCAGTTATTGTGCAGCATTAGATGTAGTAAACCATTGCACGAAATTTTGAAGAGTTTGCAGAGGTAAAAGTCCATAGCGTATACTTTCCGTATGGTCGATTTTAGTGGCCACCAGAAATTTCAAAAAATTACATTCAAACGAATAAAATTCATGAAGTAAGACACTTAGATATTGTTTTTAAATAAATAAAATATTAAGTACCGAAAAGGTATGAACTCAGAACCTTTCGCTTAGCACCCAAACACTATACCCATTACGCTAACACAGCTCTTCATTCAAGAGACTGTCCAAAGGTCTTTAAAATATCACTCAAAATACCGACAAACACTGTTGTTATGACTATGAATTACTGACGTTTCGTAGAAATGCAATAGGAAATAAACAATTACCGCTGTTCTTTATTCCGAAAAAACGGTTACTGAGAATGATACAAACACCTTTCCTTGCTATCGCCTGAATTATGAGGCTTATTGCTTGTTTGGTTTAATTAATTAATAGAATATGAAGCAATTGGTATAAAGAATGCTTTTTCCAAACTTTCTATAAAAGAAAGTCTGCTATCAAGACATTGCTTTTGTTCAATTACTTTATTTATGACTGAACGTTTCTAAAACTGAAGACACTCATCCGTGCTCTGCACTGCAGTCGAGCTCTGGCAACGTCATTCTCTGTTCATTGGCTGACTGTGTTTTGTGACGTCAGATGCGCAGAACGAACCTAAACTCGGCCGCCGTCGTAAATGACGCGCACTTTAGTTGAGAACCACGAGTCGACTTCAGTGCCACAGCTAATTATGGGACAGGCAAAAGTTAGGGTTACAGCTTCCTCCGCCTGTCCACTCCTACCATGCTCTCAATACTCACGGGTCAACGAAAGAGGTGTGCCTACACTGACGCGATCATAGCTGTGCACCGTGTCTGCGGGAGCGCCCAACAAACACTTCCACACTCTGTCATCATTCAAGCCGTTCTGCCTCTCTCTCTGATCGCAGCGTGACAGAGACCCTCCATACGCAAAGATGGCACAGCTACTGCCATTTCGTCGTTGCTTTTGATACATTAAAATAACGTCCTTGACTATTACCCAACAATATTTACATTGTAATTACAATCAGTTATATACAATCAGAAATAAATACAATATTTCATCCATTACATATCAACTACAGTTTCTGTAATAAAGCTCACATATTCAAAAACAGAAGTACAGTACAAGTGATCAAAGGATATTAAACGCCGAAAAATTTTGCATGGTGCAGAAGGTATGTTATCTACATTTTCAGTGTTACAACCTCTATTTCTGTCGATTTTGTTCCGTTAAGAGTGAAATATTGAGTTATTTCTGAAAGAAAGTGTGGTGTCACCGCCAGACACCACACTTGCTAGGTGGTAGTTTTAAATCGGCCGCGGTCCATTAGTACATGTCGGACCCGCGTGTCGCCACTGTGTGATCGCAGACCGAGCGCCACCACAAGGCAGGTCTCGAGATACGGACTAGCACTCGCCCCAGTTGTACGGACGACTTTGCTAGCGACTACATGGATGAAGCATTGCTCATTAGCCGAGCCAATAGTTAGAATAGCCTTCAGCTAAGTCAATGGCTAAAACCTAGCAAGGCGCCATTAGTAACATTGCATGTATCTAAAGAGTCTCACTTGTATCGCCACAATCTCCAGATGTACCAAAAGGATGGATTAAAGTTAAGTATTCCAGAAGCTACGTACTTTTCTTTATAGCATTCATTACGTATCCTGTTTCAGACCTCACGCCATCCTGCTTTGGCTTAGCGCGTGCCTTTCGGCTTCCTCTCATTGTGTCTAGGCTGTCTTGTCTAGACACAACAGAAAGTATTGAGTTCAGTCATAAATCTGATCTGGTACTCGGTAAGCTCGTATTTTTTTCACTAGACTGTGTCAAATGCCATTGTGAAGTCGAAGAACACGACGTCAACATGAGCGCCGATGTCTACAGCGTTGCGGGTCTCATGGAGGAACAAGTGAGATGAGTTTCGCAAGATCACTGTTTACGAAATCCATACTGCTTTTTACGGAGGAGATTTTCTGTCTGCAAAAATGTTATATGCATGACCATCAAAGATGTGCCATAATTCTACAACAGACTGATGTCAGCGATACAGGCCTATAATAATGTTCATTTGTCCTAACACCCTTCTTGAAAACAGGAATGACCTGCCATTTTTTTCAGTCGCTAGGCACACTTCGTTGCTCGAGCGACCTACGGTATACTGCGACTAGTAGCGGAGAATGTTCTTTCGAGTAATCTCTGTTGGAACTTGCAATTATCTCAACTATTCCTGATTCCTTTCCACTACTAAGTGATTGTGGAAACTTTTCTATTTCGCCAGTACTTATCTCAACATCCGCCATTTCGATTTTCCTCCGTGACTGAAAAGTGGAAGCGTATCCACCGTGAAATAGTTTCGGAAGTCTGAATTCAGTATTTCGGCTCTCTCGCTGTCGCCTTCCGCTTGAGTCCCTGACTGAGTGAATAGACGATTTCGAAATAACATTTTATGTAAGACGAAAACCTCTTAAGATTTTTAGTCAGATCCGTTGACAAAATTTTAGGTTCAAAGTCAGTTAGCGCTTCCCTCATTGCTTTCTTTACGCTAACTATCATTCAATTCTGCTTTTATTCGTCAGATAGGTTTTGATTCTCTTGCATTGCGATGAAACTCTCTTTGTTTATGTAGCAGTTTCAAAAATGGCTCTCAGCACTATGGGACTTAACATCTGTGATCATCAGTCCCCTAGAACTTAGAACTACATAAACCTAACTAACCTAAGGACATCACACACATCCATGTCCGAGGCAGGATTCGAACCTGCGATCGTAGCAGTCGCGCGGTTCCGGACTGAGCGCCTAGAACCGCTAGACCACTGCGGCCGGCGTAGCAGTTTCCTAATAGCAGTTTTCTAACACGACTATTAAACTACGAGGGTTTTTTTCCATCCCCTAAGACCTTGCTTGCAACATATTTACCTAAACCATATTGAACGATATTTTTTGAATTCCATTTCTACTCCACGTCTTCGTCCTCAGCACTTAATATTTCATCCTGCCTACTCAGATACTCTGCAGTTTGTATCCCGTCACTCTTGTTGAGACAATGTGTTTTCATAACTACCTGTAGTCATAGATGCTATCACAGCCTTATTATCGCTGATAATCTCTTCTATCATAACGGATTCGAGACGTTCATGTCTTTTTGTTGCTAGGAGGTCTAAGACGTTAACTTCGTGAGTTGGTTCTCTAATTATTTGTACTAAGTAATTTTCGGAAAAGACGTTCGGAATAACGTCACACGAATCCCTGTCTCTGGCACCAGTTACGATAGCCTAACTCTCCCAATCTATACCCGGCAAGTTGAAATGACCGCATACTACAATAGCATGATCAGGGTATTTATTCACGAGATTCTGCAATTTCTCTCTGAAACGCTTACCACTAAAACTCCTGATACACATGTACCACATGTAGGGCATCCGATTATCATTTTTGACCCACCTTCGATGCTCGACTTCACACAGATTTATGCACAAGTGAATATTATTGAATTATTTCTGCCATCATTGACGGCTAACCTGTCATTACAATAAATATTCCAATCTGAATTTAGTATTTTGTTCCCATTCACTTCCGGTTTCAATCAACTTTGTGTTCCTAATACTACCTGGGCCCATTGATACCAAGTAACAACCGCGTCATCCTCAGCCCATAGGTATTACTGGACGTGATATGGAGGGCGATGTGGTCAACACAGCGCACTCCCGGTTGGTCAGTTTATGAGACTGGAACAACCTACAATATGCGATACTAATTCTGAGGTTTTACCATGCGTGCTCCTGCATTTAACTAATACCGCATTAACCTTCTCTGTTTTCGATCTACAGGGGCGAGTATTCTCTTAGAATAATGTGGCAGATGTATCTTCATTCTCGGGAGGCAGTAAATCTCTGATGCCAAGGGGGAGTTCCTCTAACCTGAAGAAACCTCCAAGTGCACTCCACACATACTCCACGGCTATCGTAGCGGCATGTTGCGTATGGTTCACACTATTTATTCACAACCGATACATGTTTGCCCCTGTTACTGTCCTTTAAAGTAGTCACCAGCGTTGTGTAGAGCCCGTTGCCAGCAACGTGGAGGGCATAGTATACCGCTAGCAGAGCCTGTTGTGTTGATGGTGCGAACTGCCTATCGAATCTCTGGAACAATTCTGAAGCGAATGCCGCGATGTCGTTCCTTCATCTTCGGAATCAAATCAAAGTCACAAGGACTTAAGTCCGGGGAGTATGGTGGATGGTACAGTACTTCCCAGTCCCATCGACCGAACAGAGCAGCCACAGCTTGCACTGTATACGCCCGCTCATTGTCGTGTAAAATGATGGGTGGGTTGCTCAGGAAGTGTCACCGCTGCTTTCGCAAAGCTGGTCACAGGTGATGCTCCAAAAACGAACAGTAATACTGTGCCGTGGAGGAACGTAATGCGTTACGATAACACCATCACAGTCGTATACGAGAATCACCATAACTCTGGACCACTCCATTCGCACCATCAACAGAACAGGCTCTGCTAACGGTATACTACGCCTTGCTCATCGCTGGCAACGTGTTCTACACAACGCTGGTGACTACTTTGAAGGACAGAAACAGATGCAAACATGTAACTCTTTTGTATCGGTTGTGAATAAATAGTTGCCACTATGTAAGTTCCAACTCTCGTAATTAACTACGTTGATTAGGGAGAACACCATTAGTGTCCGCATATTATATTACTTCTTGTTTAAATAAATTGAATAATTTCGGCCTCATGGCTGATTTTCCCTGAATTATAACATCACCTCACCATCCATTTTCAGAGACCATCTTACGCCTATGACAGTCCCTGAGTATCCAAAAACTTTACTATGCACTCGTCTCTTTGTTACAACAGTGTGCAGCAGCACTGCAATATATCTTTTTTGGACCTGGGCGAGATGACCTCAGTGAGTTGGGAACTTGGGACCACATGCAGCACAAACCTTTAAGTGCGAGGTAGGAGTGGAAGTCAGTTGAGGACTGTGGGGGCAGGCAACCATGTATCATTGTTTCTGATTCGGCACCGAAGATAGACCAGTATATTATCGAAGTCAGGTGCAGACGGTCTCATTCGAGGTTATCAACGGATCTCAGACTAACCTCACGCTGCTCAGCTGGACGTCTGGGTTGGTAGTGCTGAAACAATCGCCTATTAGTACTCAAAGGTGCGTGGCCGCTGGTTCCTCGCCGCCTAACGGAGGACCATAGGGAGCAACAGCGCAATTGCTTGCTCGTTACGACGCTGATCGTGACAAGCTTTTGTCGAGCGTCGACATACGCGATGAAACATTTCGAAGCGGAAAAAGACGGCTATCCAAAGAGTGGCGCCACACTACCGTTCCTCTGAAGAAAAAGTTCAAAGCCGTAAAAGTCATGGCGACTTTCTTCTGGTACTCTGAAGGGATTATTCTGATGTCTTCCCTCATGATGCAACAGTCAACTCTGAGGTGTACTGTGCTACCCTCGGGAAATTGAAGGAACGACTTCAGCGTGTTCGTCGCTACAGAAAAGCAAATGAACTTCTCCACGACCCCCGCCACACAAGGGCTCACAGAAGTCTGCGCACCCGAGAGGAGTTGACAAAGCTCCACTGGACTGTTGTCCCTCACCAACCATACAGCCCGGATCTCGCACCTTCCGACTTACATCTGCCTGGCCACAAGAAGGATGCACTGCACAGTAAGCAGTACGTGGATGATGGTGAGGTTACTGGTGCGGCAAGACGTTCCAGTGAGGTGGCGTAGGGCCCTCGCATTTAACGGAGATTATGTTGAAAAATAGTATTTTGTAGTCAAAAGAATGGCGAATAATATTGTGTATTGGAATGCTGAATAAAACCACCCTGCTTTCAGAATAAAAGTGTTCAATTAATTATTGAAGCCCCTCGTATAATCATGTACTTTATGCCTCCAAGGCACAAACTTTTAAATTTATTATTCTGTTCAAGCTTCACTCTGCCTAACATAAGCACAGTTCAATTATTAAACAACGTAGCTATTACGAGGTGCATTCAAGTTCTAAGGCCTCCGATTTTTTTCTAATTAACTACTCACCTGAAATCGATGAAACTGGCGTTACTTCTCGACGTAATCGCCCTGCAGACGTACACATTTTTCACAACGCTGACGCCATGATTCCATGGCAGCGGCGAAGGCTTCTTTAGGAGTCTGTTTTGACCACTGGAAAATCGCTGAGGCAATAGCAGCACAGCTGGTGAATGTGCGGCCACGGAGAGTGTCTTTCATTGTTGGAAAAAGCCAAAAGTCACTAGCAGCCAGGTCAGGTGAGTAGGGAGCATGAGGAATGACTTGAAGTAGTTATCACGAAGAAACTGTTGCGTAACGTTAGCTCGATGTGCGGGTGCGTTGTCTTGGTGAAACAGCACACGTGCAGCCCTTCCCGGACGTTTTTGTTGCAGTGTAGGAAGGAATTTGTTCTTCAAAACATTTTCGTAGGATGCAACTGTTACTGTAGTGCCCTTTGGAACGCAATGGGTAAGTATTACGCCCTCGCTGTCCCAGAACATAGGCACCATCATTTTTTCAGCACTGGCGGTTACCCGAAATTTTTTTGGTGGCGGTGAATCTGTGTGCTTCCATTGAGCTGACTGGCGCTTTGTTTCTGGATTGAAAAATGGCATCCACGTCTCATCCATTGTCACAACCGATGAAAAGAAAGTCCCATTTATGCTGTCGTTGCGTGTCAACATTGCTTGGCAACATGCCACACGGGCAGCCATGTGGTCGTCCGTCAGCATTCGTGGCATTCAGGTCGTCATGCAGGATTGTGTGGACAGAACCAACAGAAATGCCAACTCTGGAGGCGATCTGTTCAACAGTCATTCGGCAATCCCCCAAAACAATTCTCTCCATTTTCTCGATCATGTCGTCAGACTGGCTTGTGCAAGCCCGAGGTTGTTTCGGTTTGTTGTCACACGATGTTCTGCCTTCATTAAACTGTCGCACCCACGAACGCACTTTCGACACATCCATAACTCCATCACCACATGTCTCCTTCAACTGTCGATGAATTTCAATTGGTTTCACACCACGCAAATTTAGAAAACGAATGATTGCACGCTGTTCAAGTAAGGAAAACGTCGCCATTTTAAGTATTTAAAACAGTTCTCATTCTCGCCCCTGGCGGTAAAATTCCATCTGCCGTACGGTGCTGCCATCTCTGAAACGTATTGACAATGAACGCGGCCTCATTTTAAAACAATGCGCATGTTTCTATCTCTTTCCAGTCCGGAGAAAAAAAATCGGAGGCCTTAGAACTTGAATGCACCTCGTACAACATTTTTCTTTTATATGACCGCTCCTGTCTGGGTTATTCAGTTCTTCTTCTTCTTCTTCTTCTTCTTGGTTGGCTCTACAATCCTTGAAGAACCTTGGCCTCCTGTATCACCTGCCTGCACTCTTCTCTGTCCATAGCCTTCCTTCTCCAATTTCTTAGATCTTCTTCCATATCGGCAAACCACATTTTCCCGGATCTACCTCTTCTCCTTCTCCCGTCATGTTTTCCCATGAAAACTTTTTTGACACTACGAGTTTCTGGCATTCTCTGTACATATCCTGCCCATGTTATTCTTCCCTGCTTAATTTTAACAACAGTATCCAAAACGTGTTTGTTGTTCTGCATTTGTCCTTACTCTCCAGCCATCTTCCTCTCTCACTGTTCCAAAAATCCTTCTCAGTATCTTTCTTTGCCACCTCAATAACCAGTTCTCCTCCTTCAATGTCAATACCCAGCTTTCTGATCCATATATTATTACAGGTCTTAATATGGTCGTGTATATTTTGATTTTCTATTCCTACTAACATTCCTGGAATTAAATGCATTCTGCAAGGCAAAATAGCAACGATTTCCACTCGCTATCCTTTCTTGACTTTCTACTGGTACTTTATTGTCCTCCGTTATTACAGAACCTAAATATTTAAATGATTTCACTCTTTCATATTCTTTCCCACTATTGAATTCTATTCTCCGTTTATATAGGGCTCCCCCACCACCATATACTTTGTTTTCTTTATGATTGCTTCTAAATCTACTTCTCTTGCTGCTTCCTTTAACGTATCGTAGTTCCCCTTTAGTGCCCTTACATTCCTTGCCATTAATGCTACGTCATCCGCATATGTTACCACTTGAACGTGCCGATTAAGTACTGTTCCTCCTGCGTTTATCGGCATTTGCCGCATCGCCTATTCTGAAACTAAATTAAATAGCATTGTAGAGATCACATCTCCCTGTCGTAGCCCCCTCTGTACTTCTGTAATTCAGTTAACGATACTAATAAATAAAAGTAACAGCATTTAAACCTTTCATTTGGCGTTAACTGTCCGTATACATTAACAAAAATTGGTTCAAATGGCCCTGAGCACTATGGGATTCAACTTCTGAGGTCGTCAGTCCCCTAGAACTTAGAACAACTTAAAACTACCTAACCTAAGGATATCACACACATTCATGCGCGAGGCAGGATTCGAACCTGCAATCGTAGTGGTCGCGCTTTTTTTTAAACAGATTGCGTTCAGTATCTCCAAACAAAAATGTGGCGATCTTCTAAGATCAGTATACACAGTTCTTTGCTTCTGTCTTACAACTATCAAGCAACATTTTGCTGAAGTAGAAATTAATCTTCAGAGCAGTAGCTATGGTTCACATGTAGTGTCTGTGCAAAGACAGATGCGATTGACGTTGAATGATATTGTTGTCCATAAAGTGACTGTTCATTTTACGTGTGAATGGTCTATAAAATGATACTGTTTTTCTCTAGTATGTTTTTAAGAATTATCAGATGAAATGCTGACGACAGCTTCAAACGAGAGAAGTGCCGAGAAAAATAAACAGAAATTTCTGAACTTAGCCCGCAGCAAAGTTAAATTGTTAAAGCACTCTTATTTATCTTGGCTCGCTGAGATTAAAATGGTGTAAATATCTGTTCCAAGTGCTCTGGGGTGAGTGAAAGTCAATTTCCCTTTTGAGACGGAACATTGCAGCGGGAAATTAGCTGGAGGGTGAAACTGCGTCGAAGAAATAGTTTTCCTTTCTAACTCAATTTCCGAAAACAGAAGCGGTGTTCCAATCCACAAATTTTCATGCTGACCCTGCTTGTTCGGAACTTTTACGATCACATTACGTAGTCATCAGCGAAGAAAGAAAAGCTTCCGTCGCCTTTAAGCGATGAAGTACGCATTTTCCAAACTGAACATTAATTATATATTTCAGATGAATGGACATGTAAAGTATGCTTTCAGTCGCAAATAGTTTTATTATAAGCCAAACACTACTGCACTTCAAGCTCTCCCAATTCATCCGCAGATGATTTGGTTTCCACACCATCGACATGACTCCTTTGATGTGGTTACTTCCGTGTACTGTAAACCAAAAACTGCCGTACAGAATATTTGCAGCATTTCTAACCGTTGTATTGGAACATTCTTCACAATAAATGGAATTCAGTTACATACTTAACAGAATTATAAAACTTGATGTCGTAAGCGTACATGTCCGTTATATTTTTCAATATTCTTCTACCTTTTCCATTTCGGCAGTTTAAATTTTTTGAGGGTTGTATCCGACATGAAAATTTATTGTTCAAATAAGTCGTTTTTGTTGCAAAAATTTTTTATTGTATCGTAAATAGTTATAAATTGAACATTTTAGTCACCTCGCGTAGAATGCTAAGGAAGCTGTCAAATTGTTTTTTGTTGAAACCTGCAGCACGCTACAGTCCCGTGAATTCAGCTGGCTTCAGCCTTATGTCTTAATGTCTTTACTCGCTTTCATCTTTGTCTTATTGAAAAGATACTTTATTATAAGCCCTGCGTATTTGCACAGTAGACTTAAAAACTCATCTCTATTCAGAGGCCCGAACGTAAAGCACTGTTTCCTGTTCGCACCGGATGTTCTCGGAAAGAACTTGTAACTTCCTAAAAAGGTTTACAGGTTAAATACTCGTTTCCTGTAAAGCATTAAGTCTAACAACTAAAATACAGGTCTACTATAAATCCTCAGTTCGTTTTCAAAGCTGTACACTTCCCGAAGTCTTGCATGTTGTTCTCGTTGTGGTCTTCCGTCCGAAAGCTACTTTGATACGGCTCTTCACACATTTCTATCCTGTGTAAGCCTTTTCTTCTCCGACTGACTACTACAACCTACATCCTTCCGAATCTATAATTGCCTCTTGGTCTCCGTATACGATTGTTACCCTCCACACTTCCCCCAATGCTAAACTTGTGTTCCCTTGATGGCTCAGCATGTGTCCTGTCTACCGATCCCTTCTTCTAGTCAGTATGTGCCACAAATTTCTTTTCTTCCCTGTTTCATTCAGTAACTCCTCATTAGTTACATGTTCTACTCATCTAATCTTCAGTATTCTTCTGCAGCACCACATTTCAAAAGCCTCTATTCTCTTCTTGTCCATACTGTTTATAGTCCATGTTTCTCTTCTATACATGGCTACACTTCACACAAAAAGTTTCAGAAAAAAATCTCTATTTGATGTTAACAAATTTATCTTCTTCATGAACGCTTTTCTCTCCACTGCCAATCTATATTTCATATCCTCTCTACTTCAGTCATCGTCAGCTATATTGCTGCCCAAATAACAAAACTCATCTACTACATTCAGTGCCTAGTTTTCTAAACTAATTCTCTCTGAATCACCTGACTTGATTTGACTATATCCCATTACCCTTGTTTTCATTTTTCTTATGGTTATCTCATATCCTCCTCTCAAGACACTGTAAATTCGTTCAACTCCTCTTCCAAGTCCTTTGCTTTAGGACTAGTTTTCCATCTGACTCCTTGATATTTATACAGTCGCTCTTCTTTTCTACGAGGTCGTCTTTAATTTTCATGTAGGTGCTATCCATTCTTCTCCTAGTGATGTGTTTCTCAATCCACACATTTGTCAAAAAAATGGTTCAAATGCCTCTGAGCACTATGGGACTTAACATCTATGGTCATCAGTCCCGTAGAATTTAGAACTACTTAAACCTAACTAACCTAAGGACGTCACACAACACCCAGTCATCACGAGGCAGAGAAAATCCCTGACAACGCCGGGAATCGAACCCGGGAACCCGGGCGTGGGAGGCGAGAACGCTACCGTACGATCACGAGCTGCGGACACACACATTTGTCCTCTAGCCATTCGAGTCCTCCCTCGCGCATGGGTGTGTATGTTGTCCTTAGCGTAATTTAGTTTAAGTTAAATTAAGTAGTGTGATGACCTCTGCGTTTTGGTCCCATAAGACCTTAACACAAATCCTCTAGCCATTCATGCTTAACTATTATGCATGTCCTGTTAATCTCAGTTTTTAGACATATGAATTCCCTTTCGTCTGCTTACTTTACTGCATTTTATATAGTTTTCAAATTTAATATCTCCTGTCTTATACAAGGATTTCTACTAGACCCTGTTGTTTTTTGTATTTGATTCTCCGCTGGCTTCACTGCTTCATCTCTCAAAACTATCCGTTCCTTTCCCTGTTCTTCTCAGTCGTTGACCAGTACTCCCTCTGAAACTCTCAGCAATCTCTGTTTCTTTCGAGGTCAAAAAAATGGTTCAAATGGCTCTGAGCACTATGGGACTTAACTTCTGAGGTCATCAGTTCCCTAGAACGTAGAACTACTTAAACCTAACTAACCTAAGGACATCACACAAATCCGTGCCCGAGGCAGGATTCGAACCTGCGACCGTAGTGGTCTTGCGGTTCCAGACTGTAGCGCCTAGAACCGTTTCCAGGCCACCTCTCCTAATTTCCTACCTTTTTTTCGCAATTTCTTCAGTTTTAATCTGCAGTTCTTATCCAATACATTGTGATCAGAGTCCACATCTGCACCTGGAAATGTCTTATAGTTCAAAGTCTGGTTCCGAAATCTCTGTCTTACTATTATGTAATCAATATTAAACCTTTCGGTGTCTTCTGTATATACAACCTATTTTCATGATTCTTAAACCAAGTGTTAGCGATAGTCAAACTACGCTCGGCCCCAGCCCATTTTAAGCTACTATTTTTCCTTCTCTTTCTTTCCCTAATGTCTGTTAATCACTATTGAATTTTCGTCTCTATTAACTGTCTGAATAATTTATTCTGTTTCATCATATATTTCTTCAATCTCTCCGTCATCAGCGAAGCTAGTTGGCATATAAACTTGTATTACGGTAGTGGGTGTGGGCTTCCTGTCTGTATTGGCTAAGATAATGGGTTCACTATACTGTTCGTAGTAGCTTACTACTATTCCTATTTTCTTATTCATTATTAAATCTACTCTTGCGTTAACCCTCTCTAAGTTAGTATTTTTAACCCTGTATTCCTGCCACCGATCGAGCGGGATGGCTTAGTGGTTAGCACACTAGACTGGCATTAGGGAACAGAGCGGTTCAAACCCGCGTCCGGCCATCCTGATTTAAGTTTTCCGTGAATTTTCTATGTCCTTTAAGGCAAATGCCGGGACGGCTACTTCGAAAGGGCACAGCTGATTTCCTTCTCCATCCTTCTATAATCCGAGCTTATACTCCAAAGACCTCGTTGTCGACGGGACGTTAAACACTGATCTCCTCCTCCTCCTCCTCCTCCTCCTCCTGCCGACCGGGGTGACCGAGCGGTTCTAGGCGCTACAGTCTGGAACAAAGCGACCGCCATGGTCGCAGGTTCGAATCCTGCCTCTGGCATGGATGTGTGTGATGTCCTTAGGTTAGTTAGGTTCAAGTAGTTCTAAGTTCTAGGGGACTGATGACCTCAGATGTTAAGTCCCATAGTGCTCAGAGCCATTTGACCCATTTTTTTCCACGTCCTCCTCCGCTAAACCGCCTACGGACATCACTCGTTTCCCTTTTTAATATTTCTAACCCACCTGCCTGATTAAGGAATCTAATACTCCACACTCCGATCCGTATAACGCCAGTTTTATGTCTCCTAATGACCACGTTCTACTGAGTAGTCCCCTACAGGAGATCCAAATTTGGGACCGTTTTATCTCCTGAGTATTTTGCTCAAAAGGATGCTATCATCTTTTAACAATAGCTGCAAGCTCTCGGTAAAAATTACCGATGTAGTTTCCACTTGCTGTCAGCCGTTTCCAGTACCAGCACACTAAGCCGGTTTGGTTGATGGTACAAGGCCAGATCAGTCAATCGTCAGACTGTTGCCCACGCAGCTACCTAAAAGGCTGCTACCCCTGTTCAGGAAACACACTTTTGTCTGGATTCTCAGCCGATACTCCTCCGTTATAATTGCAACTGCGGTACGGCTGTTTGTATCGCTAGGATACGCAGCCCTCCCCACCAGAGGCAAGGTGCGTCATTCATTAGGGGATGGGGGAGAGGAGGTTGGGGAGTATTATGTGCACAAATGTGACTGAAGCACGAAGAGAATTGTAAAATCACGAAGTTTCCATTTTGCACTCTAGAAATGTTCTATGGTTGCTCCTACGGTCACACGACACACGTCTAATCTTACACAAGTTCTTTCCATACCATGTGTAGCAATATCCTGTCAGTTGTCATCACTGCTGTTTTGATGTGTTGTCTGACCTGTACCGTTGTTATTGGTAATTTGGACACGTAAACACAGTCCTTAATGTTCTCCCAAAGGAAATATTCACAGTGCATTAAGTCAGGTGCCCTGGGGGAGGGGTGGGGGCGGGGTGAGCAAGGGAATATATCCGCATCATCTTCTCGAAACTACTACACTAGCGATGCGGAGTGTCGTAGCTTAGGAAGCAAAGAAAATCCTATGGAGGGGTGTCACGTCTTGTTGAAAGATGAAATTCTCGGAATCAGCAGCCAGTTGTGGAAAGAACCACAAGAGCAACAGTTACCCATTACAGTCTTGTCGCAGAAGATAAATGACACATACAGCTTCGTCTTCGGCGAATCTCGTTCATGTGCCACAAACACATGACGATTTTCAATGCCCCATGTTCTCAATTTGTGGCATTTGACCTGTGCAGATAAACGAAAGGCTACTTCGGCGCTGAATATCAGCCTGGAGGCGAAATGTTCACTGTCGAGTGTTTCCTGCGTTCTGATAGGAAATTGAAGACGCCGACAATAGTCTTCCCGCTTTAATTGTCGCACTAGCTGCAGATCGTACGGTTTAAAATGTAACCGCCGGCGCAAAATGTTCCACACAATTTACTGCTGTGTTCCAAGTTTATGGCTTCTGCGGACCGTTGATCTGTTTGGTCTACTTGCGAAACTTTCTCTCACCCTCTCCACGGTTGCAGCTACCACACTTGGTCGTCTGTTTTTATGTTTACGTAGACACCAGTGTCCCTAAATTGTCTATACTACTGAACAATGCTCTGTTTATATGGCGGTTCTTTTCTATAATTCGTTCTGAATGCACAATGCACTGTTGTACCAGATAAAATCTCGCATATTCCAATACTCTAAATGACCTTTTTTACTTTTTCTTCTATGACGATAGAAGCTGAAATAATGAATTAAAATTTGTGCCACAGCCGGAACTTGAGCTCAGGCCTCTTGTTATTCCAATAACGGAGACTCTCACAATACTAACAATTTAAGATGGGGGAAATGGGCTAAAGATGTGACTCTTTTCTTGCTTTTCGCCATTTTCTCACTGAACTGCACTCGTAATGCCATCTAGCGGGCACAATACAAACTCGGTAAGTTTATGATTCTGTTCGTGCATCAGTTATACACTCCTGGAAATGGAAAAAAGAACACATTGACACCGGTGTGTCAGACCCACCATACTTGCTCCGGACACTGCGAGAGGGCTGTACAAGCAATGATCACACGCACGGCACAGCGGACACACCAGGAACAGCGGTGTTGGTCGTCGAATGGCGCTAGCTGCACAGCATTTGTGCACCGCCGCCGTCAGTGTCAGCCAGTTTGCCGTGGCATACGGAGCTCCATCGCAGTCTTTAACACTGGTAGCATGCCGCGACAGCGTGGGTGTGAACCGTATGTGCAGTTGACGGACTTTGAGCGAGGGCGTATAGTGGGCATGCGGGAGGCCGGGTGGACGTACCGACAAATTGCTCAACACGTGGGGCGTGAGGTCTCCACAGTACATCGATGTTGCCGCCAGTGGTCGGCGGAAGGTGCACGTGCCCGTCGCCTTGGGACCGGACCGCAGCGACGCACGGATGCACGCCAAGACCGTAAGATCCTACGCAGTGCCGTAGGGGACCGCACCGCCACTTCCCAGCAAATTAGGGACACTGTTGCTCCTGGGGTATCGGCGAGGACCATTCGCAACCGTCTCCATGAAGCTGGGCTACGGTCCCGCACACCGTTACGCCGTCTTCCGCTCACGCCCCAACATCGTGCAGCCCGCCTCCAGTGGTGTCGGGACAGGCGTGAATGGAGGGACGAATGGAGACGTGTCGTCTTCAGCGATGAGAGTCGCTTCTGCCTTGGTGCCAATGATGGTCGTATGCGTGTTTGGCGCCGTGCAGGTGAGCGCCACAATCAGGACTGCATACGACCGGGGCACACAGGGCCAACACCCGGCATCATGGTGTGGGGAGCGATCTCCTACACTGGCCGTACACCACTGGTGATCGTCGAGGGGACACTGAATAGTGCACAGTACATCCAAACCGTCATCGAACCCATCGTTCTACCATTCCTAGACCGGCAAGGGAACTTGCTGTTCCAACAGGACAATGCACGTCCGCATGTATCCCGTGCCACCCAACGTGCTCTAGAAGGTGTAAGTCAACTACCCTGGCCAGCAAGATCTCCGGGTCTGTCCCCCATTGAGCATGTTTGGGACTGGATGAAGCGTCGTCTCACGCGGTCTGCACGTCCAGCACGAACGCTGGTCCAACTGAGGCGCCAGGTGGAAATGGCATGGCAAGCCGTTCCACAGGACTACATCCAGCATCTCTACGATCGTCTCCATGGGAGAATAGCAGCCTGCATTGCTGCGAAAGGTGGATATACACTGTACTAGTGCCGACATTGTGCATGCTCTGTTGCCTGTGTCTATGTGCCTGTGGTTCTGTCAGTGTGATCATGTGATGTATCTGACCCCAGGAATGAGTCAATAAAGTTTCCCCTTCCTGGGACAATGAATTCACGGTGTTCTTATTTCAATTTCCAGGAGTGTATTTGTACAGGTAATGCTTTGGTAAATATAGAACTTCGAAAACGAATGAACCAATTATTGTATTCCTGTACTTCTTGGAACTGAATATTTATTTCTCGTTTCCCTGTCTTTTCAAGAAGTCTGCTCATTCCAGCGCCATTCTTCTTGCTACTTTCATCCCATGCATGTCGTGAGTTCTCCATATTTACACGTTAAATAAAAAGAACATAAAAATTTTAATGTTTGGGGTATCTGTTTTGTCCAGTACAATCTGATACTGATTTATCCGATACAACCCGAATCTACCGCAGCAGCAGTTTTGTATTTTCATCTTTATTTTTTGAGCTGAAAATTGTCCAATCTACAAAGTAGAGAATAATATCCCTTGTGTGTAAAGATAAATTAAAAATGTTGCAATATATACCTGCAAACAAAGCACAACATCCCAAAGTTCGTGCGTCACAAATCTGACTAGAAAGAGATAACTTGTTAACACTCCAAAACGCACTGCCGTTTTCATCTTAATCATATGCGTTGTCTTGTACTTCCATAGTTTACACTGTAGTGGAGCGACAGATGTTGTCTATAGCGCTAAAGCTTAGAAACTGATCTTCTACGATATATACCGCTGTTCGGTACTACCCAACCTTCCCCCGCTTGAAAATGGTGAAGATAAGTGATACACTGAGAAACAAAGATGTGCTATGAGTAAAGAAAAAACTTGCACAGTAAAGGAAAAATGGATCGAAGAAATAGAGTACCTGTGCACGTATCCCAACATCAGCCACGCTTGCAAAACGTAGTTAAATGTGTGGATCGTATGAATCTATGTGAAAGACGATCGACGAAGTGGGATGTCGTAGCTCTGCTGAAACGGACGGCTAACAAGGAAATGGAACGGCTAACTGCATTAGAGCATTTGTATGGCTGATGACGGAAACCACAACAGACCAAGAGATAAGTCCACTCAAATTCGGCGTTGTTGATGGAAAAAGGGACGTCCTTAAATTCACTCTGTTTAGCTAACTTGAAATGTTCCTTCTCCGCGTGTTCGAACAGTAGCTCTCTTATCACTTTCAACGCGATCTGACTTGTGTGTAACTCACGTGATTACGGTTTCCGAAGTAATTGCCTCAAGGACGACAAAGAAACCACTTTATTGGGGGATTCGCATCAACTTCCTTCACGCCTATATCCATTAACAGGTTTTAATGAGGAATGTGAGCCTCTCTTTGACTTACGACACGGGTTTAATTAGTCTCTGCCTCTGTAATGTTGATTTGCACTGCAGTGCTATCTGACTGAAATAGTGGAACGGCTTTCAAGAGTAGCTCCCGAAAATTATTAAGCGTACGGTCGTTCTTTCAACCAGCATTTAATTTACTGTGTAACGAACATTCTAATTAGCTTCTTTATTGTGTAGCGAGAACAATCACAAAAGGCGGTTACCCGTTTCGAACAGTCAGTGGCTATCACCGACTGCCTGCATTTACATAAGTTAACGTTCTCGTTTTGCTGTCAATACAACTAACTTATTGGCGTTTTTCTCTCTTCCCGCGTGCAATGCTAGTCACTGCGTGTAATCCCTGCATGAACCTCAAAAATAGACTCTTGGATGGGACAAGGAGGATGTAAAGGAATTTGTCTTAACTCCATATACTTTGCTGCCGATGTGTAGTTCTTTGTTTCAGATGACGAAATACATCTTTTCAATGTTATTTAAATTTAGGGTCTTTACAGTTCACCAGAAGGGACATTCACCGAAAATTGGACGAGGAGCAATTTCAGTTGTAAGCTTCCTAAGTATGTTTATCTGTATATGAAATATGGAATATTCTTCTTCAAAAATTTTCTCCTCGTGTAACGTGTCCTTTAGGTATCACATTCAACTACTGAACAGTACCGACTGTTGATTGGCCCTGTATTGCGGTTGTGAGCAGTGTCGTGAAACAAAATTATAATCTTAGTGGAATGTTCGATTTGAAATTACGAAAATGAATCTAATTAAATCCCAAAAGAATCTGATTGTGTACATGGTGAAAACTATGTAACTGAAAATATTGAAGTACATTATGAAAGCTAAGTAACGTTAAGTGAAATCAGTACAACGAAAAAACTCAGTACAAAGGTGCAAATTTTACTTTTTTTTATTCAATCGATGACTAATTTCGGGCCGAGACCCATTTTCAGATAATCGTAACATAGTCAAAAATGGTATTTCCCAAGATGTGAAAACCATGTCAAAACTGTGCAACGAACATACAGATACATTTTTGACATTTCCACATCTTCGGAAATATAATTTTTGAGTATGCTGCGACGACCTTGAAGTGTATCTCGGCCCGAAAGTAGTCATCGACTGAATATAAGAAGGAAAATTTGCATCTTTATACTGGTTTTTCGTTGTACTGATTAACAGAATTTACTGACCCACAGCTATTCCAGCATGCTGGAAGTCGTAAATGAAGTGCAATTTTTTACTTGAAATATTCGCAAACTGAAATACTGCTAAACTCGGAAGAAAATAACAGTTGAAGAATACTTCACTGTTCACTCTAAATTAATCTGCTTACTTAGCACAACATCTGAAAATTCCGACTACATATTGTTTGCTCACAAGAATGCAAAGTGAGATCTGTCCTGGAACAAAAACAATTTATCTCTTGCTCAGCATGCCATTTTGAGTCTGGGGTACTGACATCTCGAAAGCAAATTCAACTCAGCAAATGCAGTCGCCGAGGAAAAATAATCTAGTCTACTACTAAACTCTTCTTTCCTGGTCAGAAACAAACTGTGTCTGCATGTGGTGTAAGGTGCAATGCTTACTTTAAAGAAAAGCGTTCTTCAAAATTTAAACTCTGATTGTCAACAAAAGACTGTAAAACATAGGAAATCTCTGACAATCACGAAATTCACTCATTACAAAAATTACAGACATAAAAACCAATTGCATTAGTTGTGACGTAATGAAAACAGAAAGATCAAATTAACAGAAATCATGAATATTATTAGTTATCTAAGGTATTTCCTTCAATTAATAGTTTTGACGAACAATTAAATTTTAGTGGAAAGAAATAAAAACATTGAGATTAGTCGAGGACATTGTACTGCTTTCAGAGACATGGAAGACCAAGTAAAAGGAATGGCTAACGCCTTGGAAAGAGGTTATAAGATGAACATCAACAAAAATAAAAGATGGATAATACAATGTAGTGTGATTAAGTCACGTGATGCTGAGGAAATGAGATTAGGATATGGTACATGAGGTTTGGTATTTGCGCAGAGAAAATAACTGAAGATGGCTGAAGTAGAGAAGAAATAAAATGCAGACTGGCAATAACAACATTCTCTTAAAACCTAATATAAAGCCGGCCGGTGTGGCCGACTGGTCCTAGGCGCTTCAGTCTGGAACCCCGCGACCGCTACGGTCGCAGGTTCGAATCCTGCCTCGGGCATGGATATACGTTCTTAGGTTAGTTAGGTTTAAGTAATTCTAAGTTCTAGGGGACTGATGACCTCAGATGTTAAGTCCCATAGTGCTCAGAGCCATTTTTGAACCTAAGATAAACTTAAATGATAGGTAGTCTTTCTCGACATTTTCAGTTGACGGAGCGGGTTAAAGAGCCGCTTCCGGGATGGGGAGATGCGACGATCCAAGATGAAATCCACCTGGTGGATTCAGGACAAGGGTCGGTGGGCCAGCGAGCCTGAATATGGTTTTTAGGGGATTTCTTACGTCCTACTTACTGAACACCGGGCTAGTGCCAATGTCCGGCCTCAGTGACACGATTCGCAAACAATGGGCAAAACTCCCCTCGCTTTCACATGCATAACACTACACAGGGACGTTCGTGTACACAAATTACGTCCCAAGAAGGTAACAGGAGGAGGCGGGAAAGGCATCCGGCAACCCGTTAAGCTAACCACGCTAAATCCGTTGATAACCATGCCGACACGGCGCCGATGGGGACAAAAGCAAAAGCAAAATGAGGACGTCATTCCTAATGGAAGTCGTACAAACTCGTAAATCTGCAAAAGTCCTTCACTGATTGTTTTGATATTTAGACACAACGTTGCATTTTTATATACGTACTACAGCGCCACATAACATGTAAATATGTAGGTAATAAATATCGGGGGAAATCCACATAAAAATGTAAATGTTCGTTTGTTCGAAATATTAAATCTATAGAACTTCCTCACCCATTGCTTCCAGACTGTGACATAACGTAACATTCAAATACGCACGTGTTTTTCTATAACTATTTTTAATATACATTACATGTAAATAAATATATAATATATAAAGGGAGACGTTATTACCAAATTTCTATAAAAGTTCTCGATCGATTTACTTTTACCTTTTTACACTGTACTCTAATGAAAATTCAGACGGACATAGACTATTCATTTTTAATATATATAATACATGAATCCCCCCCATGAACCATGGACCTTGCCGTTGGTGGCGAGGCTTGCATGCCTCAGCGATACAGATAGCCGTACCGTAGGTGCAACCACAACGGAGTGGTATCTGTTGAGAGGCCAGACAAACGTGTGGTTCCGGAAGAGGGGCAGCAGCCTTTTCAGTAGTTTCAGGGGCAACAGTCTGGATGATTGACTGATCTGGCCTTGTAACACTAACCAAAACGGCCTTTCCGTGCTGGTACTGCGAACGGCTGAAAGCAAGGGGAAACTACAGCCGTAATTTTTCCCGAGGGCCTGCAGCTTTACTGTATTGTTAAATGATGATGGCGTCCTCTTGGGTAAAATATTCTGGAGGTAAAATTCCCCCATTCGGATCTCCGGGCGGGGACTACTCAGGAGGACGTTGTTATCAGGAGAAAGGAAACTGGCGTTCTACGGATCGGAGCGTGGAATGTCAGATCTTTTAATGGGGCAGGTAGGTTATAACATTTAAGAAAGGGAAATGAATAGGTTAAAGTTGGATATAGTGGGACGTAGTGAAGTTCGGTGGCAGGAGGAACAAGACTTCTGGTCAGGTGAGTACAGGGTTATAAATACAAAATCAAATAGGGATAATGCAGGAGTAGGTTTAATAATGAATAGGAAAATAGGAATTTTGTGCGTTGCAGCATACCAGAAAAAAATGGAAATATTTGCTTTAAAGAAAGTTCAAATTGAATCCCTTTTCTCAGTGAAAAGTATTCCTACATTATATAAACCCCTTTATGACTCTGTTTTCGTAAATTTTGTTCTTTACATTGTACGTAACTGATGTTCCTTGTTAACTGTATTAACTGTCATAAATCATAATTTTTCATTTTGTATTTTTCTAATAAAACAATGTCAACGTGTTTTTCATTTTTATTCTAACTTAGGTACTAATTTCGCCTGATAGAAGACCGAACGTCGTGTTATATTACAGTAAGTACAAAAAATATATATATTTTTCGGTGGGAAAGTGGCAAAAGTACTACATGATTGGTCGTAAAAAATCAAGAAAAGTTAAAAAAGTTAAAGAGCTACTTGACAATTAGCTGGTAATACCTCACATTCGACGAGAACAGAAATACATTTCTATTTTACTGTTATATATAATATGTTGGAATTTACTGGCAAAAATACTAACTTCAAATTTAAAGGAAGCTCACTGAGCCGTGACGTCTCGCGTTTATCCCACTTATACTTTGTCATCTTCTATTACGATACTGGCGCCTCGTCTTCGTACTCCATTTACTGGCGTCACTAACATCCTGCCTTACTTGCCCGTGAGCGGTAGCATCAGCGCGTATCGATAAGTGCACTGTCGTACCATACAAACTTTTGAGTGGCAACGACCTTCTTTGGCCGTTTGGTCAGTCATCTGATTAGACGACGTGTATTTGGGTCGTCCACCGTTTATGGGTTGCCTGTGATCCTTTCTTGTTGTTGTTCCACAGTCTCTGCTGTTATAATCGTTGAGTTTTGGTGCAACTATGGAGCAGAACTGATCTTGGTCATTGGTCTGTTGACTGTGGCTCGATTGGGTTGTCGTCGGATCGACAATGGTTGGCCGGACTGCCTGTCTCACCTAAGCGAGCGTTAGTGTTTGAATTCCAGGCCGACCCTCGAACATCTGAGCGCCCTTGGGTGTACTGCTTTTGTTTAATGTGTTGTTGTTGTTTGTATTTGTATGGCTTCTAGCTGATTTTTTTTAAAATTAAGGTTGTTTTGCCTTTAAGGCGTAAGATTCCTTGGGCCTTAAGCCTAATTTAAAGAACTGTTTCACGTAAGGCCTTTGGTATACAAAAAAAATTAATGTTAGAGTTTTAAGTGTTAGGCCTTCAGCCGTTTTCAATTTAACATGATTGCTCTTGAAGTGACTGATTCTTTGGACCTTCAGCCCAACTAAGGAACTGTTGTAAGTTAAGGATCGCCTTTTAAATTTTTTATTACGCTTGCGTTGTAAGTTATTGGCTTTCGGCCGTTTTTAAATTAAAGTGGCTTTCAGCCGGTAATTAAGTACCAAAGATTAAAGCTGTGTGTTTTAAAATTTTTTTTTTAATTATTAGATGTTTGTTCAAATAATAAAATTGTATGTTCGAGCGTAACTGACAGCCCATTATTTTGGCCCTTTTCCACAATTTAAACTACCTGTCGCGCCCTGCGGGTTAAGCAGGGCGTCCCACTGACACTGTTTCAATGTAAATTTTATAGAATGCTTTATTTCCATTTCTCTCAAGTATAACATTTTTTAGTTATGTCACTGTTCTTGCCTGGGTGCGATATTTAAACATGAAGACGCGACTCTCAACGGCTTTCGAGACAATCGAGTTAGAAAATTTTAAGCCTGCTACATGCTTTTCATGCTCATTACCATTCAAGAAATCCGCAGCCGAGTGATTAAGCACGTAGTTAAACACAAGGTCTCTGAATTGAGTCTTGTTGCTGGTCCTTGTTTCCATTCCCATGTAGTTCTGAAAGGAATTTATTATTATCCAAATTATCAATATGTAATTATCCATTTATTATTTTCGTAATTTTTATCCTGAAAAAAGAGTTTTTCCGTAAGGAACTTGAAAGTAAAAAAAGGGTACGCAACAACTTTCAATGAAATAAATATAGTTATTTTAGTTGTATTATTGTATCTACATTATTGAAAAATATAATATGTAACTTTCGTTATTTTATTCATGGCTGTAATTATCAGCAACTGAAGCATATATTTCTCAGAATAAAGTTCAGTCGTCAGTTGCAAATTAATTTTTCACCTTCAGAGGATTGGTATTGGTTTAGCAGATATCAGATATCTTCTTCATAGAAGCATAATGGCACGAAATGCCCAGAAATGTATATATTGTATGTGATTAAAGTAAACAAAGACTGACAATATGCAGTAACTGAATCATATCTAAATATACGTCAAGCGGTTGTGCTTACAGCAACTGAAGACTGAACTTTATTCTGAAAAACATCACGTGTATCCTATGGATCTGCTCCTAGAAACATTGAAAACAATAATTATTGCTACATACAGCTCATATAATAGACGTCGTATTCTGTCTCGCTCTTATGAAACCAAACGCTTACTCACTCGACTGTAGAATCCGTAGGTGCTAGCGAACATACAAGATATATATTCAAACTCGTTTATCTCGTGCCCTACATATCCTGTCAATATGAATCAAACAGGCGACGGGAAGGCGGTAGAGTCCCCTTATCAATCTCCATCTTTTTGTCCTTATAGTAACATCGAAGTTATTCCTTGTCTTTATCATACGCCCTCATATCACATCGCTTCTTGTCAGTGTTTCCACGCATACCGTTCCTCGCCGATTTTGCAGAGGAACTCCTCATTTCGTATCTTACATCGGCATCCCTCTACTGCACCACTTGTCAAATCCATTGGTTCTCTTCTCTTTCGACTTGATCACTTCATTCACTTCCACATCATTCTGCGCTCCATACGCACATTCTCCGGAATGTATTCCTTAAATGACCTGTCCTTGGTCAGGAATATCCTATTTGTCTATGAAAGCTTTTTATGTCCCCTAACCACGGGCAACGTATGAGTGGCCAAGTAAGTGGTCCCGACAGTCGGGATACCAGTTACTTTGGAATAAGGCTGGGCATCTCGGACATATTCTGAGTCGTGGTCACCTTTGTGCTCATACGGCAAAGACTACCAAATCCACCGGCTAGTCCCTCAGCCGTTAGGGGTAAAACCCAATGGGACTCGGGGCAAGTAAGGCTAGCAACCTGCTTCCCCGGTACTTTAAATATGATGCTGGCAACAATCAGAGAAAATGCCTCGGACCTTTGGAGGTGACGGAATCCCACCTCTAACTGACAAACCAGGGACTCCTAAGATACGACTTGGCAAACAAATGGTAATGAGATGGGGAGCTATTAATATCAATGGGGGCTGCTCTTGGAAGAAGGTAGAGCTGGCAGAGACTGCAAGTAAGATGGGGCTGGACGTTTTAGCTGTTAGTGACATTCGGGTAAGGGGTGAGAAAGAAGAAGAAGTGGGAGAATACAAGGTCTACTTGTCAGGAGTCAAAGCAGGAATAGCACAATGGGGTGTAGGGCTTTACATCAGGAAAGAAATGGAACCCAGCGTAGTTGCAATAAGGTATGTAAACGAACGACTGATGTGCATAGATTTGACAGTGTCTAGCAAGAAAATTAGGATTGTGTCAGTATATTCGCATTGTGAAGGGACTGATCAAGATAAGATGGATAGTTTTTATGAGGCACTCAGTGATGTACTTGTTAGAGTAAAGGACAAGGACAGTGTTCTGCTCATGGGTGATTTTAACGCCAGGATTGGAAATCGAACAGAAGGGTATGAAAAGGTTATGGGTAAATTTGGAGAGGATATGGAGGCCAACAGGAACGGGCAGCAACTCTTGGATTTCTGTGCCAGTATGGGCTTAGTAATCACAAACTCCTTTTTTAAACGTAAGAACATTCACCGGTATACTTGGGAAAGCAGGGGAACCAGATCTGTCACTGGCTATATAATAACAGATCAGGAATTCAGGAAGGCTGTGAGGGACACACGTGTATTCAGGGGATTCTTTGATGACACTGCTCATTATTTAATCTGCAGTGAAATTGGGATTGCGAGGCCGAAAGTGCAGGAGCACAGGTCCATATGTTGGATAAGAGTGGAGAAACTTCAGGATAAGGAAATCAGGCACAAGTACATAACAGCGATCTCAGAAAGGTACCAGTTAGTTGAATGTAGTCAGTTACAGTCATTGGAAAAGGAATGGACAAGGTACAGGGACACAGTACTAGAAATGGCTAAAGAATGTCTTGGAACAGTAGTGTCTAAAAGTAGGAGGAAGCAAACAGCTTGGTGGAATGACACAGTCAAGGCAGCCTGTAAAAGGAAAAAGAAGGCGTATAAAAATGGCTACATACTAGAACTCAGGTAGACAGAGAAAGTTATGTTGAAGAAAGAAACAAAGCCAAACAGATAATTGCAGCATCCAAGAAGAAATCTTGGAAAGACTTTGGAAACAGGTTGGAGACATTGGGTCAAGCTGCTGGAAAACCATTCTGGAGTGTAATTAGCAGTCTTTGAAAGGGAGGTAAGAAGGAAATGACAAGTATTTTGGACAGGTCAGGAAAACTGCTGGTGAATCCTGTGGATGCCTTGGGCAGATGGAGGGAACATTTTGAAGAGTTGCTCAATGTAGGTGAAAATACGATCAGTAATGTTTCAGATTTCGAGGTAGAATGGGATAGGAATGATGATGGAAATAGGATCACGTTTGAGGAAGTGGAGAAAATGGTCAATAGATTGCAGTGTAATAAAGCAGCTGGGGTGGATGAAATTAAGTCGGAACTCATCAAGTACAGTGGAATGTCAGGTCTTAAATGGCTACACAGGACAATTGAAATGGCCTGGGAGTCGGGACAGGTTCCATCAGACTGGACAAAAGCAGTAATCACACCAATCTTTAAACATGGAAACAGAAAAGATTGTAACAACTACAGAGGTATCTCTTTAATCAGCGTTGTGGGTAAAATCTTCTCAGGTATTGTTGAAAGGAAAGTGCGAGTGTTAGTTGAGGAGCAATTGGATGAAAATCAGTGTGGGTTTAGGCCTCTTAGAGGATGTCAGGACCAGATCTTTAGCTTACGACAAATAATGGAGAAGTGTTATGAGTGGAACAGGGAATTGTATCTATGCTTTATAGATCTAGAAAAGGCATATGACCGGGTTCCTAGGAGGAAGTTATTGTCTGTTCTAGGAGATTATGGAATAGGAGGCAAACTTTTGCAAGCAATTAAAGGTCTTTACATGAATAGTCAGGCAGCAGTTAGAGTTGACGGTAAACTGAGTTCATGGTTCAGAGTAGTTTCAGGGGTAAGACAAGGCTGCAACCTGTCTTCACTGTTGTTCATATTATTTATGGATCATATGTTGAAAACAATAGACTGGCTGGGTGAGATTAAGATATGTGAACACAAAATAAGCAGTCTTGCATATGCGGATGACTTAGTTGTGATGGCAGATTCGATTGAAAGTTTGCAGAGTAATATTTCAGAGCTAGATCAGAAATGTAAGGACTATGGTATGGTATGGTATCTCCAAAACGAAAGTAATGTCAGTGGGAAAGAAATATAAACGGATTGAGTGCCAAATAGGAGGAACAAAGTTAGAACAGGTGGACGGTTTCAAGTACTTAGGATGCATATTCTCACAGGATGGCAACATAGTGAAAGAACTGGAAGCGAGGTATAGCAAGGCTAATGCAGTGAGCGCTCAGCTACGATCTACTCTCTTCTGCAAGAAGGAAGTCAGTACCAAGACTAAGTTATCTGTGCACCGTTCAACCTTTCGACCAACTTTGTTGTATGGGAGCGAAAGCTGGGTGGATTCAGGTTACCTTATCAATAAGGTTGAGGTTACGGATATTAAAGTAGCTAGGATGATTGCAGGTACTAGTAGATGGGAACAATGGCAGGAGGGTGTCCACAATGAGGAAATCAAAGAAAAACTGGGAATGAACTCTATAGATGTAGCAGTCAGGGCGAACAGGCTTAGATGGTGGGGTCATGTTACACGCATGGGAGAAGCAAGGTTACCCAAGAGACTCATGGGTTCAGCAGCAGAGGGTAGGAGGAGTCGGGGCAGACCAAGGAGAAGGTACCTGGATTCGGTTAAGAATGATTTTCAAGTAATAGGTTTAACATCAGAAGAGGCACCAATGTTAGCACTGAATAGGGGATCATGGAGGAATTTTATAAGGGGGGGGGCGGGGGGGGCTATGCTCCAGACTGAACGCTGAAAGGCATAATCGGTCTTAAATGATGATGATGATGATGATGACCCAAAACTCTATCAATAATCCTGAACCTATCTCGTTAATACGATTGTATAGTATTGTATTCTACAACAACTTGATGCCTCCTTCTGACTTGGAGTTATCGTCAATTCCTACAAATAAATCAATTGCTACGTCTTGAAAATATCCATAGGACTTAACGGATCCTCCTCCAGCGCTTGCATGGTTAGTAGAGCGCAGTGGATGAGGTGGGGAAAGTGTACAGAGTGTGCTGCACAATTGTAATGCAGGTGAAAGTCAGGTGACATTTGAACAGGAGAGTACGGGGTAAATCGAGATTTTGTAAATGCAGTGTCTTTTGTACGACTTCATACAAAGGGTAAGGAGAGGTGAGGTACTGAGTGGTGTGGCAACTACTGTTGTGGAAAAGTTGGACGGGAGCACAAATGATTAGCGAACAATTTAACACAACAAACAGAAGATCTACTTAACTCACATACGAAGACTCCTTACATATTATGCAGCAACAATTCAACACAACAAATAGAAGATCTACTTAACTCGCATACGAAGACTCCTTACATATAATACAGCAGAAACAGAGTCCAGCTATCACAATGTCCACTCGGATTGTTGTTGTTGTGGTTTTTAGCCCAACACGATATTAAATAAATGGTAATAACGTTTCTGACTCATTATGTCGGACTGGTGTTTTGAAGTTTGAGTCGATCTAAGCCTCTGCGTGTTGCTTTTTTACAGGGGTGGTAGTTTCACACAGTATCGGGATGGCCTTAATGGGTTTCACAAGAAATAAGAGGAATTAGTGAATAATTGAAACTTTGTGCAGATCTACTGTGTGGTTATAATTAAAGTGCAACAATTTACGGAGATGAATTGTGGGCTATCGTTATCGTATAGGCGCGAAACTTGGTAGATACGATAACAAGGAAAAAATTAGTTTCAATTTTGATCACTAGGTGAAAATCTGGCGATGTAGACTGTTTATATGACGGCATTACTCCCACACTGTCATCTGACAAACCATGTTTGTTGTTGTTGTGGTCTTCAGTCCTGAGACAGGTTTGATGCAGCTCTCCATGCCACTCTATCCTGAGCAAACGTCTTCATCTACTGCAACCTACATTTCTGAATCTGCTTAGTGTATTCATCTCTTGGTCTCCTTCAACGATTTTTACCCTCAACGCTGCCCTCGAATACTAAATTGGTGATCCCTTCATGCCTCAGAACATGTCCTACCTACCGATGCCTTCTTCTAATCAAGTTGTGCCACAAATTCATCTTCTCCCCAGTTCTATTCAGTACCTCCTCATTAGTTATGTGATCTATCCATCTAATCTTCAGCATTCTTCTGTAGCACCACGTACAAAATCCTCTGTTCCCTTCTTCTCTGAACTATTTATCGTCCACGTTTCACTTGCATACATGGCTACACTCCATACAAATACTTTCAGAAAAGACTTCCTAGCACTTAAATCTATACTCGATGTTAACAAATTTCTCTTTTTCCGAAACGCTTTCCTTGCCATTGCCAGTCTACATTTTATATCCTCTCTCCTTAGACCATCATCAGTTATTTTGCTCCCTAAATAACAAAACTCATCTGCTATTTAAGCGTCTAATTCCCTCAGCGTCACCGTATTTAATTCAACTCCATTCCATTATCCTCGTTTTGCTTTTATTGATGTTTATCTTACATCTTCCTTTCGAGACACGTTGTTTCCATTCAGCTGCTCTTCCACGTCCTTTGCTGTCTCTGACTGAATTACAATGTCATCGGCAAACCTCAAAGTTTTTATTTCTTCTCTATGGATTTTAATTCCTACTCCAAATATTTCTTTTGCTTCCTTTACCGCTTGCTCAATATACAGATTAAATAACATCAGGAATAGGCTACAACCCTGTCCCACTCCCTTCCCGACTCGGATTAGACTCCCTACATTAAGCACGAACAAAGGGTCGTAGTGAAGAGGCCCCACGTGGAAGTGGGCTGAGTGATTCCTCCAGCCGTCATATGTCACTGTGGTAGAGGACGCTCGTGGTACGGAGCCGATGGAGCTGTGGCTCAGCAGGTGCACACGATTGAATCAGAGAGATCCAGTGCGATATCTGCCGGAGTGAGACGGAAACTCGCCATTCTGTTACCAACCTTGATATGCCATGGGGTGGTACAACACACTGTGTGACATTCTGGAAATGACAATGAAGCTCAATGTTATTCATATTCATAGTTTTCATTTTACACTACACTAATTTTTATCACATTATTTTGGTATCAAAGAACTTCCAAGATATTGTGAAATCAACAGATAACGTAAGAGAATCTGTCTGCTAATAGGTCGGCTAAATTTGAATAGTCCACACAATGAAGAGCAAAACTATTTGAATATTTGGTGCTTGTAAGAGGTACATGACTAAGAAATTTACCAATCTCCCCCTTTTTGTCCCTATAGTAACATCGAAGTTATTCCTTTTCTTATCATACGCCCTCTTATCATATCGTTTCTTGTCAGTGTTTCCACGCATACCGTTCCTCGCCGATTTTGCAGAGGAACTCCTCATTTCGTATCTTACGAGTCCGTCACATTGTATTGTTGGTAGGTTACGGAATTTATCTGTTGGGAGGTTACATGCTAAGTGACTGTTTGAAGAAAAATATTTATTAACAGCCGTTCTACAACTTCTTATCGAATGACAGAATAGTTCTACATTGTATCCAAGCAACCTAGCTCCAACAAGTAGCTCTCGCTAATGAGACGACGAAAAGAAATCCTGTGAAAACTACACATTTTTACAGGCATCCAATTATTCATAACTTGTGGATATTTTATTTTCCGTTAAATAAAAGTTCACAATCTTTTAGCTTCACGTCTTACGCAAAAAGCGCGCACAAGAACGTTCCAGCTTTTTTTCGTGATTTACTGAACAACTTACTACACAAATATTTACTATTAACAACATTTAAAATAAGAAGAGGCGCTTGTAGTAGTGTCTGGTGACCCATAGGGACTAACTAAATACATAACAATACTTTAAGGGCAAGTCAGTGTATGACCTATGACTATTACATGGCCCAGTAATAGCCACACAGGCCGGCTGGAGTGGCCGAGCGGCTCTAGGCGCTACAGTCTGGAACCACGCGACCGCTACGGTCGCAGGTTCGATTCCTGCCTCGGGCATGGATGTGTGTGATGTCCTTAGGTTAGTTAAGTTTAAGTAGTTCTAAGTTCTAGGGGACTGATGAACTCAGAAGTTAAGTCACATAGTGCTCAGAGCCATTTTTTGAACCATAGCCACACACAGATGGCAGGTGGCGGGACTAGAAATGCAGGGTATATAAAGTGCGTCGGATGGGGAAAGGGGGCGCAGAAAACAGTGCTACCCTTGTCATAATGGGGAAACGGAACTATTTATCATAAATCCGAAACATAACGATTGTGGCTTTCGGGTCAAGAGGGCAAAAATTTTCGAAATGGCTAAGATTGTGAACTCTTCACATACCGCCGTGGTTAAAGTATGCCCTGCATGGCGAAGTGACGCTAACCAAAAGCAGCTCGGAGCCAACAGTGGTAGGTGACAGGGATGAACGACGGCTGCGGAGATGTGTACAGGCAAATAGAAGTCCAACTGTTGAGCATCTGACGGTTCAGATGAACCAAACGGCTTCAACAGTGTCTCCTCAAGGATCGCTCAGTGAAAGCTGATGCACATGGGACTCCGCAGCAAGTGCTTGTTCATGCACCCATGTTGACTGCTATTCAGCTGCAACGAAGGCTGAAATTTGCACGCCAATACCGCAGTTAGACGTTCACTGAGTGGCGACAGGTGGACGTTCTATGCTCCATGATCTTCGGCGTGTACGGACCTGCAACAATTGTCGAAAGCGTCCAGGCAGGAGGAGGGAGAGTTATGGTCAGGACAATATATTCGTGGCATCCCCTGGGAGAATTTGCCATTCTCAAAGGCACAGTAGATCGCCACAAGTCGGCTTCCATCCTTGGGGACCATGTTGCATGAGGTTTATTTTTCCTCAGCACAATGGCACCTACCAGCAGGACAATGCAATGTGTCACACAGCACGCAGTGTACGTGGGTGGCTCTAAGAGCACCAGAAAGAGTTTCCCGTAGTCACTTGGCCACCAACATCCAGTCGCCATTCTTTGGGACGACTTCGAATGGTCTGAATCCACCACCGTGAAACCTAATGCATTGGCCACGACATTAGAGCCGGCAAAGCTCCACATCTCTGATGGTATCTTCCAGAACCTCTCTATCTTCCTGCTAGTCTTACAGCGGCCCGAGCTGTATAAGATGGTTATGCAGGCTTTTGACAGGAGGTCACATCATTGTGACTGGAACGTATATTTCGCATTTCCTATTACATTTTGGCGTCTCGAGATACGCAAAACGTGCTCTAAGAAGGGTGCTTGTGGTACCGTCTCGTAGCTCATTGGGGTCAACGAAAAATCAAAATCAAAATTCCGTGGTGATAAATCGATGTTGGACCTGTTGACTATTAGCTCATAACAGGTCACTATTTGTATTTTGAACGTACTACATTTCGAGAAGAATCTCATAAAATTACATAGAAGAAACCGGAAACTTTGTGTGAATTTTTCGTACAAGAAGTAAATGAGTCAAGGCGTACACTTTTTCTTAGCAATTATCCAGTCAGGATCGGGGTCCGCCGTACTCAAAATTTGGCTCTTTATTAAATTTAACGTTGTGGCCAGCTGTTACCGCAGCCGTCAGTCGCCGGAAGTCGTGTGCGCCGCCTGTCGGTGAATCGTATTAACTTCGTTATGCATGTGATTGTGTTTTAACCGTTTTTGTATAGTATTTTGTGGGCAGTTCACAGAGCGCGGTAGTTAATACACTGCCCAAATCCAATCCGGGTGTGGTTCACCGTCCGCGTCTTGAAGATTAGCACCTTGCGTGCTACGCTATACGAGAATCCCGTCAAGAAATCCACTGATGAGCAAAGGGCAGAATTTATATTAAAAAAAAGGAAGAGGAATAGTGTTTTTTCTTCTTTTTAACTGTTTGGTGATTAAACGTGTTGCAAACGGTGTGTCTTTAAAGAATCAGTGAATGAAGGAACTTGTTATATGAATGCGTGCCTCGACGAGCAATGAATCCGCAACCTTCAGTGCTGATGCACATTTATGTTCGACCTCCAACAGGAATCTAAAATGCCGCGCGGGGTAGACGCGCGGTGTGAGGTGCCTTGTCACGGTTCACGCTGTTCCCCCTGTCGGAGGTTCGAGTACTCCCTCGGGCACGGGTGTGTGTGTTGTCCTTAGCGTAAGTTACTTTAAGTTAGATCAAGTAGTGTGTAAGCCTATGCACCGATGACCTCAGCAGTTTGGTCTCATAGGAATTTACCACAAATTTACAAAAAATCTAAAATTATCGAGCATGGAGTACATGGATGGGGATGGCAGTTGGTGGCGTTAGGTGGGGGTGTAAGTCGGCCAGGAAGCGTACCGAGATAGTACGCGCATTTTCGATAAATACTGTGTCCGCATGGCAAGCTTGAAGCCTCTGGTTCGAGTCCGGGTGCGGCAAGCATTTTCACTATTCACTCCATGAAGTCCCGATGCAGTTAATATCATTTTTTCGTTCTCTTTCCTTTCCTTTCCGTTCCTTTCCGTTCCTTTCTCCTCTTCAGTTCACATAAAAAGAAAAAACTATACTGTAATCATCGTTGTGTTAATAAAAGAGAAAAGTATTTTTTTTTAAAAATCTCAGTGGCCCTTTGTTTACAAGTAACCCAGTTCTAAGGTTAACCCTCTATCATTAATTACGGCGACGGGGTCTTCCAGCAGGATTAATGTCAGTATCACACGGCCAGAATCATGCTACAGTAGTTTGAGGAGCATGACAGTGAAATTATGTTCATGTCTTGGCCACTAGATTCATCTGGTCTGAACCCGATGAAACACATCTTGGACACAATAGGGTGCCAGCTCCGCATCCGTGAAACACCGGTCAGTAGTTTATGGGAACTACGTGACATGTGCAGAGACGTCTATTGTCGCATATCTCCGGAAACCTGCCAAGGACTTTTAGAATTTCTTCTACGTGTTGTAGTATTGCATTCCAAAGTGAGCCAGCACGCTGTTGGGTACACGTTCATGATGCTCTGGCTCATCAGTGCAGTCGGGAGGACTACAGCTAACAGCTGTAAATGTAAGCCGTTGCAATTAATCCAAGACGGTCATTTACTTCCGTTAACACCCTCCGTCAGAAACAGAATATAATTGTTATAACTCATGGTTTGTCAAACTATTGCCAAAGTAATACTAAAAGTAATAAATGTCACATGTGGTACAAATATTAGAAAACGTGAATCGTTTTAACAGGTGTACCTTTGTGTGTCCTCTCCTGCCGCACTCAATGGCAAATGTCTACCTTTCTCTCGTTACGGTGTCATAAATAATGGCTATGACATGTAGCACGTAGTACTTCATGACACAAACTCATCTCTCATTTTGAACTCGTTACACTCGCAGCTGCCAACTGTACGAGCGGTGAAATACGATTCGTGCCGACATTCGAAACTGGCCTGACTCGGAACGAAGACAAATGATGCAATACTAAATTGGAAGTTCATCGTACATAGCCTGCCACGGAAAGAATTTAAAGTATCGCAGATTATATTCGCCTCTTCGTTTGACGTACTGAACCGGGAAATGCTTCCAAGAGAAAAAGAAGTAAAAATAGAAAATATAAACATCGGTCTTAACAGTTTTTAAGAAACGCTGGTCTTGTAAACCGGAAATAAGTCTATCTCCCACTTTTAAAGCTTCGCCAGAGTAGGAAAAGTTTCCCATTCTCCGTCTCCAAAACCAATATTTAATAAGCTAACCACTGAAATAAATAAAATAATATCACTATCAAATGTAAAAAAATATTAATTTTACGAAATTAAAACATCCATTGTCAATACTTTCTATTATTTCACAAATTGTACAATCCACAACGTCTACTACAAATAACCGCCTAACCAGTTCCTGAAGGTTGTACGAAATAGCTAGTGTTTAAACGAGTAATCTAAAAAAAAGGCAGCGTTTCAGAACAGCTGATTTGTAAAAATTTTACATATGACAAAATGTCGCAACGTTGGCGAGAAACGAAGACAATTGGTTATTGTGTCGTTCTCTGTGTTTTGTCAATCAAATCAACGCAATCCGTTCACGGCGTCATAGGCCTTCTGGTACTTGTTTCTACATTACAAATCAACATTGAAATAGTTAGTGTGTTATTTGAATAAGATCGTATATAGTGATAACTATGATGGAAAGAATAGTTACATTTTCATTTGTATAGGTGACAGAAGTCATGGGATAGCGATATGCACACATTAAGATGGAGTAGCATCGCTCACACGTGGTTTAAAAGGGCAATTCATTGGCAGAGCTATTATTTCATGTGAAAAGGCTTCCGACGGGAATGTACAGAATTTGAACGCGGAATAGTAGTTGGAGCTAGACGAATGGGACATTCCATTTCCGATATTGTTATGGAATTCAATACTCCGGGATTCACGTGTGTCAGCCGCGCGGGATTAGCCGAGCGGTCTACGGCGCTGAAGTCACGGTCTGTACGGCTGGTCCCGGCGGAGGTTCGAGTCCTCCCTCGGGCATGTATGTCTGTGTTTGTCCTTACGATAATTTAGGTTAAGTAGTGTGTAAGCTTAGGGACTGATGACCTTAGCAGTTAAGTCCCATAAGATTTCACACGCATTTGAACACACACGTGTGTCAAAATATGCCGAGTATACCAAATTCCAGGCGTTACTTCTCACCACGGACAACGCAGTTGCCGACAGCCTTCACTTATAGACCGAGTGCTGTAGCGTTTTCGTAGAGTTGTCTGTGTTAACATATAAGTCAGACTGCGTGAAGTAACCGAAGAATCAATGTTCGACGTATGATTAAGGTATCCGTTAGGACAGTGCGATGAAATGTGGCATTAACGGGCTATGACAGCAGATGACCGACACAAGTGAGTTTGTTAAGAGCACGAAATCCCCTGCAGGGCCTCTCCTTGCTCGTGACCCTATCGGTTGGCCCCTAGACAACTGAAGAAACGTGGCCTGGTCAGATGAGTCACGATTTTTGTTGGCAGTAGCTGATGGTAGGATTCGAGTGTGGCGCAAACCCAGCATAGCCGTGGACCCAAATTGTCGACAAGGCACTATGCGAGCTGGTATAGGCTGTGTCTACATAGAATGGATTGGATCTTCCTGATGTTCGGGTCGGGGACCATATGCAGCCATTCATGGACGTCATGTTTCACAACATCGATGTATTTGTTATGGATGACAACGCGCTATGTCACAGGGGCCACAATTGTTCGCGATTAATTTTAAGAACGTTCTGGACGGTTCGAGCCAATGATTTTTCCGCCCAACGACCATTTATGGGACATAATCGAGAGATCAACACTATTACAGTTATGGACGGCTATAGAGACAACATGGGTCCAACGGACTTCCGACTTGTTGAGTCCATGCCATGTCGAGGTGTTACAGACGCCGGGCAGTAGAAGATCCCAGAAGATATGAGGAGCTGTTCCATGACTTTTGTCACCTCAATTTTGCACTAACTATAGTGACGCCACGGTAAGCTGGCCGCAGGCCCTCAAATACTGACCGTTAAATGTGAGCACCTTTCGGAACACTTCGTGTCGATTGTCCTGTGTTTCAGATTGCTGCCACCATCAGCGATCCGAAAGTCGTGGCACTGTCATTGTGTGAGCAAATGATGAATTTGTTAATAACAGTAACTTTACTTACGCTTAAATGCATTATACAGTATGAGACATCCCGCTTGCGCCCATCCTGATTTAGATTTTCCGTGATTTCCCTAAATCACTCCAGGCAAATGCAGGAATGGTTTCTTTGAAACGGCACGTCCGACTTCCTTCCCCACCCTTCCCTAATCCGATGAGACCGATGACCTCGCTGTCTGCTCTCCTTCCCCAAAAACAACCCAACCCAATATGAGACACTGTCACAAGTGTCTGCTACATGTTTTGAAAGTCAGTTTTCTGCTACTCATTGCGTTGTATCACGACAAACTAATTTTAATTTAATTTTATTTTATATGCACTGCTAAAATATTTATCACCTGTAAAGATAACTGTCTCCGTAATTCACGTTCACGATCTTGCCTCCGTGTCAAAACTTGTACCATCGTATCTGATTGGCACGAGTAGCTTACGTCTGTGAGTTGTCAGTTCTGGTAGACAAACAAGAAAACATTCCCCTTCGCACATCCTCCAATCCCACAATGGCCACGCCCGTCCGCCCCTGAGGTAAGCGGCCGAATTCACTTAGCTCACGGCCAATTCGAAATTACATCACTAAGGAGCTCTTAACACTGACTGACGTTTCTGGATTCAGTTGGTTCTTGGTATATTCAATTAGCAGAAGCAAATGCTTACAAGTATCTAGGAAGTAAATTAACGAAAAAAAGGAGATATCAAGAATGAATTTTCAGAAAGAACAGAAAAAAATTATTATTGTGTAGTGAACATAATTATAAATTGTAAAATACCTGCCAAAGCAAAGATCGGCATGTAAAAGTCATATTATCTGTCAGTTTTGACCTATGAATCAGAATTTAGTACCTGGACAAACAAAAATCTGAGTAGAATACAAGCAACAGAAACTCACTTTCTTTGAGTGATCCTGTGTAAAATGACAAGGGACAGGATAAGGAATGAAACACACTTCAGATCAATCCACTAAAAAAAATTATGAACAGAAATAGGTTTAAACAGTTTGGCATGTTAAAAGAGTACAAGAAATATTCCCAAGAAGAGTCCTAGAATGGACAAAATCTGGAGGAAGACTAACTGGAAGACCGCGAACAAGATGGGGAGACCAGGTGAAGGATAATGTGAGGACTACAATTGGAGGAAATGCTCAGTGATAGACTGTGGGAGAAAAAAGAAACTTGGAAGATGCTATGTGAACGAACTACATAAGCAGAAACTTCCGAGGAAGACGAAGAAATACAAGAACTTGCTAGATGCACATTAGTACAATGTACAGCTGAGAACCGCGTGCCTTACGAATACTTGATTGGGGCTGCATGCGCAGTTTGACGATCACTGGTCTAGGCTGTATGAGATGTTCAGCTCGCTAGAAAGTTGTCGTGGTAAGCTGGACTGAGCTACTGGCGCTGTTGTCTAACCATACAAGGTGAGTGTGTTCCACACAGACGCTCGCCGTTTATCATTAATTGACATTAAAAGACTTATGTTATCTTGCATGGCTTTTTGTGTGGCCGTGACTATGAGTTAGTTCCAGAACGATTATCAGTTTTATCAGTTACCTTTGAAGTTCATTTTGATTACTGTGTATTTTACCGGGCTCTCTTATTCAAACTAATGTCTCTTCACGCTTGTTTTTGTGCCAATTTGAAGTTTATTTGCTTTAACCGCTATCATGAAATTCATAGGACTGCTTTGTGAACACAGTGGCTTTAAGGGAATGTGGATGTAACGTTATTTCTCTTAATTCGGTTTCGCTATGATCTTGTTTAAGAACTTAAAAAAGCTGTTGGCCAACCATCTAAGCGATGTTATTTTATATTGTTTTAAATAATTGCACGTTTTGCTCTCTCTCTCTCTCTCTCTCTCTCTCTCTCTCTCTCTCTCTCTCTCTCTCTCTCTCTCGGGATACAATATCTTAAATGGAACAATAGTTGTTTCTATCATGCACTGGAATCAGTAACACCAGCTGTGAATACAACAATTTAAATTACATTCCTATCACTTTTAGTTTGGGAGCTAAACCCTTCAAAGTTTCAGGGACAGGTACCATACAGGCTGCGCATAACGCAATGCGCCTTCTAAATGTGGTGGGGCCGAGTTGTAACGTCGCCGGTGTCACGCAGCGAGAAGCTTCCTCGATGCGCTGTTAGACTGCCAATTGTCGCCGCTCACGGCCGTATACCCGACAGTTCGAGCCACACAAACAAACGGGGCTCAATATACCGCAGTTACTGATATCGGATGAAGATGGCATACACACGACCAACGAATTCCTTGACATGTTGCTGATGCTCGGCGAGTGCCGACACGATGCCACTGAAGCAGCCACGACGTACGCCGTGAGATAGAACGATCATCAGATGTAATTACGGTGGATGATATAGTAGAGCATGCACTGGCGGTTCGACGACGCAAATCGTCTGACGTTTCGAGGGATCGTCGCAGGCTGCATTTTTGAGTGCTACCCAAAGAAAGAAATCAAGAGGAGTCAAATCTGGGGATCTCGCAGGCCATTTGACAATTTCATCCTATCCAACGTTCGGGAAAGTTGTCATTCAGCATTTGCGTTGCAACACGGGACGAGTGAGCTTGACGATCGTTGTATTACAACCACATACACTATGAAATATCCAATGGTACCTCTTCTAGAAGAACCGGTAGAATGTTTCGTCAGAAAGCGTGCGTACGAATGACCGTTCAGAACGCCTGAGCTGAAGTAGGGTCCCACACGGTGATTTCCTATGATGCGACACCATACGTTTACGGTCCACAGCCACTGATGTTGCACTCGACCAAGCCAGTGTGGATTTTCGGCTGCCCAAGTAGTGCACGTTATACAAATTTACATAGTAAACGTTTCTTCATCGGTAAAGAGCACACATTGGAAAACTTAAGGTCGTCTGTGAATTGCTGGAGGGAAAGCCCACAAAATTCTGTACGACGTTTGAAATCACGGTCGTGGATGGCCTGATGTAGTGACAGATCATAGAGATGGAAATTCTATCGATGCAGGATGCAATATGTCTCGTACCAACGTGAGCATCCATCAGCGTGGTAAAAAGAACAACTACTTCGTGTTCTCCGTCAGCTGCAGTCTTCTTTCTTGTCCTCTTTCTGATGTTCAAACTGCCTGTCTGCGCTAGAGTCTTAATAATTGATGCAACTGCCGGACGCGTCGGACATCGACGATCTGGAAAGGTAGCCCTATACCACTGTACTGTTTTTAATTCATTTCTTTTATATTCACCATATAAAAGCAGTATATCCAACTTCTCCTCATTAGTGTAATATCTGCACGCAACGAGTGTCGAACCAGAAATGGGCGCTCTGCAGTGCAGTCAAACAAACGGGCACATGTGTTGACCTCCCGGCACAGCCTAAAACGAGAACTCTGCTATGCGCTGTTTGCACCGCTAATGCCGATTCAGGTCACCGTGCTCTCAGATTCTAGGACATTTCTCGAAATTTTTCACCACAAGTTTCAAAGTCAACGTTAGAAAACACTATATCACTGAAATTGTCTTCTCAACAGCTATCTTCTCTGCCTCGTGATGACTGGGTGTTGTGTGATGTCCTTAGGTTAGTTAGGTTTAAGTAGTTCTAAGTTTTAGTCCCATAGTGCTCAGAGCCATTTGAACCATTTTTTTCAACAGCTATCGAGTGCAGATATAAAAAAGTATACGGTTCCATTAAAAAAATGTACTTGCTTCAATATCTACTTTGATATCAATGCTAAAAACCATACAAAACCCTCGTTTCGATATGTGTAACCGTTGACGAAATAAAGAGGGTGTTAACGTCTTACGTCCTAGTAGAGTGGGTCATAACAAGCATATTTCACATAGCAACCCATGTCCGCATTCCTTAGAATACGGCGCTAGGCGTCCTTGAACGGAGTTGCGCCCCGACAAGAGGGTAGGTGGTGGTGGTGGTTAGTGTTTAACGTCCCGTCGGCAACGAGGTCATTAGAGACGGAGCGCAAGCTCGGGTTAGGGAACGATTGGGAAGGAAATCGTCCGTGCCCTTTCAAAGGAACCATCCCGACATTTGCCTGAAACGATTCAGGGAAATCACGGAAAACCTAAATCAGGATGGCCGGAGACGGGATTGAACCGTCGTCCTCCAGAATGCGAGTCCAGTGTGCTAACCACTGTGCCACCTCGCTCGGTAAGAGGGTAGGCACACAACATCCCATCCGAGCCGTCATGGCAGCAGGTCTGTTCAGCGATTTTAATGTATTTGTGACATCGAGGTAGAAGAGGTGTCGGAGTGAAGTTTTATGAGTTTTATTTGCAAATTCTGTGCACACTGTGGAGTTTGATTCGCCCTGCCTCAGTTTACCATAAAATGGGGACACACTCATGTTTGTTACTGTGTGGAGCGGACAGGAAATGGAGCGCTATTCTTGGGAGGAAATGGCACACATTCACTGTGCTTATGTAGCCGCGGATGGAAATCTTCACGCTGTCCATTATTTGTACTTTCGGCAGCTTCCGAATCGTAGAGCGCCACATCCACTCACTACCACTGCCATCCACAGGACCTTATGAGACACAGATTCACTTGAGCTACATTTTCCACTGGCAAGTTCTTGTAATGGCACATTTGTATTTAAAGCCTACTTCGAAACCTATTGTATTCATTTTGTTTTACAGGTGCGAAGGCCTGACGGACGCGGTCGCCAATGCGTACACCAGAGGTTGAAGAGGAAGCGTTAGAACTGCTGGAAAACGCCCTCAGCAAGCTTGCGGCGTGTTGCACGGGAAATAGATTTAAGCGATTCCAAACTTTGGCATGACGATGATGTACACCCCTACCGCTTTCAGAAGGTTCATGCCCTTAACCCAAACAATTTCCCACGTCGAACTGAATTCTGCCAGTATTTCTGTAAAGGTGTACCATTCAAATGTATTACGGACGAGGCATCCTTTACGCCAGAGGTTATATTCAACAGCCATAATCAATACGTGTGGGCATGGGAAAATCCATATGCCGGATTTGTTCGTGGTCCTCAAGATCATTCGCTGTCTACATTTGGTCCATCCGTGTTCTTCCGGCGACTGAAACCAAACAGATAGGCCTACTTAATATTTTTACGAGAAACTCTGCCAGAGTTTTCAGAATATGTTCCACTCAACGTGCGACAGCGATTGGTACCAACAAGATGGTACACCTGCACACTTTGCACATGCAGTGCGAATGCATGTAGATGAAACCTTTCGTGAGAACTGGATAGGGCACGGTGGTCCAGCGGAATGGCATGCACGTTCCCCCAACTTGAAGTCCACTGATTTTTTTCTCCTGGGGCCACCTGAAATCTATATGAAACACCCATTGAGACTAACGAAGAGCTGATAGTGCGCATTACGGCAGTCTCCGGTGAAATTTCCACTTTGCTACGAGTATTTGAAAGAGAGCGACATTCACTCTAGCGCCATTGCACGGCGTGCGTTCAAACAGGAGGGCGTAATTGCAAGCACACCCTGTAATTGTTTTCAGCTAAAGGTTATAAAGCTTCACCTTGACTTCTCATTTACCTTGCCACATATACATTGAAATCGTTGTCCTACAGACCTGCTACCGTGACGGCTCGGTTGGCATGTTGTGTGCCTACCCTCTTGGCGGCACGATATGCTGTTGAACCACACCTAGCGCCATACGCTAAGGGATACAGACGTGGGCTGCTATGTGAAATATGCTCTACCAGCCCTCTCATTTTCTATGTTCATTTCAGATACATCCTAAACATGTAGTTTACGTCGGTCTGGTTGTGTGTTACAGTATCGTGTAAAAATACGAAGCTAATTGGCCAAAAACTTTATAGACTTTTACTAATAACGCTTTCCCGCTATACATCATAGATATTTTTGCTGAAAGATTTTCTTTAGACATTGTTATAAGTAATAATTATATTTATATACCAAATATCTACAATAATACACAGCTATGTCCGTCCAAACGTTTATTAGAGAATCGTTGAAAAATGTAACGCAAATTTATCAAGAACATTTATAAATTTTTGGTAACAGCGGTAAACAACGGCTTGTCTTTATCTAACAGTATAACATGACATAGCTTTGGAAAATACATTTGCAGAGTATTTCAAGGTCACATAAAAATATAGAATGAGAGAGAATATTTACATGCACGTCAAATCAAAGTTCTCAAATATTACAGATGTTACAGTATCGATAATCGACATAAGTGTTGTAAGTTAACTATAAAGTTCTCTCTGAATGGACTTTTCAGTCCTGTTTTGAAGCATTAGTTTCTGACGCAACAGCATTAAATATAGGCATTATGCGTGTGTTCTGACTGAAAAAGATCTCCTGCACTTGAGTTGCAGACATTACAAAAAAATGGTTCAAATGGCTCTGAGTACTATGGGACTCAACTGCTGAGGTCATAAGTCGCCTAGAACTTTGAACTACTTAAACCTAACTAACCTAAGGACAACACAAACATCCATGCCCGAGGCAGGATTCTAACCTGCGACCGTAGCGGTCGCGCGGTTCCAGACTGTAGCGCGAGAACCGCTCGGCCACCAGAGGCCGGCGCAGACATTACAATTATGAATAAGACTCAGAAGTGCTTATGAGTAAAAAATTAAGTGTAAAACGCAGATCCGACTATACCGAGCTTTAAAAAAATTAAAACTTTTGGAATGGAAGTGATGTAAATAAATTTTCATCTAAGACTTGTAACAGAAAGGTCAAGCAACACATGGATCAAATCACTGAGTCCTGATCCCTTGATTTTGCTCTAGATACTTCATGAAAACCGGGACCCAGAGAGAGTTATATTTAATTTTCAAAGTTAACTGAGATCTCTCTTTTGGTGCACAATTTCTAGCTCCAGGGGTTATCCGACATGAAACATAGATCGCGAAAGCTATATATTGCTTGAAAACAAACATGTTCTGTGATGAATTTCAATAGTTACCACAAGTACGTAATAAAATTTTTGATACTTGTATTTCGCTCATGATGATACGAGTATAAAACATACTCTCCACAAATAGTTATAAATCAATGTTCGCTTATGCAGTCAAATTAAGAATACACCGGTTTTCCACATTTTCTCAACAGTTCTTATCGAAAAGAACGTCGTCTTCCCTCCAGGAATTCCCATTTGAGTACATGAATCGTCTCATTTATGCTCTCGTCTTGTTCGTCCCTACCTGCAACAGGTCTAGCAGCACACCTCTGACTTGCTTCCGTTTCACTTCATCCATCCTTGGTAGCAGGGACGGTAGGACGACAACAGATACATATAACCAACAACAAATAAATCAACAGATGTAGTCTCATCTCTGATTTATTTCAGAGGCAAACGGTTATGGCATTACATTATGCCATCTTCAAGTCGTCCATGGTAACACAGTTTCTGAGTTTATATTCCCAGACAAAATATCATGCAAAGCAAATCAATATCTGCAAAAGCGTACGTACCACGGCCATACACTCGTAAACAATCTCCATTTAATCCAAACCCGAGAGGCTACTAAACGTCCGAACAGTACTCAAGATTGGATCACACTGGTAATCTATACATGGTCTCCTATATAGATGAGATTTATTGCAAGCACAAGCGGGTAAACAGGTGTTGAACAGATATGAAATTTTTAGGTTGCTTATTGTACCACTACTCTAATAAGTTGCATACTCACTCCATTTAAGGCCGTTAAATGCTTGTATTACACAAATTTTAGTATTATATCTAATTCATGTAACGTTATTGGGAACTTTATTTGCTTTGGAGCTCTTTATGTTTCATTCACATCTTCATTATACTATAATTGTTTATAACGTTTTTCCCATTCTTGTTCACTTATTGGTTTTAATCTAGCAGTATCTTTTTCTCATTTATGTGGTCAATTAGATTACATCCAGTTTGGTACCTCTCATGTACATCATGCTCTACCCAACTTATAAGCTTATTCCACACTTCGCATCTCGTGTCTTTCTTGCCAATTGTTCTTTTCTCTTCATATGACATATCCATTTTATTTTTTAGATAGATCTCGTATCCTTTCCATTTTGCTTCACTAGCTTCTTGTACTTCTGCGTTCCATGTTCTCAAGACGTTTTTAATTCTTATTTTTTCTCATATTTCCTAAAACTCAATTTGCTGTTTTATGTATTACCTGTATTATATTTTCCCATTCTTTATTTACGTCTTTGTCAGTGGGCGCTTCCTTGGCTGCTTTTTAAATATCGCTGCCTCTCTCTACTGTAACATCCTGTACCATAGAACTTAACTTATTAATTGCCTGTTGCATAATAGATTAATGATCTATACCCTCGAAAACTGTATGTAAATTTAAGTGTATTTCCCTTGCGAAAGTAAATATCTCTTAGGTCTAGCTTGATGACGGTTACAAATTGCCTGCGTTATTCACCATTCTCATTCATTATTATTTCTCCGACAGCCAACATAACATTTGGAACAGATATATTACCTACTCGAGCATTTAAAACTCCGCTGATAACTAATCAGATATTCAGATTTAATAGATTTATCTGTTACAAAGCTTAGATATCTCTTGCTCAGATTAGTGCTTATTGTTGGTACTAGTAGATTCCTTTTATCTAGGAATCATCCCTTTGTGTGTGCTAGACTACTTCTTTATATACTTCGCGCTTCGTAACACAATATTCCAAGCTATAAGAGTTCCTCCACTTCGTCTATTACAAAGCCCATAATTTTGATGTTAATTGTATCTGTTATCTCATTTACACTGCTCCTCATGACTTTCGACTGTCTTTTATTTATTATCAATCCATATTCTGTTCTCCGGAGACTGTTCATTGGATTCAACAGCTCCTGTGATTTAAAGTTCCTGGCACAATAAATTCATGCACCGAACCAGTACTCGAAGCAGGGATCTTTGCTTCCACAGTCAAGTATTCCACCAACTGAGCTACCCAAAGCGTGGATCACAATTCGTCGTACAGCTTTGCTTCCATCTGTCTCTCATCTGCTACTTTCCTCGGCTAGAAAGCGTTCATTCCTATCTTACGCCATTTTAAAACCGAACACTTTTCTCATGTTCTACCACTGTAACTGTTCTTTTACATACTGTATTTGGCTGGTCTGTCCACACAGTTTGAAGCTATTTTTCTGAAAATTTCAAATTTCTTGTGTCATTTTTAATTGTCGAATGCATTGTCTAGCTAGGTAGACAATTTCTGTGAAAGTGACTTGACTTTTTTAGTGGTCTTTAGTCATAATCTCACCGTTAGAAATGCTTTTGGGTCCATTTACCTTTCTTAAAGCCAAACTGATCATTACCAGTTAAGATATCATCAGTTTTATTTTTCGTTTCTCGCATTTGTCTGCCTTTTATATCTTCGGGATTTTATTTATATATATATATATATATATATATATATATATATATATATATATATATATATATATATGTGTGTGTGTGTGTGTGTGTGTGTGTATATATATACATTTTAATAAATGTTTAGTTACACCGCCCCCCAATGATTTTAGAAATTCCGAGGACCGCAAACCATCCGTTCTACTTTATTTGACCCTAAGTCTTCCAAACTTCTTTGAAAATCTGACTTTAATACTGGGGCCCCTTTCTTCCTAATCAAGACCCATGTTTCATTTCATCACATCAGCGTAAATTTCCTCCACCACGTCGTAGCACTCTTTCCATCTTTCTGGTCTCTAAGTTTAACAGTGGTTTTCTTTTTGCAGTCTTAATTTTGACGACTTTTGCTTTAATTAGAGACATCTTAAGTTAGGTGCATTCATTCACAAAATACTAACAAGGAGACCACATAATAATCGGATATATATATATATATATATATATATATATATATATATATATATATATATATATGGTATGTGGAGTTCAACACTCAAATGTCAGTTTTCTAAACATCTTTAACACCATAAATCAAGGTCATGTTTTCGAGAGGGTTTGCGGCTCAGTAGAATCATTGTCTGTCATGGGGCCAAATATATTCCGATTTCCAGCTGTGGTAAAGCTTCGAAAAAGTTCCATGTCCTACGAGCATTTCCGTACACGAGAAAACATAAATTGTAGAGGCAATTCTTTTCGTAATTTAAACAGTCTTTATCAAGAAACTTGTACATAAAAGATTGTGGAATTTATATTCGCAATGAATAATGGATTTTTGTGTGTGATATGTAATTATAAATAAGAAGCTTCGGTAGCTCAGATGGAAGAGCACTTGCCCGCGAAAGGCAAAGGTCCCGAGTTCGAGTCTCGGTCGGGCACACAGTTTTAATCTGCCAGGAAGTTTCAAGAAGATGTACACTTTTCATAAGAATGAGTGTTACATGTAGTGTGACAGAGTAAGTGCAGAAACTTTTATTGGTGACTGACTAGTGTAATGAACAACAATACGTCAATATTTACTTCATTTGGAGACTAATAATCATAGCAATTTGGGATAGTTCGTTTTTAGGTTAGCCACTAATGCTTACTTTCCCCTGAGCAGCAGGTCGGGTTTGCAGTGTAGTTATGTGGATGCTAAACAGTTAGCCAATGCTGGTAGGTGTGATACACTTAGTGTTTTAGTTACGACTGTGCAGGCAACAGATAGTAAATTACGTGACGTGTTTTGGAGAAGACTATTCCTCATAGAGAAAAAACTCTGGTGTTCGTACATATTAAGGTGGCATAGATCTGCACTTATATCAGTTACATCCTCTATATATGGTAATTATCATATATGTGATTATATCTAAATGACGTAGATATTCAAACTGGGAAGGAAACGGAAAAAATAACGAGCGAAATGAGAATAAAACCAGCGATAACCAGTCTCAAGCACTACTGTTTTTTTTCCACTCTTACACATTTTACGCTTCACGGTTACGCTCGTAAACATTTGTTTAAAAATTTGCATTGGCCAGGAATGGAACGCAGCACGCCTACACGACAGGCGAGCACTCAACCGTAGATCCACGCTGCCTGTCAAAAAAATCGCCCAGACTTTAGGGCACTACCGACGCTTGGAAAACATCAAAGTCGATCTTCTGGAGAATTTTTCAGAGTGTATCGAAACGCTTTGGTTGATTGATTTTTGAGTTCTGAATTTCATGTGCAGTAAATACAGGGGTCATACATTAAATTGGTACGCCTCATACCTGAGACTCAAGTAACAGCGAAGTAACTAAAAACTAGATAATAGGAACGTTACCTGTTTATAAGAAATGCTGGAAGTGGTCGCCATGAGCATCCAGGCATCGGTGACTCCTTGTGACGACGTTGCCAGAACACTTTGAAATTTTGCAGGCTGGTGTTAATCTCTATGGTTCTGTTCCGTTTAGGATCGTCTGTCTATCGGCATACATTCTGCTTTTTAGTGTGCCCCAAAAAAAAAAATCAGACGATGTCAAGTTTGGGGACCTTGGCGGTCAGATTCCTGTAGTGACAATTCTATTTTCAATGAACACGTTGTTTATGAAAGCCCTACTTCTGCTGGATGTGTGAGCGGTTGCTCCATCTTCTTCGAATATTGCCTACAGCTTCTCTACATACACTCCTGGAAATGGAAAAAAGAACACATTGACACCGGTGTGTCAGACCCACCATACTTGCTCCGGACACTGCGGGAGGGCTGTACAAGCAATGATCACACGCACGGCACAGCGGACAAACCAGGAACCGCGGTGTTGACCGTCGAATGGCGCTAGCTGCGCAGCATTTGTGCACCGCCGCCGTCAGTGTCAGCCAGTTTGCCGTGGCATACGGAGCTCCATCGCAGTCTTTAAACTGGTAGCATGCCGCGACAGCGTGGACGTGAACCGTATGTGCAGTTGACGGACTTTGAGCGAGGGCGTATAGTGGGCATGCGGGAGGCCGGGTGGACGAACCGCCGAATTGCTCAACACGTGGGGCGTGAGGTCTCCACAGTACATCGATGTTGTCGCCAGTGGTCGGCGGAAGGCGCACGTGCCCGTCGACCTGGGACCGGACCGCAGCGACGCACGGATGCACGCCAAGACCGTAGGATCCTACGCAGTGCCGTAGGGGACCGCACCGCCACTTCCCAGCAAATTAGGGACACTGTTGCTCCTGGGGTATCGGCGAGGACCATTCGCAACCGTCTCCATGAAGCTGGGCTACGGTCCCGCACACCGTTAGGCCGTCTTCCGCTCACGCCCCAACATCGTGCAGCCCGCCTCCAGTGGTGTCGCGACAGGCGTGAATGGAGGGACGAATGGAGACGTGTCGTCTTCAGCGATGAGAGTCGCTTCTGCCTTGGTGCCAATGATGGTCGTATGCGTGTTTGGCGCCGTGCAGGTGAGCGCCACAATCAGGACTGCATACGACCGAGGCACACAGGGCCAACACCCGGCATCATGGTGTGGGGAGCGATCTCCTACACTGGCCGTACACCACTGGTGATCGTCGAGGGGACACTGAATAGTGCACGGTACATCCAAACCGTCATCGAACCCATCGTTCTACCATTCCTAGACCGGCAAGGGAAGTTGCTGTTCCAACAGGACAATGCACGTCCGCATGTATCCCGTGCCACCCAACGTGCTCTAGAAGGTGTACGTCAACTACCCTGGCCAGCAAGATCTCCGGATCTGTCCCCCATTGAGCATGTTTGGGACTGGATGAAGCGTCATCTCACGCGGTCTGCACGTCCAGCACGAACGCTGGTCCAACTGAGGCGCCAGGTGGAAATGGCATGGCAAGCCGTTCCACAGGACTACATCCAGCATCTCTACGATCGTCTCCATGGGAGAATAGCAGCCTGCATTGCTGCGAAAGGTGGATATACACTGTACTAGTGCCGACATTGTGCATGCTCTGTTGCCTGTGTCTATGTGCCTGTGGTTCTGTCAGTGTGATCATGTGATGTATCTGACCCCAGGAATGTGTCAATAAAGTTTCCCCTTCCTGGGACAATGATTTCACGGTGTTCTTATTTCAATTTCCAGGAGTGTATGTTAATTGCGCATAGGAAAAGTCAAAGATCTTTAGATATCTCTCACTGTTTAAGATGTAAATGAAAAATATGAGACCAATGATGCAGTTGCTGGACAACGCACACGAGACACGTATCTGCTCTGAGTGGAGAGGTTTTTCACGCAGAGTATGTGGGTTGTCCTACGATCAGTACGTATAATTCTGGGAGTTTGCATAACCTGACAAATGAAACCGAGCCATGTCTGACATGATGTAAAGCAAGGGGTCCAAGTGACCCTTAGAATTTCATATTAACAGCCAGTTACAATAATGAACCCTTTTCCCCTTATTCTCATATTTCTACTCTTGCACCACACTCAGACGATAGGCTTTTAATATCATATCTTTTAGTACACGGTGACACGGTGTACGAGGTACACCAGCCTGCTACGACAACCTCATTATCAACTTCTGAGCCGGCCAGAGTGGCCGAGCGGTTCTAGGCGCTACAGTCTGGAACCGCGCGACCGCTACGGTCGCAGGTTCGAATCCTGCCTCGGGCATGGATGTGAGTGATGTCCTTAGGTTCGTTAGGTTTAAGTAGTTCTAAGTTCTAGGGGACTGATGACCTTAGAAGTTCAGTCCCATAGTGCTCAGAGCCATCAACTTCTGAGGACTTCTCGTAATGACCACGTGAATTCTGTCTATAGCTTCAGGGGTTCTCATTGTCGGTTATGTATTCCTCTGCACAATCTGATCGGATCCTATAGCCCTCCATTTCTTGTACAGATCCTGAATGATGCTGGTCTTGGGGAGTTTCTATCAAGATACATCGCTTAGAACATTTCTTTACATTCCTTGATGGAGCCAGTCTTGTACACCACAATATTAATTCGCTGTTCTAATGCAAACCGACCGTTTCTGTAACACCTCAAGAATACGAGCTTATCATAACAACTGACACACGAACACACAGGTGCCCTCAACTTTCCGATAAAGTGTAGTGTAGCCAACTTTCGGGGCTGTGCCGACACTTCACAAGAAGTTCGACTAGAGATGATTAGCCCGTACGTAAGGCTTACCGTTTTTATGTTGGACACACTGTGTAAAAAGTTACAAAGTTTCCATTGCGAGGTACTGAATCAGGAGAGAAGAGGCCTTATTCCACATCTCCTTACACTTGCGAAAGAGAAGAACGTTTAAAGACTTCGTTTTTATGTCACCGATGAATATAAGTGTATTTAAGGTCGAAATTGTTTTATTACTTCAGTGGGGCTTATTAAAATTTATTGAGAGAGCTCATCTGCTTACAGGTAGGACAGCAAGACGCGGGGAGACTGCCAGAAGCGTGCTGCGGCTCAGAGTCACTTCAGTAGCCCCCCCTGCAGACAAAGTTGCGGAAGTTCAAATAAATTAAGTTGGTCTAGAAGGGTCTGCGTCTGAAAGCTTCGTCTGCATTATGCAAATACGCACCAAAGTTGGAGCTATCCACTGGTACACAACAAAGGAGGCTTATTTATTAGCAACTAAGTTTCTGAAAGCAGCTCAACGTTAGCTACCGCATTATCGACGTCACAGGTCATTGTTTTCAGTGCGTGTCATCGGGTATTTATTCAAATCTAATTAAACTCGCCGAAACTGTATTTTATGTCTTTGTCATTGTTTCTCCTGCCTTCTGCGGCGTTGATTACTGTTTCCCAATGATTTTTTTCTGCTATTTTGAGCTGATTTGTTGATATCATCCTTTTGCCGGCTAGTGTGGCCGAGCGATTCTAGGCGCTTCAGTCTGGAACCGCGCGACCGCTACGGTCGCAGGTTCCAATCCTGCCTTGGGCATGGATGTGTGTGATGTCAGGTTAGTTTGGTTTAAGTAGTTCTAAGTTCTAGGGGACTGATGACCTCAGATGTTAAGTCCCATAGTGCTCAGAGCCATTTGAACCATCATCCTTTTATCCTCCCCTAAAGCTCTAATTGATCTGTAAAATTATTTATACTATGCGTTTAATCTTACCTTAAAATTATTGCTTTATTGATTCAGGTTCACTGACGCAAGAAAAACGCAACACCAAATATAATTAATTTAGAGTAATGAAACATCAGGAAGACATTTGTGTAGCTATCATACTTCAGTGATTAGCGTTGCAAGATCACAGGTTAATGTAAGAGTGAGATAAGCCATTCCAAATGTGAAATGTTAGTTCATTAATAACCGGTGTAATCGCCAGAATGTTGAGTGCAAGCGTGCAAACGTCCATGCATTATGTTGTACAGCTGTCGAATGTCTGTTTATGGAACGGAGTTGCCGGCCGCGGTGGCCGTGCGGTTCTAGGCGCTCCAGTCCGGAGCCGCGCTGTTGCTACGGTCGCAGGTTCGAATCCTGCCTCGGGCATGGGTGTGTGTGATGTCCTTAGGTTAGTTAGGTTTAAGTAGTTCTAAATTCTAGGGGACTGATGACCACAGCAGTTGAGTCCCATAGTGCTCAGAGCCATTTTTTGGAACGGAGTTTCATACTTGATGCACTTTGTTGGTCAATACAGGGAACGTTAAGGCTGTTTGTGGATGACGCTGGAAATGTAGTCCGATGATTTCCCTTATGAGCTCGATCGTGTAGGCCACGGGAACGCCCGTAAGGCGTGTTGGGTTACAACAGTGGCATGTGGATGTGCCTTATCCTTTTGGAAAACACCCCTTCGAATGCTGTTCATGAATGGCAGCAAAACAGGTATGATCATCAAATCACACCCCAGATTATAATTCCAGGTGTAGGTGTAAAGTGTCTAGCACAGAGACAGGTTGCTTGCAAGCCCTACTGGCCTCCTCCTACAAAATACACGGTAATCACTGGCATTGGCGTAGAACCAGATTTCACCAGAAAACACAACAAACATTATACCTGCCCTCTAAACAGCTCTCGATTGACGCCACTGAAGGTGCAAATGGCTCTACTTACAAGGGGAGGCCACGACGTTTGGAACGCGAATTTACTGCAAACTTCGTACACTCGTAGTACTCCATTAGGACAACAAAATGTGTAAGCAGTAGCGCGTACTTCTCAAGCGTTACTGAGAAAATCGCAAGATAATTTCGGTCGTCAAATGTTTAACTATGAGTGATCATTTTTACCATGAAGTGGTGGCAGCCCAGTGGTGAGGCAAAGGATGTTTGGCGGCTGACGCAACGCATCATGCCCCTCCTCCGACGCACCGACGAATCAATGATCACGACGGACGCTTTATTTTTCCCTGACGCTGTATTTTTCCCCTCACAAAATACTTCGGCAATCCGATGGACTGGAGGACACGCATCGCACTACGTGCTCTCGCGGACCTTGATATCGGGCATGGACTATTGGCATTATCTACTAGAACAACACGAAATCGTCCGACGCCACTCTAAATATAAAACGCATTTTGCGAACTTTCTAGGCAGCATGTTTCATAACCCCCCGAAGTGGTGGGGAGTCCCAGGTTTACGTTGTTTCGAGGGATAGGATGTACTCCCGGTGAAGTGACGAGGATGTCACCTCAGCCCTATATTTCTTTCCCTTCTTTTTTATATATGATTTTTCTTTTGGGACATTAAAATTAAATGAATAAAAAAAAGTGGTTAGCGTTCAAGCTCCGTAAACGCTGGATGGCTGGGTCGAGTCCCGTTCGTCAGTTTTTTTTATTTCCAACACAGTCATTTTCTTTACTTTTTATATTAAAATTGATATAATGGGAAAAATACCTGTATTCGTATGGAATTTTATTAAATTTACAATGTTATTTGGCACTCTACAAATTTTATTATTACAAATAATATAATATTCATAACTATCGACTAGTAAATGACCAAACGCATAAAATAATACTGAAAATGTATGCTTGTCCGTGTCTTCAAAATTGTTCGAATTTAATAGAAAGAGAACGAGAAATAGCTTCTTGTGAAGACGCTATTAAAATACACGGAATACTGCATGAATAATTATCAGCGCCGATATTTAAGGAAAAGCTGCGTTAATCATGATTTGCTTGCATATTAGCGGCTGAAAGAGAGGTTTCTGACATTGTTAACAAGGTTTGTTTTTCCACGGAAAACCTCAAAAGACATTGCGTATGCGGAAACATAGCATTTATTCAATGCAGGTCGTGCCGTTTAATTTTATGTTTTCCACGTTTTTACGAAAAATACCATGCTGCAAATTGTAGTCATAATGTCGAAAGCGGCGACTAATTGTACATATTTCGAAAGCCGTCTGTGCAGGTCTAAAATTGCACGTAACAAGTAGTTTCGGGCTCCTCCTATCCAGTCTTGCAATAATTCAGTAAACATTTACAACAGCTTTTTTCAAGCAATCTGTCTTGGAACAACGTCATGTATTACATCAGTATGATTGTTATCGAAAATCACGTAATGTATTTCAATTCTTCATCATGCTGAGTTGAATTCTGGACGCTCCGTCAAGTATTCCCTTTGTAGTACTGCCATCGACACGCACGCTGTTATGGCCACGTACTCGATTATCCAGCAAGACGAATTACTACAACTTTCACCAGAAAGATGAGGTACAAGATTTATACCCCACCTGTAACTCACCCCTGCCGCCCAGCAACTCTTTTCTTCATATTGCCCTAGCCTTATAACTTAGTGGAAGAAACGCAAAGGCGTACGGACGGCCAGTGAAGTTACAGCGTTCCTGTTCTCCTATTTCTTAAACCTGCAAGGTGCAACCATACCATATTGTATATTTGCTGCATTCAAATAAACGTAGGACAATCCAGCTATTTCTCAATCGAGGGTCTCTCTCTAAAAATATCCTACTTTCTTCGTTTTTTTCCCAATGGTAAAAGACATTCCCTAAAGACTCAATGATAGCGATAGATCGACACCAACACAAAAACACGATAAGATTTCAACTCGATAAGTAGCTTTCAGCGTGCTTAGCTTAGTAAGGTGCTTGGACTCCAAGAAAGAAAGTTCACTAAGCGTGTCAAGTACACAGAGACTTCATGACGATTACCTCGAGCAGTTAATGATGTGTATTTGAACTACTATTTGTGCACTAATACCGGATGAGTTCATTCGCGAGTCTTGTGTTAGTTACATATGAATATTGGAACATTTTTTACTGACTTACTTAGATCTTTGACAAACATTTCTATGACTAGATTACGCGGCGTCTCCGTAGTTCAGCAATAATTGAAACGATCTCATGTTATGCATGGTATGGCCTGGTAGGTGTGAAGATACGATAAATACTAAGAGATCTATCAGATCGTTAGGCCAGGAATAGTGTTTGTGCTCTTTGCCTATTGTACAATGGGTTGCCGCATCTCGATTGGTGATACGGGATGACTTGGGCAGAACTTATACGTGGCTTGATGCGTAACTGCTTACCTTAAATGTGGATCGAAGTTTATTCAGTAGAGTAAGAGAAACAATCATGTAATTAAACACCGAGGTGTGATGTTGCAATAAGATACGAAGTCTCGAGCACGTGAGGTCGTTCAGAGAAATGAGAACGGTCGACTTCTGGTTGCTGGGAGAATTCTAGGAAAGTGAAATTCACCTATAAAGGAGACCCATTCTTGCGTACTGTTTGAGTATTTGGGATCCCCAGCGGTTGGGATTAAAGGAAGACATCGAAACAATTCAAAGGTACACCTTTTGTGACCATCTTTGGCCTGGCACATGCCAATGCTAGAGTAAAGTCTCGTGGAGTTGTTTGGAACGGTGGCCAATCACTGCTTGGCTGGCGACAGATTCAAAGGCCCCGTTTTTACTTGGGGCACTCGTGGTAGAACTTCAGTACTGTGGCATATCTAGACGGAGTCGTATTCTTCTTTAACTGGTGATACCCCAAGACGATATTATTCCTAGTAAACGCATTGCTGTTGCAATTTTCTGCATTAATTTAGTAGTCATTCCACTCCCGATGTTTCTTTACTAGGCGCTTCAGTCTGGAACCGCGTGACCGCTACGGTCGCAGGTTCGAATCCTGCCTCGGGCATGGATGTGTGTGGTGTCCTTAGGTTAGTTAGGTTTAAGTAGTTCTAAGTTCTAGGGGACTGATGACCATAGATGTTAAGTCCCATAGTGCTCAGAGCCATTTGAACCATTTTTTTTTGTTGACGGCTCACTTGAACCGGAAATCCAGGGTCTACGAATGAGCTTGAGCTTCGTATCCCTGTGGGCGAGGATATCCACTCAGTTTTTCATAATACGTTCTTGTAAGATGCTTATGTACTCTCTGTCCGCTAGATGCAGTTCCATTCACTGGTTTAGTGGCATTCAGCCGAGCACTATCTTAGAGTCTTCTGAAATGTGTTATTGGATAGCTGCCTGTCTTTGTGGAACTGAAGCTAACATTTATGAATAACAGGTACAATTATTTTCTTGCCCTCTCCACTAATGATTCGTGAGTTACATATACTGTTATCTTCAAATATCTTCATTGTTAGTAGATTTCCGCATTCAACTGGTAGATTAACTATACTGTTATTCAGCGAGTCCACTTTAAATGTCAGTTTTTTTAGATATTACTAACTAAAATACTACTAAGTTTAATCAGCACTCGTGTAAGTGTGAGTGATGTCCTCGAAGGTTTATTTCTGTCTTCATCACTTAACCACTTATCAGGTCTTCATACACCTATAGTAGGTGGTGCTACGTATATCACCGTATATAATTCTACTTTCCTCTCCAGATGTCTTCCATTAGCATGTGATTCTTTCGAGCACCTGCAGTTTTCGGCCTCGGAAAACAGTTGGAGGAGTAGTGACCACATGCATGACATTTCTTTGACTTTGAGTCAAGTTACTTGTCTTCAAATGCTGATTTAATACACTTATATCTTGCAGTCAGTGGTATACTCTCTTTTGCTTGCTTTTAATATATTCATATAGTTTTCTACGCTATACAGACTGAACCTACATGTCCATTGCACGGATGATTGATGTAAGGGAGAAAGCAGTAACATTAAAGTTCCCAGGTGCAGGGCCTAATCATTCATCTATGTAGTACACTAAGGTTAAATTGATCTGCTACAACATCAGGTGACGTAGCGGGATGAAAAAATAGAAGTAATTCCTCTATTTTAAATGTAGTTTTCTAGGATTAACCAAAGTCAGATGTGCAGTAAATAGTCTTAAATCACAACGAATTCACTATAAATATTAACCACAGCTACCTTAGTGGCACATCTTGAATGGTATTCCCATTTTTAAATTATAGCAAGTGGTCTACTCGAATTTAGCGCGATATTACATGACAAAACTGGCTTTTAGGAACAAGGCTTGTATTTTCAACACCTTTGATTTTTTCTCGCCTATGTGGCAGGGGGAGGGTGGAGGCGGACCAGAAGCAATGTCAACAGGAACGAGGGTGAAGAGGTGAACCGGGCCTGAAGGTTGTAAGGTTACTAGCTTATTTTTTGGTATTCGATGAAAGTTATGTGAGCTGTGTATTTATTAAATGTCACATTTCATATCTGTACACTGCATATTTTTCAAACCAAGTGTTCAATAGCAGGCATGTTACGCCAGAGGTTCTGAGTACTAGCACTGTGATCTTTGGTTTGCAGTAGCATTGTCGTTGCCAGTTGCATTAAGTAGGAGGTAACCTCGGAAGATGCGTGTTGGGCACGCTACTCAGCAGTCTGGAAAGAGCTAGCAGAGCACACAAATACAATTACGGAGAATGTTGAATTTTGGAAACATAACTATGTAAAGATCGATTTGAGAAGTTTGAAGATTTTCAGGTAATGTTGTCACGCATTGTGTGCTCATGTGTAATATATCATGAGTTCGTGGAAGGCGAATTTCCGTGATTTTTCTTAATTTTTTTGGGTCAGTTAGCTTTGTCAGACGTGATGAGACAAAGTCACCTGTTCACTCAGAATTACAGACGCACAACTCCTTCACCACTCTAATTTAGTGCAGAGTATTAGTTGTACTAGTATATTCTTCATCATTCAGGAAATGAAATATCTTCCCCTGCCTCCCAATGAAAAATTTTCATTGTAAATATGTGTCGCCGCATTGCACTGAGCGGAACATAATCATTCTAAGTGATGTATAATTGCTTAGCATACCAGCACGTCCCAACATTGCACTTGCGCAAGGCTTTCTTTTCTTTAGTTGGTTTTTAATGTTCATCACTTTCGAGCAGTACCGAGTTTCCGTTGCCTTTCGAAAGCCGTGAAACTTTGTTAGCGCCAGTTTAACATCAGTCAGGACATAATAAGATCAGTTATAGTTAAACTTGGCATTTCAAAATTATCAGGGTTAGTTTAGATGAAGTTCTTTGTTAGACAGTGTTGTTCTTACAGTGTAGCGTTATATCCGCGTGTGCATCACTTAATATTTGAAATTTGAAGTCAGTCTGTGTGTATTAAATTTATAGGGTATTTTTATAGAAGCATTTAACATTTACTCTTTGAAAATTCGATTTGCAATTTTATGTAGAACTATATTCTCCTAGTTTTATGCGTTGGAACGGCGAGTCACATACTGTGACGTCACGCATTGTAGCACTGTTCGCCGCACTGCACAATACAGAATTTCACAACATAGTTTATTTAATACTTTTCTAATTGTTGTTGGTAAAGTTAATTATAGTACAGCTATACAGTTTCAGTTGGATCTGGCTACCCTTTTTATCAGATAGCGTTTACGTAGACTACTTCCGTTTTTCAGGTTCACTTTCAACACAGACATACACGAAAGTGAAGAATAGGAAACCCGTTCAGTCTAGTTCACAACAAGAAACACAAGTTACAAGATGCCCTCGGGTATGCCAATGATTATAATAACTGCTCAGCATTCGAGGTCCGGTCCGGCACAAATTTTTGTTTTCCGTGACATATTCAGTCTATCAGTCCCTGTCTCTTACGATACAGCTAGACTCTGCTCTGGATATTGGAACCAGCTAGTACACTGCCCCATTGTCAAGTCTGAATCTGGTTTTAATCTCATAACCATCAGAGATCGCCACTCTGAATCTTAGTTTCAAGTATATTTTATACGGAGTTTCAAGGATGAGTTTGAGTATATTATTCTCTAGTCCCAAAGGATTTTGCCAGAACAGTGTCAGTCTACATCAAAAGCTATTCTAATAAAGATCGTAGCAAGTAATGCTATTCATGTAAATGTTCTGCATCTAATCCAGTGAGGGAGGTTTATATCTACACTGTCGTAAACAAAATGAACACCAACAAGGATAAACTTGTTTTATTGACAAGTACTGTGACAGGTAGTTCATCACTGTACGTCTACATGATACCAATTTAGACCAATATACATGTCACAGTGAAAGGAGAGCAAACAATCGCCTCAATACACAGTGTAACTGCTCTTGCTGCAACGCAGGCGTGTAGTCTCGCCTGCACACACGACCGTAACGTTGCACAAAGACACTGCGCAAATTTGTCCCAAGCATTTCGCACCCTTTGTTGCAATTCGGCAGTGTTCCTTGCAGGCTCTGGAGCAGACTGTTTCCACTTCACCATGTCCCACACGAGACACAGCAATAGAGGTTACATTGCGTATTGAGGCGATATATCTAGTGATCCTGCTGGCCAAGGCATTTGTTGTACACCACGAAGAGCACAATGCGTTGCGCGGCGTACGGCTGGTGCATCACGATCCAGCCACACGCCACACAGCAGAGTGCTGCTGATTGCCACCATAACAAGACGCCTGCAAGTAGGAACAGCTCAATCTGTCTGTGACAACCGCTGCAATATTGAGGGTCTCACACCCACCGGTTACAGCCGTGGGCCACGTGACACTAGGCAACTTTCCGCTGTTCCTCCGCTCAGCGGTCCTTATAGGTCAACGCCCAGCAGCTCGAGAGCCAGTGCGTTCCCAGCTGCAGAACCACAGACATCACCAGTACAGCCTACAAAGACTGTGCCCATGACAGTGTTTCCCGATAGTTACAGACAGAGCTCAACTCGCATCTTCAATGGGCTTATCTTCTTAATGACGTTCTTTCAGCTGATCAGGACGATCTTTTACGTTGCCTCCACTATGAAGCTGCAATAAATTTCAATTTTTCATGGCTACCTGGGTATTTTTCTCTGCTTGTGCTTGCATCGCAATGGCATAGTGTATGGAAGTGCGTTGTCCTACTGAAAAGCATACCACCTTCACTTCGAAGAAATGCCAATAGCATAACAGCCTTTGCGATGTAGCAAGCACTGGTTATTTACTGTGCAAAAACAACAAATATGACAATGGCATGAGGTATGGCAAGAGACCTGTGTGTAATGGACGCATGCTCTCCGGAATAAGCGGTTCACGAGGTCTATGCCACACATGTGTACTTCCATCACTCCCATACAAACTACATCTACTCTCACCACTAAAAATAGAGAGTCATTCCACTCCCGAGTCGTCTCTTTCGCGATACTATAGTAACCATGCTTGGCAGTGTTACGACATCAGTGGTAGCCTGGACAAATTCACTCGTTATCTTTGTTCTACTGGTAGCAGACGAGTTCCTAGTGATATAGAAGGTGCAACACGAGCCCGAATTTGTTCCCTGGTTAATATTCTGCCGGCCACCACAGCTCGAATAATGTGTCGACTTTGTCGCGAATCTGCACTACGCGGTCGTCCAGAACTTGGTACACAGGTGTAGTAATGTTCCACTGAAAGCAGCGACACCACCGATACATTGTGCCCAACATATGCAGAAATCTGTCCAGCTTCCTGCAGAGTCACAATGCGACCCCGTTCAAATAGCTGTAACTGTGCAACAGGAGTACGTATCCGTCAGTGGCTCATGGCTGAATGAACGTTGTAATCACCTGTAAACCTAACACAGTTACTATCTGCAGAGAGAAAACGAAGGGTGCACAGACGAGCTTCCTGAGCGCCACCTGATAACAGACGACAGCGAGAACGGCTTCACTAAAACTGCTACCCCTCGGTATGGACATATTACACTACTGGTCACTAAAATTGCTACACCAAGAAGAAATGCAGATGATAAACGGGTATTCATTGGACAAATATATTATGCTAGAACTGACATGTGATTACATTTTCACGCAATTAGGGTGCATAGATCCTGAGAAATCAGTACCCAGAACAACCACCTCTGGCCGTAATAACGTCCTTGATACGCCTGGGCATTGAGTCAAACAGAGCTTGGATGGCGTGTACAGGTACAGCTGCCCATGCAGCTTCAACACGATACCACAGTTCATCGAGAGTATTGACTGGCGTATTGTGACGAGACAGTTGCTCGGCCACCATTGACCTGACGTTTTCAATTGGTGAAACATCTGGAGAATGTGCTGGCCAGGGCAGCAGTCGAACATTTTCTGTATCCAGAAAGGCCCGTACAGGACCTGCAACATGCGGTCGTGCATTATCCTGCTGAAATGTAGGGTTTCGCAGGGATCGAATGAAGGGTAGAGTCTCGGGTCGTAACATATCTGAAATGTAACGTCCACTGTTCAAAGTGCCGTCAATGCGAACAAGAGGTGACCGAGACGTGTAACCAATGGCACCACATACCGTCGCCCCGGGTGATACGCCAGTATGGCAATGACGAATACGCACTTCCAATGTGGGTTCACCGCGATGTCGCCAAAGATGGATGCGACCATCATGATGCTGTAAACAGAACCTGGATTCATCCGAAAAAATGACGTTTTGCCATTGGTGCACCCAAGATCGTCGTTGAGTACACCATCGCAGGGGCCCCTGTCTGTGATGCAGCGTCAAGGGTAACCGCAGCCATGGTCTTCGAGCTCATAGTCCATGCTCCTGCAAACGTCGTCGAACCGTTCGTGCAGATGGTTGTTGTCTTGCAAACGTCCCCATCTGTTAACTCAGGGATCGAGACGTGGCTGCACGATCCGTTACAGCCATGCGGGTAAGATGCCTGTCGTCTCGACTGCTAGTGATACGAGGGCGTTGGGATGCAACACGGCGTTCCGTATTACCCTCATGAACCCACTGATTCCATATTCTGCTAACAGTCATTGGATTTCGACCAACGCGAGCAGCAATGTCGCGATACGATAAACCGCAATCGCGATAGGCTACAATCCGACCTTTTATCAAAGTCGGAAACGTGATGGTACGCATTTCTCCGCCTTACACGAGGCATCACAACAACGTTTCACCAGGCAACGCCGGTCGACTGCTGTTTGTGTATGAGAAATCGGTTGGAAACTTTCCTCATGTCAGCACGTTGTAGGTGTCGCCACCGGCGCCAACCTTGTGTGAATGCTCTGAATAGTTAATCATTTGCATATCACAGCATCTTCTTCCTGTCGGTTAAATTTCGCGTCTGTAGCACGTCATGTTCGTGGTGTAGCAATTTTAATGGCCAGTAGTGTAAGAAAGTAGTGAGCGTTGTGCAGAGGGATTAGGAAAAATGTTTGCCAAATTACAAAATCCGCTACTCACGCTGTTGTGAGATGGAGGAGAGTTGTCTGTCAGGTCAGCGGTGGAAACCGATCGCACTCAGATCTACGTTTTTGTGTTCCGAGATCGGGCGGAGTGTCTGGCGTTAGCTAATTAACATTTGTATCAGTTGTTGACTGCCATATTTTTGGTAGGCTGGAAGGTTTGGTGCACCAAGCGGCACGTGATCAACTGACGTTTGTGGAAATTAGGCGGGGTTTGCCGAGAATTTCTTGGCACCTCGCGGTCGTCTTGAATAGGTTGCGCGGAGATATTTCTCGGCGCAAGAGGAAACGAACTGTTAGAACATTACGTTATTAGGATACGCCACGCGGTGCATAGTCTCTTTTTGGGTATGCATGTGAATGATAGATCGTGGTTTACATTTTACAGTAGGCCAACCTGCTTCCAGCAAATAGATGACCTGATTAGCCGGGGTGAGGCAGCTACACAGGCACACAGACCACGGTTACATCTCTGTAAGGAAGACCGAGAATGGCATGGGCGAGGAAAACTAGAAAGTAGGGAGGGTGAGCTCAAGTCCTGCCGTTACAGGTTTTGGCAGAGGGATCGTCGTTGTCGCGATAGCGGAAGTTTCTGACGCCAGAGAAGAGGCGCGGCTTCAAGAAGGAAATTTTGTAAGCGAATCGTGGCCGCGGCTAGACACAAAGTGTCGTTTGTCTGTGGAAGTTTCAGTGAGAAGCCGCAGTGCGCCTTGCTGCTTTCAGGTAGTTCGTGCAGTCTAATTAGTCTAATTAGTGAGGCCTGGTATAGATGCAAAAAAATGGTTCAAATGGTTCTGAGCACTATGCGACTTAACTTCTGAGGTCATCAGTCGCCTAGAACTTAGAACTAATTAAACCTAACTAACCTAAGGACATCACACACATCCATGCCCGAGGCAGGATTCGAACCTGCGACCGCAGCGGTCGCTCGGCTCAAGACTGCAGCGCCCAGAACCGCACGGCCACTCCGGCCGGCGTATGGATCCAAATCTCTAAGTTACCAGAGCTACAGGGAGGTACAATAACGATTAAGGTGCGAACTCAGAGAAATGGTCTTATTGGCCAGTGTCTGGATGAAGATTAGAGTACGGGATTTTTCTTGGGAGGTAATGATGAGAGTGGCGCGAGGTCTTACTGCACCGATTACTCTCGGATCTGATTTTATTTACTCGGTAGGCTTTATTACCAATTGGAGACACGCCAAGTTCTGTTTCTGGTTCGATAGGGAGCGTCGACCCGTTTTCCTCTTGTCACCAGCATTCCAGGGAGCGAAGGCGTTCATAGCTTACTGCCGGAGAAGGGGTTAATGGTAGATATTTGCGCTATAGCGCCTGGGGCCGGAGCAAGGAAGTAGGATTAGAAAACTGTGCGAGAAGTTTCGTAATGCATTGTGTGATCGTCTGGGGCCGGAACGCGAGGAGCAATACGAAATTGAATTAACTGATGAGATCCTGACGAGGTGGCCCCCGCATCGACTATCCCCACCCCGAATGAGACAACAGGAAACTGAGGTCGATAAGATGGTAGAGGTACGTGTAATCAAACTGTCCCAGTCGCTTCATGCATCCCCCATCTTCCTGGTGCGTAAGGGGTAAAGGGAAGTGTTGTTGACTGTATAGAGCTCAACAATAATGTACTACTACAATGCATTCCTTTATACGAGATCTCCATTCCTGTTTCGGATTGTTTCATGGGGTGAGGGTGTTTATGACTTTAATCAAGCATACTGTCAAATTCCTTTGGCCGAGGCGTCCAAGCCAGTGACCCAGTTAATTACGTATTTACGAGTTCAATCGAATGCCTTTTGGTGTGTCGACAGGGGCCGCTGTGCTTTCCTGGATACTAAAGAGAGTACTCATAGAACTTAACTTTCCGTGTATATGCCGTTATTTGGACCATATAGCGATTTTCACTAGAAAATTTTGACTAACATTTAATCCGTATTAAGGAAGTCCTTGGGTGTCTCAGATGGATGGGCTTTACGGTAAAACCACCGAAGTTAAATTTTGCTCAGCCTGAAACGACCTTCGGGGAGGCATTTGATTTCGGAGAAGGGAGTGTCTGTTGACCAACAGATAACTGAGGTTATCCATTCGTGTAGTCTCCCTAGGAATGACTAGAAAGTAGCCCTTTTCATGGGGACGGCGAATTTTTTTCGTAAGTTCGTGCCTATTTTTGCCCAAATGGCATCCCCGATTAATGAACTTAGGAGGAAAGGGAATAAATTTCAGTGGGGACCGTCCCAACAGGAGGGTATCGAGAGACTGAAAGGGTCGTTAGTGGGCGTGCCCGTGCTCGCGAGGCCAGACTTCAATAAAGAATTTATTGTCCAGGCTGATGCTTCTGTATCCGGGGTGGCTGCCGTGCTTCTGGAAGAACATCTCGGAGGTCCATCGCCTATGCCTCAAGGCCGCTAACAGCTCTCGAAGCGAAGTATTCAGTAAAGAGATGGCAACTCTTGCAGTACTGATTGCCACCGAGAAATTTCGCATACCTTGGACACCAGCCAGTTTCGCTGGAAACTGGGTCACCCAAGGCGTATGGGACGGATAGATCGGTTGGTGATCCATCTTTTATTTGAATGTACAGTAAGGCATATCCGTGGTTCGGAGAATGTGGTTGCTGACGGATTAAGCAGAATGATCGGAGATTAGGCGGCTCCCATTGCGGGAGCTGTAGAATGTGGGACGCCTGCAGAAGTAGTTGGTGCAATACCCTCCGAGCGCAGTGGTATACTGCCAGAGCTGCCGGAACTGTTTCGTGACCTGTAAAGGGCGGCAAGATGGACCCTGATCTGAGGTTTATTAAGAATAGGATTCGGCAGGGTGAGGAAATAAAGCTCTATTTCTTACGGAGGAACCTATTGCATTATTCTGTTAAAGGAAAAGGCCTACCTTCCTGCGTTGCACCGGTGCTCCGTTCGCTCGAAGGCATCACCACACAGATAACTGTCAAGGCTTTGGAAAACATCTTTGGAACTTTTTGGCCATGCGGACTCACAGTTACCGACAATGCTGCGACATTTACTTAGGCGCGCTTTCGAATCTTCTGTTTCGGAACAGGAGTCCAGTACACCATGACCACACTATACTACCCGCATCCATCCTTTGTGGAGAGGATAAATCTTAATTTTTCGCTCTGCCCTAATCGCATACCACAGGGATGACCTCACTAGATGGGATGCCGCCCTGCCGCATTTAATATGCTGTACATCGAGCGCTGGTGTTTGAACTTCCCGCCACGGCCGGCGGCTGAGAACAGTACGCCGCCGGAGAACAGAGGATAGGGCAGAATGACGTCAGAGTTAGTTGGAGTGGAAGGCATCATTTGCTGTAAACAGTGTTCTGCTCGCTTGGGATGAAATACTGTGTATGCTGTAAGCACTGTGCCTTGGGATCTAAATTTCGAACTATCTGAACATCTTGTCCTAGGTTTTGTGAACTCGGTGTATATTGACGAACTTGTCTGCTGCGGTAGTTAAAGTATTGTGAGCTTTTAGGGCTTCCTTGAGGCTGGTGTTGCGCGGTACCTCTGTTTCTACGTGGGTGGAAAAAGGAACTTTGCATTGCATCGAAAATATAGGGGAAGCCCTTACGATAGTTGTCAGTTGTACCGAAACAGTGACTTGATGAACGGAAATTGTCCAAAAATGTGTTAACTGGTTAGCTTGTTGCTGTAACTGAGCTGTCTTGTTAAGTTATCGAGCTGTTGTGATCTTTTCAAGTCGGATACTAACTACTTATTGTTGTTTATCTGTCGCCGTATGGTATATAAAACGTTATGCTTGTACGTGTCTCTGTGCCCTAGTCGTTGGGTGAAGTTCAACACGATATCCTTGGTTACTACTATTGTATAATTTGCCCGGTGGAGATGTCTGATCAAGGAAACTGTAATTTTGCGTGCTCCTAGTAAATGACTTGACTAGGGTGGTTAGGACTTATTTGATGTGTAAAGTTGTTAGGATACGTTGAAACTGTTCTAAGGAAAGCTGTTGGGTACCAAATAGTATGGTACAGGTGTTGAACTGTGACTGTGTGACATGTACTGTAATATTTTTGCAATTGATGCCTGATGTTGCTAAATTCTACTGCCAGCTAGTTTCCAAGAAGGAAAACAAGTGATTAATATTTCATTGGTATTCTGAATATTCATTAATAATACGTATTTTGTTATTTTTAAATCGCTGCACTTTTCAGATTTGATGTTATAAGGAGGGCTACAAGTAACTAATATTTAACTGCTATCCTGGGCGTTCATTGATATTATGTATTTTACTTCCCGCTTTCATATTATTGCAACCATTTCAAATTTGATGCTAGTAGTAGCGTATTGTGTCTCACGTCTTCCTAGAAGGTAAAGTTGTCAAAAGAAAATAAATGAAAACATGTATTCTCCTCCCAATCCAGCACCACCCATACCCACTGCAATCCTGTTCTTGCGAGAGATGTGTTTATGCAAGGATGGTTTGGCCAACAGAATGGTAATTAATCTCACTCGTTGTATGCACGGTTTGTTTTTGAATTGGAGATTTAAGATATGTCAATTTCATGAAGGATGTCACTGAATATTTGTACCATTCGGGTCGCAATACCGTATTTTACATCAATTTTGTCTCGTTTTGTCTCTCGCGTGCCTTGCGAACCTGCGCTAACTGGCAGCATAGTATTTTTGTTATATGATGCTTACTTGCTGAGTATACCTCTATTCTGAATTGTGATTCTTAAAGTTTCTTTCGAGAAAGAGTTTTTAGTTCTGTTATTGTACTGCTACAGTTTTATTATTGTATTTAATCTGTTTGCTATTAACAAATCTGGTACACTTTATGACTGTAAATTGCTTATTAGCAGATAATACCACTTCTAATAGATGTTTAACAAATTTAACTTAGTATGTTTTTTTTTTTTTAATAGAGTTGACAATAGGAATGATGTTCACTCTCCCTTTGGACATGTTCTTCCCACCACAGACAGTCTGAAGCAGGTATTGCGTGCCAGATATTACATGCAGAACAATGGCGACGAGGAAAAGAGTTTTGTGAAGATTTTCAGAGTGCTTCTCGTCTGCAGTATTACAGAGGATACTGAATACATAAAGGGGGCAATACTAATGGTCACAAGTTTGTCTGTGTCATCAGAGCGTCACAGAGAAGCTGAAAACCGAACTGCCAAGAGCCTGATGAGAGATGCAAAATATTCCTTGTAAGCCATTTACAGACTTTCAAGAACGAGGCGGCCTATTCTGGGCTGCTATGTGTCAGCATTTCGAGAAATGAGGGAGAGGACAGGTTCACGCCGGGGAGTGCAGCTGAACTGACTTATACACCACCTGACCGCCTCAGGGTGAGCGCGAATGCAGACTATTGTGGAATGTCCTGACGCCGTGATCACACCGACGACGGTTGCGTAGATCGCCAATTGGTAAAGACCTGACGACCCGCCATGGCCCTCCAGAGTTGTTCCAGCTATTCACCCCCGTGCGTACTCGTTGTCCCTTTATCGTGCGTTTGTGTGTAATAGCAGACACTAGATGTTCTGACGCTGAGTAGAAAATGTCTCGGTAATCCCAGAGGGGTAGACCAGGTTAGTGGCTGATGACGTCTAGATGACAAGGAGACCATGACGACTTGCCTACCTCAGCCGGATCGCAGACAGCTTGCAGTCCATTGAACAAAGTCCCTCGTAGTGCAGACCCAGCTACCTGGATTACTGAAGTTTCTCCCAAGTTCCGCACCCACCAAGCCACAGCTATCGCGCATCTCGTGCGGGAACTCGATGAGTTAGTTAGCGGACAGCTTACCAGCTGATCTTCATCATCCATAGTTGCGGACAGGTTACAACTAATCTTCATCACCCATAGTAGCCATGGTTTCTCTGAAAGTCAAGAGAATCATTCTCTCCGGTTCAAAACTCAGACCGAATGGTGGTACGACAGAATGCCTTGAGCCCCTAAGCTAGATTATTTATACTCTTATAGCTAAGATTCTGACGTAGTCGTACTGGATAGGAACGAGTAGGTTTGCCATATACACTCATGCTCTTAAATTAAGGAGAATGCTGATACATGGTGAAACAACGCTCTGGTGGCGGTTTGCGGGTTTAAATCACCTCGGGGTATGACCATGCTGTGCATTCGACCTGTGGTCATCGCACGGTGGCGCTGGCAGCAGTCAACATGCGCAGAGGTGTGTTGGTGCATGTCAGAGCACGGTGCAACGAGTAAGTGTGCAGACGTTTTCAGACGTACTACTGTTGACTGTGTGTTGAAAATGGCTCAAATAACACATATTGATGACGTTGTTAGGGGTAGAATACTAGAGCGATTGAAGGCTGGTCAAACACAGCAGGTCATAACACGGGCCCTCCGTGTGCCACAAAGTGTGATCTCAAGATTATGGCAACGATTCCAGCAGACAGGAAACGTGTCCAGGTGCTACAGTACTGGACGTCCACAGTGTACAACACCACAAGAAGACCGATACCACACCATCAGTGCCCGCAGAAGGCCACGGAGTACTGCAGGTAGCCTTGTTCAGGACCTTACCGCAACCACTGGAACAGTTGCCCCCAGTCACACAGTCTACAGACGACTGAACAGACACGGTTTATTCGCCCGGAGACCTGCAAGGTGCATTCCACTTATCCCTGGTCACAGGAGAGCCCGTAAAGCCTGGTGTCAAAAATGTTGTAATGTTTGCGAAATCTTACGGGACTTAACTGCTAAGGTCATCAGTCCCTAAGCTTACACACTACTTAACCTAAATTATCCTAAGGACAAACACACACACCCATGCCCGAGGGAGGACTCGAACCTCCACCGGGACCAGCCGCACAATCCATGACTGCAGCGCCTAAGACCGCTCAGCTAAACCCGCGCGGCGCTGGTGTCAGGAACACAGTACATGGTCGTTGGAACAGTGGTCCCAGGTTACGTTCACGGACGAGTCCAGGTATAGACTGAACAGTGATTTTCGCCGGGTTCCATCTGACATGAACCAGGAACCAGATACCATTCTCTTAATGTCCTTGAAAGGGATCTGTATGGAGGTCGTGGTTTGATGGTGTGGGGTGGGATTATGAATGGTGCACGTACACCCCTGCATGTCTTTGACAGAGGAACTGTAACTGGTCCGGCGTGCCGGGACATCATTTTGTCCTTTTCAAGGGGGCGGTGGGTCCCACCTTCCTCCTGATGGCTGATAACGCACGGCCCCACCGAGCTGCCATCGTAGAGGAGTACCTTGAAACAGAAGATATTAGGCGAATGGAGTGGCCTGCCTGTTCTTCAGACCTAAACCCCATCGAGCATGTCTGGGATGCTCTCGGTCGACGTATCGCTGCACGTCTTCAAACCCTAAGGACACTTCAGTAGCTCCGACAGGCACTGGTGCAAGAATGATAGGCGATACCCCAGCAGCTGCTCGACCATCTGATCCAGAGTATGCCAACCCGTTGTGCGGCCTGTGTACGTGTGCATCGTGATCATATCCCATATGATGTCGGGGTACAGGAAACAGTGGCCTTTTGTAGCACATGTGTTTCGGGACGGTTTTTTCAATTTATCACTAATACAGTGGGCTTAGAGATCTGTGTTGCGTGTGTTCCCTATGTGTCTATGCTATTAGTGCCAGTTTTGTGTAGTGCCACGTTGTGTGGCACCACATTCTGCAATTATCCTTAATTTATGACCATGAGTGTACTTGTCCTGTCAGCTTTTCCTGGTTCGCTCCGACCCAAGCACGGGTTGCTAAAATTTTCAACACGAGAATTTCACCGTAGCCTGCGAGTGCTCTGAGATACAAAATGTTACCACACCCTTGGTCACAATTTGTTTGTCACGGTTCTACACGCTTCGGTTGTGACTGGTGCAGCTACCCCGTCCGACTGGAATGTTCTGACGCAATGTCAACAATACTGCCCAGCGGCTTCCTTGATTGGCGCATCGCCTGAGCAAGCGTCTACTACCTAGCTGTGGGTGGAGTTAAATTTTAAAATTTTGCAACTAATACACCAAACATTTTTGAAGTACAGCAACTCCAGGAATATACTGTAACCCACAACGTATCGCTCCCATAGAAGTCGCGAGGACAATACTGCACAAATTGCAGCGGACATAGAGGAATTTAAGTAATCATTCTCCCCACGCTTCATACATAAATGGAATGGGCAGAAGCCCTAACAATCACTGTGGGAAGTATCCTTCACCTTACATTTCACAGTGGTTTACAGTTTATGTGAACAGATGTAGATGTCGATCCTGTTACCAAAGACAAAAAATTAAATGCGTAACAGGTAAAAGGTTTACTCTGAAAACTAGCTTAACGCCCGCTGCTTCGCTCGTGTAGATTGTGTATGGCCTACAGACGTTTTTTTCATTTAATCGGATATTTATGTTCATAAAATGCAAGTCCTTATAAGCTTTCCACGCTAATTAAAGCCATATAGGCAAGGTCTTTTCCGAATGTACTTCTGATCAAAAAGCTATTCTGGTTGCGGCGGAGCGGGTTGGTCTCACTGTCCCTTAAACAATCAGTCCACTTGGATACGTTTCAGGTTGTCTGCCCTTAACTCTACGGTGGTACGTATTGTTTTAGCCGATAAAAGTAGCTTTGATTAAAATTCCACTAAATACCTATCACGCAACGGCCGAAAATACCAGTCAAAAATGGTTCAAATGGCTCTAAGCACTATGGGACCTAACATCTGAGGTCATTAGTTCCCTAGATTTAGAACTACTTAAACCTAACTAACCTAAGGACATCACACACATCCACGCCCGAGGCAGGATTCGAACCTGCGACCATACCTGCAGCACGGTTGCGGACTGAAGCGCCAAGAACCGCTCGGCCACAACGGCCGGTTAATATCAGTCCATGAGTAGGAGCTGAAGATAAGTTAAACTATCGCGCATTCAGGTTTCTTACATAACATTTGAAAAAAATATCTAAAATTTTGATAGATTTAGCTTTTATATTTATTAATCTAACGAAATATTTTCTTAAAAATTTTCGTTCCCTGTTGCAGTCCCTTAGGGGTTGAATTTCCAGAAAGAGTGAAACATGTATTTTTTTAATTTCTAATCGAGAAGTTGTAATGCATACATGCATTCCCTTCACGTGTTTAAACCAAGTATCAGGCACATTTATGCGATCGGTAATGCTCAGTAGCAGCAAGGCTACATGTACATTGCCGGCCGCATGGCCGACCGGTTCTAGGCGCTTCAGTCCGGAACCGCACTGCTGCTACGGTTGCAAGTTCAAATCCTGCCTCTGTTATGGATGTGTGTGATGTCCTTAGGTTAGTTAGGTTTAAGTAGTTCTAAGATCTAGGGGACTGATGACCTCAGATGTTAAGTCCCATATTGCTTAGAGCCATTTGAACCATTTACATGTACATTTGACAATTAAGGGTCAGCAAGGAGCGTTAGTGATGAAATCATAGGAGGCAATGCTGTGCAACCTTAGCAGGGACAAGATCCGATTATTCGGGAGTAGGATCTTACAATCTGAGACATTGTTCCGAGACAAACTTCCTTCACAATATCCGCAAACGTGACGTCAGATCCGCCTAGCAACAGCGATTTGAACCCGCATTGACTGTAAGTTTTATGTATATCTGTGTGTGTGTGTGTGTGTGTGTGTGTGTGTGTGTGTGTGTGTTTGTGTGTGTGTGTGTGTGTAGGAAATGAATGAAGTGTCCTTATTGGCTGAGGGAGAAAGGTGGGGTGGTATCTCTTGTCCGTCGGGAAGATAGGGCGAGTTAGTAGCGAGGCGCCACTCAAAACGCACGGTCCAGTAACCGGGGCGGCTCTAAAAGAACGGTCCCGAGTAAATAGTTCAGCTGTTAAACAAGGTATAAAGTGAAGGAATTAGTTATCAGAACGCCACGTGTCGTGGGCAGTGTCTATCAAGTGTATGGCAAGGGAGAAGTGTGTTAATGTGTTGTAAAGGGTTGAATATAACGGCGTAGCCCAGAGCCGCCATATTGCAAATTCTCTGACGTGTATGCCAAAGTATTTTCTTTATTAAAACGAGTATAGTTCAGACGTTGTTAACAATTAACAACTGGCATCCCTAAACACTCCATTTTAGCAGGATCGCAACCTACATCGATCCTGAGCGCTACTACTGTGCGACGAGGGACTACCGAAGCAGCAAGGCACCAGTTTAGTGTTACAGAAACCAGAGAAGTAAGGCAGAGTCGCATCTTTCTCGCTACAATGCCACAGAGGGCATTGTAAAGTCAAATACCAATTCTCATTGCTATACCTTGTATTGTGTAGCAATAAAAATCCTTCAGTAATTCCTCAGTAACTATTTAATTTCAACAAATTTTTCACCCACTAGTTAACCCCCTTAGTGGTTCAATTTCCAAAAATTATTTCTCCCCCTTAGGAGTGGAATTTCGCAAAATCCCTTCTTAAACGACATAGAATCCACACCTTCCCCAAATTTCAAGTTTCTATCAATCGCAGTTTGGGCTGGGCGATGGTCAGTCAGTCAGTCAGTCAGTGAGGACATTGTCTTTTATGTATAGATATGTAAGTAATTATTTATTAATGAAGTTTTTGTTCTGCTATTATGATGTGACTGTGCGAAATATTATAATTTATGAACTAAATTAGTTTAATTCAAAAATAATGTTGCCTGTGAAAAGCAAGATTCCGAGTTCGAGTACCGGTTCGACGCGAAGTTTCAATCAGCCAGGAAACTTAAAAGTAATTTTTGCTGTATTATTTCGTTCATTATTTCATTGCTATACCTTGCATTGTGAAAGGTGAAGCACAATGCCAGATGCAGTAGCGACAAAGAAAAGAGCAACGTTTGTAGTAGCAACTCTCCCGGATGAACCGCAGCAGAGTCAACACATCGTTCTCCGCGTCGTGTCGCGGATGTCTCGCTGGTCGCCCGAAAGAGAGCGCACACGCAACAACACGCACCAGCAGACGAATACGGCCGTCAGGAACACGTCAAGTGGCGGCCGACACCGAGGGTCTAATTTGCAATTTCAAACTCCCCACTCGGCGCAATTGTGAACCGCCCGTGTTCTCGCACGGCGCGAACGTCCGCCCCATTATGCAGCAGAAACATGCCGGCGGCATTCGTCAGCCCGCGGCGCAATTAGAATAAAATATTCAGAACATTCCAGACTAACTCTGTTACACTGGAAATGCACATCGCGCGGCCGTCGCGCCGAATCAGACGAAACTGATCACAGAGATTTTACAAACCAAATGTGAGGACCAAATTAAATCAGCCATTTACGTTGGTGTTAGGGAGACCGCTGCCATCGCAATAATTGTTCTAAAAATTACAGTATCCGCCAACGGCGTTGAGTGGTCAGCATATCTAAATGGTATTCAGGACCAGAATTCATCCCTCGATCTCCATTGTGCGCTGGGTGACAGGACTGGAACGAGATTCACTGAGATTCATAAGAGCCGGAAAGAGCTATTTCAATGAAAATTCTTAAAAGTAATAAGGACATTAGTTACCTGCATTGGCTGTTTTTTACATTCACATTATTTTTGTTTGTATGCTGAAGCGGCTAACACCATACGTAGAGGAGGTACTTTGATTCCAGCAAGCAGGGATTAGATAAGGAAAAATCAACGACAGACTAACTACACACAATAAAGCAAATACTATCAAAGAGCTTGGAATTTCGCAGAGATGTTCCTTGCCTTTTCGTGCACTTTCAAAACCCGTGCGTTAGCATCAACAGGCAAGCAATATGGCAAGAACTGGAAATGCCACATGTCCCCAGAAAACTAATAAAAGTAACACAAGCTTGTATACAAAAGAGAACATGCACGGTGAAGTGAATGGAAAAATGCGATTTTGCAGTGCCATTTGTTGTTTACACGCATGTCCGAAACAACATTCCAACAAACTTCGGAACAACGCAGACACTGCAATATCGTATTAATCCGCCGACACTGGGCAAGTGTGATTCAATTAAAATGTCTCCTCTGTACGGAAGTATACATAATGGTTGTACGAGTACAGGTTGTAGACTTATGGTTGGGACAAATTTAGGAGTCTGGGTCTAGCCGTGAGTTGTGCTCGGATAAATTGTAAGGCGACTGCTCTTTGTAGGCGGGATATCCGGATTCGAGTCCTGCACCGGTACAAATTTTCATTGTCGTCATTCCATTATACAGCTGATAGTTGTCCATATTCGCAACTGCGAATACAATACATGAATGTTTAATCTGGTTTTGGAAAGAGTCCTAAGAAAGTAACAAGCCTGAAGATAGGAATACAGCTGGGCAGAGAGGAAAACACTCTGGCCTATGCGGATGGTGTAGTTTTAATAGCACAGAATGAGCAAGATCTGGTTCAGATGGAAAGAGTGTTAATGGAAGAAGCAATGAGACCATTCTTGAATGTTAATGAGGATAAGACCAAATACCTCGTAATGAGAAGAGACATGAGAAATCTTTAGATTTAGATGGTATAATCTCTGGAGGGGTAAACGAGTTCAAATATCTTGGAGCAGTACTCAATGAAAGGAATGAGATAGACCAAGAAATAATAGCAAGAATCCAGGAAATAAACGAGTCAAAGGTTTTCACTCGGAAAGCTGACGAATTCCCAGCTTCTAGCGATATTCACGAAGATTAGGACCTACAGGACAGTAATACAGTCTGTCGTCCTTTACAGGGCAGAGATCTGGACTGGAGAAAAAGGAAAAACTGTGAATTGAAGAAGTTGTACAAGTCGGTGGACACTGTGGCTGTGATTAGTGGGAGAAGACTGAGAAGAGAAATCCAGATAATCAGGCAGGTGTTGAAAGTAGGCATCAGAGCCAACAGACCGAGAGGAAGACAACGGCTGAGATGGACTGACGGGATCAGAAAGAATATGTGTAAGATGCGACTAAAGTGCGCGTCATATATCTTGGCGGCCGAGTTTAGGTTCTTTCTGCGCATCTGACGTCACAAAACACAGTCAGCCAAAGAACAAAGAATGACGTTGCCAGATCTCGACAGCAGTGCAGAGCACGGACGAGTGTCTTCAGTTTTAGAAACTTTCAGTCATAAATAAAGTAATAGAACAAAAGCAATGTCTTGATAGCAGACTTTCTTTTACAGAAAGTTTGGAAAAAGCATTCTTTATACCAATTGCTTCATATTCTATTAATTAATTAAACCAAACAAGCAATAAGACTCCTAATTCAGGCGATAGCAAGGAAAGGTGTTTGTTTCAATCTCACGAACTGCTTTTTCGCAATAAAGAACAGCGGTAATTGTTTATTTCCTATTGTACTTCGACGAAGCGTGAGTAATTCATAGTCATACCAACAGTGTTTATAAGTAGTTGCGTGAAGTGTTAGAGTCCTTATGGAGTTACACTGTTCGATGAGCTGAGGTAGCGGAATGGTTAAGGTGTTGGGCTGCCAAGTGAAAGGTTTTGAGTTCTAACCTTTTGTGGTGCTTAGTATTTTCTTTATTTAAAAACAATATTGAAGTGTCTTACTTCACGAATTTTATTCGTTTGAATGAAATTTCTAGTGCTTTGCCTCTTCATTAACTTTTTCGCTGCTGCAGACACGTGCTCCCCGCATTCCGCGCTGTGCGCGATTTTGTCATCACTGCACTTCTCGCCTGTGCAGAAACATGGTGTTCCCAATGCTTTGACACACTTATCATTCGATTTCACAAAAACTATTTGGCCAAAAAATTTGATTTTTACACGTCTTCTTGCCTGATACCTTCTCCCCATAAATGAGTTAATTTTGTTTTGATGTGCAGCATTAAATGTAGTAAACCATTGCACGAAATTTTGAGGAGTTTGCAGAGGTAAAAGTCCATAGCGTATACTTTCCGTATGGTCGATTTTAGTTGCCACAATGTTGAGAATGAAATGTGGACAAGATACCTAAATTTCATATAATATTTACTGTATAACAATATCTCGTTTAATTTATGTACCACATAGGTGTCGTATGTAATATTGAGAAATATTCCGTCTTTCGCGACTGTAATAAAAGTTTTATATACACACGGCGCGTTTGGCTTTATTTTAAAGCACTTCCATCGGTGAAAGGTATGGCACATACACAATGGTATTCATGTTCTATTTCTTGTTTTTGTTCCACAGTCGCAGTTTTACCAATGGTATTGAAATATATCCCTCTTCTGCAACTGTAATAAGCGACTTATTTAGACCAGACGTGTTTCTCTCTTTTGAAGCATCATAAGAGGACTGTATTTTGTGTCCTCCATTGCCAAGTCACCTTTCGTAGTTTTGTGCTGCGGTAGCACAATATTCAACGTTTGTGTTGGCTCATCAGTGTTTTAGCAAATAAATGCTGTTTGTGTGTGCCACACACAATATTATATTTGACATAGCTCTGAGCACTTCATTGACAGACGGTATATTCAAGTACTAATGTTTTTGTAAGTCCACAGTTTTGTTTAATGTATTTTACCTACTTCCTTTTGATTGATTGAAGTGCTTTAAAATAAAGCCAAACGTGCCCAGTGTAAGTAAAACTTTTGTTACAGTCGCGAAAGGTGGAATATTTCTCAATATTACATACGACACTTATGTGGTACTTAAATTTAAAGAAATATATAGGTATCTTGTCCACATTTCATTCTCAACATTGTGGCAACTAAAATCGACCATACGGAAAGTATACTCTATGGACTTTTACCTCTGCAAACTCTTCAAAATTTCGTGCAAAGGTTTACTATATTTAATGCCGCACAATAACTGCGTTGAACATCGAAACAAAATTAAGTCATTTATGGGGGGAAGGTATCAGTCAAGAAGATAGGTAAAAATCTAATTTTTGAGCCAAATAGTTTTTGTGGAATCGAATGATAAAGAGTGTCAAAGCAGTCGGAACACATTGTGTCTGCACAGGTGAGCAGTGCAGTGACAAAATCGCCCACAGCGCGGAATGCAGGGAGCACGTCTTTGTAGCAGCGAAAGGGTTAATGCGGCCGTGGTGGCTTTACTTCATGAACTGCGCGTTCCCCCCTACACGTAAGCTTGCGAACTATGCTATACTATGGCGCTGCTTCTCTTGGCGCGTGCGTCGTGTGCAACTGGCAACGCAGCAATCTCCAGCGTCTGGGCGGGCATGCGCGAGCCGCCAAGATAAAAGAATTGAACTATAGTTGGAGAAGACCACATGGTCCGTGGAAGATGGAGCAGACTGGCGCCAAAATCCGACTGAGGTTTGTGTGGCCAACCTAGCAAGTACGTAAGAACGCTGCGACATTTCGGCTGAGTAGCCATTTTTAAGCAACATGTTTAACCTGCTTAACTAGTATGTTTCAGGTTACAATCATCTAATTTCATAGGCAATGAATGGTTGTGCGGGCTTGAGAACTGCAGCCATGATATCTAGTTCAGTACAAACAATAGCCCGCAGACAAGCCATTTACTAGTGTGAGGGAGCACTGAACTGTGTGCAGCGATGGGTTGTGGCGAACAAGTTAGAGATGATGTAAAATTTAAAAATATTTTCATTTACCAGAAGGACAATACAACGTGTCGCACAGCTCTGTGTATGTCCGTATTTCGAAGAGCACCAAGACGCGCTTACCATACTACCCTGGCCACCAAATTCCCCGGATTTCGCAGCTGGCGACGATACTGCAGTCGACAAACTTCAACATCATTGTCGGTACCTTCCAGAGTATGATAACCGTCCTGCGATGCATTCTACATTTTTCGTACCAAGATGTATTTATAGTCTTCAATCCAATTACTAGTTTGGCTATCCAGTGCCAGCGAATCTACATAACTGCTGCAACCAACATCCATTTTATCCTACCAAGCGAAGTCAAGCCTCCGTCTCCGGTTACAGATGTCAACCCCGACACTTTACACTTCGTGCCTCAGTGTGTACCCTGTCATCCGATTCCTCCTGTAAGTCAAAATGTCTCGCAAATTTCTTTTTTTCCCCAATTCAGTACCTGTTCATTAGTTATCCTATCCATCTCATCTTCAACATTCTTCTGAAACACTTCCTTTCAGGTTCATTAATGGGGCACGCTCATAAAATTGACTGAAAACGTCGATTTTCAGTTTCTTTCTTTTTATTTATTAGTAGAAATCATGGCCAGTAAGTTTCCAAAATTCCAGTTACGAAATCGTATCTGAATTGCCTGCAATATAATTAAGTGGCTGACTCGATACTCGTGCCACGCCCACTTTTTGAAGCAACACTTCAAAACTAGCTCCATGAATAACTATTCCACGAATTACTTTTAAAGAAACTTGAACGGGACACATCTAGAAGGCTGTGATGTATGCTCATTGGTTTTATGGACGATTCGTGACTCTGTTCCGTATCTTAGAAACAATAACTAGCCAGCTGCTTTGTTTATGAAGAAGTAATTCCTGTTTTGCCACATTTTCGTCTGCTTCAGTTGTCAGAATTGCAACTTATGATACACTTCTTGTATTTAATGATGTGAACGTAGAGAGAATGAAGGTACGGTATTTAAAAAAAAGGACTTTCAGTTAAGAAATTTTACTCAAGACATCTTGATAAAAGTAGATTTACAAGGCCTCTCCGCTACTGAAAAATCTGTTGAAACCCTGGTAAAGGAAAGAAGGCAAAAACAAGAAACTAGAAGAGAAGCCTTGAAGGGAAAGAGGACCCTGAGTACAAATCTGAGGCCTTCTGAAGAGGTTACATAAGAGAAAATGTTAGGTTGAACTTCAAATTGTATTTCCTGCAAATTACGTTTTTTAACTTTATGTACCTTTTTCTCAGAATCTGCGAAGACCAGAAATACAAAATTTTGAATATAAACACAATAAATGTTGTCTCAAAAGTAAATTTTGACATTATGAGTGTAAGCTGAAATATGAAGCAAAGTGCTTGGAATTTTGCGTGTGTTTTATATTATACATACAGGATTATAATTAAGTAATTATTAAAATTCTCCTATTCGAGATATTCAAAATTTCTCATGAGAGAAGCTTACTATTTTGCAGAAGTCTCTTGAATAGTTATTGAGAAAAAGGTACACACATTATTTTTTTCAAAAGAAAATGCTTAAATTCCAAAATAAGTTAAATATATATTATCCAAGGGACTTAACACAAAATGTTTTAATTTCATGTATAGCACCGAGCAGAGTGGCGCAGTGGGTACCACACTGTACTCGCACGACGGTTCAAACCTGCGTCCGGCCATCCTGATTTAGGTTTTCCGTGATTTCCCTATATCGCTTACGATAAAGGCCGGGATTGCTCCTTCGAAAAGGAACAGCCGCTTTTTTTCCTCCATGCTTTCCTAACCCGAGCTCGTTCTCTGTCGTTGGTGAGCTCGTTCCCGACACAGTTGAACACTAATATCTTCCTCCACCTTCATGTAAGCGTGGTACAAAATTTCATTGCCTATCTTCAAAATTGTGGGTTTGATGCTACTTTTAAATAGTGTGTCTTTGTCATGAACGTCTTCCCTTAAACGAAGTGTTGGTAATGACAATTGTACTCTGTACAAAATTCTACAAGACGAAATCCACCTTCATTTCTTCCCATTTCTTTTTCTTCTCCTACTAATAAACCGGACGAATTCCCCCTTCATTCCTTTCCACTTATCTTTCTTCTCGCAGTTTTAAATTCTTGTCCAGCATGACAATTAAATTTTCTCCTCCCTTAACTATCCGAATAATTATTTTAATCTCATCATACATGCTTTCAATCTTTTCATCTGCGAAGCTAGTGTGCACAAAGGGTGCATCAAAAAGGTATGGCCAGACTTAAGGAAACGTTCCTCACACGTAGAGGGAGAAACAGTGTTTTATGGACATGGGTCCGGAAACGATTTATTTTCGTGTTAGAGTTTAGTTTCTAAAACTCTTCAACACATTAATCTTTTACTTTGGAACGAAATTTTATCCGTGAACAGCACATTTGCACTGAAATTAGGGTTGACACGTTGATGACTGAACTTTTGAAAAGTGTACCCGTGCAAGAAAACAGCTGCCAATAGTGGCTGCACACGCTATACATGGTAATGATACAGCAGGTTCTAATGTAACACTCTCCATATACATTATGTGATCAAAAGAATCCGGACACCTGGCTGAAAATGACTTACAAGTTCGTGGCGCACTCCATCGGAAATGCTGGAATTCAATATGGTGTTGGCCCGCCCTTTTTTTAACCTTGATGACAGCTTCCACTCTCGCAGGCACACGTTCTATCAGGTGCTGGAAGGTTTCTCGGCGAATGGCAGCCCATTCTTTACGGAGTGTTGCACTGAGGAGAGGTATCGATCGATTTTGGTCGGTGAGGCCTGGCACGAAGTCGGCTTTCCAAAACATCCCAGAGGTGTTCTGTAGGATTCAGGTCAGGATCTGTGCAGGTCAGTCCATTACAGGAATGTTAGTGTCGTGTAAACATTCCGCCACAGGCCTTGCATTATGAACAGGTGCTCGATCGTGATGAAAGATGCAATCGCCATCCCCGAATTGCTCTTCAACAGTGGGAAGCAATAAGGTGCTTAAAACATCAATGTAGGCCTGTGCTGATAGTACCACGCAAAACAAGAAGGGTTGCAAGCCCTCCATGATAAACACGACCACACTATAACACCACCGCCTCCGAATTTTGCTGTTGGCACTACACACGCTGGCAGATGATGTTCACTGGGCATTCGCCATACCCACACCGTGCCATCGGATCGCCACATTGTGTACCGTGATTCGTCCCTCCACACAACCTTTTTCCACTGTTCAAACGTCCAATGTTTACGCTCCTTACACCAAGCGAGGCGTCCTTTGGCATTTACCGGTATGATGTGTGGCTTATGAGCAGCCCCTCGACCATGAAATCCAAGTTTCATCACCTCCCGCCTAACTGTTATAGTACTTGCAGTGGATCCTAATGCCGTTTCGAATTCCTTTGTGATATTCTGGATAGATGTCTGCCTATAACACATTACGACCCTCTTCAACTGTCGGCGGTCTCTTTCAGTCAGGTCGGCCTGTACGCTTTTGTACTGTACGTGTCCCTTCACGTTTCCACTTCACTATCACATCAGAAACAGTGGGCCTAGGGATGATTAGGAGTGTGTAAACCTCGCGTACAGACGTATGACATAAGTGACACCCAATCACCTGACCACGCTCGAAGTCCGTGAGTTCCGGTGAGCGCCCCATTCTGCTCTCACGCCTAATGTGTGCTGACGTCGCTGATATGGAGTACCTGGCAGTAGGTGGCAGCACATTGCACCTAATATGAAAAACTTATGTTTTTGGGGATATCCTGATGCTTTTGATCAGATAGTGTAAGTCATGTGGTCTACATTACTAGATGAAGCTAATTGTGTGTCGCTGGCGTTGCGGTTGTCGTCGACTGCGCGAAGATATTGCGCCTCCAATCAAGGTGACCTCATGCTTCTAAGACTTCCCCTACGGCGAGTAGTAGGCTTAAAAGTCCCATGCTCGCTAATATGACGATCACTTGCTTCAACCGTCGCTCTAGAAATCTCTCCCGACACAAACATTGAGCGCCATAGCCATGAGCATCTACTAATCCGTACAGCAAATGTGTATCTGCCTACTCCACGTTTGAGTAAACACTTCCACTGGACTATACAGGGAACTCAGTTTGTGATGAACACTTAACAGTAGATTCTTCGAGCTTGATATTAGTACAGCAGTCATGTTAGTCGCATGACAAGCCAAGAAATGAAGTGACTCACATGTCAACACTATCTTCGTTCAATTGGAGCAGCAAACCCTGGCAATGACCCTAAGAATTACAGCTTACTGTTCCTTCTAACCAAACATAACACAGAGGTTATTTTGACCATTTCATGTAACAAAACGATTTATGCAATACTGGTACGTTTCCTCTCTTTGCGTTCCCCACGAGTAATGTGATTATGAAGAGAAGTAAAAAAAAAATATAACATGGAAATAAAGCGTTTCCGAACCCATGTCCATATAACACAGTTTCTTCCTATATGCGTGAGGAATGTCCCCTGAAAGTTTAGCTATACGTTCATGTTATGGTCTATACAAATTTGTACTTTTGTGGAAGATAATGACTTTTTATCTATCTTCGGTACTAATATGTGTTCACTACGCTGTTCTTAGTAGTTCACCTACATGCCTATTTTCTTGTTCATTATTAGTCCTCTTTGATCTTGTATTGATAGACCTGTACTCACCTGTCCAGAAGTCCTGTTCTTCCTGCCATAGTACTTCACTAATTCGCATAGCGCTTTAATTCTCATACATAGACGACCAGGAAGACGGAAATAACAGCGAGATCGCGGTCGTGTAGACACAACTGACTAAGTTGTTTGAAACTGCAGATATAATCAAGGACCAACGAACGAAATTTCTGAAGGAAATTGCAGTCAAAATCAATCAGCTACTTTTCATTCATGTTTCAGCTAACAGTTACTATACTACTTCTGGAATTACGAAGATCAACAACAGAATTTTCATATCGTGTATCGTGTGCTGCAGCCTAATAACACACAAGTACGATCCCAAACAGCATGCAAAACACGAGCCGTTGGTGTGCAAATTAGTTCGAATCTCACTCCGAGGATTAGTCAGCGGTAAGCTGTACTGTAGGTCTAGAGGGGACAAGCGCTGTTGTGATTTTTAGCATGAAAGCGCGCAGCTTACTGAGTTCGGTAATCGGTTTGCAGTTTAAATATCCCACAGGATGGCATCGACTGCGTTACGAAAATCCCATTTGTTTGGCAATCGTTGTCCCGTAATCGGCTTTACTCTGACGAGTTTTAACGTCTAATTCCGATCCTACAGAAAAAAATTGGAAAACTTGTTTTCGTGCTCTCCTGCAACTGGATCGAAAACATGACGTTTTTAAGTTACCAAAATAAATCTCGAATTCCAACTACAATCGTTTATTAGAAAGTTACAATGTGCACTGGTGTCCAGAATTAAAGCAACAAACTGCTATTTCACAATATAATCATACAAACTCATGCGATAATGTTCTCCAAGGAAGATGGCATTCCGATCAACGGACAACCACGCGGTAATGACGTCAGAGCCCCTATTAAGCTGGCTAGTGTTTGCAGGATAATCCCACATCCACAATCGCTGTGTACACAGCTACAGACGGTGCAGTATGGTACAGACAAGACGTCTGCTGTGGATGGCCGTAGGAAGAATGGAAGCAGGACAGTCGAAAACTTATAGGACCCGATGGCTTAATGTGAATCGTTCTGTAGTTTCTCGGATAAGGAGACAGTTTATAGAGACCGAAACTGTACCCCAGAGACCAGGACAGGACTGACCACGTGTGACATCAGAAATAGTTGACCGTTATTTGGCTGTAAGGCCACAACGGTGCCTTCCTAGTACTGCACTGCGCATGGCATCTGACCTTACAAAATCAAAAATGGTTCAAATGGCTCTGAGCACTATGCGACTTAACTTCTGAGGTCATCAGTCCCTAGAACTTAGAACTAATTAAACCTAACTAACCTAAGGATATCACACACATCCATGCCCGAGGCAGGATTCGAACCTGCGACCGCAGCAGCAGTGCTCAGAGCCATTTGAACCAATCAGACCAAATTAAATACACATTCCACAGTGAAAGGAGCCCAAACAGTCGCCTCAGTAGACAGTGTAACCCCTCTTGCTGCACAAAGAGACAGATGGCGCTGGACAGTAAAACGTCAGTGACTGCGCATGACAATCGTGTATAAAAGGAGCTGCAATGAGAGAGAGAATGAGACGCGCCAGCAGTCGCAGCATGTTGACGTTGCCTGAAAAGGCGCTTTTAGTGAAGCTGTATTATCAGAATGGGTTCAAAATGGTTCAAATGGCTCTGAGCACTATGGGACATAACATCTGAGGTCATCAGTCCCCAAGAACTTAGAACTACTTAAACCTAACTAACCTAAGGACATCACACACATCCATGCCCGAAGCAGGATTCGAACCTGCGACCGTAGCAGTCGCGCGGTTCCGGACTGAAGCGTTTAGAACCGCTCGGCCACACCGGCCGGCATCACAATGGGGCATGTGCTAGTTCAGCGTTACGATCCTATCGCCATAGGAAGGGGATTCGAACGTGTAAAGGTCCATTGGCAAATGCAGCTGTGGCGAGAATGATTTCGAAGTTCGAAGCCACGGGTTGTTTAGACGATAGATCCCTTAGTGGCTGACCGAGCACAAGGCGTAATGCTGCTGAGACAGTTCAGGAAGGAATGGAGACTGTAGCGGGTTCGTCTATGCACGGGGAAGTCAGCGCTCGTGCAGTCGCACGTCGCACCGGCGTTCCACACACTACTGTTTGGTTGGCACTTACGCGTACCCTCCGATGGTATCCTTACAAAATCCATCGGCATTATGAACTGTTGCATGGCGATTTAGTGAAGCGCAGGGCATTTGCGGTGTGGGTGTTTCAAAAGATGGCGGAAGATGACGATTGGTTGATTAACGTGTTGTGGACCGACGAAGCTCATTTCACGCTCCGAGGGTCTGTCAACGCCCACAACTGCAGAATTTGGGCTACCGAAAATCCTAGAACTGTCGTGGAAACTCCACTGCACGACGAAGAAGTCACGGTATGGGTTGGATTTAAAACATCTACCGTTATCGCGCCTTTTTTCTTCTAGGAAATGAGTGATTCTGGTTTTGTAACTGCTACCGTGACGGGTGAGTGGTATGCCGATATGTTAAAGAATCGCATCATCCCCAGCCTGGCTGATAAAGACCTACTGGAATGTACGATGTTTATGCAGGATGGCGCTCCACCCCATATTGCTAGACGCGTGAAAGATCTCTTGCACGCCTCGTTTGGTGATGATCGTCTACTCAGCCGCCACTTTCGTCATGCTTGACCTCCCAGGTCCCCAGACCTCAGTCCGTGTGATTATTGGCTTTGGGGTTACCTGAAGTCGCAAGTGTATCGTAATCGACCGACATCTCTAGGGATGCTGAAAGACAACATCCGACGCCAATGCCTCACCATAACTCCGGACATGCTTCACAGTGCTGTTCACAACATTATTCCTCGACTACAGCTATTGCTGAGGAATGATGGCGGACATATTGAGCATTTCTTGTACAGGACATCATCTGCTTTGTCCTACTTTGTTATGCTAATTATTGCTATTCTGATCAGATGAAGCGCCATCTGTCTGACATTTTTTGAACTTTTGTATTTGTTTGGTTCTAATAAAATCCTATGTCATTCTAAGCATGTGTGTCAATTTGTACCTCTCTATCTACATTATCCCGTGATTTATTCAGTTTTCAAATGTATACTGACTTTTTGAGCACCCGGTATATACGGAAGGTTTCAACGGAGTGGCCTTTATTGTTGGAGACCTGCTGTCTGTTTACCTCTCGCGTGTCGTCACAGAAACGAACGTCTAGAGTGGAGCCGTCAACATACTACCTGAACGGTCGAACGGAGGGCCGAAGTTATTTTCACAGATGAGTTCCGATTTGGTCTGGAGAGTAATTCTCGACGTATTCGCGTCTGGAGGGCACGTGGGACGCGATTTCTGAATCCAAACGTTGTGGAAAGAGACCGATATAAAGGAGGATTCCTAATGTTGTGGGCTAGCAGTTATGTTGACCACTCGAACACCTCTTCATGAAATAGTACGCTGAATCAGCAACATGTAACTGTTGTCAGGTACCGTGAGAAGATCTTGGGATCTCATGCGCTGTTGTCGCGAAATGCTGTGGGCCCAGACTTCGTATTGATGGACGATCATGCTCGACCTCATGAAGCACTGGTGACTGATGTTTTTTTGGAGACGGAAGATATTGCATTCATGGTGTAACCTGCTCACTTTCCCGATTTGAATCCCATAGAGTATGTCTGGCATGCACTAGGGAGACAGGCTGAATCACGTCAGCATCTGCCAACCACTCTCCAAGACTTCTGAGCAGCTCTGAAGGAAGAATGGGCGTTTTGCCTCAACATAAGATTGATGACATGCCTCGTCGTTGTCAGGCCTGTGTTGGTACCAGAGGTGGTCACACCCATACTCAGCATATCAACCAGCTGTCAGAATGTGTATACAGATCCGTTATGTTGGGAAAAACCTTTTTGTCTACTTTATGGATTTGATTACGTCCTGTATTGTTTACATTGTCTCTACTTTACTATCACCTGTTCATATGTCTTGTGGAGAAATAAACTCAACCTTGAAAAATTTCCGTTTGTTGCTTTAATTTTAGACACCTGTGTACTTTACCCTTTTGTGAAAATAGCAGCAATACAAATACTGAATATTAGTGAAATTTATTCGACGATTAATGAAAACAGGAATAGAGAAAGTGACTACATTAATTTTTGTGGGTACGTTATAAGGGCGACAGAAGGAAACGCTACAGCTTCTTGTTAAAAGCAACAAGGCATTTGGTTGTGCCTAGCGCGTAGAGTAGGTCGCGCCTGGGACGGACGGGAGCCACGAACAAAGAATTTGCGAATGTTTTCGTCTAATGGAAGGGCATACACATTTCAGTCGGATGCACTTGTCGAGTACAAGAAGTTTATGTAACTAAATACAGGGCTCATAGTAATAATACAGTTAAAAAATGCGAATATATGCCTAACCGACTACCTACATGAAACTGTAGATCCTACGCTAATACGCTCTAGTACTGCTCTCATCGATACTGGTATGAAGGATTGCCTGCAGCTGCGAACTCTCTTTGCCAACAAAAACCACCAATGCCAGACCTGCTACTGCTTCGCCAAACTAAATCAGTACTAGACCAACTCTTTCACCAAACCTGTATGTGGCTAGCGATACTTCTCTCCCTGCCTTTGACAGATGACTTAATACAGATATAAAATTTCAATAATCTTTATACAACTATTTAGATCGACAATTGTTGTATTCATTAATAACTTACTTGAGCAAAATCAAGGCAGGGGGAAGTAATCCTCCAGCTACAGAGTTCCGTGGCTGCAAGAATGTGGCCTACTTACAAGTTTACCACACTCACGTCACAGGGCAATCTAGCTAAAAGAGAATAATCCCGTGAACACCTAATTACGAAGAACAATCATGTATTAAAGTAGTCTACATAAAATATGCTCCTCTTTTATTTTGTTGATGGGCGTGGCACTGATATAAAAGTTCTGAAACTAAACTGATTTAACACAGTAGATAATTATAAGGTAATAAAATTGGAGTTCTGTTTGCACTAGAGATAGACAATTTATAATTCCAGTGTTTCAAGTTACTTACATTGTCCATAGATAATTTGAACGATTATTTTAGCAAAATTATCTGGAAGGGGTCAGTTTGCAGGATATTTATAAATGGTTACTGTTAACATTAATGGTCACATTAATATTGCCGTTAAGTAGAAATTCGTCAGTGGAATTTAAGGAGTTGTCCAGGGGAAAGGATTTTAAGTTACAGTTAAAGCTTGCTATGTTATTGGGCAAAGGATCGAAGATTTTTGTTGTTGCATATTGAACACTTCTCTGGGCCACTGATAATTTTAATAATGGGTAATGAACGTCTAGTGTTTTACGTATGGACATCAGTTTTCTGTTTAAATCGTGATACATTATTTATAGCGAATTTAATTACCGAACAATATGCATTGTGATAGCGCCTATATCCCTAAAGAGGTGCCTACATGAAGTCCGTGGGTCAACACCACATATTATTCTTACTGCCCCACCTTTGTGCTATCGATATGTTCTTTCTAAGTCATGAGTTATACCTAGAAAGATATTCCATAAGACATTATTGAGTGGAAATAGCAAAATCTGTCAGGAGGTTGATTCGTTTCTTTCCCATATTCGAAATTACATGGAGATGAAAAGTAGCTGAACTTAATTGCTTGAGAAGCTCAGTAATATGCTGTTCAACTTTTCATCAACTTGTAGACATAAAAATTTGGATCACTCTACTCTATTTAATTTCACCTATTCATGTGCTATATCAATTTTTGATACGATTCTGTTTGTTGTACAGAGCTAAATATAGTGGTCTTTTTTTAATTTAGAGAAAGTCAATTTTCTGAGAACCACGTTACGATTTTGGGAACATATCATTTATCACTTCAGATGCTTTCTCTCTAACGGGATTTAGTATGTCAGTAGTATCGTCTGCAAAAAGTACTAATCCTGCTTTTTGAATGTTAAGTAGAAGGTCATTCACATACGTAAGGGATAGGAGTGGGACCAAAATTGATCCCTACAGAACGTTTTTGTGATTTTTTCCAAACAACAAAAATTTTCTACCTATCTGACATCATTTGAATTATTCAGCACAACCTTTTGAATTTTAATTGTCAAATAGTATTCAAACCATTTGTGTGTAAAGCCGCAAGTTCAATAAAAATTGAGTTTTCTAAGAGAGTAACATAATCTACAGAATCAAATACATTGGAAAGATCACAAAAAAAAAACAAATGGTGAAATTTTATTATTTAGGACTTATATTATTTCACGTATGAATGTATTACTAGCATTCTCAGTTGAGCAACCATTCTACAATCCAAACTGTGATATGCTAAATGAATTGTCTCCACTTAAATGTGAGATTAGTCTTGAGTACATTACTTTTTCGATTACCTCGGCAAAAATGTCAGTAAGGAAATTGGATGATAATGGTTTAGTCTATCTTGTCACACTTCTTACAATTGCTTGTTTTAACCTGTCTGGAAAAAAAATCCCTGTGTCAGTGATGCATTAAGTTGGAACAAATTTTCAGAATTCTGTTCGAAATTCCATCTACACCACACAACGTTTCATATTTTTAGAACTTTTATAGTTCCTTTAATTTCAGTGAAGGATGTTTGTACTACTTCTATTTGCTTTAAGTTTTGTGGGATGACAATTTTAATATATTCTCTTGGTTTTTAAACTGAACTGCTTAATCCTACTTTGGCTGCTACATTTAGAAAGTGATTGTTAAAAATATTTGCAACTTGTTGACTATCAGTCACAACATTGTCATTTAGTTTAATTGTAGTGGTATCTTGTACATTGACTGGCTCCACCATCTCCCTTTTATCTATTTTCGTCTGGATGTTCATACTTCTGGAGATTTAAATGATTTTCCTCAACATTCTATAGTATTTTCTATAGTATGCAAGTAATGCCGGATTTTGACTTATTCTGGCCTTACCATAAATTTCCGTTCCCCACTTACAAGAGATTTTAATTCTCTCACCTATCCACGGCTTCCTTGTCTTTTTTTAAACATTTTTAATGTCCTGTTCAGCACTCTATGCTCAGTGTGTAGTGGTATCTTGTACATTGACTGGCTCCACCATCTCCCTTTTATCTATTTCCGTCTGGATGTGCATACTTCTGGAGATTTAAATGATTTTCCTCAACATTCTATAGTATTTTCTATAGTATGCAAGTAATGCCGGATTTTGACTTATTCTGGCCTTACCATAAATTTCCGTTCCCCTCTTACAAGAGATTTTAATTCTCTCACTTATCCACGGCTTCCTTGTCTTTTTTTAAACATTTTTTAATGTCCTGTTCAGCACTCTATGCTCAGTGATTTGCGAATTTCCTAAAACGCACTACTTAGTGACCATTTTCTCGCGTGCCTAAAATTTGCACTCAATCGATTTGTCGCCAACACTGGTCAATAGTATAATTTTGTAGTGCCTTCCGTCCTCCCTCCAGCATTAGTATGCGTAACTCAGGACCTACGTCAAAGGCTGCCTAGCAACGACAGGCCGTACTTTCCCCGCCGGCACGATTCCACCTTCGTGGGGAATAACTCTCTCAGCGTCATGTTGGCAGTCCACCAGCCATCGTAATAAAATCACACCCAGTGATGCTTTTGGTATGTTTTCTGAAGACTTTGTTTGCAGCCAGAGCCTATGCTTTTGCAGACCCAGAGCAGCACTTCTCTTAAATCACTTACGCCACCAGGAGAGTTTTTCTCGTAAACCTGAAGGCACAGTGTACAGCCAGTAGGTTAGACTGGAGGAACAGTACGGCTTGCTTTTGTACCACTGCGCCTCTGACCCGCTGTATTGTCCTCGGCCCAGGTGGTCTGTGGCGTGGCTCCGGCCTCGTGACTGTGCGCCGCCTACTTAACGTCCCGATATTTTGCTTTCCTTCAGTCATGAGTTCACTGTCCACAAGGACAGCACGCCGCCTCATGCTTCCCAAGGGAACGAACCCCTTAGTGTAGTGGTTTCCAAACTTTCTGAGGACGTAAGTGTAATCAAATGTTAGGTATCGTGCAGACTCCCCCTCCTCCTCCCACCATCATCAACAATACTGAGTAGACCCTAAGTAAACTTTAGAATGAAAATGGAATTTTCTTTGAATACTCATTTTTAAAATGATGAAAGATAAATGATTTAGTGTTTGTTGAAATTTTATTACACCACGAACTAATGAGTCGATGAGACTATTTGTAATGTTTACTTCTAATAATCTTTTTCTATAGAATGATGAAGCAACTCTAAATGCACTGCGAGTGATGGCTACAACTCCTTCTCAGAAAAGAGAGCTCATTATCGACGCTGAGGATAGACACTTGCTACAAAACATGCTTCCTCTGCATCACTTTCCTCACTGGTGACACTTTCTTCATACATGTCGTTTACCTCCATTTAAAACTAACAAAGTTAAAATGTGTACACTATACCTATACTTTGCAAATAATTTCATTATTGCACTTCCTACCTCTGAACTAACAGAAATTGGAAGACTTCAAGCTGCCATTATTTTTTATCTGACCGCCGCGATCGCCTCCATCGCCACCGCCACCGCCACCGTCACCACCACCACCACCACAACAACAACAAACGCAGCAGAAGCAGCATAAACAGCAACAACTGCACTGTGCAGAACCGACAGCAATGTATCAGATCCATGGTATGCAGTACAATGTACCTGTGTAGTTGGTGGACTATGTGAAGAAGATTTAGTTCATATACTCGTTTCTCAAGCTGTACCTTCCACCTCACTGTGTCAAACGTTAATGCGAGTATTTGAAGGAAAGGTAGTTATTGGTAATTTATGTAATCAGTGTTACAGTCTTATGAAGTAAGATGTGAACGAAACGCAATAGAACTTTTTTATTTTTTACCTGTCGAAGAATCTCATTTTACCATTCGAGGGGTAATTACCCCCAGGTTGGAAACCACTACTGCAGTTGCTTTTCGGTCTCCCTGGTGCTTGACCACCCTGACAACTCATCACATGCCTCTACACAGCTTTATACGGCAAGTAAGAAATCCCTTCAGAGTAGAAGACCATAGAGAGTATGAAACTTCCTGGCAGATTAAAACTGTGCGCCGGACCGAGACTCGAACTCGGGACCTTTGCCTTTCGCGGGCAAGTGCTCTACCAGCTGAGCTACCCAAGCACGACTCGCGCCCCGTCCTCACAGCTTTACTTCTGCCAGTATCTCGTCTCCTACCTTCCAAACTTGCCCGCGAAAGGCAAAGGCCCCGAGTTCGAGTCTCGGTCCGGCACACAGTTTTAATCTGCCAGGAAGTTTCATATCAGCGCACACTCCACTGCAGAGTGAAAATCCCATTCATATAGAGTTAGTATGCTTCTCGTAATCACTGCCATATCCCTCCTCAAGATTATATGTGCAACTGACGCTTTTGGCTGTCATTAACCTACTAATCCGTGCCATCACCGCTTACATGGATGAGATGTGATTAGCTGGAATGGTTAGTCACCACTCATGACTCTCTCCTCGCATTTAAAATTTTGACAGACTGTGAGATACTCAAAAACTGTTAGTGTGGCGTCTCTTCAGCAAAGTTTTTGAAGGTCTTTTCGTCCTCGTAATATGTTCGATATTATCTTCTTAATGGACTGGTGAAGGATAAGAGAAAGGAGTACACATTTTATTCTTACCATTACAAGAAAAACTAAAATATATGAATGAAAATTATTCATTCACACTCTGGGGAACACCCTTTCCATCCATTCACACACAATACTGGGCAGGTTGGTGAAGGCTGTTTACCTGATGTTGCAGAAGGCATTTCCATCTCACAAACATCTCTCAAGCAAAAATCTAAGTAAGAAATGAAAATGAAATAAAACTCTCCCCAGTAGTTCTCATTTTAGTGGAAGAGAAAATTTAGTACTACAAAATGTATACTTTCCATTTCCTCAAAACATTTAGTAGTACTCAGTATCACAATATCCTCATGTTTCTCAACAGATAAAAGGTTGTTGACGTAAGATCCATCACCTCACATCAGAACATTTTTTATAAAAACTATATCTGTACATCAATTACATTTACATCACCAATATAAAAAGTTACATGAATAAACACAACGGAACGCCATCATAACATTACATATTATGTACTCATATCAGAACATGGATTATATTTTATCTGACCAATGTTTAAGTGTCTGAAATCAACATTAAGCTGATGACATATATATCTACCTGCAAAAGAGCATGGCATAACGTAAACAGTCTATCAGCTATGTCTAAATATGTGTAACCTGAAATGTGAGTGTTAGCTGAAAACATAAATATAGATTTTAAACATTTTAGCTGTTTTATATGAGCACCCTGCGTCATATCATTGTTAGATACCAATACTAATCTAAAGTCATATACATCTATCTATAAAAGAACATGACACTAACAGCCATGTGTAATAGCAAATGCAGTGAATGCACTCCAAAGACATAAATGTCGGTTGTGAGCTCTGCAACATCCATGTACTAATTTATATTTACGTGACAAACCCTATTTCTAGGGCTATATTTTAATTTTGACAAATGGATCGATGCCGACGTTTGTAAAAATGGCGATGATACATCAGTCCATACTAATGTTAAATTGACACCTTCTGAAGAAGACAAATTTAAATTTGTTGAAACCTATGTAAAGAATTCTTTATCCATTGCAACTGGTCGGCTGTTTATAATTTTATTACATAAATGTTTGTTAAATATCATAGTAACCTCGATTTTCTATTTAACTCTGCATCCGAATAGCATTATAAATTCCCCAGGCGATATAAGATGGTTGAGGTCAAGTGGGTCACAAATGTACAACAAATTATATTTTTAAATTGTGGTGTATAATATTAATTGAATCAAAGACCCTCAATTTATAGATACGATATCAGTGTTGACTCAGTAATTTGTGTGTGTGTCTCTTTCTCTATTATGCCACAAACCTTTACAAGAAAAATGCGTCAAACGGGTAGCTGATTGCATTGTTGTTACATTTAGACAGATCATATAACAAAATATATTACATACAGTATTTCCGAAGTAATCAGTTCGTTAGAAACAAAAAAACAGCACAAGATTCACAGTAGAGCAGAACATTCTGTATCCATCTACAATGAAGATCACTGACATCCACAGTAGTTATAGTATGCTCACTTTTACTTGCAAAAACGTATATGTAACACTGTCACGTGAATGTCTGTGGGGGAATGAGGTTCTGTCTTTGTGGTGGTGGGGGGGGGGGGGGAGGCAGATTCTAGTCGCTCGTCGACAGCTGTCCTGATCGAATTCAGTCGCCACAGTAGTGTGGATGAGGAGGTGTCATCCTTCCTTCCTTCATGGCAACGGCTCATCTCGAAGAAAGGATTCCTTCAGCTTGTACGTCAACAGCTGTGGAGAAGCAAGGTCCCACAGGAGGTGACAGCATTACTGTCTTCGTTTGCGCCTGAGTAGCATGGCAAGGTAAGAGCTAGAGTCTGCATATTGTCACTTGTCTAGTGTGGTCGTATATGGAGCCCATCTACACTCTTTTATCTATTGGAGTTGGTGCCTTTGCTATGTACACTACTGGCCATTAAAATTTCTACACTAAGAAGAAATGCAGATGATAAACGGGTATTCATTGGACAAATATATTATACTAGAACCGACATGTGATTACATTTTCACGCAATTTGGGTGCATAGATCCTGAGAAATCAGTACCCAGAACAACCACCTCAGGCTGTAATAACGGCCTTGATACACCTGGGCAGTGAGTCAAACAGAGCATGGATGCCGTGTACAGGTACAGCTGCCCATGCAACTTCAACATGATACCACAGTTCATGAAGAGTAGTGACTGGCGTATTGTGGCGTGCCAGTTGCTCGGCCACCATTGACCAGACGTTTTCAATTAGTGAGAGATCTGGAGAAATTGCTGGCCAGAGCAGCAGTCGAACATTTTCTGTACCCAGAAAGGCCCGTACAGGACCTGCAACATGCGGTCGTGCATTATCCTGCTGAAATGTAGGGTTTGGCAGTGATCAAATGAAGGGTACAGCCATGGCTCGTAACACATCTGAAATCTAACGTCTACTGTTCAAAGTGCCGTCAATGCGAACAAGAGGTGACCGAGACGTGTAACCAATGTCGCCCCATACCATCACGCCTGGTAATACGCCAGTATGGCGATGACGAATACACGCTTCAAATGTTCGTTCACGGCGATGTCGCCAAACACGGATGCGACAATCGTGATGCTGTAAACAGAACCTTGATTCATCCGAAAAAAGGACGTTTTGACATTCGTGCACCCAGGTTCGTCGTTGAGTACACTATCGCAGGCGCTCCTGTCTGTGATGCGGCGTCAAGGGTAACCCCTTCCATGGTGTCCGAGCTGATAGTCCAAGCTGCTGTAAACGTCGTCGAACTGTTCGTGCAGATGGTTGTTGTCTTGCAAACGTCCTCATCTGTTGACTCAGGGATCGAGACGTGGCTGCACGATCCGCTACAGCCATGCGGATAAGATGCCTGTCATCTCGACTGCTAGTTATACGAGGCCGTTAGGATCCAGCACGGCGTTCCATATTACCCTCCTGAACCAACCGTTTCCATATTCTGCTAACAGTCATTGGATCTCGAACAACGCGAGAAGCAATGTCGCGATACGATAAACCGCAATCGCGATAGGCTACAATCCGACCTTTATCAAAGTCGGAAACGTGATGGTACGAATTTCTCCGAGGCATCACAACAACGTTTCACCACGCAACGCCGGTCAACTGCTGTTTATGTATGAGCAATCGATTGGAAACTTTCTTCATGTCAGCACGTTGTAGGTGTCGCCACCGGAGTCAACCTTGAGTGAATGCTTTGAAAAGCTAATCATTTGTATATCACAGCATCTTCTTCCTGTCGGTTAAATTTCGCGTGTGTAGCACGTAATGTTCGTGGTGTAGCAATTTTAATGGCCAGTAGTTTAAATGCGAAAGATTCTGAAAGACTCACAGGAGAGCAAATATAGAGAGATATAGCAAGAGTAGCGCTACCTGGCGATGTAATTCTCAACTGATCCCTTCACAACAAATTGTGGACAATTGGGCGGCCTCATGGCCTAGTTTCACTGCTCACGGCGTCTGTCAAGTGTATGGGCGCAGTGCTGTTTGGCAGCCAGCTGTCCTGAAGTTCACTTCACGCCTCCTTCTCGTGCTTCCCTCATGTATGCCTGACGCTGAAATACCATCACATACAGTCCATCTATCATTCTCTCCGCCTCTAATCTGCTTGGTACTCATAATACAAATGTCGCTTACGTACCCATTGTGACGCCCTGCTAAACCCGCAGGACAGGAAAAGTAGTAGGCATTGTGGAAGAGGGCCAGAATGAGTGGTTGTCAGTTACACTCCAACATAACACTTTATGATCTTTTGAACAGGGTGGATAGCAATGTGCGTCTGTTTGCTGATGATGCTGTGGTGTACGGGAAGGTGTCGTCGTTGAGTGACTGTAGGAGGATACAAGATGACTTGGACAGGATTTGTGATTGGTGTAAAGAATGGCAGGCAGCTAACTCTAAATGTAGATAAATGTAAATTAATGCAGATGAATTGGAAAAAGAATCCCGTAATGTTTGAGTACTCCATTAGTAGTGTAGCGTTTGACACAGTCACGTCGATTAAATATTTGGACGTAACATTGCAGAGCGATATGAAGTGGGACATGCATGTAATGGCAGTTGCGGGGAAGGCGAATAGTCGTCTTCGGTTCATTGGTAGAATTTTGGGAAGATGTGGTTCATCTGTAAAGGAGACCGCTTATAAAACACTAATCCGACCTATTCTTGAGTACTGCTGGAGCGTTTGGGATCCCTATCAGGTCGGATTAAGGGAGGACATAGAAGCAATTCAGAGTCGGGCTGCTAGATTTGTTAGTGGTAGGTTTGATCATCACGCGAGTGTTACGGAAATGCTTCAGGAACTAGGGTGGGAGTCTCTGGAGGAAAGGACGCGTTCTTTTCGTGAATCGCTACTGAGGAAATTTAGAGAACCAGCATTTGAGGCTGACTGCAGTACAATTTTAGTGCCGCCAACTTACATTTCGCGGAAAGACCACAAAGATAAGATAAGAGAGATTAGGGCTCGTACAGAGGCATATAGGCAGTCATTTTTCCCTCGCACTGTTTGGGAGTGGAACAGGGAGAGAAGATGCTAGTTGTGGTACGAGGTACCCTCCACCACGCACCGTATGGTGGATTGCGGAGTATGTATGTAGATGTAGATTTGGTTGCCCAAACATTACAGCGCAACTTCTAAGCTTGACTATCGACAGAAAACGTCTTTAATCTAAAACGGCTGAAGGTCCATGAATTAAATACAACTGCTATATTTTTTCTCTTTTTTGAGACAGAAGACTCTAGGCTTTAACCTTAGATAGTATTTAAGGCCAAGTGACGTAAGACTTGACTAATCAGATACATCAAGTTTTTTAAAAGCGGCTGAAGGCCGATAAATTTAAAACAACTAACCTTTCAATAGGCAGAGGATGCAAGCTTTATGAACAATAAGATACCTTACTCCAAAATGACTGAAGGCGTTTAAAAAATCTTGCAAACAGTTTTCCAAGGCAGAAGGCCCAAAGTTTTTAACCTTAAATAGTATTTAAGCCCGAGTGATGTAAGACTTGATAAGCAAGAATCCAAAATTTTAAAGTGGCTAAAGACGCATCCTTTTAAGAACGATACAACAACGATAAATTTCCAACAGGCCGAAGGCCCACAGCTTTATCTTGAAATAATGTAATACTTGATAAGTAAGAACCTTAAAACGTAAAGCAGCTGAGGGCCCATGCTTTTAAAAAACAATACAACTTCAATAAATTTTCAACAGGCAGAAAGTACACAGCTTTATCTTCTAAAAGGTAATACCTCATAAGTAGGATCCTTAAAACTTAAAGCAGCCGAAGGCAGATGCTTTTAGAAACAATACACTACAATAAATTTTCAACACGCAGAAAGCCCACAGCTTTGTCTTCCAAAAGGTAATACTTTATAAGTAAGATCCTTAAAACTTAAAGCGGCTGAAGGCCGATGCTTTAAAACAATACAATTAATTTTCAACAGGCAGAGGGCCCAAGCTTTATCTTCAGGCAATGTAACTTGCCCAATTTACAAAAAGTTACTTTTAAAAAGGCTGAAGGCCTTTGATTTTGAAAACTCAATTACAAGCATACAAATTCAAACCATCGGCTATGATCAATTAAAAATACAAAATTATACGTCAACAGGAAAGGCAATATAGGCAACGGCGCTCAGAAGTTTCCAGGGGGCTCGGTCTGCCCTTGAAATCTTAACGTTCGCTTAGGTGAGACAAGAAGTCGGCCCAACTACACTCGGTCCACCGGCAACACAACCAAGAGACAGTCAGGGACCCATCGACAAGACGACATGCTAACCACCGACCAGTATACGAGAATTCCAAAGTCGAAACATTACATACATAGCCACCCACAACCAAAAACACATTAAGCTGTCAAAAACTACACACCATTTTGGACAGCCACAACAGGTGAGGAAAGGACACTGCCGGAATTTAAATCAGCGACCAGGGCAGGTAATCGGAACACTAAAAGTCACAAGCCAGAAAATTCCGCTGGTGCACCTAAATTTCAAACCGACATATATAGTTAATTCTACCACATGGCGGCTAAATCTTCACCAACTTGAACACTCGCTGTTGCTCCCAGGAATACCGCCAACAGCAAACCACCAACCAAGGGGACAACGTGAACAGACGTGGCTTCGGTACTTAAATCACCACTCAACTTTCGTGTCCTGGGTCGGTGAGCCACGAACTCTGTAGCACTCGGAACAGCCCCCACACGCTCCGACACTGCATAGAGACCGCCAGCGGGCCCGGCCGACGGTACTGCACGGAGACTTGCTTGCTGATCCGCTCCAACCGATGGACTCCCTGCACACCGCCAAGCTGGAACTATAAGCACCAGACCAAAGATGGTATACGGTGCAAATACACACAGCTGCTGCCACACGTAGGAAGAGAAAGAACTACGACATAACCGCAATAACTGCGGGAAACCAAACACAGAGTTTGTTATTGGTTAATGAGACTTTTAGATGTACAACCAATTTTTGCATGAGTGCAATTTCCTCCTCACGCATTCCAGGTTACTTCCTTTATGTTTAACCACATCTTAGTCATATAAGGGAAGTTATTCTTTGATACCATGGCTGGTATTCCCCTTCTATATGACGGTCTATATATTTTCACCTTTTCTCTTTTCATTACATTAAGCCTCCAGTCACTCCCGTATTATCCTCATTGTTGTCGTTCAGGAGCAACTAGCTCATTCTTTGCAAACATAATAAAAAAAACATCATCCTACTATACACTATTCTGCAACTTTATTTTCTCGCTTTACCTTTTAGCGACGTAGTCTAGCGAGATACTCTCTTTCATTACACAAATGGCCATTGTGAAATGTGAGGAGAACAGCCATAATAGATCTGGGATCTGTTATGGCTGTTCTCCTCGCATTTCAAAATGGTCATTTCTGTAGACATGGACAGTGGATATGCTTCTCCAATCATTCTCCCCCTTCTCTCCATCATGAGTATTACGGCTTATACTTATATGTAACTAAGAAAACAAATAAACAAACGCATATATTTATTAACCTAATGCACTATCATATACCGATTTTACTCATTTGGTGGAATGTACATTTGTTCACATTGCTTCTAAGTGCATTTGTCATTTAATCCTTCACTTCCCTAGACTATTTTTAAGGAAGAACACTTGTTCCCTATACTGGGCAATTGCTTCATTGCAACGTACACACTATAAATAATATCCTCGCTTGTTTGTATGTTATATTAACAATTCAACACTTGCTGCCTAGATGTATAACACTTCTTTTAGCCTCAAGTATCATGTCCTCGTATTCAAGTGGCGTGGACACATACACAATGGTCTTCCTCTCTTTCGCTTTGTAAACATCAGACCAATTCCAGGTTTTCCCTAAGTCATGTGTATCCCTTTAAATGTGAGTTCTCCATCTCCTCTCTTATGATATCATCCATCCCACTATATGGTCTTGTAAACCTCCCTGCATCATATACCCACTTAATTAATACACTACTGGCCATTAAAATTGCTACACCAAGAAGAAATGCGGATGATAAATGAGTATTCATTGGACAAATACATTATACTAGAACTTACTTGTGATTTCATTTTCACGCAATTTGGGTGCATAGATCCTGAGAAATCAGTACCCAGAACAACCACCTCTGGCCGTAATAACGGCCTTGATACGCCTAGGCATTGAGTCAAACAGAGCTTGGATGGATTGTACAGGTACAGCTCCCCATGCAGCTACAACACGATACCACAGTTCATCAAGAGTAGTGACTGGCGTATTGTGACGAGCCAGTTGCTCGGCCACCATTGACCAGACGTTTTCAGTTGGTGAAACATCTGGAGAAATTGCTGGCCAGGGCAGCAGTCGAACATTTTCTGTACCCAGAAAGGCCCGTACAGGACCTGCAACATGCGGTCGTGCATTATCCTGCTGAAATGTAGGGTTTCACAGGAATCGAATGAAGGTCTACCCTACCACGGGTCGTAACACATCTGAAATATAACGTCCATTGTTCAAAGTGCCGTCAATACGAACAAGAGGTGACCGAGACATGTAACCAATGGCACTCCACACCATCACACCAGGTGATACGCCAGTATGGCGATGCCGAATACATGTTTCCAACGTTGCGTTCACTGCGATGTCGCCAAACACGGATGCGACCATCATGATGCTGTAAACAGAACCTGGATTCATCCGAAAAAATGACGTTTTGCCATTCGTGCACCCAGGTTAGGTTCGTCGTTGAGTACAGCATCGCAGGCGTTCCCGTCTGTGATGCAGCGTCAAGGGTAACCGCAACCATAGTCTCCGAGCTGATAGTCCATGCTGCTGCAAACGTCATTGAACTGTTCGTGCAGATGGTTGTTGTCTTGTTGACTCAGGGATCAAGATGTGGCTGCACGATCCGTTACAGCCATGCGGATATGATGCCTGTCATCTCGACTGCTAGTGATACGAGGCCGTTGAGACCCAGCACGGCGTTCCGTGTTACCCTCCTGAACCCACCGATTCCATATTCTGCTAACAGTCATTGGATCTCGACCAACGCGAGCAGCAATGTCGCGATACGATAAACCGCAATCGCGATAGAGTACAATCCGACTTTTATCAAAGTCGGAAATGTGATGGTACGCATTTCTCCTCCTTACACGAGGCATCCCAACAACGTTTCACCAGGCAACGGCGGTCAACTGCTGTTTCTGTGGGAGAAATGGGTTGGAAACTTTCCTCATGTCAGCACGTTGTAGGTATCGCCACTGGCGCCAACCTTTTGTGAATGCTCTGAAAAGCTAGCATTTGCATATCGCAGTATCTTCTTCACGTCGGTTAAATTTCGCGTCTATAGCACATCATCTTCGTGGTGTAGCAATTTTAATAGGCAGTAGTGTATTCATCATTCTTACATATTATAATTACTTTTGTCATATACCCAGAGCCACACACTCTACTCACAAGTTGATCTCCTCTTTCCAAACGTCAACATTTACACCCACTCAGATAATAAAACGTGAATGACCACACATCACGCTAACAAATTAATTACTGCTCATGACCCCAAAGGCTTTGTTCTCACTACTTCGTCATTCTCTAAGAGATTTAATATTGCTAATATGGTATTTTTCTCCATTTTTTACAGTCTTGAATGCCTCCACCTCCACGACATTGGTATGGATAACGCGTCGAATCTTCACTGCTCCATAACATAGCAGAAAGAATTTGACACATTGCCTTCTGTCTCCTTGATAGTCTATACGGCTGTATCAAAAGCTTACACCGTAGGAAACACTACAACCAACCACAAGTTTTCTTGAAATGATGTTATTACACCATTACTAGTATCGGGACTGAGCCCATCGTCAGATGGTAGAGTCGACTTCTTTACCAGTTAAACTTAAAAAAATAATTATGAAGCATCTTTTGTAAACTATGCAGCACAAAAATTTTATCATCATCTTATGATGGGCTCAGGCCCGAAACCAATAATGATATAATAAAATCATTTCAAGAAAACTTGTGCCTGGTTGCAGTATTTCCTATAGTATAATTTACGAAAAGAGTTGTGGTGTTCTCCAATCAAAATGGACAAAATAATGTCTCATAACCTATTTCTATTCATTCTATCCTTCCACTTTGGTGCTGATGTTTTGATCTTCTAAGGGGCCGACTCAAAGACTTCCTTATATCGCTAGTTTTGTCTGTTTGGAAACTTTACCACCTCTGAAATCTTATTTGCTGCTGTCTTATTCTTCGGCACCATCATCGAAGTGAATCACTTCCTTCATATAGTACAAGCTGTGGTGTCACCGCCAGACACCACACTTGCTAGGTGGTAGCTTTTAAATCGGCCGCGATCCAGTAGTATACGTCGGACCCGCGTGTCGCCACTGTCAGTGATCGCAGACCGAGCGCCACCACACGGCAGGTCTAGAGAGACGTACTAGCACTCGCCCCAGTTGTACAGCCGACTTTGCTAGCGACGCCACACTGACAAATACGCTCTCATTTCCCGAGACAATAGTTAGCATAGCCTTCAGCTAAGTCAATTGCTTCGACCTAGCAAGGCGCCATCACCAAGTTTTATTGAGATGATAATACAGTGTCAACAAGACGAATGTTCACCAGTTGTGGATTAAAGTTAAGTATTCCAGAAGCTACGTACTTTTCTTTATAGCGTTCATTACGTATCCTGTTTCAGACCTCACGCCAGCCTGCGTGAGTTTAAGCACGTGCCTTTCGGCTTCCTCTCATTGTGTCTAGGCTGTCTTGCCTAGACACAACACAAACTACATTGGTTTTCTTTACTTCATCGTCCTTAGTTTCTGTTAATCCTACCAGGACAAGAGATAGTGAATTAGACACAATATTGATTACCCCAAGCATGTACAGTCATGCTCAAAAGTATCCGAACGACCTGAATTGCATTTCGCCTGATTTAAATACAACCCTCATAACGCAGCTGTCTAGCAGGTCCTCTAATCGCTCCTCGGTACAGCCGTTTGACTATTGAAAATGGTTCCAACAAATCACCACTAGAAAACACTGCTCTGTATCGCAATAACTCAAGATGTAATGTAATACCACGATACTACAAATATCAAGGAACACCTTATCACAGATAAGACTGTCCTTAAGGCTTGTAACCTCACATTTATTACAATAAGTGACATACCTGAAATGTTACCACTCTCATTATTGCGTCAGATAGATAATATACGTAGTAACTTCGTCGTATTCATGATTTCCTCTTCAAAGTAACATACCGTACTTATTATTTAACACAAAATGACATTAAAAAAAGTTTTTCACGAGCTGCTAAATGAGAATATGTATAACTTCAAATGACACAACGAACCGTCACGTTCTGCATATGGATTCAACCCAAGTCATACAGACTAAGCAAAGATTTCGTGACTGACGGAAACTAACAGTCGTTCCTGACTAGGCATACAGAGAGTGATATACCTCGATTTAAGACAGTATCAGTTAGGAAATATCAACTTTAAATTACATAATGTACACATTTTTAACGGACGCGAATTCCTACCCAGCATCTATTGTCCCTGTTAACAAACTACGAGAGATGTTAAATATTGCTTCTTCACAAGTAACTTACTTGAAATGCCGTGAGGTAAAGCTTTGTGTTGGACAGGGATTCGAACCCAGAACCTAATCGGATTGTTATCAAAGCACAATCAACTGTGACATATCGGATTTTCTCGGCAGTAGCAAGATGTTTTAACTGAAATGACGAGACGAAACATTAATTTTTTCCTTCCCAGGACTCCAACACGGAACCTATCGCTGCTATGTTCCACAGAAAACAAACGTTAAATATGGGTTTGTTGCACCAGCAGTGACGTGTGAACATGTTTGAATTAGAAATAATATGACGAAGAGTTCAGTGCTGACTGCTAATCGAACCCCACACATATCGTTGTCGACTGCACACAAAAAGACGTCGGCTACCGAATTTTTCTCCACCAGTAGCTCGAACTTAACATCCTTGAAATTAAAGGGATCTCGCAAATATTTGTGTGTCTCACTGGGAGGCAAAAACGTCAGATATCGTTAATGTTGACAACGAACGAAAATATACTAAAAATCAAAATTATTATCCACCAGCAGATAGGTGTTCTCATGCTATAGCTTGATAATACATAATGAAAACCTTAGTGCCGGGGCCAGGATTCGAACCCATTCACGCGCAATATGTGGAGATCTTGAGGAATCTGCAGTTTTGAACAAACAACAAATGGCAGTCAAGCTGTATTGTCAGGAAGGAATCAAATTCCGCGCTAAGGGCGGTCTGAGCTGCATTCCCAGTTCAGAACCAATTTTATCGACGTCCAGAAGCACAAAGAAAAGATGGAATAAGTGTCTTGTGACCCTACATAGCGTTTGTTTCGTCACTAGAAATAAATAACTGGTATAATACAGGTTACTGGTGATAGAGTTTCTACGTGTCGCCACTCCTGACTTTATTGTGGTTCAACCTAGTGTCTACTTGGCAGAGCAGGAATATCATGTTCAATTTGAAAATCAGACCACAATGCCATTATACCTTCTTCACTTGGAATAGCCAGAAGAGAATAGAATCTGTCTCCCCCTATCAAAGTCGTGGACACGAGTTGGAATCGAACCCGGACCATGTGTATATGAATCTATCAGCAATCCAACAAACCACCAAATCCTCTTCTCTGTGTCACATTTTTCTATTGTAACGCTGTTTCGCCAGACTGGATGCGAATTCTGACACACAACCTCCCTGTAGTGGTTTGCAGCATGTTCAGTAAATTCATTTACTTGGTCAACCGAATCGCCATGAACTAACTGAGTCGGCTACCAAGTGCATACATTAGACTCTATTTTGTAATCACGTAATCACGTAACAGCCATCTACACAGAACTGCCAATAGTGTAGGATGCCGGCCGAAGTGGCCGTGCGGTTAAAGGCGCTGCAGTCTGGAACCGCAAGACCGCTACGGTCGCAGGTTCGAATCCTGCCTCGGGCATGGATGTTTGTGATGTTCTTAGGTTAGTTAGGTTTAACTAGTTCTAAGTTCTAGGGGACTAATGACCTCAGCAGTTGAGTCCCATAGTGCTCAGAGCCATTTGAACCATTTTTGAATAGTGTAGGATGCAGAAATTTAAATATGTAGTGCTCCATTCCACTGGAGCTATTCTATTGCGCTATCTGTTTGTTGAAAACGTCGTGCAGTGCAAAAGAAAACTGTAACTGTCTGCCTCTCAGAAGTCTACATCCAGCCTTATGTATTATCTCACAACACTGTGGAATGCGGAAGTTGTGGAGCTGCTGTAGCTACGATTCAGGTAGTACTGTAACGGTAAGAATAGCGGACCGTAGACAAAACGTCGCGAATTCAAATACATCCACTGCAACATTTTTAAAAACGAAATTCTGCTGTCTGCTGAAGTTATCAATCTAATGCAACTTTCAACATTATTCCCTTCACCTCTCAACCCAAAATATTCACATGTAGAAAAAGGGCCAACTACTGCGACATTATGTTCTTTTCAGGTTTAATGGACGGCTAGGCAGAAGATGCATCTCAAAACTTTTGTATTATGTGTGGGGAGAACGCATCGTGCCAAAATACGTCAGAAAAGTATTTTCTACAGTAGCTGTCGTGTGGTAGTAGCATTGTATTCTTCTTCAAACCTTGTTTGACAGCTTTAACTCAGAAATTATTTTCTACGTGCATGTAATCAATAAAGTGCATGCCCATTGTCAGAGTGTTATAGATAACATCAGAGAATTCGTATACATCGTTGATGATTAATTTCTCTCTTATGTTTACTATTGTTTAAGCAACAATAAAAGATACCCTACGAAAATTGTGCACTGTATTATAAGAAATGAAATAAAACTACCCCCGATAACCTTACGAGAATGTCTGTTTTAATAAAGCTGAGTATCTGTACACAAGCTTGCCTCTATCGAACTGAATTAGTAAAATACTACTCACTTAGATTTCCATTGGGGCTATGTTTCATTGGTATACTGTGTCATACTAAGAGGTATGCAAATATAGCATTTTATAAATAAAGTTATGTATTCCCAGAAACCCAAAATTTGCTTGTCAGCAACGGAAAGATGCATCACCCCTGTTGCGCAGCACTGTAAGTTTTTCACCATTGCACTATGAGCCGAAAGTATTTTCTTGCGTTTTCCTTATCGATGTTTGATCCTACTGCTTGTAGCTCTTTCACAGAAGGGACAAATACGTCACAGTCAGCGAGACTGGAACCGCGAACCAGAACAGACGCTTTTTTAGAGGTCAGCATGTTACCACAGAGCCAGTAAAGAGATGTGTGTCAGAGATTCCTATTACGAGGCTGATAGTGGCTAAAACTCGTAAATCGCTACATAAGGGACAAGATTAGTTGCGATTTCCACGTGCAACCACTTTCCTGGACTGAATACCGTAAATCTACAATCTTTTGTTACACCTCAAGCGATAATAACTCAGATTATTCAATGGAAATGACAGGAAAAATGAAGTGAAATTTGAGGCTTAATTCCGTGCACACCAGGAAGTAACTCGTCGATCACAGAGTTGCCAAACATACCTTGCCTTGTTTCCAAATCTCAGTTACAGTACCAGCAGGAAGAAGACGAACCGATGTGTTCCTACAGAGGGCTGAGTGACCATAGGTGGCACCTCAAAGACGCGGTTGGCCCGGCCTGGAATACGTAATGCGCCTGATTCGCATTTTTGGTATAGAGACTGGCGCTTAGTTACTAATAGTACTCAGAACTGACTCTAAACTATAAATCATAAATCAGTATCTCTCATTGTTGTTTTTATATTTCTTTCGTAAGTGTGCTCAAAACTCAGAAACTCGTTCGTCAACGTTTTCGTGCCTGGCCGATAGTCGAGCACAACAAACAAATAAAAATAAAAAACAATATGTTTGTGTGTGTGTGCGTGTGTGTGCGTGTGTGTGTGTGTGTGTGTGTGTGTGTGTGCGTGTGTGTGTGAGAAGAAAGAGAGAGAGAGAGAGATAGATAGACAGAAGAGAGAGATAGACATAAATATAAAAAAAGGCTGAGAGAGTAAATAATTGTAAAAAAATTGCACCATGGTATGTAAAGAAATCTTTCATTAAAATGACACGTTACACATCATTACCACATGTCGTATTCATCATCTACGGAACAAATACTAATCGAATCTAATCTAATCTAATCTAATCATATTGCTGACTAGCCATGAAAAGTCATGAATTACTGAGATTTTCGCCAATATCAGTAACCAAATCTAAACTTGAAAATAAAAAGACTGCAGTTTTTGTAATAAGCTGGGACTCATATCAAGTCCCTTTCGTCCCTGTTAACTAACCACGAAAGATGTCTGATATACCTCCATTCAGAAGTAACAAAGTGAGCATGCATGTAAAGATGAAGCGCATGATGTAAAGTTCTGTGGTGGAGATACGAACCCAACACGTAGTCGGATTGTTAACTAAGTAAAATCAAATGTTATGTATCGGTTTTTCTTACCAGCTGCTAGGTGTTTGAATCTAAGAGATGGATACAAATTTTGTGCCTGAGCGACAATCGAACCGCACACCTACTGTCTTTCCTTATCATCCACGAATACAGCTTAAGTATCAATTGGCTGCTCACCAACAGTAAGATGCGTGTGTGTTTAACCAGAAATAAAGACACCTATTGCGAATGTTGGCAACACATGACCATACATTAAAAATGCATGTTAATTTTCACTAGCGGGCCGGTGTGCATGTGGGAGGGCTTGAAATTGAAATTATGAATATTTTTGTACTGGATCAGTATTCGGACCCACATACTTACCTTTGGAGGATACCTAGAGAAGATTGCAGTCTTGGGAAAAGGAACGAAATGACTGAACTATACTGTTCAGAGAGATTCAGATCCTCAAAAGGGAAGATACGAATTCAAATCGCATTCCAGCACCAAATTTTTCAACGTGTGTAGTTCAATCAAGTACAAGTAAAATAAGAGACCCGTTCCTTTAAATGGCTATCAGTTCATCAAAGAAAAGAAAATTTTCTAATGTAATTAAGTTTAGTGGCGACAGTATTTCTGTTTACCATGACTTCTGCCTATGTCATTTCCCAACGTAAACCGGCTCTCCCCAGTTGGTAATAAAGGAACTTGATGTTTAATGCGGGTTCTGAATTATAACGTCTTTCTCTTGAGGTTACCAGAGGTAAAGTAAATCTGTTTGTGCCTCTTAAAAGTAAATGCCTGAACCCACGCATTGCACCTGTGATAGTTCGTTCCACCAGACCATTGTGGCCACATTTCCCAGCCCCAGGATTGTGCTGTAACGGATCATATGCTTAGCTTACAAAATTAGCCACGGTGGAAAAAATGTGAGTCTATTGAATTGTTAAGTAGAAGGAAGCTTCTGATATGCTATTCTCATGTCTGCAGGATGTAAAGACTCTTCTGTGCAACATAGCCTCGATGTGAAGCCATTTTGAAATTTTCACTAATTCAGCAAATTTCTTAGTTCGAGAGAATCCACTGTGAAGTGTGAAGTTACCGGATAATTCGATTATTACCTTCATTATTACTATCATTTTCTTCATACCGTTGTTGGAACACATGTGCTTGAACATCATTTAATGCCTTTTGGTCATTATAGAAGTATTTGCCCAAGAACAGGTTCTTTCCCTGTCTACGGAATTCTTTTCATGCTAATATGAAACATCAGCAGTTTTTTTCATTAAAACTGAAGTAATTGATGAAGACGTCACTTGATAGCAAAAACGCGCTCTCTTTCTTCATTTACTTGCTCCTATAAATGGGATCTTACTGCCTTCCGGTATACGTCGCTGTCAGTTCTTCCATATGATTTGGTCGCCGTAACCTGTTTCAAGTTGTGTATGACAGAGAATGTTTTAGAAAATCAATTGTTTTCCTTTGCAAGAAACAGAAAGGTTTTCATTCTAAGCTATCCAAGTTCAAAATTTTCCCAATATTAGTTCAAGTTTAATATTCACTTCTGCAATGTGGGAAAGTATTTCACAGTTGCAAAACCCACATTCGACCCATTGACCTTACACTTAGTCGCTGACCATAAATTCTAGTTCAAAGCGACACCAGTTTAAGTAACCTAATGTAGGAAGACTGTTTGCCAGTGCTCTTTCTCACCGGAAAATACGCAATTAACCCACTGCGCGCAATAAGTACACAGCAACAGTAATTTCTGCGTGTATGCAATGCATACGGATTGTAGAATTTGGTGGTGCTCTCTCTTGCACGTCTGTATACAATATGCCTGATCTAAACGGGCCCTTTATCATTACAGGCCCTGGGCAGTGCAACATCATACTGACAACAGTAATGTGCTGTTACTGACAACTTCACTGTCCGTCTTACCTGATTTCGTGATCATTTAAATAAAACAACATGACCTCCCGCCGGCCGCGGTGGTCTAGCGGTTCAGGCGCTCAGTCCGGAACTGCGCGACTACTACGGTCGCAGGTTCGAATCCTGCCTCGGGCATGGATGTGTGTGATGTCCTTAGGTTAGTTAGGTTTAAGTAGTTCCAAGTTCTAGGGGACTGATGACCACAGATGTTAAGTGCCATAGTGCTCAGGGCCATTTGAACCATTTGAACCATGACCTTCCAGCGTACGTTTTTTCTCATAAGACGCATAATGGCAGTGAAGAATGAGGCATCAAAGAGAGGCCAATTGTGTTGTTTAATATTTCTCCATTTCTGTATATGTCAACTTGAAGGCACTACATTCAATTCAGTTCTCTATACTTTGGTGCAGGGTCGTGGATGTGCCAGTCCAGGCACAAACAAGAGATCCTTAATTTTAATGCTAAGCGGAAGCTACACTGGTGGCTACATGGCAACAAATTGATAAATAGCAAGACTAAGAGTACGAAGGCCTCGGGTTCGATCCATAGGCAGTCCCACGAATTTTATCTCCCATTTTACACTTATTTCCACTCAGGCAGTGTTTGTTGATGTGAAAAATGCCGAGTTGCACTGTGGTCCGAAAGCCATGTTAAACTGTAGGTTCGCCTATTAACTGTCTAAGTAATTCAACTCAAAGGTTGGAGGAAAGCAACGGCATACCCACTCCAACAGGAACGTGCCTATTAAAGCACTATGGTGTTCAAACCAATCTTCTAACTGATGACTGCTATACTTTACTATGGGTTCCAAAGTTAATGATCTTCAGGTTATTAACGTTTTTGTGTTTTCATGCTGTAGCTTTGATACCAGTAAACGTAAGTAATCAGCCGAGCACTGTCACCGTTCGAGTTGTCAAGGTGGTAGACGACAATGCTGTCGACCTCAGTTATAATCTTGTTCATGGCTATGTTTCAGTCGATACCCCTTTTTTCTGTGTATTTCATGTTATACTTTTATACACTTGGGTCGCATCCACATTGATAGCTGATAGAGGTGTATTAAGCAACATGAATCATATATGTTTTCCGAGCAATATATCAGACAATACGGCAGTGCAGCGAGATTTCGTTTGTGTGTTCCGCATTGTGCAAGAAATATTTGTGTTTTGCTTGCTTCTGTGATAGGTTTCACCCCACTGAAAGCGCGCAATCTCACAAATAGACTATCAATAATTGGAATTACGCAATAATACACTAAAAATGTGTGTTTTTACATTATATAACGCGATGAAACTAACTGTAAATAGATTATATGCCTACTTGCTTATTACTCACGCCATGTTCGTCTCGTGATGTAAAGCAAGGATAGTTGATAGGTAATATCTCGTTGCACTAGCGATATGTATGGCTACTGGGTTCTCTCTTTTCCCTCTGCGAACAACCAGAACAGAATTCAGTAACAAAGTGGTAGGAACACCTACACAGTGCGCCAATTAAACACTCAGCCTTTCTTGGTTATTTTCTCAATCGTTAACAATTGTCAGTAATGTAGTAAACATCCTTGATTACAGATTTGTTACTACTACCTTTGTTATTTTTATTCGTCACCTCACAACAACTTTCCTATCAGTCATTGCTGCCGATGCACGTAACGAATGGATCAGGATGAATGGAATGTGGGATGTTTCGTCACAGAGAATATACACATTTATCTCGGCGTCTTGTGTTCAGGGCAATACGAAAATCTCAGAAGACAACAATGTGATGCCGGTGAGGCAGGCAATAATACCCAACTATTTCTCTCGACTTAACACCATGACGACAGACAGATTGGCGTCTCAATGTATTTTGATTATACGAGGGCAGTTCAATAAGTAATGCAACACATTTTTTTTCTGAAACAGGGGTTGTTTTATTCAGCATTGAAATACACCAGGTTATTCCCCAATCTTTTAGCTACACAACACTATTTTTCAACGTAATCTCCATTCAATGCTACGGCCCGACGCCACCTTGAAATGAGGGCCTGTATGCCTGCACGGTACCATTCCACTGGTTGATGTCGGAGCCAACGTCGTACTGCATCAATAACTTCTTCATCTTCCGCGTAGTGCCTACCACGGATTGCGTCCTTCATTGGGCCAAACATATGGAAATCCGACGCTGCGAGATCGGGGCTGTAGGGTGCATGAGGAAGAACAGTCCACTGAAGTTTTGTGAGCTCCTCTCGGGTGCAAAGACTTGTGTGAGGTCTTGCGTTGTCATGAAGAAGGAGAAGTTCGTTCAGATTTTTGTGCCTACCAACACGCTGAAGTCTTTTCTTCAATTTCTGAAGAGTAGCACAATACACTTCAGAGTTGATCGTTTGACCATGGGGAAGGACATCGAACAGAATAACCCCTTCAGCGTCCCAGAAGACTGTAACCATGACTTTACCGGCTGAGGGTATGGCTTTAAACTTTTTCTTGGTAGGGGAGTGGGTGTGGCGCCACTCCATTGATTGCCGTTTTGTTTCAGGTTCGAAGTGATGAACCCATGTTTCATCGCCTGTAACAATCTTTGACAAGAAATTGTCACCCTCAGCCACATGACGAGCAAGCAATTCCGCACAGATGGTTCTCCTTTGCTCTTTATGGTGTTCGGTTAGACAACGAGGGACCCAGCGGGAACAAACCTTTGAATATCCCAACTGGTGAACAATTGTGACAGCACTACCAACAGAGATGTCAAGTTGAGCACTGAGTTGTTTGATCGTGATCCGTCGATCATCTCGAACGAGTGTTTTCGCACGCTCCGCCATTGCAGGAGTCACAGCTGTGCACGGCCGGCCCGCACGCGGGAGATCAGACAGTCTTGCTTGACCTTGTGGCGATGATGACACACGCTTTGCCCAACGACTCACTGTGCTTTTGCCCACTGCCAGATCACCGTAGACATTCTGCAAGCGCCTATGAATATCTGAGATGCCCTGATTTTCCGCCAAAAGAAACTCGATCACTGCCCGTTGTTTGCAACGCACATCCGTTACAGACGCCATTTTAACAGCTCCGTACAGCGCTGCCACCTGTCGGAAGTCAATGAAACTATACGAGACGAAGCGGGAATGTTTGAAAATATTCCACAAGAAATTTCGGGTTTTTTCAACCAAAATTGGCCGAGAAAAAAAATGTGTTGCATAACTTATTGAACTGCCCTCGTACTTCGTTAGCCTTCTTGCGACCTTGTTCCAATACCTCATGGGAGCAGGCATATCATTTTGCTTTTTGAACACAGCAATAACACACAAAAACAATAGATGGAAGGATACAAAGAAACAATCAGACTCATGGGTGTGGATCCAGTTCATCATTAGAAGACTATACAAGAGTGAAACATTACGAAAGCAATGAATACGCTGGTTAGTATACGTTATTTGTATAGATCTGAAGATGAAACAGCGCAGGTCTGCACAGTGCCCGCATCTGCACTTTAGTTTCTGTCTTAATGGGCCTAATTTTTAGTTTCTTCTCTTGTGAATTTTCAAATGTGTTGATTATTATGTGGCATAGAATAATGAGTTAACTGTGTTTCTTATATCTTCCATTCCCAACAACATTTTTCTACATTCTCGTGCAATTCATGAAATTCTACTTGTATGATCACAAGACTGCACATATATGCAATCGATTTCGAGGTGCAAAGTGTTTGTTATCCTACTTTTCGTGACAGGTGGGCAAAGTTGATTTCCAAAGACGTTTTATTGTACTAAAATAATCTTTTGTCACAAAGTAACAGGGTAAGTGTTCCATTCGTATATATTTTGTGGGAAATTGTAATCGTGATGGAAGTTTATATACCTGAATGTTTGACACAACTGGAAGCAGAAAACGCTGCATATTAACCAAACTCCGCGCCTCCTCTCCGAATCCTCCTATGACAAGAGCACAGAATTCTCCTCGCATACCACTACAGAGCTGTTCCTAGCACAACTGAGAATTGGCAACATCGTCACATAAATTTGGCAAAACTTTTACAGTGCAATCACTTCCATGTATGGTACTGAACTGACTCGCTAAATTCACTTGATATTCCCTTTCCATTTGAATGACTCGCGCTATATAACCCCTAGACACAGAGACAGAAAATACAAATTTCTGGCTAAAGTAAGCTATTCTTCACGTAAGTGACAACTTCTATTATCGTTCACGACGCGTTATGAGGCTCAGCGACCAATATCATGATGGGAGTGGCGTGCTGGCTGCAGTGTGTCCGTAGCCCCGTGCCCCCGCCCGTATCTCATGTCACATTGGCTCAATGAGTCATCAAATCTAACCATGGCAGGGATCAGAGTGTGTGACCTTTTTTTCTGATTTATTTTATGGAGCTGCGAATTTCCAGAAAAAATTCTGTAATGAAATCGGAAGAAAACCTTCACACATCAAGTCCTCTTGGTAGCTCGGCGCAGCAAGTTGTGTTCATGGTCATTGATCTTGGCTTTCTGACTGCCAAGCTGCTTCACAATACAAGGGTCTCTGAAGAAATTCGAATCGACCGTCAACAATACGGTTCAAATGGCTCTGAGCACTATGGTCTCCTAGAACTTAGAACTACTTAAACCTAACAAACCTAAGAACATCACACAGATCCATGCCCGAGGCAGCATTCGAACCCGCGACTGTAGCGGTTGCGCAGTTCCAGACTGTAGTGCCTAGAACAGCTCGGCCACTCTGGCCGGCTCAACAATACGAATTTCAGTACCGTTCTTCACTGAAGACTCACATGCCAGGGAGATAAGTATGATGGACATGAACCTGTTGATTACTATAGAGCATCTACGCTCAATTTCCACAATAGCAATTAGGAACTCTCTGCAGACATTTGCTAACAGCGGCTCTAGCAACTTACTTTTTTTCTGGATAACTTCAAATATGGGCAATTATGTCGCCTTAAATCCAATTGAGTATTTTAAATATCACTTTTGAACAGTGTTCACTTCTCCAATAATTAATGTATGGACCTCAAAATAAGCAATCTGCCTGGGTAGCTATAGAGCGCGTTCTGAAAGGTATTGACACAATGTTTCGCATCCATTTAACATAGGGAATCAAAGAAAGAAACCAAACACATTACATTGCATTTACTCTCTGTGCCATGACTAACATATATTAATCCGTGACAAAAATTAATTATTTGAAGAATCTCCTCTGAAAGAAAAAAGAAAAGGATGTGACACTTTAATTATAGCACACTGGATCAGGAACAATGAAATTAATTCTGTGCCACATTGATGTATTGCATATTAGTGTAATAAAATACTCATCAAATAAAAACGGTTTTGTGCCTCCATTGCTATCGAGTGTGAAACACAAATCGTAGACAGATTTTATGGGTCACCACTCAACAACATTAAGACATGTTACACCGTTGAGAGTGAGGAGTGGAGCAGATGTTGTCGACAGAAGGCGAGGCGGCGCAGTGTCTCAGCCCCCACCGGTAGGCAGCAAATGGGCTAGAGAACTCAGACGCATGCAGTGTTCAGAAGCAGATGGCCGGCCAAGAAATCTCTCCCAAAAATAGTGGTGAACCAAACTATTATTAACAGTGTGACAGAAAGTGAAATATATTGTAATTCGCTTGAATTACACTCGTAGCTTCAGCACCAAGAGGAAAGGGGCGAAAAAAGTTTTGTCAACGTGTGCTTTCTGTTGCCAGATGTCGTATTAGCTAGTCTCGTGTTTTACTTCAAGACTACGGTCGTAGTCAAGACTGATGTACTCAGACTGCAGTCAAGACTTCCTCCGGGAAGTGCCGTAGTCTACAATGTTGCCAGATCGAGTATATTGCCGGACATAGTATTCTGAGGGGAGCACGAGTGTACTGTCCACCGTAAGTGAACGATTCGGCGGTCAATTTTTCTGTCTAAGACTGTATCTACAACACATATTGTACGCTGAAGACCGAGAAGAATTTAAAAAAAGAACAAAATTAGTTTATGAAAGCAACGTTAACTAGAGCGTTCGAGGTATTCATAGTATTGTATACGTGTGTGTAAACGCCTTCCAATGTCCACTCAACGAAGACAAGGATACACAGTCTAGCTTCAATATTGTAAATACGCCTCAGTTTGTGAATGAACTCAGTCTTAGATTGATACTCATATTGAACATATAGCAGTACTGTACCCATTGGTGTTAAACTCGTTTTCAACCAATGATTCCCACAGCTACAGGAACACTACTTGGGATACCTCTTAGACAAAATACTTACGCAGTGCGATCAGAGGAAAATATCAACCTGACAGAAACTGTGGGAAGTTTATTTTACAACTTTCGTACCTTGATAAAGAGCTTTTACTATTTCAGATATCTGTGAACGTTGCTGCATAAGACGATTTAAGAAGAAACTAAATTCCTTCAGCTACGACAATGTTTAAAGAAATCGTCTTAATCGCACTATATCGTGGTTTGTGAATCGTTTACCAGCCGTATTCTGCCGCATTTCTCGGGTTGGAAGTAAAAAGCTTACTGACAAATTTCACAGAAGTAAAAAAGGGGGGGGAGGGGAGCCGGCCGCGGTGGCCGTGCGGTTCTAGGCGCTACAGTGCAGAACCGCGCGACTGCTACGGTCGCAGGTTCGAATCCTGCCTCGGGCATGGATGTCTGTGATGTCCTTAGGTTACTAAGGATTAAGCAGTTCTAAGTTCTAGGGGACTGATAACCTAAGATGTTAAGTCCCATAGTGCTCAGAGCAATTTGAACCTTTTTCTTTTTAAGTAAAAAGGGGGACGAAATGTCTCCCACAGGAAGATCACGTTGTTTTATTTAAATGACTACAAAATCAGGTAAAACGAACAGTGAGGTTGTCCGTAAAAGCACATTACTGTTGTCAGGGCCTGTAATGATAGAGGGCCCGTTTAGATCAGGCATATTGTATACAGAAGTGGAAGAGAGAGCACCACTAAATTCTACAATCCGTATCCATTACATACACGCAAAAATTACTGTCGCAGTGTACTTATTGATCCCAATGGGTTAATTGCGTACTTTCCGGTGAGAAAGAGCACTGGCAAACAGTCTTCGCTACATTGGGTTACTTAAACTGGTTTCACTTTGAACTAGAATTTATGGTCAGCGACTAAGTGTAAGGTCAATTGGTCGGATGTGCGTTTTGCAACTGTGAAATACTTTCCCACATTGCAGAAGCGAATATTAAATTTGAACTAATATTGGGAAAATTTTGAACTTGGATAGCTTAGAATGAAAATCTTTCTGTTTCTTGCAAAGGAAAACAATTGATTTTCTAAAACATTCTCTGTCATACACAACTTGAAACAGGTTACGGCGACCAAATCATATGGAAGAACTGACAGCGAAGAATATCGGAAGACAGTAAGATACCTTGGCTCCTGGCTTGGGAGTATTCGACAGCCATTTCTAGGCTCAGGTAAGTGAAGAAAGACAGCGCGTTTCTGTTATCAAGTGACGTCTTCATCAATTACTTCAGTTTTAATGTAAACTACGAGTAATTGATGATGTTTGATATTAGCATGAAAAGAATTCCGTAGACAGGGAAAGAACTTGTTCGCGGGCAAATACTTCCACAATGACCAAAAGGCACTAAACGTTGTTCAAGCACATCTGTTCCAACAACGGTATGAAGAAAATGATAGTAATAAGGACGGTAATAATCGAATTATCCGGTACTTCACACATCACAGTGGATTTCCTCGAACTAAGAAATTTGTTGAATTACCGAAAATTTCAAAATGGCTTGACAGCGAGGCTATGATGCACAGAAGAGTCTTTACATCCTGCTGATATGAGAATAGCATAATCACCATGTCAGAAGCTTGCTTCTACTTAACCATTCAATAGATTCTTATTTTTTCCACCGTGGGTAATTTAGTAAGCTAAGCATATGATCCGTTAGAGCAAACTCCTGGGGCTGGAAATGTGGACACAATGGTCTGGTGGAACAAACTACCACAGGTGCAATGCGTGGGGTCAGGAATTTACTTTTAAGAGGCACAAACAGATTTACTTTACCTCTGGTAACCTCAAGAGAAAGACGATATAATTCAGAATCCGCATTAATCATGACGTTCCGTTATTACCAACTGGGCAGAGCCGGTTTACGTTGGGAAATGACATAGGCAGAAGTCATGGTAAACAGAAATACTGTCGCCAGTAAACTTAATTAGATAAGAAAATTTTATTTTATTTGATGAACCGATATGCATTTAAAGGAACGGGGCTCTTATTTTACTTGTACTTGATTGAACTACAGACGTTGATAAATTTGGTGCTGGAATATGATTTGAATTCGTATCTCCTCTTTTGACGATCTGAATCTCTCGGAACAGTATAGTTCAGTCATTTAGTTTCTTTTCCCAAGCCGGCTGGAGTGGCCGAGTGGTTCTAGGCGCTACAGTCTGGAACCGCGTGACAGCTACGATCGCAGGTTCGAATCCTGCCTGGGCTTGGATGTTTGTAATGTCCTTAGGTTAGTTAGTTTTAAGTATTTCTAAGTTCTAGGGGACTGATAACCTAAGAAGTTAAGTCCCATAGTGCTCAGAGCCATTTCATTTCAACCTCTTCCCAAGGCTGCAAAAAAATGGTTCAAATGTCTCTGAGCACTATGGGACTTAACATCTGAGGTAATCAGTCCCCTAGAACTTAGAACTACTTAAACCTAACTAACCTAAGGACATCACACACATCCATGCCCGAGGCAGGATTCGAACCTGCGACCGTAGCGGTCGTGCGGTTCCAGACTGTAGCGCCTATAACCGCTCGGCCACTTCAGCCGGCCCCAAGACTGCAATCTTCTCTAGGTCTCCTCAAAAGGTAAGTATGTATGTCCGAATACTGATCCAGTACAAAAATATTCATAATTTCATTTCAAGCCCTATCACGTGCACACCGGCCTCCTAGTGAAAATTAACATGCATTTTTAATGTCTGTTCATCTGTTGCCAACATTCGCAGTAGGTGCCGTTATTTCTGGTCAAACAAGCACACATCTTACTGTTGGTGAATAACCAAATGATACTTACGCTATACTCGTGGATGATAAAGAAGGACGGTAGTTGTGCGGTTCGATTGTCGCTCAGGCGCAAAATTTGTATCCTTATTTTAGGTTCAAACACCTAGCAGCTGGTAAGGAAAATCGAAACATAACATTTGATTTTACTTAGTTAACAACCCGATTGCGTGTTGGGTTCGTATTTCCATCACAGAACTTCACATCATGCACTTCATCTTTAAATGCATGCACACTTTGTTACTTCTGAATAGAGGTATATCAGACATCTTTCGTGGTTAGTTAACAGGGACGAAAAGGTCTTGATAGGAGTCCCAGCTTATCACAAAAACTGTGGTCTTTTATTTTCAAGTTTAGATTTGGTTACTGATAGTGGCGAAAAATTCAGTAATTCATGACTCTTCATGGCTAGGCAGCAATATGATTATATTAGATTACATTTGATTTGATTCAATTAATATTTGTTCCATAGATCATGAATATGGCATGTGGTAATGATGTGGCACGTGTCTTTTTAATGAAACATTACTTTACATACCATGGTGCAATTTTTTTTTTACTCTATCAGCCTTTTTTATATTGATGTCTATCTCTATCTTCTCTCTCTCTCTCTCTCTCTCTCTCTCTCTCTCTCTCACACACACACACACACACACACACACATACTGTTTTTTATTTTTATTTGTTTGTTGTGCTCGACTATCGGCCAGGCACGAAAACGTTGATGAATGAGTTTCTTAGTTTTGAGTACACTTACGAAAGAAATATAAAAACGACTAAGAGAGATACCGATTTATGATGTATAGTTTACAGTCAGTTCTTAGTAATATTAGTAACTACTCGCTAGTTCCTATACCTTGAAACAGAAATGCGAATCAGGCGCATTAGGTATTCCAGGTCGTGCCAGGCGCGTCTTTGAGATGCCAGCTATGGTCACTTCCTAGCCCTCTGTAGGAACACATCGGTTCGTCTTCTTCCTGCTGGTACTGTAACTGAGATTTGGCAACAACACAAGGTATGTTTAGCAACACTGTGATCGACGAGTTAGATCCTGTCGTGTACGGAATTAAGCCTCAAATTTCACTTGATTTTTCCTGTCATTTCCATTGAATAATCTGAGTTATTATCGCTTGAGGTGCAGCAAAAGAATGTAAATTTACGGTTTTCAGCCCAGGAAAGTCGTTGCACGTCGAAATCACAACTAATCTTGTCCCTTAAGTAGCGATTTACGAGTTCTATCCACTATCAGCCTCTTCGTTGGCTCTGTGGTAACATGCTGGCCTGTAAAAAGGCGTCTGTTCTGGTTCGCGCTTCTAGTCTCGCTGACTGTGACGTTTTCATCCCCTCTGTGAAAGAGCTACAAGCAGTTAGATCAAACATCTATAAGGAAAACGCAAGAAAATACTTTCGGCTCATAGTGAAATGGTGAAAAACTAAGATTGCTTCACAACAGGTAATGCCTCTATCCGTTGCTGACAAACAAATTTTGGGTTTCTGGGAATACTTAACTTTATTTATGAAATGCTATATTTGCATACCTCTAGAGTATGACACAGTATACCAATGAAACACAGACCCAATGGAAATCTAAGTGAGTAGTATTTTACTAATTCGGTTCGATAGAGGCAAGCTTGTGTACAGACACTCAGCTTTATTAAAATAAACTTTCTCGTGTCGTTGGTAGTCTTATTTCATTTCTTATAATACAGTGCACAATTTTCGTAGCGTATCTTTTATTGTTGTTTAAACAATAGTAAACATAAGAGAGAAATTAATCATCAAAGATGCATGCGAATTCTCTGATGTTATCTATAACAGTCTTACAATGGACGTGCACTTTATTGGTTACATGCATGTAGAAAACTATTTCTGAGTTAAAGCTGTCAAACAAGGTTTGAAGAAGAATACAATGCTACTACCACACGACAGCTAATGTAGAAAATACTTTTCTGACGTATTTTGGCAGTATGCGCTCTCCCCACACATAATACAAAAGTTCTGAGATGCATCTTTTGCCTGGCCGTCTTTTAAAGCTAAAAAGAACAAAATGTCACAGTAGTTGACCCTTTTTCTACATGTGACTATTTTGGGTTGAGAAGTGAAGGGAATTATGTTCAAAGTTCCATTAGATTGATAACTTCAGCAGACAGCAGAATTGCGTTTTAAAAAATGTAGCAGTGAATGTATTTGAATTCGCCACGTTTTGTCTACGGTGCGCTATTCTTACCGTTACGCTACTACCTGAAACGTAGCTACAGCAGCTCCAGAACTTCCGCCTTCCATAATGTTGTGAGATAATGCATAAGGCTGGATGTAGACTTCTGAGAAACAGACAGTTGCAGTTTTTCTTTTGCGCTTCACGACGTTTTCAACAAACAGATTGCTCAATAAAGTAGCTCAAGTGGAAAGTAATACTTCCTATTTTAATTTCTGCATCCTACACTGTTGGCAGTTATGTGTAGGTGGCAGTTACGTGATTCTACTTCGGTGATTACAAAATAGAGTCTAATGTATGCACTGGGTTGACGATTCAGTTAGTTCATGGTGATTCGGTCAACCAAGTAAATGAATGTACTGAATGTTGTGACTTGGCAAGACAGCCAAGCCACTAGGAGGTGAGGCCGAAAGGCACGCGTTTAAGCTCACGCAGGCTGGCGTGAGGTCTGGAACAGTTAAAGGATTTGAGACTAGCAAATAAAGTACGTAGCTGTTGGAATACTTAACTTTAATCCATCATTGGTGAACATCGGTCTGACGGTACATGCATCACAAGATAAATAGCAATTGATAATGGCGCCTTGCTAGGTCGTAGCTAATGACGTAGCTGAAGGCTATGCTAACTATCGTCTCGGCAAATGAGAGCGTAATTTGTCAGTGAACCATCACTAGCAAAGTCGGCTGTACAACTGGGCGAGTGCTAGGAAGTCTCTCTAGACCTGCTGTGTGGCGGCGCTCGGTCTGCAATCACTGACAGTGGCGACACGCGGGTCCGACGTATACTAAAGGACCGCGGCCGATCTAAAGGCTACCACCTAGCAAGTGTGGTGTCTGGCGGTGACACCACACTGAACATGCTGCAAACCGCTACAGGGAGCTTGTGTGTCAGAATTCTCACCCAGTGTGGCGAAACGGTGGTACAATAGAAAAATGTGCCACAGAGAAGCGGATTTTTGGTCTGTTGGATTGATGGTGGGTTCATATGCTTATGGTCTGGGTTCGATTCCAGCATCTGCCGATGATCTTTGACAGGGAGAAACAGATTCTATTCTCTTCTGGCAACGCCAAGTGAAGAAGGTATAATGGCGTTGTGGTCTGAAATTCACATTAATCACAATATTCCTTCTCTACCAAGTAGACATTAGTTGAACCACAATAAAGTCAGGAGTGGCGACATGTAGAAACTCTATCACCATAACCTTTATTATACTAGTTATTTATTTCTAGAGACGAAACAAACGCTATGTAGGGTCACAGCACACTTATTCCATCTTTTCTTTAAGCTTCTGTGCGTCGATAAAATTGGTTCTGAACTGGGAATGCAACTCAGACCACCCTTAACGCGGAATTTGATCCCTTCGTGACAATACAGCTCGACTGCCATCTGCCCTCGGCTGTGGCATATCGTATTTGTACCAATTTTTTAGTGCAGTGTTCAAGTGACTGTTCAGTGTTGTTCGTCTTTCCAAAGTGTTGCGAACAGAAACCATGCTGTCGCTGGGTGTAAATTTTATATCTCTTGCGAACAGTAACCAGACTGTCACTGTGTCTTTTTCCTGTGGCATGGTCTATTATTTTCCCTGTCTCCTTCATATGTAATTTATTAGCATTATCAACCCTTTGTTCTACGATCTTCCGCCATGTTACCATTTAAGTCTCCGATTTTATCGCCTGTTTTTATTGTTTATTATTTTCATCTTTTTACAACAAATACTGTAGGCTGAAGAGCGGCATACTAAGCTGCTGCCAGCCCACCCTCTTCGGGGGAATCGAAACTCAATAAAGAAGAAGCTCATCCAGCCAGTCCAATCTTGCGTACGTCTCTGGACATAACGCCTCGCCTTAGACAGCGTGTTTACTTTGTTGTTCTGTGTGCGAGTGGATGAGGTTGTCTAGTTAGGGTTTCTTGTGACTCTGTTGTTTCGATTTTGTTGTTGTTCGTAAGGTCCTTCGTTGGTCGTGTCCGTCCTCTCCCGTTTGTGTTGTTGTTCACAGGCCGCTCCGTGGGTCCTGCCGCGCTTCCCGCCACGTCAACCCCGCGACCGTTCTGGTCGCAGTTACAACATTTTGGCGATGAGGTAAATGGTGGTCGTTGTTGGCATGGAGGCGAAGTTGGTCTGTCTGCTGGAGTAACAGCAGCTGCTCGTATAGCAGCAGCAGCTCCAGTTAGACATCTTACAGCAGTCACTGCAATTGCTAACGGACAATGTTGATGCCCGGGGCGCATTACTACAACAGCTTCCGACTCCTAGGGTGTCCGATGCGTCTCCACGTGCAGTGTCGTTCCCACCATTTAATGACGCTACAGAAGACTGGAAGACGGACTTAGAAAGACTGAAACCACATTCCACGGCTTTTCAAGTCACAGACGACTCCTTGCAGCAGTCGTTGTTTTTTCTTGGGCCTCCCCAGGCACGTTCTTTCTTCTCTGCAAGTTGGCACCATTGTCCAATCCTTTGGCTCTCGCTTTCCAGAAGATATGCCTTTTGCTTACGAACTATTATTCCCAACTCTACCATGCGGTCACCTTTTGGCTGGAGTTCCACCAGTACCATAAACAGCCTGGTCCATCGTATTGTTCCTGGGTCACCGACTTGCAGGGTCTCAGCCATCGATGCTATTTTACATGCACCAATCAGCAGTTTAAGGCTTCGTATCCAGACTCCCTGATCCGGGTGGCTCCCGATCCTGAGGTCCGCCTTGCAGTGTTGAAACTCGATAACCCCTCCTTGGAAGAGATCCTCCGCATTGCCCACTCCTTTGAAATTGCTCAGGCGGCTGACAAGCATCCTATGACACGGCCGCAGGTGGTGGCGATAGAGGGCTCACGGCGGCTTCCGCCATTGCGACGTCGACATGGCCCGGCCGACAGAGGCCAGCGCCGTTGGGCCTCCTCGTTGTCCGACGTCTCTATGGCATCACTGCCTCCGGTCGCCCCTCGTCGCAGGTCGCGCCACCCACTTACATCTTGCCCACAGTGCTTTACTGCACGTTCTCAAGCTGATTGTCCCCACCGCTTGAAAACCTGCATGCTGTGTAACAAGGAGGGCCACATTTAATTCGTTTGTCGTAGTCGTTCGACTCGCTCCAGTCCTGCCCCTCCTTGGCCTCAAGGTACCATCCATGCAGTGCAATCGGTCGTCCGACAGGAGGACCCGTCGTCGCAGAAGCTTTTCCTCACGCTCCGCCTTTTCACTGAGCATGTCAGTTTTCAGATCGAAACTGGGGCCACCGTCTCCCTGATTAATATGGCGCCATATACCTGGCTTGGCTCTCCTGAGTTGTCAACTCCCTCTCGCCGTTTGGTCGCCTACGGAGACGGTTCCATTCCCCTTCGTGGGCAGTTCATCGCCCAGGCGATGTACTAGGGTGTTCCCTGGCTCCTTACCCTCTTTTTCGTCGACCAGCAATCGGCTTCGAATATTTTTGGCCTCGATGCGTTTCAACTGTTTGGCTTTTCAATTTCCCACGAAGTTAAGATCGTTTTCACGGCTGTTCATTTTCAGGACCTGGACGATCTGTGCTCCGCTTTTGCGTCGTTGTTTGCAACGGATCTCGGATGTGCTTACGATTTTCAGGTGCACATCACCCTTTGGCCGGATGCGCAGTCTCGCTTTTTCCGAGCCTAGCCCCTTCCGGTGGCCTTATGGATGGCAGTGAAGCAGAAACTTGATCGGCTGCAATCTGCTGGCGTTCTGGAGCCTGTGACTTACAGTGCCTGGGCGACACCATTAGTGGTCATACGGAAACCCAGTGGGACCCTTCGGCTGTGTGGGGACTTCGGCGCTACTGTCAATGCCCAGTCCCTCATCAACACTTTCACCATTCCCCGACAGGAAGACCTCGCCAAGCTTGCCGAGGGAGAGTATTTTTCGAATATCGACCTGTCTGAGGCATACCACCAGTTACCCTTGGATGCCGAATCTCAGAACATCATGGTTAACAACACACCTTTTGGATTGTACAACTACAAGAGCCTTCCCTTTGCTGGCTCTTCGGCGCTGGCCATTTTGAAGCGGTTCCTGGACCAGCCTGCACAGCCTGTCCCCACCATCGTGAATTATCTGGATGACATCTTGGTCACAGGGCATTCCCGCCAGGAAAATTAAAGAAATTTCAGCGCCTTATTTCACGCTCTGCAATCAGTAGGTTTACGAAAAAATGGTTCAAATGGCTATGAGCACTATGGGACTTCACTGCGGAGGTCATCAGTCCCCTAGAACTTAGAACTACTTGAACCTAACTAATCTAAGGACATCACACACATCCACGCCTGAGGCAGGATTCGAACCTGCGACCGTAGCGGTCGCGCGGTTCCAGACTGTAGTGCCTAGAACCGCTTGGCCACCCATACCAGCGTGGTTTTACGCTGTCGGCTGGAGAAGTGTTGTTTTTTTCAACCGGAAGTGGAAAAGTGGAATACTTAGGCCACTGGCTTAGCAAAGATGGCATTAGCCCTTCAGGTAGTAATGTCGCGGCCATTGAGACCCTTCCTCGTCACAAGGACTTAACTGATCTCCAGGTGTTTTTGGGCAAGGTTACTTATTACTTAAAGTTCTTGCCCCAGGCTGCCTCTGTTGCTCAACCCCTCAATCACTTGCAACGCAAAGGGATACCTTTTGATTGGACTCCTGCCTGTGACCAGGCTTTTCTCCATTTAAAGGTGATGCTGAAGTCCGCCCCTTGCCTTACTACTCCCTTCTCTCTGGACCGCCCCTTGGTTGTGGTGGCTAATGCGTTGGCATACGGCATTAGGGTCATCCTCGCCCACCAGGATGCTGATGGCTCCGACAGCCCATAGCTTATGCCTCTAAGACGTTGACCCCAGCACAGTGCATCTACTCCCAGATTGAAAAGGAGGCCTTGGCGAGTTCGCCGTCAAAAAATTTCACACCTACATTTTTGGGGCACAGTTCACGCTCCTGACGGACCATAAGCCCTTGGTTACGCTTTTCGGACCCCACTCTCACCTTCCAGAGCACACGGCTCAATGTCTCCAGCGATGGGCGTTGTTTTTACGAAATTATGCTTACACCATCTGGTATAAGCCCACCGACCACCATGCTAACGCGGACGCTTTGTCACATCTCCCAGCAGGCCCCAATCCTGCCTTTGACCAACAGGAGGTCCTCTGCTTCCACATTGATTCAGCCAGACAGGATGCACTGGACGGTCTGCCCTTCATGGCTGCTCACATTGAAGCAGCTCCCCACCGCGACCCTATCTTGTGGCAGATTCTCCGCTACAAGGCCCATTGGTGTCCCTTCTATGTTACTCGTTGGATGCAGTCCGATTTCAGCCCCTGGCGCCACCTGTCACACAGGTTCTCCATGGTCGATGATGTCCTCCTGTTGCCACAGAGTCGGGTGCCCATCGGGTTGTCATCCCTCCGGATTTGCGGCTTTGGGTGCTCAGTTTCTTACACCACGGGCACTGCGGTATGTCACGTATGAAAGTTTTGGCTCATCGGCTCGTGTATTGGCCCGGCATTGATGATATTGACTGCCTGGTCTGTGGGTGCAGTGTGTGTGCGCATCACTAGGCAAGGCCCCCTCAGTCGTTTGCACCCTTGCCTGTGCCTCACTGGCCCTGGGATAACATCCATATCGATTTTTGGGCCCGTTTTTGAGGTCCTTGTGGTTACTTATCGTTGATGCTTACTCCAAATACCCATATGTCGTCCACATGGCATCCACCACCATGGAGGGTACACTCACAGCCCCTGCCCAGGTTCTTGCCATTGAAGGCCTGCCACACACGTTGGTCTCTGACAATGGCCCCCAATTCACAGCATCTTCCTTCAACGACTTCTGTCAGGCCAACGGTATCAAACATATCGGTAGCCCCCCTTTCCTCCCTTCGTCCAATGGCGCGGTATCAGGCTTGTCCACATGTTTAAACAACAGTTGGCAAAGGTGGTCCAATCGTCTCCAACCACGTCAGCCCTCGTGCTATTATTGAGCACCTATTGCACTATGCCAATTGACAGACGCAGTCCACCGGAGTTCCTTCATGGGCGAGAGCCGCCGACCTTGCTCCATTTGCTGATGCCAAACCCCTCCCGCCTCCACTCCCGGTCTTCGCAGTGTTATGCCCACAGCACAGCCGTGAGGGCCTGCAAATACGGCTACAAGGTGGGTTGTAAGCCTGCCACGGTCGTATGGGCGGTATGTGACGTTGCTGCAGACATCGAAAGAGTTGGAGCACCTCCATCATAATCAACTCTAACTGTATGCCCCCATGGGACTCGCTCCGCCGCCTCCTTCCCTACCTCCTTTGGCTATGGACGTGGTCTGCGAGTCGCAGCCCCTGCCCCCAGTTACTGTCTCCCCCAGACCTGCCCCTACCCCTACCCACCTGCGGGTGGATCAGCAGCTCCCTCCCCCATCCTGGACTCTGGGTCAGCCGTTATGGATACCCCAGGCGTCCCTTCCTCCCCACCAACGGCAGTTGATGAGCCCGGCTCTCCTTCCCACTGCCCCCCACCTCAGCACCGTCTGGGGCGTTTCCTCCACTACGTGCAAGATTCAAGGCGGAGGGATCTGGTACCGCATGCCACGGAATTTCAATCCGCGCCAGACGGCATGGATGTTGAAGACCCCTAGAAGTCTCTGCACCATCGCGCCATAAGCTGTGGCGGCGTGCGCCTCCTGGTCCACATTTAAAGTGAGGGCGCCACAGTAGAACACGTGGTCCCAGCGACCAATAGCGGCGCCCCCGATCATGTATTTAGGCACCTGCCTCTCGCTCAGTCAGCCAGTCTAATCTTGCGTACGTCTCTGGACATATCGCCTCGCCTTCGACGGTGTATTTACTTTCTTGCTCTGTGTGCGAGTGGATGTGGTTGTCTAGTTAGGTTTTCTTGTGACTCTGTTGTTTCGATCTTGTTGTTGTTCGTAAGGTCCTTCGTTGGTCGTGTCCATCTTCTCACGTTTGTGTTGTTCACAGGTCGCTCCATGGGTTCCACCGCACTTTCCGTCACGTCAACCCCGAGACCGTTCCAGTCGCAGTTACAACAATATAATAAACAGAGAATCAAGTACAAATGGCATGAACACCAAGGATTCTAAGGTTGACTGCCTCTTGGCTACTGTAGTGGAGTATTTCTGTTGCTGAGGAGTGGCTTTGCAGTACAAAGTCATTTATAATGACCTAATAGGTATCCTCATTACAAGTCATCAGATGTCTTCAGTTTTGCTGCATTGACTCATCAGTTTGTATCAGTATCTTAAGTGCTTCATCAGACTCCTCTCAAGTGTTGTTGCGTCCTACCTAGTGCTTCTTGCTTAATGTTACGAGAGTGATGGAGGCAGGATGGTATGCACTTGTTTTACACTTTTCCTTTGAGCTTACATTCACATGCAGAAGTGTTGGTTTTACAATCTTGGTGACTGCCTAACCGTGTAGAAATGTTTATACCTAGTGGTTGGCTTGTGTTGATTCTATCATGTGCTGGAGCAGTGCTGAGCTGCAGTGACTTACAAAAATTTTCTCTCTCCCATTCCGTTACAATCTTGATGCGTAATACCATTATACTATATACACCTGTAAGAAGTAACGTTTAGGTATTAGCTATTCTTCCTCGTGTTGCAATTTTAATGCCAGCAATGTGTTTCCAATTGTGTGTGGTACTATCAAGGTCCAACACTGTATCATCTCTCACTGTTTTTCTTTTTTCTTTTGTTTTGCAATAGGCATTTTCGAGATGCTTTTGCAGAAACAGTGGCATATTTCAGTTTTCCTGTTGTATCATGTTGGTGGCCTACTTCCTCCAGATATTATCCCAAAATAACTACATAACATCCCACAAGTATCAGTGGTTGTTTCATTTTTGAGGTGAGTTTTGTTTGGTCGCCTTAACCGAAAAGACTTGAACTGTGAGTGGTTCACATTTTTCACTCATCTGTTTGAATGGAATGAGATAAAATGAAACTGCAGTGTTTGGCTTTAGCATTGTAGTACATCAGGTATCACTATTTCTAAGCGAAAAGTGGTTGAAAAGTTGCGCACTTCTCACGTTATCTGTGATGTATCTTCTGAACACGAAAGACCATGGACAAAAGCACCACATGCGCAAAGATGCGAGATGGTGTCAGCGCCATACAGACTCGCCACTTGCGCGAGGTCCACCAGCGCCACGGGCGGCGCCAGGGATGATCCCATCGATTTCAACTCAGCCAATTGCCGGCCGAGTACAACCCGCCAATGACCGGGCGACAACGCACAGAAGCCTACTCGACAGACAGAAGAGCAGCTCTCGCACTTGATTGTAGATCACTGCCCAGAGCTGACTTAGATACGGAACGTCGTTAGTGAACTCTTTGAAGTGAACAGACAGTTGTTGTAAAGTGCATTTGCTATGTTCTGTGACGATTACTTGCACTTAGCCAATGATGGCCTTTTTGTGTTGTATTACATGTAGTGTTCAGGACTCCCATATTCAACTAGTCACAAAGAGAGTAAACCTTTAATTCATTTGTGTGACTTTGTTACTAACTGGTTGGAGTGTTGTAGAACCTTCGTTCTCATATACTGTTACCTGATCCTGGGACATAACTGTTAGGTAGTGGCACGAAGAAATTGTCTTAGCGGTTTACCGCACGAGAAGCCGTTACACGAACTCACAAACTCGACCTACCGTAACAGTGGCAACTCGACCTCCACAGGAGTAGCGAGGAGGCCTTTAGAAAACTGTCGACGAGGGTTTACAAAAATCCGTTCATTAAACCAACTTACGGTTGTTCCTTGGTGTGCGAGTAAGGTCACGTGACGCAGAGAACAAACTGCAAATGCAGCATTAACTCACACTAATGGCGCCCTAGAGAAAAACGAACAGCGCTCCAGACATGTATGACTTCACCCGCAGAACACCACTACGTCACAGTTCAGAGCTGACGCGCGGTATCGAACGCTCAAGTTTGCTCAATGATTTTATCAATGAGTTCATAACTCTGAGAATGTTTCTGGCCATACATGCGTACCAACCGACCGACCGACCATCGAACTGGATGTTTGCAGACGCTTTGGCCAACCGACCGACCAACTATCCTTGTCATTTGGTTTGTAGCGTAGGACCACTCGACAGGCGACCCGCCAACTACTTCACTCGCCCCCCCCCCCCCCTCCACTTTCACTAAAAATAACGGTGCCGTGTGTAGCAGTGTCGTTCCAACCGCCACACAAAAGTCTGTCAATGCATCATTGTAATGGCTGAGTAAAGTCGGTCGGGTCGTGTGAAAGTTGCACACGAAGTTGATCGGTCGGGTAATTGGTGCGCGTCTATTATCCTTAAGTGAGACTACAAGAACAACAGCTGAATACCCTTGATTTCTCCCTTACCGTCTGCGCCTGTCCTGTCCGCCTCACCCCCACCCTCACCTACCTTTGCCGCACCCTTGACCGTCACCTCACCTAGATCCCTCATCTCCGCTCCATCCAATCCAAAGCCCACAACCACCTCTGACTCCTGAAACTCCTCTCTGGCCTGTCATGGGGGTTGCACCCCTCTACCATCCTCCACACCTATCCTTAATCCGTCCCATCCTCTGTTATGCCAGTCCTGCCTGAATATCTGCCCCCACCCCTCCAGATCTTTGAGCGTCAGGCACTCCACCTCGCCTTCCATATACGCCTCCCGTCCCCCACACGGATAATCTAAAACCTCCCCCATCCGCTCCTATTCCTCGAACATATCCGCATACTCTACACCTCCCGCCACCTTGATCCCCCTCACCCTCTGGTTGCTTCTCTCCTCTCCCATCCCCATCACCTGCCACATTTTCACTGTTGTGTCCCCCCTACCCTCCATCTCTACACCCTTCATCTCCTTTCCCAAGGTGGCTTCCATCAACTCCCCCTCCTGGATGATGCCCTCTCTCCCTCCATTTATCCCTCCCATCAACTCTGATCCTCACTCCCCCTCCTTTCCTCTGTCCTTTTCCCGGGCTCCCTCTCCCCCCCCTTCCATTCTCTTTTTCTCCAACTCCCCTCTCTCCGCCACCTTCTCTCCCATGAGTCCTCTTGCATTTCCCTCCTTTACCCTTTTCCCTCTCGTGTGTGCCCTGCCCCTCTCCCCCCTATGAGTCCTCTCCCTCCTTTTGTTCCCCCCCCCTCTTTTCGTTTTTTCCTCTCCTTTCTCCTTGTTTTCCCCCTCCTCCAGCCCCCCCCCCCTCCATCTGCTCTTGCCTAGGAAGTGTCATCTTTGTGCCAACATTTTCGTGCAGTGTTTTACAGTGAGTGTTTTACTGTGAGTGTTCCTTGTTGTGTGTCTTTTGGGAAGGATTACGAACGGCCATCATACTGTCGCTGGGTGTGATTTTTTATCTCTTGCAAACAGGAACCAGACTGTCGCCATGTTTTTTTTAATTGTGTGTCCACTATGTTACTTGTTTGATTCCTGTGTATTTTATTATCATTGCCAACCCCATTGCTTTCTGTTTTAACTTTCCACTATTTTCCGCCATTTTACACTTTAAGTCACCGTTTTATAGCCTGTTTTTCCTGTTTCTTTTCTTCTTCCGTTTTTAAAAAAGTCTGTAGGCTGTAGAGCAGCGTACTAAGCTGCTGCCAGCCCGCCCCCTTGGGTGGGAATTGAAATTCAATAAAGGAAAAAAAACAGCTGAGTACACATGGCTCAGAAAGAGCCGTTTATTGAAAACGCTGGCTGCGCGGACACAGCCTGTAGTTACATCGCACGCTGACGCGGCCCGGCTGGCGCGCGGCGGCTGCGTTGCGGTCGCAGGGGCGGCAGCGGCGGCTCCGCCTCCGCGACATGTGCCGCCTCTCCTCACTGCTGCAGGTCGAACTGCTGGGCGTCGGCGAGCGGCGACGAAGATCCTCGCGGCGCTTCCGCCTCCGGTGCGGCAACTCCCGACGGCTGTCGGAGTAGTAGGCAGCGAGGGCTGGGGCCGACGTGTCCTGCACGACAGGGTCAACACTTAGCGGGGTCGTGTCAACTGCTGAGACCGAGGGGGCACTGGCGAGACTGGCAAATTTCTGGTAAACAGCAGGGAATTTCGTTGCAGTTATGACAACCTACGTTTATAGCATATGTTGATTTAGGAAACAGGTTTCCAAACTTCTGCTCTGACGGAAAACTTTGAGAATCCTGGTGCTTCGATGGAATACTTTTATTTTGATGGTTAATCGTTTTTTTAAAAAATCAGAGAAACTTGTTTTATTCAGTGATTACTTCAGATTTAAACCATAGCTACTAACACAATAACGATAATATTTGAAAAAAAGCTATTAGTACTGGCAACAAATCTGAAAAAACAACCATGTTATTGACAAGTTTTTTCCAGAGCTTTTGTTTAACACCTGTATTCCACGGAACAGAATTTGGGAAACCCTGCTTTAAGGAAAACTGTTGACTATAGTGGCCGGAATCTATTCTTTGCAATTTTACAGTAGAGGTCATAAAACACAGAGAGTGAAAGATTGTACACAGCTTGCACAGAAACCTGCTACCGTTTTGAGATTCCAAGGACGTTGTTACTAAGTGTGTACATAAGCAAGCAGTAAAGGAAACCAAGCATAAATTTGGAAAAGGAATTGATGATCAAGCAAAAAAACAACTTCGAGGTTTGCCGATGACATTGCAATTATGTCAGAGACACCAAAGTCCTTCGAAGAGCTTGGGTTGAGTTGTTTGGAGGAGGAGACCGAACAGCGAGATCTTCGGTCTCACCAGATTAAGGAAGGAGGGGGAAGAAAGTTAGCCTTGCCCTTTTAAAGAATCCATCCCAGCATTTGCCTGGAGCGATTTAGAGAAATGAGGGCAAGCCTAAATCACGATGGCCGGACGCGGGATTGAACCGTCGTCCTCCCGAATGCTAGTCCAGTGTGCTAACCATTGCTCCACCTCGTTCGGTTTTCGAAAAACTGTTCAGCGTAGAGGATAGTATCTTGAGAAGTGGTTATGAGATGAACGTCAACAAAAGTAAAATGAGGGATATGGAAGCTACTCGAATTAACTCAGACAATGCTGAGGCTACTAGATTAGGAAATAATACATTAAAAATGTTGGATGAGTTTTCATGTTTGGCAAACAAAATAACTGACAATGCGTGAAGTAGGGAGGAGATCAAATGGAGATTAGATTGCTTATAATAGGAAAAGCATTTTGGGAAGAAAAATGGATTTGTTCGCATCTAATCTAAAACTTATACGTTAGAAAATGTTTTCTGAAGACTTTCGTAAGGGTTATAGCCGTGTACAGAAGTGAAACGCGCATAACGAACACCTCAGACAAAAAGAGAATAAAATATTTTGAAATATGGTACTTCAGAAAAAGGCTGAAGATTTGACGGCTAGATCGGATAAGTAATGAAGAGGTACTTAATCTACATGGGCAAAACAGAAAATTGTGGTACAACTTGACTAAAAGAACGGTTCGGTTGACAGGATACATCCTGAGGTATCAAGAAACGTCAGGAGGAAATTTAGGGAGGGGTAGGGGATAACTTGTAGGGGTAGACAAGGAAGGAATACTCTGAGAAAATTCAAATGGACGAAGGCTGTAATGTCCGTTCAGAGATAAACGGGCTTGCGCAGGATAGACTAGCATGGGCAGCTGCATCAGACCAGACTTCAGACTGAAAACCACAACAACAACAATGTTGCTTGACCGTTGAAATATGATCCTTACACAAGTTATGTTCAGTTTGACAAGCAAGTGTAACACGCAGTTGCCGACATCCTTAGGTGATCAATCTAGCTCTAAAAATTCCTTCTAAAGTGTTGGTACCGCTGTCAGACGCAACACAATGCAAGGTCTATGGTCCATTTGTCCTTCCTAAAATAAAATTACCGAGGGATGTGGCGCAGTGGTTAGTACACTGGATCGCATTAGGGAGTACGACTGATTTACGTTTTCTTCCCAAAAGCCACTGATTTTCTGTAACCTGGCAGATGTCTCGCTCAGCGTTTTCTTTCATACGCTTTGCCAGAGTAGCTTATGTCTGTGGATATCCCTGTTTTTGTCCCGTGATGTCGCTAGAATGACTTCCCATTCGCCGCTGCTCCGCTCACACGGTTTCTTTACCGCGTCGCATTCAGTCCCGTTGTGGGCTGTTGTCGCACTGTCTTGGTCCGTTAGCATGTACTTGTAGCTTTCCATCCACATGTATTGAATTAAGATACACTGATGTTTACCATCGCGCCTACGTGTACTACCCTTCTGGCAGTACACGAAGAAGTGTGTAAGTGAACTGCATATCGCTCCTGGCAAGCAGTAGACAGCTCTTTCCATCTCTGTACATAGTCCACTCTGCCACAAAGTGTATTACTTGTCGGGATACGGACTCAGAAACGTGAGAAAATCTCAGTGTCATCTGATCATAATGGCAGCCTTAACTGTTAAAAATAACTGAGGAACGAAGTAATTAATGGCTAAACGTCTGTAGTCGGTTATGAACGGAAGGTAACAAGTGGATTTATAGCCACAGCCTGTGGCCTTATGCTACGACCGGAGTCTACAGAGCTGATGCTACTCACCCCAGACGACTTCAACGTGACCCTCACGAGCAGCCCACCGTACAGCCCGCAGAAATCCCCAAGGTAGATGGGACTATCCTGTAAAGAAAACGACTGATGAGCTGCGTGGTAGCCAAAATCTAACTGTACTTTCTGATTTAACAGGAATACGTTTAAAGGCACAATAAAAGTTATCAAGCTTCAGTGAAATTAGAAAATATCGACTTGAGCAACTGTAACCTCAATTATGTATTTGTTCGATTAGACATATGCGAAATCTCCTAACAGATTACCCTGTCAGATCCACTTCTTTGTAAACAGATCCTGAGAAACTACTCTCTGTTGACAAACTTGATCAAACTTTTAGCACAGCTTCAAGAATATTTTTGTGAAATACTGCACTATGACCTTTACCATATAAAGCTGTATAATTGTATTCTTTTTTATCAACTGGTAATACATTAGTTGCCGTTAAGAGGAATATACTTGGTTTTGTATCTCAGTAAAAAATATAGTTTGCGTTATATTCGTTGCCGTTAGCAAGAATATACTTGGTTTTATATCTCAGGAAAAAATGCTTTGCATTTTAACTGGAGAAAAATTAGCTGCATCTTTGTATTCTATTGTTTCGTTATACCCGCACCAGGTTATCCGCAAACGTTGCGAAAATATTATACTTCTCGCAATACATGGACCATTCTGTGTAGGTTTATTATGGTGTCGGTATTGTCGACTGTAGGCTTCTTCATAACAAGCGGAAGATTTGCTTACGTGATGTCTTTTTCTGTGTTACTTCAGACCATTAGCATATGATGTAGGGGGCCCGCCTGAATGTTGCCACGGTTGTTTCGACCACGCTGCACAAGTTTCGCAGAAAAGTGCTTACACGTCGTCAGTTAAGTCTCAATCTCTCCCCATACGATTTTCATATTTTTGGAGTCCTGAAGAAAGAGGTTCGTGGCTGCTGATTTGCTCCGAAGGAAGAGGTGCATGTCTGGGAAAAATCATGTTTTCGTCGACAACCTCAAACATTTTTCCATGAAAGTATTGGCTGGCTTTTCTAACCATGGTATAATTGTATTAACGGGTGCAGTGATTACTTTTGAAATAATAAAGAGTTTACTTATTTTTGTTCCATCCCCCTTGTTTCCATCTGACTGTCTCTTACAAAAGTACAGAGAACGGTTCTCGAAACTCGAATGACATTTCATTCCTGTTATTATAAACATGAATACAGAGGGCTACGTTCATGAGTAGTGGCATAAAAATTGGAATTCGACCATACAATGTTTAAAACTGTTTCCCTAAGTAATCTTGCTATTGTCCAGAAGCAGTGACAGTAAATCACGATACCGTATAATGCTGTGGACATGCTAAACACAATGTGGCTGCTTCGAAGCAGTGCTGTGTTTTAACGCCTCTAGAAATGGTTCAAATGGCTCTGAGCACTATGGGACTCAACATCTTAGGTCATAAGTCCCCTAGAACTTAGAACTACTTAAACCTAACTAACCTAAGGACATCACACACACCCATGCCCGAGGCAGGATTCGAACCTGCGACCGTAGCAGCCCCGCGTTTCCGGACTGCAGCGCCAGAACCGCACGGCCACCGCGGCCGGCTAACGCCTCTAGAGTGACGAACCACGGCGATGCTCACCTGGACACTCTCCCCCATAGGAACTGGACAGGACGCCTCCTCCTTCTCCTCCTCCTCCTTCTCCAGCTGGACACTCCTCTCCTCTTCCTCCTCCTCTCCCCTCACACAGCACGAAAACCAGCGACGGAGATTCCGCCACATCCTTGCGGACAGAAGCACTTCCGCTGTAATTGAGAAATTCAGCTGCAATTAAAAGATATGGCAACGCACAATGATACAAGGTCATATAATATTCGTGACACCATTACGCGAAGTCTAGAGATAAAAGGATTTAGGTAGCACCATACTACAGTGAAAATTCAAATTTGCATGAAATACATAATTTTTATCGGTTTCATAATGCTAACAACGAATATAACAAAGAAAAACGAAACTTAGCTGAAGCATTCATTTTACAAAGGAAACTAGAAGAAATTTATTGTCAATGCACGTATAACTGCTACAAACGTAAAAAATGAAACTATTGTGAAGGCATTGCTAATTACGCATATATATTTTTTTGTGATATTCTTTAGATTTCTATTCTTTTTCTTTTGTTCATATGGGCATTTCTAATTGTGATTATATAACATTCTACTGTGGTTTTTAAATGTAAAGACGTAATTGTGATTATTTCGTTTGTCAATGGATAAGTACGTTTCTTGCTTTGTACCTACGGTAAAGTTTGTAAAGTTCTCTTTTGGAATATTATTAATTGTGAAAAATGCAGTCAATACCATTTATAAAGACTTATGTAATTTACGATAACGGTATAACATCTATAGACATGGGACAGCGATAGTGATATCGATAGTCGAAAGGTTGTTGTGTAGTAGAGGGGATGGTGGACGGTGTGTCTGTGAAGCGAGCGCGGGAAAATAGTACTGCGTTTTATGAAAAGCATACGTAATTGTACGGACAGTTATACCGAACTATCAGATTGTTAATTCTCTTTACCACTGCGGTATGTAATGCCATCGCCAGCAAACTTTAAGAGCAAATAAACGGGACTGTGAAAGTGCCGCTAACATTACTTTGTTGTGGCCGACACGAACTGTGCTTTAATGCGAATGAACGTTGCTGGTATTGAAAGTGAAGACTTTAATTAACTGCGCAATATTAATGACTTTCAGTGACGTTGTCGAAGTTTGAAATGCGAGAACAGAGTGTACATTGTTTACGGTGTTCTTGACACACAAGAACAATTCTATGAACTGTGTATTTTTGGCTAAGACTTTATGAATGTGACTGTGTATTTATGGACGATAGCGTCACGGACAGTGCATAAAGTGTAAAAACGAGCGATGTCTACATCATGTACTTTGAAAGAGAGGACATGTCAACAACGGTCGTATACTGGCGTCTTGTGGTTTGTTAATCACCACGGGGTTAATGATACAGCTGTGCCGGAACTTTATTTGCGTTTCGCCGGAGAAGATTAACCAGCGGAACTGCCTGTATCCTGCTCTCAACATCGTAACCCGCCGACATCGTGCTGCCCAACGCAACGCTTCGTATGCAACAAAAAGTTAAGAGATTTCGCCGAACGCTATCCCCTGACCTAGAAACTTTCTTTCTCTATTAAAAGTATAAGAATGACGGACGCTATTTAAATAAATTCTTTGTTTAGTTTATGTTTGCTTTCTGCTAACGAAAATAAAATTACAGTCAGTGAATTAAAAGTTGCCTGGTAGTCATTGTTGAAACACCAGTAAACATAAAATTCTTCCTCTCATTAGGACTAATTCTCCTTGCATGTCAAAATTATTGTAATTATTTTATGTAGTTTTATGTATTGTTATGAGACTAGATATATGACAGTGACTAATAAGAGTATTTTGTCGCGAATTATGGCTACGCGCGAAAATTACGGCGACCGCCATAATTGCTTGCGTTCTGACCAATAACGTAAAAGCTGCTATTCCCGTATTGGTGCATTTCCTGACGTGAGCGGGAATTATAAGTGTCAGCTGTCAAATCATGTAGGGACTGTTTACCCAATAATAAAAGTTTTTGATACTGTATTGCTACGAGTCGTAGTAATAAGAGGCACTGGTTATACTCAAAAGTGGGTAGATGTATGGTGAAACCCCCCAGTGTTCATGCGATTATTAGCAGGATTGTGTGTGATTCACGAAATTTTGTCACTTTTTCTAATTCCTTTCAGATGTTGCCTTAGATGTCTTTGAAGCTTCAGAGAATATATACACAATTTTGTCGGTTCAGGTTAATTTCAGAGCAGTTTCTCGTGAATATTAGAGTTTTCAGTTCACAAACAAAGTCGGAGCGTGACCAATTGAGAAATATAACAAAGAGTGTCGTTTTCCAAGTAGAATTTTGGATGACTTCACAGTTCAGATTTTGATAATTACTTTTCCTGTGAGTTGAGGTCATCACACTATGTACTGCAAACATTATTCAGTGCTCAGATTATATTACTTCAGTATATTAAGTCAGTTAGTACTGTAGATGGTAGTTACATTAATTTATTGTTATGTTTTCTTCTAAACTAATTTTTATATCTTTCATGAAAAATTTTATAAGGAAAATGAACCACGAAAGTGAGTTCTCTACGCAAACGAAGAAAAAGCTGCCACAACTGAACAAATCAAAAGTGAAAGAGCGTATCTTCGTTGACCCATAGATTCCGGACCTTTCCAGAGGCAAGCAGTTTGAGGAAACGTTTGTCGAGAGAAGGACGCTGCCTAGGAAAGATTTAATAACGTTTGCTTCAGTTACTTAGGTAATAAGAGAGTACATAATTATAAGTAACTTGGGGGTGAAATGTTGTCATGGTACGAAAATCTTGACTGTAACATGTCTCTGAAAGACACTTCCCTCGTACCGACCTCGACTTCTACCCTGAATATTGCAGAACTCTTCCTGACGAACGCTGCGTGTGATAAGTTACTGCAGTCACTGAGAAGGGGTATGGTGTGCAGGGAAGTGGCCTACTGGTATTTTGACAGACCCCTGCTGGACTATTGTTAGAGATGCTCTAGCTGTAACTAATAAGCGATAAGGCAAGCAGAAATCCGCCGCTGGTTTATAGTGTGATCAAAAATTCTTCTAAATGTTACATCAGGACACTGACGATGGCAAAAGTGTTTACAGTACTAAAATTATACTTTTCGGTGCTATCTACCGCTATTTTATTGATTCACTAGGAGAGAAACATTGCATGGCCCATGTATTTCTTTGAAGCTGTGTGTCCACGCCTGTACAGCGCAGCGCCTCGCCTTGTGCTTAACGTTTATGACTTCATAGACGGCCGGAGTGGCCGTGCGGTTCTAGGCGCTACAGTCTGCAGCCGAGCGTGCACTACGGATGCAGGTTCGAATCCTGCCTCGGGCATGAATGTGTATGATGTTCTTATGTTAGTTAGGTTTAATTAGGTCTAAGTTCTAGGCCACTGATGACCTCAGAAGTTAAGTAGCATAGTGCTCAGGGCCATTTGAACCATTTTTTATGACTTCATATATTTTGAACCATGTCTCGTACAATGGCATAATTTTCTGGGTACTTTTAAAGACGTACGTGTCAGCAAAATGTATTGCAAATGGATTTAATAGTAAAGAAGTAATAACTTTTAGACGTTATGCACGATGTGACAGTTTTCACGCATCTCATTGTTTATGACGTCATGCTCCTGAACTGCGAGTCACACAATAATATAATTTTGCTGTTACATTGAGTGCTGTATGTACATACTGTCTGAAAAATGTGATGCGAAACAGTTAGTAGTAAAGGAGTAACGAATCATGACGTCATGCCTCATACGGTACGTTTACTGCATGAATAACGGAAAAGTGGCAAGGGATAAACTTTTTTCCTGTCATCATTTTGCAGGGGTTGTCAAAGATAAAAAAACTGCTAAAGATTTGAAATTATATGCAAAGTTTGTTCCAAGTCGCTAAGTGCTATCATTCGCAAATACTTGATGAATAGATTCTGAGAATTCACATGTCGCAGGCTACGCTGCTAACTCATCCCCACCACCACCCTTTTAGCAAGGCCGGTGGTTCTCACCCCCATAGCGATTGTTGTCTGACAGTAATGTACATCTGTACCAAGGTTGGCTGAAATCGGTTCCCTGTTTTAGGAGGAGGTGTGGAACATACATACACACACTCTTACACATACAAAATACATCACACATACATACTCGTATATCCATTTTCGTAATATGTGTAGAATATAGATTACAGTATGGTTTGCGTATGTTAGGTAATATCTATAAGAAAAAAATGTAGGGACTATTCTTCAGCTGTGCCGTAGTTGGCACTGTTCCAACGTATGACCTAAGTTGGCAATACTTCCACCGTCTGCGTTTTACGAGACGGCTGCCAGAAAGTGTCTTTACCTGCGGGGCACGAGGGAGGAAGTGGATAATGACAGCAAGGAACAGGAGGAAGCGAACAGTTGTGACGGCTTTCCTCGTAAACAGACGTCCGCAGCTGGTCTGGTGTATGTCCGTAAGTTTATCGTCTGAGACACTGTACAGGGTTCGGTGCTTAAATCCGGACAAATGGAACTTTTTTTAAAGCAATTTTATGAAACAAAATACAAATGAAAATGGAAATTCTTATAATTAGTGGTATCCTTCAAGAGTAACATTCTACATTTACATCTACATGGATACTCTGCAAATCACATATAATTGCCTGTCAAAGGGTTCATCGAACCATCTTCACAGTTCTCTATTATTCCAATCTCGTATAGCGCGAGGAAAGAACGGACACATATGTCTTTCCGTGTGAGCTCTGATTTCCCTTGTTTTATCGTGGTGATCGTTTCTCCCTATATAGATCGGTGTCTAAAAAATATTTTCGCATTGGGAGCAGAAAGTTGGTGTTTGGAATTTCGTGAAAAGATTTCGTCGCAACGAAAAACGCCTTTCTTTTAATTATGTCCAGCCCAAATCCTGTATCATTTTAGAGACACCCTCTCCCATATTTTGCATTAATACAAAACATGTTGCCCTTCTTTGAACTTTTTCGATGTACTCCGTCAGTCCTATCTGATACGGATCCCACACCGCGCAGCAGTATTAAAAAACAGGACGGACAAGCCTAGTGTAGGCAGTCTCCTTAGTAGGTCTGTTACATTTTCGAAGTTTCATGCCAATAAGACGCAGTTTTTTGTTAGCCTTCCGCCACAACATTTTTTTATGTGTTCCTCCCAATTTAAGATGTTCGTAATTGTAATTCCTAGGTATGTAGTTGAATTAACGGCTTTTGGATTTGACTGATTTATCGTGCAACCGAAGTTTAACAGATTCCTTTTAGCACTAATATGAATGACCACACACATTTCGTTATTTAGGTTGAACTGACAATTCTCGCACCATTCAGATATCTTTTCTAAATCGTTTTGCAATTTGTTTTGATCTTCTGATGACTTTATTAGTTGATAAATGACAGCGTCAACTACAAACATCTTAAGACGGCTTCTCAGATTGTCTCCCAAATCGTTTATATTGATAAGGAACAACGAAGAGCCCATAACACTACTTTGGCGAATGCCAGAAATCACTTCCGTTTTAGTCGATGACTTTCCGGCAGTTACTATGAACTGTGACTTATCTGACAGGAAATCACAAATCCAGTCACATAACTGAGACGATATTCCATAACCACGCAATTTCACTACAAGCCGCTTGTGTGGCACAGTGTCAAAAGCCTTCTGGAAATCCAAAAATACGGAATCGATCTGAAATCCCTTACCAATAGCACTCAACAATTCATGCGAATAAAGAGCTGGTTGTGTTTCACAAGAATTATGTTTTCTACACGCATTTTGACTGTGTGTCAATAGACCGTTTTCTTCGAGGTAATTCCCAATGTTCGAACACAATATATATTCCAAAATCCTGCGGCGTATCGACGTTAATGATATGGGCCTGTAATTTAGTTGGTTACTCCAACTACCTTTCTTGAATATTCGTGTGATCTGCGCAACTGTCCAATCATTGGGTACGGATCTTTCGTCTAGAAAACGGTAGTATATGATCGTTGAGTATGGAACTAATGCATAAGCGTACTCTGAAAGGAACCTAATTGGTATACAGTCTGGACCAGAAGACTTGATTTTACTAAGTGATTTAAGTTGCTTCACTATTCCGAGGATATTTACTTCAACGTTACTCATGTTGGCAGCTGTTCTTCATTCGAATTCTGAAATATTTCCTTCGTCTTCTTTTGTGAAGGCATTTCGCAAGACCGCGTTTAGTAGCTCTCGTTTGTCAGCACTGTCTTCGATAGTATCTCTATTGCTATCGCGCAGAGAAGGCATTTATTGGTTCTGGCCGATAACGTACTTCACATACGACCAGAATCTCTTTGGATTTTCTGCTATTTTTAGAGACAGTGTTTCGTTGTCGAAACTGTTATAAGCATCTCGTATTGAAATCCGCCCTAAGTTTCCAACTTTTGTAAAAGATCGCCAATCTTGGGGATTATGCGTCTGTTTAAATTTGACCTGTTTGTTTCGTTGTTTCTGTATCAGCGTTCTGACCCGTTTTGTGTACTAAAGGGGATCGGCTCCGTCGTTTGTTAATTTCTTTGGTATAAATCTCTCGACTGCTGCCGATACTATTTCTCCGAATTCAAGTCACATCTGGTCTACACTTATACTATTAGTTTGGGAGGAGCGGAGATTGTCTCTCAGGAGGGCGTTAAGTGAATTTTTATCTGCTTTTTGAATAGGTATATTTTTCGTTTATTTTTGGAGGATTTGGGGGTTACAATATTCAGTCTCGCTATGACAACCCAGAGTTCACTAATCCCTGTATCCGTTTTGATGCTTGTTATTAACTCACGATTGCTAAGAGGTCAAGTGAGTTTTCACAATTGTTTACTATTCTCGTGGGCTTATGGACTAACTGCTCGAAATAATTTTAAGAGAATGCGTTTAGCACAATTTCGGATGATGTTTTATACGTACCTCCAGAATTAAACGTGTATTTTCGCCAACATATTGAGGGTAAATTGAAGCCACCACCAACTATAATCGTGTGATATTAGTCGAAATAATCTGCTACAGTCGCAATGACCGCCACCGGTCTTGTCCTGAAGCCATCACACGAGCACTCTAATAACATTGCTCTCCATATTCACGAATGCTGCTTCGACAGCGGTGCGTAGAGATGCGACGTTAGGATGTCTCGCGTTATTGATAACTCTTTAGACTACGCTCCAAACATAATAGTCGAAAGGGTTCAGGTCCCGGCTGTTAGGGAGGGGGGGGGGCCGAACTTCTTTGACCAGAAAGTATGTCAACGTTATTCGAGAGCCAGTTTTGAATTAATCGGCTCGTATGAGGTCCTCCTCTGTCATTCGAGGCACTGTTCGCTTGCTGACATTCACTACTGACGCCAGATTCCTCAACGATGGCCCCGGGTGCTTCGAAATCAGCGCCTGAGCCTTTTCTACCACTGCCACAGTTCGTCTCACGCGTTTCCTCAAATTGCGTTTCCTCGCCGCGTTAGCAGAACGTTCCCCACACTTCCCCGAACCATTAAACGCGGAGAGAATATCGTAAACAGTTGATCTCGGCTATCCGAAAAATCGAACTACACTCCTGGAAATGGAAAAAAGAACACATTGACACCGGTGTGTCAGACCCACCATACTTGCTCCGGACACTGCGAGAGGGCTGTACAAGCAACGATCACACGCACGGCACAGCGGACACACCAGGAACCGCGGTGTTGGCCGTCGAATGGCGCTAGCTGCGCAGCATTTGTGCACCGCCGCCGTCAGTGTCATCCAGTTTGCCGTGGCATACGGAGCTCCATCGCAGTCTTTAACACTGGTAGCATGCCGCGACAGCGTGGACGTGAACCGTATGTGCAGTTGACGGACTTTGAGCGAGGGCGTATAGTGGGCATGCGGGAGGCCGGGGGGACGTACCGCCGAATTGCTCAACACGTGGGGCGTGAGGTCTCCACAGTACATCGATGTTGTCGCCAGTGGTCGGCGGAAGGTGCACGTGCCCGTCGACGTGGGACCGGACCGCAGCGACGCACGGATGCACGCCAAGACCGTAGGATCCTACGCAGTGCCGTAGGGGACCGCACCGCCACTTCCCAGCAAATTAGGGACACTGTTGCTCCTGGGGTATCGGCGAGGACCATTCGCAACCGTCTCCATGAAGCTGGGCTACGGTCCCGCACACCGTTAGGCCGTCTTCCGCTCACGCCCCAACATCGTGCAGCCCGCCTCCAGTGGTGTCGCGACAGGCGTGAATGGAGGGACGAATGGAGACGTGTCGTCTTCAGCGATGAGAGTCGCTTCTGCCTTGGTGCCAATGATGGTCGTATGCGTGTTTGGCGCCGTGCAGGTGAGCGCCACAATCAGGACTGCATACGACCGAGGCACACAGGGCCAACACCCGGCATCATGGTGTGGGGAGCGATCTCCTACACTGGCCGTACACCACTGGTGATCGTCGAGGGGACACTGAATAGTGCACGGTACATCCAAACCGTCATCGAACCCATCGTTCTATCATTCCTAGACCGGCAAGGGAACTTGCTGTTCCAACAGGACAATGCACGTCCGCATATATCCCGTGCCACCCAACGTGCTCTAGAAGGTGTAAGTCAACTACCTTGGCCAGCAAGATCTCCGGATCTGTCCCCCATTGAGCATGTTTGGGACTGGATGAAGCGTCGTCTCACGCGGTCTGCACGTCCAGCAAGAACGCTGGTCCAACTGGGGCGCCAGGTGGAAATGGCATGGCAAGCCGTTCCACAGGACTACATCCAGCATCTCTACGATCGTCTCCATGGGAGAATAGTAGCCTGCATTGCTGCGAAAGGTGGATATACACTGTACTAGTGCCGACATTGTGCATGCTCTGTTGCCTGTGTCTATGTGCCTGTGGTTCTGTCAGTGTGATCATGTGACGTATCTGACCCCAGGAGTGTGTCAATAAAGTTTCCCCTTCCTGGGACAATGAATTCACGGTGTTCTTATTTCAGTTTCCAGGAGTGTATTTCTGTGGACGACCGCCCAGCGCGAACACTTTCGATAATCGCGGCTCTTCTGTTGTACTCCGCGCTTGCCCGTCACATCTCGGCCATTTTGAGGCCATGACTGTTTACTAGATGCCTATGGCTTTCAAGAGCGCCAATCGTGACCTCCGGCGGAATTACGATATGGCGGGAAATTTAAATTGAAATTTGTCTAGATTTAAGCGCCGCTCCCTGTACATCGGACGTCTGTATCCTGCTGGGCCCCTTCTGTGAAAGGGTTTGTATCTGTGGTGTGTGTAGCGAACCTGGGCTGCGCTTGCTCTTCGTGTTTAAAGGTACTGTCATATTTTCTGAGTTCCGTTTCGGATGGCAGTAAATTTACTTGAGTCCACCGGCAGATTGTGTTCCTGTATTAAAGCACACTGTAAAACCTCCCTTTGTGTGACTTGCATTTACTGACGAGTATCGAAACGATAGAAACATTGTTGACTGCTTAGTGAGAGACTTATATCTTAATAATTTTGAAAATCAGATACGCGAGCAATTTGAGGATGATTCTCTATGAAATCGTTAGTCGCACCACACAAAAGGGATTAACATTACCGAGAGAGGTACGAACGGGTTATTTCCTAGTGCCATATTTCATGATTATGGTTAGTTTTACGATCTGGAAAATGAACACCTGCCTCGCTTTAGATCGGTATGCAGGAAGCAGAGGGCTTCTCGGATGAGCTGACCTTTTACTACCTCGAAAAACTGCTAAACTCCTTCGCTTCTCTACACTCATAGTTGTCACCGGACTGTAATAATGTTTGTGTACACCGGTTTATTCACTTGAATGGTTATTATTTAATAATGACCGAACTTACTCCCCTCTCCCCAAAATCTATTCAACGTTGAAAAATTAAAGATACCAGAATGTGACCAAAACAAGATCAACCTTAACATATCTATTGTATTTCTACAGAGACCATAATATTCCAGCTGGCACCAAAATTATTTATTGGAACGTTTCTCCACATAGTGTTTCTTTGGGCGATGACATTTCTGCTTGCTGTTTGCTGAATGCCGGTTAGCTCACGTGATTAACTGTAAGTTAGTGGGATGTGTACTGATATTTACGTTGGCCGGCATCTGTAGTGAAAGGAAGAAGTGCTAAACAGCCTTGACTTTAAGAACAGTGATTAGTGGTTATTAATTATAGTCTGTTGCTGGTTAGATTCCCTTTACAGTTATTACTTGAAAGAAACGATGCGCCGAATGGTCTGTCACATGTAGGAAGGAGAGTGACGCTGGTGCAACACGCATTGAACAAGGGAAGCTAATGTTGTTTGTGCCTTCTATTACAATGAATGTACTGTATCTATTATAACAGCATTTTATGATCTTACTTGAATGTATTGAAAGATTGCTTTAACAGTCTCTAAGCAGCTCCATTCTCTACGTTTGCGTAATGATGTGCCGAAGAGAACCATAACTACCTTTGGTAATTGTGGTTGCATGTGTGTACTGCAAAATTAAGCCCCACCTGCTGGCCAGTCTTGACTAAAGACTATTTCCGGAAGGCTATTAATTCGTTCTTCACATAAGAATTTTCGACAGTTGCACTAGGTACCAGCCTTTCTTTCTTCTATTATTGTAACAGTTTTCGGAATTCACTATTACTGGCAAACATTTTTAAATATTTGAAATGCTATTTGACTAAAGCTATCTTGATGAATTGGTTAATGTTATATCTAATAAGACTTTCGATAAATATTTTATGTAAAATATGAGGCTTAACCTCAATCAATCGCTCAATCCTTTTTATCCTGATGACCGAGCAATCTGCACCACAGTTTCTTTTCGCTTGTAATTTTCTATGTTGACGCCTATTGAATGTCGTCAATACAAGTGTTTCATATGGTTAGAGTAATTCTTCAACTCATAGATTCACAATTATTAAGAAATTCCCCCCTCACCCCCCCCCCCCCCCCCTCCCTGAACCATGGACCTTTCCGTTGGTGGCGAGGCTTGCATGCCTCAGCGATACAGATAGCCGTACCGCAGATGCAACCACAACGGAGGGGTATCTGTGGAGAGGCCAGACAAACGTGTGATTCCTGAAGAGGGGCAGCAGCCTTTTCAGTAGTCTCAGGGGCAACAGTCTGTACGATTGACTGATCTGGCCTTGTAACACTAACCAAAACGGCCTTGCTGTTCTGGTACAGCGAACGGATGACAGCAAGGAGAAACTACAGCCGTAATTTTTCCTGAGGCCTTGCAGCTTTACTGTATCGTTAAATGATGATTGCGTCCTCTTGGGTAAAATATTCCGGAGGTAAAATGGTCCCCCATTCGAATGTCCGGGCCAAGACTAATCAGGAGGACGTTGTTATCAGGAGAAAGAAAACTGGCGTTCTACGGATCGGAGTGTGGAATGTCAGATCCCTTAATCGGGCAGGTACATTAGAAAATTTAAAAAGGGTAATGGATAGGTTAAAGTTACATATAGCGGTAATTAATGAAGTTCGGTGGCAGGAGGAACCAGACTTCTGGTCAGGTGAATACAGGGTTATAAATACAAAATCAAATAGGGGTAATGCAGGAGTAGGTTTAATAATGAATAGGAAAATGGGAATGCGGATAAGCTACTACAAACAGCTTAGTAAACGCATTATTGTGGCCTAGATAGACACGAAGCCCACGCCTACCACAGTAGGCCAACTAGCTCAGCAGATGACGAAGAGATTGGTGAAATGTATGAGGAGATAAAAGAAATTATTCAGATAGTGAAGGGCGACGAAAATTTAATACTCATGGATGACTGGAACTCGATAGTAGGAAAAGGAAGAGAAGTAAACGTAGTACATGAATATGGAATGGGAGTAAGGAATGAAAGAGGAAGCCGCCTGATAGAATTTTGCACAGAGCATAACTTTATTTTTTTATTTATTTATTGACAAGTCAAGTTCCGTAGGACCAAATTGAGGAGCAAATCTCCAAGGTCATGGAACCTGTCAGTACATGAACTTACAACATAAACGTAATAACAGATAAAAATAAATGTTCATGAACCAGAAAGAAAATCAGTCCATAAGTTTAAGCAAACGCTATCAGCAGTACAATGAGAATCAGCTTAATTTCTCAAGGAACTCCTCGACAGAATAGAAGGAATGACCCATGAGGAAACTCTTCAGTTTCGATTTGAAAGCACGTGGTTTACTGCTAAGATTTTTGAATTCGAGTGGCAGGCAGCTTATTGAAAATGGATGCAGCAGTATACTACACACCTTTTTGCACAAGAGTTAAGGAAGTCCGATCCAAATGGAGGTTTTATTTCTCCCGAGTATTAACCGAGTGAAAGCTGCTTATTGTTGGAAATAAACTAATATTGGTAACAAGAAACGACAATTAGAAATATACATATTGAGAGGCCAATGTCAAAATACCCAGACTCGTGAACAGCGGCCGACAAGAGGTTCGTGAACTCACACCACTTATTGCCCGAACCGCCCGTTTCTGAGCCAAAAATATCCTTCTAGAATGGGAAGAGTTACCCCAAAACATAATACCATACGACATAAGTGAATGAAATTAAGCAAAGTAGACTAATTTACGTGTCGAAGTATCACTCACTTTCGATACCGTTCGAATAGTGAAAATGGCAGTACTAAGTCTTTGAACAAGATCCTGAATGTGGGCTTTCCACGACAGCTTTCTATCTATCTGAACACCTAGGAATTTGAACTGTTCAGTTTCACTAATCATATGCCCGTTCCGTGAGATTAAAACGTCAGGTTTTTTTGAATTGTGTCTTAGAAACTGTAAAAACTGAGTCTTACTGTGATTTAACGTTACTTTATTTTCTACAAGCCATGAGCTGAGGTCATGTACTGCACTACTTGAAACCGAGTCAATGTTGGACACAACATCCTTTACTACCAAGCTAGTGTCATCAGCAAACAGAAATATTTTAGAGTTACCCATACTACTAGAGGGCATATCATTTATATAAATAAGGAACAGGAGCGGCCCCAACACTGATCCCTGGGGCACCCCCCACTTGACAGTACCCCACTCATATCACATCACAGCCGTTATCAACATTGTGAATAATGACCTTTTGCTGCCTGTTGCTGAAGTAAGAGGTGAACCAATTGTGAGCTATTCCCCTTATTCCGTAATGGTCCAACTTCTGGAGCAATATTGTGAGATCAACATAGCTAACACTTGGTTCAAGAATCATAAAAGAAGGCTGTATACATGGAAGAAGCCTGGAGATACTGGAAGGTCTCAGATAGATTATATAATGGTAAGACAGAGATTCAGGAACCAGGTTTTAAACTGTAAGACATTTCCAGGGGCAGATGTGGACTCTGACCACAATCTATTGGTTATGAACTGTAGATTAAAACTGAAGAAACTGCAAAAAGATGGGAATTTGAGGAGATGGGACCTGGATAAACTGAAAGAACCAGAGGTTGTAGAGAGCTTCCAGGAGAGCATTAGGGAACGATTGACAAGAATCGGGGAAAGAAATACAGTAGAGGAGGAATGTGTAGCTTTGAGAGACGAAATAGTGAAGGTATCAGAGTAACAAGTAGGTAAAAAGACGAGGGTTAATAGAAATCCTTGGGTAACAGAAGAGATGTTTAATTTAATTGATGAAAGGAGAAATTATAAAAATACAGCAAATAAAGCAGGCAACAAGGAATACAAAAGTCTCAAAAATGAAATCGACAGGAACTGCAATATGGCTAAGCAGGGATGGCTAGAGGACAAATGTAAGGACGTTAGGCGCATATCACTAGGGGTAAGATAGATACTGCCTACAGGAAAATTAAAGAGACCTTTGGAGAAAAGAGAACCACTTGCATGAATATCAAGAGCTCAGATGGAAACCCAGTTCTAAGCAAAGAAGGGAAAGCAGAAAGGTGGAAGGAGTATATAGGGGGTCTATACAAGGGCGATATTCTTGAGGACAATATTATAGAGCCGGCCGGAGTGGCCGAGCGGTTAAAGGCGCTACAGTCTGGAACCGCACGACCGCTACGTTCGCAGGTTCGAATCCTGCCTCGGGCATGGATGTGTGTGATGTCCTTAGGTTAGTTAGGTTTAAGTAGTTCTAAGTTCTAGGGGACTTATGACCACAGCAGTTGAGTCCCATAGTGCTCAGAGCCAATATTATAGAAATGGAAGAGAATGTAGGTGAAGATGAAATAGGAGATATGATAGTGCATGAAGAGTTTGGCAGAGCACTGAAAGACCTAAGTCGAAACAAGGCCCCGGGAGTAGACAAAATTCCATTAGAACTACTGTCAGTCTTGGGAGAACTAGGTATAACAAAACACTACGATCTAGTGAGCAAGATGTATGAGACGCGCGAAATACCCCAGACTTCAAGAAAAATATAATAATTGCAATCCCAAAGAAAGCAGGTGTTGACAGATGTGAAAATTACCAAACTATCAGTTTAACAAGCCACGGCTGCAAAATACTAACACGAATTCTTTACAGACGAATGGAAAAACTGATATAACACGACCTCAGGGAAGATCAGTTTGGATTCCGTAGAAAAGTTGGGACACGTGAGGCAATACTGACACTACGACGTATCTTAGAAAATAGATTGACGAAAGGCAAACCTACGTTTCTAGGATTTGTAGACTTAGAGAAAACTTGTGACAATGTTGACTGGAATACACTCTTTCATATTCTGAAGGCGGCAGGGGTAAAATACAGGGAGCGAAAGGCTATTTACAATTTGTACAGAAACCAGATGGCAGTTATAAGAGTCGAGGGACACGAAAGGGAAGCAGTGGTTCGGAAGGGAGTGAGACAGGTTTGTAGCCTCTCCCCGATGTTATTCAATCTGTATATTGAGCAAGCAGTAAAGGAAACGAAAGAAAAGTTCGGAGTAGGTATTAAAATCCATGGGGAAGAAATAAAAACTTTGAGGTTCGCCGATGACATTGTAATTATGTCAGAGACAGCAAAGGACTTGGAAGAGCAGTTGAACGGAAAGGACAGTGTCATGAAAGGAGGATATAAGATGAACATCAACAAAAGCAGAAGAAGGATAATGGAATGTAGTCGAATTTAGTCGGGTATGCTGAGGGAATTAGATTAGTAAATGAGATACTTAAAGTATTAAGGAGTTTTGCTATTTGGGGAGCAAAATAACTGGTGATGGTCGAAGTAGAGAGGATATAAAATGTAGACTGGCAATGGCAAGGAAAGCGTTTCTGAAGAAGAGAAAATTTGTTAACATCGAGTATAGATTTAAGTGTCAGGAAGTCGTTTCTGAAAGTATTTGTATGGAGTGTAGCCATGTATGGAAGTGAAACATGGACGATAAATCCCTTCATCTGCGATGCCCATAGTATAAGATTATCACCCTCACTAAATTTCAAGTTTCTGTCCTTACAGGTTTGGGCAGAGCGGTGATGTGTCAGTCACTCAGGACATTGCCTTTTGTATATAGAGATTTGCCATACTAAACATTTGTAGTGTATGCCAAGTATCTATTTGAATATACAGGGTGTTACAAAAAGGTACGGCCAAACATTCAGGAAACATTCCTCACATACAAATAAAGAAAAGACGTTATGTGGACATGTGTCCGGAAACGGTTAATTTCCATGTTAGAGCTCATTTTATTTTCGTCAGTATCGACTGTTCTTCCTCGATTCACCGCCAGTTGGCCCAATTGATGGAAGGTAATGTTGACTTCGGTGCTTGTGTTGACATGCGACTCATTGCTCTACAGTACTAGCATCAAGCACATTACTACGTAGCATCAACAGGTTAGTGTTCATCACGAACGTGGTTTTGCAGTCAGTGCAATGTTTACAAATGCGGAGATGGCAGATGCCCATTTCATGTATGGATTAGTACGGGGCAATAGCCGTGGCGCGGTACGTTTGTATCGAGACAGATTTCCAGAACGAAGGTGTCCCGACAGGAAGACGTTCGAAGCAATTGATCGGCGTTTTAGGGAGCACGGAACATTCCAGCCTAAGTCTCGCGACTGGTGAAGACCTAGAACGACGAGGACACCTGCAATGGACGAGGCAATTCTTCGTGCGGTTGACGATAATCCTAATGTCAGCGTCAGAGAAGTTGCTGCTGTACAAGGTAACGTTGACCACGTCATTGTATGGAGAGTGCTACGGGAGAACCAGCTGTTTCCGTACCATGTACAGCGTGTGCAGGCACTTTCAGCAGCTGATTGGCCTCCACGGGTACACTTCTGCGAAAGGTTCATCCAACAACGTGCCAATCCTCATTTCAGTGCAAATGTTCTCTTTATGGATGAGGCTTCATTCCAACGTGATCAAATTGTAAATTTTCACAATCAACATGTGTGGGCTGACGAGAATACGCACGCAATTGTGCAATCACGTCATCAACACAGATTTTCTGTGAACGTTTGGGCAGGCATTGTTGGTGATGTCTTGATTGGCCCCCATGTTCTTCCGCCTAGGCTCAATGGAGCACGTTATCATGATTTCATACGGGATACTCTACCTGTGCTGCTAGAACATGTGCCTTTAGAAGTACGACACAACATGTGGTTCATGCACGATGCAGCTCCTGCACATTTCAGTCGAAGTGTTCGTACGCTTCTCAACGACAGATTAGGTGACCGATGGATTGGTAGAGGCGGACCAATTCCATGGCCTCCATGCTCTCCTGACCTCAACCCGCTTGACTTTCATTTATGGGGGCATTTGAAAGCTCTTGTCTACGCAACCCCGGTCCCAAATGTATAGTCTCTGCGTGCTCGTATTGCAGACGGCTGTGATACAATACGCCATTCTCCAGGGCTGCATCAGCGCATCAGGGATTCCATGCGACGGAGGGTGGATGCATGTATCCTCGCTAACGGAGGACATTTTGAACATTTCCTGTAACAAGTGTTTGAAGTCACGCTGGTACATTCTGTTGCTGTGTGTTTCCATTCCATGATTAATGTGATTTGAAGAGAAGTAATAAAATGAGCTCTAACATGGAAAGTAAGCGTTTCCGAACACATGTCCATATAACATATTTTCTTTCTTTGTGTCTGAGGAATGTTTCCTGAAAGTTTGGCCGTACATTTTTGTAACACCCTGTATCTTTATGTTGACGGTCTAAAACAGGGCACGTCTCAAGGAAGCTGCAGCTCAGTATTTCTTTTAGTAACTATTTTTCACTGTATTACGTCTAAATACACGTGGAAGTACTAAATGTAAGTAATTTAAAAGTGTCAACATCAAAAATCAATAGTTAAACAAATACACTAATGTTTCAAATTTGTTGCCGCGCAGCATGTATTATTCATGGAAACAAGACAATGTAAAACTGCTTATCATTGCCACTCACCACCTTACAGAGACCGATTATGAATAACGAACTAGCGGCATGTATTCCGTTCACTGTGAGCTAACTATTCAAATAATCGCTACAAATCGTCGTGCAGGAGAAAGTACAGCCGTCGTGGCATCGAAAGAAACGCTCACTAACGAATCATGGATTTTTTTTTTTTGCTCCTACCGGTACCACAGGCGTGGCGCTGTAGCACTTTTCCTGCACGGTGCTCTTAGGTTTAATTTAAACAGGCGTACACCAAGCTGTCTGTTTCTCATTAAACTAAACTGTTCTCAGAAACCCACACACAGAGTATACCTTCTGCATATTACTGATCACAAGGCGCTTTATCCCGTAGCCGCCTTAGGTGATTCGAAAATAAATTGTTCCTAGTTGATACAGTCGTCATTATTTGAACCCTTAATGAGACATCTGAGCAGGCCTAATAAAGGTTTGCTTCGTTGTCATTTCTTGTGTATGACCCCTTTCGCATGGCTTACACACACGAGTACGTGTAACTCAACGTGGAAAATAATAGCAATATTATGTAGTTAGACGGACGTGCTACAAAATGTGCAGAATTTTCCGTGATGGACTTCTTTGTCGTCACTAAATTAACAATCGTACTGTTCAGCCAAGAATATCACACCTAGCTGCATCGACGGGACGAACTGCTCAACATATTCTGAACGTCCTCCCGGAAACACTTCGATAAGTTGTGAAACATGCTGTTTCTCGATTTCAGCTTGTTGCAGACAACGCCGGACGGCATACTGAACATGTTCTGCGCCAATCACACGGAAATTAATAATCCTATTTGATTTCGATTGATGCTTTTTATGCGGTTTTTGGCCTCGGAAGAATTAAAAACCGATGTGTTTTATCTTTTTTATATGGTTTTTTGCTTCAGGACAATTAAAAACCGACTGATGCTTTTGATGTGGTTTTTTTGGCCTCATCCGGCCGCTGTGGGCAAGCGGTTCTAGGCACCTCGGTTCGGAACCGCGCCACCGCTACGATCGCAGGTTCAAATCCGGCCTCGGGCATGGGTGTGTATGATGTCCTTAGGTTAGTGAGGTTTAAGTAGTTCTAAGTTCTGGGGAACTGATGACCTCAGATGTGAAGTCCCATAGTGCTCAGAGCCATTTGAAGCACTTTTTTTTTTTGCGTCAGGAAAATTAAAAATAAATTTTTCCCATCCAATTGGGACCGATGACCGTAGCAGTCTGGTCCCTTTAATCCCCCAAACCAACCAACCAACCCATCCAATTTGATATGACCTTGCAATGGTGGATGCGCTAACGTAACTAACAGTATCACACCTGTACACCCAGGTACACTGAGTAGTACAGTTTGTTTAACGTCAAACGTACACCATAGGTATTGTTGTATGATTCATTTGTCATTTGTAGACGACCACTATTAAATTATGACGCTTACAGCGCCATCTATTGCTACATTTTGTAATTATTTATTTATCTTCTGCCATACCATTTCCCCCTTCTCCGATTTTATTTCGTTGCAATTTGACGTCATTGTGACCAATGGTGTTATTTCTACAGCGGTTTGAAAGTTTAACTTTAATTATAATCACCATGTACTTAAATATATGCTCAGTATCTATCGTAAGTATTATTTCTCTCTTACCTTTCCTTCTGAAAAGAAACTGCAATAAACTGCATTTTTAGGCCATTACGATAGTGTTATCTCTTAAAGTTTTCAATCAATTTTGAAGGCAAAATTTTACCGATGGCCCCCATCGAAAAGTCAACGCACTGGTCTTACCTGAAGTTAGTTAACGGTTGAAGCTCATCTACTGAGTCATTGGCTGACTGTACTAGAGCTGCACCATTAATTTATTAAGCAGAGAAAACATGATAGATAGTAAAGAATACAGTTCATAATTCATGTAAATGATAAGGTGGGAAACATAGGAAGCATGATGAGGATGTCTGCAGAGGGTGCTGTCACCGTAGGGAAGTTGCAACATCAGAAGTCTGTAGCCAATTGCAGTAAGAACTGTAGAGGGTCGATGATCGATGTTTGATGCAGTGATGAGCAGCTGACGCTCAACATAAATGAACGAAAGGCATTGTGACGATGAGATGGATTACCATTCGGTTAGGCTATTAGCGAGGAATCCCTGGAACCAGCAAGAAATGTAAAACAGCTAGGAGTGACCTGAAGTGAGCGATGATTTAAAGCGACTTGAGGGAACAGTAGATGCCAGCCTGGAAACCCTTGAAAAACCCCTGCAGCGGTATAATTCATTTTACATCAACATCTGCGTGATTACTCTGCATTTCATACTTACATGTTTGGCAGACGGTTCATAGCACAACCTTTACACTATTTCTCGAGCATTCCGCTCTCGAATAGCACATAGGGAGAAAGCACTCCTCAGTCCTCCCGTGCAAGCTCTGATTTCCTGTATTTCATTGCGATTGTCATTTCTCCCTATATAGATGGTTTCGGAAGAGAAAATGTGTGACTGAAATTCGTGAAAAGGCTCTCGGCAGAACGAAAAAACACCTTTCTCTTAATGAGTGGCATCCAGAATTCGACTATCATATCGATGTTACTCAGTCACCTGTTTCGTGATGTACAGAACTAGCTGCCCTTCTCTGAATTTGAAGTTTTTCGGTGTCCTCCGTCAGTCCTATCTGCTAAGAATCTCATAATGCGCAGCAGTATTCCAAAGAGGACGCACAAGTGCGTGTGGTCAGTCTCTTTTGTAGATATGTTGCATCTTGTAAATGTTCCGCAAAAAAAAAAAAAAAAAAAAGAAAGAAAAATCGTCTCCCCCGAACGTTTCCTAGTTCAAAAAATGGCTCTGAGCACTATGGGACTCAACTGCTGAGGTCATTAGTCCCCTAGAACTTAGAACTAGTTAAACCTAACTAACCTAAGGACATCACACACATCGATGCCCGAGGCGGGATTCGAACCTGCGACCGTAGCGGTCGCTCGGTTCCACATTATAGCGCCTACAACCGCACGGCCACCCCGGCCGGCAATTGAACGTTCCGTTAAGACCCAGATGCACCCAATTCAGGCCCCTGAATTAACCGGTTGAGGAAGAGGCGCAACCGGGAAGTGAAGTCGGATGCAACTACTGTACTTAGCGCCCTCGGTCGGGCGGATAAATCGGGTCCGAGCGGCACAACCAGGTGTGGACCGTGTTGGCCGCTCCTCAGGACGTTCGTGGCCGCACTTGGCGGATGCCGTGAGCTGGGAACTATTTGTAAGAGAAGTGTCTAATATAGATTATTGCCTGTCAGGTTGAGAGTCCGTATGTAAGGTTACTCTTTTTTTTCAAATGAACATATTTGGGCAAGGTTTCACAACTCTCTGTAACTGCACTTACGGAAGCCCTTTGGTCGTGCAATGTTTTCTATTTTCTATAGAAAGGTATTAAATTGCTCATTTGACAAGTTGTTATACGTTTGTTAGTAACTAAAGCAAACTCATGGGCTTTACATATAAATGTTCTCTGATTGGGAGATTATTATAAATGTTGTTTCTTCACTATTTGTTAATACAAAATACAATTATTCACCGTTCATGTGTAAAGTTATCCTTCTTTAAAGGTATTGTGTCTCTCATTTGAAGAGTTGTTATATTTGGTTGGGTACTGAAGCCAACTGATGATCTTCATGACAATTCTTATTTCTGTTCATTGACGTTAATAAATATTGTGAACGATAAAAGTTGAATGCTCCCCTGCCCTGCTTAGTCATTTGGGAGTTTTATGATGCACCGAGGTAATACCGGTTTCAGTGCACACATGGCGGAAAGACACTAAAGCCACACTAATCCCTTGCCTACATGTCGGTGCTTATATACCAGCATCGGAGTCCCGCGCTGTTGTATATAATCTGCAACAACGACGTCAAACGGAAACTTCTTGATAGCCCCTTACAGTTGAATCGGCAGTATTTCAATTCTGGAGAACTTCACACTTTTTATAGCTTGGGATCAATTGCCACTCTTCGCACCATACATATGTTTTGTATAAATCATTTTGCAATTGGTTTTGTTCTTTTGATGACTTTACCAGACTGTAGACGACAGCATCATTTGCAAACACTGTAAGACGGCTGCTCAGATTGACACCTAAATCGGTTGCATCGCCTAAGAATAGCGGATGGCCTGTAACACTTCCTTGGGGAACCCCAGGAACGAACTTTGATCTTTCTGTCAGGAAAATAAAAAACCAGTCGCACAACTGAGACTGTAATCCAGGTTCGCAGTTTGATTTGAAGCCGGTTGTGGGAAAAGGCACCAAAAGCCTTCTGGAAGTCTAGAAATATAAACTGAACTTGCGAACCCCTGTCGGTAACATTCAGTTCTTCGAGTACATAAAGCGCCATGTTTCGCAATAACGACGCTTTTTAAATTAATATTGGTTGTGTGTCATACGCGGAAGATCTGGCTTGCAAGACAATCAATCGATTTAATACCGTTCATCATATTATATGATTCAGGTAAGTCTATATTTGTGTCATTCATGGTTTAAATAATAATAACTGCACCAGTTACTTAATTTTATTGCTTACCACAACGCGTCGCGAGAACTTATTCTCGTTTTAAAGTGCATTAAATAACATGAATATATTTGGTCATGTTTGCATGTGTCATTTTCTACCTTTCTTACGTGTTTCTGAAGTGAGACTGCAATCGGAAAATCGGACAAACTCAATCTTTGGGTGTCTACTCCACTACACAGAATATCACACAGATGTAAGTTAACACTTACACTGTTTGTCTACAAAACGTGCCACAAAGATATTACGATGATATGACTTCACAAAAGGTTTGTGCTCAGTCGCAGTTGTTAGGGTTATTGGCTTCTACATTACAAAACATACTTTTACCACTGTTGTCGTAAATTACCGACTTTTTTTTCTAATAACGAAAAGTACATATTTATGAAAATTATTGGACTTATACAGGAAAAACATTTGTAGAAATTAAGTGATTCACCATATAGTTTGTCTTTGAGAATGTAGTCTCCTCGCATTTTGTGGTGTACAAAAATTTCAAGCTCCTCTATCAAATCCATTGCATGAGGTTTTTGGAAGAGGTGAAGTGTTTTAAAATCATCTATGTTTTCGAATGTGTGTACAGTGTTTTTCAGTTTTTTTTAATCTGTTATGCTATTGCTGATTTTGTAAATTGGTCATGCGTGTAGCAGTTGATATGTTCACTGAATTTAATTCGAAAATTCCTGCTAGTTCGTCCAATGTAGTAGCTTGAGCAAGTTTTACATGCTACCTTGTATAGTCCTGATTTTCATTGTTTAAGGTCTGGTCTAACTTCTGTTGTAGTCCGCACCTTCATTTTGTCAGATTTTCTGACTGTTGTCTAACTTCAAAAACACGCAAGAGAAGCGAACGAAACATATTCATGCAAACAAATGCCGCAATGCACTTGAAAATGAGGATAATTCACGAAACGAGGAAGAACAAAAGAGGCATTTACGACAGCTGTTCGATCGTTTGCAAAAATTTGACGTTCTTTTAAACCCTGATAAACGTAGATTAGGGAAAAGGAAGATCAAATTTCTGGGGTACGAGGCTACAGCAGAAGGTATAAGCCCCTTCCAGAGCGAGTAAAAGCAATAGTAAACATGTGCCAACCAGAAATATACGAAGAGTTACGTCGTTTATTGGGACTGATGAATATTTACAGACGTCACTTACCACATGTAGCTGAGATTCTAGAGCCTCTTTATACAAATCTAGCAGGGTAACATACCAGTGGCAAACGTCAGGTGCCGTGGTTACAGCAGATGACAGGAGCCTTCTCTAAACTCAAGGATTCTTTGGTGTTGGCTACTGTTATGTCATCCAGCTCATATTGCAGAGCTGGCTCTAATGGCTGACGCAAGCCGGAGCGACATTGGTGCAGCAATGCAGCAGCGGGTGGCAGCGATATGGCAGCCATTGGCGTTGTTTTCAAGAAAGCTCCTACCAGCTCAAACTCTGTGGTCAGCTATCAATAGGGAGTTATTGGCAATATACAAAGAAGTAAAATATTTCAGTACAGATTTAGAGGCAAGACCCTTCTGTACCGCCCACTGGTCAACGCCTTTGAGAGAATTCACCAGGAGAGTACCTCACGTCGCATCAGACATCTGGAATTCATAGGACAATTTACAAAGGACGTTCGTCACATCAGTGGTTATGGCGACATTGTGGCGGGCTGTATATCAAAAGCGTGTACAGCGATTCAAGGAATTTCATGGCCAGCTATTGGCCCGGCACAAAAAGTAGACGATGAATCGCAGAGATTAAATGAAGAAAAAAAATTCGAGTTATGGATTGAAAGAAACTTACGTACAGGCCGCGCATACGACATCAAAAATGTGTGTGTGAATTCCTGACGGACCAAACTCCTGAGGTCATTGGTCCCTAGACGTACACACTTCTTAAACTAACTTTTACTTGTTCTAAGAACAACACACACACCCATGCCCGAGGGAGGACTCTAACCTCCGGCGGGAGGCATACGACATCGTGGGGCGAGACAGCTCGTGGTCAAATTCGCCCCTATGTTGGAGTCCTTCCACAGTGTCAACGGACCGGGGACGTCAGTTCGAGTGTGAACGGTTTTCAGAGCTTAAGGGGTTATGTAGAATTTCTCATTTGCGGACTACAAGCTATCATCCTGCCAGCAATGGAATGGTATAAGGACTGCATAGAACTCGTAAAGCTGCATTCATGTGTCACCAGGGGACATGGATAGAAGCTTTCCCTGTATTGCTGCTTGGGTTAAGAACGGCTGTTAGATATCGACCTAGCACCAAGTCAAATGGTTCTCGGCAACAGATTTGTATTCCCGCGGATTTAATAGAGCTTCAAAATACAATGATACCTTCAGCTAGCGTTCAATCCAATAACTACCCCCATAGGCTCCTCTGCGTCACTGTATAGTACCTGTATTTATTCATGAACATCTTCATCAATGTTCTTCCGTGTTGTTACGACTAGGAGTTGCAGTCAAACCACCATTATGCCCGCCATATGAGGGACCATGCCGAGTCTTGAAGCGTAAGACACATACTTTTGTCATAGAACAAGAAGGCAAGGCCACGGCAGTATCTATAGAGAAACTAAAACCAGAGTATGTGGCAGAGTAGGAGAACACAGTGCAGCCTGAAAAACCAGGAACCACAAACAATCGACAAGGTGGAGAAACATTATCACCTCATAATACAGTGGTCTTCACGAGAGAGGAGAAAAGTTCACAGACATGTCAGAAGGAAGAGGAGCAGCCAGCTGCACACGCAGTCCGAGGGGAACATAGAACGCGGGCAGGAAGAAAAGTCAAACCTCGGCGCCCTTCACTCCAGACGCCTCACCAGCCAATCAGCCGCAGCCACAGGAAGAGCAAAGAAGGCCATGGGCACCGGCTGCAGTGCCTACTGAGACACCTCGATCAACAACAGGACAGCGCAGTGAAGTGTTCTCCCGACCTGCACGTCGCATTTATCCTACGCGACCAGAGGTCCAGGCGCACCAGGGTTCCGGAAATGCTTACAGTCGGAAGAGGAGAAACAGCAACCACATTCTCCAGAGGGTCGACACTAAATGGTACCCGTATGCCCCACATAAGAAAGGGGAGGGGGGCTACCGTGGGGACGTATCATAATCTTAGTGACAGTAGTCCAGGGACGATAGTTCTTTTTTTTTTCGACACGTCTATTGATCCAGTTACTTCGGAGAATAGTGAGCTGCTACAACGGGAATAAAAGGGCATACACAAAACTTTGTGGAAAGAACGCATGTACGCATGGGCGTTCTCGTGTCCACACGTTTGTTCAATGCACGAGCAGTTTGGTATGACTCCCCTTCCTTGCTTGGGAGCTGGTGTTCTACATCTACATCTACATATACATTTATACACCGCAAGCCACCCAACGGTGTGTGGCGGAGGATACTTTACGTGCCACTGCATTACCTCCCTTTCCTGTTCCAGTCACGTATGGTCGCGGAACAACGACTGCCGGAAAGCCTCCATGCGCTATTGAATCTCTCTAATTTTACGTTCGTGATCTTCTCGGGAGGTATAAGTTGGGGGAAGCAATATACTCGATACCTCATCCAGAAACGCACCCTCTCGAAACCGGGACAGCAAGCTACACGGCGATGCAGAGCGCCTCTCTTGCAGAGTCTGCCACTTGAGTTTGCTAAACATCTCCGTAACGCTATCACGCTTACCAGATAACCCTGTGAAGAAACGCGATGCCCTTCTTTGGATCTTCTCTATCTCCTCTGTCAACCCGACCTGGTACAGATCCCACACTGATGAGCAATCCTCAAGTATACGTCGAACGAGTGTTTCGTAAGCCACCTCCTTTGTTGATGGGCTACATTTTCTAAGGACTCTCCCAATGAATCTCAACCTGGCACCCGCCTTACAACAATTAATTTTATATTATCATTCCACTTTAAATCGTTCCGTACGCATACTCCCAGATATTTTACAGAAGTAACTGCTACCAGTGTTTGTTCCGCTACCATATAATCATATAATAAAGGATCCTTCTTTCTATGTATTCGGAGTACATGACATTTGTCTATGTTACGGGTCAGTTGCCACTCCCTGCACCAAGTGCCTATCCGCTACAGATCTTCCTGCATTTCGCTGCAATTTTCTAATGCTGCAACTTCTCGGTATACTACAGCATCATCAGCGAAAAGCCGCAAGGAACTTCCGACACTATTCACTAGGTCATTTATATATATTGTGGAAAGCAATGGTCCCATAACACTACCCTGTGGCACGCCAGACGTTACTCTAACGTCTGTAGACGCCCTCCCATTGAGAACAACTTGCTGTGTTCTGTTTGCTAAAAACTATTCAATCCAGCCACACAGCTGGTCTGATATTCCGTAGGCTCTTACTTTGTTTATCAGGCGACAGTGCGGAACTGTATAGAACGCCTTCCGGAAGTCAAGGAAAATGGCATCTACCTGGGAGCCTGTATCTAATATTTTCTGGGTCTCATGAACAAATAATGCGAGTTGGGTCTCACACGATAGCTGTTTCCGGAATCCATGTTGATTCCTACAGAGTATATTCTGGGTTTCCAGAAATGATGTTTATTGTGATGAAAAGGTGACAGAAAAAGAAAACGCATCAGCGACTGTGGTAAAAAAGTATGTAAACAACAGAGGTAAGAGAACTACAAAGTGATGACAGAGTGTTGTGTGTGTATTTCAGAGCGAGGTCATAACGAGATTTTAGATTTTGTGCTCTGGAAACTGCAGCGATAAGGCTGGCAAAAAATGTTGTTAGCTACCAACTGACGGCTTACATACTAGTTTGAATCATTTATTCCTCATTTCGAAGCAAAGCATTTCAATTCTATCAAGTTTGTAACGTGTAAAGTGGAATAATTGTAATTTATTATTTAAATTTTTTATACCTCTTTTCACTGCAGGAACTGTCTATGGTTGTAATTATTAGCATATTTTGTTCTTATACACATATTAAAAATTGTATTTACACTGCAGCGCCAAAGAAACTGGTACAGGCATGCATATTGAAATACAGAGTCATGTGAACAAGCAGAATACGGCGCTGCGGTCGGTAACGCCTATATAAGACAACTAGCGTCTGGCGCAGTTGTTAGATCGGTTACTGCTGCTACAATGGCAGGTTATCAAGCTTTAAGTGAGTCTGAACGTAGTGTTATAGTCGGGGCACGAGCGATGGGACACAGCATCTCCGACCTAGGGATGAAATAGAGATTTTTCCTCGTGACCATTTCACGAGTGTACCGTGAATATCAAGAATCCTGTAAAACTACAGATCTCCGACATTGCTGTGGCCGGAAAAAGATACTGCAAGAACGGGACCAACGACGATTGAAGAGAGTCGTTCAATGTGACAGAAGTGCAACCCTTCCGCGAATTGCTGCAGATTTCAATGCTGGGCCATTAAAAAGTGAATAATTTAACGAAACATCATCGATATGGGCTTTTGGAGTCAAAGGCCCACTTTCGTACCATGGATTCGTGATTTCCAGTCAGGAAGGTCGCAGTTCGTAGTAACAGACGGCAAATCATCGAGCAAAACTGAAGTGATGGTTCAAAATGGTTCAAATGGCTCTGAGCACTATGGGACTTAACATCTGTGGTCATCAGTCCCCTAGAACTTAGAACTACCTAAACCTACCTAACCTAAGGACACCACACACATCTATGCCCGAGGCAGGATTCGAACCTGCGACAGTAGCAGTCGCGCGGTTCCGGACTGAGCGCCTAGAACCGCTAGACCACCGAGGCCGGCACTGAAGTGATATCAGGTGTTCCACAGGGAAGCGTCCTGGGACCTCCGCTGTTCCTGATCTATATAAATGACCTGGGTGACAACCTGAGCAGTTCTCTTAGGTTGTTCGCAGACGATGCTGCAATTTACCGTCTAGTAAGGTCATCCGAAAACCAGTATCAGTTGCAAAGCGATTTAGAAAAGATTGCTGTATGGTGTGGCAGGTGGCACTTGACGCTAAATAACGAAAAGTGTGAGGTGATCCACATGAGTTCCAAAAGAAATCCGTTGGAATTCGATTACTCGATAAACAGTACAATTCTCAAGGCTGTCAATTCAACAAGTGCCTGCGTGTAAAAATTACGAGGAACTTCAGTTGGAAAGACCACATAGATAATATTGTGGGGAAGGCGAGCCAAAGATTGCGTTTCATTGGCAGGACACTTAGAAGATGCAACAAGTCCACTAAAGAGACAGCGTACACTATACTCGTTCGCCCTCTGTTAGAATATTGCTGCGCGGTGTGGGAGCCTTACCAGGTGGAATTGACGGAGGATATCGAAAGGGTGCAAAAAAAGGGCAGCTCGTTTTGTATTATCACTTAATAGGGGAGAGAGTGTGGCAGATATGATACGCGAGTTGGGATGGAAGTCATTAAAGCAATGACGTTTGTCGTCGCGGCGAGATCTACACTCCTGGAAATGGAAAAAAGAACACATTGACACCGGTGTGTCAGACCCACCATACTTGCTCCGGACACTGCGAGAGGGCTGTACAAGCAATGATCACACGCACGGCACAGCGGACACACCAGGAACCGCGGTGTTGGCCGTCGAATGGCGCTAGCTGCGCAGCATTTGTGCACCGCCGCCGTCAGTGTCAGCCAGTTTGCCGTGGCATACGGAGCTCCATCGCAGTCTTTAACACTGGTAGCATGCCGCGACAGCGTGGACGTGAACCGTATGTGCAGTTGACGGACTTTGAGCGAGGGCGTATAGTGGGCATGCGGGAGGCCGGATGGACGTACCGCCGAATTGCTCAACACGTGGGGCGTGAGGTCTCCACAGTACATCTATGTTGTCGCCAGTGGTCGGCGGAAGGTGCACGTGCCCGTCGACCTGGGACCGGACCGCAGCGACGCACGGATGCACGCCAAGACCGTAGGATCCTACGCAGTGCCGTAGGGGACCGCACCGCCACTTCCCAGCAAATTAGGGACACTGTTGCTCCTGGGGTATCGGCAAGGACCATTCGCAACCGTCTCCATGAAGCTGGCCTACGGTCCCGCACACCGTTAGGCCGTCTTCCGCTCACGCCCCAACATCGTGCAGCCCGCTTCCAGTGGTGTCGCGACAGGCGTGAATGGAGGGACGAATGGAGACGTGTCGTCTTCAGCGATGAGAGTCGCTTCTGCCTTGGTGCCAATGATGGTCGTATGCGTGTTTGGCGCCGTGCAGGTGAGCGCCACAATCAGGACTGCATACGACCGAGGCACACAGGGCCAACACCCGGCATCATGGTGTGGGGAGCGATCTCCTACACTGGCCATACACCACTGGTGATCGTCGAGGGGACACTGAATAGTGCACGGTACATCCAAACCGTCATCGAACCCATCGTTCTACCATTCCTAGACCGGCAAGGGAACTTGCTGTTCCAACAGGACAATGTACGTCCGCATGTATCCCGTGCCACCCAACGTGCTCTATAAGGTGTAAGTCAACTACCCTGGCCAGCAAGATCTCCGGATCTGTCCCCCATTGAGCATGTTTGGGACTGGATGAAGCGTCGTCTCACGCGGTCTGCACGTCCAGCACGAACGCTGGTCCAACTGAGGCGCCAGGTGGAAATTGCACGGAAAGCCGTTCCACAGGACTACATCCAGCATCTCTACGATCGTCTCCATGGGAGAATAGCAGCCTGCATTGCTGCGAAAGGTGGATATACACTGTACTAGTGCCGACATTGTGCATGCTCTGTTGCCTGTGTCTATGTGCCTGTGGTTCTGTCAGTGTGATCATGTGATGTATCTGACCCCAGGAATGTGTCAATAAAGTTTCCCCTTCCTGGGACAATGAATTCACGGTGTTCTTATTTCAATTTCCAGGAGTGTATTTACGAAATTTCAGTCACCAACTTTCTCTTCCGAATGCTAAAATATTTTGTTGAGCCCAGCCTACACAGGTAGGAATGATCATCAAAATAAAATAAGAGAAATCAGAGCTCGAAGAGAAAGGTTTAGGTGTTCGTTTTTCCCGAGCGCTGTTCGGGAGTGGAATGGTAGGGAGACAGTATGATTGTGGTTCGATGAACCCTCTGCCAAGCACTTAAATGTGAATTGCACAGTAATCATGTAGATGTAGATTTAGATTACTGCACGACACAAACCTTTACGCCTCGCTTGGGACCGTCAACACCGACATTTTACGGTTGATGACTGGAAACATGTTGCGCGGTCGGACGAGTCTCGTTTCAAATTGGGTCTCCCGGATGGACGTGTACGGGTATGGAAACAACCTCACGAATTCATGGATCCTAGATGTCAGCAGGGGACTGTTCAAGCTGGTGGAGGCTCTGTAATGGTGTGGGGCGTGTGCAGTTGGAGATATATGGGACCGCTGATGGGTCTAGTTACGACTCTGAGAGGTGACACGTAAACATCCAGTCTGATCACCTGCATCAATTCATGTCCACTGTGCATTCCGACGGCCTTGGGCAATTCCAGCAGTACCCCACACGTCCAGAATTGCTACAGAGAGGCTCAAGGAACACTCTTATGAATTTAAACACTTCCGCTGGTCACCGAACTCCCCAACCATGAATGTTATTGAGTATATCTGGGATGCCTGCAGAAGAGATCTCCACCCCCTCGTACTCTTATGGATAGCCGTGCAGGATTCATGGTGTCAGTTCCCTCCAGCACCACTTCAGACATTAGTCGAGTCCATGCCACATTGTATTGCGGCACTTCTGAGTGCTTGCGGGGGCCACACACGAAACTGGGCAGATGTACCACTTTCATTGGCTCTTGCCTATTAGGATCTGTAAGAACTGATCTCATGTATAGTTATGATTCGTTCCATTACCATGCAATTATCTTGCATACTGGATCAACGGAACAGGAATAATAAGTAAAAATAACAGTAAAATACTTAAGGAAGGTTCTTAGTCTTTATGTGAAGCTTAGTAAATTTCAGCACGTCTTTTGTATGTAATGATGAAATATGATATGTTGATTACATTCTCGGACTCGACAAATTTGGAAATTTCATATAATCCAGAATCCAAAAAAACGGAGGTTGCGTTTTTCAGTTTCATATTTTTTTGCATCGTCGGTGTGCTTCATTTCTCTTTTAGTAGTTTGTTGAGCAGCTACACGTATCCTAACCCTTCTTCTTTCCAAATGTCAGACTCGTCAGTTGCTGTGCTTTTAAATCGCATGAATATTCGTCCAGTTTTCGTATACACTTTTCATACACAAAATTTACAGTATGCTTTACTTACAATCTATAGATACTTCTAGTATCTTATCCTTTACAGAAATATGATCGGAAGCTTTTTATCTAATACGTGGCGTACAGGGCAACACATCTCGAATTTTCATTCAAATACTCTTCAGAAGCGGCACTCAGTACGACTTTTTTCTTTGTCTGAAATCATCTACAAACTTAAACGTACTTCCTTTGAAGCCAACAGACATTATTGCACATAAATCGGTTCACAAATGGTTCAAATGGCTCTGAGCACTACGGGACTCAACTGCCGAGGTCATTAGTCCCCTAGAACTTAGAACTAGTTAAACCTAACTAACCTAAGGACATCACAAACATCCATGCCCGAGGCAGGATTCGAACCTGCGACCGTAGCGGTCTTGCAGTTCCAGACTGCAGCGCCTTTAACCGCACGGCCACTTCGGCCGGCAAATCGGTTCACAGTATAACCACAACACACTTCACAGTCAAACACCTATGGGCTCTAGCTACTTGTCATCTACTAAAAAGCGCAAAGATTCCCACCGAAGGCGGGCAGCAATGCGCTTTACGCACGGCCTCCACTTCCAGGGCCTCGCGAAATGGCCGCGTGGTTTGATGCGCCATGTCACGGATTGCGCGGCTCCTCCCGCCGGAGGATCGAGTACTGCCTCGGGCATGGGTGTGTGTGTGTGTGTTGTTCTTAGCATAAGTAAGTTTAAGTAGTTGTAAGTCTAGGGACCGATGACCTCAGCAGTTTGGTCCCTTAGGAATTCACACACATTTGTTCATTTTTTCCATTTCCAGGAAATGACGCATGTACAAATACGTGTGCATAGCTCGACTGTCGGAAATTTATGGGCAGTCGCAAAATCAAACACAAAAACGGCATCGTGTGGAAGCACCTTTAGAATATTAACGGTCCAGTACACATGAGTTGATGACTGAACGATTATTGGTGTTTCATATAGTACGTATACACGTTATCGGTCGCTATTAGAAGTATTACCCTCGCAGCTGCAACAGGAAATACACGGAACTTTGCTACTGCACTGTTAGAGTGAAATGTTATCAACGCGCTTTTTCATGTTGGAACAAATATGTAAGCTGAATACTGTAGGTAACATTCGATGCTTAATTTGTGATGCTGTTCGCTTAATGGAAAAGTGCAAGGCCTTGTAATACAACACAAAAATATACGCAGCGTGATAGATTCTCTTACTCCTGTACAAGATAGCCCATCTGAGCGAAGTTCTATGTCAGTTCTGGAAAACTGCTCGATTTCTTCTGCTATCGAGAGGGTCTTACTTTTTTGTTGAGAGAGAGGCTAAATAAGTATCTCCAAGTTTTCAGTTTGTTACGTATCTCTTCTATTTGGCGTTATTGTGCGCAGAATTCCAATGGATGGCTGATTGTGTTAACCTTGTAAAAGTAGCAGATATAAACGCCTCAGATGTCATTACCACACCTTTTTACTCTCTTGACCTAATTCTTCGTTGGGTATCCACATAGTAAGATTCTGAATTTATAGTATTGGTGTGGTGGAATATGAATGTGCAGGGTTTTCAGAAATTTCTCAATAACAAAATTTCCTGTCCTGGGGAATACTTAGCTGTCGATTCCAAGTTTTGCCTTTTTTTTAAAAAAACTTAAATGTGATTATAGCGTACATAGTTCGTCAAATATGTGAGGCAATAATATGCACCCTTTCCGGTACACTTCAGCAGTGTCACCTGCCCGCTATGATGTTTTTCTTTCTTTTTACATTTTAATATCCTAATAGTTAAGAGTCTAAATACATAACAAGATACTTCATGTATGAGACAGATAACTACTCATAATGAAGGGATAATTTTTGTGTACAACTAAACCAAAACACGATAATGTGTGAATCAGGCAGAAAGATTTTCGAGCTGACTTGAGCTCCTTGAAAACAAAAAGGGATATATCATTCAAATATGTTGATGTAGTATGCACAAGTACTAGTAGACCCTAAAGTGAGTTAATCTACAGTTTTATTTAAATACCACTGACAAGTATCTGACCATATTATTACTGTAAAAACCTGTATTCATTCCAAATGCTTAATTTTCCATACTTGTCTAAAGTGTAAATATTCCACTGTACAATTTTCCTGTATAAAACTGATGTGCCCAATACGTCGGAGAAAATTTTTCCAAGTCAGTGGCCAAAGACCAAGACCCTACTTATACCTCCCGAGGAGATCACGAATGTAAAATTAGAGAGATTAGAGCGCGCACGGAGGCTTTCAGACAGTCGTTCTTCCCGCGAACCATACGCGACTGGAACAGGAAAGGGAGGTAATGACAGTGGCACGTAAAGTGCCCTCCGCCACACACCGTTGGGTGGCTTGCGGAGTATCAATGTAGATGTAGATGTAGATGTAGATGTAGAAAAACAAAAAATATGCAGGTGTGAAATTTGAGGAATCCCTTTTTTCACTTAATAATGTCACAAAGCTAAGTACCGCCAAATTACACAACTTTTTTAACTTTTTTGTACTCTTAATTTCGTAAGATACCTTTGACGAGATTGATCTGTGATACAGCACTGGCACTTTTTCATCAATGATGCCACTAAGCACTAGGGATACGGTATGCTTCGAGAAGACTGTCAACAGTTTTCCATTTCAGATCGCCTACCATACTCACAAAAATTTACTAAGTGTAAAATCTCTAAGAATTATTAACACGTTGCATACTCTTTACAACACTTCGTTTCTTTCCATACTGTGTACGAGATAAAATGCAGGGAAATTTTCCTCAGTAACGTCACAAATTATTAAGTACATCTTGTATTATTACTGACATGAGTTTCCTATACTGTCCAAAATTAACACAATATATTCTTACAAAATTATACACAGCTGTATGATTTCTGGCCAGAGGTAGCAGAATGAAAATACTGTTCACTTCAGTAACTATCCATCTCTGGAAGTACCACCGGCTTTCACGACCTTTAACTGGAGTCCGGAACACATTTACCAATTTCTAGGTTACGTGCAGTGGTAGCACGTTAATTCCCGGAGAACAAGAACTATGAGTGTATACGATAACTGCCACAGAAAAATACCGAGGTCTGACGATCATTTCCATAGACGCGCGATTTCGTTGTGGTCGCTCCAACTTAGTTTGTGCCGACAGTAATAAGAGTGCACGAAAGCGTAGTGCACACTTACACAAACAGAAGGCGCGCAGTCGCACAGTTACTGCCATGAGCTACAGAGCACGTAGATGGTCCGCCCCTCTTTTTTGTGGCCAGATTTTAAATGACTAACACTGGTAAATGTTATGAGAGTATTTTGCGCACCATAGTTGTTCCAGCCCTTCAACACCGTGAATGTGTGGGCAAAATCATTGTTGTGTAAGATAGCGCTTCCCAGCACATTGCCATGGACAGTGAAGTGGCTGTTGCAGGGGCATTCTGGAAATGCTGGAATTATCACCCTTTATTTCGCTACAGCCTGGCAGTCCAGGTCACTTAATTTTAATCCGTGCGACTTCTGGCTGTGAGATTGTCTGAAAGATGCTGTGTTCAATGCACCGATTACAAACCTAGCGCCGAGTGAGGTGGCGCAGTGGTTAGCAAACTGGACTCGCATACGGAAGGACGATGGCTCAAACCCGTCTCCGGTCATCCGGATTTAGGTTTTCCGTGATTTCTCTAAATTGTTTCAGGCAAATGCCGGGATGGTTCTTGTGAAAGGGCACGGCCGATTTTCTTCCCCATCCATCCCTAATCCGAGCTTGTGCTCTGTCTCTAACGACCATGTTGTCGACGGGACGCTAAACACTAATCCCCTCTTCCACAAACGTAGCTGAACTGAAGACACACGCGCGAGGCACCTCGAACGTGACGCCTGCGACTCTCCCACCTGTTGTGGAAGAAGCTGTTTATCGATAACAACTTGTGGAATAAAACGGTCGACAGCATACGGAACACGTCGTGCGCCTGTCTCACGACAGTTAAAAACCGACTCCGTTGTTACTTTTTATACGGTTTTTGGCCTCAAGACAATTAAAAACCGATTTTTCCCATCCGATGTGGTACGATCTTACCGTGGTGGAAGGGCTTCCCTATCTAACAGTGGTTCAGCTGTTGAATGCCAAACTTGTTCGGTCATGCACATTGCATAGTGCGGTTGGTTTAATGTGCAACCAACACCAAAACCTTCGTGTTGTGATTCATGTGTCGTTTCTATCCGAATCCATCTACGTTAAGACGCTTACAGCGTCACCGAGTGGTAAAATGTTCACTAATTTCTTTTCTTTCCGTAACGTTACGTCTTTCTTCGATAATTCTAATTTGACCGTCCCAAACGCAGAAAGCAATGGAAGAGCTATAGACACCGTAGAAAAATTTTTTATTTGGTTTCATTGTTGTCTGCTATCTGAGTGGTTTGATGCGACTCGCTAACCTTTTCATCCCAGAGTAGCATTTGCTACCTATGTCCTTAATTACTTGTTCGATGTACTCAAATCTCAGTCCTTCTTTATAGTTTTTACCCTCTACAGTCCCCTCTAGTACCATGGAGGTTATTCCCTGATATCTCAACAGATGTCCTGTCATCGTATCCCTTCTTCTCGTCATTGTTTTCCATATATTTCTTTCCTCGCCGACTCTGCAGAGAACTTCCTCATTGCATAAGTTATCATTCCAACGGATATTCAACATTCGTTTGTAGCACCAGATCTCAAATGCTTTGATTCTCTTCTTTTCCGGTTGTTACTCAGTAATTCTTGTCAGCAACTTGGATGCATCAGTTGTCGAACTGATTCTATGATTATTTTCGGTCTTGTCACCTCTTGCTAATTTCAGAATTGTGTGGATGATGTTCTTCCGAAAATCTGATGGTATGTCGCCGATCTCATACAAATCAGAGCGACAATTTTTTGCAACACTGACAGATAATATGTTGTAAACCTTTCAGAACATAAGATCTTATGATGACAGCATACCTTTGCCATCCAGTAGAAAGCTTTTTTTTTAGCGATCTTGGCTTTGGAAGTTTTCTTCAGTTACCTTTAACTACAGATTTCCCCCACATTGACCATATCAGGAATATCGCACTTAAGTGGTAGTTTTGTTGCCACTTCCCCAATGATTTTAGAAATTAAGATGCAATATTATCCATCCCCGCTGCTTATTTGAGCTTAAGTTGTCCAAATGTCATGCAAATACTGGTTTTAATACCGGATCTCGAATCTCTTCCTTGTTGGCTCCTGTTTCTCTTTCCATCACATCACCAGACAGCTCCTCCCCATCGTAAAGGGCTTCAATGTACTCTTTCCACTTATTCGCTCTCTCCCCACTCTTTCGTGAGTTCGTGCTTGGCTACTACGGAGTCTGTCTTCGCCGCGCAGCTTCCCTTTCCGTGATGCATGTTTATCCTCCTGCTATTCTCTTCCCCTCTCTTGGGGATCAAGTCGTATCCCTTCTTTGGGAAACCTAAGTTCTTGGTAAAGCTATTTGTGGATTCCTCGTGTCCAGCAGTCTTTCTTTTCCTTTCCTTCCTCTTCTTAGCCTCCCTTCAATTTGGCGTTTCAGGTCTCTCTTTTTCCTTCTCTTCTTCTTCCTCCCTGTGCGTTCCTGGAGGCCAGCTCACGCGTTTGACGCGTAAAAGTTGACTGGGTAACGCGTAATTCCAAGTCGAGACGACAAGTAGGCCAGGCCCAGGGAAGGGTGACTGCCTGAGCTGGTACCTTCCTCTATGCCGATTTGTCCCTCTGTTAGGAGTCTGCGAGGTGCGACCTGAGGTGTGAACAGTCACCTAAAGCAGGTGCGCCCCACACCCCTCCCTGAGGGAGATTGGGGGCATCAGGAAGGAAGACGCCGTCAATCATGAGTGATCTCTTCGTAATGAGTGTCTCATAACAAAAACGTAAATGGATTAAAATGAAAGAATCGACGCCTCTCCTGGTTGCACCCAAATACCACGTGGTGTCATGCGTGGTAGATGGTCACAGCTTCGCGACAGTTAATCCACTTGTTGTCCAGAAGTGCATAGTCGGACTTTGGTTTGGCAACGGAAAGCGCATTTCAAGCACACAACTGCTTACTGCAACGTTTCTCCACAGCTATCCCGTTAAAGTAAAACCCCACTGCACTCTGAATTTCTTCTGTATTGTCATATACACCTGACTGCTTGATGGGCTGGCCGAAGCTGAAACAACAGCGACTCCAAGTAGCCTTGTATGAAAAGAGTTGACAAAGAGTTAGTGCCAACCAGCACTCTATTCCTCACATTTGAGGGTGTGTGGTACCTCCATCAAAAATTAAGGCTGGCTACGAAGCTATTGCTGTCAGATCATATATCCCGAATCCAATGCGTTACTATAAATGTAATTGCTACAACCACACCCGTGAATCTTCTGAATATGCAGCCAAATGCGTAACCTGCGGCAAGGACGCTCATGAGGGTGAGTGTCCACTTCCTTGGGGTTGGCGTTGGGTTGTTTGGGGAAGGAGACCAGACAGCGAGGTCATCGGTCTCATGGGATTAGGGAAGGAAGTCGGCCGTGCCCTTTCAAAGGAACCATCCCGGCATTTGCCTGGAGCGATTTAGGGAAATCACGGAAAACCTAAATCAGGACGGCTGGACGCGGGATTGAACCGTCGTCCTCCACTTCCATCTCCTCACTGTATGAAATGCAAGGGCGATTATGCTGCTTCCTCCTGTGACTGTCCAAGCTACCTCAATGAGAGAGACATTCAGGAGATCGGGTGAAGAAAATGTTCCTACTAACAGTGATCCCAAAATGTTGTGTAGCCGCAAACCTTGTACACCGCTCTCTGACAATTATAGTACAGTTCTCGCTACATCCAGACCTACGAAGGGCATTGCTACGCAGACTTGCGGCTACCAGTTTAGTGCCACTGTTGCGAAATCGTCCAGCTCCACGGTCTCACCCTCATCTTCACCTGCTACAGGTGCCCACCACACCAACAAACCCTCGCCTGCCTCGCATGGAAATATAAAAAGAACTACTTCCGTAGTGGCTTTCTGCACACACGTAGCCAACATCTGGGTCTGCACCTGACAAACGCCAAGGTTCTATGCAGTAAACAAAGGCAAACCATCTTCCCCTTCTGCACCTCGGCGTTTCTCTTCAACAGTGTCACCATGCATTACCCTCGTCCGGCCAACCTCCGTTTCACTGGGACGCACTGCCAACAACCTGTTTACTAGCCAATCGAAGGCCATTATCGACACCTCTGTCGAACTTGATGGACCAAGATCCACCAGCCTCTGAAATTGTTTATTGTCCACGCTCGAATTCTGGCACTCGGCAGCCACCGTGGTGACTGCCCCCTTATTTGACTCATCTCCTGTCTATCATTGGATAAGATTATTCTCCAATGGAATATCCGCGAATCCGAACCAATATGGTTGAATTACAGCTCCTCTTGCGATCATACTGTCCAGTTGTTTTCTGCCTCCAGATTATGCCCTTATGACCGCTCTCACGTCCCACCACTTCTCTTCAGTCCGTTTTAGACCTTCCTTCTGAATACGGAACTCCTACTAAAGGGGGAGCCATGTTGCTCAATCGAGACGAAGTCTGTAGTCACACCATTTCCTTGCACACACAGATTCAGGTTGTTGCTATCCGTCTTTCCCTTCCTGGTTTATCCCTCTTTCTTTGTAACGTCTACTTGCCCTCGTCTTCTGCTGTCACCAGGGCGGACATTTTGCAACTTATTGCTCAACTTCCACCTCCCTTTTTGCTGCTCAGTGACTTCAGTGCCCACCATTCCCTCTGGTGCTCTCCACGCCACTGTCTGGGAGACTCTCCCCCTAGTAGATGTTTTCAACCAACCCAATGTAATTTCTTTGAACATGGGTACACAAAGACAATTTTTTTCCGTGTCCAAGCACTCCTTTTCCCACCCGGACCTTTCGATCTGTACTGCTCAGCTTGCTCTTCGTCTCGAATAGTCCGCTTTTTCCGACACCCATTCGAGTGAGCATTTCCCCTGTGTCATTCGTTTGCTAATCCATCTGTGTCTCCAACCAACTGGCAGCTTTTCAAAGGTGACAGGTAGCTCTACTCCTCAATGGCCACATTCGATGAACACCACGTCCTCTGCACTGATGAGCAGGTAGAAGTCCTTACACTCGCTATCCTTACTTCTGAGAATGTTCCATACCTCGCACCTCTTCCTCGCTGCGACGTGCCCCCATTCCCTGGTCGACTGAGGCAATCCGCGCGCATAGACGAGCTCTCCGCGTTTTTAAACGCCATCTCACGATGGCGAAATGTATTCGCTATAAACAGCTACGTGCGCAGTGTCGCTACATCTTCAGGGATAGCAAAAAAGCTAGTTGGCTTTCTCTTCAAAGCTCGTTTAACGGTTTTAGTACCTCTTCTGTTGTTTGGGGTAATTTTCCATCGGTTTCAAGAACCGCGGTTCACTCCTCATTTCCTGGTCTGACCTTAGCGCACAATGTCATTGTACACCCTTTCTGTATCTCCAATACCTTGCGCCGATATTTTGCAGACATCAGAGTTCCACGCACTACCTTCCTGCCTTCCTGGCTCTAAAACGTGCGGCAGAGGCATGGACGATATCCTTCTCCTCCCATAATTGTGAATCTTACAATACAGCTTCTACTATGAGGGAGCTTAAACATGCGCTCTCTTTGTCCCGGTCATCTCCCAAGGACCATTCGGCATTCACATTCTGATGTGGACCTATGCTTTCTCCTATATATATATAACCACATTTGGACAGATGACACATTTCCCAGTAACTGGCGTGAGGCCATTGTCATTCCCATACATACACCTTCTTCCACCTACCGCTCAATTTTCCTCACCGGTAGCATCTGCAAGGTGATGGGATGTATGATTCATGGTAAGCTGGAACCTTATTACTGACACCCACTGTGGATTCCGCAGGCACCGCTCCACAGTTGACCATCTCGTCACCTTGTCAACTCATACTATGAAAATTAATTTGCGGAAGTGCCAAACTGCGGCCGTGTTTTTCGATTTGGAGAAGGGGTATGACACCTACTGGAGGACGGATATCCCCCGTATTATGTACAAGTGGAGCTTCCGTGGTCGCCTTCCCCTTTTACCTGGAAATTCTTAAAACACTGTGTTTTTAAGGTATGTGTGGGGTCGTCTTTGTCCGACACATTTATTCAAGAGAACGGGGTGCCTCATTGTCTTGTGCTCAGCGTCGTCTTATTTGCATAGCCATTAAGTCTATCTAGGATTGTCTCTCGTCACGTATCTCAGGCTCTCTTTTCGGTGATGACTTTGTGATCTATTGCAGGTCTGAGCGAACCTGTCTACCTGAGCGGCGTCTTCAGGTATGTATTGATCATCTTTATTAGTGGAGCATCAACAGTGGCTTCCGCTTTTTGGCTGACACGACTGTCTGTATGAACATCTGGCGGCGCCGAGAGTTTCTTCCCCCATCCCCAAGTCTCGTCTCATTCCTTCTTCCGTTCGTCGACACACGAAATTCTTGGGACTTAATTTTGATAGGAAACTCTGTTGATCTTCCCACGCCTCTTACCTAGCAGCACGTTATACTCGCTCCCTTGATATCCTACATGTTTTAATGCGGTGCCTCGTAGGTAGAGGATTGGACTAACCTCCTCCATTTAAACCGGTCACTTTTCCTTTCGAGACTGAATTGTGGACACATCGTATATTCATCAACATGTTCGTGTGTCTTAAATTATCTCAACACCATCTACCATTGCGGAATACGTTTAGCCACTTGCGCGTTGTATTCTAGCCCTGTAGCGAGTCTTTATGCCGAGGCTGCTGGCTTACCATTGTCCTACCGGCGGGATGTTCTCCTCAGTCGTTATGCAAGCCGGTTGTCTTCTGTGGCTGGTCACCCATTATATGCTCCCTTGTTTGACGTTTCCCTTGACCGCCAGTATGGGCTGCGTCCATCGTCTCTGTTGCCTCCCGGAGTTTGCTTTCATTTGCTGATTCGACAGCTTTGCTCTAAGCGCCCTGCCACGTATTCCATGTGGGTGAGCTCTTAAACCCCTGACTTCGTGCCGAGGTACGTGCTCATTTCGGACTACATCCATTTCCTAAGGACCCCACTCCTGGCCTGGTGTATCGCAGCGAGTTTCTCGCACTTCGCACGCGCCTTGGGGACAGTGTTTTCGTCTGCACCGATGGTTCCAAATCTGACCATATTCTTGTACTTGGCCATGATCCTTTTTTACCGTGGAGCTCGATGCCCTTCATTAGGCCACCTAGCCAATACATCCTGGCGCCACGGGCTTCCAAATTGTGTCATCTGCTCAGATTCTCTCAGTGCTCTTCACAGACTTTGCGCACTGTATTCAGTCCACACTTTAGTACAACGGATGCAAGACTGCCTCCACCCGCTTACTGTAAGGGCAGCGAATGTGGTGTTTCTGTGGGTTCCCGGTCGCATCTGCTTGCCAGGGAACGAGGCTCCTGCTGCAGCTGCAAAGTCTGGAATTCTCCTCCCTTGGCCTGGTAGTCATTTTGTTCCCTTTTCATGTTGCTGTCTGTCGGCACGTACGAGGTGTGATTGGAAAGTTTCAAGAATGGGCTTGTAATTGCACAGTGGTAAGAACGTACTTGTAACTGTACTGTGGTGATTCTTACATGCTACTCTGATGCATCTCCTTCAATATAGTCCCCTTATGACTGAACACACCGACTCCAACGGTGTATCCACTTTTGGAAACATTTCTGGAAATTTTTTCCTGATGTGTGTTAAAGATGCTCTCCGTAATTGCCTGGATGTCTTCAATCGAGTCAAATCACTTCCCATTCAGTAAAAAATTCAGTTTAGGGAACAGCCAGAGGTTTTCAGGGGCCAAACCAGGTGAATATGGCGGTTGTGAAAGCACAGGAATGTTGAATTTGGTCAAAAATTCAACTATGGGCAAGGCACGATGAGCCGGAGCATTGTCATGGTGTAGCACCCAACTCCTGTCTTTCCACAATGCAGGCCTTTTCTTCTGCACCTTTTCGCGGAAACGCTCAATGACACATTTGTAGTATTCCGGGTTAATTGTCTGTCCTCCAAGGTAAATTCATGATGCACAATACTAGTAGAACCGAAAAAATTCACCAACATTGTCTTCACTTTCGACTGACTTTGGCGTGCTTTTTTCAGTTGTGGTGAACCTGGAGTCTTCCACTAAGAAGACTGCACTTTGGTTCCAGGATCATATCCGTATACCCACGATTCGTCATCTGTAATTACCCTACATAACGAACCTGGGTCATTTTTAGTCCCATAAATCAGTCCTTGGCACACTTCAGGTCGGTACTGTCGTCTCTGCTCACTTGACAACACTTGAAATGAATTTTGTGGACACTCGATGCATGTTCAGATCTTCAGTTAATATTGACTGAACTGCATAGAAACTTAAATTAGGTTCATCAGCTATCTCTCTAATTGTAAGTCTACCATCAGAGCACACTACGTCGCCAACATACACAACATTTTCAATCATTTTTGAGGTGGAATGATGGCTAAATCATGGTTCACCTTCAAATGATTCGTGGCCATTTTTAAATCTGTTGAACCAGACAAAAACATTTGACAGGCTCATAAAATTATCTCCAAAATCTGCTTTCAATAGTTGTTAAGTCTCAGAACCTGATTTCCCGGTTTTAAAACAAAATTCCACACAAACTCGTTGCTCCGTTTTTACGTCCATTTTTACGCATACAGAATCTGGAAACAAGCCCTAACAGACCCGCACTCAAACAGCTGTCACAATGAACTGAATGAAGGAAATGCAGTTTCCTGTCAGAGAGCGTTCAAGAACGAGGCAATGACTCAAACCTCACCCTCCGTGTACCTGGTTGCCAAACCTGTAAGCAGTAGCGGATCCATTCTTAAAACTTTCCAATCACACCTCATGGTTTCACTTTGGAGAGCACAAAGGTCTTCTCTCCAGGGGAACAAACTCCAGGACGTCAAACCTCTCTCAACAGCATGGTGAACTTACTCTTGGCCCCCATGTTGCGACGGGGTCATTCTAGCCCAGCTGCATATAGGACACTGTCGTTTTTGTCACTACTATTTATTAGATGGCGACTCTGTCTCACTCTGTTAATACTGCTCTCAACCCTTAGTCGGTGCGCCTCTTACTGATCCGGTGCCCATTTTTTAACTGTTTACATTTTCGTCTGTTTGCTGTCTACTTTACCAGAAGTTTTAGCAAATGACACGCTCTCTGTCGTTTGCGTCTTGCATTTTATTTGCCCCAGCGGGATGGCGAAGCAAATTTGATTCCTCCCCCCACCCTCCCCGATGGGGACCTCCGCGATCTCCATGATGTTCCGAAAATTTTTTCCTAGGGACTTCCTTGTCCTCAGCTGCTCCTCCTTTTTTAAAGTTTCTTGATTGGATTTTTTGTTCTTTTCTTACATTATGATATGGTCGCTCATGACCTTAGCACTTTTGCACACTACAGCACCAACCAACCAACACTTATCCGCTCTCTCATCTGCATTTAACAGTGGAATTCCTGTTGCACTCTCAATGTTCCAACCTACACTTATCTGCTCTCCCATCTGCATTTAACAGTGGCATTCCTGTAGCACTCTCAATGTTCCCGCCTTTGCTTTAATTTCGCAGTAGGTTGTTTTGACTGTTCTGTGTGCTACTCCTTCTGACAGTCATTTCTGTTTCGATTTCTTCACATTTTTCCTGCAGGCAGCTCGCCTTAGCTTCTCTGGATTTCCTGTTTGTTTCATTCCTAAATGATTTTTATTTCTGTATTCCTCTATATTTCTGAATGTCTTTCTATTTATTTCTTTCATTGGTTAGCTGAACTATTTCTTCTGTTACCTACTGCTTCTTCTCAGTTACCTTTGTTATACATACGTTTGCACAGCCAATATATGTGATTGCCCATGTTAGTGATGTCCACCCCTCTTCAGCTAAACTGCTTTACCTGGTATTCCTTATCGCAATATCCACATCCTTAGAGATTTTCCAACAATCTCATCATTCCTCAGTACTTCAGAATCCCAATTCTTTGTACAATAAACTTCAGTCTTCTCTTCTGAGTATATATCTGCTCCTATGTACACCTTACAATCGAATATCTAATCTCGGAATCTCTACTAGACCATGATGTCATCTAACTGAAATCTTCCAGTATCTCCTGGGCTTTACCACGTTTACCTCCTCCTCTTGAGATTCACAGAAAGATTATTAGCTTTTACTATGTTAAATTTATTAGAGAACCCAATTTGTCTTTCTCTTGCTTCTTTCCTTCTACCAAACCCATATTCTCCCATAATCCTTTGTTCTACTCCTTTTCCTACAGCTACATTTCAGTCCCCCATAACCGCGTGGGATTAGCCGAGCGGTCTAGGGCGCTGCAGTAATGGACTGTGCGGCTGGTCCCGGCGGTGGTTCGAGTCCTCCCTCGGGCATGGGTGTGTGTGTTTGTCCGTAGTACAATTTAGGTTAAGTAGTGTGTAAACTTAGGGACTGATGACCTTAGCAGTTAAGTCCCATAAGATTTCACACACATTTGAACATTTTTTTTTCTGCCCCCATGACTATTCGTTCAACATGTCCCTTTACATATTGAATAACCTCTTCAATATCTGCATACACTTTCTCTATCTCATCTTCTGCTTGCAACGTTGGCGTGTATATCTGAACTATTGTCGCCCCTGCCGATGTTGATCAGAACAACCCTATCACTAAACTGATCACAGTCACTCACTCTCTGGCCTTCTTTCCTATCCATAACTAATCCTACCACCTTTTACCATTATCTGCTTTTCTTGATATTCCACTAACTCGTCTGACCAGAAGTCCATGTCTTATTTTTGTTTAAGTTCACTGTCCCCCACTATATCTAGATTGAGGGTTAGAAGGAGAGGTATCATGCATTAGGACTGGATTTATAAAACCATCGGTATGGTGACATAGGTTAGAGTCCCAGATATCCCATTCTGGTCAATAGTCCTAGCGGGTCCTTGTTTGCTTGTAATTGATGAAAAAAAAAAATTCATAGATTTTCGTGATGTTCTAGAGACATAAAGTTGAAGTTAGGGCATACAGTTCCATTCTAGCATAATGGTTAGCATGCGACCATATGGGTTCGAATCTCATTTTATTCTTAAATAGTAATCGACGTCAGTTTGACAGTTAATTTTATTCAATTACTTGGTTTACATGTAACTTTAAAAAATTCTAATCATATTCTATATAAGTTTAACTTCTGCCCGTCTTCCTATTTTGATTCGGAATCATTGTGCATGTGGTTTTATTACCTGTATTTATCTGTCGCTACATATAAATAATCGAATAGCCAAACTATCGGTTAAAAGACGAAATGTGAAATAGTCTATTTATATTGAGGGTGTAATAGTGTCATTAATGTATTTTTCGTTACATACAAGGTGCACATTTTTTTGGATAGTAATCGTCATACAAACATTTAAAACACAAATTGCTGTTGCATCATGGACAAACTAACACAGATTAAGATTTAAACAACAGATGGGATTATAAATAAATGTGGAAAATGAGGGATAGAAATAATGAATGCAGTAACATGGCCGAAAATATATGATGATCAAATGGATAAAGTTAGATGGAAATTAATACGAAAAAGTCATTGAAATCATGTGCACAAAGATAGCAAATAAAGTATAGGAAGAAAATAAAAGAGAAAATATAAAATTTAATTCAATGATTTAAACAATGTGTGAAAAGATTAAAAAAATTATAGAAAATACATTTAAATCAATTAAATAAATTAAAGTAGTGATCAAAGTTATTTCTATACTTATTTAAAAATAAAAAAGGATTTCATTCCTTACGTCGCTAAATGGAATCAAATGACTTTCATCATTATTTTCATTCACTTACTTGATTTAAATGCGTTTTTTTTTAAATTTCCTATCACTTTCAAAATTCTGATGTTCCATGCCCTAATTTTTAGAACGTCACCCTTTCGTTGGTTATTCAGCCTTTTTCTCATGGCCACCTCCATTTTGGCAAACCCCTTCTGAAGATTTGGATGGGGGACTAGTTCAGAACCTTTTACCAGTGGAGTGATCATGATGATACTTTTTCCATTACAGGCCATATGTCCTGAGGCTGCACATTACCTATCTTTAATGCAGTGGCTTCCCTCGTCTTCTGCTGATAATTGCCGATTATTCCGCCTTGTAGGAGCAGTTTCCCACCCCAAGGCAAGAGAGTGCCCTGAACCACTCTGCGCTTCTCTGCCTCTTTGACAACCCCATTGGCAGATAAGGGTGATTTCTTATGCTGGAAGACTTCAGCTGCCATTGCTGATGATTTTTACTCAAAATTTATGCAGTGTAGCATTAGAAGCTAGCATGCAGGAGTTTTGATTATTAGTCAAAAACACTATCCACACCCCATGGGTATGTTTCATTACAAAGACAATATGGCCATTGGAGTGGAATATTCATTCACAAAGCCAAATCTCAAGTAAACTTACTAGAGGGAAATTTTCTAAAGGCAGGAGTATTTACAAAACACAATCAACAATGTAAATAAACAGGCTACAATGAAGCCAGAGAACGTATTAAATAAATTGAACAACTGTAATTGGATCCACAACAAAAATATGAAAAACAAACTGATAGCTCTACACGAAAACAAATAGTCTACATATGCCAGACAATGCCTGGTAGTCATATGAAAACCATCAAACGGCGGAAACGTTATACCTGTCACTAAATGACGATAGAAATTTTGAAATACATTGTGCACTAAGAATGTAATAAAAGCATGGATATTGCGCAATTGAAATATTGCGAATAACTTTCGGTAAAGGTGTGGAATACAGAAGGCGTTTAACTATATGATTCAGCCTGTCATGCACAGTCTTCGACATAAATCCGACCGCCAGCTGGCCGCAGCAGAGACCAGGTCGGTGTCATTCTCTTAAGGTGGCCAACATAACCGGCAGCCCTTCAGAATTCTAACTCGGGCCACATGCACCATCTTGCAACACTGTAGGATGCTGAAGTGTATGGAGGATATACTGTAACTCTTCATGAGCTGTTACAGTGCAGTACCTGCTCACGGTCCAGTGGCAGTCCAACTTTGGCAGCAGACTTGTGCGGACCACTGCTGCAAGCTGCAGCGGTCTCACTCGCTTGCGGTGAGGCTGAGCGCTTGCTGCAGCTTTATACTGTGGTGTTTGTTTTTGTACGATTCTCAGAATATGGAGGTGTAAGTCAGCTAAACAGAGCAGACACCTTCGCCTGGCAGTCTTTTAAACCGAACTCTTACGTATTTGAATATTTTCTTGAACAAGCTATGAAGATAAGTTCTGATAGTTTAGTTAGTGGCCAGGATGAGATTTTCACTCTGCAGCGGAGTGTGCGCTGATATGAAACTTTCTGGCAGACTAAAACTGTGTGCCGGACCGAGACTCGAACTCGGGACCTTTGCCTTTCGCGGCCAAGTGCTTTACCAACTGAGCTACCCAAGCACGACTCACGCCCCGTCCTCACAACTTTACTTCTGCCGGTATTTCGTCTCCTATGTTCCAAGCTTTACAGAAGCTCTCCTCCGAAAGGTCCCGAGTTCGAGTCTCGGTCCGGCACACAGTTTTAATCTGCCAGAAAGTTTCATATCAGCGCACACTCCGCTGCAGAGTGAAAATCTCATTCTGGAAACTTCCCCCACGCTGTGGCTAAGCCATTTCTCCGCAATATCCTTTCTTTCAGGAGTGCTAGTTCTGCAAGGTTCGCAGGTGAGCTTCTGTAAAGTTTGGAAGGTAGGAGACGAGGTACTGCAAGAAGTAAAGCTGTGAGGACGGGACGTGATTCGTGCTTGGGTAGCTTAGTTGGTAGAGCACTTGCTCGCGAAAGGCAAAGGTCCCGAGTTCGAGTCTCGGTCCGGCACACAGTTTTAATCTGCCAGAAAGTTTCATATCAGCGCACACTCCGCTGCAGAGTGAAAATCTCACTCTGGAAACATCCCCCAGGCTGTGGCTAAGCCATTTCTCCGCAATGTCCTTTCTTTCAGGAGTGCTAGTTCTGCAAGGTTCGCAGGAGGGCTTCTGTAAAGTTTGGAAGGTAGGAGACGAGGTACTGGCAGAAGTACAGCTGTGAGGACGGGGCATGAATCGTGCTTGGGTAGTTCAGTTGGTAGAGCACTTGCCCGCGAAAGGCAAAGGTCCCGAGTTCGAGTCTCGGTCCGGCACACAGTTTTAATCTGCCAGAAAATTTCAGTTTAGTTAGTATTTATTTCTCGATCGTGAATGCTGTTGTGTATGTCAAATTGACGAATGCTGATCTTTGTGGTAAAAAGGTCGAATCTAGTGGAAAAACTTTCAGATTTAAGCACTCTGACTGAAACTTTTGCCGGTTTTGGGTATAAGAAAGTAATGGTTTTTGAATGGCCATTGAAAGCTACAGAGCCAAGCAAATAAATACAGTAGAATTGTCTTATGAGATATGGCTCTGTAATGTTCGAACTCACATAACTTTCCAGAGTTTAATGATATCAGACATCTTAAAGTCCAACTATTGAAACACAACCTGCCCTGCAATAACGTTTGTGCCTATCGAGCCATCGTCATGGATGAAGGACAGCATAGAATGTGTGCATGGCGTGGTTCAATGGGTCACGTGAGTGCAAATGTATACAATGGCGTCCAGCCCAGATGTCGGCCGACGAAGCTGTTAGACCTCCAGCTACACCCTGCATGCCGATAAAGTATGTGGCGGCACTCACTGGACTCCCACACACCGCCCCCTTTATGACCACTCCTCAGATTGATAATGTTAATGATAATGGTATTCCAGTGGAAGTCAATGAAGTAGAGGAGGTAATTCCAACCACACTGCAACCAACCGTACACTCCAAGGAAGCCCTACACCAGCCAGTTCCGAAAAGTAATCCAAAATTCGACGCACCACCTACTGACGGGAACATCAGTGAACCTGAACAGGATATTGCAACAGAAAAATCTCCAAGCTCACCGAAAAGCTGCTCGCCTAGAAAAAAATAAGAAACGAAACACATGAACTGCTGAGCAAATTGTTCCACTGATGGATGGAAAGATCAAAAAGGTAGCCCACAAAGTAAATGGAAGTTGACAGGAATCTTCCAGTCGTACTCAGTCCGCAACTGTTCACACACCAGCCGGCGGTAGAGCACCCATTCCTAACGAAGGAAGAAGAACAAAACACAAGTGCAGCTCCCGACAAATGTGTTGCAGAAATCCTCCATACAGTCGTGGAAGAAAACTTCAGATCTTTTTAAAGGAACTGGGGAGACGAGACTGGGAGATGTGGAAATGAGAGAAACTCCTTTAACTTCCACAGGGGCACTGCCAGTCTTCTTTCAAGAACAGATACCTCTCCGAGACTTAGTAACAGTAAGCGATTGTGTATCTGATATTTACTGACAGCTTTGATACAGATTGTGAGTGATGAAAAAGTTGAATGTGTAAAAACATAGTAAATTGTGAGCTCATCTCAAGCCTACAGAATTGCAATACTGAACATCAGCAGCATACACAGTTCACTGAAATTGAATAGCCCCAAAGACTTTCTGCATGCGGCAAAAATTAATATTATTGTACTTCAAGAAGTGACAGACATCGCACTACACGATATCTTTGACTTATAGCACTGTAATTAATGCTGGAAGTTAAGGTGAATCTGAGACAGTGGTACTTTCGAAGGAGGAGCCTATAATATTCAATCACGTTGAAAAACCCAAAAATAATAGAAGGATCGCTCGTACTATCTACGACACATGGATTGCTAACACACATCAAAAAAAGTTTTGCATCACCTCGGTTCCGAGATCTCAGGAACATCTACAGAGAATTTGAATAGAGATCAACATAAACATCATTTCCGCCCTTTTTATTGCTCATGAAAACCACACATTGCATCTTGTACAACCATACAGCGTGACCTTCAGAGGTGGTGGTCCAGATTGCTCAACACACCGGTCGGTACCTTTAATACCCAGTAGCATGTCCTCTAGCATTGATGCACACCTGTATTCGTCGTGGGATACTGTCCACAAGTTCATCAAGGCACTATTGGTCCAGATTGTCCCACTTCCAAATGGCGATTCGCCGTCGATCCCTCAGAGTGGGTGGTGGGTCACGTCGTCTACAAACAGCTCTTCTCAATCTATCCCAGGCATGTTCGATAGGATTCATGTCTGGAGAACATACTGGCCACTCTTGTCGAGCGATGTCGTTTACCTGAAGGAAGTCATTCACCAGATGCGCACGATGGGGAGCAAACTGTCATCCATGAAGATGAATGCCTCGCCAATATACTACCGATCGGTCGGAGTATGGCATTCACGTATCGTACAGCCGGTACGGCGCCTTCTATGACAACCAGCGGCGTACGTCGGCCCCACATAATGCCACCTCAAAACAGCAGGGAACCTCTACCTTGCTGCAGTCGCTGCACAGTGTGTTTAATGCGTTCAGCCTGACCGGGTTGCCTCAAATCACGTATCCATCGATTGTCTGGTTGAAGGCATATGAGACACTCACCGGTGAAGAGAACGTGATGCCAATCCTGAGCGGTCATTCCACCATGTTGTTGGGCCTATCTGAACCGCGCTGCGGTGTTTTGGTTGCAAAAATGGACCTCGCCATAGACGTCGAGAGTGGAGTTGTGCGTCATGCAGCCTATTGCGCACAGTTTGTGTCGTAACAAGACGTCCTGTGGCTGTACAAAAAGTACTATTTAACATGGTGTATTTGCTGTCACTGCAGTAGTAGCCCTAGGGTGGCCTGAGCGAGGCATCTCATAGATAGTTTTGATTCAGTCTGAGACGCCTGGACACTTCCCTTGTTGAGAGCCCTTACTGACACAAACTAACAATGAGGACGGATTCGAACCGCGGTATTGACCGCCTAGGCATGGTTGAACTACAGACAACAAGAGCCGTGTATCTCCTTCCTGGTGGAATGACAGAAACTGATCGGCTGTTGGACCCCCTCCGTGTAAAAGGCGCTGCTCATGTACGGTTGTTTACATCTTTGGGCGGGTTTAGTGACATCTCTGAACAGTCAGAGGGACTGTGTCTGTAATACAATATCCAAAGTCATCGTCTTTCCGCAGGAGTTCTCGGAACCGGGGTGATGCAAAACTTTTTTTGATGTGTTTATATGTTCCATCTGGTAGCAGCAAACGACGCAATCGAACAAAGTTTTTTTAAATACGAAATTGTTCCCCTCTTCGGAGTCCGTTATGATACTATTGTTTTAGCGGGAGATTTATAACTGTATCCTACCTCCTAAAGATAAGCTCATTAATTTTAACTCGTCTGCTGAATTATAATACATAATCGAAGAGTTCAATTTAACTGACACGTGAGAGCACAGAAACGGTGACGTGCTTGGTTTTACGTTCATCACCAACTGCTCGACAAGTCGCTTGGATGGAATATACCTATCTAACAATTTGAAGACTAATACTCTGCACATAGTAGTGTGGCCCATGAGCCACTAACCCGGAGAAACAGGGGCCTACAGAGCTAGAAGTTATTGGAGGCTATACGTTGCACACTTGCAAGATGCCGAATGATGCCGCGAGAGTTTTCACAAACTTTGGCAGGAATGCAAAAGTAAGTTCACTTCCTACGTTAATGGAAATCAGCATAAAGGCATAGATATTTGTAGGGGAATTAACATTGTTGTGCACTGTGTATGCAGTAGTATGAGATCTAGTATACCGACACTTACAATCGAGTAGTAGTGCATTTGAAGTTAGTAGTATAGTATATAACAAGACATCAGTGCTTCTGGCGGTTGAGTGTGGAATTCGGTACACGCAATGGGAAACACACCTTTAATGAAGTGCGCGATGTGTATATGAACCACTAGAATGGCAATGCCACTCTGAAAATTGTTACCATATGACGAAAAACCAAAAATCAGTGTGTACAAGGAAATCGGACTCTAAACTTAAAGTAGAAAGCAAGTTGAACCGTTGAAGTATAGTGACTGATAATCTCGATAGACTGGGCGCACGACATGAACAGAACGGAAAATATGGCCGGAGTAGAAAATTATGAGGCAAAACGGTTACTTTTTCGAAAATCAATGGCCACAAATCGTTATTCGTCTCAGCTTGCTGTTGATTTACAGTTGTCAGTAGCTGCCAGACGTGTACGACAAATTTTGTCAAATGACAGACATCTTGCATTCAAGAAATGACTGCAGAAACCTGTTCTATCACCCAAACGTAATGAAGCTAGTTAATGAGTTTGCTAAAAACGTTAGTCATGGAATTTACACTGGGACAAAGAGGCCTTCAATGAAGCGGAGAAATTTAATTTAGGTGGACAGGATGTTTTTAATATTATTTGCATGACGTGAGAGCAGAGCAGCAAGTAAGAATGAGCAGAAATTTTGGTGATGTAAGTGTTATGATTTGGGCAGCCTTCTACGCTAAAGATAAATCACGCTTTGCCTGGCTGATCACTAGAATGAAATCTGACATGTACACTGAAATTCTGTAGACAGAACTGATTAGAATGTATGATGATCTAGGTGAATAAAGTCTAAAGTTTCAACAAGGTAATGCATGTGTAATTGCTTCTGCTACAGTCAAAAAACGGTTTGAAGGTAAAGATATCAATGTCTTGCGCAGGGTTGTACGTAGCATTTGAACAACGTGGAAAACCTTTGGGGAATACTTGCAAGGCATGTTTATCGCAATGTAAGGCAGTTTAAGGCTGCATGTGAACTCAAAAGAACGATACGAGAAGAGTGCATGACAATTTCACTGCAAGAACAACGAATCTTAACACAATCAACGCCGTAGGTCACTATGAGATAATCAGGAAGAACGGATGTTGGGCAAAGTACTAACACTGCAGTAACACAACTGGATAGTGAGTGCCCTCTTATCAGTTTCCATCCAGGCAATAACTCGTGTTATGAAGGAATTATGCAATTCCGTCATGATTATTTATATCTTATGTGTATCTACTACTTTCATGATAAATTCGATACTTGCATGCTTGAGATATTACTTTCGTAGGAACACAGCTTCTACACTGATTTCCAGTACTGTACAATTCTTCTCTGTTGCGGTGGCTAAAATGCGCGAAACAGTGATTAAGGAAAATGTTAATCGACTATTCGCGAAAAAAAAAAAGTTTTGCTAAAGAAAAGTAGCAGAGGTTTAATTTCAATGACTGTGGGACCTATTCAAACTCGACGCATCTGTCACTGAAAATTATGTCTCGATCAAGAAAATGAAAGCCACAATTTTGGCACGGAGGCGGAAACAGACAGGTTTCGTACGCGTGTGAGGACGCAGGGCGCTGTTTGTCGTGAAGGATCTTCAATGGTTCATGTAATAGATGAAAAGCATAGAGGAAAAAGAATAATGGAAAAAAATAAAAGAAATAATAAAATATAAAAGAATAATTCTCACAACACAGAACGACTTTAAAAATGAAATGTACGACCATCGTGCTAACGTCATGTGCGGCAGTGGTGTTAATTGTGAAGCACAAGAGGCCCTGAAACAAAATATTTATGGCACACATTGCACTGTGGCTTCTCAGACTCTTGTAGTAGAGATTCACGATGATGACCTGGTAACCGTAATTGCGCAGAGTCCCAAAAACAAAGCGCTGTGGCCTGACGGTCTTCCAGAAGAGTTTTACCATCTTTTCCAGGTGCAAATTAAATATAAATTGTTACTCGAGTTTAATGAATTAATGAATTCTGACAGGAAGATCTCAAAGGAATTTCTAGAAGGAACTGGCCTCCTCAGGAGGCACCGCCTTAACGAAGCACTGTCTGTGCGGGCGAGGAGGTTTACATGGTCTTTATCCGTAGGGCTGTGCCGGCGGCAGTTTACCTACCAGAAGCGTCACCCAAGCTGGACAGGCTGCAAGGAAGGAGCCAGACAGAATTTGTTCCACAATGGGCTATCTGTCTCCAATTTCCTGTCCTCATTCTGTCCTTCCTTGGCCTCTTTCCTACCATCCCTTGTTATAAGCAAAGAGTGGGGTGGACAGGGCTCCTTAGCCATAGTGAAGGCAACCTGTCTAGGGGTGAAAAACTCCAATAATAAGCCTCTCAAGCTAACAACTTGGGTACTATCTAGGACAGTGACTCGCCACTGATGCCACGAAGAATAATCTTCATCTGAGCATGGAGAGAAATTTCGCTGAATACACTAGCCCAGGTGGTAACCAATCCACCATCACCCGAGGTAACATTAGCGGACCTTCGAATTCTGCGGAGTCCACATCAGCATGCTTTGAGGATGAGTCGGAGCATCCTGAAATCACCGCAAGTAAACTCATACCAAGACGGCAAAGCTTCTTCGCAACATTTAATGCTAATTCACTGGTCAAAGTGGGTAAATTGACAAATCTGACTAATTCACTAACACAACACATCATAGTACTGACAAAAGTATAGGAAACTAGATTCACGGATGATCGTGCCTTCAAGTCCCAAGGATACAGAATCTCAAAGGAAAGTGGGTCAGCAGGTAATGAATAATGTACACCGCTTAGGTACAGGACTTATAATCAGTCACAAGATACTAAATTCAGTGACTGACTTCACCTCCCCAAGGAACAGTGTATCCATACTCTCGTTCAAATGTGCTATCAAGGACTACAATGTAGTCAACGTACATGCCTCAACCAACCAAGACCATAGACGCAATCCAGACAGAACTTATAAATTCTGGGAAGACTTACAAGGTATACTATATAAAGTTCCAGAGACACACACCATCATACAGCTTGGTGACCTCAATGCCCAACTGGGAAGAAAGAAAAAGGATAGGAACACAGTGGGCAACTATCCGGTGCATACGACAACCAATCGCATTGGGGAACGATTGGTGTATCTGTGTAGGACTTTTGGGTTGGTCATGAAGTCTACAGCCTTCAAACACCTGCTAAGGAAGCAGAAGACTTGAATTTCACCTAACACCAACATGGGTGAATTCCAGATAGATCATGTGGCCGTTTCAAGAATATCTCAAAAGGAAATACAAAACGCAAAGGTATTAAGAAGTGCTAATCTGGACTCAGTCCACTACCTCTCAAAGATCAACCAGAGACTCCAGCCTAGAAACACTAGAGTACACAGAACTTCCAAGATGGTAAGATCTGACGTAGAGCAACTTAAGAACTGGCAAGAAGTAAAGCAGAGATTTAACAGTAGAGATTTAAACATCTGGGAGCAACTGAAGGAGAGTCTTGTGAAGACAGCCGATGAACTCGCCCCCCTCACGAGAAGAAGGAAGCTTCAGTGGTGGAATGAAGGCGGTGACAACGATACAGCCCAAAGACAGAAACTCTGGGGGAAATGGAATTGTAAGAAATCCAAGAAAAATTAGAACTTTTTGGGACAAAGAAGGCTTGCAGATAAGGTAATTCGAGGAACCAAATGGACCTTCATGCAAAACCATCTAACTTAAATCGAAGAGAGCTTTGCTAAGAACAGAGATTTCTACAGGACCTTCAACTAGATACTCAGAAAATATAATCCGCCAAAACTCCAGAGACTCGCAGGGCAAACTGATTTTTAACGACAAGGACAACTGCTACCAGTTAGCTTGACCTTTAAAAACCTACTCATCTGTGATCCACAAAGCGAAGACTTCGACTGCGAATGAACCACACCAAACCTGGACTCACTGCTTCCTTCACTGGAAGAAGTTGGACAAATCATATAACTTCTAAAGAAAAATAATGCAGCTGGAGAGGACTGTATCGTTGCTGAACTCTGGAAATGTGTTGGGAGCAATGTCGTGGGCAAGCTCACGGAGATCATCCAGGATATCTGGGAAACAGAGAAATTTCCACCTGATTGGAACACGGCTCTGACCATCCGCTTCACAAAAAGGGAGATTTTACTGATCTGAACAACAACCATGGAATTTCTCTTTTCCTGGTAACATATAAGATTCTCTCCTAGGCGTTACTAACAAGGGCAGAAGATCAACCAGGTAATCACCTGGGAGAATCAGGGAGGCTTCAGGAAGACCTGATCCTATGCTGAACAGATCCTCAACCTTAAAACTGTACTGGGATACTCCAAGGTGACGAACCACATGGTGGTCATCACCTTTGTTGATTTTAGGAAGGCCTACGACTCCGTTGATAGAGAAACACTTAAGAAAATACTCCATGGACTAGAACTAGACAACAAAATCCGCAGATTCATTCTAGAAATCTTGACAAACACCTATTTAGAGGTCAAATTTAGAGGTGACATCTCAGAAAGCTTCGAGATAAAAACTGGAGTGAGACAAGGGGATGTACTCTCCCCACCTCTCTTCCCTGTGTCCTTGAAAAGGTTGTGAGAGAATGGGGCAAGGAACCGATCAATTTGGGTGGTCAGAGTGACTTCTACCTGGGCTGTAAGAACGAAGGACTGATTGTAGATTGCCTAGCTTTAGCAAATGAAATGGCGCTCATTACTAATTCTCTTGAAATGCCAACAATGCATGTAAACTGCCTCAGAAAATAGGCAGCGAAAGTGGGTCTTCAAGTGTCGCTGGAGCAAACAGTTCTTCGCCAACATCAAAGAAGCAAATTGAGAGATGTTACTAGATCAGGGAAAAATCAAAAGGACTGAGATGTTTAAGTATCTCGGTGAATGGATTGAACCCAACTTATCGGAAGAAAACGTCATTATCCATGAGAGTCAACAAGTTGGATCTAGCCTATCGATTGATTATGAACACCTACAAAAAAAAATGTCTGCCACGCAACCTGAAAGTTAAGCACTACACATCAGTCATACGACCAGAAGCCCTGTATGCCATGGAATGTCTTTCTATGAACTGGAGGGGTCTGATGGACAAATTGGAAGACAGAGAGAGAGGAGAATCCTCAGGAAGATCCCAGGCCCGGTAGAAGAAGGTCGGAAATTCAAAAGACGACATAACTCAGAGCTGTACGAACATGTCGAGAGGCTCTCTGACAGTGCAAGAAAAAGAAGGGTAGCTTTCTATAGCCATGTTACAAGATTGCCTCCAAACAGGTTGACCAACCGTCTGTTCACCTTCTGCCAAAACAAGAAGGTTCGCACCGCTTGGGTCACATAAGCTGAAAAGGACATTAAAGAACTAGGAATAACTGATCTCCAGAACAGAGAGTGCTTGAGACATACCCTGAAGGAAGTCCGAGGATTTCAGGAAAAGCCCTGATTTGAAGGTAATCCGACGATTTCAGGAAAAGCTCCCTTGACAGATGAAAGGAAGGAGTTACATCGGCAGAGGATGCGACAGTACTGAGCAAAGATCAAAGCCCAACATTTGAACAATCGAGGTCCAAAGTACGCCCATTCGAAACAAGAAGAAGGAAATGTAGTGCTAATTTTGAACCATCCCTGCAGCGTGCCAATAAAATTCCTAATGCAAATTACTCTCCTAAACAGCGATTACAGAATTATAGCACGCATTCTTGCCCGAAGACTAAAAATAATAATGCTTGAAGTAACCGGACTGTATAGTGTGGTTAACGACAGATCAATTATCCAAACAGTTTGCGAATATAGGCACATCATAGCGACGACAGATATTCTCAGACTTCAGTCTGCTATAATGACGCTTGATTTTGAGAATGGTCTTAATAGGGTCAGCCACCAATACCTTCTCAAAGCAATGACCGCACTGAATTTTCTCCAACGTTTTGAAAAATTATTGGTATATTTTGAAGAAAATCGTGAACAATGGTCAGCTTAAAAGGTAACTTGCGATCATGTGTTCGGTGAGACAAAGTTGTTCCATGTTTGCTATTGTCATTGAGACTCTGCTAGCCACTCTGTAGAAATAACTCACGAAACATCATGTGCATGACATACGCAGATGATGTGGGTCTCGTGGTCACCTCTGAAAGTGACGTCGAGAAGGCATTGCAGGCCACCAGCAAGTACGAACTTCCAACAGGTGCGAAGCTAAGCAAGACTAAATCACGCACCATGAATGTAACGTTTGAAATATCTTTGCAAAACACGAAAGAACTAAATCTGGTCACCCACGTGCAAATTCTAGGTAAGGGCCACAGCTCTAATACAAACCTATAAGCTGCAAACTCTAGGGAAATCCTCGCAAGAGTGTCAGCCAGCGTCAAAGAACATAGCTTGCAAAGACTTGACGATATCCAAATGTCCATCCTTTGCAAAAATGCACAGTCTCGAAAGTAAACTATGAGGCACAGGATTTACACATATCACGTGAAACAGCAGCAAGCATTCTCTGAGCTTTGGGTCATTTTGCAGCTCATGCTAACATTTTCAGGGTCATGTTTGACACGTTGACTATCCCATCCGAAGAAGGGGGTCTAAATCTCACAGTCGATGGAAGGAAGCCACAAGTTACAACCATCAGCTTCACATCCCACTTCGTACGCGAAATTCCTCCCACCCTCTTGTATCCACCCATAGATATGCGGCACATCCCCAACGGCATTTTCAGGAATTTTCCTCGAACTCAGTTGTATCAAAACCAGTACACCCGTCGAATATCGTAAAAGTTATGTTCATACACATGAAATTAACGGAAGATAAAAGCTGGAATGTGATGGAACAAACGTACCTGTACTCCAACTGGGAAGTCATTTCGAAAAGCCGGTCGGTGTGGCCGAGCGGTTCTAGCAGCTTCAATCTGTAATCATCCGACTGCTACGGTCGCATGTTCAAATCCTGCCTCGGGCATGGATGTGTGTGGTACCCCTAGGTTAGTTAGGTTTAAGTAGTTCTAAGCGCTAGGGGCCTGATGACCTCAGATGTTATGTCCCATAGTGCTCAGAGCCATTTGAATTTGAAAAAAAATATTAGCACTAATCACCCGCCAACAAATGTGAAAACTACTACGTACAATGCAGTGAACAGAAATGTAGCAACCAAAGCGTAACATCATGCCATCCACCTGGGTGATTCAAATACATGTGACAATAGCGACCTAATAGACATAGAATGACATAGGTTTGTGTGCACTGAAGTGAAGGACATCTGGTAAATTATCATAAAAGCCACGAAAAAGCGAACAGTACCGCCCCCCCCCCCCCCACCCTTCTCAGTACCTTGACTGTCGACATTTTGAATCCTAGTGATGTGCCGTACCCACTCACAGAAATAAATGCCCTAAACTGGCCAAAAGACCAAACAATACATTACCTTCTGACCGAATAAAAGAGAACTAAAGATGATTTCCAAATGTGTCTTATCCTTCCGCATCGTAACCTAATGAAGACAAAAGACCATACAAAATTGCAATTTTTTAAGTAAATATAATTACGTCGGACTTAGTCTACAACATCAACAGAGAAAGACACTCACACAAAACTCAAGAACAAAATAAAAAATTCTTGTTTCCCTCTTTTTTTGTTGTACGATGAATTTGTTTTGAAAGGAAACAGAAATTTAATCTGAAATTCACAGCTCAGAAACACCTTATATTACGTTGAATCCCAGAGAAAAACTTTATCCTCACGACAGTAGATGTCGAACTTTTTATGTTATTTTATTTTATTCCGTGTGTAAAAACATCTTTTAATCAGAAGCAGTGGCTGCTTTAATTTCTTCTATCCTGAGATACAATCATCTTCATCTGAAGCATTCAGAATGGCAGTACGGAGATTCCGACGAGCGGTGTGCTCGGAGTTGAGAGAAGACCACTCAGCAAACACACATCGGGGAACGGTTGCATTGGATGGCTCATGAAGCTATTGCGGAATGAACTGGAAAACACACGTTCGTGAAGACAACGTTGAAGCTGTCGCTCAGCTCAGATAGTTACAGTACAGACGTTCTCTTCTGAGGTAGACAGAACAAAGAGGAGAGACAGTTATTATCTTAATACCAAAGTATCAGTTTCTCACAACGTAAGAAGAATGCATGGAAGACTGGGAGCGAAAGTAAGCATCGCGAGCGGAAGCACGGGCTGAAAGGGTGGATCAAGGTCACTCAACGGGCAAAAAAGAAAAAAAAGAGAAAAGAAAGTTGGGGCGAGGGGTTAAACGTCACGCATTGTAGACGCTGAGTCTGTGGTTCAAGTTGATTCAATCTGGAACCTCAAAGATAATTCGCTTCACTTTCAAACCCACCTATAACAGCACAAATTCCTGGCCAAACAGCTTGGGGCTGCGCCATGATCGCCACCCACCGCATTACGCCAGGCGCCCTCCGCCAGGTTAACGCGGCGCGGGGCTGTGGGTGTATTTATCAATTGTTTTCTTATGTGCAGATCTAGTACTTACCTTGCAGTTACGTATTGGATTCTGCATGCTTGAAATCTATGACCGTTGTTCAAGAGTTGTAAAATACACTCGCAAGTGGAAAAAAGTCTAGCATCAGCGACATCTTAATATCTTTGAATTGAATAGAGGGGAGTTGGCAGCAGAGGCAGCGCGAAACCTTTGTATTGTGTGTGGGGCGAGTGCCTTTGGGCAAAACACGTCAAAAAAGGATTACCTTCTTTCGAGAAAGACCGTTGTGAATCAATGATTTTCCTCATTTATGAAGTCTCGATAGCTGACACACGTGATGAACTGGATGTGATAAACTGAGACCGTTCAAGCATCGTGCAACATTTGCATCAATAGGCAAAATTCAGAGACTGAGTGTAGGAATTTTCCACGCTGTAATTCAATCCCACAAAAATCAAAACAGTGGTTATTAATGTATTTTTGCTTGAACGCCGTCAGTTCATACATTAGGCTTCCTGTGCAATACTGTTTCTGGTGACAAGTTATGATGCCTTTATATTAACTTCATAAGAAGAAATTAAAGGCAGAGCCGTAACAAGCGACATATACTCGAGCAAAGATCAGTCTGAACATACTCTGCTTCTGCCGGCTGAAAAAGGGTGTTGTGCTCTAGAGACTCCTTCCCAGACATGTGTCCATCGCAGCTGATATTTGTTTCGAACACCTGAGACACCTTTCGGTCGCCGTTTAAGAAATACGACAGACAAAACTGAATCGCGTGTTGCTACTACCCAATATTGCACTCTACTGATTATGAAAACAAAACTATTCAGGAGGCTGTTTGGGAAATCATCCGTCACGTACTTTTACTCTGATCTTAACTCCTCAAATGTACACTCCTCCTGTTCTCATCGAGCAACCGTCAAGGTTATTTTTTTGCGGACGAAACTGCACTTCCAACTTCCTTTGATGACATCCTTTACTCAGAACTGTTAGGTTTATAAAGGTGTGGAATCGGTGAAGTATCTCAACATTTTCGGACTATTTTAGATAATTTGAGAGAATACCAATGCAAATGAAATGCAGCTTACCGCAAAAACCTTACGACAAATGTCTATTTTAATAAAACATTAGATATCTCTAACACGAGAGTGCCTATATCTTTATGAATTAATGATATGTTATTCAGTATGATATGGCCTTTGTTTACTTGCTTTGATGTGTCATACTCAAGTAGTGCGTAAATGTGGAACTTCATAAATAACGTTATGTATTCACAAAAACCAAACGTTATGTCAATAGAAACGGAAAGAGGCATTAAAATGAGTACAGCATCATGGTTTTCGCCCTTACGCTATGAGGTAGTGGAAGTGGTGAGACAATATTTCATGGAGAAGTTTTCTTGAGATATCCTTACAGATTTTCGACATGTCTGATTATAGGTCTGTAACCGAACGGCTAAAAATGTAGCCTTCCGCGAGGCTTGAACCGCAAGTCATCACAGCCTTCGTTTGACATGCGACCACGTGACCCCACGAGGCGGCAGTGTTTACTACCACTTACTGTCTCAGTGGTGGCTGGAACACTTATATCGCAACGTGAAAAACTAGATTAGTTGCTGTTTTCACGTGAAATGAGTTTTCTGAACTCAAAATCATAAAGTGATAGCATTGCGTCTCACTTTAAATGAAAATCACAAAGATTATTCAATGGTAGTGACACACAAAATGAAGTGAATTTAGCTAGATAATTCTGTGCCATCCAGGAAGTAACTCATCTGGCACAGAGTTGCCAAACTTATTCCGCGTTGTTGCCAAGATTCAATTATACTACCAGCAGAAAGAATACCAACCGATGTGCGCCGTGAGCGAATTCAGACGTAACTACAACTTACGTCCGAAATATGAGGCAGATGAAGGTCGGAATACCAACAGTATATGTCACAGAGTTTTATTCCCACATCTCCAATGAGGCTTAGGATCTAGATCGTAGTTACTAATAACAGTCACTAGCACAAGCTACAAATTAATTATTATAAATCAAGCCGGCCGATGTGGCCGAGCGGTTCTAGGCGCTTCAGTGTGGAACCGCGCGACCGCTACGGTCACAGGTTCGAATCCTGCCTCGGGCATGAATGTGTGTGATGTCCTTAGGTTAGTTAGGTTTAAATAGTTCTAAGTTCTAGGGGACTGATGATCTCTGATGTTAAGTCCCATAGTGCTCAGAGCCATTTGAACCATTTTTATTATAAATCAATAACTGTAGCTGTCACTTTGGGTTTTCCTTCTTAAGCACTCTGAATACCGGAAAGCTCGCTCACCGGACAAGTTTCACGTGTTTGAGTGCTCCAGTCACTATGCTCCAATCATTATGAGTAGGCAATGCGAATTATGATCATTATACACTTGGAAAATATTTTTCCTTAGAACGCTATCATTGGCACCATCCAGAAAACCAAGGAACTCAAATGAAAAGACAAACAGCACTGATCACAAAAGAGCATTCACAGAGGGACTTCGTAAGTTACGAATAACAATAAGTTCCAAATCAAGTAGTCTACTGTGCACAAAAAGCATGTGCCATCAACGCTGAAAGTAATGTCTGGCATAAGTCGTCCTCAAGCAGAACCGTCATTCAGTCCGTAAATACTGGAAGAACGACTACAATCATCTACTTGTAATAATTACAATATTACCCGTTCTGATGCTTTCTCAATAAAAGCGAAAATCGTATATTTTGAAGAGTTTCCCAATTTTCGGTACTCTTAATAGAGAGAAAACCTGAAATAACAACTGGTTCACCAAGTTGAAAGTGGTGCTGAGATTCTATATAGCGTCTGCGCAGACTGTTACTAGTTCTGTCCCTCATGTTTTCATACGAACGACGTTCTAGATTGCCTTAACATTCGTATGAGAATTATCGAGTTGTAATGCGACGGCGTAGATGGACAGAAGGTCATAGAATTTATCGAGACTGTCCATATGTTGCCGTTTCGTAACGACATATAACATTACGGCGGAACGTTTTATTTCTGCCTGTGAAGGAAATGCGCAACGCTGGGTGAACAGCATCGAAACCTCTGCACGCCACAACACAGACCTATTATATGCTAATTAATCGCATGTCAGTGGCATGAGAACGAATTTCGATTGCAATTTTCGACGCGGTCCTTTCAGGACCAGCGACCCTTATCTCAGATTGGTACAGTCACACTTCTCCATCACTCCTGAATGTTTGTAACATCATCCCGGTCTCTGCCTGTACATTTACCGGTTTCTTGCTTTCTGACTGGTTATCCTGCCATTGCTCTGAAGATATGTACATCAGCTAAATGCGAATACTGGGTAATGCGAACATCCGATGTTTCCACCGTTCCAACTCCATCAAAATAGTGCATTAAAAAAGCGCAAATAAGCGGCGTAAAGGCTGCTATGGACTAATAAATAATACATAGTAAAGTTTGCCAATCTCCATCAGACATCTGGCGATTATGAAAAGTTACTTTCATTACTTACACAGTACTGCAGTACGATCTCAAAGGTTTCGTAAGATCCAATTACTTAAACATGTTGCGGCCGTTTAGAGTTAAAGTAGAGGAACAGGGAAAACATCTGACTTTAAATACACATTTGCAGCGGGATTTCAATTTATGGCTGGTGATCGTGGAAGGCGCCGTACCGGCTGTACGATACGTGAATGTCATCGCCTACCGATAGTGCAACCATATCGGCACCATATTGGCGAGTAATTCGTCTTCGTCGACTACGATTGGCGCCCCCATCGTGCACATCTTGTGAATGACCTCCTTCAGGATAAGTACATTGCTCGCCTAGAGTGGCAAGCATGCTCTCCAGACACGAACCTTATCGAACAAGCCTGGGATAGATTTAAAAAAACTGTTTATGGATGACGTGACCCACCAACCACTCTGAATGATCAACGCCGAATGGCCGTTTAGCAGTGGGACAATCTGGACCAACAGTGCCTTTATGAACTTGTGGATAGTATGCCACGACGAATACAGGCATGTATCAAGGCAAGAGGACGTGCTACTCGATATTAGAGGTACCAATGCGTACAACAATCTGGACCACCACCTGTAAAGGTCTCGCTGTATGGTGGTACAACGTGCAGTGTGTTGTTTTCATGAGCGATAAAAAGGGCGGAAATGATGTTTATGTTTATCTCTATTGCAATGTTCTGTACAGGTTCCGGAACCCTCGGAACCGAGATGATACAAAATTTTTTCATGAGTGTATTAAATTCGTCTAATACAGTTACTCGCTCCTCGTTGCAGACGGCTGCTGGCCTGCAGTGTCACGTGCTGTGATGTACACGCCACGGCCTGTCTTTTCCGTGGATCTTGCCTCGTGAATGGTGATGGCACTTGCTCCGTACACTTACGCATCCTGCATTTGTGGCAGACTGTGTATATTCCCGGACTTGGGATTCTGAAGGGCGGCCTGTAATATTGGCTGCCGTAAGTGAGCGACTCCTACTTATTCTCTGCGGCGGCCGGGCGGCGGTAGGGTTTCATGTCTAAGACTGTACGTATGAGAGCAATATGCTCTTTTCAACGACTCTATCCTTCAGTAACATACAACAGGCATAAAACTACTGGTGGATGAAGCTACACGCTGCTGAAAAGACGTTCTGATTCGCAGTGTTCATCATTTGACACATTTTAAATGACAGGTGTTCACAGCTCGTACACACAACAACAACAACGCACACACACACACACACACACACACACACACACACACACACACACACACACAAAATGGTTCAAATGCCTCTGAGCACTATAGGTTTTAACTTCTAAGGTCATCAGTCCCCTAGAAGTTAGACTAATTAAACCTAACTAACCTAAGCACATCGCACACACTCATGCCCGAGGCAGGTTTCAACCTGCGACCGTAGCGGTCGCGCGGTTCCAGACTGTAGCCCCTAGAACCGCTCGGTCGCTCCGGCCGGCCACACAACACAAACATAAACCGGAAGCGAATATTTCATTTGACCTATAGACATCGACGAGGAAGAAAACTGAGAAGCATTTCTGCGAGATAATCGAGAGCTGGTTGGCGTCTTTCTACATCTGAGAAATAGTGTCTGTTGTGTGGTGTCACCGCCAGACACCACACTTGCTAGGTGGTAGCTTTAAATCGGCCGCGGTCCATTAGTACATGTCGGACCCGCGTGTCGCCACTGTCAGTGATCGCAGACCGAGCGCCACCACACGGCAGGTCTCGAGAGACTTACTAGCACTCTCCCCAGTTGCACAGCCGACTTTGCTAGCGATACAACACTGACGAAGCCTCGTTTATTTGCGGAGAAGATAGTTAGAATAGCCTTCAGCTAAGTCAATGGCTACGACCTAGCAAGGCGCCATAGCAATTGACAGTTATCGCATGAAGCATGTCTCATCAAGAACGATGTATACAAATGATGGATTAAAGTTAAGTATTCCAGAAGCTATGTACTTTTCTTTATAGCATTCATTAGGTATCCTGTTTCAGACCTCACGCCAGCCTGCATGAGTTTAAGTGCGTGCCTTTCGGTTACACGTCACTGTGGACTGGCTGTCTTGTCAGTCCACAACATGTTGCAACTTCGAGCCAGTCGCGTAAGAGTTGTAAGCGGTAGTTACCTTTGAGATTGAATGTGGTGAACTGACGTTAATGGAGAATACTTTAAGGCGACAGGCCACCAGTATCGGCACCTCACTGACTCTGATAAAGGTGGTGTAATAGGGCTAAAAGTAGCTGGATGTTCCTCCTGTTATACTGCAGAAAGACCTGGCATGCATATAGCCACTGTACATAATTGCTGGCAAGGGTGCTCACAGGAATGTACCGTAGCGAGAAGACCCCACTCCGGACGGCCATGTTATCTGCAGCAGCAGCTGGCACCACAGTGACGCAACGAACTGTTACAAATCGGTTACTTCAGCGACAGTTTCGAGCCCGGTCCACTGTAGCGCGCGCTACACTGACCTCAAACGAACGCCGTCTGGCACAACAGTGGTGTCAAGCGAGCGATCATTCGAAGCCAGGATGGATGTCTTTTGAGTTTTCTGATGAAAGATGGTTCTTTTTCGGCACAAGTTACGTCTATGTATTCGCAAGGAGGACAGGTGAGCACCTGCTAGACACGCTGGACCTACACTTGGAGCTATAGTCCGACGTGCGATTTCGTATGACAGCAAGAGCAGTCTCGGTTATCTCACAAACACTGACTGCAAATATGTTCCTTAATCTAGTTATTCGGCCTGTTGTTCTGTCATTTATGAACGGTGTTTCATGGTGCGTTTTCCAACAGGATAACGCTCGCCCACATATCGCTGTTGCAACCCTACATGTTCTACAGTGTGTAGACATGTTTCCTTGGTCTGCTCGATCACCAGATCTGTCTCCAACCGAGCACGTCATCACACCAACCCCTGCGTCATAACAAACAGCGTTAACCGTCTCTGTATTCACCGGCCAAGTGCGACAGGCATGGAACTCTGTCTCACAAAGTGACATCCATAACTTGTACAACAGAATTCAGGCACGTTTGCTTTCAGCTTTCTTGCGGTTCCACCCGTTATTAATGTAACAGTATTTCACATTTGCAATGGCTAGGCGCTTCAGTCTGGAATCGCGCCACCGCTACGGTCGCAGGTTCGAATCCTGCCTCGGGCATAGATGTGTGTGATGTCCTTAGGTTAGTTAGGTTTAAGTAGTTCCAAGTTCTAGGGGACTGATGACCTCAGATGTTAAGTCCCATACTGCTCAGAGCCATTTGAACCATTTGCAATGGCTAATCTCCACTTACATTAACCTGTGATCTTGCATTGTTAATCTCTTAAATACATTATCTAGACAAATGTATTTCCGAAATTTCATTACAGCATATAAATTATTTTTAAGTGTTCCCAATTTTTCCCTCAGCCTAGTTTAAATGGAGACGCGATACTAGACCCCTCTTTCCCCGCCCGCCACAAAACTGCAATATTCAGTATTGTAAATTTAACTTGACAACAAGCCCCCTACAGAAACAGTCCATTCCCAATACGCCGTACATCCACGACGTCACTCTAGGGAAGAACATGGCCAAATATATTTAAGAACCAAGATTATACTTATGATTAGTACTCGTTTCAGTCGCAATAGTTTCATATGTGCTCATAGATTCCTGCCTAGCCTCCCCCTCGGAACACATACCACATATGAGAAACAGACAGATTTGTGACAAATAAAATTATAAGTGTAATCGTTAAATCGTTTCACCTGCAGACAATTTAAGCAGTGCTCGTAGTTTCCGCGGAAATATTGCCGCATACGGAAAGTAACAACCTAAAAGATGTGAGAACCAAAATTATAAATATGATGGCTACGGGTTAACAGAAACATCCGATCTCACGCGTCGGCTTTGACCCGTGACGTAACGGTGTTGTGGTGTGTGACGTCATTACGGCGCGGAGTTTGGTTTGTGAGTGTGGCGTGTTTGTAGATGTTGCCTCGTTGACGTTACCTTAGTAGGAGTTTTAGGGCCTGTAATATATAGTTTACCTTTTTACTGTACTTTTTGTTTTAACGTCGTCTATGAGGCTTTTATCAGTTTGCCATTAGAATGTTCAATCTTTATGGTCTATGTGTTTTGTCGCTACTCGTTATGTCTAATGAATCAATATTGTTTTTTCTTTTTTTTATTTGTTTCTTTTTTTTATCTTTTGATTGACCTACACATTGATCTGTAGCGTAGCCCTGAATACGAGGTTAGGTTGGGAGTTTTTTTTTTGGGGGGGGGGGGTCAGGGGGGGGGCGCAGCCCCCCCCCCCCCTGCCTGGCCTTGAGTACCACTTGTTTATTATTATCTTTGTTTGCTATCAATGTTAGCAGATTGTTCTTGTGAAACCTTTGTGTGTGTTGTTTTTCTATGTGTTTTCGTCTTTGTGATACGTATGCAACGTTTCTATATCCGCCATATTGGAATTGTCGTTTCTGCTATATTTGTGACGTCATGGGTCAAAGCCGACGGGTTAGATCGGACGCTTCCGTATTTCCATGGCTACTCATTTCTCTAGCAATAATTTAGTGTGTGCTCGCAGGTTCTTGCTCAACCACACCCTCGTAAAGCACGACATATTTGGAATAAACTGCGTAGTTTAAACCACTCACTAAGACAACCACGGTTAATATTTAATAATCGGCCGCGTACATCCTTTGTATCGCAAATTAATGACGTCACAAAGGACGTCACTGGTCAAAGGAGGCTGGTGGACACGGACCGTGCACTTGACCCCGAACGACCGGGGTTAGAACTCGCGTGTCTTTTAGCCGTGAGCAAGGACAGATATGATCGCTGGTCACCTACCTGATATCAGGCGAATCAACTCCCCGTCTACAGATACTGGCGCCTGCTGCTTCTCAAGACGAAATACTAAGCTGTTAGTCACTCCTCTATCAAATAACAATCTTTCTCACCACGAATCAGAACGCTCGAAACGATAACGAACAAAGGCGTATTCGAATCACAATCGAACTGATGCTACGCAACAGCCAACGCAGCTTCAAACCATACTGTATTGTTGGGATCCTGTCCTGACAAGCCGCTGTTCGATATCTTCAGTCCACTCCTTATTGTCTTACTGTTGATGTGTTGCTACAATCGAAACAGTTAAGAATAATGATATAAGGGTGAAATACTATACTGCTGAGAATTAATACTACTACTAGATGTTTTGAACAAGCCTGGCAAAAAGTCTATCATTAAATCTCTTAAATCCTACGTGTTATATAATTCACTATTTGAATTTTTAGAAGCAGTTAAGTTTGAGAGTACTGGAAACAGAAACTTCAATAAAACTTATAATCAACGATCTCTGTTAATCAGAGATTCTTGTATGGAGTAGAATTTTAATAGTTGTCATCAACTTGAAAGGAAGTATGAGGCTAATTCGGTATATTTTTATTCGACAGCAACGAAATATTGTACCCGAGATAACACGGAAAGAATTTCCACAGACGAAACCGGCTTCTACATGAAACAGGCAAATGTTGACTTTTTGTTTTTAACTGCATGGGACCAGTGCAAATGGATAAGACTTGAACAATTGTCTGATTTGAAATTCGAGTAGCAATCGTTTGTGGTTAAGTGAAATATAACAAGATTAAAGATTACTGGATGAAGCAGTAAGGAATATACTGATTCCATGTTAGCCTCAGATTTTTAATAGTGGACATGAGAGTATTCGCGGTCAAGACGTACGCAGACGATTGTCGTACATGGGTGATATTGCAGGGTGATTCAAACTGTTCGTTCAGTTTAATACAGGAGACAGAGAACATTAAAACAATTATATTGATTGTAGTACATATGGTCCCTGGCGGCAGTTTCTGAGGCAAGGGGAAATTTACACAGAAGGTAGTGTAGCGTGCAAAGTACAGCAGTGGTAATCATACGAACTGCTCGAATGCGCGACCATTGGCCTGTATGCACGCAGTACATCGTCGGACGTTTAGCTGGTGTGTCTATTCGCAGTTTTGTGGCATGTCCGCAGTGCTATCGGCACGGTAGGGAGTTCTCGCTACGAGGTCGTCTTCCGTTGCCACAACGGTTTCATATACCAGCTGCTTCATATACCTCCAGAGCAAGAAATCCAGGCACGTTAGGTCAGATGATTTGGGTGAGCAGGCCTCTGCCTGTTCATATTAGAGCGCGCAGCACTGGCAGACTACAGCCCCAGTTATTAGTTGAATGTATTCCAAACTCTGTCTTCCGCTACAATTTTTACCGTCTACTGCCCATCAATCATGTACGATTCAGCAAGCTGGAGCATGACTATAAATGAGCGAAGGAAAAACTATTAATATTTGTAAACAAGAGTAATGAGGAAGATATGGGGACAAATCTTAGATAAACGAAAGTGGAGGAGGAGAACGAGGACATTTTGCTCTTGATGCAACAACCAGCTCTGAATAGAGGCCCTCGCGAAGGACGTTGCAGCCATGATGACTGAAGACGTCTGGTGGACTCGACCACAAAAACACAAAGAAATGGAGGAGTTTTGTAGAAGCAGCGCGTAGTTAGCACTGCTTGTGATGGCTAAATATGCATGAATGTCGATATGTATGTTTAGCTCCCTCTAGTACCATGGACGTTGCTCCCTTTGGTCGCCACACATGTCCGACCATCCTGTCCCATATTCTTGTTGGTGTCTTCCATACGTTCCTCCCGTCGCCGGCCGAAGTGGGCGAGCGGTTCAGGCGCTTCAGTCTGGAGCCGCGCGATCGCTACGGTCGCGGGTTCGAATCCTGCCTCGGGCTTGGATGTGTGTGATGTTCGTAGGTTAGTTAGTTTTAAGTAGTTCTAAGTTCTAGGGGACTGATGACCTCAGCTGTTAAGTCCCATAGTGCTCAGAGCCATTTGAACCATTTTTTTCCTCCCGTCGCCGATTCTACGAAGAATCTTCTCTTTTTTGTCTTACTCGTCCACCAAACTTCCAATATCATTCCTTAACACCATAGCTCTGACTCTCTGATTTTCTTTTTTTTGAGTTTTCCCACAATCATCATTCACTACCATAGAATTCTGTGCTCCACAAGTACAGTCTCAGAAATTTCTTCCTCAGATTATGACGTATGTTTGATAAAACTAAACTTCTCTTGGCCAGGAATACCCTTTTTGTCAGTGCTAGACTGGTTTTTATGATCTCCTTGCTTTAGCCACCATGAGTTATTTTGCTGTATACACATCTGCATTCCGTAACTTTATCTTCTTCTTGATCACCGATCCTAATGTTAAGCTCTCTCTCACTGGCCTCATTTCTGCTACTTCTCATCTCTTTCTTCGATTTACTCTCAAACGATATTCTATATCCATTAGACTGACCATTCCATTCAACGGATCCAGTTCATTTTCACTAAGGATAAGCAGTGTTATCAGGGAATCTTATCAGTCATGTCCTTTCACCTTGGATTTTAATCCCACTCTTGAACCTTCCTATTATTTCCGTCATTGCTTCTTCGACGTACAGACTGAACAACAGGGGCGAAAGACTACGTCCCTGTCCTCCACCCTTTTCAATCCTAGCGCTTCGTTCTTGGTCTTCCATTCTTATTGTTCCCTCTTGGGTCTTCTACATATGGTATACCAAAATGAAGAATGCACCTATTATAGCATAAAGGTAGGCAACTATGTCATCGGCAGAATTAGGAATGTGAAACATGGAAACTAGCTTTTAGGTTTATATGGCAGCCTCGAAGACATTTAAATCAAAACACCTTGACAATTTCCCGTTTTTCTACTTGTTAGTATTAGTACTAACGTCGTATAGTACAATGCATCGTGCCAAGTGAAGTAACATGGTACATGTGATACGTCATATTAACATTTGTCATGTCATGAATATAAGACAACGTTTCTTTAAAGTTTGGGGTGCATGCATCACCACTCTGAAATAATTCTCGTAACACATCCACCCCACTCTCGGGGTCTTGATGCATCCCAATCTCTAAAAGCACATAAATTTGTGCCTAGCGGTTTCTACACCATTCACCATGTATGTAACAGTGGGTGGGTTTGGTCGAGAAATGGTCTGCTCAGGAACAAAATCAAACTTCAACCCCCCCCACCCCCAATCCAGAAATCAAAAGATTGTTTTAGCTTCCCCCTCCCCCCCTTCCCGCTCCCACCTCCTCCAACTCTTGCCCCCTGGAAGAAACCCGCCCCTAGATAACTCATCCTTCCGGAAAAACTTTTCCACACTTGACATATATTGTCTTGAGCCATACGAAAAGATGTATTGTTTACGATCTTCTGGATTTTGGGCACAGGATCATGGATTTAGCTTATAAGTTGCAAGAAGCATGTGTGGCAGCACCTTTCAGTTAAGAGATTTCACTGCGCTGAACAAGTAGGGGTAAAATGTAAAAGAGCGCCAACATGTCAGTACGTTTTGACTTAAATGTCTTTGAAGCTATCAGATAAATCGGACAGCTAGTTCCCTTCTTCCGCAGTCCTAATTCTTCCCAGGACACATTCACCTGTTTTGTGCTGTATCTTTAGTATTTTTCATTTCGGTTCTCAGCTTTGGTTCTACCATAATTTTGACATGAGACTGCCATAACTTACATGTCGTAATGATGTGGAACGTGTCATTTTAATGAAAGATTTCTTTACATACCATGGCGCAGTTTTTTTTACAATTATTTACTCTGTCAGTATTTTTAATATTTATGTCTATCTCTCTCTTCTCTCTCTGTCTCTCTCTCTCTCTCTCTCTCTCTCTCTCTCTCTCTCTCTCTCTCTCACACACACACACACACAGAAACATATTGTTTTTTTTATTTTTATTTGTTTGTTGTGCTCGACTATCGGCCAGGCACGAAACCGTTGAAAACGCGTTTCTTAGTTTTTAGTACACTTACGAAAGAAATATTAAAACACCTATGAGGGATACAGATTTATGATGCTTAGTTTACAGTCAGTTCTGAGTAATATTAGAATCTCCGCGCCAGTCCATATACCTAGTTACAGAAATGCGAATCATGCGCATTACGTACTGCAGGCCGTGCCAGCCGCGTCTTTGAGGTGCCAGCATTGGTCACTTCCCAGCCCTCTGTAGGAACACATCGGTTCGTCTTCTTCCTGCTGGTACTGTAACTGAGATTTGGCAACAAGGCAAGGCATGTTTGGCAACTCTGTGATCGCCTATTTACTTCCTGGTGTGCACGGAATTAAGCCTCAAATTTCACTTGATTTTTCCTGTCATTTCCATTGAATAATCTGAGTTATTACCGCTTAAGGTGTAACAAAAGATTGTAAATTTACGGTATTCAGCCCAGGAAAGTCTTTGCCCGTGGAAATCGCAACTAGTCTTGTCCTTTAAGTAGCGATTTACGAGTTCTAGCCACTATCAGCCTCGTAATAGAAATCTCTGACACACACCTCTGCGCTGGCTCAGTGGTAACATGCTGACATGTGAAAAAAAGCGTCTCTTCTGGTTCGCAGTTCCAGTCTGGCTGACTGTGACATTTGTATCCCCTCTGTGAAAGAGCTACAAGCAGTCAGATCAAGCATCGATAAGGAAAACGCAAGAAAATACTTTCGGCTCATAGTGCAATGGTGAAAAACTTACAATGCTGCACAACAGGTAAAGCCTCTTACCGTTGCTGACAAGCAAATTTTGGGTTTCTGGGAATACTTAACTTTATTTATGAAATGCTATATTTGCATAGCTCTTGAGTATGACACAGGATACCAATGAAACACAGACCCAATGGAAATCTAAGTGAGTAGTAGTTTACTAATTCGGTTCGATACAGGCAAGCTTGTGTGCAGATACTCAGTTTTGTTAAAACAGACTTTCTTGTAAGGTTATCGTGGGTAGTTTTATTTCATTTCTTATAATACAGTGCACAATTTTCGTAGGGTATCTTTTATAGTTGCTTAAACAATAGTAAACGTAAGAGAGAAATTAAACGTCAACAATATCTGTGAATTCTCTGATGTTATCTATAACAGTCTGACAATGGACGTGCACTTTATTTATTACGTGCATGTAGAATACTTTTTCTGGGTTAAAGCTGTCAAACAAGCTTTGTAGAAGAATAAAATGCAAATACCACATGACAGCTACTGTAGAAAATACTTTTCTGACGTATTTTGGCACGATGCGCTCTCCCCATACATAATACAAAAGTTTTGAGATGCATCTTCTGTCTGGCTGTCTATTAAACCCGAAAAGAATAAAATGTCTCAGTAGTCGGCCCTTTTTCTATATGCGACTATTTTGGGTTGAGAAGTGAAGGGAATTATGTTCAAAGTTCCATTAGATTGATAATTTCAGCAGACAGCAGAATTGCGTTTAAAAAAATGTAGCAGTGAATGTTTTCGAATTCGGGACATTTTGTCTACGGTGCGCCTTTTTACCGTTACGCTACTACCTGAAACGTAGCTACAGCAGCTCCAGAATTTCTGCCTGCCACAATGTTGTGAGATAATGCGTAAGGCTGAATGTAGACTTCTGAGAGACAGACAGTTACAGCTTTTCTTTTGCACTGCACGACGTTTTCAACAAACAGATAGCGCAATAGAATAGCTCAAGTGGAAAGGAACACTACCTATTTAAATTTCTGCATTCTACACTGTTGGCAGTTCTGTGTATATGGCACTTACGTAACTTTATTTCGGTTATTAAAAAATAGAGTCTAATTTATGCACTGGGTAGCCGATTCAGTTAGTTCATGGCGATTCGGTCATCCAAGTAAATGAATTTACTGAACATGCTGCAAACCACTATAGGAAGCCTGTGTGTCAGAATTCTCATCCAGTGTGGCGAAACGGCGTTACAATTGAAAAATATGCCACACAGCAGCGGATATGGTGGTCTTTTGGATTGCTGACAGATTCGCATACGCACAGTTCGGGTTCGATGCCAGCTTCTGTCCACGATTTTTGATAGTGAGGGACAGATTCTATTCTCTTCTGGCTACCCCAAGTGAAGAAGTTATAATGGCATTGTGGTCTGCAATTTACATTGAACATGATATTCCTTCTCTATCAAGTAGACATTAGGTTGAACCACAATAAAGTCAGGAGTGGCGATATGTAGAGACTCAATCACCCGTAACCTGTATTATACTAGTTTTTTATTTCTAGTGACGAAACAAACGCTATGTAGGGTCACAAGGCACTTATTCCATTTTTTCTTGGAGCTTCTGTACGTCGATAAAATTGGTTCTGAACTGGGAATGCAACTCAGACCGCCCTTAACGCGGAATTTGATCCATTCGTAACAATACAGCTCGACTGCAATTTGTTGTTTGTTCAGAACTGCAGATTCCTCAACATCTCCACATATTGCGTGTGAATTGGTTCGAATTCTGGCCCCGGCACTAAAGTTTTCATTATGTATTATCAAGCTATAGCATGAGAACACCTATCTGCTGGTGGATAATAATTTTGATTTTTAGTATATTTTCATTCGTTGTCAACACTAACGATATCTGACGTTTTTGACTCCTAGTGAGACACAGAACTATTTGCGAGATCACTTTAAGTTCAAGAACGTTCAGTCCGAGGTGCTGGTGCAGAAAAATTCGGTAGCTGACGTTTCTTTGTGTGTAGTCGACAAGGATATGTGTGGGGTTCGATTACCAGTCAGTACTGAACTCTTCGTCATATTATTTCTAATTCAAAGATGCTCACATGTCGCTGCTGGTGTAACAAACGCATAGAATATAGCAGCGATAGGTGCTGGGTTGGAGTCCTGGGTAGGAAAAAATTAATATTTCGTGTCGTCATTTCAGTTAAAACATCTTGCTACTGCCGAGAAAATCCGATATGTCACCATTAATTGTGCTTCGATAACAATCCGATTAGGTTCTGGGTTCGAATCCCTGTCCAACACAAAGCTTTACCTCACGGCATTTCAAGTAAGATACTTGTGAAGAAGCAATATTTTACATCTCTCGTAGTTTGTTAACAGGGACAATAGATGCTGGGTAGGAATTTGCGTCCGTTAAAAAGTGTACATTTTGTAATTTAAAGTTGATATTTCCTAACTGATACTGTCTTAAATCGAGGTATATCACCCTCTGCATGCCTAGTCAGGAGTGACTGTCAGTTTCCGTCAGTCACGAAATCTTTGCTTAGTCCGCATGACCTGGGTTTGAATCCATATGCAGAACGAGACGGTTCGTCGTGTCATTTGAAGTTCATACATATTCTCATCTAGCAGCTCGTGAAAAACTTAAATTTTTAATGTCATTTTGTGTTTAATAATAAGTACGGTATGTTACTTTGGGGAGGAAATCATGAATACGACGAACGTACTACGTAATAATGAGAGTGGTAACATTTCAGGTATGTCATTGATTGTAATAAATGTGAGCTTATAACCTTAAGGGCACTCTTATATGTGATAAGGTGTTCCCTGATATTTGTAGTATCGTGGTATTACTTTATATCTCGAGTTATTGCGATACAGAGCAGTGTTTTTTAGTGGTGATTTGTTGGAACCATTTTCAATAGCCAAACGACTGTACCGAGGGGCGATTAGAGGACCTGCTAGACAGCTGCGTTATGAGGGTTGTATGCGAAACAGGCGAAATGCAATTCAGGTTGTTCGGATACTTTTGAGGACGACTCTACATTAAATGAACAGAAAAAATCTGTACCTATAAAAAGGCAAACACTTTTTGAAAAATGTGCTTCTGTACACTTCGTTAACTGTTTGTTTTACGTACGTGTAACCTTGTTACCTCTGCAAAAAGCGACTCGACTTTGTCTGCTTCTCCCTTTGCCAGCGGCACGTTGTAGCTCTCTGCCAAAAATGATTGGAACATTTTGTTTCAAAAATGAATTTTTATCTTGTGAGGTGAATAATAGGTGTGTTAAATTTTGAATCAAATTATTTCTAATCGTCCATTTTACGCTGCATGCAATTTGCTTTGTGACACAACGATTGACCGTTAATAACCGCTCTATGTGTGGTTCCCTCATCTATTCAAAGTCGAGCCTGCATTTCTCTCCGAGCCCGATTAACATTTTACCAAGTAATTTCCTTGAATGAATATTAACTACATACACGGTTATGCGTCATCAGGTGCACCGCTAACCTAAAATGACCATTTTGCCGTGAATTTAATTTTCTTTCTTTGGGCGGTAAATTCAGTCAGATATTACTGAAACTGATAGTAATCAGTATTTGAAAAATTTTCATTAAAAAAGAAATCATCTGTACCTTCCCCTCTTTTTACCGCTTTTGATATGGATTCCCTTTCTTTAAGACTTTACGATGAACACGAACAAAAATGTCATCAATTTGTGTTCAGGGAAGCCACTTCAACATCACAAAAGGAAAGACTGAGTCTCTAGCTACTGTATGTTGCAAGTCGCAAAACCAACCACCAGGTAGCTCCACTAACGGAGAGGGCCCACACTGCAGGGAACAGGATTTTAAAACCTTCGAAATAAAGCGAGAACCATTCCGCTCAACATCGGTGCCGTCCTCCAACCCGCCCCCCCCCCCCCCCTCAATCCTCTCCTGCCACATTCCAATCAGTCTCGGACTATTTCTCAAGCTGAAAATGGTAGTACAGATTAACATAGAAATCGACAAGCTGGCGGCTCTGGGGAACATTCACTTGGACATCCATGGGTCCATTGGAGCTCGTGCAAGGCACCGTGAGGGCCAAGGAATACCATGTGCACTGGTTACAGACCAAGTACACCCCTTCATGACTTCTATGTTTCCCGACGGTAGTGGCATTTTTCAACAACATAATGCTCCATATCACAAGGCTAGGAGTATGATGGGGTGGCTCGAGGCACACAGTTGGAAGTTACAGTTGATGTGCTGGCCTCCCAACTGGCCAGATCTGAACCCTATCAAATGCATCTGGAATATCACTGAACGTGGCGTGAGAGTTCATCGCACCCTCTCCGGATTTTATGGGAATTAGGTGACGTGTATGTGTGTGTGTGTGTGTGTGTGTCTGTGCGCAGATATGGTGCCAACTCCCACAAGCAACCTATCAAGGCCTCATTACTTTCATGCCACAACGCGCCGCCGCTGTTATCCGTGCCAGAGGTGGACATACCGGCTGTTAGGTAGGTGGTCATAATTTTCTGGCTGAGCAATGTACGTCACAAATGCGTTTTCCTTGGACATTTCTGAAGTGTTTCACTGCTAGGCTTTAAATTTGTACGAATAGATACAAACTTTGCACGAAGGTAGATAAATGGATAAAATCAAAACCACTCTTTTAATCTGATAATTTTCATTCGTTGCTCTTAAAATGAATCAGATAAAGAAATCGAAAACTGGCAGTAAAATGTATACCTTCATTCGGCTTTACTTGCAAGAAAATCGTTTTTTTTATATTTTTTCGCGTGTCTCTTCTATGATTAAAACTGTTGCGAATCGGCTCTTATTTTGTAATAATTTAGAAAAATATATGTAATTAGCACTAGTTCTGTTGCTTTGTGAAATCTTTACCCGTTGCCGTGATATAAGGAACATGGTTCGCGGGACAACCTATACTGTACCAGTCGTGGACCAAGTCAACAAAAATCTACATCAGCTATGGAACAAATATTAATCGAATCAAATCAAATCTAATATAATCTAATCATATTGCTGACTAGCCGTGAAGAGTCATGAATTACTGAAATTCTCGCGAATATCAGTAACCAAATCTTAACTTGAAAATAAAAGACCACAGTTTTTGTAATAACCTGGGACTCCTATGAAGTCGTCACTGTTAACTAACCACGAAGTCAGAAGTAACAAAGTGTGCATGCATTTAAAGATGAAGTGCAGGATGTGAAGTTATGTGATGGAGATACATACCCAACACGTAATCGGATTGTTAACTAAGTAAAATCAAATGTTATGTATTGGTTTTTCTTGCCAGCTGCTAGGTGTTTGAAACTAATGTAAGGATACAAATTTGTTGCGTGAGCGACAATCGAACCGCACACCTACCGTCTTTCTTTATCATCCAAGAATATAGCTTCAGTATCAATTGGTTACTCACCAACAGTAAGATGTGTGCGTGTTTGACCAGAAATAACGACACCTATTGCGAATGTTGGCAACACTTTAACATACATTAAAAACGCATGTTAATTTTCACTAGCAGGCCGCTGTGCATGTGGGAGGGCTTGAAATGAAATTATGAATATTTTTGTACTGGATCAGTATTCGGACCCCCATACTTACCTTTGGAGGAGACCTAGAGAAGATTGCAGTCTTGGGATAAGGAACGAAATGACTGAACCATACTGTTCAGAGAGATTCAGATCCTCGAAATGGGAGATACGAATTCAAATCACAGTCCAGCACCAAATTTTTCAGCGTCTGTATTTCAATCAAGTACAAGTAAAATAAGAGCCATGTTCCTTTAAATGCCTATCGGTTCATCAAATAAAATAAAATTTTCTAATGTAATTAAGTTTACTGGCGACAGTATTTCTGTTTACCATGACTTCTGCCTATGTCATTTCCCAACGTAAACCGGCTCTGCCCAGTTGGTAATGAAAGAACGTGATGTTTAATGCGGATTCTGAATTATACCGTCTTTACCAGAGGTAAAGTAAAACTGTTTGTGCCTCTTAAAAGTAAATGACTGATCCCACGCATTGCACCTGTGATACCTCGTTCCATTCTGGCCACATTTCCCAGCCCCAGGAGTGTGCTGTTACGAACCATATGCTTAGCTTACAAAATTAGCCACGGTGGAGAAAATGCGAGTCTATTAAATGATTTAAGTAGAAGCAAGCTTCTGACATGGAGATTATGCTATTCTCATGTCAGCAGGATGTAAAGACTCTTCTGTGTATCATAGCCTCGATGTGAAGCCATTTTGAAATTTTCACTAAGTCAGCAAATTTCTTAGTTCGAGAAAATTTACTGTGAAGTGTGAAGTTACCGGATAATTCGATTATTACCGTCGTTATTACTATCATTTTCTTCATACCGTTGCTATAACACATGTGCTTGAACATCATTTAATGCCTTTTGGTGATTATAGAAGTATTTGCTCAAGAACAGGTTCTTTCCCTGTCTATGGAATTCTTTTCATGTTAATATCAAACATCAGCTTTACTCGGAATTTACATTAAAACTGAAGTAATTGATGAAGACGTCACTTGATAACAAAAACGCGCTGTCTTTCTTCATTTACTTGCGCCTAGAAATAGCTGTTGAATACTCCCAAGCCAGAAGCCAAGGGATCTTACTGCCTTCCGGTAATGTCGCTGTCAGTTTTCCATATGAATTGGTCGCCGTGACCTGTTTCAAGTTGCGTATTACAGAGAATGTTTCTTTGCAAGAAACAGAAAGATTTTCATTCTAAGTTCAAAATTTTCGCAATATTAGTTCAAATTTAATATTCGCTTCTGTAATGTGGGAAAGTATTTCACAGTTGCAAAACGCACATCCGACCAATTGACCTTACACTTAGTCGCTGACCATAAATTCTAGTTCAAAGCGACACCAGTTTAAGGAATCTAATGTAGAGAAGACTGTTTGCCAGTGCTCTTTCTCACCGGTAAATACGCAATTAACCCACTGGGCTCAATAAGTACACAGCAACAGTAATTTCTGCGTGTATGCAATGCATACGGATTGTAGAATTTAGTGGTGCTCTCTCTTGCACTTCTGTATACAATATGCCTGACCTAAACGGGCCCTTTATCATTACAGGCCCTGGGCAGTGCAACATCATACTGACAACAGTAATGTGCTTTTACTGACAACTTCACTGTCCGTTTTACCTGATTTCGTGATCATTTAAATAAATCAACATGACCTTCCAGCGTACGTTTTTTCTCATAAGACGCATAATGGCAATGTAATGGCAGTGAAAAATGAGGCATCAAAGAGAGGCCAAATATGTAGTTTAATTTTTCTCCTTTTCTGTATATGTCAACTTGAAGGCACTACATTCGATTCAGTTCTCTATAATTTGGTGCAGTGTCGTGGAAGTGCCAATCCAGGCACAAACAAGAGATCCTTAATTTTAATGCTAAGCAGAAGCTACACTGGTGGCTACAGGGCAACAAATTGATAAATAGCAAGACTAAGAGTACAAAGGTCTCGGGTTCGATCCATGGGCAGTCCCACGAATTTTATCTCCCATTTTACACTTATTTCCACTCAGGCAGTGTTTGTTGATGTGAAAAATGCCTAGTTGCACTGTGGTCCGAAAGCCACGTTAAACTGTAAGTTCGCCTATTAACTGTATAAGTAATTTAACTCAAAGGTTGGAGGAAAGCAACGGCATACCCTGTGGTCCGAAAGCCGCGGTTAACTGTAGATTCCCCTATTAACTGTCTAGGCAAGTCAACTCAAAGGTTGGAGGAAAGCAACGGCATATCCTGTGGTCCGAAAGCCGCGGTTAACTGTAGGTTCCCCTATTAACTGTCTAGGCAAGTCAACTCAAAGGTTGGAGGAAAGCAACGGCATACCCTGTGGTCCGAAAGCCGCGGTTAACTGTAGGTTCCCCTATTAACTGTCTAGGCAAGTCAACTCAAAGGTTGGAGGAAAGCAACGGCATACCCTGTGGTCCGAAAGCCGCGGTTAACTGTAGGTTCCCCTATTAACTGTCTAGGCAAGTCAACTCAAAGGTTGGAGGAAAGCAACGGCATACCCTGTGGTCCGAAAGCCGCGGTTAACTGTAGGTTCCCCTATTAACTGTCTAGGCAAGTCAACTCAAAGGTTGGAGGAAAGCAACGGCATACCAACTCCAACAGGAACGTGCCTATTAAAGCACTATGGTGTTCAAACCAATCTTCTAACTGATGACTGCTTTACTTTACTATGGGTTCCAAAGTTAATGATCTTCAGGTTATTAACGTTTTTGTGTTTTCATGCTGCAGCTTTGATACCAGTAAACGTAAGTAATCAGCCGAGCACTGTCACCGTTCGAGTTGTCAAGGTGGTAGACGACAATGCTGTCGACCTCAGTTATAATCTTGTTCATGGCTATGTTTCAGTCGATACCACTTTTTTTCTGTGTATTTCATGTTATACTTTTATACACTTGGGAAGCATCCACATTGAAAGCTGATAGGTGTATTAAGCAACATAATCAGATATGTTTTCCCAGCAATATATCAGACAATACGGCAGTGCAGCGAGATTTCGTTTGTGTGTTGCGCATTGTGCAAGAAATATTTGTGTTTTGCTTGCTTCTGTGATAGGTTTCACCCCACTGAAAGCGCGCAATCTCACAAATAGACTATCAATAATTGGAATTACGCAATAATACACTAAAAAGGTGTATTTTTGCATTATATAACGCGATGAAACTAACGTAAATAGATTATATGCCTACTTGCTTATTTCTCACGCCATGTTCGTCTCGTGATGTAAAGCAAGGATAGTTGATAGGTAATATCTCGTTGCACTAGCGATATGTATGGCTACTGGGTTATCTCTTTTCCCTCTGCGAACAACCAGAACAGAATTCAGTAACAAAGTGGTAGGAACATCTACACAGTGCGCCAATTAAACACTCAGCCATTCTTGGTTATTTTCTTAATCGTTAACAATTGTCTGTAATGTAGCAAACATCCTTGACTACAGATTTGTTACTACTACCTTTGTTATTTTTATTCGTCACCTCACAACAACTTTCCTATCAGTCATTGCTGCCGATGCACCTAACGAATGGGTCAGGATGAATGGAATGTGGGATGTTTCGTCACAGAGAATATACACATTTATCTCGGCGTCTTGTGTTCAGGGCAATACGAAAATCTCAGAAGACAACAATGTGATGCCGGTGAGGCAGGCAATAATACCCAACTATTTCTGTCAACTTAACACCATGACGACAGACGGATTGGCGTCTCAATGTATTTTGATTATACTTCGTTAGCCTTCTTGCGACCTTGCTCCAATACCTCATGGGAGCAGGCATAACATTTTGCTTTTTGAACACAGCAATAACACACAAAGACAATAGATGGAAGAATACAAAGAAACAATCAGACTCATGGGTGTGGATCCAGTTCATCATTAGAAGACTATACAAGAGTGAAACATTACGAAAGCAATGAATACGCTGGTTAGTATACATTATTTGTATAGATCTGAAGATGAAAAAGCGCAGATCTGCACAGTGCCCGCATCTGCACTTTAATTACTGTCTTAATGGGCCTAATTTTTAGTTTCTTCTCTTGTGAATTTTCAAATGTGTTGATTATTATGTGGCACAGAAGAATGAGTTAACTGTGTTTCTTATATCTTCCATTCTCAACAACATTTTTCTACATTCTCGTGGAATTCATGACATTCTACTTGTATGATCACAAGACTGCACATAGATGCAATCGATTTCGAGGTGCAAAGTGTTTGTTATCTTACTTTTCGTGACAGGTGGGCAAAGTTGATTTCCAAAGACGTTTTATTGTACTGAAATAATCTTTTGTCACAAAGTAACAGGGTAAGTGTTCTATTCGTATATATTTTGTGGGAAATTGTAATCGTGATGGAAGTTTATATACCCGAATGTCTGACACAACTGGGAGCAGAAAACGCTGCATATTAACCAAACTCCGCGCCTCCTCTCCGAATCCTCCTATAACAAGAGCACAGGATTCTCCTCGCATACCGCTACAGAGCTGTTCCTAGCACAACTGAGAATTGGCAACATCGTCACATAAATTTGGCAAAACTTTTACAGTGCAATCACTTCCATGTATGGTACTGAACTGACTCGCTAAATTCACTTGATATTCCCTTTCCATTTGAATGACTCGTGCTATATCACCCCTAGACACAGAGACAGAAAATACAAATTTCTGGCTAAAGTAATGCCATTCTTCACGTAAGTGACAACTTCTATTATCGTTCACGACGCGTTATGAGGCTCAGCGACCAATATCATGATGAGAGTGGCGTGCTGGCTGCAGTGTGTCCGTAGCCCCGTGCCCCCGCCCGTATCTCATGTCACATCGGCTCAATGAGTCATCAAATCTAACCATGGCAGGGATCAGAGTGTGTGACCTTTTTTTCTGATTTATTTTATGGAGCTGCGAATTTCCAGAAAAAATTCTGTAATGAAATCGGAAGAAAACCTTTACACATAAATTCCTCTTGGTAGCTCGACACAGCAAGTTTTGTTAATGGTCATAGATCTCGGCTTTCTGACTGCCAAGCTACTTCACAATACGAGTGTGTCTGAAGAAATTCGAATCGATCGTCAACAATACGGTTCAAATCGCTCTGAGCACTATGGGACTTAGCTTATGAGGTCATCAGTTCACTAGAACTTAGAACTATTTAAACCTAACTAACCTAAGAACATCACACACATCCATGCCCGAGGCAGCATTCGAACCCGCGACTGTAACGGTTGCGCAGTTCCAGACTGTAGCGCCTAGAACAGCTCGGCCACTCTGGCCGGCTCAACAATACGAATTTCAGTACTGTTCTTCACTGAAGACTCACATGCCAGGGAGATAAGTATGATGGAAATGAACCTTTTGATTACTATAGAGCCTCTACGCTAAATTTCCACAATAGCAATTAGGAACTCTCTGCAGACATTTGCTAACAGCGACTCTAGCAACTTACATTTTTCTGGATAGCATCAAATATGGGCAATTATGTCGCCTTAAATCCAATTGAGTATTTTAAATATCACTTTTGAACAGTGTTCACTTCTCCAATTATTAATGTATGGACCTCAAAACAAGCAATCTGCCTGAGTTGCTATAGAGCGAGTTCTGAAAGGTATTGACACAATGTTTCGCATCCATTTAACATAGGGAATCAAAGAAAGAAACCAAACACATTACATTGCATTTACTCTCTGTGCCTTGACTAACATATATTAATCCATGACAAAAATTAATTATTTGAAGAATCTCCTGTGAAAGGAAAAAGAACAGGATGTGACACTTTAATTATAGCACACTGGATCAGGAACAATGAAATTAATTCTGTGCCATATTGATGTATTGCATATTAGTGTAATAAAATACTCATCAAATAAAAACGGTTTTGTGCCTCCATTGCTATCGAGTGTGAAACACAAATCGTAGACAGATTTTATGGGTCACCACTCAACAACATTAAAACATGTTACACCGTTGAGAGTGAGGAGTGGAGCAGATGTTGTCGGCAGAAGGTGAGGCGGCGCAGTGTCTCAGCCCCCACCGGTAGGCAGCAAATGGGCCAGAGAACTCAGACGCATGCAGTGTTCAGAGGCAGATGGCCGGCCAAGAAATCTCTCCCAAAAATAGTGGTGAACCAAACTATTATTACCAATGCGACAGAAAGTGAAATATATTGTAATTCGCTTGAATTACACTCGTATCTTCAGCACCAAGAGGAAAGGGGCGATAAAAGTTTTGTCAACGTGTGCTTTCTGTTGCCAGATGTCGTATTAGCTAGTCTCGTGTTTTACTTCAAGACTACGGTCGTAGTCAAGACTGATGTACTCAGACTGCAATCAAGACTTCCTCCGGGAAGTGCCGTAGTCTACAATGTTGCCAGATCGAGTATATTGCCGGACATAGTATTCTGAGGGGAGCACGAGTGTACTGTCCACCCTAAGTGAACGATTCGGCGGTCAATTTTTCTGTCTAAGACTGTATCTACAACACATATTGCACGCTGAAGACCCAGAAGAATTTAAAAAAAGAACAAAATTAGTCTATGAGAGCAACGTTAACGAGAGCGTTCGAGGTATTCATAGTATTGTATACGTGTGTGTAAACGCCTTCCAATGCCCACTCAACGAAGACCAGGATACACAGTCTAGCTTCAATATTGTAAATACGCCTCAGTTTGTGAATGAACTCAGTCATAGATTGATAATCATATTGAACATATAGCAGTACTGTATCCATTGGTGTTAAACTCGTTTTCAACCAATGATTCCCACAGCTACAGGAACACTACTTGTGATACCTCTTAGACAAAATGCTTACGCAGTGCGATCAGAGGAAAATATCAACCTGACAGAAACTGTGGGAAGTTTGTTTTACAACTTTCGTACCTGGATAATGAGCTTTTCCTATTTGAGATATCTGTGAACGTTGCTGCATAAGACTATTTAAGAAGAAACTAAATTCCTTCAGCTACGACAATGTTTAAAAGAATTGTCTTAATCGCACTATATCGTGGTTTGTGAATCGTTTACCAGCCGTATTCTGCCGCATTTCTCTGGTTGGAAGTAAAAAGCTTACTGACAGATTTCACAGAAGTAAAAAGTGGGGGGGGGGGGAGCCGGCCGCGGTGGCCGTGCGGTTCTAGGCGCTACAGTCCAGAACCGCACGACTGCTACGGTCGCAGGTTCCAATCCTGCCTAGGGCATGGATGTCTGTGATGTCCTTACGTTAGTAAGGTTTAAGTAGTTCTAAGTTCTAGGGGACTCATGACCTAAGATGTTAAGCCCCATAGTGCTCAGAGCAATTTGAACCTTTTTCTTTTTAAGTAAAAGGGAGACGAAATGTCTCCCACTGGAAGGTCACGTTGTTTTATTAAAATGACTACAAAATTAGGTAAAACGAACAGTGAGGTAGTCAGTAAAAGCACATTACTGTTGTCAGGGCCTGTAATGATAAAGGGCCCATTTAGATCAGGCATATTGTATACAGAAGTGGAAAAGAGAGCACCACTAATTTCTAAAATCCGTATGCATTGCATACACGCAAAAATTACTGTTACAGTGTACTTATTGATCCCAATGGGTTAACTGTGTATTTTCCGGTGAGAAAGAGCACTGGCAAACAGTCTTCGCTACATTAGGTCACTTAAACTGGTGTCACTTTGAACTAGAATTTATGGTTAGCGACTAAGTGTAAGGTCAATGGGTCAGATGTGCGTTTTGCAACTGTGAAATACTTTCCCACATTACAGAAGCGAATAGTAAACTTGAACTAATATTGCGAAAATTTTGAATTTGGGTAGCTTAGAATGAAAATTTTTCTATTTCTTGCAAAGGAAAACAATTGATTTTATAAAACATTCTCTGTCATACACAACTTGAAACAGGTTACGCCGACCAAATCATCTGGAAAAACTGACAGCGACGTATATCGGAATGCAGTAAGATACCTTGGCTTCTGGCTTGGGAGTATTCGACCGCCATTTCTAGGTGTAAGTAAACGAAGAAAGGCAGCGCGTTTTTGTTATCATGTGACGTCTTCATCAATTACTTCAGTTTTAATGAAAACTACGAGTAATTGATGATGTTTGATATTAGCATGAAAAGAATTCCGTAGACAGGGAAAGAACCTGTTCTTGGGCAAATACTTCTATAATGACCAAAAGGCATTAAACGATGTTCAAGCACATGTGTTCCAACAACGGTATGAAGAAAATGATAGTAATAATGACGGTAATAATCGAATTATCCGGTAACTTCACACTTCACAGTGGATTTTCTCGAACTAAGAAATTTGCTGAATTAGTGAAAATTTCAAAATGGCTTCACATCGAGGCTATGATGCACAGAAGAGTCTTTACATCCTGCTGACATGAGAATAGCATAATCTCCATGTCAGAAGCTTGCTTCTACTTAACCATTCAATAGATTCTCATTTTTCCACCGTGGGTAATTTAGTAAGCTAAGCATATGATCCGTTACAGCAAACTCCTGGGGCTGGAAGTGTGGCCACAATGGTCTAGTGGAACGAACTATCACAGGTGGGTTCAGGCATTTACTTTTAAGAGGCACAAACAGATTTACTTTACCTCTGGTAACCTCAAGAGAAAGACGTTATAATTCAGAATCCGCATTAAACATCACGTACATTCACTACCAACTGGGCAGAGCCGGTTTACGATGGGAAATGACATAGGCAGAAGTCATGGTAAACAGAAATACTGTCGTCACTAAACTTAATTACATTAGAAAATTTTATTTTATTTGATGAACCGATGGCCATTTAAAGGAACGGGGCTCTTATTATACTTGTACTTGATTGAGCTACAGACGCTGAAAAATTTGGTGCTGGAATGCGATTTGAATTCGAATCTCCTATTTTGAGGATCTTAATGTCTCGGAACAGTCATTTCGTTCCTTTTCCCAAGCCGGTTGGAGTGGCCGAGCGGTTCAGGCACTACAGTCTGGAACCGCGCGACCGCTACGGTCGCAGGTTCGAATCTTGCCTCGGGCTTGGATGTTTGTGATGTCCTTAAGTTAGTTAGGTTTAAGTAGTTCTAAGTTCTGATGACCTCAGAAGTTAAGTCCCATCGTGCTCAGAGCCATTTGATTTGAACCTTTTCCCAAGAATGCAATCTTCTCTAGGTCTCCTCCAAAGGTAAGTATGTGGGTCCGAATACTGATCGAGTACAAAAATATTCATAATTTCATTTCAAGCCCTCCTTAATGCACACCGACCTGCTAGTGAAAATTAAAATGCATTTTTAATGTCTGTTAATGTGTTGCCAACATTCGCAATAAGTGTCGTTATTTCTGGTCAAACACGCACACATCTTACTGTTGGTGAGTAACCAAATGATACTTGCTATATTCGTGGATGATAAAGAAGGACAGTAGGTGTGCGGTTCGAATGTCGCTTAGGCACAAAATTTTGTATCCTTATTTTAGATTCAAACACCTAGCAGCTGGTAAGAAAAATCGAAACATAACATTTGATTTTATTTAGTCAACAATCTGATAACGTGTTGGCTGCCTATCTCCATCACAGAACTTCACATCATGCACATTATCTTTAAATGCATGCGCCGGCCGGAGCGGCCGAGCGGTTAAAGGCGCTACAGTCTGGAACCGCACGACCGCTACGGTCGCAGGTTCGAATCCTGCCTCGGGCATGGATGTGTGTGATGTCCTTAGGTTAGTTAGGTTTAAGTAGTTGTAAGTTCTAGGGGACTTATGACCGCAGCAGTTGAGTCCCATAGTTCTCAGAGCCATTTTTTAAATGCATGCACACTTTGTTACTTCTGAATGGAGGTATAACAGACATCTTTCGTGGTTAGTTAACAGGGACGAAAAGGTCTTGATAGGAGTCCCAGCTTATTACAATAACTGTGGTCTTTTATTTTGAAGTTTGGTTTTGGTTACTGATATTGGCGAAAATTTCAGTAATTCATTACACTTCATGGCTAATCAGCAATATGATTGTATTAGATTAGATTTGATTTGATTCAATTAATATTTGTTCCATACATCATGAATACGACATGTGGTAATGATGTGGCACGGGTCATTTTAATGAAAGATTTCTTTACATACCATGGTGCAATTCTTTTTTTTACTCTATCAGCCCTTTTTATGTTGAAGTCTATCTCTCTCTCTCTCTCTCTCTCTCTCTCTCTCCCTCTCTCTCTCTCTCTCTCTCTCTCCCTCTCTCTCTCTCTGTGTCTCTTCTCACACAGACAGACACACACACACACACACACATATTGCTTCTTATTTTTATTTGTTTGTTGTGCTCGACTGCCGGCCAGGCACTAAAATGTTGATGAACGAGTTTCTTAGTTTTGAGTACACTTACGAAAGAAATATAAAAACAACTATGAGAGATACTGATTTATGATGTATAGTTTACAGTCAGTTCTGAATAATATTAGTATCTACGCGCTAGTTCCTATACCTACTTACAGAAATGCGAATCAGGTGCATTACGTATTCCAGGCCATACCAGCCGCGTCTTTGAGATGCCAGCTATGGTCACTTCCCAGCCCTCTGTAGGAACACATCGGTTCGTCTTCTTCCTGCTGGTACTGTAACTGAGATTTGGCAACAAGGCAAGGTATGTTCGGCAACTCTGCGATCGACGAGTTACTTCCTGGTGTGCACGGAATTAAGCGTCAAATTTCACTTGATTTTTCCTGTCATTCCCATTGAATAATCTGAGTTATTATCGCTTGAGGTGCAACAAAAGAATGTAAATTTACGGTTTTCAGCCCAGGAAAGTCGTTGCACGTCGAAATCGCAACTAATCTTGTCCCTTAAGTAGCGATTTACGAGTTCTATCCACTATCAGCCTCTTCGTTGGCTCTGTGGTAACATGCTGGCCTGTAAAAAGACGTCTGTTCTGGTTCTAGTCTCGCTGACTGTGACGTTTTCATCCCCTCTGTGAAAGAGCTACAAGCAGTTAGATCAAACATCTATAAGGAAACGCAAGAAAATACTTTCGGCTCATAGTGCAATGGTGAAAAACTTACATTGCTTCATAACAGGTACCGAGCGAGGTGGCGCAGTGGTTAGCACACTGGACTCGCATTCGGGAGGACGACGGTTCAATCCCGTCTCCGGCCATCCTGATTTAGGTTTTCCGTGATTTCCCTAAAATCGTTTCAGGCAATTGCCGGGATGGTTCCTTTGAAAGGGCACGGCCGATTTCCTTCCCAATCCTTCCCTAACCCGAGCTTGCGCTCCGTCTCTAATGACCTCGTTGTCGACGAGACGTTAAACACTACCCACCACCACACCACATCATAACAGGTAATGCCTCTATCCGTTGCTGACAAACAAATTTTGTGTTTCTGGGAATACTTAACTTTATTTATGAAATGCTATATTTGCATACCTCTAGAGTATGACACAGTATACCAATGAAACACAGACCCAATGGAAATCTAAGTAAGTAGTATTTCACTAATTCGGTTCGATAGAGGCAACCTTGTGTACAGATACTCAGCTTTATTAAAATAAACTTTCTCGTGTCGCTGGTAGTCTTATTTAATTTCTTATAATACAGTGCACCATTTTCGTAGGGTATCTTTTATTGTTGTTCAAACAATAGTAAACAAAAGAGAGAAATTAATTATCAAAGATGTATGCGAATTCTCTGATGTTATCTATAACAGTCTTACAATGGACGTGCACTTTATTGATTACATGCATGTAGAAAACTATTTCTGAGTTAATGCTGTCAAACAAGGTTTGAAGAAGTATACAATGCTACTACCACACGACAGCTAGTGTAGAAAATACTTTTCTGACGTATTTTGGCAGGATGCGCTCTCCCCACCCATAATACAAATGTTTTGAGATGCATCTTCCGCCTGGCCGTCTTTTAAACCTAAAAAGAACAAAATGTCACAGTAGTTGGCCCTTTTTCTACATGCGGCTATTTTGAGTTGACAAGTGAAGTGAATTATGTTCAAAGTTCCATTAGAATGATAGCTTCAGCAGACAGCAGAATTGCGTTTTAAAAAATGTAGCAGTGAATGTTTTCGAATTCGCGACGTTTTGTCTACGGTGCGCTATTCTTACCGTTACAGTACTACCTGAAACGTAGATACAGCAGCTCCACAACTTCTGCCTTCCACATTGTTCTGAGATAATGCATAAGGCTGGGTGTAGACTTCTGAGAGATAGACAGTAACAGCTTTTCTTTTGCGCTTCACGACGTTTTCAACAAACAGATTGCACAATAAAGTAGCTCTAGTGGAAAGGTATACTTTCTATTTTAATTTCTGAATCCTACACTGTTAGCAGTTCTGTGTAGGTGGCAGTTACGTGATTTTATTTCGGTGATTACAAAAAAGAGTCTAATGTATGCACTGGGTAGCCGATTCAGTTAGTTCATGGCGATTCGGTCAACCAAGTAAATGAATTTACTGAACATGCTGCAAACCACTACGGGGAGCTTGTGTGTCAGAATTCTCACCCAGTGTGGCGAAACGGTGTTACAATAGAAAAATCTGCCACAGAGAAACGGATTTGGTGGTCTGTTGGATTGATGGTGGGCTCATATGCTTATGGTCTGCGTTCGATTCCAGCTTCTGCCGATAAACTTTGATAGGGAGAAACAGATTCTATTCTCTTCTGGCAACGCCAAGTGAAGAAGATATAATGGCATTGTGGTCTGAAATTCACATTAAACATAATATTCCTTTTCTACCAAGTAGACATTGGTTGAACCACAATAGAGTCAGAAGTGGCGAGATGTAGAAACTCTATCACCATAACCTTTATTATACTAGTTGTTTATTTCTAGAGACAAAACAAACGCTATGTAGGGCCACAGGACACTTATTCCATCTTTTCTTTGAGCTTCTGTACGTCGATAAAATTGGTTCTGAACTGTGAATGCAACTCAGACCGCCCTTAACGCGGAATTTGATCACTTCGTGACAATTCAGCTTGACTGCCATCTGCCCTCGGCTGTGGTATGTCATATTTGTACTAATTTTTTAGTACAGTGTTCAAGTGACTGTTCAGTGTTGTTCGTCTTTCCAAAGTGTTGCGAACAGAAACCATGCTGTCGCTGGTTGTAAATTTTATGTCTCCTGCGAACAGTAACCAGACTGTCGCTGTGTCTTTTTCCTGTGGCTTGGTCTATTATTTTCCCTGTCTCCTTCATATGTAATTTATTAGCATTATGAACCCTTTGTTCTATGTTTTAAGTTACACGATCTTCCGTCATATTTCCATTTAAGTCTCCGATTTTATGGCCTGTTTTTATTGTTTATTATTTTCATCTTTTTACAACAAATTCTGTAGGCTGAAGAGAGGCGTACTAAGCTGCTGCCAGCCCGCCCCCTTCGGGGGGAATCGAAAATCAATAAAGAAGAAGCTCAGCCAGCCAGTCCAATCTTGCGCACGTCTCTGGACATATCGCCTCGCCTTAGACAGCGTTTCTTGTTCTGTGTACAAGTGGATGTGGTTGTCTAGTTAGGTTTTCTTGTGACTCTGGTGTTTCAATCTTGTTGTTATTCGTAAGGTCCTTTGTTGGTCGTGTCCGTCCTCTCCCGTTTGTGTTGTTGTTCACAGGCCGCTCCGTGGGTCCTGCCGCGCTTCGCGCCACGTCAACCCCGCAACCGTTCTGGTCGCAGTTACAACATTTTGGCGATGAGGTAAATGGTGGTCGTTGTTGGCATGGAGGCGAAGTTGGTCTGTCTGCTGGAGCAACAGCAGCAGCTCGTATAGCAGCAGCAGATCCAGTTAGACATCTTACAGCAGTCACTGCAATTGCTAACGGACAATGTTGATGCCCGGGGCGCATTACTACAACAGCTTCCGAGTCCTCGAGTGACCGATGCGTTCCCACGTCCACTGTAGTTCCCACCATTTAATGACGCTACAGAAGACTGGAAGACGGACTTAGAAGGACTGAAACCACATTCCACGGCTTTTCAAGTCACAGACGACTCCGTGCACCATTCGTTGTTTTTCCTTGGGCCTCCCCAGACACGTTCTTTCTTATCTGCAAGTTGGCACCATTGTCCAATCCTTTGGCTCTCGCTTTCCAGAAGATATGCCTTTTGCTTACAAACTATTATTCCCAACACTACCATGCGGTCACCTTTCGGCTGGAGTTCCACCAGTACCATAAACAGCCTGGTCCATCGTATTGTTCCTGGGTCACCGACTTCTAGGGTCTCAGCCGTCGATGCTATTTTACATGCACCAATCAGCAGTTTAAGGCTTCGTATGCAGACTCCCTGATCCGGGTGGCTCCCGATCCTGAGGTCCGCCTTGCAGTGTTGAAACTCGATAACCCCTCCTTGGAAGAGATCCTCCACATTGCCCACTCCTTTGAAATTGCTCAGGCGGCTGACAAGCATCTTATGACACGGCCGCAGGTGGTGGCGATAGAGGGGTCACGGCGGCTTCCGCCATTGCGACGTCGACATGACCCGGCCGACAGAGGCCAGCGCCATCGGGACTCCTCGTTGTCCGACGTCTCTATGGCATCACTGCCTCCGGTCGCCCCTCGTCGCAGGTCGCACCACCCACTTCCATCTTGCCCACAGTGCTTTACTGCACGTTCTCAAGCTGATTGTCCCCACCGCTGGAAAACCTGCATGCTGTGTAACAAGAAGGGCCACATTCAATTCGTTTGTCGTAGTCGCTCGACTCGCTCCAGTCCTGCCCCTCCTTGGCCTCAAGGTACCATCCATGCAGTGCAATCGGTCGTCCCACAGGACGACCCGTCGGCGCGGAAGCTTTTCCTCACGCTCCGCCTTTTCACTGAGCATGTCAGTTTTCAGATCGAAACTGGGGCCACCGTCTCCCTGATTAATATGGCGCCATATACCCGGCTTGGCTCTCCTGAGTTGTCACATCCCTCTCGCCGTTTGGTCGCCTACGGAGACGGTTCCATTCCCTTTCGTGGGCAGTTCATCGCCCAGGCGATGTACTAGGGTGTTCCCTGGCTCCTTACCCTCTTTTTCGTCGACCAGCCGTCGGCTTCGAATATTTTTGGCCTCGATGCGTTTCAACTGTTTGGCTTTTCAATTTCCGACGAAGTTAAGATCGTTTTCACGGCTGTTCATTTTCAGGACCTGGACGATCTGTGCTCCGCTTTTGCGTCGTTGTTTGCAACGGATCTCGGATGTGCTTACTATTTTCAGGTGCACATCACCCTTTGGCCGGATGCGCAGTCTCGCTTTTTCCGGGCCTTGCCCCTTCCGGTGGCCTTATGGATGGCAGTGAAGCAGGAACTTGATCGGCTCGGCTGGCGTTCTGGAGCCTGTTACTTACAGTGCCTGGGCGACACCATTAGTGGTCATATGGAAACCCAGTGGGACCCTTCGGCTGTGTGGGGACTTCGGCGCTACTGTCAATGTCCAGTCCCTCATCAACACTTACCCCATTCCCTGACAGGAAGACCTTCTCGCCAAGCTTGCCGAGAGAGAGTATTTTTCGAATATCGACCTGGCTGAGGCACACCACCAGTTACCCTTGGATGCCGAATCTCAGAACATCATGGTTAACAACACACCTTTTGGACTGTACAACTACAAGAGCCTTCCCTTTGGTGGCTCTTCGGCGCTGGCCATTTTCCAGCGGTTCCTGGCACAGATTGCACAGCCTGTCCCCACCTGCGTGAATTATCTGGATGACATCTTGGTCACAGGGCATTCCCACCAGGAACATTTGTATAATTTCAGCCCCTTATTTCACGCTCTGCAATCAGTAGGTTTACGAAAATATGGTTCAAATGGCTATGAGCGCTATGGGACTTCACTGCGGAGGTCATCAGTCCCCTAGAACTTAGAACTAGTTAAACCTAACTAACCTAAGGACATCACAAACATCCATGACCGAGGCAGGATTCGAACCTGCGACCGTAGCGGTCTTGCGGTTCCAGAGTGCAGCGCCTTTAACCGCACGGCCACTTCGGCCTGCCCTGTAGAATACAATACTATACAATCGTCTGGAGAAGTGTTGTTTTTTTCAACCAGAAGTGGAAAAGTGGAATACTTAGGCCACTGGCTTAGCAAAGATGGCATTAGCCTTCAGGTAGTAATGTCATGGCATTTGAGACCCTTCCTTGTCCCAAGGACTTAACTGAACTCTAGGTGTTTTTGGGCAAGGTTACTTATTACTTAAGGTTCTTGCCCGAGGCTGCCTCCGTTGCTCAACCCCTCAATCACTTGCATCGCAAAGGGATACGTTTTGATTGGACTCCTGCCTGTGACCAGGCTTTTCTCCACTTAAAGGTGATGCTGAAGTCCGCCCCTTGCCTTACTACTCCCTTCTCTCTGGACCGCCCCATGGTTGTGGTGGCTGATGCGTTCGCATATGGCGTTAGGGCCATCCTCGCCCACCAGGATGCTGATGGCTCCAACAGCCCATAGCTTATGCCTCTAAGACGTTGACCCCAGCACAATGGATCTACTCCCAGATTGAAAAGGAGGCCTTGGCGAGTTCGCCGTCAAAAAATTTCACACCTACATTTTTGGGGCACAGTTCACGCTCCTGACGGACCATAAGCCCTTGGTTACGCTTTTCGGACCCCACTCTCACCTTCAAGAGCACACGGCTCAATGTCTCCAGCGCTGGGCGTTGTTTTTACGAAATTATGCTTACACCATCTGGTATAAGCCCACCGACCACCATGCTAACGCGGACGCTTTGTCACGTCTCCCAGCAGGCCCCATTCCTGCCTTTGACCAACAGGAGGTCCTCTACTTCCACATTGATTCAGCCAGGCAGGATGCACTGGACGGTCTGCCTCTCATGGCTGCTCACATTGAAGCAGCTCCCCACCGCGACCCTATCTTGTGGCAGATTCTCCATTACATGGCCCATTGGTGGCCCTTCTATGTTACTCGTTGGATGCAGTCCGATTTCAGCTCCTGGCGCCACCTGTCACACAGGCTCTCCGTGGTCGATGATGTCCTTCTGTTGCCACAGAGTCAGGTGCCCATCGGGTTGTCATCCCTCCGGATTTGCGGCTTTGGGTGCTCAGTTTCTTACACCACAGGCACTGCGGTATGTCACGTATGAAAGTTTTGGCTCATCGGCTCGTGTATTGGCCCGAAATTGATGAAGATATTGACTGCCTGGTCTGTGGGAGAAGTGTGTGTGCGCATCACTAGGCAAGGCCCCCTCAGTTGTTTGCACCCTTGCCTGTGCCTCACTGGCCCTGGGATAGCATCCATATCGAGTTTTGGGCCCGTTTTTTAGGTCCTTGTGGTTACTTATCGTTGATGCTTACTCCAAATACCCATATGTCGTCCACATGGCATCCACCACCATGGAGGGTACACTCACAGCCCCTGCCCAGGTTCTTGCCATTGAAGGCCTGCCACACATGTTGGTCTCTGACAATGGCCCCCAATTCACAGCATCTTCCTTCCATGACTTCTGTCAGGCCAACGGTATCAAACATATCCGTAGGCCCCCTTTCCACCCTTCGTCCAATGGCGCGGTATCGGGCTTGTCCACATGTTTAAACAACAGTTGGCAAAGTTGGTCCACTCGTCTCCAACCACATCAGCCCTCGTGCTATTTTTGAGCACCTATTGCACTATGCCAATTGACAGACGCAGTCCGCCGGAGCTCCTTCATGGGCGACAGCCACTGACCTTGCTCCATTTGCTGATGCCAAACACCTCCCGCCTCCACTCCCGGTCTTCGCAGTGTTATGCCCCCAGCACGGCCGTGTGGGCCCGCAAATACGGCTACAAGGTGGGTTGTAAGCCTGCCACGGTCGTATGGGCGGCGTGTGACGTTGGTGCAGACATCGAAAGAGTTGGAGCACCTCCATCATAATCAGCTCTACCTGTATGCCCCCATGGGACTCGCTCCGCTGCCTCCTTCCCTACCTCCTTTCGCTATGGACGCGGTCCTCGAGTCGCCGCCCCTGCCCCCAGTTACTGTCTCCCCCGGGCCTGCCCCCACCCCTACCCACCCGCGGGTGGATCAGCAGCTCCCTCCCCCATCCTGGACTCTGGGTCAGCCGTCATGGATACCCCAGGCGTCCCTTCCTCCCCACCAACGGCGGTTGATGAGCCCAGCTCTCCTTCCCACTGCCGCCCACCTCAGCACCGTCCGGGGCGTTTCCTCCACTACGTGCAAGATTCAGGGTGGAGGGATCTGGTACCGCATGCCACGGAATTTGAATCCGCGCCAGACGGCATGGATGTTGAAGACCCCTAGAAGTCTCTGCACCATCGCGCCATAAGCTGTGGCGGCGTGCGCCTCCTGGCCCACATTTAAAGTGAGGGCGCCACAGTAGAACACGTGGTCCCAGCGACCAATAGCGGCGCCCCCGATCATGTATTTAGGCACCTGCCTCTCGCTCAGTCAGCCAGTCTAATCTTGCGTACGTCTCTGGACATATCGCCTCGCCTTCGACGGTGTATTTACTTTCTTGTTCTGTGTGCGAGTGGATGTGGTTGTCTAGTTAGGTTTTCTTGTGACTCTGTTGTTTCGATCTTGTTGTTGTTCGTAAGGTCCTTCGTTGGTCGTGTCCATCTTCTCACGTTTGTGTTGTTCACAGGTCGCTCCATGGGTCCCACCGCGCTTTCCGTCACGTCAACCCCGCGACCGTTCCAGTCGCAGTTACAACAATATAATAAACAGACAATCAAGTACAAATGGCATGAACACTGTGGATTCTAAGGTTGACTGCCTCTTGGCTACTGTAGTGGAGTATTTCTGTTGCTGAGGAGGGGCTTTGCAGTACCAAGTCATTTATAATGACCTAATAGGTATCCTCATTACAAGTCAAAAGATGTCTTCAGTTTTGCTGCATTGACTCATCAGTTTGTTTCAGTATCATAAGTGCTTCATCAGACTCCTCTCAAGTGTTGTTGCGTCCTACCTAGTGCTTCTTGCTTAATGTTACGAGAGTGATGGAGGCAGGATGGTATGCACTTGTTTTACACTTTTCCTTTGAGCTTACATTCACATGCAGAAGTGTTGGTTTTACAATCTTGGTGACTGCATAACCGTGTAGAAATGTTTATACCTAGTGGTGGGCTTGTGTTGATTCTACCATGTGCTGGAGCAGTGCTGAGCTGCAGTGACTTACAAAAATTTTCTCTCTCCCATTCCGTTACAATCTTGATGCGTAATACCATTATACTATATACACCTGTAAGAAGTAACGTTTCGGTATTAGCTATTCTTCTTCGTGTTGCAATTTTAATGCCAGCAATGTGTTTCCAATTGTGTGTGGTACTATCAAGGTCCAACACTGTATCATGTCTCACTGTTTTTCTTTTTTCTTTAGTTTTGCAATAGGCGTTTTCGAGATGCTTTTGCAGAAACAGTGGCATATTTCAGTTTTCCTGTTGTATCATGTTGGTGGCCTACTTCCTCCAGATATTATCCCAAAATAACTACATAACATCCCACAAGTATCAGTGGTTGTTTCATTTTTGAGGTGAGTTTTGTTTGGTCGCCTTAACCGAAAAGACTTGAACTGTGAGTGGTTCGTATTTTTCACTCATCTGTTTGAATGGAATGAGATAAAATGAAACTGCAGTGTTTGGCTTTAGCATTGTAGTACATCAGGTATCACTATTGCTGAGTGCGAAAAGTGGTTGAAAAGTTGCGCACTTCTTACGTTATCTGTGATGTATCTTCTGAACACGAAAGAGCATGGACAAAAGCACCACATCCGCAAAGATGCGAGATGGTGCCAGCGCCATACAGACTCGCCACTTGCGCGAGGTCCACCAGCGCCACGGGCCGCGTCAGGGATGATGCCATCGATTTCAACTCAGCCAATTGCCGGCCGAGTACAACCCGCCAATGACCGGGCGACAACGCACAGAAGCCTACTCGACAGACAGAAGAGCAGCTCTCGCACTTGATTGTAGGTCACTCCCCAGAGCTGACTTAGATACGGAACGTCGTTAGTGAACTCTTTGAAGTGAACAGACAGTTGTCGTAAAGTGCATTTGCTATGTTCTGTCACGATTACTTGCACTTAGCCAATGATAGCCTTTTTGTGTTGTATTACATGTAGTGTTCAGGACTCCCATATTCAACTAGTCACAAAGAGAGTAAACCTTTAATTCGTTTGTGTGACTTTGTTACTAACTTGTTGGAGTGTTGTAGAACCTTCGTTCTCATATACTGTTACCTGATCCTGGGACATAACTGTTAGGTAGTGGCACGAAGAAATTGTCTTAGCGGTTTACCGCACGAGAAGCCGTTACATGAACTCACAAACTCGGCCTACCGTAACAGTGGCAACTCGACCTCCACAGGAGTAGCGAGAAGGCCTTTAGAAAACTGTCGACGAGGTTTTACAAAAATCCGTTCATTAAACCAACTTACGGTTGTTCCTTGGTGTGCGAGTAAGGTCACGTGACGCAGAGAACAAACTGCAAATGCAGCAATTACTCACACTAATGGCGCCCTAGAGAAAAACGAACAGCGCTCCAGACATGTATGACTTCACCCGCAGAACACCACTACGTCACAGTTCAGAGCTGACGCGCGGTATCGAACGCTCAAGTTTGCTCAATGATTTTATCAATGAATTCATAACTCTGAGAATGTTTCTGGCCATACACGCGTACCAACCGATCAACCTACCAACGAACTGGATGTTTGCAGACGCTTTGGCCAACCGACTGACCAACTATCCTTGTCATTTGGTTTGTAGTGTAGGACCACTCGACAGGCGACCCGCCAACTACTTCACTCGACCCCCCCCCTCCCTCCCCTTTCACTAAAAATAACAGTGCCATGTGTAGTGGTGTCGTTCCAACCGCCACACAAAATTTTGTCATTGCGTCATTGTAATGGCTGAGTAAAGTCGGTCGGGCCGTGTGAAAGTTGCACACGAAGTTGATCAGTCGGGTGATTGGTGCGTATCTATTATCCTTAAGTGAGACCACAAGAACAACAGCTGAATGCCCTTGATTTCTCCCTTACCGTCTGCGCCTGTCCTGTCCGCCTCACCCCCACCCTCACCTACCTTCGCCTCACCCTTGACCGTCACCTCACCTGAATCCCTTATCTCCGCTCCATCCAATCCAAAGCCCACAACCACCTCCGACTCCTCAAACTCCTCTCTGGTCGGACATGGGGGTTGCACCCCTCTACCATCCTCAACACTTATCCTTAATCCGTCCCATCCTCTGTTATGCCAGTCCTGCCTGGATATCTGCCTCCACCCCTCCAGATCTTTGAGCGTCAGGCACTCCGCCTCGCCTTCTGTATACGCCTCCTGTCCCCCACGCGGATAGTCTATGACCTCCCCCATCCACTCCTATTCCTCGAACATATCCGCATACTCTACACCTCCCGCCACCTTGATCCCCCTCACCCTCTGGTTGCTCCTCTCCTCTCCCATCCCCATCCCCTGCCACATCTTCACTGTTGTGTCCCCCCTACCCTCCATCTATACACCCTTCATCTCCTTTCCCAAGGTGGCTCCCATCAACTCCCCCTCCCAGATGATGCCCTCTCTCCCTCCATTTATCCCTCCTATCAACTCTGATCCTCACTCCCCCTCCTTTCCTCTGTGCTTTTCCCAGGCTCCCTCTCCCCCCCTTCCATCCTCTTTTTCCCCAACTCCCCTCTCTCTGCCACCTTCTCTCTCATGAGTCCTTTTGCATTTCCCTCCTCCGCCTTTACCCTTTTCCCTCTCGTGTGTGCCCTACCCCTCTCCCCCCTATGAGTCCTCTCCCTCCTTTGGTTCCCCACCCTCTTTTCGTTTTTTCCTCTCCTCCCTCCTTGTTTTCCCCCTCCTCCAGCCCACCCCCCTCCATCTGCTCTTGGCTAGGGAGTGTCATCTTTGTGACAACATTTTCGTGCAGTGTTTTACAGTGAGTGTTTTACTGTGAGTGTTTCTTGTTGTGTGTCTTTTGGCAAGGATTGCGAACGGCGCCGGCCGACGTGGCCGTGCGGTTAAAGGCGCTGCAGTCTGGAACCGCAACACCGCTACGGTCGCAGGTTCGAATCCTGCCTCGGGCATGGATGTTTGTGATGTCCTTAGGTTAGTTAGGTTTAACTAGTTCTAAGTTCTAGGGGACTAATGACCTCAGCAGTTGAGTCCCATAGTGCTCAGAGCCATTTGAGCCATTGCGAACGCCCATCATACTGTCGCTGGGTGTGATTTTTTATCTCTTGCAAACAGGAACCAGACTGTCGCCATGTTTTTTCTTAATTGTGTGTCCACTATGTTACTTGTTTGATTCCTGTGTATTTTATTATCATTGCCAACCCCTTTGCTTTCTGTTTTAACTTTCCACTATTTTCCGCCATTTTACACTTTATGTCACCGTTTTATGGCCTGTTTTTCCTGTTTCCTTTCTTCTTCCGTTTTTAAAAAAGTCTGTAGGCTGTAGAGCAGCGTACTAAGCTGCTGCCAGCCCGCCCCCTTGGGTGGGAATTGAAATTCAATAAAGGAAAAAAAAAACAGCTGAGTACACTTGGCTCAGAAAGAGCCGTTTATTGAAAACGCTGGCTGCGCGGACACAGCCTGTAGTTACATCGCGTGCTGACGCGGCCCGGCTGGCGCGCGGCGGCTGCGTTGCGGTCGCAGGGGCGGCAGCGGCGGTTCCGCCTCCGCGACATGTGCCGCCTCTCCTCACTGCTGCAGGTCGAACTGCTGGGCGTCGGCGAGCGGCGACGAAGATCCTCGCGGCGCTTCCGCCTCCGGTGCGGCAACTCCCGACGGCTGTCGGAGTAGTAGGCAGCGAGGGCTGGGGCCGACGTGTCCTGCACGACAGGGTCAACACTTAGCGGGGTCGTGTCAACTGCTGACACCGAGGGGTCACTAGCAAGACTGGCAAATTTCTGGTAAACAGCAGGGAATTTCGTTGCAGTTATGACAACCTACGTTTATAGCATATGTTGATTTAGGAAACAGGTTTCCAAACTTCTGCTCTGACGGAAAACTTTCAGAATCCTGGTGCTTCGATGGAATACTTTTATTTTGATGGTTAATCGTTTTTTTAAAAATCAGAGAAACTTGTTTTATTCAGTGATTACTTCAGATTTAAACCATAGCTACTAACACAATAACGATAATATTTGAAAAAAAGCTATTAGTACTGGCAACAAATCGGAAAAAACAACCATGTTATTGACAAGTTTTTTCCAGAGCTTTTGTTTAACACCTGTATTCCACGGAACAGAATTTGGGAAACCCTGCTTTAAGGAAAACTGTTGACTATAGTGGCCGGAATCCATTCTTTGCAATTTTACAGTAGAGGTCATAAAACACAGAGAGTGAAAGATTGTACACAGCTTGCACAGAAACCTGCTACCGTTTTGAGATTCCAAGGACGTTGTTACTAAGTGTGTACATAAGCAAGCAGTAAAGGAAACCAAGCAGAAATTTGGAAAAGGAATTGATGATCAAGCAAAAAGACAACTTCGAGGTTTGCCGATGACATTGCAATTATGTCAGAGACACCAAAGTCCTTCGAAGAGCTTGGGTTGAGTTGTTTGGAGGAGGAGACCGAACAGCGAGATCTTCGGTCTCACCAGATTAAGGAAGGAGGGGGAAGAAAGTTAGCCTTGCCCTTTTAAAGAATCCTTCCCAGCATTTGCCTGGAGCGATTTAGAGAAATGAGGGCAAGCCTAAATCACGATGGCCGGACGCGGGATTGAACCGTCGTCCTCCCGAATGCTAGTCCAGTGTGCTAACCATTGCTCCACCTCGTTCGGTTTTCGAAAAACTGTTCAGCGTAGAGGATAGTATCTTGAGATGTGGTTATGAGATGAACGTCAACAAAAGTAAAATGAGGGATATGGAAGCTACTCGAATTAACTCAGACAATGCTGAAGCTACTAGATTAGGAAATAATATATTAAAAATGTTGGATGAGTTTTCATGTTTGGCAAACAAAATAACTGACAATGCGTGAAGTAGGGAGGAGATCAAATGGAGATTAGATTGCTTATAATAGGAAAAGCATTTTGGGAAGAAAAATGGATTTGTTCGCATCTAATCTAAAACTTATACGTTAGAAAATGTTTTCTGAAGACTTTCGTAAGGGATATAGCCGTGTACAGAAGTGAAACGCGCATAACGAACACCTCAGACAAAAAGAGAATAAAATATTTTGAAATATGGTACTTCAGAAAAAGGCTGAAGATTTGACGGCTAGATCGGATAAGCAATGAAGAGGTACTTAATCTACCTGGGCAAAACAGAAAATTGTGGTACAACTTGACTAAAAGAACGGTTCGGTTGACAGGATACATCCTGTGGTATCAAGAAACGTCAGGAGGAAATTTAGGGAGGGGTAGGGGATAACTTGTAGGGGTAGACAAGGAAGGAATACTCTGAGAAAATTCAAATGGACGAAGGCTGTAATGTCCGTTCAGAGATAAACGGGCTTGCGCAGGATAGACTAGCATGGGCAGCTGCATCAGACCAGACTTCAGACTGAAAACCACAACAACAACAATGTTGCCTGACCGTTGAAATATGATCCTTACACAAGTTATGTTCAGTTTGACAAGCAAGTGTAACACGCAGTTGCCGACATCCTTAGGTGATCAATCTAGCTCTAAAAATTCCTTCTAAAGTGTTGGTACCGCTGTCAGACGCAACACAATGCAGGGTCTATGGTCCATTTGTCCTTCCTAAAATCAAATTACCGAGGGATGTGGCGCAGTGGTTAGTACACTGGATCGCATTAGGGAGTACGACTGATTTACGTTTTCTTCCCAAAAGCCACTGATTTTCTGTAACCTGGCAGATGTCTCGCTCAGCGTTTTCTTTCATGCGCTTTGCCAGAGTAGCTTATGTCTGTGGATATCCCTGTTTTTGTCCCGTGATGTCGCTAGAATGACTTCCCATTCGCCGCTGCTCCGCTCACACGCTTTCTTTACCGCGTCGCATTCAGTCCCTTGGCGGGCTATGGTCGCACTGTCTTGGTCCGTTAGCATGTACTTGTAGCTTTCCATCCACATGTATTGAATTAAGATACACTGATGTTTACCATCGCGCCTACGTGTACTACCCTTCTGGCAGTACACGAAGAAGTGTGTAAGTGAACTGCACATCGCTCCTGGCAAGCAGTAGACAGCTCTTTCCATCTCTGTACATAGTCGGGATACGGACTCAGAAACGTGAGAAAATCTCAGTGTCATCTGATCATAATGGCAGCCTTAACTGTTAAAAAATAACTGAGGAACGAAGTAATTAATGGCTAAACGTCTGTAGTCGGTTATGAACGGAAGGTAACAAGTGGATTTATAGCCACAGCCTGCGGCCTTATGCTACGACCGGAGTCTACAGAGCTGATGCTACTCACCCCAGACGACTTCAACGTGAGCCTCACGAGCAGCCCACCGTACAGCCCGCAGAAATCCCCAAGGTAGATGGGACTATCCTGTAAAGAAAACGACTGATAAGCTGCGTGGTAGCCAAAATCTAACTGTACTTTCTGATTTAACAGGAATACGTTTAAAGGCACAATAAAAGTTATCAAGCTGCAGTGAAATTAGAAAATATCGACTTGAGCAACTGTAACCTCAATTATGTATTTGTTCGATTAGACATATGCGAAATCTCCTAACAGATTACCCTGTCAGATCCACTTCTTTGTAAACAGATCCTGAGAAACTACTCTCTGTTGACAAACTTGATCAAACTTTTAGCACAGCTTCAAGAATATTTTTGTGAAATACTGCACTATTACCTTTACCATATAAAGCTGTATAATTGTATTCTTTTTTATCAACTGGTAATACATTAGTTGCCGTTAAGAGGAATATACTTGGTTTTGTATCTCAGTAAAAAATATAGTTTGCGTTATATTCGTTGCCGTTAGCAAGAATATACTTGGTTTTATATCTCAGGAAAAAAAAATGCTTTGCATTTTAACTGGAGAAAAGTTAGCTGCATCTTTGTATTCTATTGTTTCGTTATACCCGCACCAGGTTATCCGCAAACGTTGCGAAAATATTATACTTCTCGCAATACATGGACCATTCTGTGTAGGTTTATTATGGTGTCGGTATTGTCGACTGTAGGCTTCTTCATAACAAGCGGAAGATTTGCTTACGTGATGTCTTTTTCTGTGTTACTTCAGACCATTAGCATATGATGTAGGGGGCCCGCCTGAATGTTGCCACGGTTGTTTCGACCACGCTGCACAACTTTCGCAGAAAAGTGCTTACACGTCGTCAGTTAAGTCTCAATCTCTCCCCATACGATTTTCATATTTTTGGAGTCCTGAAGAAAGAGGTTCGTGGCTGCTGATTTGCTCCGAAGGAAGAGGTGCATGTCTGGGAAAAATCATGTTTTCGTCGACAACCCCAAACATTTTTCCATGAAAGTATTGGCTGGCTTTTCTAACCATGGTATAATTGTATTAACAGGTGCAGTGATTACTTTTGAAATAATAAAGAGTTTACTTATTTTTGTTCCATCCCCCTTGTTTCCATCTGACTGTCCCTTACAAAAGTACAGAGAACGGTTCTCGAAACTCGAATGACATTTCATTCCTGTTATTATAAACATGAATACAGAGGGCTACGTTCATGAGTAGTGGCATAAAAATTGGAATTCGACCATACAATGTTTAAAACTATGTTTCGCTAAGTAATCTTGCTATTGTCCAGAAGCAGTAACAGTAAATCAGGATACCGTATAATGCTGTGGACATGCTAAACACAATGTGGCTGCTTCGAAGCAGTGCTGTGTTTTAACGCCTCTAGAGTGACGAACCACGGCGATGCTCACCTGCACACTCTCCCCCATAGGAACTGGACAGGACGCCTCCTCCTTCTCCTCCTCCTCCTTCTCCAGCTGGACACTCCTCTCCTCTTCCTCCTCCTCTCCCCTCACACAGCACGAAAACCAGCGACGGAGATTCCGCCACATCCTTGCGGACAGAAGCACTTCCGCTGTAATTGAGAAATTCAGCTGCAATCAAAAGATACGGCAACGCACAATGATGCAAGCTCATATAATATTCGTGACACCATGACGCGAAGTCTAGAGATAATAGGATTTAGGTAGTACCGTACTACAGTGAAAATGCAAATTGCATGAAATACATAATTTTCATCGGTTTCATAATGCTAACAACGAATATAACAAAGAAAAACGAAACTTAGCTGAATCATTCATTTTACAAAAGAAACTAGAAGAAATTTATTGTCAATGCACGTATAACTGCTACAAACGTAAAAAATGAAACTATTGTGAAGGCATTGCTAATTACGCATTTATATTTTTTTGTGATATTCTTTAGATTTCTATTCTTTTTCTTTTGTTCATATGGGCATTTCTAATTGTGGTTATATAACATTCACTGTGGTTTTTAAATGTAAAGACGTAATCGTGATTATTTAGTTTGTCAATGGATAAGTATGTTTCTTGCTTTGTACCTACGGTAAAGTTTGTAAAGTTCTCTTTTGGAATATTATTAATTGTGAAAAATGCAGTCAATACCATTTATAAAGACTTATGTAATTTACGATAACGGTATAACATCTATAGACATGGGACAGCGATAGTGATATCGATAGTCGAAAGGTTGTTGTGTAGTAGAAGGGATGGTGGACGGTGTGTCTGTGAAGCGAGCGCGGGAAAATAGTACTGTGTTTTATGAAAAGCATACGTAATAGTATGGACAGTTATACCGAACTATCAGATTGTTAATTCTCTTTACCACTGCGGTATGTAATGCCATCGCCAGCAAACTTTAAGAGCAAATAAACGGGACTGTGGAAGTGCCGCTAACATTACTTTGTTGTGGCCGACACGAAGTGTGCTTTAATGCGAATGAACGTTGCTGGTATTGAAAGTGAAGACTTTAATTAACTGCGCAATATAAATGACTTTCAGTGACGTTGTCGAAGTTTGAAATGCGAGAACCGTGTGTACATTGTTTACGGTGTTCTTGACACACAAGAACAATTCTATGAACTGTGTATTTTTGGCTAAGGCTATATGAATGTGACTGTGTATTTATGGACGATAGCGTCACGGACAGTGCATAAAGTGTAAAAACGAGCGATGTCTACATCATGTACTTTTAAAGAGAGGACATGTCAACAACGGTCGTATACTGGCGTCTTGTGGTTTGTTAATCACCACGGGGTTAATGATACAGCTGTGCCGGAACTTTATTTGCGTTTCGCCGGAGAAGATTAACCAGCGGAACTGCCTGTATCCTGCTCTCAACATCGTAACCCGCCGACATCGTGCTGCCCAACGCAACGCTTCGTATGCAACAAAAAGTAAAGAGATTTCGCCAAACGCTATCCCCTGACCTAGAAACTTTCTTTCTCTATTAAAAGTATAAGAATGACGGACGCTATTTAAATAAATCTTTGTTTAGTTTATGTTTGCTTTCTGCTAACGAAAATAAAATTACAATCAGTGAATTAAAAGCTGCCTGGTAGTCATTGTTGAAACACCAGTAAACATAAAATTCTTCCTCTCATTAGGACTAATTCTCCTTGCATGTCAAAATTATTGTAATTATTTTATGTAGTTTTATGTATTGTTATGAGACTAGATATATGACAGTGACTAATAAGAGTATTTTGTCGCGAATTATGGCTACGCGCGAAAGTTACGGCGACCGCCATAATTGCTTGCGTTCTGACCAATAACGTAAAAGCTGCTATTCCCGTATTGGTGCATTTCCTGACGTGAGCGGGAATTATAAGTGTCAGTTGTCAAATCATGTAGGGACTGTTTACCCAATAATAAAAGTTTTTGATACTGTATTGCTACGAGTCGTAGTATGAAGAGACACTGGTTATACTCAAAAGTGGGTAGATGTATGGTGAAACCCCCCAGTGTTCATTCGATTATTAGCATGATTGTGTGTGATTCACGAAATTTTGTCACTTTTTCTAATTCCTTTCAGATATTGTCTTAGATGTCTTTGAAGTTTCAGAGAATATATACACAATTTTGTCGGTTCAGGTTAATTTCAGAGAAGTTTCTCGTGAATATTAGAGTTTTCAGTTCACAAACAAAGTGGGATCGTGACCAATTGAAAAATATAACAAAGAGTGTGGTTTTCCAAGTAGAATTTTGGATGACTTCACAGTTCAGATTTTGATAATTATTTGTCCTGTGGGTTGAGGTCATCACACAATGTACTGCAAACATTATTCAGCGCTCAGATTATATTACTTCAGTATATTAAGTCAGTTAGTACTGTAAATGGTAGTTACAATAATTTATCGTTATGTTTTCTTCTAAACTGATTTTTATATCTTTCATGAAAAATTTTATAAGGAAAATGAACCACGAATGTGAGGTCTATACGCAAACGAAGAAAAAACTGCCACAACTGAACAAATCAAAAGTGAAAGAGCGTATCTTCGTTGACCCGTAGATTCCGGACCTTTCCAGAGGCAAGCAGTTTGAGGAAACGTTAGTTGAGAGAAGGACGCTGCCTAGGAAAGATTTAATAACGTTTGCTTCAGTTACTTAGGTAATAAGAGAGCACATAATTATAAGTAACTTGGGAGTGAAATGATGTCATGGTACGAAAATACGAAAACCTTGGCTGTAACATGTCTCTGAAAGACACTTCCCTCGTACCGACCTCGACTTCTACCCTGAATATTGCAGAACTCTTCCTGACGAACGCTGCGAGTGATAAGTTACTGCAGTCACTGAGAAGGGGTATGGTGTGCAGGGAAGAGGCCTACTGGTATTTTGACAGACCGCTGTTGGACTATTGTTAGAGATGCTCTAGCTGTAACTAATAAGCGATAAGGCAAGCAGAAATCCGCCTCTGGTTTATAGTGTGATCAAAACTTCTTCTAAATGTTACATCACGTCACTGACGATGGCAAAAGTGTTTACAGTACTAAAATTATACTTTTCGGTGCTATCTGCCGCTATTTTATTGATTCACTAGGAGAGAAACATTCCATGGCCCAGATATTTCTTTGAAGCTGTGTGTCCACGCCTGTACAGCGCAGCGTCTCGCCTTGTGCTTAACGTTTATGACTTCATAGCCGGCCGGAGTGGCCGTGCGGTTCTAGGCGCTACAGGCTGCAGCCGAGCGACCGCTACGGACGCAGGTTCGAATCCTGCCTCGGGCATGAATGTATGTGATGTTCTTAGGTTAGTTAGCTTTAATTAGGTCTAAGTTCTAGGCGACTGATGACCTCAGAAGTTAAGTCGCATAGTGCTCAGAGCCATTTGAAACATTTTTTATGACTTCATATATTTTGAACCATGTCTCGTACAATGATATAATTTTCTGGGTACTTTTAAATACGTACGTGTCAGAAAAATGTATTGCAAATGGATTTAATAGTAACGAAGTAATAAATTTAAACGTTATGCACGATGTGACAGTTTTCAAGCATCTCATTGTTTATGACGTCATGCTCCTGAACTACGAGTCACACAATAATATAATTTTGCTGTTACATTGAGTGCTGTATGTACATACTGTCTGAAAAATGTGATGCGAAACAGTTAGTAGTAAAGGAGTAACGAATCATGACGTCATGCCTCATACGGTACGTTTACTGCATGAATAACGGAAAAGTGGCAAGGGATAAACTTTTTTCCTGTCATCATTTTGCAGGAGTTGTCAAAGATAAAAAATCTGGTAAAGATTTGAAATTATATGCGAAGTTTGTTCCAAGTCGCTAAGTGCTATCATTCTCAAATACTTGATGAATAGATTCTGAGAATTCACACGTCACAGGCTACGCTGCTACTACCCTTTTGGCAAGGCCGGTGGTTCTCACCCCCATAGCGATTGTTGTCTGACAGTAAGGTACATTTGTACCAAGTTTGGTTGAAATCGGTTCCGTGGTTTAGGAGGAGGTGTGGAACATACATACACACACTCATATGCATACAAAATACATCACACATACATACTCGTATATCCATTTTCGTAATATGTGTGGAATATAGATTAGAGTATTGTTTGCGTATGTTAGGTAATATCTATAAGAAACTGTAAAAAAAATGTAGGGAATATTCTTCAGCTGTGCCGTAGTTGGCACTGTTCCAAAGTATGACCTAAGTTGGCAATGCTTCCACCGTCTGCGTTTTACGAGATGGCTGCCAGAAAGAGTGTTTACCTGCGGGGCACGATGGAAGAAGTCGATAATGACAGCACGGAAAAGGAGGAAGCGAACAGTTGTGACGGCTTTCCTCGTAAACAGACGTCAAAAATGGCTCTGAGCACTATGGGACTCAACTTCTGAGGTCATTAGTCCCCTAGAACTTAAAACTACTTAAACCCAACTAACCTAAGGACATCACACACATCCATGCCCGAGGCAGGATTCGAACCTGCGACCGTAGCGGTCTCGCGGTTCCAGACTGCAGCGCCTAGAACCGCACGGCCACTTCGGCCGGCAAACAGACATCCGCAGCTGGTCTGGTGTATGTCCTTAAGTTTATCCTCTGAGACATTGTACAGGGTTCGGAGCTTAAATCCGGACAAATGGAACTCTTTAAAGCAATTTTATGAAACAAAATACAAATGAAAAAGGAAATTCTTATAATTAGTGGTATCCTTCAAGAGTAACATTCTACATTTACTTCTACATGGATACTCAACAAATCACATTTAATTGCCTGTCAAAGGGTTCATCGAATCACCTTCACAAATCTCTCTTGTTCCAATCTCGTACAGCGCGAGGAAAGAAGGAACACGTATGTCTTTCCGTGAGAGCTCTGATTTCCTTTGTTTCATCGTGGTGATCGTTTCTCCCTATGTAGATCTGTGTCAAAAAATATTTTCGCATTCGGAGCAGAAAGTTGGTGATTGGAATTTCGTGAAAAGATTTCGCCGCAACGAAAACGCCTTTCTTTTAATTATGTCCAGCCCAAATCCTGTATCATTTTAGAGACAACCGCTCCCATATTTTGCAATAATACAAAACATGTTGCCCTTCTTTGAACTTTTTCGATGTACCCTATCAGTCCTATCTGATACGCACCGCCCAGCAGTATTTAAAACAGGACGGACAAGCCTAGTGTAGGCAGTCTCCTAAGTAGGTCTGTTACATTTTCTAAGTGTCCTGCCAATAAGACGCAGTTTTTTCTTAGCCTTCCACCACAACATTTTTTATGTGTTCCTCCCAATTTAAGTTGTTCGTAATTGTAATTCCTAGGTATGTAGTTGAATTTACGACCTTTAGATTTGACTGATTTATCGTGCAACCGAAGTTTAACGGATTCCTTTTAGCACTGAAATGAATGACCACACACTTTTCGTTATTTAGGTTGAACTGAAAATTTTCACACCATTCAGATATCTTTTCTAAACCGTTTTGCAATTTGTTTTGATCTTCTGATGACTTTATTAGTTGATAAACGACAGCGTCATCTGCAAACAACCTAAGACGGCTTCTCAGATTGTCTCCCAAATCGTTTATATTGATAAGGAACAACAAAGAGCCTATAAAACTACTTTGACGAACGCCAGAAATCACTTCCGTTTTAGTCGATGATTTTCCGGCAATTACTATGAACTGTGACCTCTCTGACAGGAAATCACAAATCCAGTCACATAACTGAGACGATATTCCATAAGCACGCAATTTCACTACTATCCGCTTGTGTGGCACAGTGTCAAAAGCCTTCTGGAAATCCAGAAATACGGAATCGATCTGAAATCCCTTATCAATAGCACTCAACAATTCATACGAATAAAGAGCTGGTTGCGTTTCACAAGAACTATGTTTTCTACACCCATATTGACTGTGTGTCAAAAAAAATGGCTCTGAGCACTATGGGACTCAACTGCTGAGGTCATTAGTCCCCTAGAACTTAGAACTACTTAAACCTAACTAACCTAAGGACATCACAAACATCCATGCCCGAGGCAGGATTCGAACCTGCGACCGTAGCGGTCTCGCGGTTCCAGACTGCAGCGCCTTTAACCGCACGGCCACTTCGGCCGGCGACTGTGTGTCAATAGACCGTTTTCTTCGAGGTAATTCCTAATGTTCGAACACAATATATATTCCAAAATCCTGCTGCATATCGACGTTAATGATATGGACCTGTAATTAAGTTGGTTACTCCAACTACCCTTCTTCAATATTCGTGTGATCTGTGCAACTGTCCTGTCATTGGGTACGGATCTTTCGTCTAGAAAACGGTAGTATATGATCGTTGAGTATGGAGCTAATGCATCAGCTTACTCTGACAGGAACCTAATTTGTATACAGTCTGGACCAGAAGGCTTGATTTTATTAAGTGATTTAAGTTGCTTCACTACTCCGAGGATATTTACTTCTACGTTACTCATGTTGGCAGCTGTTCTTCATTCGAATTCTGAAATATTTCCTTCGTCTTCTTTTGTGAAGGCATTTCGGAAGGCTGCGTTTAGTAGCTCTCCTTTGTCAGCACTGTCTTCGATAGTATCTCTATTGCTATCGTGCAGAGAAGGCATTGATTGGTTCTTGCCGATAACGTACTTCCCATACGACCAGAATCTCTTTGGATTTTCTGCTATTTTTCGAGACAATGTTTCGTTGTGGAAACTGTTATAAGCATCTCGCATTGAAATCCGCGCTAAATTTCGAGCTTTTGTAAAAGATCGCCAATCTTGGGGATTTTGCGTCTGTTTAAATTTGGCCTGTTTGTTTCGTTGTTCCTGTATCAGTGTTCTGACCCGTTTTTTGTACCAAAGAGGATCGGCTCCGTCGTTTGTTAATATATTTGGTATAAATCTCTCAACTGCTGCCGATACTATTTTTCTGAATTCAAGTTACATCTGGTCTACACTTATACTATTAGTTTGGGAGGAGTGGAGATTGTCTCTCAGGAAGGCGTTAAGTGAATTTTTATCTGCTTTTTGAGTAGGTATATTTTTCGTTTATTTTTGGAGGATTTTGGGGTTACAATATTCAGTCTCGCTATGACAACCCAGTGTTCACTAATCCCTGTATCCGTTTTGATGCTTGTTATTAACTCACGATCATTTGTTGCTAAGAGGTCAAGTGTGTTTTCACAACTGTTTACTATTCGCGTGGGCTTATGAACTAACTGCTACAAATAATTTTCAGAGAATGCGTTTAGCACAATTTCGCATGATGTTTTATGCGTACCTCCAGAACTAAACGTGTATTTTCGCCAACATATTGAGGGTAAATTGAAGCCACCACCAACTATAATCGTATGATACTAGTTGAAATAATCTGCAACAGTCGCAATGACCGCCACCGGTCTTGTCCTGAAGCCATCACACGAGCACTCTAATAACACTGATCTCCATATTCATGAATGCTGCTTCGATAGCGGTGCGTAGAGATGCGACGTTAGGATGTCTCGCGTTATTGATAACTCTTTCGACTACGCTCCAAACATAATAGTCGAAAAGTTTCAGATCCCGGCTGTTGGGGGGGGGGGGGGGGGGGAGGGAGGGGGGAGGGGGCAGAACTTCTTTGACCAGAAAGCATGTCAACGTTATTCGAGAGCCAGTTTTGAACTAAACGGCTCGTATGAGGTCCTCCTCTGCCACTCGAGGCATTGTTCGCTTGCTGACATTCACTACTGACGCCAGATTCCTCAACGATGGCCCCAGGTGCTCCGAAATCAGCGCCTGAGCCTTTTCTAACACTGCCACAGGTCGTCACACGCGTTTCCTCGAATGGCGTTTCCTCGCCGCGTTAGCAGAACGTTCCCCTCACTTCCCCAAACCATTATACTTGGCCAGAATATCGTAAACAGTTGATCTCGGCTATCCGAAGAATCTAACTATTTCAGTGGACGGACGCCCAGCGCGAAGACATTCGATAATCGCGGCTCTTCGGTTGTACGCCGCGCTTGTCCGTCACATCTCTGTCATTTTGAGGCCATGACTGTTCACTAGATGCCTATGGCTTTCAAGAACGCCAATCGTGACCTCCGGCGGAATTACGATATGGCGGGAAATTCAAATTGAAATTTGTCTGGATTTAAGCGCCGCTCCCTGTACATCGGACGTCTGTATCCTGCTGGGCCCCTTCTGTGGAAGGGTTTGTATCTGTGGTGTGTGTAGCGTACCTGGGCTGCGCTTGCTCTTCGTGTTTAAAGGTACTGTCATATTTTCTGAGTTCCATTTTGGATGGCAGTAAGTTTACTTGAGTCCACCGGCAGATTGTGTTCCTGTATTAAAGCACACTGTAAAGCCTCCCTTTGTGTGACTTGCATTTACTGACGAGTATCGAAACGATAGAAACATTGTTGACTGCTTAGTGAGAGAGTCATATCTTCATAATTTTGAAAATGAGATACGCACGCAATTTGAGGATGATTCTCTATGAAATCGTTAGTCGCACCACACAAAAGGGATTAACATTACCGAGAGAGGTACGAACGGGTTATTTCCTAGTGCCATATTTCATGATTATGGTTAGTTTTACGATCTAGAAAAAGAACACCTGCCTCGCTTTAGATCGGTATGCAGGAAGCAGAGGGCTTCTCGGATGAGCTGACCTTTTACTACCTCGAAAATCTGCTAAACTCCTTCGCTTCTCTACACTCATAGTTGTCACCGGACTGTAATACTGTTTGTGTACACCGATTTCTTCCCTTGAATGGTTATTATTTAATAATGACCGGACTTACTCCCCTCTCCCCAAAATCTATTCAACGTTGAAAAATTAAAGATACCAGAATGTGACAAAGCAAGATCAACCTTAACATATCTATTGTATTTCTACAGACACCATAATATTCCAGCTGGCACCAAAATTGTTTATTGGAACGTTTCACCACATAGTGTTTCTTTTGGCGCCGACATTTCTGCTTGCTGTTTGCTGAATGCCGGTTAGCTCACGTGATTAACTGTAAGTTAGTGGGATGTGTACTGATATTTACGTTGGCCGGCATTTGTAGTGAAAGGAAGAAGTGCTGAACAGCCTTGACTTTAAGAACAGTGATTAGTGGTTATTAATTATAGTCTGTTGCTGGTTAGATTCCCTTTACAGCTGTTACTTGAAAGTAACGATGCGCCGAATGGTCTGTCACATGTGGGAAGGAGAGTGACGCTGGTGCAACAAGCATTGAACAAGGGAAGCTAATGGTGTTTGTGCCTTCTATTACAATGAATTTACTGTATCTATTATAACAGCATTTTCTGATCTTACTTGAATGTATTGAAAGATTGCTTTAACAGTCTCGAAGCAGCTCCATTCTCTATGTTTGCGTAATGATGTGCCGAAGAGAACCGTAACTACCTTTGGTAGTTGTGGTTGCATGTGTGTACTGCCTGCTTTAATCTTGTAAAATTAAGTCCCACCTGCTGGCCAGTCTTAACTAAAGACAATTTTCTGGAAGGGTATTAATTCGTTCTTCACATAAGAATTTTGGACAGTTGCATTAGGTGCCAGCCTTTCTTTCTTCTATTATTGTAACGGTTTTCGGAATTCACTGTTACTGGCAAACAATTTTCAATATTTAAAAGGCTATTTGACTAAAGCTGTCTTGATGAAATGGTTAATGTTATATTTAATAAGAGTTTCGATAAATATTTTATTTAAAACATGAGGCCTGACCTCAATCAATCGCTCAAACCTTTTGATCCTGATGGCCGAGCAATCTGCACCACAGTTTATTTTCGCTTCAATTTTGTATGTTGACGCCTACTGAATGTCGTCAATGCAAGTGTTTCATATGGTTAGAGTGATTCTTCAACTCATGGATTCACACTTATTAAGAAACCCCCCCCCCCCCCTTCCATGAACCATGGACCTTGCCGTTGGTGGCGAGGCTTGCATGCCTCAGCGCTACAGATAGCCGTACCGTAGATGCAACCACAACGGAGGGGTATCTGTTGAGAGGCCAGACAAACGTGTGGTTCCTGAAGAGGGGTAGCAGCCTTTTCAGTAGTTGCAGGGACAAAAGTCTGGATGATTGACTGATCAGGCCTTGTAACACTAACCAAAACGGTCTTGCTGTGGTGGTACTGCGAACGGCTGAAAGCAAGGGGAAACTACAGCCGTAATTTTTCATGAGGCCTTGAAGCTTTACTGTATCGTTAAATGATGATGGCGTCCTCTTGGGTAAAACATTCCGGAGGTAAAATAGTCCTCCATTCGGATGTCCGGGCAGGGACCACTCAGGAGGACGTTGTTATCAGGAGAAAGAAAACTGGCGTTGTCCGGATCGGAGGGTGGGATGTCAGATGCCTTAATCGGGCAGGTAGATTAGAAAATTTAAAAAGGGAAATGGATAGGTTAAAGTTAGATATAGCGGGAATTAGTGAAGTTCGGTGGCAGGAGGAACAAGACTTCTGGTCAGGTGAATACAGGGTTATAAATACAAAATCAAATAGGGATAATGCAGGAGTAGGTTTAATAATGAATAGGAAAATAGGAATGCGGATAAGCTACTACAAACAGCATAGTAAACGCATTATTGTGGCCTAGATAGACACGAAGCCCACGCCTACCACAGTAGTACAAGTTGGTACGCCAACTAGCCCTGCAGATGACGAAGAGATTGATGAAATGTATGAGGAGATAAAAGAAATTATTCAGATAGTGAAGGGGGACGAAAATTTAATACTCATGGATGACTGGAACTTGATAGTTGGAAAAGGAAGAGAAGTAAACGTAGTAGGTGAATATGGAATGGGAGTAAGGAATGAAAGAGTAAGCTGCATAACTCAATCATAGCTAACACTTGATTCAAGAATCAGAAAAGAAGGCCTCAGATAGATTATATAACGGTAAGACACAGATTCAGGAACCAGGTTTTAAATTGTAAGACATTTCCAGGGGCAGATGTCGACTCTGACCACAATCTATTGGTTATGAACTGTAGATTAAAACTGAAGAAACTGCAAAAAGATGGGAATTTTAGGAGATGGGACCTGGATAAACTGAAAGAACCAGAGGTTGTAGAGAGCTTCAGGGAGAGCATTAGGGAACGATTGACAAGAATGGGGGAAAGAAATTCAGTAGAAGAAGAATGTGTAGCTTTGAGAGACGAAATAGTGAAGGTATCACAGTATCAAGTAGGTAAAAAGACGAGGGTTAATAGAAATCCTTGGGTAACAGAAGAGAGATTTAATTTAATTGATGAAAGGAGAAAATATAAGAATTCAGTAAATGAAGCAAGGAAAAAGGAATACAAACGTCTCAAAAATGAGATCGGTAAGAAGTGCAAAATGGCTAAACAGGGATGGTTAGAGGACAAATGTAAGGACGTAAAGGCGAATACTACTAGCGGTAAGATAGATACTGCCTACAGGAAATTTAAAGAGACCTTTGGAGAAAAGAGAACCACTTCCATGAATATCAAGAGCTCAGATGGAAACCCAGTTCTAAGCAAAGAAGGGAAAGCAGAAAGGTGGAAGGAGTATATAGAGGGTCTATACAAGGGTGATGTTCTTGAGGACAATATTATAGAGATGGAAGAGAATGTAGATGAAGATGAAATAGGAAATATGATACTGCATGAAGAGTTTGGCAGAGCACTGAAAGACCTAAGTCGTAACAAGGCCCCGGGAGTAGACAACATTCCATTAGAACTACTGACAGTCTTGGGAGAGCCAGGAATAACAAAACTCTACGATCTGGTGAGCAAGATGTATGACACACTCGAAATACCCTCAGACTTCAAGAAGAATATAATAATTACAATCCCAAAGATAGCAGGTGTTGACACATGTGAAAATTACCGAACTATCAGTTTAAAAAGCCACGGCTGCATAATACTAACACGACTTCTTTACAGACGAATGGAAAAACTGATAGAAACCGACCTCGAGGAATATCAGTTTGGATCCCGTAGAAATATTGGAACACGTGAGGCAATACTGACCCTACGACTTATCTTAGAAAATAGATTAAGGAAAGGCAAACCTACGTTTCTAGCATTTGTAGACTTAGAGAAAGCTTTTGACAATGTTGACTGGAATACTCTCTTTCAAATTCTAAAGGTGGCAGGGGTAAAATACAGGGAGCGAAAGGCTATTTACAATTTGCATAGAAAGCAGATGGCAGTTATAAGAGTCAAGGGACATGAAAGGGAAGCAGTGGTTGGGAAGGGAGTGAGACAGGGTTGTATCCTCTCCCCGATGCTATTCAATCTGTATATTGAGCAAGCAGTAAAGGAAACGAAAGAAAAGTTCGGAGTAGGTATTAAAATCCATGGAGAAGAAATAAAAACTTTGAGGTTCGCCGATGACATTGTAATTCTGTCAGAGACAGCAAAGGACATGGAAGAGCAGTTGAATGGAATGGACAGTGTCTTGAAAGGAGGATATAAGATGAACATCAACAAAAGCAAAACTAGGATAATGGACTGTAGTGGAATTAAGTCGGGTGATGCTGCGGGAATTAGATTAGGAAATGAGACGCTTAAGTAGTAAATGAGTTTTGCTATTTGGGGAGCAAAATAACTGATGATGGTCGAAGTAGAGAGGATATAAAATGTAGACTGGCAATGGCAAGGAAAGCGTTTCTGAAGAAGAGAAATTTGTTAACATCGAGTATAGATTTAAGTGTCAGGAAGTCGTTTCTGAAAGTATTTGAATGGAGTGTAGCCATGTATGGAAGTCAAACATGGGCGATAAATAGTTTGGATAAAAGAGAATAGAAAGTTTCGAAATGTGGTGCTACAGAAGAATACTGAAGATTAGGTGGGTAGATCACATAACTAATGAGGAGGTAATGAATAGAATTGGAGAGAAGAGAAATTTGTGGCATAACTTGACTAGAAGAAGGGATCTGTTGGTAGGGCATGTTCTGAGGCACAAGGGATCATCAATTTAGTATTGGAGGGCAGTGTGGAGGGTAAAAATCGTAGAGGGGACCTAGTGATGAATACACTACGCAGATTCAGAAGGATGTAGGCTGCAGTACGTACTGGGAGATGAAGAAGCTTGCATAGGATAGAGTAGCATGGAGAGCTGCATCAAACCAGTCTCTGGACTGAAGACTACAACAACAAAACAAAAACTAGCTTAGCGCCCACTGCTTTGCTTGTGACGACTGTACACTCTGGACAATGTTGGTTTTTTTTTTTAATTTTTCCTTTAATCGAATTTTTATGTTCACAATTTGCAGGATCCACTAAACATTGCGCTCTAAATAAGGCCATAGAAGCATTGTATTTTCCGAGTGTACTTCCGACCAAAATGGGATTCTCGCAGCTAGAGTATGAAGCCTTAGTTAGTCCTCTCTTTTGAGTTTTTGTAGTGATATTTCTGTAACAACTTTCATCCCTTAATATATATTTCTTTAGTTTTCAAATACAAATTTTCGTAGAATTAACTTCAAAAATATTTAAATATAACGAATTATTCTCATAAAAATTCCAAAAACAGTGAAAACACGATTTTTTAAAATCTAACTGGGATGTTCAATACCAATTTTCATTGATGTAGCTTTGAAATTGCTTCATTGGTACTTTAACAATGTTTCAAAATTTTGTACATGGTTGGAGCAGCAACCATAAAATGAAATCTCCTTGGAGAAATAGTAAACAGCCAGTCAGCAACATATTGGAAAGTTTATTGAAATGGCTTTACCATGGTTTCAACGTGTGCACCAGCTGTACTTTGGCGAGGAAGCACGACATAACAACTACCATGATATGCAGGTTTTAATTTATTATGGATGTGAAATTATATATTTAACTGATGCCTTTCGGCTCTGTTCTAAAATACCTTTGCCACAACATGTAATCCAGTTGTCTATATCTCCTTGTGGAGAAGACGTGTATATAAAAGTTGAAACCATGGTAAAGCGGTTTTAATAAACCTTCCAGTTTGCACCTGATTAGCTGTTAAATGTTTCTACAAGAAAACGTTAACAATTATTTATTTTCTAAAAATCTTTCACCTAATATTTTACCCTCTTATTTGTTGACTATCCAAAAATCCTGAAGTACGCATCTTTCATTTTTTTGATTTTGACCGATAAGATAAACTCCAGTTTTCGTATATCTAACCACAAAATTGTCTTAATAGCGACATATTTTCAAGAATCCTGTCATCCTCTACTTCATCCCTTTAGGGGTGGAATTACAAATAGTCCCTTACTAAATGATGCCTACAATATAAAATCAACACCCTTTCGAAATTTAAAGTTTTTTTCCTTAGCAGTTTAGGCTGAGTGATGATGATTCAATGACTCACTCAGGTGCTATTTCAATCCTGTAGGGGTTGAAACTCCAAAAACACTGAAACGTACATTTCATTTCTGGCCTAGAAGTCAAATACTCATTTTGTAGATGTGCCTTTCAAAAATTCTTCAGTAGTTCTTCAATAATGATTCGTTGCCAAAAATCTTTCACCAACTATCCCCCCCCCCCCCCGATAGGGGTTAAAATTGAAAAAATATGGAAATAAGTGTTTCTTTATTTCTGACCGAGAAACCAAATACCAATTTCCATCGTTCTACGTTCAAAATTAGATTAATAGAGACGTATTTTCAAGAAAAACCTTTAGTCTCCTATTTCATCTCTTAGAGGTGGAATTTCGATACATTCCTTCATCTGCGTTGCCCATAGTATAAGATTATCACCCTCACCAAATTTCAAGTTTCTGTCCTCACAGGTTTGGGCATGGCGGTGATGTGTCAGTCACTCAGGACATTGTCTTTTGTATATAGAGATTTGCCATACTAAACATTTGTAGTGTATGCCAATATATCTATTTGAATATATATTTATGTTGATGGTCTAAAACAGGGCACGTCTCAAGGAAGCTGGAGCTCAGTACTTCTTTTAGTAACTATTTTTCACTGTATTACGTCTAAATACACGTAGAAATACTAAACGTAAGTAATTTAAAAGTGTCAACATCTGAAATCGATATTTAAACAAATACACCAATGCTTCAAATTTGTTGCCGCACAGCATGTATTATTTATGGAAACAAGACAATGTAAAACTGCTTATCATTGCCACTCACCACCTTACAGAAACCGATTATGTATAACGAACTAGGGGCATGTATTTCTTTCACTGTGAGCTAACTATTCAAATGGTCGCTACAAAGCGTCGTGCAGGAGAAAGTACAGCCGTGGTGGCACCGAAAGTGACGCTCACTGACGAATCACGGATTCTTTTTGGCTCCAACTGGTACCACAGGCGTGGCGCTGTAGCACTTTTCCTTCACGGCGCTCTTAAGTTTAATTTAAACAGGCCTACACCAAGCTGCCTGTTCCTCATTAAACTAAAGTGTTCTCAGAAACCCACATACACAGTATACCTTCTGCATATTGTTGATCACAAGGCGCTTTATCCCGTAGCCGCCTTAGGTGATTCGAAAATAAATTGTTCCTAGTTGATACAGTCATCATTATTTGAACCCCTAATGAGATATCTGAGCAGGCCTAATAAAGGTTTGCTTCGTTATCATTTCTTGTGTATGACCCCTTTTGTATGGCTTACACACACGAGTACGTATAACTCAACGTGGCAAAATAATAGCAATATTATGTAGTTAGACGGACGTGCTCCAAAATGTACAGAATTTTCCGTGATGGACTTCTTTGTCGTCACTAAATTAACAAGCGTACTGTTCAGTCAAGAATATCACATCTAGCTACATCGGAGGGACGAATTGCGCAACATATTCCGAACGTCCTTCCGGAAACACTTCGGTAAGTTGTGAAACATGCTGTTTCTCGATTTGAGCTTGTTGCAGATAACGCCGGACGGCATACAGAACATGTTCTGCGCCAATCACACGGAAATTAATAATCCAATTTGATTTCAATTGATGCTTTTTATGCGGTTTTTGGCCTCAGGAGAATTAAAAACAGATGTGTTTTATCTTTTTTATGTGGTTTTTTGCTTCAGGAGAGTTAAAATGCGATTTATGCTTTTGATGTGGTTTTTTTGGCCTCAGCCGGCCGCTGTGGGCAAGCGGTTCTAGGCACCTCAGTTCGGAACCGCGCCACGGCTACGGTCGCATTTTCAAATCCGGCCTCGGGCATGGATGTGTATGATGTCCTTAGGTTAGTGAGGTTTAAGTAGTTCTAAGTTCTGAGGGATTGATGACCTCAGATGTGAAGTCCCATAGTGCTCAGAGTCATTTGAAACACTTTTCTTTTTTGCGTCAGGAAAATTAAAAACCGATTTTTCCCATCCAATTTGATATGACCTTGCAATGGTGGATGGGCTAACGTAACTAACAGTATCACACCTGTACACTCGGGCACACTGAGTAGTACAGTTTGTTTAACGTGAAGCGTACACCAAGGGCAGTGTTATATGATTCATTTGTCATTTGTAGGCGACCACTATTAAATTATGACGCTTACAGCGCCATCTATTGCTATATTTTGTAGCTATTTTTTTTTATTCTGCCATACCATTTCCCCTTTCTCCGATAATATTTCGTTGCAATTTGACCTCATTCTGACCAATGGTGTTATTTCTACAGCGGTTCGAAAGTTTAACTTTAATTATAATCACCATGTACTTAAATATATGCTCAGTATCTATCGTAAGTATTATTTCTCTCTTACCTATCCTTCTGAAAAGAAACTGCAATAAACTGCATTTTTAGGCCATTGCGAGAGTGTTGTCTCTTAAAGTTTACAATCTACTTTGAAAGCAAAATTTTACCGATGGCCCCATCGATAAGCCAACGCACTGGTCACACCTGATGTTAGTTAACGGTTGAAACTCATCTACTGAGTCATTGGCTGACTGTACTAGAGCTGCACCATTAATTTATTAAGCAGAGAAAACCTGATAGATCGTAAAGAACACAGTTCATAATTCATATAGATGATAAGGTGGCAAACATAGGAAGCATGATGAGGATGTCTGCAGGTGGTGCTGTTGACCGTAGGGGAGTTGCAACATCAGAAGTCTGTAGCCAATTGCAGTAAGAACTGTAGAGGGTCGATGATCGATGTTTGATGTAGTGATGAGCAGCTGACGCTCAACATAAATGAACGAAAGGCATTGCGACGATGAGATGCATTACCATTCGATTAGACTATTAGCGAGAAATCCCTGGAAGCAGCAAGAAATGTAAAACAGTAGGAGTGACCTGAAGTGAGCGATGATTTAAAGCGACTTGAGGGAACAGTAGATGCCAGCCTGGAAACCCTTTAAAAACCCCTGCAGCGGTATAATTCATTTTACATCAACATCTGCGTGATTACTCTGCATTTCATACTTACATGTTTGGCAGACGGTTCATAGCACAACCTTTACACTATTTCTCGAGCATTCCGCTCTCGAATAGCACATAGGAAGAAAGCACTCCTCAGTCCTCCCGTGCAAGCTTTGATTTCCTTTCTTTCATTGCGATTGTCATTTCTTCCTATGTAGATGGTTTCGGAAGAGAAAATGTGAGACTGAAATTCCCGGAAAGGGCTCTCGGCAGAACGAAAAAACAGCTTTCTCTTAATGAGTGGCATCCAGAATTCGACTATCGTATCGATGTTACTCAGTCACCTGTTTCGTGATGTACAGAACGAGCTGCCCTTCTCTGAAATTGAAGTTTTTCGGTGTCCTCCGTCAGTGCCATCTGCTAAGAATTTCATAATGCGCAGCAGTATTCCAAAGAGGACGCACAAGTGCAGTGTGCTCAGTCTTTTTTGTAGATACGTTGCATCTTGTAAATGTTACGCAAAAAAAAAGAAAGAAAAATCGTCTCCCCCGAACGTTTCCTAGTTCAAAAAATGGCTCTGAGCACTATGGGACTCAACTGCTGAGGTCATGGTCATTAGTCCCCCTAGTTAAACCTAACTAACCTAAGGACATCACAAACATCCATGCCCGAGGCAGGATTCGAACCTGCGACCGTAGCGGTCTTGCGGTTCCAGACTGCAGCGCCTTTAACCGCACGGCCACTTCGGCCGGCCGAACGTTTCCTAGTGACAGCTCCAAATTAAGTTGGTAGTGACAGTAATTCCTAGATACTTCTAACGGCTATCAAAAAATTTCCGTTCGTAGGCCGCACAGTATAGAATCGGTATGCCAATCAGGCAAAACTGCCATGAGCATTGAGGACATCGTCCCACCGACGCACCACGTTGAGGATCCTAGTACATGGAGAAGGCCGTAAGTGCCTGCTGCACATCTTCGTCCTACAGGAAATGACGACCATTCAAGACCTTTTCTAAGGGACTGAAAGCGTTCTAAACGCATGGGCAGGGATAACGACAATAGGAGGGTTGCTCGGCGCCTCCCTCTTTGAGTTGGCGTAACTTTTGCGTTATGACATTTGCGATATCCACAATGGTGGTTTTCTACAATCATACTGCCCCATACACATTCTTCATTCTCCGACGAATAGCTATCGTAGATCGTCCTTCGCCAGCTAAGAAAAGAATAACAGCACGTTGGTCCTGTTTGAACACATTTGGCAATAACGTCGCCATAGTTGACCTTTACGGATTTAGTGCACGAGCCATGCCGGTTTTGCGGCTATCGATACTTGTTCAGAGATGCTATCTTTCGGCGCTGGTGGGTCAGTCGCCAGGTGGCGCGGCGGTGAGCGGAAAGACGTGAGTTTGAGTTGGGAGGAGAGAGGAGATGGTGCGATTGCCCAAGGAGGGGAGGTAACCCGGACGGTGAAGAGGTGTTTTTGAAAAGGCGTTGTACAGGCGCCAGTTGTAACGGCTGTGTCTTGAGATGGTCTGCGCAGCCAAGCAGTTGGTGGACGTTCACCGATGACATGTTACTGGGAGATTGTAGTGGCGACCTGCTTCTCTGATGCTGTTGGACGATTATTTCGCTGGACTGATAAGGTGACGTCTTTCTATTCATGTTTTTCACTGGCCATGCACCTTCTGCCTCACGAATTGCAAGTGTACCTCACCTGAGACAAACTATTAGCGAGTGCTGAGCCATGGGAATCTGTTAGTAATCCATGTTGTGGTCGGACTGTACCCAGTTTGTTGCACCCTTTTGATGGAACACTTGTTGCTTGGTGTCTGGTAACATCGGCGTTATGCCTTACCATCCCAACTAGTGGATCTTGAACTGTATGATGCACGAAGGTACGCTAACTCCGTGAGACACTTGGCGGAGGTTTGAATGTCGGCGTCCACCAAGGAGTCGATTGTATCGTGTTGTTGATGCGTCGCCACACGCAATTTGTTGGACTACAATTGTGGTGTTCTACTCTGTGCCTAGGTGGTGGGTCCGGGCTACAAATGGCTCTGAGCACTACGGGGCTTAACAGCTATGGTCATCAGTCCCCTAGAACTTAGAACTACTTAAACCTAACTAACCCAAGGACAACACACAACACCCAGTCATCACGAGGCAGAGAAAATCCCTGACCCTGCCGGGAATCGGACCCGGGAACCCGGGCGTGGGAAGCGAGAACGCTACCGCACGACCACGAGCTGCGGACGGGTCTGGGCTACACCTTCGGGTCCACGCTTGTTCTTGAAACTTACGGAATTGAACGTTCAAAAATGGTTCAAATGGCTCTGAACACTATGCAACTTAACTTCTGAGGTCATCAGTCGCCTAGAACTTAGAACTACTTAAACCTAACTAACCTAAGGACATCACACACATCGATGCCCGAGGCAGGATTCGAACCTGCGACCGTAGCGGTCGCTCGGTTCCACATTGTAGCGCCTACAACCGCACGGCCACCCCGGCCGGCAATTGAACGTTCCGTTAAGACCCAGATGCACCCAATTCAGGCCCCTGAATTAACCGGTTGAGGAAGAGGCGCAACCGGGAAGTGATGTCGGATGCAACTACTGTACTTCGCGCCATCGGTCGGGCGGATAAATCGGGTCCGAGCGGTACAGCCAGGTGTGGACCGTGTTGGCCGCTCCTCAGGACGTTCATGTCCGCACTTGGCGGATGCCGTCAGCTGGGAACTACTTGTAAGAGAAGTATCTAACATAGATTATTGCCTGTCAGGTTGAGAGTCCGTATGTAAGGTTACTCTTTTTTTTTAAATGAACATATTTGGGCAAGGTTTTACAATTCTCTGTAACTCCACTTACGGTAGCCCTTTGGTCGTGCAATGTTTTCTATTTTCTATAGAAACGTATTAAATTGCTCATTTGACAAGTTGTTATACGTTTGTTAGCAACTAAAGCAAACTCATGGGCTTTACATATAAATGTTCTCTGATTGGGAGATTATTATAAATGTTGTTTCTTCACTATTTGTTAATACAAAATACAATTATTCACCGTTCATGTGTAAAGTTATCCTTCTTTAAAGGTATTGTGTCTCTCATTTGAAGAGTTGTTATATTTGTTTGGGTACTGAAGCTTTATGACAATTCTTATTTCTGTTCATTGACGTTAATAAATATTGTGAACGATAAAAGGTGAATGCTCCCCTGCGCTGCTTAGTCATTTGGGAGTTTTATGATGCGCCGAGGTAATACCGGTTTCAGTGCACACATGGCGGAAAGACACTAAAGCCACACTAATCCCTTGCCTACATGTCGGTGCTTATATACCAGCATCGGAGTCGCGCCCTGTTGTATATAATCTGCAACAACGACCTGAAACGGAAACTTCTTGATCGCCCCTTGCAGTTTAATCGGCAGTATTTCAATTGTGGAGAACCTCACACTTTTTATAGCTTGGGATCATTGCCACTCTTCGCACCATAAATCATTTTGCAATTGGTTTTGTTCTTTTGATGACTTTACCAGACTGTAGACGACAGCATCATTTGCAAACACTGTAAGACGGCTGCTCAGATTGACACCTAAATCGGTTGCATCGCCTAAGAATAGCGCATGGCCTGTAACACTTCCTTGGGGAACCCCAGGAACGAACTTTGATCTTTCTGCCAGGAAAATAAAAATTCAGTCGCACAACTGAGACTGTACTACAGAGACGCAGTTTGATTTGAAGCCGGTTGTGGGAAAAGGCGCCAAAAGCCTCCTGGAAGTCTAGAAATATAAACTGAACTTGCGATCCCCTGTCGGTAACATTCAGTTCTTCGAGTACATAAAGCGCCATGTTTCGCAATAACGACGCTTTTTAAATCAATATTGGTTGTGTGTCATACGCGGAAGATCTGGCTTGCAAGACAATCAATCGATTTAATATCGTTCATCATATTATATGATTCAGATAAGTCTGTATTTGTGTCATTCATTGGTTAAATAATGATAACTGAACGAGTTACTTAATTTTTCTGCTTAGCACAACGCGTCGCGAGAACTTATTCTCGTGCATTAAATAACATGAATATATTTGGTGATGTTTGCATGTGTGATTTTCTACCTTTCTTACGTATTTCTGAAGTTAGACTGCAATCGGAAAATCGGACAAACTCAATCTTTGGGTGTCTACTCCACTACACAGAATATCACACAGATGTAAATTAACACTTACACTGTTTGTCTACAAAACATGCCACAAAGATATTACGATGATATGACTTCACAAAAGGTTTGTACTCAGTCGCAGTTATTAGGGTTATTGGGTTGTACATTAAAAAACATACTTTTAGCACTGTTGCCCTAAATTATCGACTCTTTCATCTGATGACGAAAAGTACATATTTATCAAAATTGTTGGACTTATCATATACAAGAGAAACATTTGTAGAGTGATTCACCATATAGTTTGTCTTTGAGAATGTATTCTCCTCGCTTTTTGTGGTGTACAAAAATTTCAAGCTCCTCTATCAAATCCATTGCATGAGGTTTTTGGAAGAGGTGAAGTGTTTTAAAATCTTCTATGTTTTCGAATGTGTGTACAGCGTTTATCAGTGTTTTTTAATCTGTTTTGCTGTTGCTGATTTTGTAAATTGTTCATGCGTGTAGCAGTTGATATGTTCATTGTATCTAATTTGAAAATTCTGCTAGTTCGTCCAATGTAGTAGCTTGAGCAAGTTTTACGTGCTATTTTGAATATTCCTGATTTTCATTGTTTAAGGTCTGATCTAATTTCTGTTGTAGTGCGCACCTTCATTTTGTCAGATTTTCTGACTGTTGTCTAACTTCAAAAACACGCAAGAGAAGCGAACCAAACATATTCTCGTAAACAAATGCCGCAATGCACTTGAAAATGAGAACAATTCTCGAAACGAGGAAGAACACAAGAGACATTTACGACAGTTGTTCGATCGTTTGCAAAAATTTGACTTCCTTTTAAACCCTGATAAACGTAGATTAGGACAAAGGAAGATCAATTTCTTGGGTACGGGGCTACAGCAGAAGGTATAAGCCCCTTCTAGGGCGAGTAAAAACAGTACTAAACATGCGACAACCAGAAACATACGAAGAGTTACGTCGTTTATTGGGATTGATAAATTTTTACAGACTTCACTTACCACATGTAGCTGAGATTCTAGAGCCTCTCTATACAAATCTAGCAGGGGAACATACCAGTGGTAAATGTCAGGTACCGTGGTTACAGCAGATGACAGGAGCCTTCCCTAAACTCAAGGATTCTTTGGTGTTGGCTACTGTTATATCATCCAACTCATACTGCAGAGCTGGCTCTAATGGCTGACGCAAGGCAGAGCGACGTTGGTGCAGCAATGCAGCAGCGGGTGGCAGCGATATGGCAGCCATTGATGTTGTTTTCAAGAAAGCTCTTAGCAGCTCAAACTCTGTGGTCAGCTATCAATAGGGAGTTATTGGCAATATACAAAGAAGCAAAATATTTCAGTACAGATTTAGAGGCAAGACCCTTCTGTACCGCCCACTGGTCAACGCCTTTGAGAGGATTCACCAGGAGAGTACCTCACGTCGCATCAGACATCTGGAATTCATAGGACAATTTACGAAGGACGTTCATCACATCAGTGGTTATGGCGATATTGTGGCGAGCTGTATATCAAAAGCGTGTACAGCGATTCAAGGAATTTCATGGCCAGCTATTGCCCCGGCACAAAAAGTAGACGATGAACTGCAGAGATTAAAGGAAGGAAAAAAATTCGAGTTATGAATTGAAAGAAACTTACGTACCGGCCGCGCATACGACATCAAAACTGTGTGTGTGTGAATTCCTAAGGGACCAAATTCCAGAGGTCATCGGTCCCTAGACTTACACACTCCTTAAACTAACTTGAACTAACTTGTGCTAAGAACAACACACACACCCATGCCCGAGGGTGGACTCGAACCTCCGGCGGGAGGCATATGACATCGTGGTGCGAGACAGCTCGTGGTCAAATTCGCCCCTATATTGGAGTCCGTCCACGGTGTCGACTGACCGGAGACGTCAGTTCAAGTGTGAACGGCTTTCAGAGCTTAAGGGATTATGTAGAATTTCCCATTTGCGGACTACAAGCTATCATCCTGCCAGCAATGGCATGGTATAAAGACTGCATAGAACTCGTAAAGCTGCATTCATGTGTCACCAGGAGACATGGATCGAAGCTTTCCCTGTAGTACTGTTTGGGTTAAGAACAGCCGTTAAAGCAGATATCGACCTAGCACCAAGTCAAATGGTTCTCGGCAAACAGATTTGTATTCCCGCGGATTTAATAGAGATTGAAAATACAATGATACCTTCAGCTAGCGTTCAATCCAAGAACTTCCCCCATAGGCTCCTCTGCGTCACTGTATAATACCTGTAGTTATTGATAAACATCTTCATCGATGTTCTGCTGTGTGGTTACGACTAGGAGTTGCAGTCAAACCACCATTATGCCCGCCATATGAGGGACCATGTCGAGTCTTGAAGCGTAAGACACATACTTTTGTCATAGAACAAGAAGGCAAGGACACGGCAGTATCTATAGAGAAACTAAAACCAGAGTATGTGGCAGAGTAGGAGGACACAGTGCAGCCTGCAAAGTCAGGAACCACAAACAATCGACAAGGTGGAGAAACATTATCACCTCTAAATACAGTGGTCTTCACGAGAGGAGAAAAGTTCACAGACATGTCAGAAGGAAGAGGACGAGCAGCCAGTTGGACACGCAGTCCGAGAGGAACATAGAACGCGGGCAGGAAGAAAAGTAGTACCTCGGCTTCCTACACTCCAGACGCCTCGCCAGCCGCAGCCACAGGAACAGCAAAGGTCATGGGCACCGACTGCACTGCCTACTAAGACACCTCGATCAACAACAGGACAGCGCAGTGAAGTGTTCTCCCGACCTGCACGTCGCATTTATCCTACGCGTCCAGAGGTCCAGGCGCACCAGGGTTTCGGAACATTTTTACAGTCGGAAGAGACGAAACAGAAACCACATTCTCCAGAGAGTCGACACAAAATGTTACCCATATGCCCTACATAAAAGGGGGGGGGGGGGTGCTACTGTGGGGACGTATCACAGTGACAGTAGTCCAGGGACGATAGTTCAGTGTTTTTTTTTTTTTGGTTCGACACGTCTATTAATCCAGTTACTTCGGAGAATAGTGAGCGGCTACAACGGGAATAAAAGGGCACAAACAAAACTTTGTGGAAAGAACGCATGTACGCATGGGCGTTCTCGTGTCAACACGTTTGCTCAATGCGCGAGCAGTTTGGTATGAGTCCCCTTCTTTGCTTGGGAGCTTGTGTTCTACTTCTACATCTACATCTACATTTATACACCGCAAGCCATCCAACGGTGTGTGGCAGAGGGCACTTTACGTGCCACTGCATTACCTCCCTTTCCTGTTCCAGTCGCGTATGGTTCGCGGGAAGAACGACTGCCCGAAAGCCTCCGTGCAAGCTCGAATCTCTCTGATTTTACATTCGTGATCTCCTCGGGAGGTATAAGTAGGTGGAAGCAATATACTCGATACCTCATCCAGAAACGCACCCTCTCGAAACCTAGACAGCAAGCTACACCGCCATGCAAAGCGCCTCTCTTGCAGAGTCTGCCACTTGAGTTTGCTAAACATCTCCGTAACGCTATCACGCCTACCAAATAACCCTGTGACGAAACGCGCCGTTCTTCTTTGCATCTTCTCTACCTCCTGTGTCAGCCCGACCTGGTACGGATCCCACACTGATGAGCAATCCTCAAGTATAGGTCGAACGAGTGTTTTGTAAGCCACCTCCTTTGTTGATGGACTACATTTTCTAAGGACTCTCCCAATGAATCTCAACCTGGCACCCGCCTTACCAACAGTTAATTTTACATGATCATTCCATTTTAAATCGTTCCGTACGCATACTCCCAGATATTTTACAGAAGTAACTGCTACCAGTGTTTGTTTCGCTACCATATAATCATATAATAAAGGATCCTTCTTTCTATGTATTCGCAGTACATAACATTTGTCTATGTTACGGGTCAGTTGCCACTCCCTGCACCAAGTGCCTATACGCTACAGATCTTCCTGCATTTCGCTGCAATTTTCTAATGCTGCAACTATTCAATCCAGCCACACAGCTGGTCTGATAGTCCCTAGGCTCTTTGTTTATCAGGCGACAGTGCGGTACTGTATCGAACGCCTTCCGGAAGTCAAGGAAAATGGCATCTACCTGGGAGCCTGTATCTAATATTTTCTGGGTCTCATAAACAAATAAAGCGAGTTGGGTCTCTCACGATCGCTGTTTCCGGAATCCATGTTGATTCCTACAGAGTAGATTCTTGGTTTCCAGAAATGATGTTTATTGTGATGAAAAGGTGACAGAAAAAGAAAACTAATATGCGACTGTGGGTAGAAAAGTATGTAAACAACAGAGGTAAGAGAACTACAAAGTGATGACAAAGTTTTGTGTGTGTAATTCAGAGCGAGGTCATAACGAGATTTTAGATTTTATGCTCGGGAAACCGCAGCGATAAGGCTGGCAAAAAATGTTGTTAGCTGGCAACTGGCGGCTTACATACTAGTTTGAATCATTTATTCTTCATTTTAGGGCAAAGCATTTCAGTTCTATCAAGTTTGTAACGTGTAAAGTGGAATAATTGTAATTTATTATTTAAATTTTTTATACCTCTTTTCCCTTTAGGAAATGCCTAAGCTTGTAATTATTAGCATATTTTGTTCTTATACACATATTACAAATTGTATTTACACTGAAGCGCCAAAGAAACTGGTACAGGCATGCATATTGAAATACATAGACATGTGAACAGGCAGAATACGGCGCTGCGGTCGGTAACGCCTATATAAGACAACAAGCGTCTGCCGCAGTTGTTAGATCGGTTACTGCTGCTACAATGGCAGGTTACCAAGCTTTAATTGAGCCTGAACGTAGCGTTATAGTCGGGGCACGAGCGATGGGACACAGCATCTCCGACGTAGGGATGAAATACGGATTTTTCCGTATGACCATTTCACGAGTGTACCGTGAATATCAAGAATCCGGTAAAACGACAAATCAGCGACATTGCTGTGGCCGGACAAAGATCCTGCAAGAACGGGACCAACGATGATTGAAGAGAGTCGTTCAATGTGACAGAAGTGCAACCCTTCCACGAATTGCTGCAGATTTCGTTGCTGGACCATTAAAAAGCGAACAATTTAACGAAACATCATCGATATGGGCTTTTGGAGTCAAAGGCCCACTTTCGTACCATTGATTACTGCACGACACAAACCTTTACGCCTCGCTCGGGACCGTCAACACTGACATTTTACGGTTGATGACTGGAAACATGTTGCGCGGTCGGACTAGTCTCGTTTGAAATTGGGTCGCGCGGCTGGACGTGTACGGGTATGGGGACATCCTCATGAATTCATGGGTCCTAGATGTCAGCAGGGGACTGTTCAAGCTGGTGGAGGCTCTGTAATGGTGTGGGGCGTGTGCAGTTGGAGATATATGGGACCCCTGATGCGTCTAGATACGACTCTGAGAGGTGACACGTAAACATCGAGTCTGATCGCCTGCATCAATTCGTGTCCATTGTGCATTCCGACGGCCTTGGGCAATTACAGCAGTACCCTACACGTCCAGAATTGCTACAGAGCGGCTCAAGGAACACTCTTATGAATTTAAACACTTCCGCTGGTCACCGAACTCCCCAACCATGAATGTTATTGAGTATATCTGGAATGCCTGCAGAAGAGATCTCCACCCCCTCGTACTCTTACGGATTTATGGAAAGCCGTGCAGGATTCATGGTGTCAATTCCCTCCAGCACTACTTCAGACATTAGTCGAGTCCATTCCACATTGTGTTGCGGCACTTCTGAGTGCTTGCGGGGGCCACACACGAAACTGGGCAGATGTACCACTTTCACTGGCTCTTGGCTATTAGGATGTGTAAGTACTGATCTCATATATAATTATGACTCGTTCCATTACCATGCAATTATCTTGCATACTGGATCAACGGAACAGGCACAATAAATAAAAATAACAGTGAAATACTTAAGGAAGGTTCATAGTCGTTATGTGAAGGTTAATAAATTTCAGCACGTCTTTTGTATGTAATGATGAAATATGATATGGTGATTACATTCTCGAACTCAACAAATTTGGAAATTTCATATAATCCAGAATCCAAAAAAAAACGGAGGTTGCGTTTTTCAGTTTCATATTTTTTGCATCATCAGTGTGCTTCATTTCTCTTTTAGTAGTTTGTTGAGTAGCTACACATATCCCAACACTTCTTCTTTTCAAATGTCAGACTCGTCAGATGCTGTGCTTTTAAATTGCATGAATATTCGTCCATTTTTCGTATATACTTTTCATCCACAAAATTTACAGTATGCTTTACTTACAACGTATAGATACTTCTAGTATCTTATTCTTTACAGAAATATAATCGGAGACATTTTATCTAATACGTGAATTACAGGGCAACACATCTCGAATTTTCATTCAAATACTCTTCAGAAGCGGCACTCCATACGACTTTTTTCTTTGTCTGAAATCATCTACAAACTTAAACGTACTTCCTTTGAAGTCAACAGACATTATTGCACATAAATCGGTTCACAGTATACCCACAACACACTTCACAATCAAACACCTATGGGCCCCAGCTGCTTGTCGTCTGCTGAAAAGCGCAAAGATTCCCACCAAAGGCGGGCAGCAATGCGCTTTACGCACGGCCTCCACTCCCAGGGCCTCGCGAAATGGCCACGTGGTTTGATGCGCCATGTCACGGATTGCGCGGCCCCTTCCGCCGGAGGTTCGAGTACTGCCTCGGGCGTGGGTGTGTGTGTTGTTCTTAGCATAAGTTAGTTTAAGTAGTGTGTAAGTCTAGGGACCGATGACCTCAGCAGTTTGATCCCTTAGGAATTCACACACATTTGTTCATTTTTTCCATTTCCAGGAAATGACGCATGTCCAAATGCGTGTGCATATCTCCACTGTTGGAAATTTATGGACAGTCGCAAAATTGAACACAAAAACGGCATCGTGGTTCAAATGGTTCAAATGGCTCTGAGCACTATGGGACTTAACATCTATGGTCATCAGTCCCCTAGAACTTAGAACTACTTAAACCTAACTAACCTAAGGACGTCACACACATCCATGCCCGAGGCAGGATTCGAACCTGCGACCGTAGCAGTCGCGCGGTTCCAGACTGAGCGCCTAGAACCGCTAGACCACCGCGGCCGGCTCGGCATCGTGTGGAAGCATCTTTAGAAAATTAACGGTCCAGTACATATCAGTTGATACTGAACGATTATTGGTGTTTCATATAGTACGTATATAGGTTATCGGTCGCTATTAGAAATATTACCCTCGCAGCTGCAACAGGAAACACACGGAACTTTGCTCCAGCACTGTTAGAGTAAAATGTTATAAACGCGTTTCTTCATGTAGGAACTAATATGTAAGCTGAATACTGTAGGTAAAATTCGAAGCTTATTTTGATATGCTGTTCGCTTAATGGAAAAAGTGCAGGGCCTTGTAATACAACACAAAAATATATGCAACGTGATAGATTCTCTTACTCCCGTACAAGAGAGCCCATCTGAGCGAAGTTCTATGTCAGTTCTGGAAAACTGTTCGATTTCTTCTGCTATCGAGAGGGTCTTACTTTTTTGTTGAGAGAGCGGCTAAATAAGTATCTCCAAGTCTTCAATTTGTTACGTATCTCTTCTATTTGGCGTTATTGTACGCAGAATTCCAATGGATGGCTGACTGTGTTAACCTTGTAAGAGTAACAGATATAAACGCCTCAGATGTCATCACCACACCTTTTTGCTCTGTTGGCTTATTCTTCTTTGGGTATCCACATTGTAAGATTCTGAATTTATAGTATTGGTGTGGGGGAATACGAATGTGCAGAATCTTCAGAAATTTCTCAATAACAAAATTTCCTGTCCTGGGGAATACTTAGTTGTCGATTCCACGTTTTGCCTTTTTTTTTAAATCTTAAATGTGATGATAGCGTACATAGTTCGTCAAATATGTGAGGCAATAATATGCACCCTTTCCGGTACACTTTGGCAATGTCACCTGCCTGCTATGATGTTTTTCTTTCTTTTTACATTTTAATATCCTGATAGTTAAGTGTCTAAATACATAACAGGATACTTCATGTATGAGACAGATAACTACTCATAATGAAGGGATAATTTTTGTGTACAACTAAACCTCAACGCGATAATGAGTGAATCAGGCAGAAAGATTTTCGAGCTGACTTGAGCTCCTTGAAAACAAAAAAGCATATATCATTCAAATATTTTGCTGTAGTATGCACAAGTACTAGTAGGCCCTAAAGTGAGTTAATCTACAGTTTTATTTAAATACCACTGACAAGTATCTGACCATATTATTATTGTAAAAACCTGTATTCATTCCAAATGCTTAATTTTCCATACCTGTCTGAAGTGTAAATATTCCATTGTACAATTTTCCTATATAAAACTGATGTGCCCAAATACGTCGGAGAAAATTTTTCCAAGTCAGTGGCCAAAGACCAATTAAAAACAAAAAATATGCAGGTGTGAAATTTGAGGAATCCCTTTTTTCACTTAATAATGTCACAAAGCTAAGTACCGCCAAATTACACAACTTTATTGTACTCGTAATTTCGTAAGATACCTCTGATGAGATTGATCTGTGATACAGCACTGGCACATTTTCATCAATGATGCCACTAAGCACTAGGGATACGGTATGCTTCGAGAAGACTGTCAACAGTTTTCCATTTCAGATCGCCTACCATACTCACAAAAATTTAGTAAGTGTAAAATCTCTAAGAATTATTAACACGTTGCATACTCTTTACAACACTTCGTTTCTTTCCATACTGTGTACGAGATAAAACGCAGGGAGTTCTTCATTTCAGTAACGTCACAAATTATTAAGTGCATTTTTTGAGAAGGTTGAAGATGTGCTACATCTTGTATTATTACTGCCATGAGTTTCCTATACTGTCCTAAATTAACACAATATATTCTTACAAAATTATACACAGCTGTGTGATTTCTGGCCAGCGGTTGCAGAATGAAAATACTGTTCACTTCAGTAACTATCCTCTCTGGAAGTACGATCGGCTTTTACGACCTTTAACTGGAGTCCGGAACAGATTTACCAATTTCTAGGTTACGTGCAGTGGTAGCACGTTAACTCCCGGAGAACAAGAACTATGAGTGTATACGATAACTGCCACAGAAAATACCGAGGTCTGACGGTCATTTCCATAGACACGCGATTTCGTTGTGATCGCTCCTATTTAGTTTGTGCCGACAGTAATAAGAGTGCACGAAAGCGTAGTGCACATTTACACAAACAGAAGGCGCGCAGTCGCACAGTTACTGCCAAGAGCTACAGAGCACCTAGATGGTCCGCCCCTCTTTTTTGTGGCCAGATTTCAGATGACTAACACTGATAAATGTTATGAGAGTATTTTGAGCACCATAGTTGTTCCAGCCCTTCAACACCGTGAATCTATGGGCACAATCATTTTTGTGTAAGATAGAGCTTCCCCGCACATTGCCATGGGCAGTGAAGTGGCTGTTGCAGGGGCATTCTGGAAATGCTGGAATTATCACCCTTTATTTCGCTACAGCCTGGCAGTCCAGGTCACTTAATTTTAATCAGTGCGACTTCTGGCTGTGAGATCGTCTGAAAGATGCTATGTTCAATGCACCGATTTCAAACGTAGCGCCGAATGAGGTGGCGCAGTGGTTAGCACACTGGACCCGCATACGGAAGGACGATGGTTCAAACCCGTCTCCGGTCATCTGGATTTAGGTTTTCCGTGATTTCTCTAAATTGTTTCGGGCAAATGCCGGGGTGGTTCTTGTGAAAGGGCACAGCCGATTTCCTTCCCCATCCTTCCCTAATCCGAGCTTGTGCTCTGTCTCTAACAACCATGTTGTCGACGGGACGTTAAACAGTAATCTCCTCTTCCACAAACGTAGCTGAACTGAAGACACACGCGCGAGGCACCTCGAACGTGACGCCGGCGACTCTCCCACCTGTTGTGGAAGAAGCTGTTTATCAATATCAACTTGTGGAATAAAAAGATCGACAGCATAGGGAACACGCCGTGCGCCTGTCTCATGACGGTTAAAAACCGACTCCGTTGTTGCTTTTTATGCGGTTTTTGGCCTCAACCAATTTTTCCCATCCGATGTGGTACGATCTTACCATGGTGGAAGGGCTTACCTATCTACTAGTGGTGCAACTGTTGAATGCCAAACTTGATCGGTCGTGCACATTGCATAGTGCGGTTGGTTTAATGTGCAACCAACACCAAAGCCTTCGTGTTGCGATTCATGTGCCGTTTCTATCCGAATTCATCTATGTTATGACGCTTACAGCGTCACCGAGTGGTAAAATGTTCACTAATTTCTTTCCTTTCCGTAACATTACCTCTTTATTCGATAATTCTAATTTGACCGTCCCAAAAGTAGAAAGAAATGGAAGAGCTATAGACACCGTAGAAAAAAATTTTATTTGGTTTCATTGTTGTCTGCGATCTCAGTGGTTTGATGCAACTCGCTAACCTTTTCATCCCAGAGTAGCATTTGCCACCTATGTCCTTAATTACTTGCTGGATGCACACAAATCTCTGTCCTTCTCTATAGTTTTTACCCTCTACAGTCCCCTCTAGTGCCATGGAAGGTATGCCCTGATATCTCAACAAATGTCCTGTCATCATATCCCTTCTTCTCGTCAGTGTTTTCCATATATTCCTTTCCTCGCCGATTCTGCAGAGAACCTCCTCATTGCGTAAGTTATCATTCCAACTGATATTCAACATTCGTTTGTAGCACCAGATCTCAAATGCTTCGATTCTCTTCTTTTCCGGTTGTTACTCAGTAATTCTTGTCAGCAACTTGGATGCATCAGTTGTCGAACTGATTCTTTGATTGTTTTCGGTCTTGTCACCTCTTGCTAATTTCAGAATTGTGTGGATGATGTCCTTCCGAAAATCTGATGGTATGTCGCCGATCTCATACAAATCAAAGCTACAATTTTTTTGCAACACTTACAGACAATATGTTGTAAACCTTTCAGAACATAAGATCTTATGAAGACAGCATACCTTTGCCATCCAGTAGAATGCCTTTTTAGCGATCTTCGCTTTGGAAATTTTCTTCAGTTACCATAAACTGCAAATTGTTCCCACATTGACCATACCAGGAATATCGGACTTAAGTGGTAGCTTTGTTGCCACTTCCCAAAAGATTTTAGAAATTAAGATGCAATATTATCCATCCCCGCTGCCTTATTTGAGCTTAAGTTGTCCAAATGTCATCCAAATACTGGTTTTAATACCGGATCCCGAATCTCTTCCTTGTTGTCTCCTGTTTCTCTTACCATCACCTCACCAGACAGCTCCTCCCCATCGTAAAGGCCTTCAGTGTACTCTTTCCACTTACTCGCTCTCTCCCCAGGGGGCTCACCACTCTTGCGTGAGTTCGTGCTTGGCTACTACGGGGTCTGTCTTCGCCGCGCAGCTTCCCTTTCCGTGCTGCGTGTTTATCCTCCTGCTATTCTCTTCCCCCTCTTGGGGATCGAGGCGTATCCCTTCTTTGGGAAACCTAAGTTCTTGGTAAAGCTATTTGTGGATTCCTCGTGTCCAGCAGTCTATCTTTTCCTTTCCTTCCTCTTCTTAGTCTCCCTTCTCTTTGGCGTTTCAGGTCTCTCTTTTTACTTCTCTTCTTCTTCCTCCCTGTGCGTTCCTGGAGGCCAGCGCACGCGTTTGACGCGTAAAAGTTGACTGGGTAACGCGTAATTCCAAGTCGGGACGACAAGTAGGCCAGGCCCAGGGAATGGTGACTGCCTGAGCTGGTACCTTCCTCTATGCCGATTTGTCCCTCTGTTAGGAGTCTGCGAGGTGTGACCTGAGGTGTGAACAGTCACCTAAAGCAGGTGCGCCCCACACCCCTCCCTAAGGGAGATTGGGGGCATCAGGAAGGAAGACGCCGTCAGAGACGCTGTCAATCATGAGTGATCTCTTTGGAATGAGTTTCTCAAAACAAAAACGTAAATGGATTAAAATGAAAGAATAGACGCCTCTCCTAGCTGCACCCAAATACCACGTGGTGTCACGCGTGGTAGATGGTCACTGCTTCGCGACAGTTAATCCACTTGTTGTCCAGAAGTGCATAATGGGACTTTGGTTTGGCAACGGATAGCGCATTTCAAGCACACAACTGCTTACTGCAACGTTTCTCCACAGCTATCCCGTTAAAGTAAAACCCCACTGCACTCCGAATTTCTTCTGTATTGTCATATACACCTGACTGCTTGATGGGCTGGCCGAAGCTGAAACAACAGCGACTCCAGGTAGCCTTGTATGAAAAGAGTTGACAAAGAGTTAGTGCCAACCCGCACTCTATTCCTCACATTTGAGGGTGTGTGGTACCTCCATCAAAAATTAAGGCTGGCTACGAAGCTATTGCTGTCAGATCATATATCCCGAATCCAATGCGTTACTATAAATGTAATTGCTACAATCACACCCGTGATTCTTCTGAATATGCAGCCAAATGCGTAACCTGCGGCAAGGACGCTCGTGAGGGTGAGTGTCCACTTCCTTGGGGTTGGCGTTGGGTTGTTTGGGGAAGGAGACCAGACAGCGAGGTCATCGGTCTCATGGGTTTAGGGAAGGAAGTCGGCCGTGCCCTTTCAAAGGAACCATCCCGGCATTTGCCTGGAGCGATTTAGGGAAATCACGGAAAACCTAAATCAGGACGGCTGGACGCGGGATTGAACCGTCGTCCTCCACTTCCTTCTCCCCACTGTATGAAATGCAAGGGCGATTATGCTGCTTCTTCCTGTGACTGTCCAAGCTACCTCAATGAGAGAGACATTCAGGAGATCGGGTGAAGAAAATGTTCCTACCAACAGTGATCCCAAAATGTTGTGTAGCCGCAAACCTTGTACACCGCTCTCTGACAATTATAGTACAGTTCTCGCTACATCCAGACCTACGAAGGGCATTGCTACGCAGACTTCCGGCTACCAGTTTAGTGCCGCTGTTGCGAAATCGTCCAGCTCCACGGTCTCACCCTCATCTTCACCTGCTACAGGTGCCCACCACACCAACAAACCTTCGCCTGCCTCGCAAACAGAAGCATGGAAATCTAAAAAGAACTACTTCCGTAGTGGCTTTCTGCACACATGTAGCCAACATCTGGGTCTGCACCTGACAAACGCCAAGGTTCTATGCAGTAAACAAAGGCAAACCATCTTCCCCTTCTGCACCTCGGCGTTTCTCTTCAACAGTGTCACCATGCATTACCCTCGTCCGGCCAACCTCCGTTTCACTGGGACGCACTGCCAACAACCTGTTTACTAGCCAATCGAAGGCCATTATCGACACCTCTGTCGAACTTGATGGAGCAAGATCCACCAGCCTCTGAAATTGTTTATTGTCCACGCTCGAATTCTGGCACTCTGCAGCCACCGTGGTGACTGCCCCCTTATTTGACTCATCTCCTGTCTATAATTGTATACGATTATTCTCCAATGGAATATCAGCGAATCCGAACCAATATGGTTGAATTACAGCTCCTCTTGCGATCATACTGTCCAGTTGTTTTCTGCCTCCAGATTATGCCCTTATGACCGCTCTCACGTCCCACCACTTCTCTTCAGTCCGTTTTAGACCTTCCTTCTGAATACGGAACTCCTACTAAAGGGGGAGCCATGTTGCTCAATCGAGACGAAGTCTGTAGTCACACCATTTCCTTGCACACACAGATTCAAGTTGTTGCTATCCGTCTTTCCCTTCCTGGTTTATCCCTCTTTCTTTGTAACGTCTACTTACCCTCGTCTTCTGCTGTCACCAGGGCGGACATTTTGCAACTTATTGCTCAACTTCCACCTCCCTTTTTGCTGCTCAGTGACTTCAGTGCCCACCATTCCCTCTGGTGCTCTCCACGCCACTGTCTGGGAGACTCTCTCCTAGTAGATGTTTTCAACCAACCCAATGTAATTTCTTTGAACATGGGTACACAAAGACAATTTTTTTCCGTGTCCAAGCACTCCTTTTCCCACCCGGACCTTTCGATCTGTACTGCTCAGCTTGCTCTTCGTCTCGAATAGTCCGCTTTTTCCGACACCCATTCGAGTGAGCATTTCCCCTGTGTCATTCGTTTGCTAATCTATCTGTGTCTCCAACCAACTGGCAGCTTTTCAAAGGTGACAGGTAGCTCTACTCCTCAATGGCCACATTCGATGAACACCACGTCCTCTGCACTGATGAGCAGGTAGATGTCCTTACACTCGCTATCCTTACTTCTGAGAATGTTCCATACCTCGCACCTCTTCCTCGCTGCGACGTGCCCCCATTCCCTGGTGGACTGAGCCAATCCGCGCGCATAGACGAGCTCTCCGCGTTTTTAAATGCCATCTCACGATGGCGAAATGTATTCGCTATAAACAGCTACGTGCGCAGTGTCGCTACATCTTCAGGGATAGCAAAGAAGTTAGTTGGCTTTCTCTTCAAAGCTCTTTTAACGGTTTTAGTACCTCTTCTGTTGTTTGGGGTAATTTTCCATCGGTTTCAAGAACCGCGGTTCACTCCTCATTTCCTGGTCTGACCTTAGCGAACAATGTCATTGTACACCCTTTCTGTATCTCCAATACCTTGCGCCGATATTTTGCAGACATTAGAGTTCCACGCACTACCTTCCTGCCTTCCTGGCTCTAAAACGTGCGGCAGAGGCAAGGACGATATCCTTCTCCTCCCATAATTGTGAATCTTACAATACAGCTTCTACTATGAGGGAGCTTAAACATGCTCTCTCTTTGTCCCGGTCATCTCCCAAGGACCATTCGGCATTCACATTCTGATATTGCAAAACCTATCTCCCTAGGACCTATGCTTTCTCCTCCATATATATAACCACATTTGGACAGATGACACATTTCCCAGTAACTGGCATGAGACCATTGTCATTCCCATACTTACACCTGCTTCCACCTACCGCTCAATTTCCCTCACCGGTAGCATCTGCAAGGTGATGGGATGTATGATTCATGGTAAGCTGATGTGGTGTCTTGAGTCTTGGAACCTTCTTACTGACGCCCACTGTGGATTCCGCAGGCACCGCTCCACAGTTGACCATCTCATCACCTTGTCAACTCATACTATCAACAATTTTTTGCGGAAATGCCAAACTGCGGCCGTGTTTTTCGATTTGGAGAAGCGGTATGACACCTACTGGAGGACGGACATCCCCCGTATTATGTACAAGTGGAGCTTCCATGGTCACCTTCCCCTTTTACCTGGAAATTGTTAAAACACTGTGTTTTGAAGGTATGTGTGGGGTCGTCTTTGTCCGACACATTTATTCAAGAGAACGGGGTGCCTCATTGACTTGTGCTCAGCGTCGTCTTATTTGCATAGCCATTAAGTCTATCTAGGATTGTCTCTCGTCATGTTAGGTATGTCTTGATCATCTTTATTAGTGGAGCATCAACAATGGCTTCCGCTTTTTGGCTGACACGATTGTCTGTATGAACATCCTGCAGCGCCGGGAGTTTCTTCCCCCATCCCCAAGTCTCGTCTCATTCCTTCCTCCGTTCGTTGACACACGAAATTTTTGGGACTTAATTTTAACAGGAAACTCTGTTGATCTTCCCACGCCTCTTACCTGGCAGCACGTTGTACTCGCTCCCTCGATATCCTACGTGTTTTAATGCGGTGCCTCGTAGGTAGAGGATCGGACTAACCTCCTCCATTTAAACCGGTCCCTTGTCCGTTCGAAACTGAATTATGGACATATCGTATATTCATCAACATGTTCGTGTGTCTTAAATTATCTCAACACCATCCACCATTGCGGAATACGTTTAGCCACTTGCGCGTTGTATTCTAGCCCTGTAGCGAGTCTTTATGCCGAGGATGCTGGCTTACCATTGTCCTACCGGCGGGATGTTCTCCTCAGTCGTTATGCAAGCCGGTTGTCTTCTGTGCCTGGTCACCCATTGTATGCTTCCTTTCTTGACGATTCCCTTGACCGCCAGTATGGGCTGCGTCCATCATCTCTGTTGCCTCCCGGAGTTTGCTTTCATTTGCTGATTCGACAGCTTTGCTTTAAGCGCCCTGACACGTATTCTATGTGGGTGAGCTCTTAAAGCCCTGGCTTCGCTCCGAGGTACGTGCTCATTTCGGACTACATCCATTTCCTAAGGACCCCACTCCTGGCCTGGTGCATCGCAGTGAGTTTCTCGCACTTCGCACGCGCCTAGGGGACAGTGTCTTCGTCTGCACCGATGGTTCCAAATCTGACCATATTCTTGTACTTGGCCATGATCCTTTTTTACCGTGGAGCTCGACGCCCTTCATTAGGCCACCTAGCCAGTACATCCTGGCGCCACGGGCTTCCAAATTGTGTCATCTGCTCAGATTCTCTCAGTGCTCTTCAAAGACTCTGCGCACTGTATTCAGTCCACACTTTAGTACAACGGATGCAATACTGCCTCCACTCGCTTACTGTAAGGGCAGCCAATGTGGTGTTGCTGTGGGTTCCCGGTCACGTCTGCTTGCCAGGGAACGAGGCTCCTGCTGCAGCTGCAAAGTCTGGAATTCTCCTCCCTTGGCCTGGCAGTCATTTTGTTCCCTCTTCATGTTGCTGTCTGTCGGCACGTAGGAGGTGTGATTGGAAAGTTTTAAGAATGGACTTGTAATTGTACAGTGGTAAGAACGGACTTGTAATTGTACAGTGGTGATTCTTACATGCTACTCTGATGCATCTCCTTCAATATAGTCCCCTTATGACTGAACACACCGACTCCAACGGTGTATCCACTTTTGGAGACATTCCTGGAAATTTTTTCCTGAAGTGTGTTAAAGATGCTCTCCGTATTTGCCTGGATGTCTTCAATCGAGTCAAATCACTTCCCATTCAGTAAAAAATTCAGTTTAGGAAACAGCCAGAGGTTTTCAGGGGCCAAACCAGGTGAATATGGCGGTTGTGAAAGCACAGGAATGTTGAATTTGGTCAAAAATTCAACTATGGAGAAGGCACGATGAGCCGGAGCAGTGTCATGGTGTAGCACCCAACTCCTGTCTTTCCACAATGCAGGCCTTTTCTTCTGCACTTTTCGCGGAAACGCTCAAGGACACATTTGTAGTATTCCTGGTTAACTGTCTGTCCTCCAAAGTAAATTCATGATGCACAACACTGGTAGAACCGAAAAAAATCACCAACATTGTCTTCACTTTCGACTGACTTTGGCGTCCTTTTTTCAGTTGTGGTGAACCTGGAGTCTTCCACTAAGAAGACTGCACTTTGGTTCCAGGATCATATCCGTATACCCACGATTCGTCATCTGTAATTACCCTACATAACAAACCTGGGTCATTTTAAGTCCCATAAATCAGTCCTTGGCACACTTCAGGTCGGTACTGTCGTCTCTGCTCACTTGACAACACTTGAAATGAATTTTGTGGACACTCGATGCATGTTCAGATCTTCAGTTAATATTGACTGAACTGCATAAAAACTTAAATTAGGTTCATCAGCTAGCTCTCTAATTGTAAGTCTACCATCATAGTACACTACGTCGCCAACATTCACAACATTTTCAATCATTTTTGAGGTGGAATGATGGCTAAATCATGGTTCATCTTCAAATGATTCGTGGCCATTTTTAAATCTGTTGAACCAGACAAAAACATTTGACAGGCTCATAAAATTATCTCCAAAAGCTGTTTTCAATAGTTCTTAAGTCTCAGAAGCTGATTTCCCGGTTTTAAAACAAAATTCCACACAAACTCGTTGCTCCGTTTTTACGTCCATTTTTACGCATACAGAATCTGGAAACAAGCCCTAACAGACCCGCAGTCAAACAGCTGCCACAATGAACTGAATGAAGGAAATGCAGTTTCCTGTCAGAGAGCGTTCAAGAACGAGGCAGTGACTCAAACCCCACCCTCCGTGTACCTGGTTGCCAAACCTGTAAGCAGTAGCGGATCCATTCTTAAAACTTTCCAATCACACCTCATGGTTTCACTTTGGAGAGCACAAAGGTCTTCACTCCAGGGGAACAAACTCCAGGACGTCACACCTCTCTCAACAGCATGGTGAGCTTACTCTTGGCCCCCATGTTGCGACGAGGTCATTCTAGCCCAGCTGCATATAGGACACTGTCGTTTTTGTCACTGCTATTTATTAAATGGCGACTTTGTCTCACTCTGTTAATACTGCTCTCAACCCTTAGTCGGTGCGCCTCTTACTGATCCGGTGCCCATTTTTTAACTGTTTACATTTTCTTCTGTTTGCTGTCTACTTTACCAGAAGTTTTAGCAAATGACACGCTCTCTGTCGTTCGCGTCTTGCATTTTATTTGCCCCAGCGGGATGGCGAAGCAAATTTGATCCCTCCCCCCACCATCCCCGATGGGGACCTCCGCGATCTCCATGATGTTCCGAAAATTTTTTCCTAGGGACTTCCTTGTCCTCAGCTGCTCCTTCTTTTTTTAAAGTTTCTTGATTGAGATTTTGCCTCAGGTATTTTTGTTCTTTTCTTACATATATGGTCGCTCATGACCTTAGCACTTTTGCACACTACAGCACCAACCAACCAACACTTATCCGCTCTCTCATCTCCATTTAACAGTGGAATTCCTGTTGCACTCTCAATGTTCCAACCAACACTTATCTGCTCTCTTATCTGCATTTAACAGTGGCATTCCTGTAGCACTCTCAATGTTCCCGCCTTTGCTTTAATTTCGCAGTAGGTTGTTTTGACTGTTCTGTGTGTTACTCCTTCTGACAGTCATTTCTGTTTTGATTTCTTCACATTTTTCATGCAGGCAGCTCGCCTTAGCTTCTCTGAATTTCCTATTTGTTTCATTTCTAAATGATTTGTATTTCTGTATTCCTATATTTCTCTGAACGTCTTTCTATTTATTTATTTCATTGGTTAGCTGAACTATTTCTTCTGTTACCTACTGCTTCTTCTCAGTTACCTTTGTTATACATATGTTTGTGCATCGAATATATGTGATTGCCCATGTTAGTGATGTCCAGCCCTCTTCAGCTAAACTGCTTTACTTGGTGTTCCTTATCGCAATATCCACATCCTTAGAGATTTTCCAACAGTCTCATCATTCCTCAGTGCTTCAGAATCCCAATTCTTTGTACAATGACTTCTCTGGTCATTTCTCTTAAACTTCAGTCTTCTCTTCTGAGTCTATATCTGCTCCTATGTACACCTTACAATCGAATATCTAATCTCGGAATCTCTACTAGACCATGATGTCATCTAACTGAAATCTTCCAGTATCTCCTGGGCTTTACCACGTTTACCTCCTCCTCTTGAGATTCACAGAAAGATTATTAGCTTTTACTATGTTAAATTTATTAGAGAACCCAATTTGTCTTTCTCTTGCTTCTTTCCTTCTACCAAACCCATATTCTCCCATAATCCTTTGTTCTACTCCTTTTCCTACAGCTACATTTCAGTCCCCCATAACCGCGTGGGATTAGCCGAGCGGTCTAGGGCGCTGCAGTAATGGACTGTGCGGCTGTTCCCGGCGGTGGTTCGAGTCCTCCCTCGGGCATGGGTGTGTGTGTTTGTCCTTAGTATAATTTAGGTTAAGTAGTGTGTAAACTTAGGGACTGATGACCTTAGCAGTTAAGTCCCATAAGATTTCACACACATTTGAACATTTTTTTTTCTGCCCCCATGACTATTCGTTCAACATGTCCCTTTACATATTGAATAACCTCTTCAATATCTGCATACACTTTCTCTATCTCATCTTCTGCTTGCAATGTTGGCGTGTATATCTGAACTATTGTCGCCCCTGCCGATGTTGATCAGAACAACCCTATCACTAAACTGATCACAGTCACTCACTCTCTGGCCTTCTTTCCTATCCATAATTAATCCTACCACCTTTTACCATTATCTGCTTTTCTTGATTTCCACTAACTCGTCTGACCAGAAGTCCATGTCTTATTTTTGTTTAAGTTCACTGTCCCCCACTATATCTAGATTGAGGGTTAGAAGGAGAGGTATCATGCATTAGGACTGGCTTTGTAAAACCATCTGTATGGTGACATAGGTTAGAGTCCCAGATATCCCATTCTTGTCATTAGTCCTAATGGGTCCTTGTTTGCTTGTAATTGATGGAAAAAGAAATTCACAGATTTTCGTGATGTTCTAGAGACATAAAGTTGAAGTTAGGGCATACAGTTCCATTCTAGCATAATGGTTAGCATACGACCATATGGGTTCGAATCTCATTTTATTCTTAAATAGTAATCGGCGTCAGTTTGACAGTTAATTTTATTCAATTACTTGGTTTACATGTAACTTTAAAAAATTCTAATCATATTCTATATAAGTTTAACTTCTGCCCGTCTTCCTATTTTCATTCGGAGTCATTGTGCATGTGGTTTTATTACCTGTATTTATCTGTCGCTACATGGGAATAATCGAATAGCCAAACTATCGGTTAAAAGACGAAATGTGAAATAGTCTATTTATATTGAGGGTGTAAGTGTCATTAATGTATTTTTCGTTACATACAAGGTGCACATTTTTTTGGCTAGTAATCGACATACAAACATTTAAAACACAAATTGCTGTTGCATCATGGACAAAATAACAAAGATTAAGATTTAAACAAAAGATGGGATTATAAATAAATAAGGAAAATGAGGGATAGAAATAATGAATGCAGTAACATGGCCTAAAATATAAGATGATCAAATGGATGGAGTTAGATGGAAATTAATACGAAAAAGTGATTGAAATCATGTGCACAAAGATAGCAAATAAAGTATAGGAAGAAAATAAAAGAGAAAATGTAAAATTTAATACAATGATTTAAACGATGTGTGAAAAGATTTAAAAAAATTATAGAAAATACATTTGAAGCAATTAAATAAATTAAAGTAGTGATCAAAGTTATTTCTATACTTATTTAAAAATAAAAAAGGATTTCATTCCTTACGTCGCTAAATGGAATCAAATGACTTTCATCATTATTTTCATTCACTTACTTGATTTAGATGCGTTTTTTCTAAATTTTCTATCACTTTCAAAATTCTGATGTTCCATGCCCTAATTTTTAGAACGTCACCCTTTCGTTGGTTATTCAGCCTTTTTCTCATGGTCACCTCCATTTTGGCAAACCCCCTCTGAAGATTTGAATGGGGGACTAGTTCAGAACCTTTAACCAGTGGAGTGATCATGATGATACTTTTTCCATTACAGGCCATATGTCCTGAGGCTGCACATTACCTATCTTTAATGCAGTGGCTTCCCTCGTCTTCTGCTGATAATTGCCGATTATTCCGCCTTGTAGGAGCAGTTTCCCACCCCAAGGCAAGAGAGTGCCCTGAACCACTGTGCGCTTCTCTGCCTCTTTGACAACGCCATTGGCAGATAAGGGTGATTTCTTATGCTGGAAGACTTCAGCTGCCATTGCTGATGATTTTTACTCAAAATTTATGCAGTGCAGCATCAGAAGCCAGCATGCAGGAGTTTTGATTATTAGTCAAAAACACTATCCACACACCCTGGGTATGTTTCATTACAAAGACAATGTGGCCATTGGAGTGGAATATTCATTCACAAAGGCAAATCTCAAGTAAACTTACTATAGGTAAATTTTCTAAAGGCCGTAGTATTCACAAAACACAATCAACAATGTAAATAAACAGGATACAATGAGTCCAGAGAACGTATTAAATAAATTGAACAACTGTAATTGGATTCACAACAAAAATAAGAAAAACAAACTGATAGCTCTACACGAAAACAAATAGTCTGCATATGCTAGACAATGCCTGGTAGTCACATGAAAACCATCAAATGGCGGAAATGTTATACCTGTCACTAAATGACGATAGAAATTTTGAAATACATTGTCCACTAAGAATGTAATAAAAGCATGAATATTGCACAATTGAAATATTGCGAATAACTTTCGGTAAACATGTGGAATACAGAAGGCGTTTAACTATATGATTCAACCTCTCATGCACAGTCTTAGACATAAATCCGACCGCCAGTTGGCCGCCGCAGAGACCAAGTCGGTGTCATTCACTTTAGGTGGCCAATATAACCGGTTGACCTTCAGAATTCTAACTCGGGCCATATGCACCATCTTGCAACCCTGTAGGATACTGAAGTGTATGGAGGATATACTGTGACTCTTCATGAGCTGTTGCAATGCAGTACCTGCTCACGGTCCAGTGGCAGTCCAACTTTGGCAGCAGACGTTTGCGGACTACTGCTGCAAGCTGCAGCGGTCTCACTCGCTTGCGGTGAGGCTGAGCGCTTGCTGCAGCTTTATACTGTGGTGTTTGTTTTTGTGCGATTCTCAGAATATGGAGGTGTAAGTCAGCTAAACAGAGCAGACACCTTCGCCTGGCAGTCTTTCAAACCGAACTCTTACATATTTGAATATTTTCTTGAACAAGCTATGAAGATAAGTTCTGATAGTTTAGTTAGTGGCCAGGATGAGATTTTCACTCTTCAGCGGAGTGTGCGCTGATATGAAACTTTCTGGTAGACTAAAACTGTGTGCCGGACCGAGACTCGAACTCGGGACCTTTGCCTTTCGCGGCCAAGTGCTTTACCAACTGAGCTACCCAAGCACGACTCACGCCCCATCCTCACAGCTTTACTTCTGTCAGTACCTCGCCTCCTACCTTCTAAACTTTACAGAAGCTCTCCTGTGAAAGGTCCCGAGTTCGAGTCTCGGTCCGGCACGCAGTTTCAATCTGCCAGAAAGTTTCAGTTTAGTTAGTAATCATTTCTCGATTGTGAATGCTGTTATGTATGTCAAACTGACGAATGCTGATCTTTGTGGTAAAATGGTCGAATCTAGTGAAAACACTTTCAGATTTAAGCACTTTGACAGAAACTTTTGCCGGTTTTTGGTATAAGAAAAGTAATGGTTTTCGAATGGCCATTGGAAGCTCCAGACCAGCAAATAAATACAGTAGAATCGTCTTATGAGATAGGGCTATGTAATGTTCCAAATCACATAACTTTCCAGAGCTCAATGATATCAGACAACTTAAAGTGCAACTATTGAAACACAACCTGCCTTACAATAACGTTTGCGCCTATCGAGCCATCGTCATGGATGAAGGACAGCATAGAATGTGCGCATGGCGTGGTTCAATGGGTCACGTGCGAGCCAATGTATACAATGGCGGGCGGCCCACGAACCTGTTAGACCTACAGCTACACCCTGCATGCCGATAAAGTATGTGGCGGCAGTCACTGGACTCCCACTCACCGCCCCCATTATGACCACTCCTCAGATTGATAATGCTAATGATAATGGTATTCCAGTGGAAGTCAATGAAGTAGAGGAGGTAATTCCAACCACACTGCAACCAACCGTACTCTCCAAGGAAGCCCTACACGAGCCAGTTCCGAAAAGTAATCCGAAATTCGACGCACCACCTACTGACGGGAACATCAGTGAACCTGAACAGGATATTGCAACAGAAAAATCTCCAAGCTCACCGAAAAGCTGCTCGCCTAGAAAAAATAAGAAACGAAGCACATGAACTGCTGAGCAAATTGTTCCACTAATGGACGGAAAGATCAAAAAGGTAGCCCACAAAGTAAATGAAAGTTGACAGGAATCTTCCAGTCGTACTCAGTCAGCAATTGTTCACACACCAGACGGCAGTAGAGCACCCATTCCTAACGAAGGAAGAAGAACAAGACACAAGTGCAGCTCCAGACAAATGTGTTGCAGAAATCCTCCATACAGCCGTGGAAGACAACTTCAGATCTTCTTTTTAGAAGAACTGGGGAGACGAGACTGTGGGACATGTGGAAATGAGAGAAACTCTTTTAACTTCCAGATGGGCACTGCCAGTCTTCTTTCAAGAACGGATACCTCTCCGAGACTTAGCAACAGTAAGCGATTATGTATCTGATATTTACTGACAGCTTTCATACTGATTGTGTGTGATGAAAGAGTTGAATATATAAAAACATAGTAAATTATGAGCTCATCTCAAGCCTACAGAATTGCAATACTGAACATCAGCAGCATACACAGTTCACTGAAACTGAATAGCCCGAAAAACTTTCTGTATGCGGCAAAAATTAATATTATTGTACTTCAAGAAGTAACAGACATCGCACTTCACGATATCTTTGAGTTATAGAACTGTAATTAATGCTGGAAGTTAAGGTGAATCTGAGACAGTGGTTCTTTCGAAGGAGGAGCGTACAATATTCAATCACATTGCAAAACTCAAAAATAATAGAAGGATCGCTCGTACTATCTACGACACCTGGATTGCTAACACACATCAAAAAAAGCCTCGGTTCCGAGAGCTCAGGAACCTCTACAGAGAATTTGAGTAGAGATCAACATAAACATCATTTCCGCCCTTATTATTGCTCATGAAAACCTCACATTGCATCTTGTACAACCATACGGCGAGACCTTCAGAGGTGGTGGTCCAGATTGCTCAACACACCGGTAACTTTAATGCATTGATGCATACCTATATTCGTCGTGGCATACTGTCCACAAGTTTATCAAGGCACTATTGGTCCAGATTGTCCTACTTCCAAATGGCGATTCGCCGTCGATCCCTCAGAGTGGGTGGTGGGTCACGTCGTCTATAAATAGCCCTTTTCAATCTATCCCAGGCATGTTCGATTGGATTCATGTCTGGATAACATACTGGCCACTCTTGTCGAGCGATGTCGTTTACCTGAAGGAAGTCATTCACCAGATGCGCACGATGGGGAGCAAACTGTCGTCCATGAAGATGAATGCCTCGCCAATATACTACCGATCGGTCGGAGTATGGCATTCACGTATCGTACAGCCGGTACGGCGCCTTCTATGACCACCACCGGCGTACGTCGGCCCCACATAATGCCACCCCAAAACAGCAGGAAACCTCTACCTTGCTGCAGTCGCTGCACAGTGTGTCTAATACGTTCAGCCTGACCGGGTTGCCTCAAAACACGTATCCATCGATTGTCTGGTTGAAGGCATATGAGACACCCATCGGTGAAGAGAACGTGATGCCAATCCTGAGCGGTCACTCCACTATGTTGTTGGGCCCATCTGTACCGCGCTGCGGTGTTTTGGTTGCAAAAATGGACCTCGCCATAGACGTCGAGAGTGAAGTTGTGTGTCATGCAGCCTATTGCGCACAGTTTGTGTCGTAACAAGACGTCCTGTGGCTGCACAAAAAGTACTATTTAACATGGTGTATTTTCTGTCAGGGTTCCTCCGAGACATAATCCTTAGGTAGCGGTCATCCACTGCAGTAGTAGCCCTAGGGTGGCCTGAGCGAGGCATGTCATAGATAGTTTTGGTTCAGTCTGAGACGCCTGGACACTTCCCTTGTTAAGAGCCCTTACTGACACAGACTAACAATGAGGACGGATTCGGACCGCGGTATTGACCGCCTAGGCATGGTTGAACTACAGACAACAAGAGCCATGTATCTCCTTCCTGGTGGAATGACTGAAACTGATCGGCTGTTGGACCCCCTCCGTGTAATAGGTGCTGCTCATGTATGGTTGTTTACATCTTAGGGCGGGTTTAGTGACATCTCTGAACAGTCAGAGGGACTGTGTCTGTAATACAATATCCAAAGTCATCGTCTTTCCGCAGGAGTTCTGGGAACCGGGGTGATGCAAAACTTTTTTTGATGTGTTTATATGTTCCATCTGGTAGCAGCAAACGACGCAACCGAACAAAGTTTTTATAAATACGAATTTGTCCCCCTCTTCGGAGTCCATTATGATACTATTGTTTTAGCGGGAGATTTATAACTGTATCCTACCTCCCAAAGATAATCTCATTAATTTTAACTCGTCTGCTGAATTATAATACATAATCGAAGAGTTCAATTTAACTGACACGTGAGAGCACAGAAACGGTGACGTGCTTGGTTTCACGTTCATCACCAACTGCTCGGCAAGTCGCTTGGATGGAATATAGGTATCTAACAATTTGAAGACTAATACTCTGCACATAGTAGTGTGGCCCACGAGCCACTAACCCGGAGAAACAGGGGCCTACAGAGCTAGAAGTTATTGGAGGCTATACGTTGCACACTTGCAAAATGCCGAATGCCGCGAGCGTTTTCACAAAACTTGGCAGGAATGCAAAAGTAAGTTCACTTCCTACATTAATGGAAATCAGCATAAAGGCATAGATATTTGTAGGGAAATTAACATTGTTGTGCACTGTGTATGCAGTAGTATGAGATCTAGTATACCGACAAATACAATCGAGCAGTAGTGCATTTGAAGTTAGTAGTATAGTATATAACAAGACATCAGTGCTTCTGGCAGTTGAGTGTGGAATTCGGTACACGCAATGGGAAAAACACCTTTAATGAAGTGCGCGATGTGTATATGAACCACTAGAATGGCAATGCCACTCGGAAAATTGTTACCATATGATGAAAAAGCCAAAAACAGTGTGTACAAGGAAATGGGACTCTAAACTTAAAGTAGCAAGCAAGTGGAACCGATGAAGTATAATGACTGATAATCTGGTTAGATTGGGCGCACGACATGAACAGAACGGAAAATATGGCCAGAGTAGAAAATTATGAGGCAAAACGGTTACTTTTTCGAAAATCAATGGCCACAAATCGTTATTCGTCTCAGCTTGCTGTTGATTTACAGTTGTCAGTAACTGCCAGACGTGTACGACAAATTTTGTCAAATGACAGACATCTTGCATTCAAGAAATGACTGCAGAAACCTGTTCTAACACCCAAACGTAATGAAGCTAGATAAAGAGTTTGCTAAAAACGTTAGTCATGGAATTTACACTGGTATAAAGAGGTCTTCAATGAAGCGGAGAAATTTAATTTAGGTGGGCAGGATGTTTTTTAATATTATTTGCATGACGTGAGAGCAGAGCAGCAAGTAAGAACGAGTAGAAATTTTGGTGATACAAGTGTTATGATTTGGGCAGCCTTCTACGCTGAAGATAAATCACGCTTTGCCTGGCTGATCACTAGTATGAAATCTGACATGTACACTGAAATTCTGCAGACAGAACTGATTAGAATGTATGATGATCTAGGGAAATAAAGTCTACAGTTTCAACAAGATAATGCATGTGTAATTTTTTTTGCTACAGTCAAAAAGCGGTTTGAAGGTAAAGATATCAATGTCTTGCGACGGGCTGTACGTAGCATTTGAACAACGTGGAAAACCTTTGGGGAATACTTGCAAGGCATGTTTATCGCAATGTAAGGCAGTTTAAGGCTGCATGTGAACTCAAAAGAACGATACGAGAAGAGTGCATGACAGTTTCACTGCAAGAACAACGAACCTTAACCCAATCAACGCCGTAGATCGTTATGAGATAATCAGGAAGAACGGATGTTGGGCAAAGTACTAACACTGCAGCAACAAAACTGGATAGTGAGTGCCCTTATATCAGTTTCCATCCAGGCAATTCAAACGCCTTACTTTGTTACTCGTGTTATGAAGGAATTATGCAATTCCGTCATGATTATTTGTATTTAATGTGTATCTACTACTTTCATGATAAATTCGATGCTTGTATGCTTGAGATATTACTTTCGTAGGAACACAGCTTCTAAACTGATTTCCAGTACTGTACAATTCTTCTCTGTCCCGGTGGCTAAAATGCGCGAAACAGCGATTAAGGAAAATGTTAATCGACTATTCGCGAAAAAAAAGTTTTGCTAAAGAAAAGTAGCAGAGGTTTAATTTCAATGACTGTGGGACCTATTCAAACTCGACGCATCTGTCACTGAAAATTATGTCTCGATCAAGAAAATGAAAGCCACAATTTTGGCCCGCAGGCGGAAAGAGACAGGTTTCGTACGCGTGTGATGACGCAGGGCGCTGTTTGTCGTGAAGGATCTTCAATGGTTCATGTAATAGATGAAAAGCATAGAGGAAAAAGAATAATGGAAAAAAATAAAAGAAATAATAAAAAATAAAAGAATAATTCTCACAACACCGAACGACTTTAAAAATGAAATCTATGACCATCTAGCTAACGTCATGTGCGGCAGTGGTGTTAATTGTGAAGCACAAGAGGCCCTGAAACAAAATATTTATGACACACATTGCACTGTGGCATCTCAGTCTCTTGTAGTAGAGATTCACGATGATGACCTGGTAACCGCAATTGCGCAGAGTGCCAAAAACAAAGCGCCGTGGCCTGACGGTCTTCCAGAAGAGTTTTACCATCTTTTTCAGGTGCAAATTAAATATAAATTGTTACTCGAGTGTAATGAATTAATGAATTCTGACAGGAAGATCTCAAAGGAATTTCTAGAAGGAACTGGCGTCCTCAGGGGGCACCACCTTAACGAATCACTGTCTGTGCGGGCGAGGAGGTTTACATGGTCTTTATCCGTAGGGCTGTGCCGGCGTCAGTTTACCTACCAGAAGCGTCACCCAAGCTGGACAGGCTGCAAGGAAGGAGCCAGACAGAATTTGTCCCACAATGGGCTATCTGTCTCCATTTTCCTGTCTTCATTCTGTCCTTCCTTGGCCTCTTTCCTACCATCCCTTGTTATAAGTAAAGAGTGGGGTGGACAGGGCTCCTTAGCCATAGTGAAGGCAACCTGTCTAGGGGTCAAAAACTCCAATAATAAGCCTCTCAAGCTAACAACTTGGGTACTATCTAGGACAGTGACTCGCCACTGATGCCACGAAGAATAATCTTCACCTGAGCATGGAGAGAAATTTCGCTGAATACACTAGCCCAGGTGGTAACCAATCCACCATCACCCGAGGTAACATTAGCGGACCTTCGAATTCTGCGGAGTCCACATCAACATGCTTTGAGGATGAGTCGGAGCATCCTGAAATCACCGCAAGTAAACTCATACCAAGACGGCAAAGCTTCTTCGCGACATTTAATGCTAATTCACTGGTCAAAGTGGGTAAATTGACAAATCTGACTAATTCACTAACACAACACATCATAGTACTGACAAAAGTATAGGAAACTAGATTCACGGATGATCGTGCCTTCAAGTCCCAAGGATACAGAATCCTCAAAGGAAAATGGGTCAGCAGGTAATGAAGAATGTACACCGCTTAGGAACAGGACTTATAATCAGTCATAAATTCTGGGAAGACTTACAAGATATACTCTATAAAGTTCCAGAGACACACACCATCATACAGCTTGGTGACCTCAATGCCCAACTGGGAAGAAAGAAAAAGGACAGGAACACAGTGGGCAACTATCCGGTGCATACGACAACCAACCGCATTGGGGAACGATTGGTGTATCTGTGTAGGACTTTTGGGTTGGTCATGAAGTCTACAGCCTGCCAAGGAAGCAGACGACTTGGATTTCACCTAACACCAACATGGGTGAATTCCAGATAGATCATGTGGCCGTTTCAAGAATATCTCAAAAGGAAATACAAAACGCAAAGGTATTAAGAAGTGCCAATCTGGACTCAGTCCACTACCTCTCAAAGATCAACCAGAGACTCCAGCCTAGAAACACTAGAGTACACAGAACATCCAAGATGGTAAGATCTGACGTAGAGCAACTTAAGAACTGGCAAGAAGTAAAGCAGAGATTTAACAGTAGAGATTTCAACATCTGGGAGCAACTGAAGGAGAGTCTTGTGAAGACAGCCGATGAACTCGCCCCCCTCACGAGAAGAAGGAAGCTTCAGTGGTGGAATGAAGGCGGTGACAACGATACAGCCCAAAGACAGAAACTCTGGGGGAAATGGAATTGTAAGAAATCCAAGAAAAATTAGGAGAACTTTTTGGGACAAAGAAGGCTTGCAGATAAGGTAATTCAAGGAACCAAATGGACCTTCATACAAAACTATCTAACTCAAATCGAAGAGAGCTTTGCTAAGAACAGAGATTTCTACAGGACCTTCAACTAGATACTCAGAAAATATAATCCGCCAAAACTCCAGAGACTCGCAGGGCAAACTGATTTTTAACGACAAGGACAACTGCTACCAGTTAGCTTGACCTTTAAAAACCTACTCATCTGTGATCCACAAAGTGAAGACTTCGACTGCGAATGAACCACACCAAACCTGGACTCATTGCTTCCTTCACTGGAAGAAGTTGGACAAATCATATATCTTCTAAAGAATAATAATGCAGCTGGAGAGGACTGTATCGTTGCTGAACTCTGGAAATGTGTTGGGAGCAATGTCGTGGGCAAGCTCACGGAGATCATCCAGGATATCTGGGAAACAGAGAAATTTCCACCTGATTGGAACACGGCTCTGACCATCCGCTTCACAAAAAGGGAGATTTTACTGATCTGAACAACAACCATGGAATTTCTCTTTTCCTGGTAACATATAAGATTCCCTTCTAGGCGTTACTAACAAGGGCAGAAGATCAACCAGGTAATCACCTGGGAGAATATCAGGGAGGCTTCAGGAAGACCTGATCCTATGCTGAACAGATCCTCAACCTTAAAACTGTACTGGCATACTCCAAGGTGACGAACCACATGGTGGTCATCACCTTTGTTGATTTTAGGAAGGCCTACGACTCCGTTGATAGAGAAACACTTAAGAAAATACTCCATGGACTACAACTAGACAACAAAATCCGCAGACTCATTCTAGAAATCTTGACAAACACCTGTTTGGAGGTCAAATTTAGAGGTGAGATCTCAGGGGGCTTCGAGATAAAAACTGGAGTGAGACAAGGGGATGTACTCTCCCCACCTCTCTTCCCTGTGTCCTTGAAAAGGTTGTGAGAGAATGGGGCAAGGAACCGATCTATTTGGGTGGTCAGAGTGGCTTCTACCTGGGCTGTAAGAACGAAGGACTGATTGTAGATTGCCTAGCTTTAGCAAATGACATGGCGCTCATTGCTAATTCTCTTGAAATGCCAACAATGCATGTAAACTGCCTCAGAAAATAGGCAGCGAAAGTGGGTCTTCAAGTGTCGCTGGAGCAAACAGTTCTTCGCCAACATCAAAGAAGCAAATTGAGAGATGTTACTAGATCAGGGAAAAATCAAAAGGACTGAGATGTTTAAGTATCTCGGTGAATCGATTGAACCCAACTTATCGGAAGAAAACGTCATTATCCATGAGAGTCAACAAGTTGGATCTAGCCTATCGATTGATTATGAACACCTACAAAACAAAATGTCTGCCACGCAACCTGAAACTTAAGCACTACACATCAGTCATACGACCAGAAGCCCTGTATGCCATGGAATGTCTTTCTATGAACTGGAGGGGTCTGATGGACACATTGGAAGACAGAGAGAGAGGAGAATCCTCAGGAAGATCCCAGGCCCGGTAGAAGAAGGTCGGAAATTCAAAAGACGACATAACTCAGAGCTGTACGAACATGTCGAGAGGCTCTCTGACAGTGCAAGAAAAAGAAGGGTAGCTTTCTATAGTCATGTTGCAAGATTGCCTCCAAACAGGTTGACCAATCGTCTGTTCACCTTCTGCCAAAACAAGAAGGTTCGCACCGCTTGGGTCACATAAGCTGAAAAGGACATTAAAGAACTGGGAATAACTGATCTCCAGAACAGAGAGTGCGTGAGACATACCCTGAAGGAAGTCCGAGGATTTCAGGAAAAGCCCTGATTTGAAGCCCCCCTGGACAGATGAAAGGAAGGAGTTACATCGGCAGAGGATGCGACAGTACTGAGCAAAGATCAAAGCCCAACATTTGAACAATCGAGGTCCAAAGTACGCCCATTCGAAACAAGAAGAAGAAGGAAATGTAGTGCTAATTTTGAACCATCCCTGCAGCGTGCCAGTAAAATGCCTAATGCAAATTACTCTCCTAAACAGCGATTACAGAATTATAGCACGCATTCTTGCCCGAAGACTAAAAATAATAATGCTTGAAGTAACCGGACTGTATAGTGTGGCTACCGACAGATCAATTATCCAAACAGTTTGCGAATATAGGCACATCATAGCGACGACAGATATTCTCAGACTTCAGTCTGCTATAATGACGCTTGCTTTTGAGAATGGTGTTAATAGGGTCAGCCACCAATACCTTCTCAAAGCAATGACCGCACTGAATTTTCTCCAATGTTTTGAAAAATTATTGGTAGATTTTGAAGGAAATCGTGAACAATGGTCAGCTTAAAAGGTAACTTGCGATCATGGGTTCGGTGAGACAAAGTTGTTCCATGTTTGCTATTGTCATTGAGACTCTGCTAGCCACTCTGCAGAAATAACTCACAAAACATCATGTGCATGACATAAGCAGATGATGTGGGTCTCGTGGTCACCGCTGAAAGCGACGTCGAGAAGGCATTGCAGGCCACCAGCAAGTACTAACTTCCAACAGGTGCGAAGCTAAGCAAACTAAATCACGCACCATGAATGTAACGTTTGAAATATCTTTGCAAAACAGGGAAGAACTAAATCTGGTCACCCACGTGCAAATTCTAGGTAAGGGCCACAGCTCTAATACAAACCTATAAGCTGCAAACTCTAGGGAAATCCTCGCAAGAGTGTCAGCCAGCGTCAAAGAACATAGCTTGCAAAGACTTGACGATATCCAAATGTCCATCCTTTGCAAAAATGCACATAGTCTCGAAAGTAAACTATGGGGCACAGGTTTTACACATATCACGTGAAACAGCACCAAGCATTCTCTGAGCTTTGGGTCAGTTTGCAGCTCATGCTAAAATTTTCAGGGTCCATGTTTGACACGTTGACTCTCCCATCCGACGACGGGGGTCTAAATCTCACAGTTGTTGGAAGGAAGCCACAAGTTACAACCATCAGCTTCACATCCCATTTCGTAGGCGAAATTCATCCCACTGTCTTGGATCCACCCATAGATGTGCGGCACATCCCCAACGGCTTTTATCATTTTCAGGAATTTTCCTCGAACTCAGTTGTATCAAGACCAGTCCGCCCGTCGAATATCGTAAAAGTTATGTTCATACACATGAAATTAACGGAAGATAAAAGCTGGAATGTGATGGAACAAACGTACCTGTACTCCAACTGGGAGGTCATTTCGAAAAGCCGGTCGGTGTGACCGAGCGGTTCTAGCAGCTTCAATCTGTAATCATCCGACCGCTAATGTCGCATGTTCAAATCCTGCCTCGGGCATGGATGTGTGTGGTACCCCTAGGTTAGTTAGGTTTAAGTAGTTCTAAGCGCTAGGGGCTGATGACCTCAGATGTTATGTCCCATAGTGCTCAGAACCATTTGAATTTGAAAAAAAATATTAGCACTAATCACCCGCCAACAAATGTGAAAACTACTACGTACAATGCAGTGAACAGAAATGTGGCAACCAAAGCGTAACATCATGCCATCCACCTGGGTGATTCAAATACATGTGACAATAGCGACCTAATAGACATAGAATAACATAGGTTTGTGTGCACTGAAGTGAAGGACATCTGGTAAATTATCATAAATTATCATAAAAGCCAGTACCCTGACTGTCGACATTTTGAATCCTAGTGATGTGCCATACCCATCCACAGTAATAAATGACGTAAACTGGCCAAAAGACCAAACAATACATTACCTTCTGACCGAATAAAAGAGAACCAAAGATGATTTCCAATTGTGTCTTACCCTTCCGCATCGTAACCTAATGAAGACAAAAGACCATACAAAATTGCAATTTTTTAAGTATATATAATTACGTCAGACTTAGTCTACAACATCAACAGAGAAAGACACTCACACAAAACTCAAGAACAAAATAAAAAATTCTTGTTTCCCTCTTTTTTTGTTGTACGATGAATTTGTTTTGAAAGGAAACAGAAATTTAATCTGAAATACACAGCTCAGAAGCACCTTATTTTACTTTGAATCTCTGAGAAAAACTTCATCCTCACGACAGTAGATATCGAACTTTTTATGTTATTTTATTTTATTCCGTGTGTAAAAACCTCTTTTAATCAGAAGCAGGACTGCCTTAATTTCTTATATCCTGAGATACAGTCATCTTCATCTGAAGCATTCAGAATGGCAGTACGGAGATTCCGGCGAGCGGTGTTCTCGGAGTTAAGAGAAGACCACTCAACAAACACACATCGGAGAATGGTTGCGTTGGATGGCTCATGGAGGTATTGCGCAATGAACTGGAAAACACACGTTCGTGAAGACAACGTTGAAGCTGTCGCTCAGCTGAGATAGTTACAGTGCAGACGTTATCTTCTGAGGTAGACAGAACAAAGAGGAGAGACAGTTATTATCTTACTACCAAAGTATCAGTTTCTCACAACGTAAGAAGAATGCATGGAAGACTGGAAGCGAAAGCAAGCATCGCGAGCGGAAGGATGGGCTGAAAGGGTGGATCAAGGTCACTCAACGGGCAAAAAAGAAAAAAAAAAAGAAAAGAAATCTGGGGCGAGGGGTTAAACGTCACGCAAAGTAGTGCCTATATCTTTATGAATTAATAATATGTTATTCAGTATGATATGGTCTTTGTTTACTTGCTTTGCTGTGTCATACTCAAGTAGTGTGTAAATGTGGAATTTCATAAATAACGCTATGTATTCACAAAAACCAAAAGTTATGTCAGTAGAAACGGAAAGAAGCATTAAAATGGGTACAGCATCACGGTTTTCGCCCTAACGCTATGAGGTACTGGAAGTGGTGAGACAATATTTCATGGAGAAGTTTTCTTAAGATATCCTTACAGATTTTCGACATGGCTGATTATAGGTCTGTAACCGAACGGCTAAAAATGTAGCCTTCCGCGAGACTTGAACCGCAAGTCATCACAGCCTTCGTTTGACATGCGACCACGTGACCCCAAGAGGTGGCGAACAACTGCAGTGTTTACTACAACACTTACTGTCTCAGCGGTGGCTGGAACACTTATATCGCAACGTGAAAAACTAGATTAGTTGCTGTTTTCACGTAAAATGAGTTTTCTGATCTCAAAATCATAAAGTGATAGACTTGCGTCTCACTTTAAATGAAAATCACAAAGATTATTCAATATTAGTGACACACAAAATCAAGTGAGTTTAGCTAGATCGTTCTGTGCCATCCAGGAAGTAACTCATCTGGCACAGAGTTGCCAAACTTATTCCGCGTTGTTGCCAAGATTCAATTATACTACCACTTCTCCAACGAAGTTTAGGATCTAGAGCGTAGTTACTAATAACAGTCACTAGCACAAGCTACAAATTAATTATTATAAATAAATAACTGTAGCAGTCACTTTGGGTTTTCCTTCTTAAGTACCCTGAATACTGGAAAGCTCGCTCATCGGACAAGATTCACCTTTTGGAGTGTTCCAGTCGCTATGCTCCAAATATGAGGCAGGTGAAGGTCGGAATACCAACAGGATATGTCGCAGAGTTTTATTCCCACTTCTCCAACGAGGTTTAGGATCTAGAGCGTAGTTACTAATAAGTCACTAACACAAGCTACAAATTAATTATTTTAAATAAATAACTGCAGCAGTCACTTTGGGTTTTCCTTCTTAAGCACCCTGAATACTGGAAAGCTCGCTTATAGGACAAGATTCACATTTTAGAGTGTTCCAGTCGCTATGCTCCAATCATTATGAGTAGGCAATGCGAATTTTGATCATTAAACACTTGGAAAATATTTTTCCTTAGAACGCTGTCATTGGCACCATCCACAAAACCAAGGAACTCGAATGAAAAGACAAACAGCACTGATCACAAAAGAACATTCACAGAGGGACTTCGTAAGTTACGAATAACAATAAGTTCCAACTCAAGTAGTCTACTGTGCACATAACGCATGCGCCATGAACGCTGAAAGTAATGTCTGGCAGAAGTCGTCCTCAAGCAAAACCGTCATTCAGTCCGTAAATACTGGAAGAACGACTAAAATCATCTGCTTGTAATAATTACAATATTACCAGTTCTGATGCTTTCTCAATAAAAGCGAAAATCATATATTTTGAAGAGTTTCCCAATTTTCAGTACTCTTAATAGAGAGAAAACCCGAAATAACAACTGGTTCACCAAGTTGAAAGTGGTGCTGAGATTCTACGTAGCGTCTGCGCAGACTGTTACTAATTCTGTCCCTCATGTTTTAATACGAACGACGTTCTAGGTTGCCTTAACATTCGTATGAGAATTATCCAGTTGTAATGCGACGGCGTAGATGGACAGAAGCTCATAGAATTTATAGAGACTGTCCATATGTTGCTGTTTCATAACGGCAAATTACCAATACGGTGGAAGATTTTATTTCTGCCTGTGAAGGAATAGCGCAACGCTGGGTGAACAGCATCGAAACCTCTGCACGCCACAATACAGACCTATTATGTGCTAATTAATCGCATGTCAGTGGCATGAGAACGAATTTCGATTGCAGTTTTCGACGCGGTCCTTTCAGGACCAGCGTCCCTTATCTCAGATTGGTACAGTCACACTTCTCCATCACCCCTGAATGTTTGTAACATCATCCCGGTCGCTCCCTGTACGTTTACCGGTTTCTTGTTGTCAGCTTTTCTGACTGGTTATTCTGCCATTGCTCTGAAGATATGTACATCAGCTAAATACGAATACTGCATAATGCGAACATCCGATGTTTCCACCGTTCCAACTTCATCAAAATAGTGCATTAAAATAGTGCAAATAAGCGGCGTAAAAGCTGCTATGGACTAATAAATAATACATGGTAAAGTTTGGCAATCGCCATCAGACATCTGGCGATTATGAAAGGTTACTTTTTCATTACTTACACAGCACTGCAGTACGATCTCAAAGGTTTCGTAAGATCCCATTACTTAAAATTGTTGCGGTCGTTTGGATTTAAAAGTAGAGGAACAGGGAAAACATCCGGCTTTAAATACACATTTGCAGCGGGATTTGAATGTATGACTATAGGTGCAGTAGCACACATCCAGTGTGGCATCGAGGATTTGATCACTCTACCATTGCTGTGGTAGAGGCTAATGACAGAAAGAATCACATTTATCACAAAGTGAATAATGAATGACTTTGTGATTTACTCGTCGCTCGAAAACTTAAAGTTGGTGACCCACTGCCACTTACTGCACTCGACAATTACAAGTAAATATCTAGTGGCCCTAGTAGGATAACGCAAATCCAGTCCTGGAAGTCCGTCGACTATCTCTTGGTTACCAAACGTTTTCTGGATGGCAGCTTATATACACATATCAAAAAAAAGGTATGCTTTAGCCCGGTTACCAGAACTCCTGAGGAAAGGCGATAACTATGGATGTATTACAGACACAGTCCCTCTGACTATTCAGAGATGTCACTAAACCCGCCCAAAGGTGTAAACTACCATGCATCAGCAGCCCCTTTTAGCGAAGGTGGTCCGAAAGCCGATCAGTTCCACTCATTCCCCCAGGAAGGAGGTACACGGCTCGTGTTGCCTGTCGTTCAACCCTCCATCGACGGCCAATACCGCGGTTCGACCGCGTCTGCATTGTTAGTTTGTGACAGGAAGGGCTTTCAACAAGGGAAGTGTCCAGGCGTCTCAGAGTCAACTAGAGCGATGTTGTTCGGATATGGAGAAGATACAGAGAGACAGAAACTTTCTATGACATGCCTCGCTCAGGCCGCCCTATGGCTACTACAGCAGTGTATGGCCGCTACCTACAGATAATGTCTCGGAGGAACCCTGACAGCAACGCCACCATGTTGAATAAAGCTTTTCGTGGAGGCGCTGGACGTCGCATTACGAATCAAACTGTGCGCAATAGGCTGCATGATGCGCAACTTCAGTCCCGACGTCCAGGACGAGGACCATTTTTGGAACCACGACAACATGTATCGCGGTACCGATGGGCCCAACAACATGGCGAATTGGACGCTCAGGATTGGCATCACCGATGAGTGTCGCATATGCCTTCAATTAGACAATCGTCGGAGACGTGTTTGGAGGCAACGCGGTCAGGCTGAACGCCTTAGACACACTGTCCAGCCAGTGCAGCAAGGTCGATGTTCCCTGCTGTTTTGGGGTGGCATTAGATGGGGCCGACGTACGTCGCTGGTGGTCGTGGAAGGCGCCGTACCGGCTGTACGATAAGTGAATGCCATCGTCCTACCGATGGTGCAACCATATCGGCAGGATATTGGCGAGTAATTCGTCTTCTTCGACTACGATTCGCGCCCCCATCGTGCACATCTTGTGAATGACTTCCTTCAGGATAAGTACATCACTCGACTAGAGTGGCCATTATGTTCTCCAGACACGAACCTTATCGAACAAGCCCGGGATATAGTGAAAAGAGCTGTTTATGGATGACGTGACCCACCAACCACTCTGAATGATCAACGCCGAATGGCCGTTCAGCAGTGGGACAATCTGGACCAACAGTGCCTTGATGAACTTGTGGATAGTATGCCACGACGAATACAGGCATGTATCAAGGCAAGAGGACGTGCTACTCGATATTAGAGGTGCCAATGCGTACAACAATCTGGGCCACCACCTGTAAAGGTCTCAATGTATGGTGGTACAACGTGCAATGTGTGGTTTTCATGAGCAATAAAATGGGCGGAAATGATGTTTATGTTTATCTCTATTCCAATGTTCTGTACAGGTTCCGGAACCCTCGGAACCGAGATGATACAAAACTTTTTTCATGAGTGTATTAAATTCGTCTAATACAGTTACTCGCTCCTCGTCGCAGACGGCTGCTGGCTGTGACGTACACGCCACGGCCTGTCTTTTTCGTGGATCTCGCCTCGTGAATGGTGATGGCACTTGCTCCATACACTTAAGCATCCTGCAGTTATGGCAGACTGTGCATATTCCCGGACTTAGGATTCTGAAGGGCGGCCTGTAATATTGGCTGCCGTAAGTGAGCGACTCCTACTTAGTCTCTGAGGCGGCCGGGCGGCGGTAGGGTTTCACGCCTAAGACTGTACGTATGAGAGCAGTATGTGCTTTTCAACGATTGTATCCTTAAGTAACATACAACTGGCATAAAAGCACTGGTGGATGAAGCTACACGCTGCTGAAAAGACGTTCTGATTCGCAGTGTTCATCATATGACGCATTTTAAATGGCAGGTGTTCAGAGCACGAATACACAACAACAACAACAACACACACACACACACACACACACACACACACACTCACACACACACACACACACACACAAAATGGATCAAATGGCTATGACCTCTAAGGGACTTAACTAGAACTTAGAACTAATTAAACCTAACTGAACTAAGGACATGACACACACACCCATGCCCGAGGTACGATTCAAACCTACGACCGCAGCGGTCGTGCGGTTCCAGACTGTAGCGCCTAGAACCGCTCGGCCACCAAGGCTGGCCGCACAACACTAACACTAACCGGAATAGAATATTTCATTTGACCTATAGACATCGAGGAGGAAACGTAAAACGAGAAGGATTTCTGCGAGTTAAACGAGAGCTGGTTGGCGCCTTTCTACATCTGAGACATAGTGTCTGTGACAACTTCGAGCCAGTCGCGTAAGACTTGTGAGCGGGTGTTGCCTTTGAGATTGAATGTGGTGAACTTACGTTAATGGAGAATACTTTAAGGCGACAAAGCCACCAGTATCGGCATGTCACTGACTTTGAGAAAGGTGGTGTAATAGGGCTAAAAGTAGCTGGATGTTCCTCCTGCTATACTGCAGAAAGACCTGGCATGCATACAGCCACTGTACATAATTGCTGGCAAGGGTGCTCACAGGACTGTACCGTAGCGAGAAGACCAGACTCCGGACGGCCATGTTATCTGTAGCAGCAGCTGGCACCACAGTGACATAACGAACTGTTACAAATCGGTTACTTCAGCGACAGTTTCGAGCCCGGTCCACTGTAGCGCGCGCTACACTGACCTCAAACGAACGCCGTCTGGCACAACAGTGGTGTCAAGCGAGCGATCATTCGAAGCCAGGATGGATGTCTTTTGAGTTTTCTGATGAAAGATGGTTCTTTCTCGGCACAAGTTACGACTATGTATTCGTTAGGAGGACAGGTGAGCGCCTGCAACTAACATGTCTGCGTGCTAGACACACTGGACCTACACGGGGAGCTATAGCGTGACGTGCGATTTCGTATGACAGCAAGAGCAGTCTCGGTTATCTCACAAACACTGACTGCAAATATGTTCCTTAATCTAGTGATTCGGCCTGTTGTGCTGTCATTCATGAACGGTATTTCATGGTGCGTTTTCCAACAGGATAACGCTCGCCCACATATCGCTGTTGCAACCCTACATGTTCTCCAGTGTGTAGACATGTTGCCTTGGTCTGCTCGATCACCAGATCTGTCTCCAACCGAGCACGTCATCACACCAACCCCTGCGTCATAACAAACGGCGTTAACCGTCTCTGTATTCACCGACCAAGTGCAACAGGCATGACATCCAGAACTTGTACAACAGAATTCAGGCACGTTTGCTTTCAGCTTTCTTGCAGTTACACCCGGTAATTGTACCAGTATTTCACATTTGCAACGACTAGGCGCTTCAGTCTGGAACCGCGCTACCGCTACGGTCGTAGGTTCGAATCCTGCCTCGGGCATGGATGTGTGTGATGTCCTTAGGTTAGTTCGGTTTAAGTAGTTCTAAGTTCTAGGGGACTGATGACCTCAGATGTTAAGTCCCATAGTGCTCAGAGCCATTTGAACCATTTGCAATGGCTTATCACCCACTTACATTAACCTGTGATCTTGCATTGTTAATCTCTTAAATACATTATCTAGACAAATGTATTTCCGAAATTTCATTACACTATATAAATTATTTTTAAGTGTTTCAATTTTTCTCTCAGCCTGGTTTAAATGGAGACGCGATACCAGACTCCTCTTTCCCCGCCCGCCACAAAACTGTAATATTCAGTATCGTAAATTTAACTTGACAACAAGCCCACTACACAAACAGTCCACTCCCAATACGCCGCACTTCCACGACGTCACTCTAGGGAAGAACACGGCCAAATATTTTTAAGAACCAAGATTGTATTTATGGTTAGTACTCGTTTCAGTCGCAACAGTTTCATTTGTGCTAATAATTTCCTGCGTAACCTCCCCCTCGGAACACATACCACATATGAGAGACAGCCAGATTTGTGACAAATAAAATTATAAGTATAATCGTTAATCGTTTCACCGGCAGACAATTTAAGCAGTGCTCGTAGATTCCTGCCTAACCTTATTCACGGAAATATTGCCGCATACGGAAAGTAACAACGTAATAGTTGTGAGAACCAAAATTATAAAAATGATGGCTACTCATTTCTTTAGCAACAATTTAGAGTTCTTACTCTACCACACCCTCGTAAAACACGACATATTTGGAATAAACTGCGTAGTTTATACCACTCACTAAGACAACCACGGTCAATATTTAATAATGGGCCGCGTACATCCTTTGGATCGTAGAGTAATGACGTCACAAAGGACGTCACAGGTCAAAGGAGGCTGGTGAACTCGGACCGTGCACTTGCCCCAGAACGACCGGGGTTAGAACTCGCGTGTCTTTCAGCCGTGAGCAAGGACAGATATGATCGCTGGTCACCTACCTGATGTCAGGCGAATCAACTCCCCGTCTACAGATACTGGCGCCTGCTGCTCCTCAAGACGAAATACTAAGCTGTTAGTCACTCCTCTATCAAATTACAATCTTTCTCACCACGAATCAGAACGCTCGAAACGATAACGAACAAAGGGGTATTCGAATCAAAATCGAACTGATGCTACGCAACAGCCGACGCAGCTTCAAACCATACTGTATTGTTGGGATCCTGTCGTGGTTCGATGACAAGCCGCTGTTCCAATAGCTTCAGTCCACTCCTTATTGCCTTACTGTTGATGTGTTGCTACAATCGAAACAGTTAAGAATAATGATATAATGGTGAAATACTATACCGCTGAGAATTAACACTACTACTAGATATTATGAACAGGCCTGGCTAAAAATCTATCATTAAATCACTTAAATCCGACGTGTTATGTAATTCACTATTTGAATTTTTAGAATCAGTTATGTTTGAGAGTATTGGAAATAGAAACTTCATTAAATCTTATAATGAACGTTTTCTGTTAATCAGAGATTCTTGTATGGAGTAGGATTTTAATAGTTGTCATCAGCTTGAAAGGAAGTATGAGGCTAATTGGGTATATTTTTATTCGACAGCAACGAAATATGAAATATTGTACGCGAGATAACACGGAAAGAATTTCCACAGACGAAACCGGCTTCTACATGAAACAGGCAAATGTTGACTTTTTGTTTTTAACTGCATGGGACCAGTGCAAATGGATAAGACTTGAACAACTGTCTGATTTGAAATTCGAGTAGCAATCGTTTGTGGTTAAGTGAAATATAACAAGGTTAAAGATTACTGGATTAAGCAGTAAGGAATATACTCATTCCATGTTAGCCTCAGATTTTTAATAGTGGACATGAGAGTATTCGCGGTCAAGAGGTACGCACACGATTGTCATATATGGGTGATATTGCAGGGTGATTCAAACTGTTCGTTCAGTTTAATACAGGAGACAGAGAACGTTAAAACAATTATATTGATTGTAGTACATATGGTCCCTGGCGGCAGTTACTGAGGCAAGGGGAAATTTACACAGAAGGTAGTGTAGCATGCAAAGTACAGCAGTGGTAATCAGACGAACTGCTCGAATGCGCGACCATTAGCCGGTAAGCGCGCAGTACATCGTCTGACGTTTGGCTGGTGTGTCTATTCGCAGTTTTGTGGCATGTCCGCAGTGCTATCGGCAAAGTAGGGAGTTCTCGCTACGAGGTCGTCTTCCGTTGCCACAACGGTTTCATATAGCAGCTGCTTCATATACCTCCAGAGCAAGAAATCCAGGCACGTTAGGTCAGATGATTTGGGTGAGCAGGCCTCTGCCTGTTCATATTAGAGCACACAGCACTGGCAGACTACAGCCCCAGTTATTAGTTGAATGCATTCCAAACTCTGTCTTCCGCTACGATTTTTACCCTCTACTGCCCATCAATCATGTACGATTCAGCAACCTGGAGCATGACTATAAATCAGCGAAGGAAAAACTATTAATATTTGTAAACAAGAGTAATGAGGAAGATATGGGGACAAATCTTAGATAAACGAAAGTGGAGGAGGAGAACGAGGACATTTTGCTCTTGATGCAACAACCAGCTCTGAATAGAGGCCCTCGCGAAGGACGTTGCAGCCATGATGACTGAAGACGTCTGGTGGACTCGACCACAAAAACACAAAGAAATGGAGGAGTTTTGTAGAAGCAGCGCGTAGTTAGCACTGCTTGTGATGGCTAGATATGCATGAATGTCGACATGTATGTTTAGCTCCCTCTAGTACCACGGACGTTGCTCCCTTTGGTCGCCACACATGTCCGACCATCCTGTCCCATATTCTTGTTGGTGTCTTCCATACGTTCCTCCCGTCGCCGGCCGGTGTGGTCGTGCGGTTCAGGCGCTTCAGTCTGGAACCGCGCAAAAGCTACGGTCGCGGGTTCGAATCCTGCCTCGGGCATGGATGTGTGTGATGTTCGTAGGTTAGTTAGTTTTAAGTAGTTCTAAGTTCTAGGGGACTGATGACCTCAGCTGTTAAGTCCCATAGTGCTCAGAGCCATTTGAACCATTTTTTTCCTCCCGTCGCCGATTCTACGAAGAATCTTCTCTTTTTTGTCTTACTCGTCCACCAAACTTCCAATATCCTTCCTTAACACCATAGCTCTGACTCTCTGATTTTCTTTTTTTTTTTTTGAGTTTTCCCACAATCATTATTCACTACCATAGAATTCTGTGCTCCACAAGTACAGTCTCAGAAATTTCTTCCTCAGATTATGACGTATGTTTGATAAAACTAAACTTCTTTTGGCCAGGAATACCCTTTTTGTCAGTGCTAGACTGGTTTTTATGATCTCCTTGCTTTAGCCATCATGAGTTATTTTGCTGTATACACATCTGCATTCCGTAACTTTATCTTCTTCTTGATCACCGATCCTAATGTTAAGCTCTCTCTCACTGGCCTCATTTCTGCTACTTCTCATCTCTTTCTTCGATTTACTCTCAAACGATATTCTATATCCATTAGACTGGCCATTCCATTCAACGGATCCAGTTCATTTTCACTAACGATAAGCAGTGTTATCAGGGAATCTTATCAGTCATGTCCTTTCACCTTGAATTTTAATCCCACTCTTGAACCTTCCTATTATTTCCGTCATTGCTTCTTCGACGTACAGACTGAACAACAGGGGCGAAAGACTACGTCCCTGTGCTCCACCCTTTTCAATCCTAGCGCTTCGTTCTTGGTCTTCCATTCTTATTGTTCCCTGTTGGGTCTTCTACATATGGTATACCAAAATGAAGAATGCACCTATTATAGCATAAAAGTAGGCAACTATGTCATCGGCAGAACTAGGAATGTGAAACATGGAAACTAGCTTTTAGGTTTATATGGCAGCCTCGAAGACATTTAAATCACAACACCTTGACAATTTCCCGTTTTTTTACTTGTTAGTATTAGTACTAACGTCGTATAGTGCAATGCATAGTGGTACATGTGATACGTCCTATTAACATTTGTCATGTCATGAATATAAGACAACGTTTCATTAAAGTTTGGGGTGCATGCATCACCACTCTGAAATAATTCTCGTAACACATCCACCCCACTCTCGGGGTCTTGATGCATCCCAATCTCTAGAAGCACATACATTTGTGCCTAGCTGTTTCTACACCATTCACCATGTATGTAACAGTGGGTGGGTTTGGTCGAGAAATGGTCTGCTCAGGAACAAAATCAAACTTCAACCCCCCCCCCCTCCCCAACCCAGAAATCAAAAGATTGTTTTAACGTCCCCCTCCCCCTCCCTCCCCGCTCCCGCTCGCCCAACTCTTGCCCCCTGGAAGAAACCCGCCCCTAGATAATTCATTCTTCAGGAAAAACTTTTCCACACTTGACATATATTGTCTTGAGCCATACAATAAAATGTATTGTTTACGATCTTCTGGATTTTGGGCACAGGATCATGGATTTAGCTTATAAGTTGCAAGAAGCATGTGTGGCAGCACCTTTCAGTTAAGAGATTTCACTGCGCTGAACAAGTAGTGGTAAAACGTAAAAGAGCGCAAACATGTCAGTACCTTTTGACTTAAATGTCTTTGAAGCTATCAGATAAATCGGAGAGCTAGTTCCCTTCTTCCGCAGTCCTAATTCTTCCCAGGACACATTCACCTGTTTTGTGCTGTATCTTGAGTATTTTTTATTTCGGTTCTCAACTTTTTTTCTACCATAATTTTGACATGAGACTGCCATAACTTGGCAGCTGATGTAGATTTTTGTTGACTTGGTCCACGACTGGTACAGTATAGGTTTTCCCGCGAACCATGTTCCTTATATCGCGGCAACGGGTAAAGATTTCACAAAGCAACAGAACTAGTGTTAATTACATATATTTTTCTAAATTATTACAAAATAAGAGCCGATTCGCAACAGTTTTAATCATAGAAGAGACACGCGAAAAAATATCAAAAAAACGATTTTCTTGCAAGTAAAGCCGAATGAAGGTATATATTTTACTGCCAGTTTTCGATTTCTTTATCTGATTCATTTTAAGAGCAACGGATGAAAATTATCAGATTAAAAGAGTGGTTTTGATTTTATCCATTTATCTACCCTCGTGCAGAGTTTGAATCTATTCGTACAAATTTAAAGTCTAGCAGTGAAACGCTTCAGAAATGTCCAAGGAAAACGCATTTGTGACGTACATTGCTCAGCCAGAAAATTATGACCACCTACCTAACAGCCGGTATGTCCACCTCTGGCACGGATAACAGCGGCGGCGCGTTGTGGCATGAAAGTAATGAGGCCTTGGTAGGTTGCTGGAGAGAGTTGGCACCATATATGCACACACACACACACACACACACACACACACACACACACACACACACACACACACACGTCCGGAGAGTGGGCGATGAACTCTCACGCCACGTTCAGTGATATTCCAGATGCATTTGATCGGGTTCAGATCTGGCCAGTTGGGAGGCCAGCACATCAACTGTAACTTCCAACTGTGTGCCTCGAGCCACCCCATCATACTCCTAGCCTTGTGATATGGAGCATTATGTTGTTGAAAAATGCCACTACCGTCGGGAAACATAGAAGTCATGAAGGGGTGTACTTGGTCTGTAACCAGTGCACATGGTATTCCTTGGCCCTCACGGTGCCTTGCACGAGCTCCAATGGACCCATGGATGTCCAAGTGAATGTTCCCCAGAGCCGCCAGCTTGTCGATTTCTATGTTAATCTGTACTACCATTTTCAGCTTGAGAAATAGTCCAAGACTGATTGGAATGCGGCAGGAGAGGATTGGGGGGGGTGGGGGGGGGCGGCGGTTGGAGGACGGCACCGATGTTGAGCGGAATGGTTCTCGCTTTATTTCCAAGGTTTTAAAATCCTGTTCCCTGCAGTGTGGGCGCTCTCCGTTAGTGGAGCTACCTGGTGGCTGGTTTTGCGACTTGCAACATACAGTAGCTAGAGACTCAGTCTTTCCTTTTGTGATGATGAAGTGGCTTCCCTGAACACAAATTGATGACATTTTTGTTCGTGTTCATCGTAAAGTCTTAAAGAAAGGGAATCCATATCAAAAGCGGTAAAAAGAGGGGAAGGTACAGATGCTTTCTTTTTTAATGAAAATTTTTCAAATACTGATTACTATCAGTTTCAGTAATATCTGACTGAATTTACCGCCCAAAGAAAGAAAATTAAATTCACGGCAAAATGGTAATTTTAGGTTAGCGGTGCACCTGATGACGCATAACCGTGTATGTAGTTAATATTCATTCAAGGAAATTACTTGGTAAAATGTTAATCGGGCTCGGAGAGAAATGCAGGCTCGACTTTGAATAGATGAGGGAACTACAGATAGAGCGGTTATTAACGGTCAATCGTTGTGTCACAAACCAAATTGCTTGCAGCGTAAAATGGACGATCAGAAATAATTTGATTCAAAATTTAACACACCTATTATTCACATCACAAAATAAAAATTCATTTTTGAAACAAAATGTTCCAATCATTTTTGGCAGAGAGCTACAACGAAGACACATCTGCATCGTGCCGCTGCCAAAGGGAGAAGCAGACAAAGTCGAGTCGCTTTTTACAGAGGTAACAAGGTTACACGTACGTAAAACAAACAGTATTCGAAGTGTACAGAAGCACATTTTTCAAAAAGTGTTTGCCTTTTTATTGGTACAGATTTTTCTGTTCATTTAACGTAGAGTCGTCCTCAAAAGTATCCGAACGACCTGAATTGCATTTCGCCTGTTTCGCATACAACCCTCATAACGCAGCTGTCTAGCGGGTCCTCTAATCGCTCCTCGGTACAGTCGTTTGGCTATTGAAAATGGTTCCAACAAATCACCACTAAAAAACACTGCTCTGTATCGCAATAACTCGAGATATAAAGTAATACCACGATACTACAAATATCAGGGAACACCTTATCACATATAAGAGTGCCCTTAAGGTTATAAGCTCACATTTGTTACAATCAATGACATACCTGAAATGTTACCACTCTCATTATTACGTAGTACGTTCGTCGTATTCATGATTTCCTCCCCAAAGTAACATACCGTACTTATTATTAAACACAAAATGACATTAAAAATTTAAGTTTTTCACGAGCTGCTAGATGAGAATATGTATGAACTTCAAATGACACGACGAACCGTCTCGTTCTGCATATGGATTCAAACCCAGGTCATGCGGACTAAGCAAAGATTTCGTGACTGACGGAAACTGACAGTCACTCCTGACTAGGCATGCAGAGGCTGATATACACTCCTGGAAATGGAAAAAAGAACACATTGACACCGGTGTGTCAGACCCACCATACTTGCTCCGGACACTGCGAGAGGGCTGTACAAGCAATGATCACACGCACGGCACAGCGGACACACCAGGAACCGCGGTGTTGGCCGTCGAATGGCGCTAGCTGCGCAGCATTTGTGCACCGCCGCCGTCAGTGTCAGCCAGTTTGCCGTGGCATACGGAGCTCCATCGCAGTCTTTAACACTGGTAGCATGCCGCGACAGCGTGGACGTGAACCGTATGTGCAGTTGACGGACTTTGAGCGAGGGCGTATAGTGGGCATGCGGGAGGCCGGGTGGACGTACCGCCGAATTGCTCAACACGTGGGGCGTGAGGTCTCCACAGTACATCGATGTTGTCGCTATTGGTCGGCGGAAGGTGCACGTGCCCGTCGACCTGGGACCGGACCGCAGCGACGCACGGATGCACGCCAAGACCGTAGGATCCTACGCAGTGCCGCAGGGGACCGCACCGCCACTTCCCAGCGAATTAGGGACACTGTTGCTCCTGGGGTATCGGCGAGGACCATTCGCAACCGTCTCGATGAAGCTGGGCAACGTCCCGCACACCGTTAGGCCATCTTCCGCTCACGCCCCAACATCGTGCAGCCCGCCTCCAGTGGTGTCGCGACAGGCGTGAATGGAGGGACGAATGGAGACGTGTCGTCTTCAGCGATGAGAGTCGCTTCTGCCTTGGTGCCAATGATGGTCGTATGCGTATTTGGCGCCGTGCAGGTGAGCGCCACAATCAGGACTGCATACGACCAAGGCACACAGGGCCAACACCCGGCATCATGGTGTGGGGAGCGATCTCCTACACTGGCCGTACACCACTGGTGATCGTCGAGGGGACACTGAATAGTGCACGGTATATCCAAACCGTCATCGAACCCATCGTTCTACCATTCCTAGACCGGCAAGGGAACTTGCTGTTCCAACAGGACAATGCACGTCCGCATGTATCCCGTGCCACCCAACGTGCTCTAGAAGGTGTAAGTCAACTACCCTGGCCAGCAAGATCTCCGGATCTGTCCCCCATTGAGCATGTTTGGGACTGGATGAAACGTCGTCTCACGCGGTCTGCACGTCCAGCACGAACGCTGGTCCAACTGAGGCGCCAGGTGGAAATGGCATGGCAAGCCGTTCCACAGGACTACATCCAGCATCTCTACGATCGTCTCCATGGGAGAATAGCAGCCTGCATTGCTGCGAAAGGTGGATATACACTGTACTAGTGCCGACATTGTGCATGCTCTGTTGCCTGTGTCTATGTGCCTGTGGTTCTGTCAGTGTGATCATGTGATGTATCTGACCCCAGGAATGTGTCAATAAAGTTTCCCCTTCCTGGGACAATGAATTCACGGTGTTCTTATTTCAATTTCCAGGAGTGTACTTCGATTTAAGACAGTATCAGTTAGGAAATATCAACTTTAAATTACAAAATGTACACTTTTTAACGGACGCGAATTCCTACCCAGCATCTATTGTCCCTGTTAACAAACTACGAGAGATGTAAAATATTGCTTCTTCACAAGTATCTTACTTGAAACGCCGTGAGGTAAAGCTTTGTGTTGGACAGGAATTCGAACCCAGAACCTAATCGGATTGTTATCGAAGCACAATTAATGGTGACATATCGGATTTTCTCGGCAGTAGCAAGATGTTTTAACTGAAATGACGACACGAAACATTAATTTTTTCTTACCCAGGACTCCAACCCAGCACCTATCGCTGCTATATTCTATGCGTTTGTTACACCAGCAGTGACATGTGAGCATCTTTGAATTAGAAATAATATGACGAAGAGTGCAGTACTGACTGGTAATCGAACCCCACACATATCCTTGTCGACTACACACAAAGAAATGTCAGCTGCCGAATTTTTCTGCACCAGCACCTCGGACTGAACGTCCTTGAACTTAAAGTGATCTCGCAAATAGTTCTGTGTCTCACTAGGAGTCAAAAACGTCAGATATCGTTAGTGTTGACAACGAATGAAAATATACTAAAAATCAAAATTATTATCCACCAGCAGATAGGTGTTCTCATGCTATAGCTTGATAATACATAATGAAAACTTTAGTGCCGGGGCCAGAATTCGAACCAATTCACACGCAATATGTGGAGATGTTGAGGAATCTGCAGTTCTGAACAAACAACAAATTGCAGTCGAGCTGTATTGCCACGAATGGATCAGATTCCGCGATAAGGGCGGTCTGAGTTGCATTCCCAGTTCAGAACCAATTTTATCGACGTACAGAACCTCCAAGAAAAAATGGAATAAGTGTCTTGTGACCCTACATAGCGTTTGTTTCGTCACTAGAAATAAAAAACTAGTATAATACAGGTTACGGATGATTGAGTCTCTACATATCGCCACTCCTGACTTTATTGTGGTTCAACCTAATGCCTACTTGACAGAGAAGGAATATCATGTTCAATGTAAATTTCAGACCACAATGCCATTATAACTTCTTCACTTGGGGTAGCCAGAAGAGAATAGAATCTGTCCCTCACTATCAAAAATCGTGGACAGAAGCTGGGATCGAACCCGAACTGTGCGTATGCGAATCTGTCAGCAATCCATCAGACCACCAAATCCGCTTCTATGTCGCATATTTTTCTATTGTAACGCCGTTTCGCCACACTGGATGAGAATTCTGACACACAGGCTTCCTATAGTGGTTTGCAGCATGTTCAGTAAATTCATTTACTTGGTTGACCGAATCGCCATGAACTAACTGAATCGGCTACCCAGTGCATAAATTAGACTCTATTTTTTAATCACCGAAATAAAGTTACGTAAGTGCCATATACACAGAACTGCCAACAGTGTAGGATGCAGAAATAAAAATAGGTAGTGTTCCTTTCCACTTGAGCTATTCTATTGCACTATCTGTTTGTTGAAAACGTCGTGCAGTGCAAAAGAAAAGCTGTAACTGTCTGTCTCTCAGAAGTCTACATCCAGCCTTACGCATTATCTCACAACATTGTGGCAGGCAGAAATTCTGGAGCTGCTGTAGCTACGTTTCAGGTAGTAGTGTAACGGTAAAAAAGCGCACCGTAGACAAAATGTCGCGAATTCGAAAACATTCACTGCTACATTTTTTTAAACGCAATTCTGCTGTCTGCTGAACTTATTAATCTAATGGAACTTTGAACATAATTTACTTCACTTCTCAACCCAAAATAGTCGCATGTAGGAAAAGGGCCGACTACTGCGACATTTTATTCTTCTAGCGTTTAATAGACAGCCAGACAGAAGATGCATCTCAAAACTTTTGTATTATGTATGGGGAGAGCGCATCGTGCCAAAATACGTCAGAAAAGTATTTTCTACAGTAGCTGTCATGTGGTATTTGCATTTTATTCTTCTACAAAGCTTGTTTGACAGCTTTAACTCAGAAAAAGTATTCTACATGCACGTAATAAATAAAGTGCACGTCCATTGTCAGACTGTTATAGATAACATCACAGAATTCACGGATATCGTTGACGTTTAATTTCTCTCTTATGTTTACTATGGTTTAAACAACAATAAAACATACCCTACGAAAATTGTGCACTGTATTATAAGAAATGAAATAAAACTACCCACGATAACCTTACAAGAAAGTCTGTTTTAACAAAACTGAGTATCTGCACACAAGCTTGCCTGTATCGAACCGAATTAGTAAACTACTACTCACTTAGATTTCCATTGGGTCTGTGTTTCATTGGTATCCTGTGTCATACTCAAGAGCTATGCAAATATAGCATTTCATAAATAAAGTTAAGTATTCCCAGAAACCCAAAATTTGCTTGTCAGCAACGGAAAGAGACTTTACCTGTTGTGCAGCATTGTAAGTTTTTCACCATTGCAGTATGAGCCGAAAGTATTTTCTTGCGTTTTCCTTATCGATGTTTGATCTGACTGCTTGTAGCTCTTTCACAGAGGGGATACAAATGTCACAGTCAGCCAGACTGGAACCGCGAACCAGAAGAGACGCTTTTTTTTACATGTCAGCATGTTACCACTGAGCCAGCGAAGAGGTGTGTGTCAGAGATTTCTATTACGAGGCTGATAGTGGCTAGAACTCGTAAATCGCTACTTAAAGGACAAGACTAGTTGCGATTTCCACGGGCAAAGACTATCCTGGGCTGAATACCGTAAATTTACAACCTTTTGTTACACCTCAAGCGGTAATAACTCAGATTATTCAATGGAAATGACAGGAAAAATCAAGTGAAATTTGAGGCTTAATTCCGTGCACACCAGGAAGTAAATAGGCGATCACAGAGTTGCCAAACATATCTTGCCTTGTTGCCAAATCTCAGTTACAGTACCAGCAGGAATAAGACGAACCGATGTGTTCCCACAGAGGGCTGAGAAGTGACCAATGCTGGCACCTCAAAGACGCGGCTGGCACGGCCTGCAGTACGTAATGCGCATGATTCGCATTTCTGTAACTGGGTATAGGGACTGGCGCGGAGATTCTAATATTACTCAGAACTGACTGTAAACTAAGCATCATAAATCTGTATCCCTCATAGTTGTTTTAATATTTCTTTCGTAAGTGTACTCAAAACTAAGAAACTCGTTCATCAACGTTTTCGTGCCTGGCCGATAGTCGAGCACAACAAACAAATAAAAATAAAAAAACAATATGTTTCTGTGTGTGTGTGTGTGAGAGAGAGAGAGAGAGAGAGAGAGAGAGAGAGAGAAAGAGGGAGAGAGAGAGAGAGAGAGAGAGAGAGAGAGAGAGAGAGAGAGACAGAGAGAGAAGAGAGAGATAGACATAAATATTAAACATACTGAGAGAGTAAATAATTGTAAAAAAAAATTGCACGATGGTATGTAAAGAAATCTTTCATTAAAATGACACGTTCCACAACATTACGACATGTCGCATTTATGATCTATAGAACAAATATTAATCGAATCAAATCTAATCTAATCATATTCCTGACTAGTCATGAATTACTGAGATTTTCGCGAATATCAGTAACTAAATCTAAACTTGAAAATAAAAGACCACAGTTTTTGTAATAACCTGGGACTCCTATCAAGTCGTCACTGTTAACTAACCACGAAGTCAGAAGTAACAAAGTGTGCATGCATTTAAAGATGAAGTGCAGGATGTGAAGTTACGTGATGGAGATACATACCCAACACGTAATCGGATTGTTAACTAAGTAAAATCAAATGTTATGTATAGGTTTTTCTTACCAGCTGCTAGGTGTTTGAAACTAAAGTAAGGATACAATTTTTTTGCGTGAGCGACAATCGAACCGCACACCTACCGTCTTTCTTTATCATCCACGAACATAGCTTAAGTATCAATTGGTTACTCACCAACAGTTTGACGTGTGCCTGTTTGACCAGAAATAACGACACCTATTGCGAATGTTGGCAACACATGAACACACATTAAAAATGCATGTTAATTTTCACTAGCAGGCCGCTGTGCATGTGGGAGGGCTTGAAATTGAAATTATGAATATTTTTGTACTGGATCAGTATTCGGATCCCCATACTTACCTTTGGAGGAGACCTAGAGAAGATTGCAGTCTTGGGATAAGGAACGAAATGACTGAACTATACAGTTCAGAGAGATTCAGATCATCGAAATGGGAGATACGAATTCAAATCACAGTCCAGCACCAAATTTTTCAGCTTCTGTATTTCAATCAAGTACAAGTAAAATAAGAGCCATGTTCCTTTAAATGCCTATCGGTTCATCAAATAAAATAAAATTTTCTAATGTAATTAAGTTTACTGGCGACAGTATTTCTGTTTACCATGACTTCTGCCTATGTCATTTCCCAACGTAAACCGGCTCTGCCCAGTTGGTAATGAAGGAACGTGATGTTTAATACGGATTCTGAATTATAACGTCTTTACCAGAGGTAAAGTAAAGCTGTTTGTGCCTCTTAAAAGTAAATGCCTGATCCCACTCATTGCACCTGTGATAGTTCGTTCCACCAGACCATTCTGGCCACATTTCCCAGCCCCAGGAGTGTGCTGTTACGAATCATATGCTCAGCTTACAAAATTAGCCACGGTGGAGAAAATGCGAGTCTATTAAATGAGTAAGTAGAAGCAAGCTTCTGACATGGAGATTATCCTATTCTTTTGTCAGCAGGATGTAAAGACTCTTCTGTGTATCATAGCCTCGATGTGAAGCCATTTTGAAATTTTCACTAATTCAGCAAATTTCTTAGTTCGAGAAAATTTACTGTGAAGTGTGAAGTTACCGGATAATTCGATTATTACCGTCGTTATTACTATCATTTTCTTCATACCGTTGCTAGAACACATGTGTTTGAACATCATTTAATGCCTTTTGGTCATTATAGAAGTATTTGCTCAAGAACAGGTTCTTTCCCTGTCTACGGAATTCTTTTCATGTTAATATCAAACATCAGCTATTACTCGGAGTTTACATTAAAACTGAAGTAATTGATGAAGACGTCACTTGATAACAAAAACGCGCTGTCTTTCTTCATTTACTTGCGCCTAGAAATAGCTGTTGAATACTCCCAAGCCAGAAGCCAAGGGATCTTACCGCCTTCCGGTAACGTCGCTGTAAGTTTTCCATATGAATTGGTCGCCGTGACCTGTTTCAAGTTGCGTATTACAGAGAATGTTTCTTTGCAAGAAACAGAAAGATTTTCATTTTAAGTTCAAAATTTTCGCAATATTAGTTCAAATTTAATATTCGCTTCTGTAATGTGGGAAAGTATTTCACAGTTGCAAAACGCACATCCGACCAATTGACCTTACACTTAGTCGCTGACCATAAATTCTAGTTCAAAGAGACACCAGTTTAAGGAACCTAATGTAGGGAAGACAGTTTTCCAGTGCTCTTTCTCACCGGAAAATACGCAATTAACCCACTGGGCTCAATAAGTACACAGCAACAGTAATTTCTGCGTGTATGCAATGCATACGGATTGTAGAATGTAGTGGTGCTTTCTCTTCCACTTCTGTATGCAATATGCCTGATCTAAACGGGCCCTTTATCATTACAGGCCCTGGGCAGTGCAACATCATACTGACAACAGTAATGTGCTTTTACTGACAACCTCACTGTTCGTTTTACCTGATTTCGTAATCATTTAAATAAAACAACATGACCTTCCAGCGTACGTTTTTTTCTCATAAAACGCATAATGGCAATGCAATGGCAGTGAAGAATGAGGCATCAAAGAGAGGCCAAATATGTTGTTTAATTTTTCTCCTTTTCTGTATATGTCAACTTGAAGGCACTACATTTGATTCAGTTCTCTATGATTTGGTGCAGGGTCGTGGAAGTGCCAATCCAGGCACAAACAAGAGATCCTTAATTTTAATGCTAAGCCGAAGCTACACTGGTGGCTACATGGCAACAAATTGATATATAGCAAGACTAAGAGTACGAAGGTCTCGGGTTCGATCCATGGGCAGTCCCACGAATTTTATCTCCCATTTTACACTTATTTCCACTCAGGCAGTGTTTGTTGATGTGAAAAATGCCTAGTTGCACTGTGGTCCGAAAGCCACGTTAAACTGTAGGTTCGCCTATTAACTGTCTAAGTAATTCAACTCAAAGGTTGGAGGAAAGCAACGGCATACCCTGTGGTCCGAAAGCCGCGTTAAACTATAGGTTCCCCTATTAACTGTCTAGGCTAGTCAACTCAAAGGTTGGAGGAAAGCAACGGCATACCAACTCCAACAGGAACGTGCCTATTAAAGCACTATGGTGTTCAAACCAATCTTCTAACTGATGACTGCTTTACTTTACTATGGGTTCCAAAGTTAATGATCTTCAGGTTATTAACGTTTTTGTGTTTTCATGCTGCAGCTTTGATACCAGTAAACGTAAGTAATCTGCCGAGCACTGTCACCGTTCGAGTTGTCAAGGTGGTAGACGACAATGCTGTCGACCTCAGTTATAATCTTGTTCATGGCTATGTTTCAGTCGATACCCCTTTTTTTCTGTGTATTTCATGTTATACTTTTATACACTTGGGACGCATCCACATTGATAGCTGATAGAGGTGTATTAAGCAACATGAATCAGATATGTTTTCCGAGCAATATATCAGACAATACGGCAGTGCAGCGAGATTTCGTTTGTGTGTTGCGCATTGTGCAAGAAATATTTGTGTTTTGCTTGCTGATAGGTTTCGCCCCACTGAAAGCGCGCAATCTCACAAATAGACTATCAATAATTGGAATTACGCAATAATAAACTTAAAATGTGTTATTTTTGCATTATATAACGCGATGAAACTAACTGTAAATAGATTACATGCCTACTTGCTTATTACTCTCGCCATGTTCGTCTCGTGATGTAAAGCAAGGATAGTTGATAGGTAATGTCTCGTTGCACTAGCGATATGTATGGCTACTGGGTTCTCTCTTTTCCCTCTGCGAACAACCAGAACAGAACTCAGTAACAAAGTGGTAGGAACACCTACACAGTACGCCAATTAAACACTCAGCCTTTCTTGGTTATTTTCTTAATCGTTAACAATTGTCTGTAATGTAGTAAACATCCTTGACTACAAATTTTTTACTACTACCTTTGTTATTTTTATTCGTCACCTCACAACAACTTTACCATCAGTCATTGCTGCCGATGCACGTAACGAATGGATCAGGATGAATGGAATGTGGGATGTTTCGTCACAGAGAATATACACATTTATCTCGGCGTCTTGTGATCATGGCAATACGAAAATCTCAGAAGACAACAATGTGATGCCGGTGAGGCAGGCAATAATACCCAACTAATTCTGTCGACTTAACACCATGACGACAGACAGATTGGCGTCTCAATGTATTTTGATTATACTTCGTTAGCCTTCTTGCGACCTTGTTCCAATACCTCATGGGAGCAGGCATAACATTTTGCTTTTTGAACACAGCAATAACACACAAAGACAATAGATGGAAGGATACAAAGAAACAATCAGACTCATGGGTGTGGATCCAGTTCATCATTAGAAGACTATACAAGAGTGAAACATTACGAAAGCAATGAATACGCTGGTTAGTATACATTATTTGTATAGATCTGAAGATGAAACAGCGCAGGTCTGCACAGTGCCCGCATCTGCACTTTAGTTTCTGTCTTAATGGGCCTAATTTTTAGTTTCTTCTCTTGTGAATTTTCAAATGTGTTGATTATTATGTGGCATAGAATAATGAGTTAACTGTGTTTCTTATATCTTCCATTCCCAACAACATTTTTCTACATTCTCGTGCAATTCATGAAATTCTACTTATATGATCACAAGACTGCACATATATGCAATCGATTTCGAGGTGCAAAGTGTTTGTTATCCTACTTTTCGTGACAGGTGGGCAAAGTTGATTTCCAAAGACGTTTTATTGTACTGAAATAATCTTTTGTCACAAAGTAACAGGGGAAGTGTTCCATTCGTATATATTTTGTGGGAAATTGTAATCGTGATGGAAGTTTATATACCTGGATTTTGACACAACTGGAAGCAGAAAACGCTGCATATTAACCAAACTCCGCGCCTCCTCTCCGAATCCTCCTATGACAAGAGCACAGGATTCTCCTCGCATACCACTACAGAGCTGTTCCTAGCACAACTGAGAATTGGCAACATCGTCACATAAATTTGGCAAAACTTTTAGAGTGCAATCACTTCCATGTATGGTACTGAACTGACTCGCTAAATTCACTTGATATTCCCTTTCCATTTGAATGACTCGTGCTATATAACCCCTAGACACAGAGACAGAAAATACAAATTTCTGGCTAAAGTAATGCTATTCTTCACGTAAGTGACAACTTCTATTATCGTTCACGACGCGTTATGAGGCTCAGCGACCAATATCATGATGAGAGTGGCGTGCTGGCTGCAGTGTGTCCGTAGCCCCGTGCCCCCGCCCGTATCTCATGTCACATTGGCTCAATGAGTCATTAAATCTAACGATGGCAGGGATCAGAGTGTGTGACCTTTTTTTCTGATTTATTTTATGGAGCTGCGAATTTCCAGAAAAAATTCTGTAATGAAATAGGAAGAAAACCTTCACACATCAAGTCCTCTTGGTAGCTCGACGCAGCAAGTTGTGTTCATGGTCATAGATCTTGGCTTTCTGACTGCCAAGCTGCTTCACAATACAAGCGTCTCTGAAGAAATTCGAATCGACCGTCAACAATACGGTTCAAATGGCTCTGAGCACTATGGTCTCCTAGAACTTAGAACTACTTAAACCTAACTAACCTAAGAACATCACACACATCCATGCCCGACGCAGCATTCGAACCCGCGACTGTAGCGGTTGCGCAGTTCCAGACTGTAGTGCCTAGAACAGCTCGGCCACTCTGGCCGGCTCAACAATACGAATTTCAGTACTGTTCTTCATTGAAGACTCACATGCCAGGGAGATAAGTTTGATGGAAATGAACCTGTTGATTACTATAGAGCCTCTACCCTCAATTTCCACAATAGCAATTAGGAACTCTCTGCAGACATTTGCTAACAGCGGCTCTAGCAACTTACTTTTTTTCTGGATAACTTCAAATATGGGCAATTATGTCGCCTTAAATCCAATTGAGTATTTTAAATATCACTTTTGCACAGTGTTCACTTCTCCAATAATTAATGTATGGACCTCAAAATAAGCAATCTGCCTGAGTAGCTATAGAGCGCGTTCTGAAAGGTATTGACACAATGTTTCGCATCCATTTAACATAGGGAATCAAAGAAAGAAACCTAACACATTACATTGCATTTACTCTCTGTGCCTTGACTAACATATATTAATCCATGACAAAAATTAATTATTTGAAGAATCTCCTCTGAAAGGAAAAAGAAAAGGATGTGACACTTTAATTATAGCACACTGGATCAGGAACAATGAAATTAATTATGTGCCATATTGATGTATTGCATATTAGTGTAATAAAATAATCATCAAATAAAAACGGTTTTGTGCCTCCATTGCTATCGAGTGTGAAACACAAATCATAGACAGATTTTATGGGTCACCACTCAACAACATTAAAACATGTTACACCGTTGAGAGTGAGGAGTGGAGCAGATGTTGTCGGCAGAAGGCGACGCAGCGCAGTGTCTCAGACCCCGCCGGTAGGCAGCAAATGTTCTGGAGAACTCAGACGCATGCAGTGTTCAGAAGCAGATGTCCGGCCAAGAAATCTCTCCCAAAAATAGTGGTGAACCAAACTATTATTAACAATGTGACAGAAAGTGAAATATATTGTAATTCACTTGAATTACACTCGTAGCTTCAGCACCAAGAGGAAAGGGGCGATAAAAGTTTTGTCAACGTGTGCTTTCTGTTGCCAGATGTCGTATTAGCTCGTCTCGTGTTTTACTTCAAGACTACGGTCGTAGTCAAGACTGATGTACTCAGACTGCAGTCAAGACTTCCTCCGGGAAGTGCCGTAGTTTACAATGTTGCCAGATCGAGTATATTGCCGGACATAGTATTCTGAGGGGAGCACGAGTGTACTGTCCACCCTAAGTGAACGATTCGGCGGTCAATTTTTCTGTCTAAGACTGTATCTACAACACAATTTAAAAAAAGAACAAAATTAGTCTATGAGAGCAACGTTAACTAGAGCGTTCGAGGTATTCATAGTATTGTATACGTGTGTGTAAACGCCTTCCAATGCCCACTCAACGAACACCAGGATACACAGTCTAGCTTCAATATTGTAAATACGCCTCAGTTTGTGAATGAACTCAGTCTTAGACTGATACTCATATTGAATATATAGCAGTACTGTACCCATTGGTGTTAAACACGTTTTTAACCAATGATTCTCACAGCTACAGGAACACTACTTGTGATACCTCTTAGACAAAATACTTACGCAGTGCGATCAGAGGAAAATATCAACCTGACAGAAACTGCGGGAAGTTTGTTTTACAACTTTCGTACCTGGATAAAGAGCTTTTCCTATTTGAGATATCTGTGAACGTTGCTGCATAGGACGATTTAAGAAGAAACTAAATTCCTTCAGCTACGACAATGTTTAATGAAATCGTCTTAATCGCACTATATCGTGGTTTGTGAATCGTTTACCAGCCGTATTCTGCCGCATTTCTCGGGTTGGAAGTAAAAAGCTTACTGACAGATTTCACAGAAGTAAAAAAAGGGGGGGGGGGGGGGTGCCGGCCGCGGTGGCCGTGCGGTTCTAGGCGCTACAGTCCAGAACCGCGCGACTGCTACGGTCGCAGGTTCGAATCCTGCCTCGGGCATGGATGTCTGTGATGTCCTTAGGTTAGTAAGGTTTAAGCAGTTCTAAGTTCTAGGGGACTGATGACCTAAGATGTTAAGTCCCATAGTGCTCAGAGCAATTTGAACCTTTTTCTTTTCAAGTAAAAAGGGGGACGAAATGTCTCCCACTGGAAGGTCACGTTGTTTTATTTAAATGACTACAAAATCAGGTAAAACGAACAGTGAGGTTGTCAGTAAAAGCACATTACTGTTGTCAGGGCCTTAATGATAGAGGGCCCGTTTAGATCAGGCATATTGTATACAGAAGTGGAAGAGAGAGCACCACTAAATTCTACAATCCGTATCCATTACATACACGCAAAAATTACTGTTACAGTGTACTTATTGATCCCAATGGGTTAATTGCGTACTTTCCGGTGAGAAAGAGCACTGGCAAACAGTCTTCGCTACATTAGGTTACTTAAACTGGTTTCACTTTGAACTAGAATTTATGGTCAGCGACTAAGTGTAAGGTCAATGGGTCGGATGTGCGTTTTGCAACTGTGAAATACTTTCCCACATTACAGAAGCGAATAGTAAACTTGAACTAATATTTCGAAAATTTTGAACTTGGATAGCTTAGAATGAAAATCTTTCTGTTTCTTGCAAAGGAAAACAATTGATTTTCTAAAACATTCTCTGTCATACACAACTTGAAACAGGTTACGGCGAACAAATCATATGGAAGAACTGACAGCGAAGAATATCGGAAGACAGTAAGATACCTTGGCTTCTGGCTTGGGAGTATTCGACAGCCATTTCTAGGCTCAAGTAAGTGAAGAAAGACAGCGCGTTTCTGTTATCAAGTGACGTCTTCATCAATTACTTCAGTTTTAATGTAAACTACGAGTAATTGATGATGTTTGATATTAGCATGAAAAGAATTCCGTAGACAGGGAAAGAACCTGTTCTTGGGCAAATACTTCTATAATCACCAAAAGGCACTAAACGATGTTCAAGCACATCTGTTCCAACAACGGTATGAAGAAAATGATAGTAATAATGACGGTAATAATCGAATTATCCGGTACTTCACACATCACAGTGGATTTTCTCGAACTAAGAAATTTGTTGAATCACCGAAAATATCAAAATGGCTTCACAGCGAGGCTATGATGCACAGAAGAGTCTTTACATCCTGCTGACATGAGAATAGCATAATCACCATGTCAGAATCTTGCTTCTACTTAACCATTCAATAGATTCTTATTTTTTCCACCGTGGGTAATTTAGTAAGCTAAGCATATGATCCGTTACAGCAAACTTCTGGGGCTGGAAATGTGGACACAATGGTCTGGTGGAACGAACTACCACAGGTGCAATGCGTGGGGTCAGGAATTTACTTTTAAGAGGCACAAACAGATTTACTTTACCTCTGGGAACCTCAAGAGAAAGACGTTATAATTCAGAATCCGCATTAATCATCACGTTCCGTTATTACCAACTGGGCAGAGCCGGTTTACGTTGGGAAATGACATAGGCAGAAGTCTTGGTAAACAGAAATACTGTCGCCAGTAAACTTAATTAGATAAGAAAATTTTATTTTATTTGATGAACCGATAGGCATTTAAAGGAACGGGGCTCTTATTTTACTTGTACTTGATTGAACTACAGACGTTGATAAATTTGGTGCTGGAATATGATTTTAATTCGTATCTCCTCTTTTGACGATCTGAATCTCTCGGAACAGGATAGTTCAGTCATTTAGTTTCTTTTCCCAAGCCGGCTGGAGTGGCCGAGCGGTTCTAGGCGCTACAGTCTGGAACCGCGCGACAGCTACGGTCGCAGGTTCGAATCCTGCCTGGGCTTGGATGTTTGTAATGTTCTTAGGTTAGTTAGGTTTAAGTAGTTCTAAGTTCTAGGGGACCGATAACCTCAGAAGTTAAAACCCATAGTGCTCAGAGCCATTTTATTTCAACCTTTTCCCAAGGCTGCAAAAAAATGGTTCAAATGGCTCTGAGCACTATGGGACTTAACATCTGAGGTAATCAGTCCCCTAGAACTTATAACTACTTAAACCTAACTAACCTAAGGACATCACACACATCCATGCCCGAGGCAGGATTCGAACCTGCGGCCGTAGCGGTCGCGCGGTTCCAGACTGTAGCGCCTATAACCGCTCGGCCACTTCAGCCGGCCCCAAGACTGCAATCTTCTCTAGGTCTCCTCCAAAGGTAAGTATGTGTGTCCGAATACTGATCCAGTACAAAAATATTCATAATTTCATTTCAAGCCCTATCACGTGCACACCGGCCTCCTAGTGAAAATTAACATGCATTTTTAATGTCTGTTCATCTGTCGCCAACATTCGCAGTAGGTGCCGTTATTTCTGGTCAAACAAGCACACATCTTACTGTTGGTGAGTAACCAAATGATACTTACGCTATATTCGTGGATGATAAAGAAGGACGGTAGGTGTGCGGTTCGATTGTCGCTCAGGCGCAAAATTTGTATCCTTATTTTAGGTTCAAACACCTAGCAGCTGGTAAGAAAAACCAAAACATAACATTTGATTTTACTTAGTTAACAACCCGATTACGTGTTGGGTTCGTATTTCCATCACAGAACTTCACATCATGCACTTCATCTTTAAATGCATGCACACTTTGTTACTTCGGAATAGAGGTATATCAGACATCTTTCATGGTTAGTTAACAGGGACGAAAAGGTCTTGATAGGAGTCCCAGCTTATTACAAAAACTGTGGTCTTTTATTTTCAAGTTTAGATTTGGTTACTGATAGTGGCGAAAAATTCAGTAATTCATGACTCTTCATGGCTAGTCAGCAATATGATTATATTAGATTACATTTGATTTGATTCAATTAATATTTGTTCCATAGATCATGAATATGGCATGTGGTAATGATGTGGCACGTGTCTTTTTAATGAAAGATTACTTTACATACCATTGTGCAATTTTTTTTTACTCTATCAGCCTTTTTTATATTGATGTCTATCTCTCTCTCTCTCTCTCTCTCTCTCTCTCTCTCTCTCTCACACACATACTGTTTTTTATTTTTATTTGTTTGTTGTGCTCGACTATCGGCCAGGCACGAAAACGTTGATGAACGAGTTTCTTAGTTTTGAGTACACTTACGAAAGAAATATAAAAACGACTAAGAGAGATACCGATTTATGATGTATAGTTTACAGTCAGTTCTTAGTAATATTAGTAACTACGCGCTAGTTCCTATACCTTGTCACAGAAATGCGAATCAGGCGCATTACGTATTCCAGGTCGTGCCAGGCGCGTCTTTGAGATGCCAACTGTGGTCACTTCCTAGCCCTCTGTAGGAACACATCGGCTCCTCTTCATCCTGCTGGTACTGTAACTGAGATTTGGCAACAAGACAAGGTATGTTTGGCAACACTGTGATCGACGTGTTACTTCCTGGTGTGCGCGGAATTTAGCCTCAAATTACACTTCATTTTTCCTGTCATTTCCATTGAATAATCTGAGTAAATATCGCTTGAGGTGCAACAAAAGATTGTAAATTTACGGTATTCAGCCCAGGAAAGTCGTTGCACGTGGAAATCGCAACTAATCTTGTCCTGTAAGTAGCGATTTACGAGTTCTAGCCGCTATCAGCCTCTTCGCTGTCTCTGTGGTAACATGCAGACCTGTAAAATAGCGTCTCTTCTGGTTCGCGGTTCAAGTCTCGCTGACTGTGACGTTTTTATCCCCTCTGTGAAAGAGCTACAAGCAGTTAGATCAAACATCGATAAGGAAAACGCAAGAAAATACTTTCGGCTCATAGTGCATTGGTGAAAAACTTTCAATGCTGCACAACAGGTAATGGGTCTTTCCGTTGCTGACAAACAAAATTTGGGTGTCTGGGAATACAACTTTATTTATGAAATGCTATATTTGCATACCTCTAGAGTATGGCACAGTATACCAATGAAGCAAAGACCCAATGGAAATCTAAGCGAGTAGTATTTTCTAATTCGGTTCGATAGAGGCAAGCTTGTGTACAGATACTGAGCTTTATTAAAACAAACTTTCTCGTGTCGTTGGTAGTTTTATTTCATTTCTTATAATACAGTGCGTGATTTTTCGTAGGGTATCTTTTATTGTTGTTTAAACAATAGTAAACATAAGAGAGAAATTAATCATCAACGATGTATGCGAATTCTCTCATGTTATCTATAACAGTCTTACAATGGACGTGCACTTTATTGATTACATGCATGTAGAAAACAATTTCTGAGTTAAAGCTGTCAAACAAGGTTTGAAGAAGAATACAATGCTACTACCACACGACAGCTAATGTTGAAAATACTTTTCTGACGTATTTTGGCAGGATGCGCTCTCCCAACACACAATACAAAAGTTTTGAGATGCATCTTCTGCCTGGCCGTCTTTTAAACCTAAAAAGAACAAAATGTCGCAGTAGTTGGCCCTTTTCCTACATGCGACTATTTTGAGTTGAGAAGTGAAGGGAATTATGTTCAAAGTTCCATTAGACTGATAACTTCAGCAGACAGCAGAATTGCGTTTTAAAAAATGTAGCAGTGAATGTATTTGAATTCGTGACGTTTTGTCTACAGTCCGCTATTCTTACCATTACGCTACTACCTGAAACGTAGCTACAGCAGCTCCAGAACTTCCGCCTTCCATAATGTTGTGAGATAATGCATAAGGCTGGATGTAGACTTCTGAGAGAAAGACAGTTGCAGCTTTTCTTTTGCGCTTCACGACGTTTTCAACAAACAGATTGCACAATAAAGTAGCTCAAGTGGAAAGGAATACTTCCTATTTTAATTTCTGCATCCTACACTGTTGGCAGTTATGTGTAGGTGGCAGTTACGTGATTTTATTTCGGTGATTACAAAATAGAGTCTAATGTATGCACTGGGTTGCCGATTCAGTTAGTTCATGGTGATTCGGTCAACCAAGTAAATGAATGTACTGAATGTTGTGACTTGGCAAGACAGCCAAGCCACTAGGAGGTGAGGCCGAAAGGCACGCGTTTAAGCTCACGCAGGCTGGCGTGAGGTCTGGAACAGTTAAAGGATTTGAGTCTAGCAAATAAAGTACGTAGCTGTTGGAATACTTAACTTTAATCCATCATTGGTGAACATCGGTCTGACGGTACATGCATCACAAGATAAATAGCAATTGATAATGGCGCCTTGCTAGGTCGTAGCTAATGACGTAGCTGAAGGCTATGCTAACTATCGTCTCGGCAAATGAGAGCGTAATTTGTCAGTGAACCATCGCTAGCAAAGTCGGCTGTACAACTGGGCGAGTGCTAGGAAGTCTCTCTAGACCTGCTGTGTGGCGGCGCTCGGTCTGCAATCACTGACAGTGGCGACACGCGGGTCCGACGTATACTAAAGGACCGCGGCCGATCTAAAGGCTACCACCTAGCAAGTGTGGTGTCTGGAGGTGACACCTCACTGAACATGCTGCAAACCGCTACAGGGAGCTTGTGTGTCAGAATTCTCACCCAGTGTGGCGAAACGGTGGTACAATAGAAAAATGTGCCACAGAGAAGCGGATTTTTGGTCTGTTGGATTGATGGTGGGTTCATATGCTTATGGTCTGGGTTCGATTCCAGCTTCTGCCGATGATCTTTGACAGGGAGAAACAGATTCTATTCTCTTCTGGCAACGCCAAGTGAAGAAGGTATAATGGCGTTGTGGTCTGAAATTCACATTAAACATAATATTCCTTCTCTACCAAGTAGACATTAGTTGAACCACAATAAAGTCAGGAGTGGCGACATGTAGAAACTCTATCACCATAACCTTTATTATACTAGTTATTTATTTCTAGAGACGAAACAAACGCTATGTAGGGTCACAGCACACTTATTCCATCTTTTCTTTAAGCTTCTGTGCGTCGATAAAATTGGTTCTGAACTGGGAATGCAACTCAGACCACCCTTAACGCAGAATTTGATCCCTTCGTGACAATACAGCTCGACTGCCATCTGCCCTCGGCTGTGGCATATCGTATTTGTACCAATTTTTTAGTGCAGTGTTCAAGTGACTGTTCAGTGTTGTTCGTCTTTCCAAAGTGTTGCGAACAGAAACCATGCTGTCGCTGGGTGTAAATTTTATATCTCCTGCGAACAGTAACCAGACTGTCACTGTGTCTTTTTCCTGTGGCATGGTCTATTATTTTCCCTGTCTCCTTCATATGTAATTTATTAGCATTATCAACCCTTTGTTCTACGATCTTCCGCCATGTTACCATTTAAGTCTCCGATTTTATCGCCTGTTTTTATTGTTTATTATTTTCATCTTTTTACAACAAATACTGTAGGCTGAAGAGCGGCATACTAAGTTGCTGCCAGCCCACCCTCTTCGGGGGGAATCGAAACTCAATAAAGAAGAAGCTCATCCAGCCAGTCCAATCTTGCGTACGTCTCTGGACATATCGCCTCGCCTTAGACAGCGTATTTAGTTTCTTGTTCTGTGTGCGAGTGGATGAGGTTGTCTAGTTAGGGTTTCTTGTGACTCTGTTGTTTCGATTTTGTTGTTGTTCGTAAGGTCCTTCGTTGGTCGTGTCCGTCCTCTCCCGTTTGTGTTGTTGTTCACAGGCCGCTCCGTGGGTCCTGCCGCGCTTCCCGCCACGTCAACCCCGCGACCGTTCTGGTCGCAGTTACAACATTTTGGCGATGAGGTAAATGGTGGTCGTTGTTGGCATGGAGGCGAAGTTGGTCTGTCTGCTGGAGTAACAGCAGCTGCTCGTATAGCAGCAGCAGCTCCAGTTATACATCTTACAGCAGTCACTGCAATTGCTAACGGACAATGTTGATGCCCGGGGCGCATTACTACAACAGCTTCCGACTCCTAGGGTGTCCGATGCGTCTCCACGTCCAGTGTCGTTCCCACCATTTAATGACGCTACAGAAGACTGGAAGACGGACTTAGAAAGACTGAAACCACATTCCACGGCTTTTCAAGTCACAGACGACTCCTTGCAGCAGTCGTTGTTTTTTCTTGGGCCTCCCCAGGCACGTTCTTTCTTCTCTGCAAGTTGGCACCATTGTCCAATCCTTTGGCTCTCGCTTTCCAGAAGATATGCCTTTTGCTTACGAACTATTATTCCCAACTCTACCATGCGGTCACCTTTTGGCTGGAGTTCCACCAGTACCATAAACAGCCTGGTCCATCGTATTGTTCCTGGGTCACCGACTTGCAGGGTCTCAGCCATCGATGCTATTTTACATGCACCAATCAGCAGTTTAAGGCTTCGTATGCAGACTCCCTGATCCGGGTGGCTCCCGATCCTGAGGTCCGCCTTGCAGTGTTGAAACTCGATAACCCCTCCTTGGAAGAGATCCTCCGCATTGCCCACTCCTTTGAAATTGCTCAGGCGGCTGACAAGCATCCTATGACACGGCCGCAGGTGGTGGCGATAGAGGGCTCACGGCGGCTTCCGCCATTGCGACGTCGACATGGCCCGGCCGACAGAGGCCAGCGCCGTTGGGCCTCCTCGTTGTCCGACGTCTCTATGGCATCACTGCCTCCGGTCGCCCCTCGTCGCAGGTCGCGCCACCCACTTACATCTTGCCCACAGTGCTTTACTGCACGTTCTCAAGCTGATTGTCCCCACCGCTTGAAAACCTGCATGCTGTGTAACAAGGAGGGCCACATTCAATTCGTTTGTCGTAGTCGTTCGACTCGCTCCAGTCCTGCCCCTCCTTGGCCTCAAGGTACCATCCATGCCGTGCAATCGGTCGTCCCACAGGACGACCCGTCGTCGCAGAAGCTTTTCCTCACGCTCCGCCTTTTCACTGAGCATGTCAGTTTTCAGATCGAAACTGGGGCCACCGTCTCCCTGATTAATATGGCGCCATATACCTGGCTTGGCTCTCCTGAGTTGTCACCTCCCTCTCGCCGTTTGGTCGCCTACGGAGACGGTTCCATTCCCCTTCGTGGGCAGTTCATCGCCCAGGCGATGTACTAGGGTGTTCCCTGGCTCCTTACCCTCTTTTTCGTCGACCAGCAATCGGCTTCGAATATTTTTGGCCTCGATGCGTTTCAACTGTTTGGCTTTTCAATTTCCCACGAAGTTAAGATCGTTTTCACGGCTGTTCATTTTCAGGACCTGGACGATCTGTGCTCCGCTTTTGCGTCGTTGTTTGCAACGGATCTCGGATGTGCTTACGATTTTCAGGTGCACATCACCCATTGGCCGGATGCGCAGTCTCGCTTTTTCCGGGCCTTGCCCCTTCTGGTGGCCTTATGGATGGCAGTGAAGCAGAAACTTGATCGGCTGCAATCTGCTGGCGTTCTGGAGCCTGTGACTTACAGTGCCTGGGCGACACCATTAGTGGTCATACGGAAACCCAGTGGGACCCTTCGGCTGTGTGGGGACTTCGGCGCTACTGTCAATGCCCAGTCCCTCATCAACACTTTCACCATTCCCCGACAGGAAGACCTCGCCAAGCTTGCCGAGGGAGAGTATTTTTCGAATATCGACCTGGCTGAGGCATACCACCAGTTACCCTTGGAATCTCAGAACATCATGGTTAACAACACACCTTTTGGATTGTACAACTACAAGAGCCTTCCCTTTGCTGGCTCTTCGGCGCTGGCCATTTTGAAGCGGTTCCTGGAACAGCCTGCACAGCCTGTCCCCACCATCGTGAATTATCTGGATGACATCTTGGTCACAGGGCATTCCCGCCAGGAAAATTTGAAAAATTTCAGCGCCTTATTTCACGCTCTGCAATCAGTAGGTTTACGAAAAAATGGTTCAAATGGCTATGAGCACTATGGGACTTCACTGCGGAGGTCATCAGTCCCCTAGAACTTAGAACTACTTAAACCTAACTAATCTAAGGACATCACACACATCCATGCCTGAGGCACGATTCGAACCTGCGACCGTAGCGGTCGCGCGGTTCCAGACTGTAGCGCCTAGAACCGCTTGGCCACCCATACCAGCGTGGTTTTACGCTGTCGGCTGGAGAAGTGTTGTTTTTTTCAACCGGAAGTGGAAAAGTGGAATACTTAGGCCACTGGCTTAGCAAAGATGGCATTAGCCCTTCAGGTAGTAATGTCGCGGCCATTGAGACCCTTCTTCGTCACAAGGACTTAACTGATCTCCAGGTGTTTTTGGGCAAGGTTACTTATTACTTAAAGTTCTTGCCCCAGGCTGCCTCTGTTGCTCAACCCCTCAATCACTTGCAACGCAAAGGGATACCTTTTGATTGGACTCCTGCCTGTGACCAGGCTTTTCTCCATTTAAAGGTGATGCTGAAGTCCGCCCCTTGCCTTACTACTCCCTTCTCTCTGGACCGCCCCTTGGTTGTGGTGGCTAATGCGTTGGCATACGGCATTAGGGTCATCCTCGCCCACCAGGATGCTGATGGCTCCGACAGTCCATAGCTTATGCCTCTAAGACGTTGACCCCAGCACAGTGGATCTACTCCCAGATTGAAAAGGAGGCTTTGGCGAGTTCGCCGTCAAAAAATTTCACACCTACATTTTTGGGGCACAGTTCACGCTCCTGACGGACCATAAGCCCTTGGTTACGCTTTTCGGACCCCACTCTCACCTTCCAGAGCACACGGCTCAATGTCTCCAGCGATGGGCGTTGTTTTTACGAAATTATGCTTACACCATCTGGTATAAGCCCACCGACCACCATGCTAACGCGGACGCTTTGTCACGTCTCCCAGCAGGCCCCAATCCTGCCTTTGACCAACAGGAGGTCCTCTGCTTCCACATTGATTCAGCCAGACAGGATGCACTGGACGGTCTGCCCTTCATGGCTGCTCACATTGAAGCAGCTCCCCACCGCGACCCTATCTTGTGGCAGATTCTCCGCTACAAGGCCCATTGGTGTCCCTTCTATGTTACTCGTTGGATGCAGTCCGATTTCAGCCCCTGGCGCCACCTGTCACACAGGCTCTCCATGGTCGATGATGTCCTCCTGTTGCCACAGAGTCGGGTGCCCATCGGGTTGTCATCCCTCCGGACTTGCGGCTTTGGGTGCTCAGTTTCTTACACCACGGGCACTGCGGTATGTCACGTATGAAAGTTTTGGCTCATCGGCTCGTGTATTGGCCCGGCATTGATGATATTGACTGCCTGGTCTGTGGGTGCAGTGTGTGTGCGCATCACTAGGCAAGGCCCCCTCAGTCGTTTGCACCCTTGCCTGTGCCTCACTGGCCCTGGGATAACATCCATATCGATTTTTGGGCCCGTTTTTGAGGTCCTTGTGGTTACTTATCGTTGATGCTTACTCCAAATACCCATATGTCGTCCACATGGCATCCACCACCATGGAGGGTACACTCACAGCCCCTGCCCAGGTTCTTGCCATTGAAGGCCTGCCACACACGTTGGTCTCTGACAATGGCCCCCAATTCACAGCATCTTCCTTCAACGACTTCTGTCAGGCCAACGGTATCAAACATATCGGTAGCCCCCCTTTCCTCCCTTCGTCCAATGGCGCGGTATCAGGCTTGTCCACATGTTTAAACAACAGTTGGCAAAGGTGGTCCAATCGTCTCCAACCACGTCAGCCCTTGTGCTATTATTGAGCACCTATTGCACTATGCCAATTGACAGACGCAGTCCACCGGAGTTCCTTCATGGGCGAGAGCCGCCGACCTTGCTCCATTTGCTGATGCCAAACCCCTCCCGCCTCCACTCCCGGTCTTCGCAGTGTTATGCCCACAGCACAGCCGTGAGGGCCTGCAAATACGGCTACAAGGTGGGTTGTAAGCCTGCCACGGTCGTATGGGCGGTATGTGACGTTGCTGCAGACATCGAAAGAGTTGGAGCACCTCCATCATAATCAACTCTAACTGTATGCCCCCATGGGACTCGCTCCGCCGCCTCCTTCCCTACCTCCTTTGGCTATGGACGTGGTCCGCGAGTCGCAGCCCCTGCCCCCAGTTACTGTCTCCCCCAGACCTGCCCCTACCCCTACCCACCTGCGGGTGGATCAGCAGCTCCCTCCCCCATCCTGGACTCTGGGTCAGCCGTTATGGATACCCCAGGCGTCCCTTCCTCCCCACCAACGGCGGTTGATGAGCCCAGCTCTCCTTCCCACTGCCGCCCACCTCAGCACCGTCCGGGTCGTTTCCTCCACTATGTGCAAGATTCAGGGTGGAGGGATCTGGTACCGCATGCCACGGAATTTGAATCCGCGCCAGACGGCATGGATGTTGAAGACCCATAGAAGTCTCTGCACCATCGCGCCATAAGCTATGGCGGCGTGCGCCTCCTGGCCCACATTTAAAGTGAGGGCGCCACAGTAGAACACGTGGTCCCAGCGACCAATAGCGGCGCCCCCGATCATGTATTTAGGCACCTGCCTCTCGCTCAGTCAGCCAGACTAATCTTGCGTACGTCTCTGGACATATCGCCTCGCCTTCGATGGTGTATTTACTTTCTTGTTCTGTGTGCGAGTGGATGTGGTTGTCTAGTTAGGTTTTCTTGTGACTGTTGTTTCGATCTTGTTGTTGTTCATAAGGTCCTTCGTTGGTCGTGTCCATCTTCTCACGTTTGTGTTGTTCACAGGTCGCTCCATGGGTCCCACCGCGCTTTCCGTCACGTCAACCCCGAGACCGTTCCAGTCGCAGATACAACAATTTAATAAACAGAGAATCAAGTACAAATGGCATGAACACCAAGGATTCTAAGGTTGACTGCCTCTTGGCTACTGTAGTGGAGTATTTCTGTTGCTGAGGAGTGGCTTTGCAGTACAAAGTCATTTATAATGACCTAATAGGTATCCTCATTACAAGTCATCAGATGTCTTCAGTTTTGCTGCATTGACTCATCAGTTTGTTTCAGTATCTTAAGTGCTTCATCAGACTCCTCTCAAGTGTTGTTGCGTCCTACCTAGTGCTCCTTGCTTAATGTTACGAGAGTGATGGAGGCAGGATGGTATGCACTTGTTTTACACTTTTCCTGTGAGCTTACATTCACATGCAGAAGTGTTGGTTTTACAATCTTGGTGACTGCATAACCGTGTAGAAATGTTTATACCTAGTGGTGGGCTTGTGTTGATTCTACCATGTGCTGGAGCAGTGCTGAGCTGCAGTGACTTACAAAAATTTTCTCTCTCCCATTCCGTTACAATCTTGATGCGTAATACCATTATACTATATACACCTGTAAGAAGTAACGTTTCGGTATTAGCTATTCTTGCTCGTGTTGCAATTTTAATGCCAGCAATGTGTTTCCAATTGTGTGTGGTACTATCAAGGTCCAACACTGTATCATGTCTCACTGTTTTTCTTTTTTCTTTAGTTTTGCAATAGGCGTTTTCGAGATGCTTTTGCAGAAACAGTGGCATATTTCAGTTTTCCTGTTGTATCATGTTGGTGGCCTACTTCCTCCAGATATTATCCCAAAATAACTACATAACATCCCACAAGTATCAGTGGTTGTTTCATTTTTGAGGTGAGTTTTGTTTGGTCGCCTTAACCGAAAAGACTTGAACTGTGAGTGGTTCGTATTTTTCACTCATCTGTTTGAATGGAATGAGATAAAATGAAACTGCAGTGTTTGGCTTTAGCATTGTAGAACATCAGGTATCACTATTGCTGAGTGCGAAAAGTGGTTGAAAAGTTGCGCACTTCTCACGTTATCTGTGATGTATCTTCTGAACACGAAAGAGCATGGACAAAAGCACCACATGCGCAAAGATGCGAGATGGTGCCAGCGCCATACAGACTCGCCACTTGCACGAGGTCCACCAGCGCCACGGGCCGCGTCAGGGATGATGCCATCGATTTCAACTCAGCCAATTGCCGGCCGAGTACAACCCGCCAATGACCGGGCGACAACGCACAGAAGCCTACTCGACAGACAGAAGAGCAGCTCTCGCACTTGATTGTAGGTCACTCCCCAGAGCTGACTTAGATACGGAACGTCGTTAGTGAACTCTTTGAAGTGAACAGACAGTTGTCGTAAAGTGCATTTGCTATGTTCTGTCACGATTACTTGCACTTAGCCAATGATAGCCTTTTTGTGTTGTATTACATGTAGTGTTCAGGACTCCCATATTCAACTAGTCACAAAGAGAGTAAACCTTTAATTCGTTTGTGTGACTTTGTTACTAACTTGTTGGAATGTTGTAGAACCTTCGTTCTCATATACTGTTACCTGATCCTGGGACATAACTGTTAGGTAGTGGCACGAAGAAATTGTCTTAGTGGTTTACCGCACGAGAAGCCGTTACATGAACTCACAAACTCGGCCTACCGTAACAGTGGCAACTCGACCTCCACAGGAGTAGCGAGAAGGCCTTTAGAAAACTGTCGACGAGGGTTTACAAAAATCCGTTCATTAAACCAACTTACGGTTGTTCCTTGGTGTGCGAGTAAGGTCACGTGACGCAGAGAACAAACTGCAAATGCAGCAATTACTCACACTAATGGCGCCCTAGAGAAAAACGAACAGCGCTCCAGACATGTATGACTTCACCCGCAGAACACCACTACGTCACAGTTCAGAGCTGAAGCGCGGTATCGAACGCTCAAGTTTGCTCAATGATTTTATCAATGAATTCATAACTCTGAGAATGTTTCTGGCCATACACGCGTACCAACCGATCAACCGACCAACGAACTGGATGTTTGCAGACGCTTTGGCCAACCGACTGACCAACTATCCTTGTCATTTGGTTTGTAGTGTAGGACCACTCGACAGGCGACCCGCCAACTACTTCACTCGCCCCCCCCCCCTCCCTCCCCTTTCACTAAAAATAACAGTGCCATGTGTAGTGGTGTCGTTCCAACCGCCACACAAAATTTTGTCATTGCGTCATTGTAATGGCTGAGTAAAGTCGGTCGGGCCGTGTGAAAGTTGCACACGAAGTTGATCAGTCGGGTGATTGGTGCGTATCTATTATCCTTAAGTGAGACCACAAGAACAACAGCTGAATGCCCTTGATTTCTCCCTTACCGTCTGCGCCTGTCCTGTCCGCCTCACCCCCACCCTCACCTACCTTCGCCTCACCCTTGACCGTCACCTCACCTGGATCCCTTATCTCCGCTCCATCCAATCCAAAGCCCACAACCACCTCCGACTCCTCAAACTCCTCTCTGGTCGGACATGGGGGTTGCACCCCTCTACCATCCTCAACACTTATCCTTAATCCGTCCCATCCTCTGTTATGCCAGTCCTGCCTGGATATCTGCCTCCACCCCTCCAGATCTTTGAGCGTCAGGCACTCCGCCTCGCCTTCTGTATACGCCTCCCGTCCCCCACGCGGATAGTCTATGACCTCCCCCATCCACTCCTATTCCTCGAACATATCCGCATACTCTACACCTCCCGCCACCTTGATCCCCCTCACCCTCTGGTTGCTCCTCTCCTCTCCCATCCCCATCCCCTGCCACATCTTCACTGTTGTGTCCCCCCTACCCTCCATCTATACACCCTTCATCTCCTTTCCCAAGGTGGCTCCCATCAACTCCCCCTCCCAGATAATGCCCTCTCTCCCTCCATTTATCCCTCCTATCAACTCTGATCCTCACTCCCCCTCCTTTCCTCTGTTCTTTTCCCAGGCTCCCTCTCCCCCCCTTCCATCCTCTTTTTCCCCAACTCCCCTCTCTCTGCCACCTTCTCTCCCATGAGTCCTTTTGCATTTCCCTCCTCCGCCTTTACCCTTTTCCCTCTCGTGTGTGCCCTACCCCTCTCCCCCCTATGAGTCCTCTCCCTCCTTTGGTTCCCCACCCTCTTTTCGTTTTTTCCTCTCCTCCCTCCTTGTTTTCCCCCTCCTCCAGCCCACCCCCCTCCATCTGCTCTTGGCTAGGGAGTGTCATCTTTGTGACAACATTTTCGTGCAGTGTTTTACAGCGAGTGTTTTACTGTGAGTGTTTCTTGTTGTGTGTCTTTTGGCAAGGATTGCGAACGGCGCCGGCCGACGTGGCCGTGCGGTTAAAGGCGCTGCAGTCTGGAACCGCAACACCGCTACGGTCGCAGGTTCGAATCCTGCCTCGGGCATGGATGTTTGTGATGTCCTTAGGTTAGTTAGGTTTAACTAGTTCTAAGTTCTAGGGGACTAATGACCTCAGCAGTTGAGTCCCATAGTGCTCAGAGCCATTTGAGCCATTGCGAACGGCCATCATACTGTCGCTGGGTGTGATTTTTTGTCTCTTGCAAACAGGAACCAGACCGTCGCCATGTTTTTTCTTAATTGTGTGTCCACTATGTTACTTGTTTGATTCCTGTGTATTTTATTATCATTGCCAACTCCTTTGCTTTCTGTTTTAACTTTCCACTATTTTCCGCCATTTTACACTTTATGTCACCGTTTTATGGCCTGTTTTTCCTGTTTCCTTTCTTCTTCCGTTTTTAAAAAAGTCTGTAGGCTGTAGAGCAGCGTACTAAGCTGCTGCCAGCCCGCCCCCTTGGGTGGGAATTGAAATTCAATAAAGGAAAAAAAACAGCTGAGTACACTTGGCTCAGAAAGAGCCGTTTATTGAAAACGCTGGCTGCGCGGACACAGCCTGTAGTTACATCGCGTGCTGACGCGGCCCGGCTGGCGCGCGGCGGCTGCGTTGCGGTCGCAGGGGCGGCAGCGGCGGTTCCGCCTCCGCGACATGTGCCGCCTCTCCTCACTGCTGCAGGTCGAACTGCTGGGCGTCGGCGAGCGGCGACGAAGATCCTCGCGGCGCTTCCGCCTCCGGTGCGGCAACTCCCGACGGCTGTCGGAGTAGTAGGCAGCGAGGGCTGGGGCCGACGTGTCCTGCACGACAGGGTCAACACTTAGCGGGGTCGTGTCAACTGCTGACACCGAGGGGTCACTAGCAAGACTGGCAAATTTCTGGTAAACAGCAGGGAATTTCGTTGCAGTTATGACAACCTACGTTTATAGCATATGTTGATTTAGGAAACAGGTTTCCAAACTTCTGCTCTGACGGAAAACTTTCAGAATCCTGGTGCTTCGATGGAATACTTTTATTTTGATGGTTAATCGTTTTTTTAAAAAATCAGAGAAACTTGTTTTATTCAGTGATTACTTCAGATTTAAACCATAGCTAGTAACACAATAACGATAATATTTGAAAAAAAGCTATTAGTACTGGCAACAAATCGGAAAAAACAACCATGTTATTGACAAGTTTTTTCCAGAGCTTTTGTTTAACACCCGTATATTCCACGGAACAGAATTTGGGAAACCCTGCTTTAAGGAAAACTGTTGACTATAGTGGCCGGAATCTATTCTTTGCAATTTTACAGTAGAGGTCATAAAACACAGAGAGTGAAAGATTGTACACAGCTTGCACAGAAACCTGCTACCGTTTTGAGATTCCAAGGACGTTGTTACTAAGTGTGTACATAAGCAAGCAGTAAAGGAAACCAAGCAGAAATTTGGAAAAGGAATTGATGATCAAGCAAAAAGACAACTTCGAGGTTTGCCGATGACATTGCAATTATGTCAGAGACACCAAAGTCCTTCGAAGAGCTTGGGTTGAGTTGTTTGGAGTAGGAGACCGAACAGCGAGATCTTCGGTCTCACCAGATTAAGGAAGGAGGGGGAAGAAAGTTAGCCTTGCCCTTTTAAAGAATCCATCCCAGCATTTGCCTGGAGCGATTTAGAGAAATGAGGGCAAGCCTAAATCACGATGGCCGGACGCGGGATTGAACCGTCGTCCTCCCGAATGCTAGTCCAGTGTGCTAACCATTGCTCCACCTCGTTCGGTTTTCGAAAAACTGTTCAGCGTAGAGGATAGTATCTTGAGATGTGGTTATGAGATGAACGTCAACAAAAGTAAAATGAGGGATATGGAAGCTACTCGAATTAACTCAGACAATGCTGAAGCTACTAGATTAGGAAATAATACATTAAAAATGTTGGATGAGTTTTCATGTTTGGCAAACAAAATAACTGACAATGCGTGAAGTAGGGAGGAGATCAAATGGAGATTAGATTGCTTATAATAGGAAAAGCATTTTGGGAAGAAAAATGGATTTCTTCGCATCTAATCTAAAACTTATACGTTAGAAAATGTTTTCTGAAGACTTTCGTAAGGGATATAGCCGTGTACAGAAGTGAAACGCGCATAACGAACACCTCAGACAAAAAGAGAATAAAAATTTTGAAATATGGTACTTCAGAAAAAGGCTGAAGATTTGACGGCTAGATCGGATAAGCAATGAAGAGGTACTTAATCTACCTGGGCAAAACAGAAAATTGTGGTACAACTTGACTAAAAGAACGGTTCGGTTGACAGGATACATCCTGAGGTATCAAGAAACGTCAGGAGGAAATTTAGGGAGGGGTAGGGGATAACTTGTAGGGGTAGACAAGGAAGGAATACTCTGAGAAAATTCAAATGGACGAAGGCTGTAATGTCCGTTCAGAGATAAACGGGCTTGCGCAGGATAGACTAGCATGGGCAGCTGCATCAGACCAGACTTCAGACTGAAAACCACAACAACAACAATGTTGCCTGACCGTTGAAATATGATCCTTACACAAGTTATGTTCAGTTTGACAATCAAGTGTAACACGCAGTTGCCGACATCCTTAGGTGATCAATCTAGCTCTAAAAATTCCTTCTAAAGTGTTGGTACCGCTGTCAGACGCAACACAATGCAGGGTCTATGGTCCATTTGTCCTTCCTAAAATCAAATTACCGAGGGATGTGGCGCAGTGGTTAGTACACTGGATCGCATTAGGGAGTACGACTGATTTACGTTTTCTTCCCAAAAGCCACTGATTTTCTGTAACCTGGCAGATGTCTCGCTCAGCGTTTTCTTTCATGCGCTTTGCCAGAGTAACTTATGTCTGTGGATATCCCTGTTTTTGTCCCGTGATGTCGCTAGAATGACTTCCCATTCGCCGCTGCTCCGCTCACGGTGTTTCTTTACCGCGTCGCATTCAGTCCCTTGGCGGGCTATGGTCGCACTGTCTTGGTCCGTTAGCATGTACTTGTAGCTTTCCATCCACATGTATTGAATTAAGATACACTGATGTTTACCATCGCGCCTACGTGTACTACCCTTCTGGCAGTACACGAAGAAGTGTGTAAGTGAACTGCATATCACTCCTGGCAAGCAGTAGACAGCTCTTTCCATCTCTGTACATAGTCCACTCTGCCACAAAGTGTATTACTTGTCGGGATACGGACTCAGAAACGTGAGAAAATCTCAGTGTCATCTGATCATAATGGCAGCCTTAACTGTTAAAAATAACTGAGGAACGAAGTAATTAATGGCTAAACGTCTGTAGTCGGTTATGAACGGAAGGTAACAAGTGGATTTATAGCCACAGCCTGTGGCCTTATGCTACGACCGGAGTCTACAGAGCTGGTGCTACTCACCCCAGACGACTTCAACGTGAGCCTCACGAGCAGCCCACCGTACAGCCCGCAGAAATCCCCAAGGTAGATGGGACTATCCTGTAAAGAAAACGACTGATAAGCTGCGTGGTAGCCAAAATCTAACTGTACTTTCTGATTTAACAGGAATACGTTTAAAGGCACAATAAAAGTTATCAAGCTTCAGTGAAATTAGAAAATATCGACTTGAGCAACTGTAACCTCAATTATGTATTTGTTCGATTAGACATATGCGAAATCTCCTAACAGATTACCCTGTCAGATCCACTTCTTTGTAAACAGATCCTGAGAAACTACTCTCTGTTGACAAACTTGATCAAACTTTTAGCACAGCTTCAAGAATATTTTTGTGAAATACTGCACTATGACCTTTACCATATAAAGCTGTATAATTGTATTCTTTTTTATCAACTGGTAATACATTAGTTGCCGTTAAGAGGAATATACTTGGTTTTGTATCTCAGAAAAAAATATAGTTTGCGTTATATTCGTTGCCGTTAGCAAGAATATACTTGGTTTTATATCTCAGGAAAAAAATGCTTTACATTTTAACTGGAGAAAAATTAGCTGCATCTTTGTATTCTATTGTTTCGTTATACCCGCACCAGGTTATCCGCAAACGTTGCGAAAATATTATACTTCTCGCAATACATGGACCATTCTGTGTAGGTTTATTATGGTGTCGGTATTGTCGACTGTAGGCTTCTTCATAACAAGCGGAAGATTTGCTTACGTGATGTCTTTTTCTGTGTTACTTCAGACCATTAGCATATGATGTAGGGGGCCCGCCTGAATGTTGCCACGGTTGTTTCGACCATGCTGCACAAGTTTCGTAGAAAAGTGCTTACACGTCGTCAGTTAAGTCCCAATCTCACCCCATACGATTTTCATATTTTTGGAGTCCTGAAGAAAGAGGTTCGTGGCTGCTGATTTGCTCCGAAGGAAGAGGTGCATGTCTGGGAAAAATCATGTTTTCGTCGACAACCCCAAACATTTTTCCATGAAAGTATTGGCTGGCTTTTCTAACCATGGTATAATTGTATTACCAGGTGCAGTGATTACTTTTGAAATAATAAAGAGTTTACTTATTTTTGTTCCATCCCCCTTGTTTCCATCTGACTGTCGCTTACAAAAGTACAGAGAACGGTTCTCGAAACTCGAATGACATTTCATTCCTGTTATTATAAACATGAATACAGAGGGCTACGTTCATGAGTAGTGGCATAAAAATTGGAATTCGACCATACAATGTTTAAAACTATGTTTCGCTAAGTAATCTTGCTATTGTCCAGAAGCAGTAACAGTAAATCAGGATACCGTATAATGCTGTGGACATGCTAAACACAATGTGGCTGCTTCGAAGCAGTGCTGTGTTTTAACGCCTCTAGAGTGACGAACCACGGCGATGCTCACCTGCACACTCTCCCCCATAGGAACTGGACAGGACGCCTCCTCCTTCTCCTCCTCCTCCTTCTCCAGCTGGACACTCCTCTCCTCTTCCTCCTCCTCTCCCCTCACACAGCACGAAAACCAGCGACGGAGATTCCGCCACATCCTTGCGGACAGAAGCACTTCCGCTGTAATTGAGAAATTCAGCTGCAATCAAAAGATACGGCAACGCACAATGATGCAAGCTCATATAATATTCGTGACACCATGACGCGAAGTCTAGAGATAATAGGATTTAGGTAGTACCGTACTGCAGTGAAAATGCAAATTGCATGAAATACATAATTTTCATCGGTTTCATAATGCTAACAACGAATATAACAAAGAAAAACGAAACTTAGCTGAATCATTCATTTTACAAAAGAAACTAGAAGAAATTTATTGTCAATGCACGTATAACTGCTACAAACGTAAAAAATGAAACTATTGTGAAGGCATTGCTAATTACGCATATATATTTTTTTGTGTTATTCTTTAGATTTCTATTCTTTTTCTTTTGTTCATATGGGCATTTCTAATTGTGGTTATATAACATTCTACTGTGGTTTTTAAATGTAAAGACGTAATCGTGATTATTTAGTTTGTCAATGGATAAGTATGTTTCTTGCTTTGTACCTACGGTAAAGTTTGTAAAGTTCTCTTTTGGAATATTATTAATTGTGAAAAATGCAGTCAATACCATTTATAAAGACTTATGTAATTTACGATAACGGTATAACATCTATAGACATGGGACAGCGATAGTGATATCGATAGTCGAAAGGTTGTTGTGTAGTAGAAGGGATGGTGGACGGTGTGTGTGTGAAGCGAGCGCGGGAAAATAGTACTGTGTTTTATGAAAAGCATACGTAATTGTATGGACAGTTGTACCGAACTATCAGATTGTTAATTCTCTTTACCACCGCGATATGTAATGCCATCGAACTTTAAGAGCAAATAAACCGGACTGTGGAAGTGCCGCTAACATTACTTTGTTGTGGCCGACACGAACTGTGCTTTAATGCGAATGAACGTTGCTGGTATTGAAAGTGAAGACTTTAATTAACTGCGCAATATAAATGACTTTCAGTGACGTTGTCGAAGTTTGAAATGCGAGAACCGAGTGTACATTGTTTACGGTGTTCTTAACACACAAGAACAATTCTATGAACTGTGTATTTTTGGCTAAGACTATATGAATGTGACTGTGTATTTATGGACGATAGCGTCACGGACAGTGCATAAAGCGTAAAAACGAGCGATGTCTACATCATGTACTTTGAAAGAGAGGACATGTCAACAACGGTCGTATACTGGCGTCTTGTGGTTTGTTAATCACCACGGGGTTAATGATACAGCTGTGCCGGAACTTTATTTGCGTTTCGCCGGAGAAGATTAACCAGCGGAACTGCCTGTATCCTGCTCTCAACATCGTAACCCGCCGACATCGTGCTGCCCAACGCAACGCTTCGTATGCAACAAAAAGTAAAGAGATTTCGCCGAACGCTATCCCCTGACCTAGAAACTTTCTTTCTCTATTAAAAGTATAAGAATGACGGACGCTATTTAAATAAATTCATTGTTTAGTTTATGTTTGCTTTCTCCTAACGAAAATAAAATTACAATCAGTGAATTAAAAGCTGCCTGGTAGTCATTGTTGAAACACCAGTAAACATAAAATTCTTCCTCTCATTAGGACTAATTCTCCTTGCATGTCAAAATTATTGTAATTATTTTATGTAGTTTTATGTATTGTTATGAGACTAGATATACGACAGTGACTAATAAGAGTATTTTGTCGCGAATTATGGCTACGCGCGAAAGTTACGGCGACCGCCATAATTGCTTGCGTTCTGACCAATAACGTAAAAGCTGCTATTCCCGTATTGGTGCATTTCCTGACGTGAGCGGGAATTATAAGTGTCAGTTGTCAAATCATGTAGGGACTGTTTACCCAATAATAAAAGTTTTTGATACTGTATTGCTACGAGTCGTAGTATGAAGAGACACTGGTTATACTCAAAAGTGGGTAGATGTATGGTGAAACCCCCCAGTGTTCATGCGATTATTAGCAGGATTGTGTGTGATTCACGAAATTTTGTCACTTTTTCTAATTCCTTTCAGATATTGTCTTGGATGTCTTTGAAGTTTCAGAGAATATATACACAATTTTGTCGGTTCAGGTTAATTTCAGAGAAGTTTCTCGTGAATATTAGAGTTTTCAGTTCACAAACAAAGTGGGATCGTGACCAACTGAGAAATATAACAAAGAGTGTTGTTTTCCAAGTAGAATTTTGGATGACTTCACAGTTCAGATTTTGATAATTATTAGTCCTGTGGGTTGAGGTCATCACACAATGTACTGCAAACATTATTCAGCGCTCAGATTATATTACTTCAGTATATTAAGTCAGTTAGTACTGTAAATGGTAGTTACAATAATTTATCGTTATGTTTTCTTCTAAACTGATTTTTATATCTTTCATGAAAAATTTTATAAGGAAAATGAACCACGAATGTGAGGTCTATACGCAAACGAAGAAAAAGCTGCCACAACTGAACCACGAATGTGAGGTCTATACGCAAACGAAGAAAAAGCTGCCACAACTGAACTAATCAAAAGTGAAAGAGCGTATCTTCGTTGACCCGTAGATTCCGGACCTTTCCAGAGGCAAGCAGTTTGAGGAAACGTTAGTTGAGAGAAGGACGCTGCCTAGGAAAGATTTAATAACGTTTGCTTCAGTTACTTAGGTAATAAGAGAGCACATAATTATAAGTAACTTGGGAGTGAAATGATGTCATGGTACGAAAATACGAAAACCTTGGCTGTAACATGTCTCTGAAAGACACTTCCCTCGTACCGACCTCGACTTCTACCCTGAATATTGCAGAACTCTTCCTGACGAACGCTGCGAGTGATAAGTTACTGCAGTCACTGAGAAGGGGTATGGTATGCAGGGGAGAGACCTACTGGTATTTTGACAGACCGCTGTTGGACTATTGTTAGAGATGCTCTAGCTGTAACTAATAAGCGATAAGGCAAGCAGAAATCCGCCGCTGGTTTATAGTGTGATCAAAAATTCTTCTAAATGTTACATCACGACACTGACGATGGCAAAAGTGTTTACAGTACTAAAATTATACTTTTCGGTGCCATCTGCCGCTATTTTATTGATTCACTAGGAGAGAAACATTGCATGGCCCAGATATTTCTTTGAAGCTGTGTGTCCACGCCTGTACCGCGCAGCGTCTCGCCTTGTGCTTAACGTTTATGACTTCATAGCCGGCCGGAGTGGCCGTGCGGTTCTAGGCGCTACAGTCTGCAGCCGAGCGACCGCTACGGACGCAGGTTGGAATCCTGCCTCGGGCATGAATGTGTGTGATGTTCTTAGGTTAGTTAGCTTTAATTAGGTCTAAGTTCTAGGCGACTGATGACCTCAGAAGTTAAGTCGCATAGTGCTCAGAGCCATTTGAAACATTTTTTATGACTTCATATATTTTGAACCATGTCTCGTACAATGATATAATTTTCTGGGTACTTTTAAATAAGTACGTGTCAGAAAAATGTATTGCAAATGGATTTAATAGTAACGAAGTAATAAATATAAACGTTATGCACGATGTGACAGTTTTCAAGCATCTCATTGTTTATGACGTCATGCTCCTGAACTACGAGTCACACAATAATATAATTTTGCTGTTACATTGAGTGCTGTATGTACATACTGTCTGAAAAATGTGATGCGAAACAGTTAGTAGTAAAGGAGTAACGAATCATGACGTCATGCCTCATACGGTACGTTTACTGCATGAATAACGGAAAAGTGGCAAGGGATAAACTTTTTTCCTGTCATCATTTTGCATGAGTTGTCAAAGATAAAAAATCTGGTAAAGATTTGAAATTATATGCGAAGTTTGTTCCAAGTCGCTAAGTGCTATCATTCTCAAATACTTGATGAATAGATTCTGAGAATTCACACGTCACAGGCTACGCTGCTACTACCCTTTTGGCAAGGCCGGTGGTTCTCACCCCCATAGCGATTGTTGTCTGACAGTAAGGTACATTTGTACCAAGTTTGGTTGAAATCGGTTCCGTGGTTTAGGAGGAGGTGTGGAACATACATACACACACTCATATGCATACAAAATACATCACACATACATACTCGTATATCCATTTTCGTAATATGTGTGGAATATAGATTAGAGTATTGTTTGCGTATGTTAGGTAATATCTATAAGAAACTGTAAAAAAAAATGTAGGGAATATTCTTCAGCAGTGCCGTAGTTGGCACTGTTCCAAAGTATGACCTAAGTTGGCAATACTTCCACCGTCTGCGTTTTACGAGATGGCTGCCAGAAAGAGTGTTTACCTGCCGGGCACGATGGAAGAAGTCGATAATGACAGCACGGAAAAGGAGGAAGCGAACAGTTGTGACGGCTTTCCTCGTAAACAGACGTCAAAAATGGCTCTGAGCACTATGGGACTCAACTTCTGAGCTCATTAGTCCCCTAGAACTTAGAACTACTTAAACCCAACTAACCTAAGGACATCACACACATCCATGCCCGAGGCAGGATTCGAACCTGCGACTGTAGCGGTCTCGCGGTTCCAGACTGCAGCGCCTAGAACCGCACGGCCACTTCGGCCGGCAAACAGACATCCGCAGCTGGTCTGGTGTATGTCCTTAAGTTTATCCTCTGAGACATTGTACAGGGTTCGGTGCTTAAATCCGGACAAATGGAACTCTTTAAAGCAATTTTATGAAACAAAATACAAATGAAAAAGGAAATTCTTACAATTAGTGGTATCCTTCAAGAGTAACATTCTACATTTACTTCTACATGGATACTCAACAAATCACATTTAATTGCCTGTCAAAGGGTTCATCGAATCACCTTCACAAATCTCTATTGTTCCAATCTCGTACAGCGCGAGGAAAGAAGGAACACGTATGTCTTTCCGTGAGAGCTCTGATTTCCTTTGTTTCATCGTGGTGATCGTTTCTCCCTATGTAGATCTGTGTCAAAAAATATTTTCGCATTCGGAGCAGAAAGTTGGTGATTGGAATTTCGTGAAAAGATTTCGCCGCAACGAAAACGCCTTTCTTTTAATTATGTCCAGCCCAAATCCTGTATCATTTTAGAGACAACCTCTCCCATATTTTGCAATAATACAAAACATGTTGCCCTTCTTTGAACTTTTTCGATGTACCCCATCAGTCCTATCTGATACGCACCGCCCAGCAGTATTTAAAACAGGACGGACAAGCCTAGTGTAGGCAGTCTCCTTAGTAGGTCTGTTACATTTTCTAAGTGTCCTGCCAATAAGACGCAGTTTTTTCTTAGCCTTCCGCCACAACATTTTTTATGTGTTCCTCCCAATTTAAGTTGTTCGTAATTGTAATTTCTAGGTATGTAGTTGAATTTACGACCTTTAGATTTGACTGATTTATCGTGCAACCGAAGTTTAACGGATTCCTTTTAGCACTGAAATGAATGACCACACTCTTTTCGTTATTTAGGTTGAACTGAAAATTTTCGCACCATTCAGAAATCTTTTCTAAATCGTTTTGCAATTTCTTTTGATCTTCTGATGACTTTATTAGTTGATAAACGACAGCGTCATCTGCAAACAACCTAAGACGGCTTCTTAGATTGTCTCCCAAATCGTTTATATTGATAAGGAACAACAAAGAGCCTATAAAACTACTTTGACGAACGCCAGAAATCACTTCCGTTTTAGTCGATGACTTTCCAGCAATTACTATGAACTGTGACCTCTCTGACAGGAAATCACAAATCCAGTCACATAACTGAGACGATATTCCATAAGCACGCAATTTCACTACTATCCGCTTGCGTGGCACAGTGTCAAAAGCCTTCTGGAAATCCAGAAATACGGAATCGATCTGAAATCCCTTATCAATAGCACTCAACAATTCATACGAATAAAGAGCTGGTTGCGTTTCACAAGAACTATGTTTTCTACACCCATGTTGACTGTGTGTCAATAGACCGTTTTCTTCGAGGTAATTCCTAATGTTCGAACACAGTATATATTCCAAAATCCTGCTGCATATCGACGTTAATGATATGGACCTGTAATTAAGTTGGTTACTCCAACTACCTTTCTTGAATATTCGTGTGATCTGTGCAACTGTCCAGTCATTGGGTACGGATCTTTCGTCTAGAAAACGGTAGTATATGATCGTTGAGTATGGAGCTAATGCATCAGCTTACTCTGAAAGGAACCTAATTTGTATACAGTCTGGACCAGAAGGCTTGATTTTATTAAGTGATTTAAGTTGCTTCACTACTCCGAGGATATTTACTTCTACGTTACTCATGTTGGCAGCTGTTCTTCATTCGAATTCTGAAATATTTCCTTCGTCTTCTTTTGTGAAGGCATTTCGGAAGGCTGCGTTTAGTAGCTCTCCTTTGTCAGCACTGTCTTCGATAGTATCTCTATTGGTATCGTGCAGAGAAGGCATTGATTGGTTCTTGCCGATAACGTACTTCCCATACGACCAGAATCTCTTTGGATTTTCTGCTATTTTTCGAGACAATGTTTCGTTGTGGAAACTGTTATAAGCATCTCGCATTGAAATCCGCGCTAAATTTCGAGCTTTTGTAAAAGATCGCCAAACTTGGGGATTTTGCGTCTGTTTAAATTTGGCGTGTTTGTTTCGTTGTTTCTGTATCAGTGTTCTGACCCGTTTTTTGTACCAAAGAGGATCGGCTCCGTCGTTTGTTAATTTATTTGGTATAAATCTCTCAACTGCTGCCGATACTATTTTTCTGAATTCGAGTTACATCTGGTCTACACTTATACTATTAGTTTGGGAGGAGTGGAGATTGTCTCTCAGGAAGGCGTTAAGTGAATTTTTATCTGCTTTTTGAGTAGGTATATTTTTCGTTTATTTTTGGAGGATTTGGGGCTTACAATATTCAGTCTCGCTATGACAACCCAGTGTTCACTAATCCCTGTATCCGTTTTGATGCTTGTTATTAACTCACGATTATTTGTTGCTAAGAGGTCAAGTGTGTTTTCACAACTGTTTACTATTCGCATGGGCTTATGAACTAACTGCTACAAATAATTTTCAGAGAATGCGTTTAGCACAATTTCGGATGATGTTTTATGCGTACCTCCAGAACTAAACGTGTATTTTCGCCAACATATTGAGGGTAAATTGAAGCCACCACCAACTATAATCGTATGATACTAGTTGAAATGATCTGCTACAGTCGAAATGACCGCCACCGGTCTTGTCCTGAAGCCATCACACGAGCACTCTAATAACATTGCTCTCCATATTCACGAATGCTGCTTCGATAGCGGTGCGTAGAGATGCGACGTTAGGATGTCTCGCGTTATTGATAACTCTTTCGACTACGCTCCAAACATAATAGTCGAAAGGGTTCAGATCCTGGCTGATAAGGGGGGGGGGGGCAGAACTTCTTTGACCAGAAAGCATGTCAACGTTATTCGAGAGCCAGTTTTGAACTAAACGGCTCGTATGAGGTCCTCCTCTGCCATTCGAGGCACTGTTCGCTTGCTGACATTCACTACTGACGCCAGATTCCTCAACGATGGCCCCGGGTGCTCCGAAATCAGCGCCTGAGCCTTTTCTACCACTGCCACAGTTCGTCTCACGCGTTTCCTCAAATTGCGTTTCCTCGCCGCGTTAGCAGAACGTTCCCACACTTCCCCGAACCATTAAACGTGGCCAGAATATCGTAAACAGTTGATCTCGGCTATCCGAAGAATCGAACTATTTCAGTGGACGACCGCCCAGCGCGAAGACTTTCGATAATCGCGGCTCTTCTGTTGTACTCCGCGCTTGTCCGTCACATCTCGGCCATTTTGCGGCCATGACTGTTTACTAGATACTTATGGCTTTCAAGAGCGCCAATCGTGACCTCCGGCGGAATTACGATATGGCGGGAAATTTAAATTGAAATTTGTCTAGATTTAAGCGCCGCTCCCTGTACATGGGATGTCTGTATCCTGCTGCGCCCCTACTGTGGAAGGGTATGTATCTGTGGTGCGTGTAGCGAGCCTGGGCTGCGCTTGCTCTTCGTGTTTAAAGGCACTGTCATGTTTTTTGAGTTCCGTTTCGGATGGCAGTAAATTTACTTGAGTCCACCGGCAGATTGTGTTCCTGTATTAAAGCACACAGTAAAACCTCCCTTTGTGTGACTTGCATTTACTGACGAGTATCGAAACGATAGAAACATTGTTGACTGCACAGTGAGAGACTTATATCTTAATAATTTTGAAAATCAGATACGCAAGCAATTTGAGGATGATTCTCTATGAAATCGTTAGTCGCACCACACAAAAGGGATTAACATTACCGAGAGAGGTACGAACGGGTTATTTCCTAGTGCCATATTTCATTATTATGGTTAGTTTTACGATCTGGAAAAAGAACACCTGCCTCGCTTTAGATCGGTATGCAGGAAGCAGAGGGCTTCTCGGATGAGCTGACCTTTTACTACCTCGAAAAACTGCTAAACTCCTTCGCTTCTCTACACTCATAGTTGTCACCGGACTGTAATAATGTTTGTGTACACCGGTTTATTCACTTGAATGGTTATCATTTAGTAATGACCGGACTTACTCCCCTCTCCCCAAAATCTATTCAACGTTGAAAAATTAAAGATACCAGAATGTGACCAAAACAAGATCAACCTTAACATATCTATTGTATTTCTACAGACACCATAATATTCCAGCTGGCACCAAAATTATTTATTGGAACGTTTCTCCACATAGTGTTTCTTTGGGCGCCGACATTTCTGTTTGCTGTTTGCTGAATGCCGGTTAGCTTACGTGATTAACTGTAAGTTAGTGGGATGTGTACTGATATTTACGTTGGCCGGCATTTGTAGTGAAAGGAAGAAGTGCTAAACAGCCTTGACTTTAAGAACAGTGATTAGTGGTTATTAATTATAGTCTGTTGCTGGTTAGATTCCCTTTACAGCTGTTACTTGAAAGTAACGATGCGCCGAATGGTCTGTCACATGTGGGAAGGAGAGTGACGCTGGTGCAACACGCATTGAACAAGGGAAGCTAATGGTGTTTGTGCCTTCTATTACAATGAATTTACTGTATCTATTATAACAGCATTTTCTAATCTTACTTGAATGTATTGAAAGATTGCTTTAACAGTCTCTAAGCAGCTCCATTCTCTACGTTTGCGTAATGATGTGCCGAAGAGAACCATAACTACTTTTGGTAATTGTGGTTGCATGTGTGTACTGCCTGCTTTAATCTTTTAAAATTAAGCCCCACCTGCTGGCCAGTCTTGACTAAAGACTATTTCCGGAAGGCTATTAATTCGTTCTTCACATAAGAATTTTCGACAGTTGCACTAGGTGCCAGCCTTTCTTTCTTCTATTATTGTAACAGTTTTCGGAATTCACTATTACTGGCAAACATTTTTAAATATTTGAAAGGCTATTTGACTAAAGCTATCTTGATGAATTGGTTAATGTTATATCTAATAAGACTTTCGATAAATGTTTTATGTAAAATATGAGGCTTAACCTCAATCAATCGCTCAATCTTTTATCCTGATGACCGAGCAATCTGCACCACAGTTTCTTTTCGCTTATAATTTTCTGTGTTGACGCCTATTGAATGTCGTCAATACAAGTGTTTCATATGGCTAGAGTGATTCTTCAACTCATAGATTCACAATTATTAAGAAATTCCCCCCTCCCCCCCCCCCCCCCTGAACCATGGACCTTGCCGTTGGTGGCGAGGCTTGCATGCCTCAGCGATACATATAGCCGTACCGTAGATGCAACCACAACGGAGGGGTATCTGTGGAGAGGCCAGACAAACGTGTGATTCCTGAAGAGGGGCAGCAGCCTTTTCAGTAGTTTCAGGGGCAACAGTCTGGACGATTGACTGATCTGGCCTTGTAACACTAACCAAAACGGCCTTGCTGTTCTGGTACTGCGAACGGCTGACAGCAAGGAGAAACTACAGCCGTAATTTTTCCTGAGGCCTTGCAGCTTTACTGTATCGTTAAATGATGATTGCGTCCTCTTGGGTAAAATATTCCGGAGGTAAAATGGTCCCTCATTCGAATGTCCGGGCCAAGACTAATCAGGAGGACGTTGTCATCAGGAGAAAGAAAACTGGCGTTCTACGGATCGGAGTGTGGAATGTCAGATCCCTTAATCGGGCAGGTAGATTAGAAAATTTAAAAAGGGTAATGGATAGGTTAAAGTTACATATAGCGGTAATTAATGAAGTTCGGTGGCAGGAGGAACAAGACTTCTGGTCAGGTGAATACAGGGTTATAAGTACAAAATCAAATAGGGGTAATGCAGGAGTAGGTTTAATAATGAATAGGAAAATGGGAATGCGGATTAGCTACTACAAACAGCTTAGTAAACGCATTATTGTGGCCTAGATAGACACGAAGCCCACACCTACCACAGTAGTACAAGTTTATATGCCAACTAGCTCAGCAGATGACGAAGAGATTGGTGAAATGTATGAGGAGATAAAAGAAATTATTCAGATAGTGAAGGGAGACGAAAATTTAATACTCATGGATGACTGGAACTCGATAGTAGGAAAAGGAAGAGAAGTAAACGTAGTAGATGAATATGGAATGGGAGTAAGGAATGAAAGCGGAAGCCGCCTGATAGAATTTTGCACAGAGCATAAATTTATTTATTTATTTATTTATTGACAAGTCAAGTTCCGTATGACCAAATTGAGGAGCAAATCTCCAAGGTCATGGAACGTGTCAGTACATGAACTTACAACATAAAAGTAATAACAGATAAAAATAAATGTTCATGAACCAGAAAGAAAATCAGTCCATAAGTTTAAGCAAACGCTAACAGCAGTACAATGAGAATCAGCTTAATTTTTCAAGGAACTCCTCGACAGAATAGAAGGAATGACCCACGAGGAAACTCTTCAGTTTCGATTTGAAAGCGCGTGGTTTGCTGCTAAGATTTTTGAATTCGAGTGGCAGGCAGCTTATTGAAAATGGATGCAGCAGTATACTACACACCTTTTTGCACAAGAGTTAAGGAAGTCCGATCCAAATGGAGGTTTGATTTCTGCCGAGTATTAACCGAGTGAAAGCTGCTTATTGTTGGAAATAAACTAATATTGGTAACAAGAAACGACAATAAGGAATATACATATTGAGAGGCCAATGTCAAAATACCCAGACTCTTGAACAGAGGCCGACAAGAGGTTCGTGAACTCACACCACTTATTGCCCGAACCGCCTGTTTCTGAGCCAAAAATATCCTTCTAGAATGGGAAGAGTTACCCCAAAACATAATACCATACGACATAAGTGAATGAAAATAAGCAAAGTAGACTAATTTACGTGTCGAAGTATCACTCACTTTCGATACCGTTCGAATAGTGAAAATGGCAGTACTAAGTCTTTGAACAAGACCCTGAATGTGGGCTTTCCACGACAGCTTACTATCTATCTGAACACCTAGGAATTTGAACTGTTCAGTTTCACTAATCATATGCCCGTTCTGTGAGATTAAAACGTCAGGTTTTTTTGAATTGTGTGTTAGAAACTGTAAAAACTGAGTCTTACTGTGATTTAACGTTAGTTTATTTTCTACAAGCCACGAGCTGAGGTGACGTACTGCACTACTTGAAACCGAGTCAATGTTGGACACAACATCCTTTACTACCAAGCTAGTGTCATCTGCAAACAGAAATATTTTAGAGTTACCCATAATACTAGAGGGCATATCATTTATATAAATAAGGAACAGGAGCGGCCCCAACACTGATCCCTGGGGCACCCCCCACTTGACAGTACACCACTCATATCACACATCACAGCCGTTATCAACATTGTGAATAATGACCTTTTGCTGCCTGTTGCTGAAGTAAGAGGTGAACCAATTGTGAGCTATTCCCTTATTCCGTAATGGTCCAACTTCTGGAGCAATATTGTGAGATCAACATAGCTAACACTTGGTTCAAGAATCATAAAAGAAGGCTGTATACATGGAAGAACCCTGGAGATACTGGAAGGTCTCAGATAGATTATATAATGGTAAGACAGAGATTCAGGAACCAGGTTATAAACTGTAAGACATTTCCAGGGGCAGATGTCGACTCTGACCACAATCTATTGGTTATGAGCTGTAGATTAAAACTGAAGAAACTGCAAAAAGATGGGAATTTGAGGAGATGGGACCTGGATAAACTGAAAGAACCAGAGGTTGTAGAGAGCTTCTGGGAGAGCATTAGGGAACGATTGACAAGAATCGGGGAAAGAAATACAGTAGTGGAGGAATGTGTAGCTTTGAGAGACGAAATAGTGAAGGTATCAGAGTATCAAGTAGGTAAAAAGACGAGGGTTAATAGAAATACTTGGGTAACAGAAGAGATATTTAATTTAATTGATGAAAGGAGAAAATATAAAAATGCAGCAAATAAAGCAGGCAAAAAGGAATACAAACGTCTCAAAAATGAAATCGACAGGAACTGCAAAATGGCTAAGCAGGGATGGCTAGAGGACAAATGTAAGGACGTTAGGCGCATATCACTAGGGGTAAGATAGATAGTGCCTACAGGAAAATTAAAGAGACCTTTGGAGAAAAGAGAACCACTTGCATGAATATCAAGAGCTCAGATGGAAACCCAGTTCTAAGCAAAGAAGGGAAAGCAGAAAGGTGGAATGAGTATATAGGGGGTCTATACAAGGGCGATATTCTTGAGGACAATATTATAGAGCCGGCCGGAGTGGCCGAGCGGTTAAAGGCGCTACAGTCTGGAACCGCACGACCGCTACGTTCGCAGGTTCGAATCCTGCCTCGGACATGGACGTGTGTGATGTCCTTAGGTTAGTTAGGTTTAAGTAGTTCTAAGTTCTAGGGGACTTATGACCACAGCAGTTGAGTCCCATAGTGCTCAGAGTCAATATTATAGAAATGGAAGAGAATGTAGGTGAAGATGAAATAGGAGATACGATACTGCATGAAGAGTTTGGCAGAGCACTGAAAGACCTAAGTCGAAACAAGGCCCCGGGAGTAGACAAAATTCCATTAGAACTACTGTCAGTCTTGGGAGAACTAGGTATAACAAAACACTACGATCTAGTGAGCAAGTTGTATGAGACGCGCGAAATACCCCAGACTTCAAGAAAAACATAATAATTGCAATCCCAAAAAAAGCAGGTGTTGACAGATGTGAAAATTACCGAACTATCAGTTTAACAAGCCACGGTTGCAAAATACTAACACGAATTCTTTACAGACGAATGGAAAAACTGATAGAAACCGACCTCAGGGAAGATCAGTTTGGATTCCGTAGAAAAGTTGGGACACGTGAGGCAATACTGACCCTACGACGTATCTTAGAAAATAGATTGACGAAAGGCAAACCTACGTTTCTAGGATCTGTAGACTTAGAGAAAACTTGTGACAATGTTGACTGGAATACTCTCTTTCAAATTCTGAGGGCGGCAGGGGTAAAATACAGGGAGCGAAAGGTTATTTACAATTTGTACAGAAACCAGATGGCAGTTATAAGAGTCGAGGGACACGAAAGGGAAGCAGTGGTTCGGAAGGGAGTGAGACAGGTTTGTAGCCTCTCCCCGATGTTATTCAATCTGTATATTGAGCAAGCAGTAAAGGAAACGAAAGAAAAGTTCGGAGTAGGTATTAAAATCCATGGGGAAGAAATAAAAACTTTGAGGTTCGCCGATGACATTGTAATTATGTCAGAGACAGCAAAGGACTTGGAAGAGCAGTTGAACGGAAAGGATAGTGTCATGAAAGGAGGATATAAGATGAACATCAACAAAAGCAAAAGAAGGATAATGGAATGTAGTCGAATTTAGTCGGGTATGCTGAGGGAATTAGATTAGTAAATGAGATACTTAAAGTAGTAAAGGAGTTTTGCTATTTGGGGAGCAAAATAACTGGTGATGGTCGAAGTAGAGAGGATATAAAATGTAGACTGGCAATGGCAAGGAAAGCGTTTCTGAAGAAGAGAAAATTGTTAACATCGAGTATAGATTTAAGTGTCAGGAAGTCGTTTCTGAAAGTATTTGTGTGGAAGTGAAACATGGACGATAAATAGTTTGGACAAGAAGAGAATAGAAAGTTTCGAAATGTGGTGCTACAGAAGAATACTGATGATTAGATGGGTAGTTCACATAATTAATGAGGAGATATTGAACAGAATTGGAGAGAAGAGAAATTTGTGGCACAACTTCACTAGAAGAAGGGATCGGTTGGTAGGGCATGTTCTGAGGCATCAAGGGATCACCAATTTAGTATTGGAGGGCAGCGTGGAGGGTAAAAACCGTAGAGGGAGGCCAAGAGATGAATACACTAAACAGATTCAGAAGAATGTACGTTGCAGTAGGTACTTGGAGATGAAGAAGTTTGTATAGGATAGAGTAGCATGGAGAGCTGCATCAAACCAGTCTCTGGACTGAAGACCACAACTACAACAACAACAACAAAAACTAGCTTAGCGCCCACTGCTTTGCTCGTGACGACGACTGTACACTCTGGACAATGTTTTGTTTTTTTTTAATTTTTCCTTTAATCGAATTTTTATGTTCACAACTTGCAGGATCCACTAAACGTTGCGCGCTAAATAAGGCCATAGAAGCATTGTATTTTCCGAGTGTACTTCCGACCAAAAAGGGATTCTGGCAGGTAGAGTATGAAGTCTTAGTTAGTCCTCTCTTTTGAGTTTTTGTAGTGATATTTCTGTAACAACTTTCATCCCTTAATATATATATCTTTAGCTGTCAAATACAAATTTTAGTAGAATTAACTTCAAAAATATTTAAATATAACGAATTATTCTCATAAAAACTCCAAAATCATTGAAAACACGATTTTTAAAATCTAAGTGGGATGTTCAATACCAATTTTCATTGACGTAGCTTTGAAAATGCTTCATTGGTACTTTAACAATGTTTCAAAATTTTGTACATGGTTGGAGCAGCAACCATAAAATGAAATCTCCTTGGAGAAATAGTAAACAGCCAGTCGGCAACATATTGGAACGTTTATTGAAATGGCTTTACCATGGTTTCATCGTGTGCGCCAGCTGTACTTGGCGAGGAAGCACAACATAACAACCACCATGTTGTGCATCTTTTAATTTATTATGGATGTGAAATTATATATTTAACTGATGCCTTTCGGCTATGTTCTAAAATACCTTTGCCACAACATGTAATCGATTTGTCTATATGTCCTTGTGGAGAAGACGTGTTTATAAAAGTTGAAACCATGGTGAAGCGGTTTTAATAAACCTTCCAGTTTGCACCTGATTAGCTATTTAATGTTTCTACAAGAAAACTATAATAATTATTTATTTTCTAAAAATCTTTCACCTAATATTTTACCCCCTTATTCGTTGACTATCCAAAAATCCTGAAGTATGCATCTTTCATTTTTTAATTTTGACCGATAAGATAAACATCTGTTTTCGTATATCTAGCCACAAAATTGCCTTAATAGCGACATATTTTCAAGAATGCTGTCATCCTCTACTTCATCCCTTTAGGGGTGGAATTACGAATATTCCCTTACTAAATGATGCCTACAATATGAAACCAACACCCTTTCGAAAATTAAAGTTTTCGCCTTTAGCAGTTTACTCTGGGTGATGATGATTCAATGACTCACTTAGGTCCTATTTCAATCCCGTAGGGGTTGAAACTCCAAAAACACTGAAACATGTACTTTTCATTTCTGTCCGAGAAGTCAAATACCAATTTTGTAGATGTGGCTTTAAAAGATTCTTCAGTAGTTCTTCAATAATGATTCATTGCCAAAAATATTTCACCAACTATTTGAAAAATATGGAAATAAGTGTTTCGTTATTTCTGACCGAGAAACCAAATACTAATTTCCATCGTTCTGCGTTCAAAATTAGATTAATAGAGACGTATTTTCAGGAAAAACCTTTAGTCTCCTATTTCATCCCTTTAGAGGTGGAATTTCGAAAAATCCCTTCATCTGCGATGCCCGTAGTATAAGATTATCACCCTCACCAAATTTCAAGTTTCTGTCCGTGCAGGTTTGGGCAGAGCGGTGATGTGTCAGTCACTCAGGACAATGCCTTTTGTATATAGAGATTTGCCATACTAAACATTTGTAGTTTATGCCAATATATCTATTTGAATATACAGGGTGTTACAAAAAGGTACGGCCAAACATTCAGGAAACATTCCTCACATACAAATAAAGAAAAGACGTTATGTGGACATGTGTCCGGAAACGCTTAATTTCCATGTTAGAGCTCGTTTCATTTTCGTCAGTATCTACTGTTCTTCCTCGATTCACCGCCAGTTGGCCCAATTGAAGAAAGGTAATGTTGACTTCGGTGCTTGAGCTGACATGCGACTCATTGCTCTACAGTAGTAGCATCGAGCACATCACTACGTAGCATCAACAGGTTAGTGTTCATCACGAACGTGGTTTTGCAGTCAGTGCAATGTTTACAAATGCGGAGATGGCAGATGCCCATTTCATGTATGGATTAGTACGGGGCAATAGCCGTGGCGCGGTACGTTTGTATCGAGACAGATTTCCAGAACGAAGGTGTCCCGACAGGAAGACGTTCGAAGCAATTGATTGGCGTTTTAGGGAGCACGGAACATTCCAGCCTATGTCTCGCGACTGGTGAAGACCTAGAACGACGAGGACACCTGCAATGGACGAGGCAATTCTTCGTGCGGTTGACGATAACCCTAATGTCAGCGTCAGAGAAGTTGCTGCTGTACAAGGTAACGTTGACCACGTCATTGTATGGAGAGTGCTACGGGAGAACCAGCTGTTTCCGTACCATGTACAGCGTGTGCAGGCACTTTCAGCAGCTGATTGGCCTCCACGGGTACACTTCTGCGAAAGGTTCATCCAACAACGTGTCAATCCTCATTTCAGTGCAAATTTTCTCTTTACGGATGAGGCTTCATTCCAACGTGATCAAATTGTAAATTTTCACAATCAACATGTGTGGGCTGACGAGAATCCGCACGCAATTGTGCAATCACGTCATCAACACAGATTTTCTGTGAACGTTTGGGCAGGCATTGTTGGTGATGTCTTGATTGGCCCACATGTTCTTCCGCCTAGGCTCAATGGAGCACGTTATCATGATTTCATACGGGATACTCTACCTGTGCTGCTAGAACATGTGCCTTTAGAAGTACGACACAACATGTGGTTCATGCACGATGCAGCTCCTGCACATTTCAGTCAAAGTGTTCGTACGCTTCTCAACGACAGATTAGGTGACCGATGGATTGGTAGAGGCGGACCAATTCCATGGCCTCCATGCTCTCCTGACCTCAACCCGCTTGACTTTCATTTATGGGGGCATTTGAAAGCTCTTGTCTACGCAACCCCGGTACCAAATGTAGAGTCTCTGCGTGCTCGTATTGCAGACGGCTGTGATACAATACGCCATTCTCCAGGGCTGCATCAGCGCATCAGGGATTCCATGCGACGGGGGGTGAATGCATGTATCCTCGCTAACGGAGGACATTTTGAACATTTCCTGTAACAGGTGTTTGAAGTCACGCTGGTACGTTCTGTTGCTGTGTGTTTCCATTCCATGATTAATGTGATTTGAAGAGAAGTAATAAAATGAGCTCTAACATGGAAAGTAAGCGTTTCCGGACACATGTCCATATAACATATTTTCTTTCTTTGTGTGTGAGGAATGTTTCCTGAAAGTTTGGCAGTACCTTTTTGTAACACCCTGTATCTTTATGTTGACGGTCTAAAACAGGGCACGTCTCAAGGAAGCTGCAGCTCAGTATTTCTTTTAGTAACTATTTTTCACTGTATTACGTCTAAATACACGTAGAAGTACTAAATGTAAGTAATTAAAAAGTGTCAACATCAAAAATCAATAGTTAAACAAATACACAAATGTTTCAAATTTGTTGCCGCGCAGCATGTATTATTCATGGAAACAAGACAATGTAAAACTGCTTATCATTGCCACTCACCACCTCACAGAGACCGATTATGAATAACGAACTAGCGGCATGTATTCCGTTCACTGTGAGCTAACTATTCAAATAATCGCTACAAATCGTCGTGCAGGAGAAAGTACAGCCGTCGTGGTATCGAAAGAAACGCTCACTAACGAATCATGGATTTTTTTTTATTTTTTATTTTTTTTTTCTCCTACCGGTACCACAGGCGTGGCGCTGTAGCACTTTTCCTGCACGGTGCTGTTAGGTTTAATTTAAACAGGCCTACACCAAGCTGTCTGTTTCTCATTAAACTAAAGTGTTCTCAGAAACCCACACACAGAGTATACCTTCTGCATATTACTGATCACAAGGCGCTTTATAACGTAGCCGCCTTAGGTGATTCGAAAATAAATTGTTCCTAGTTGATACAGTCATCATTATTTGAACCCTTAATGAGACATCTGAGCAGGCCTAATAAAGGTTTGCTTCGTTGTCATTTCTTGTGTATGACCCCTTTTGTATGGCTTACACACACGAGTACGTATAACTCAACGTGGAAAATAATAGCAATATTATGTAGTTAGACGGACGTGCTACAAAATGTGCAGAATTTTCCGTGATGGACTTCTTTGTCGTCACTAAATTAACAATCGCACTGTTCAGCCAAGAATATCACACCTAGCTGCATCGACGGGACGAACTGCTCAACATATTCTGAACGTCCTCCCGGAAACACTTCGATAAGTTGTGAAACATGCTGTTTCTCGATTTCAGCTTGTTGCAGATAACGCCGGACGGCATACTGAACATGTTCTGCGCCAATCACACGGAAATTAATAATCCTATTTGATTTCGATTGATGCTTTTTATGCGGTTTTTGGACTCGGAAGAATTAAAAACCGATGTGTTTTATCTTTTTTATATGGTTTTTTGCTTCAGGACAATTAAAAACCGACTGATGCTTTTGATGTGGTTTTTTTGGCCTCAGCCGGCCGCTGTGGGCAAGCGGTTCTAGGCACCTCTACGGTCGCAGGTTCAAATCCGGCCTCGGGCATGGGTGTCTATGATGTCCTTAGGTTAGTGAGGTTTAAGTAGTTCTAAGTTCTGGGGGACTGATGACCTCAGATGTGAAGTCCCATAGTGCTCAGAGCCATTTAAAGCTTTTTTTTTGCGTCAGGAAAATTAAAAATAGATTTTTCCCATCCAATTTGATATGACCTTGCAATGGTGGATGGGCTAACGTAACTAACAGTATCACACCTGTACACCCAGGTACACTGAGTAGTACAGTTTGTTTAACGTCAAACGTACACCATCGGTATTGTTGTATGATTCATTTGTCATTTGTAGACGACCACTATTAAATTATGACGCTTACAGCGCCATCTATTGCTACATTTTGTAACTATTTATTTTTCTTCTGCCATACCATTTCCCCCTTCTCCGATTTTATTTCGTTGCAATTTGACGTCATTCTGACCAAGTGTTATCTCTTAAAGTTTTCAATCAATTTTGAAAGCAACATTTTACCGATGGCCCCATCGAAAAGTCAACGCACTGGTCTTACCTGAAGTTAGTTAACGGTTGAAGCTCATCTACTGAGTCATTGGCTGACTGTACTAGAGCTAAGCCATTAATTTATTAAGCAGAGAAATCCTGATAGGTCGTAAAGAATACAGTTCATAATTCATATAAATGATAAGGTGGCAAACATAGAAAGTATGATGAGGATGTCTGCAGGTGGTGCTGTTGACCGTAGGGGAGTTGCAACATCAGAAGTCTGTAGCCAATTGCAGTAAGAACTGTAGAGGGTCGATGATCGATGTTTGATGCAGTGATGAGCAGCTGACGCTCAATGTAAATGAACGAAAGGCATTGCGACAAATACCATTCGGTTAGGCTATTAGCGAGAAATCCCTGGAAGCAGCAAGAAATGTAAAACAGCTAGGAGTGACCTGAAGCGAGCGATGATTTAAAGCGACTTGAGGGAACAGTAGATGCCAGGCTGAAAACCCTTGAAAAACCCCTGCAGCGGTATAATTCATTTTACATCAACATCTGCATGATTACTCTGCATTTCATACTTACATGTTTGGCAGACGCTTCATAGCGCCACCTTTGCACTATTTCTCGAGCGTTCCACTCTCGAATAGCACATAGGGAGAAAGCACTCCTCAGTCCTCCCGTGCAAGCTCTGATTTCCTTTATTTCATGGCGATTGTCATTTCTCCCTATGTAAATGGTTTCGGAAGAGAAAATGTGTGACTGAAATTCGTGAAAAGGCTCTCGGCAGAACGAAAAAACACCTCTCTCTTAATGAGTGGCATCCAGAAGTCGACTATCATATCGATGTTAGTCACCTGTTTCGTGATGTACAGAACGAGCGGCCCTTCTCTGAATTTGAAGTTTTTCGGTGTCCTCCGTCAGTCCTATCTGCTAAGAATCTCATAATGTGCAGCAGTATTCCAAAGAGGACGCACAAGTGCATGTGGTCAGTCTCTTTTGTAGATATGTTGCATCTTGTAAATGTTCCGCAAAATAAAAAAATTAAAAAAAAATCGTCTTTCCCGAACGTTTTCTATGTGAAAGCTCCACAATAAGTTGGTACTAGATACTTCTAACAGCTTTCAAAACATTTCAGTTCGTAGGCCGCATAGTATAGAATCGGTATGCCAATCAGGCAAAACTGCCGTGAGCATTGAGGACATCATCCCACCGGCGCACCAGGTTGAAGATCCTAGTACATGAAGAAGGCCGTAAGTGCCTGCTGCACATCTTCGTCCTACAGGAAATGACGACGATTCAAGACCTTTTCTAAGGGACTGAAAGCGTTCTAAACGCATCGGCACGGATCAGGACAATAGGACGGGTGCTCGGCGCCTCCCTCTTTGAGTTGGCGTAACTTTTGCGTTATGACATTTGCGATGTCCACAATGGTGGTTTTCTACAATCGTGCTACCCCATACACATTCTTCGTTCTCCGACGAATGGCTATTGTAGATCGTCCTTCGCCGGCTAAGAGAAGAATAACAGCAAGTCGGTCCTGTTTGAACACATTTGGCAATAACGTCGCCATAATTGACCTTTACGCATTTAGTGCATGAGCCATGCCGGTTTTGCGGCTATCGATATTTCTTCAGAGATGCTAATCTTTCGGCCCTGGTGGATCGGTCGCCAGGTGGCCCGGCGGTGAGCGGAAAGACTGGTCAGCGAGTGAGTCTGAGTTGGGAGGAGAGAGAAGATGGTGCGATTGCCCAAGGAGGGGAGGTAACCCGGTCGGTGAAGAGGTGTTTTTGAAAAGGCGTTGTACAGGCGCCAGTTGTAAAAGCTGTGTCTTGAGATGGTCTGCGCAGCCAAGCAGCTGGTGGCCGTTAACCGATGACATGTTACTGGGAGATTGTAGTGGCGACCTGCTTCTCCGATGCTGTTGGACGATTATTTCGCTGGACTGATAAGGTGACGTCTTTCTATTCATGTTTTTCACTGGCCATGCACCTTCTGCCTCCCGTATTGCAGGTGTACCTCACCTGAGACAAACTATTAGCGAGTGCTGAGTTATGGGAATCTGTTAGTAATCCATGTTGTGGTCGGACTGTACGCAATTTGTTGCACCATTTTGATGGAACACCTGTTGCTTGGTGTCTGGTAACGTCGACGTTCTACCTTACCATCCCAACTGGTGGATCTTGAACTGTATGATGCACGAAGGTATGCTAACTCCGTGAAACACTTGTGCGGAGATTTGAATGTCGGCATCCATCAAGGAGTCGATTATCTTAAGCATAAAATATCATTTGGTGTTTTTTTCTTTTTTAGGGGGGGGGGGGGGGGGCATCACGTATTGATTTGAGCTCAAATGGTTACTTAAAATATCACAACCCTGAGTTTAATGGTTACTTTTAAGCTAAAATTAGCAGTCCCAATTTGTTTTAAATCTTGCGATACTGTTGCTATGCCTTTTTATTTAAAGTTGTTTTAAGTGATTGATTTTGCTTTTACTAAAATCGCACTGGTTGAGACATTTGATTGTACCGTGTTGTTGATGCGTCCCCACACGCGATTTGTTGGACTACAATTGTGGTGTTCTACTCTGTGCCTAGGTGGTGGGTCTGGGCTACACCTTCTGGTTCTCGCTTGTTCTTGAATCTGATGGAACTGAACGTTCCGTTAAGACCCGGATGCACCCAATTCAGGCCCCTGAATTAACCGGTTGAGGAAGAGGAGCAACCGGGAAGTGAAGTCGGGTGCAACTACGGTACTTCGCGCCCTCGGTCGGGCGGATAAATCGGGTCCGAGCGGCACAGCCAGGTGTGGACCGTGTTGGCCGCTCCTCATGACGTCCATGTCCGCACTTGGCGGATGCCATAGGCTGGGAACTATTTGTAAGAGAAGTGTCTAATCTAGATTATTGCCTGTCAGGTTGAGAGTCCGTATGTAAGGATACTCTTTTTTTTAAATGAACATATTTGGGCAGGGTTTTACAACTCTCTGTAAGTGCACTTACGATAGCCCTTTGGGCGTGCAATGTTTTCTATTTTCTATAGAAAGGTATTAAATTTCTCATTTGTCAAGTTGTTATACGTTTGTTAGTAACTAAAGCAAACTCATGGGCTTTACATATAAATGTTCTCTGATTGGGAGATTATTCTAAATGTTGTTTCTTCACTATTTGTTAATACAAAATACAATTATTCACAGTTCATGTGTAAAGTTACCCTTTTTTTAAGGTATTGTCTTTCTCATTTGAAGAGTTGTTATATTTGGTTGGGCACTGAAGCCAACTGATGGGCTTTATGACAATTCTTATTTCTGTTCATTGACGTTAGTAAATATTGTGAACGATGAAATGTGAATGCTCCCCTGCCCTGCTTAGTATTTTGGGAGTTCTATGATGCGCCGAGGTAATACCGTTTTCAGTGCACACATGGCGGAAAGACACTAATGACACACTAATCCCTTGCCTACATGTCGGTGGTTATATACCAGCATCGGAGTCGCGCTCTGTTGTATATAATCTGCAACAACGACCTCAAACGGAAACTTCTTGATCGCCCCTTACAGTTGAATGGCCAGTATTTCAATTGTGGAGAACCTCACACTTTTTATAGCTTGGGACCAATGCCACTCTTCGCACCATACTGATGTTTTGTATAAACCATTTTGCAATTGGTTTTGTTCTTTTGGTGACTTTACCAGACTGTAGACGACAGCATCATTTGCAAACACTGTAAGACGGCTGCTCAGATTGACACCTAAATCGGTTGCATCGACTAAGAATAGCGGATGGCCTGTAACACTTCCTTGGGGAACACCAGGAACGAACTTTGACCTTTCTGTCAGGAAAATAAAAATCCAGTCGCACAACTGAGACTGTACTCCAGGTACGCAGTTTTATTTGAAGCCGATTGTGGGAAAAGGCGCCAAAAGCCTTCTGGAAGTCTAGAAATATAAACTGAACTTGTGATCCCCTGTCGGTAACACTTAGTTCTTCGAATACATAAAGCGCCATGTTTGCAATAACGACGCTTTCTAAATCCATATTGGTTGTGTGTCATACGCGGAAGATCTAGCATGCAAGAAAATAAATCGATTTAATATCGTTCATCATATTATATGATTCAGGTAAGTCTGTATTTGTGTCATTCATGGTTTAAATAATAATAACTGCACCAGTTACTTAATTTTTTTGCTTAGCACAACGTGTCGCGAGAATTTATTCTCGTTTTAAAGTGCATTAAATAACATGAATATATTTGGTGATGGTTGCATGTGTGATTTTCTGCCTTTCTTACGTGTTTCAGAAGTTAAACTGCAATCGGAAAATCGGACAAACTCAATCTTTGGGTGCCTACTCCACTACACAGAATATCACACAGATGCAAATTAACACTTTGTTGTCTTAAATTATCGACTTTTTTCTAATGACGAAAAGTACATATTTATGAAAATTGTTGGACTTATCATATACAGGAGAAACATTTGTAGAAATTAAGTGATTCACCGTATAGTTTGTCTTTGAGAATGTATCTCCTCGCTTTTTGTGGTGTACAAAAATTTCAAGCTCCTCTATCAAATCCATTGCATGAGGTTTTTGGAAAAGGTGAAGTGTTTTAAAATCTTCTATGTTTTCGAATGTGTGTACAGTGTTTTTCAGTGTTTTTTAATCTGTTATGCTATTGCTGATTTTGTAAATTGGTAAAGCGTGTAGCAGTTGATATGTTCATTGAATTTAATTCGAAAATTCCTGCTAGTTCGTCCAATGTAGCAGCTGGAGCAAGTTTTACATGCTACTTTGTATATTCCTGATTTTCATTGTTTAAGGTCTGGTCTAATTTCTGTTGGAGTCCGCACCTTCATTTTTTCAGATTTTCTGACTGTTGTCTAACATCAAAAACACGCAAGAGAAGCGAACCAAACATATCCATGTAAACAAATGCCGCAATGCACTTGAAAATGAGAATAATTCACGAAACGAGGAAGAACACAAGAGACATTTAGGACAGTTGTTCGATCGTTTGCAAAAAATTGACGTCCTTTTAAACACTGATAAACGTAGATTAGGAAAAAGGAAGATCAAATTTCTGGGGTACGAGGCTACAGCAGAAGGTATAAGCCCCTTCCAGAGCGAGTAAAAGCAATAGTAACCATGTGCCAACCAGAAACATACAAAGAGTTACGTCGTTTATTGGTACTGATTAATTTTTACAGACGTCACTTACCACATGTAGCTGAGTTCTAGAGCCTCTTTATACAAATCTAGCAGGGGAATATACCAGTGGCAAATGTCAGGTGCCGTAGTTACAGCAGATGACAGGAACCATCTCTAAACTCAAGGATTCTTTGGTGTTGGCTACTGTTATGTCATCCAGCTCAAACTGCAGAGCTGGCTCTAACGGCTAACGCAAGCCGGAGCGACATTGGTGTAGCAATGCAGCAGCGGGTGGCAGCGATATGGCAACCATTGGCGTTGTTTTCAAGAAAGCTCTTACCAGCTCAAACTCTGTGGTCAGCTATCAATAGGGAGTTATTGGCAATATACAAAGAAGTAAAATATTTCAGTACAGATTTAGAGGCAAGACCCTTCTGTACCGCCCACTGGTCAACGCCTTTGAGAGGATTCACCAGGAGAGTAGCTCACGTCGCATCAGACACCTGGAATTCATAGGACATTTTACAAAGAACGTTCGTCACATCAGTGGTTATGGCGTCATTGTGGCGGGCTGTATATCAAAAGCGTGTACAGCGATTCAAGGAATTTCATGGCCAGCTGTTGCCCCGGCGCAAAAAGTAGACAATGAATTGCAGAGATTAAAGGAAGAAAAAAAAATTCGAGTTATAAATTGAAAGTAACTTACGTACCGGCCGCACATACATCAAAAATGTGTGTGTGAAATCGGTAGGGGTCCAAACACCTGAGGTCATCGGTCCCTAGACTTACACACTCCTTAAACTAACTTTTGTTAAGAACAACACACACACCCATGCCCGAGGGAGGACTCGAACCTCCGGTGGGAGGCATACAACATCGTGGTGCGAGACAGCTCGTGGTCTAATTCGCCCCTATATTGGAGTCCGTCCACGGTGTCAACTGACCGGGGACGTCAGTTCGAGTGTGAACGGTTTTCAGAGCTCAAGAGATTATGTAGAATTTCCCATTTGCGGACCACAAGCTATCATCCTGCCAGCAATGGCATGGTATAAAGACTGCATAGAACTCGTAAAGCTGCATTCATGTGTCACTAGGAGACATGGATTGAGGCTTTCCCTGTAGTGCTGCTTGGGTTAAGAAGAGCTGTTAAAGCAGAAATAGTTCAAATGGCTCTGAGCACTATGGGACTTAACTACTGAGGTCATCAGTCCTCTAGAACTTAGAACTACTTGAACCTAACTAACCTAAGGACATCACACACATCCATGCCCGAGGCAGGATTCGAACCTGCGACCGTAGCGGTCACGCGGTTCCAAACTGAAGCGCTTAGAACCGCACGGCCAAACCGGCCGGCTATTAAAGCAAATATCGACCTAGCACTAAGTCAAATGGTTCTCGGCAAACAGATTTGTATTCCCGCGGATTTAATTGAGCTTCAAAATACAATGATATCTTCAGCTAGCGTTCAATTCAAAAACTTGCTCCATAGGCTCCTCTACGTCACTGTACAATACTTATATTTATTCATAAACATCTTCATCAATGTTCTTCTGTGTTGTTACGACTAAGAGTTGCAGTCAAACCACCATTATGCCCGCCATATGAGGGACCATGCCGAGTCTTGAAGCGTAAGACACATACTTTTGTCATAGACCAAGAAGGCAAGGCCACGGCAGTATCTATAGAGAAACTAAAACCAGAGTATGTGGCAGAGTAGGAGGACACAGTGCAGCCTGAAAAACAAGGAACCACAAACAATCGACAAGGTGGAGAAACATTATCATCTCATAATACAGTGGTCTTCACGAGAGAGGAGAAAAGTTCACAGACATGTCAGAAGGAAGAGGACGAGCAGCCAGTTGGACACGCAGTCCGAGGGAACATAGAACGCGAGCAGGAAGAGAAGTCGTACCTCGGCGCTCTACGCTCCAGACGCCTCGCCAGCCAGGCAGCCGCAGACTCAGGAACAGCAAAGAAGGCCATGGGCAGCGGCTGCAGTGCCTACTGAGACACCTCGATCAACAACAGGACAGCACAGTGAAGTGTTCTCCTGACCTGCACGTCGCTTTTATCCTACGCGTCCAGAGGTCCTGGCGCACCAGGGTTCCGGAACATTTTTACAGTCGGAAGATAAGAAACAGCAACCACATTCTCCAGAGTCGACGCAAAATGGTACCCGTATGCCCCACATAAAAGGGGGGGGGGGGCTACTGTGGGCACGTATCAGAGTGACAGTAGTCCAGGGACGATAGTTCAGTGTTTTTTTGGTTCGACACGTCCATTAATCCAGTTACTTGGGAGAATAAAAGGGCACACACAAAACTTTTTGGTAAGAACGCATGTACGCATGGGCGTTCTCGTGTCAACATGTTTGCTCAATGCGCGAGCAGTTTGGTATGAGTCCCCTTTTTTTGCTTGGGAGCTTGTGTTCTACATCTACATCTACATTTATACACCGCAAGCCACCTAACGGTGTGTGGCGGAGGGCACTTTACGTGCCACTGCATTACCTCCCTTTCCTGTTCCAGTCGCGTATGGTTCGCGGGAAGAACGACTGCCGGAAAGCCTCCGTGGGCGCTCGAATCTCTCTAATTTTACATTCGTGATCTCATCGGGAGGTATAATTAGGTGGAAGCAATATACTCGATACCTCATCCAGAAACGCACCCTCTCGAAACCTGGACAGCAAGCTACACCGCGATGCAGAGCGCCTCTCTTGCAGAGTCTGCCACTTGAGTTTGCTAAACGTCTCCGTAACGCTATCACGCTTACCAAATAACCCTGTGACGAAACGCGCCGCTCTTCTTTGGATCTTCTCTACCTCCTCTGTCAACCCGACCTCGTACGGATCCCACAGCGATGAGCAATCCTCAAGTATAGGTCGAACGAGTGTTTTGTAAGCCACCTCCTTTGTTGATGGACTACATTTTCTAAGGACTCTCCCAATGAATCTCAACCTGGCACCCGCCTTACCAACAGTTAATTTTATATGATCATTCCACTTTAAATCGTTCCGTACGCATACTCCCAGATATTTTACAGAAGTAAGTGCTACCAGTGTTTGTTCCGCTACCATATAATCATATAATAAAGGATCCTTCTTTCTATGTATTCGCAATACATTACATTTGTCTATGTTACGGGTCAGTTGCCACTCCCTGCACAAAGTGCCTATCCGCTACAGATCTTCCTGCATTTCGCTGCAATTTTCTAATGCTGCAACTTCTCTGTATACTACAGCATCATCCGCGAAAAGCCGCATGGAACTTCCGACACTATCCACTATGTCATTTATATATATTGTGAAAAGCAATGGTCCCGTAACACTACCCTGTGGCACGCCAGAGGTTACTCTAACGTCAGCAGACGCCTCCCATTGAGAAGAACTTGCTGTGTTCTGTTTGCTAAAAACTATTCAATCCAGCCACACAGCTGGTCTGATATTCCGTAGGCTCTTACTTTTTTTATCAGGCGACAGTGCGGAACTGTATAGAACGCCTTCCGGAAGTCAAGGAAAATGGCATCTACCTGGGAGCCTGTATCTAATATTTTCTGGGTCTCATGAACAAATAAAGGGAGTTGGGGCTCACACGATCGCTGTTTCCGGAATCCATGTTGATTCCTACAGAGTATATTCTGGGTTTCCAGAAATGATGTTTATTGTGATGAAAAGGTGACAGAAAAAGAAAACGAATAAGCGACTGTGGGTAAAAAAGTATGTAAACAACAGAGGTAAGAGAACTACAAAGTGATGACAGAGTGTTGTGTGTGTATTTCAGAGCGAGGTCGTAACGAGATTTTAGATTTTGTGCTCTGGAAACTGCAGCCATAAGGCTGGGAAAAAATGTTGTTAGCTACCAACTGACGGCTTACATACTAGTTTGAATCATTTATTCCCCATTTCGAATCAAAGATTTCAATTCTATCAAGTTTGTAACATTAAAGTGGAATGATTGTAATTTATTATTTAAATTTTTTATACCTCTTTTCACTGTAGGAAATGCCTAAGCTTGTAATTTTTAGCATATTTTGTTCTTATACACATATTAAAAATTGTATTTGCACTGAAGCGCCAAAGAAACTGGTACAGGCATGCATATTGAAATACAGAGACATGTGAACAGGCAGAATACGGCGCTGCGGTCGGTAACGTCTATATAAGACAACTAGCGTCTGGCGCAGTTGTTAGATCGGTCACTGCTGCTACAATGGCAGGTTATCAAGCTTTCAGTGAGTCTGAACGTAGTGTTATAGTCGGGGCACGAGCGATGGGACACAGCATCTCCGACCTAGGGATGAAATAGGGATTTTTCCTCATGACCATTTCACGAGTGTACCGTGAATATCAAGAATCCGGTAAAACTACAGATCTCCGACATTGCTGTGGCCGGAAAAAGATATTGCAAGAACGGGACCAACGACGATTGAAGAAATTCGTTCAATGTGACAGAAGTGCAACCCTTCCGCTAATTGCTGCAGATTTCAATGCTGGGCCATTAAAAAGTGAATAATTTAACGAAACATCATCGATATGGGCTTTTGGAGTCAAAGGCCCACTTTCGTACCATGGATTCGTGATTTCCAGTCAGGAAGGTCGCAGTTCGTAGTAATAGACGGCAAATCATCGAGCAAAACTGAAGTGATGGTTCAAAATGGTTCAAATGGCTCTGAGCACTATGGGACTTAACATCTGTGGTCATCAGTCCCCTAGAACTTAGAACTACTTAATCCTACCTAACCTAAGGACACCACACACATCCATGCCCGAGGCAGGATTCGAACCTGCGACCGTAGCAGTCGCGCGGTTCCGGACTGAGCGCCTAGAACCGCTAGACCACCGAGGCCGGCACTGAAGTGATATCAGGTGTTCCACAGGGAAGCGTCCTGGGACTTCTGCTGTTCCTGATCTATATAAATGACCTGGGTGACAATCTGAGCAGTTCTCTTAGGTTGTTCGCAGACGATGCTGCAATTTACCGTCTAGTAAGGTCATCCGAAAACCAGTATCAGTTGCAAAGCGATTTAGAAAAGATTGCTGTATGGTGTGGCAGGTGGCACTTGACGTTAAATAACGAAAAGTGTGAGGTGATCCACATGAGTTCCAAAAGAAATCCGTTGGAATTCGATTACTCGATAAATAGTACAATTCTCAAGGCTGTCAATTCAACAAGTACCTGCGTGTAAAAATTACGAGCAACTTCAGTTGGAAAGACCACATAGATAATATTGTGGGGAAGGCGAGCCAAAGATTGCGTTTCATTGGCAGGACACTTAGAAGATGCAACAAGTCCACTAAAGAGACAGCGTACACTATACTCGTTCGCCCTCTGTTAGAATATTGCTGCGCGGTGTGGGAGCCTTACCAGGTGGAATTGACGGAGGATATCGAAAGGGTGCAAAAAAAGGGCAGCTCGTTTTGTATTATCACTTAATAGGGGAGAGAGTGTGGCAGATATGATACGCGAGTTGGGATGGAAGTCATTAAAGCAATGACGTTTGTCGTCGCGGTGAGATCTATTTACGAAATTTCAGTCACCAACTTTCTCTTCCGAATGCGAAAATATTTTGTTGAGCCCAACCTACATAGGTAGGAATGATCATCAAAACAAAATAAGAGAAATCAGAGCTCGAAGAGAAAGGTTTAGGTGTTCGTTTTTCCCTCGCGCTGTTCGGGAGTGGAATGGTAGGGAGATAGTATGATTGTGGTTCGATGAACCCTGTGCCAAGCACTTAAATGTGAATTGCACTGTAATCATGTAGATGTAGATGTAGATGTAGATTTAGATTACTGTACGACACAAACCTTTACGCCTCGCTTGGGACCGTCAACACCGACATTTTACGGTTAATGACTGGAAATATGTTGCGCGCTCGGACGAGTCTCGTTTGAAATTGGGTCGCGCGGATGGACGTGTACGGGTATGGGGACAATCTCACTAATTCATGGATCCTAGATGTCAGCAGGGGACTGTTCAAGCTGGTGGAGGCTCTGTAATGGTGTGGAGCGTATGCAGTTGGAGATATATGGGACCCCTGAAGCGTCTAGATACGTCTCTGAGAGGTCACACGTAAACATCCAGTCTGATCACCTGCATCAATTCATGTCCATTGTGCATTCCGACGGCCTTGGGCAATTCCAGCAGTACCCCACACGTCCAGAATTGCTACAGAGCGGCTCAAGGAACACTCTTATGCATTTAAACACTTCCGCTGGTCACCGAACTCCCCAGCCATGAATGTTATTGAGTATATCTGGGATGCCTGCAGAAGAGATCTCCACCCCCTCGTACTCTTACGGATTTATGGACAGCCGTGAAGGATTCATGGTGTCAATTCCCTCCAGCACTACTTCAGACATTAGTCGAGTCCATTCCACATTGTGTTGCGGCACTTCTGAGTGCTTGCGGGGGCCACACACGAAACTGGGCAGATGTACCACTTTCACTGGCTCTTGGCTATTAGGATGTGTAAGTACTGATCTCATATATAATTATGACTCGTTCCATTACCATGCAATTATCTTGCATACTGGATCAACGGAACAGGCATAATAAATAAAAATAACAGTGAAATACTTAAGGAAGATTCTTAGACTATATGTGAAGGTTTGTAAATTTCAGCACGTCTTTTGTATGTAATGATGAAATATGATATTCTGATTACATTCTCGGACTCGACAAATTTGGAAATTCCATATAATCCAGAATCCAAAAAAAAATGGAGGTTGCGTTTTTCAGTTTCATATTCTTTGCATCATCAGTGTGCTTCATTTCTCTTTTAGTAGTTTGTTGAGCAGCTACACGTATCCCAATACTTCTTCTTTTCAAATGTCAGACTCGTCAATTGCTGTGCTTTTAAATCGCATGAATATTCGTCCAGTTTTCGTATATACTTTTCATACACAAAATTTTACAGTATGTTGTGGACTGGTAAGACAGCCAATCCACAGTGACGGGTAACCGAAAGGCACGCGCTTAAACTCACGCAGGCTGGCGTGAGGTCTGAAACAGGATACATAATGAATGCTATAAAGAAAAGTACGTAGCTGCTGGAATACTTAACTTTAATCCACAATTGGTGAACATTGGTCTTGTTACTGTACATGCTTCATTAGATACATAGCAAAGGATAAATGGCGCCTTGCTAGGTCGTAGCAATTGACTTAGCTGAAGGCAAATGAGAGCGTAATTCTCAGTGAACCTTTCCTAGCAAAGTCGGCTGTACAACTGGGGCGAGTGCTAGTAAGTCTCTCTAGACCTACCGTGTGGCGGCGCTCGGTCTGCAATCACTGATAGTGGCGACACGCGGGTCCGTCGTATACTAACGGACCGCGGCCGATTTAAAAGCTACCACCTAGCAAGTGTGGTGTCTGGCGGTGACACCACACAGTATGCTTACTTATTCTTTACAGAAATATGATCGGAGGCTTTTTATCTAATACGTGGCGTACACGGCAACACATCTCGAATTTTCATTCAAATACTCTTCAGAAGTGGCACTCCATACGACTTTTTTCTTTGTCTGAAATCATCTACAAACTTAAACGTACTTCCTGTGAAGTCAACAGACATTATTGCACATAAATCGGTTCACAGTATAGCCACAACACACTTCACAATCAAACACCTATGGGCCCCAGCTGCTTGTCGTCTGCTGAAAAGCGCAAAGATTCCCACCAAAGGCGGGCAGCAATGCGCTTTACGCGCGGACTCCACTTCCAGGGCCTCGCGAAATGGCCGCGTGGTTTGATGCGCCACGTCACGGATTGCGCGGCCCCTTCCGCCGGAGGATCGAGTACTGCCTCGGGCATGGGTGTGTGTGTTGTTCTTAGCATAAGTTAGTTTCAGTAGTGTGTAAGTCTAGGGACCGATGACCTCAGCAATTTGTTCCCTTAGGAATTCACACACATTTGTTCATTTTTGCCATTTCCAGGAAATGACGCATGTACAAATGCGTGTGCATAGCTTCACTGTCGGAAATTTATGGGCAGTCGCTAAATTGAACACAAAAACGGCATCGTGTGGAAGCACCTTTAGAATATTAACGGTCCAGTACACATCAGTTGATGACTGAACGATTATTGGTGTATCATATAGTACGTATATAGGTTATCGGTCGCTATCAGAAATATTTCCCTCGCAGCTGAAACAGGAAATACACAGAACTTTGCTACAGCACCGTTAGAGTGAAATGTTATAAACGCGCTTTTTCATGTAGGAACTAATATGTAAGCTGAATACCGTAGGTAAAATTCGAAGCTTAATTTGTGATGCTGTTCGCTTAATGGAACAAGTGCAGGGCCTTGTAATACAACACAAAAATATACGCAATGTGATAGATTCTCTTACTCCTGTACAAGATAGCCCACCTGAGCGAAATTCTCTGTGATTCTGGAAAACTGCTCGATTTCTTCTGCTATCGAGAGGGTCTTACTTTTTTGTTGAGAGAGCGGCTATATAAGTATCTCCAAGTCTTCAGTTTGTTACTTATCTCTTCTATTTGGCGTTATTGTACGCAGAATTCCAGTGGATGGCTGATTGTGTTAACCCAGTAAGAGTAACAGATATAAACGCCTCAGATGTCATTACCGCACCTTTTTACTCTGTTCACCTATTTCTTCTTTGGGTATCCACATTGTAAGATTCTGAATTTACAGTATTGGTGTGGGGGAATACGAATGTGCAGAGTTTTCAGAAATTTCTCAATAACAAAATTTCCTGTCTGGGGGAATACATAGCTGTCGATTCCATGTCTTGGCTTTTTCTTTAAACTTAAATGTGATGATAGCGTACATAGTTCGTCAAATATGTGAGGCAATAATACGCACCCTTTCCGGTACACTTTGACAATGTCACCTGCCTGCTATGATGTTTGTCTTTGTTTTTACATTTTAATATCCTGATAGTTAAGTGTCTGAATATATAACAGGATACATCATCTATGAGACAGATAACTACTCATAATGAAGGAATAATTTTTGTTTACAACTAAACCTCAACACGATAATGCGTGAACCAGGCAGAAAGATTTTCAGTGTTCCCTAACATCACAGAAAATGAGCTGACTTGAGCTCCTTGAAAACAAAAAAGCATATATCATTCAAATATGTTGATGTAGTATGCACAAGTACTAGTAGGCCCTAAAGTGAGTTAATCTACAGTTTTATTTAAATACCACTGACAAGTATCTGACCATATTATTATTGTAAAAACCTGTATTCATTCCAAATGCTTAATTTTCCATACTTGTCTGAAGTGTAATTACTACATTGTACAATTTTCCTGTATAAAACTGATGTGCCCAATACGTCGGAGAAAATTTTTCCAAGTCAGTGGCCAAAGACCAATTAAAAACAAAAATATGCAGGTGTGAAATTTGAGAAATCCCTTTTATCACTTAATAATGTCACAAAGCTAAGTACCACCAAATTACACAACTTTTTTGTACTCGTAATTTCGTAAGATACCTTTGATGAGATTGATCTGTGATACAGCACTGGCACATTTTCATCAATGATGCCACTAAGCACTAGGAATACGGTATGCTTCGAGAAGACAGTGAACAGTTTTCCATTTCAGATCGCCTACCATACTCAAAAAAATTTAGTAAGTGTAAAATCTCTAAAAAATATTAAAATGTTGCATACTCTTTACAACACTTCGTTTCTTTCCATACTGTGTACGAGATAAAACACAGGGAGTTTTCCCTCTCAGCAACGTCACAAATTATTAAGTACATTTTTTGAGAAGGTTGATGATGTGCTACATCTTGTATTATTACTGACATGAGTTTTCTATACTGTCCAAAATTAACACAACATATTCTTACAAATTTATACACAGCTGTGTGATTTCTGGTCAGTGGTAGCAGAATGAAAATACTGTTCACTTCAGTAACTATCCTCTCTGGAAGTACCATCGGCTTTTACGACCTTTAACTGGAGTCCGGAACACATTTATCAATTTCTAGGTTACGTGCAGTGGTAGCACGTTAACTCCCGGAGAACAAGAACTATGAGTGTATACGATAACTGCCACAGAAAAATACCGCGATCTGACGGTCATTTCCATAGACGCGCGATTTCGTTGTGGTCACTCCAACTTAGTTTGTGCCGACAGTAATAAGAGTGCACAAAAGCGTAGTGCACACTTACACAAACAGAAGGCGCGCAGTCGCACAGTTACTGCCAAGAGCTACAGAGCACCTAGATGGTCCGCCTCTCTTTTTTGTGGCCAGATTTCAGATGACTAACACTGGTAAATGTTATGAGAGTATTTTGCGCACCATAGTTGTTCCTGCCCTTCAACACCGTGAATGTGTGAGCAAAATCATTTTTGTGTAAGATAGCGCTTCCCAGCACATTGCCATGGACAGTGAAGTGGCTGTTGCAGGGGCATTCTGGAAATGCTGGAATTATCACCTTTAATTTCGCCACAGCCTGGCAGTCCACGTCACTTAATTTTAATCCGTGCGACTTCTGGCTGTGAGATTGTCTGAAAGATGCTGTGTTCAATGCACCGATTACAAACGTAGCGCCGAATGAGGTGGCGCAGTGGTTAGCACACTGGATTCGCATACGGAAGGACGATGGTTCAAACCCGTCTCCGGTCATCCGTATTTAGGTTTTCCGTGATTTCTCTAAATTGTTTCAGGCGAATGCCGGGATGGTTCTTGTGAAAGGGCATGGCTGATTTCCTTCCCCGTCCTTTCCTAATCCGATCTTGTGCTCTGTCTCTAATGACCACGTTGTCGACGGGACGCTAAACACTAATCTCCTCTTCCACAAACGTAGCTGAACTGAAGACACACGCGCGAGGCACCTCTGCGACTCTCCCACCTGTTGTGGAAGAAGCTGTTTATCGATATCAACTTGTGGAATAAAACGGTCGACAGCACACGGAACACGTCGTGCGCCTGTCTCACGACGGTTACAAACCGACTCCGTTGTTGCTTTTTATGCGGTTTTTGGCCTCAAGACAATTAAAAACCGATTTTTCCCATCCGATGTGGTACGATGTTACCATGGTGGAAGGGCTTACCTATCTAACAGTGGTGCAACTGTTGAATGCCAAACTTGATCGGTCGTGCACATTGCATAGTGCGGTTGATTTAATGTGCAACCAACACCAAAGCCTTCGTGTTGCGATTCATGTGTCGTTTCTATCCGAATCCATCTATGTTATGACGCTTACAGCGTCACCGAGTGGTAAAATGTTCACTAATTTCTTTCCTTTCCGTAACATTACCTCTTTCTTCTATAATTCTAATTTGACCGTCCCAAAAGCAGAAAGCAATCGAAGAGCTATGGACACCGAAGAAAAAAATTTATTTGGCTTCATTGTTGTCTGCTATCTGAGTGGTTTGATGCGACTTGCTAATCCTTTCATCCCAGAGTAGCATTTGCTACCTACGTTCTTAATTAGCTGCTGGATGTACTCAAGTCTCTGTCCTTCTCTATAATTTTTACCCTTTACAGTCCCCTCTAGTACCATGAAAGTTATTCCCCGATATCTCAACAGATGTCCGGTCATCCTATCCCTTCCACTCGTCAGTGTTTTCCATATATTCCTTTCTTCGCCGATTCCGCAGAGAACCTCCTCATTGCATAAGTTATCATTCCAACGGATATGCAACATTCGTTTATAGCACCAGATCTTAAATGCTTCGATTCTCTTCTTTTTCCGATTGTTACTCAGTAATTGTTGTAATTCTTGTCAGCAACTTGGATGCACCAGTTGTCGAACTGATTCTTTGATTATTTTCGCTCTTGTCGCCTCTTGCTAATTTCAGAATTGTGTGGATGATGTTCTTCCGAAAATCTGATGGTATGTCGCCGATCTCATACAAATCAAAGCGACAATTTTTTTGCAACACTGACAGACAATATGTTGTAAACCTTTCAGAACATAAGATCTTATGATGACAGCATACCTTTGCCATCCAGTAGAATGCCTCTTTAGCGATCTTGGCTTTGGAAGTTTTCTTCAGTTACCATAAACCGCAGATTGCTCCCACATTTACCATATCAGGAATATCGCACTTAAGTGGTAGTTTTGTTGCCACTTCTCCAATGATTTTAGAAATTAAGATGCAATATTATCCATCCCCGCTGCCTTATTTGAGCTTAAGTTGTCCAAATGTCATCCAAATACTGGTTTTAATACCGGATCTCGAATCTCTTCCTCGTTGGCTCTTGTTTCTCTTTCCATCACATCACCAGACAGCTCCTCCCCATCGTAAAGGGCTTCACTGTACTCTTTCCACTTATTCGCTCTCTCCCCACTATTTCGTGAGTTCGTGCTTGGCTACTACGGAGTCTGTCTTCGCCGCGCAGCTTCCCTTCCCGTGCTGCATGTTTATCCTCCTGCTATTCTCTTCCCCACTCCTGGGGATCAAGTCGTATCTCTTCTTTGGGAAACCTAAGTTCTTGGTAAAGCTGTTTGTGGATTCCTCGTATCCAGCAGTCTTTCTTTTCCTTTCCTTCCTCTTCTTAGTCTCCCTTCTCTTTGGCTTTTCAGGTCTCTCTTTTTCCTTCTCTTCGTCTTCCTCCCTGTGCGTTCCTGGAGGCCAGCTCACGCGTTTGACGCGTAAAAGTTGACTGGGTAACGCGTAATTCCAAGTCGGGACGACAAGTAGGCCAGGCCCAGGGAAGGTGACTGCCTGAGCTGGTACCTTCCTCTATGCCGATTGGCCCCTCTGTTAGGAGTCTGCGAGGTGTGACCTGAGGTGTGAACAGTCACCTATAGCAGGTGCGCCCTACATCCCTCCCTGAGGGAGATTGGGGGCATCAGGAAGGAAGCCGCCGTCAGAGACGCTGTCAATCACGAGTGATCTCTCCGTAATGAGTTTCTCATAACATAAACGTAAATGGATTAAAATGAAAGAATCGACGCCTCTCCTGGCTGCACCCAAATACCACGTGGTGTCACGCGTGGTAGATGGTCACAGCTTCGCGACAGTTAATGCACTTGTTGTCCAGAAGTGCATAATGGGACTTTGGTTTGGCGACGGATAGCGCATTTCAAGCACACAACTGCTTACTGCAACGTTTCTCCACAGCTATCCCGTTAAAGTAAAACCCCACTGCACTCTGAATTTCTTCTGTGTTGTCATATACACCCGACCGCTTGATGGGCTGGCCGAAGCTGAAACAACAGCGACTCCAGGTAGCCTTCTATGAAAAGAGTTGACAAAGAGTTAGTGCCAACCCGCACTCTATTCCTCACATTTGAGGGTGTGTGGTACCTCCATCAAAAATTAAGGCTGGCTACGAAGCTATTGCTGTCAGATCATATATCCCAAATCCAATGCGTTACTATAAATGTAATTGCTACAACCACACCCGTGAATCTTCTGAATACGCAGCCAAATGCGTAACCTGCGGCAAGGACGCTCATGAGGGTGAGTGTCCACTTCCCTGGGGTTGACGTTGGGTTGTTTGGGGAAGGAGACCAGACAGCGAGGTCATCGGTCCCACGGGATTAGGGAAGGAAGTCGGCCGTGCCTTTTCAAAGGAACCATCCCGGCATTTGCCTGGAGCGATTTAGGGAAATCACGGAAAACCTAAATCAGGACGGCCGGACGCGGGATTGAACCGTCGTCCTCCACTTCCCTCTCCTCATTGTATGAAATGCAAGGGCGATTATGCTGCTTCCTCCTGTGACTGTCCAATCTACCTCAATGAGAGAGACATTCAGGAGATCGGGTGAAGAAAAGGTTCCTGCTAACAGTGATCCGAAAATGTAGAGTAGCCGCAAACCTTGTACACCGCTCTCTGACAATTATAGTACAGTTCTCGCTACATCCAGACCTACGAAGGGCATTGCTACGCAGACTTGCGGCTACCAGTTTTGTGCCACTGTTGCGAAATCGTCCAGCTCCACGGTCTCACCCTCATCTTCACCTGCTACAGGTGCCCACCACACCGACAAACCTTCAAAAAAATAGCTCTGTGCACTATGGGACTCAACTGCTGAGGTCATTAGTCCCCTAGAACTTAGAACTAGTTAATCCTAACTAACCTAAGGACATCACAAACATCCATGCCCGAGGCAGGATTCGAACCTGCGACCGTAGCGGTCTTGCGGTTCCAGACTGCAGCGCCTTTAACCGCACGGCCACTTCGGCCAACAAACCTTCGCCTGCCTCGCAAACAAAAGCATGAAATCTAAAAAGACGTTCTTTCGCAGTGGCTTTCTGCACACATATAGCCGGCTGTAGTGACCGAGCGGTTCTAGGCGCTACAGTCTGGAACCGAGCGGCCGCTACAGTCGCAGGTTCGAATCCTGCCTAGGGCATGGATGTATGTGGTGTCCTTAGGTTAGTTGGGTTTAAGTAGTTCGAAGTTCTAGGGGACTGATGACCTCAGAAGATAAGTCCCATAGTGCTCAGAGCCATTTTGCACACATGTAGCCAACATCAGGGTTTGCACCTGACAAACACTAAGGTATTATGCAGTAAACAAAGGCAAACCATCTTCCCCTTCTCCACCTTCTCTTCTCCCCTTCTCTTCAACAGTGTCACCATGCATTACCCTCGTCCGGCCAACCTCCGTTTCACTGGGACGCACTGCCAACAACCTGTTTACTAGCCAATCGAAGGCCATTATCGACACCTCTGTCGAACTTGATGGACCAAGATCCTCCAGCGTCTGAAATTGTTTATTGTCCACGTTCGAATTCAGGCGCTCGGCAGCCACCGTGGTGACTGCCCCTTATTTGACTCATCTCCTGTCTATCATTGGATAAGATTATTCTCCAATGGAACATCCGCGAATCCGATCCAGTATGGTTGATTTACAGCTCCTCTTGCGATCATACTGTCCAGTTGTTTTCTGCCTCCAGATTATGCCCTCATGACAGCTCTCACGTCCCACCACTTCTCTTCAGTCCGTTTAGACCTTCCTCCTGAAGACGGAACTCCTACTAAAGGGGGAGTCATGTTGCTCAATCCAGACGACGTCTGTAGTCACTCCATTCCTTGCACACACAGATTCAAGTTGTTGCTACCCGTCTTTCCCATCCTGGTTTATCCCTCTTTCTTTGTAACGTCTACTTACTCTCGTCTTCTGCTGTCACCAGGGCGGACATTTTGCAACTTATTGCTTAACTTCCACCTCCCTTTTTGCTGCTCAGCGACTTCAGTGCCCACCATTCCCTCTGGTGCTCTCCACGCCACTGTCTGGGAGACTCTCTCCTAGTAGATGTTTTCAACCAACCCAATGTAATTTCTTTGAACATGGGTACACAAAGACAATTTTTTTCCGTGTCCACGCACTCCTTTTCCCACTCGGACCTTTCGATCTGTACCACTCAGCTTGCTCTTCGTCTTGAATAGTCCGCTTTTTCCGACACCCATTCGAGTGAGCATTTCCCCTGTGTCATTCGTTTGCTAATCCATCTGTGTCTCCAACCAACTGGCAGCTTTTCAAAGGTGACAGGTAGCTCTACTCCTCAATGGCCACATTCGATGAACACCACGTCCTCTGCACTGATGAGCAGGTAGAAGTCCTTACACACGCTATCCTTAATGCTGAGAATGTTCCATACCTCACACCTCTTCCTCGCTGCGACGTGCCCCCATTCCCTGGTGGACTGAGGCATCCTCCCGCATAGACGAGCTCTCCGCTTTTTTAAACGCCATCTCACGATGGTGAAATGTATTCGCTATAAACAGCTACGTGCGCAGTGTCGCTACATCTTCAGGGATAGCAAAAAATAGTTGGCTTGCTCTTCAAAGCTCTTTTAACGGTTTTAGTACCTCTTCTGTTGTTTGGGGTAATTTTCCATCGGTTTCAAGAACCGCGGTTCACTCCTCAGTTTCTGGTCTGAACTTAGCGAACAATGTCATTGTACACCCTTTCTGTATCTCCAATACCTTGCGCCGATATTTTGCAGACATTAGAGTTCCACGCACTACCTTCCTGCCTTCCTGGCTCTAAAACGGGCGGCAGAGGCAAGGACGATATCCTTCTCCTCCCATAATTGTGAATCTTGCAATACAGATTCTACTATGAGGGGGCTTAAACATGCTCTCTCTTTGTTTCGGTCATCTCCCAAGGACCATTCGGCATTCACATTCTGATGTTGCAAAACCTATCTCCCTAGGACCTATGCTTTCTCCTATATATATATAACCACATTTGGACAGATGACACATTTCCCAGTAACTGGCGTGAGACCATTGTCGTTCCCATACTTACACCTACTTACACCTACCGCTCAATTTCCCTCACCAGTAGCATCTGCAAGGTGATGGGATGTATGATTCATGGTAAGCTGTTGTGGTGTCTTGAGTCTTGGAACCTTCTTGCTGACACCCACTGTGGATTCCGCAGGCACCGCTCCACAGTTGACCATCTCGTCACCTTGTCAACTCATACTATGAAAAATTTTTTGCGGAAGTGCCAAACTGCGGCCGTGTTTCTCGATTTGGAGAAGGGGTATGACACCTACTGGAGGACGGATATCCTCCGTATTATGTACAAGTGGAGCTTCCGTGGTCGCCTTCCCCTTTTACCTGGAAATTGTTAAAACACTGTGTTTGTAAGGTATGTGTGGGGTCGTCTTTGTCCGACACATTTATTCAAGAGAACGGGGTGCCTCATTGTCTTGTGCTCAGCGTCGTCTTATTTGCATAGCCATTAAGTCTATCTAGGATTGTCTCTCGTTATGTATCTCAGGCTCTCTTTTCGGTGATGACTTTGTGATCTATTGCAGGTCCGAGCGAACCTGTCTACCTGAGCGGCGTCTTTAGGTATGTCTTGATCATCTTTATTAGTGGAGCATCAACAATGGCTTCCGCTTTTTGGCTGACACGACTGCCTGTATGAACATCCTGCGGCGCCGGGAGTTTCTTCCCCCATCCCTAAGTCTCGTCTCATTCCTTCCTCCGTTCGTTGACACACAAAATTTTTGGGACTTAATTTTGATAGGAAACTCTGTTGATCTTCCCACACCTCTTACCTAGCAGCACGTTATACTCGCTCCCTCGATATCCTACGTGTTTTAATGCGGTGCCTCGTAGGTAGAGGATCGGACTAACCTCCTCCATTTAAACCGGTCCCTTGTCCGTTCGAAACTGAATTATGGATATATCGTATATTCATCAACATGTTCGCGTGTCTTAAATTATCTTAATACCATCCACCATTGCGGAATACGTTTAGCCACTTGCGCGTTGTATTCTAGCCCTGTAACGAGTCTTTATGCCGAGGCTGCTGGCTTACCATTGTCCTACCGGCGGGATGTTCTCCTCAGTCGTTATGCAAGCCGTTTGTGTTCTGTGCCTGGTCACCCATTATATGCTCCCTTGTTTGACGATTCCCTTGACCGCCAGTATCAGCTGCGTCCATCATCTCTGTTGCCTCCCCGAGTTTGCTTTCATTTGCTGATTTGACACCTTTGCTTTAAGCGCCCTGTCACGTATTCCATATGGGTGAGCTCTTAAACCCCTGGCTTCGTGCCGAGGTACGTGCTCATTTCGGACTACATCCATTTCCTAAGGACCCCACTCCTGGCCTGGTGTATCGCAGAGAGTTTCTCGCACTTCGCACGCGCCTTGGGGACAGTGTCTTCGTCTGCACCGATGGTTCCAAAACTGACCATATTCTTGTACTTGGCGATGATCCTTTTTTACCGTGGAGCTCGATGCCCTTCATTAGGCCACCTAGCCAGTACATCCTGGCGCCACGGGCTTCCAAATTGTGTCATCTGCTCAGATTCACTCAGTGCTCTTCACAGACTTTGCGCACTGTATTCAGTCCACACTTTAGTACAACGGATGCAAGACTGCCTCCACTCGCTTACTTTAAGGGCAGCCAATGTGGTGTTCCTGTGGGATCCCGGTCGCGTCTGCTTGCCAGGGAACGAGGCTCCTGCTGCAGCTGCAAAGTCTGGAATTCTCCTCCCTTGGCCTGGCAGTCATTTTGTTCCCTCTTCATGTTGCTCTCTGTCGGCACGTACGAGGTGTGATTGGAAAGTTTTAAGAATGGACTTGTACTTGTACAGTGGTAAGAATGGACTTGTAATTGTACAGTGGTGGTTCTTACATGCTACTCTGATGCATCTCCTTCAATATAGTCCCCTTATGACTGAACACACCGACTCCAACGGTGTATCCACTTTTGGAAACATTCCTGGAAATTTTTTCCTGAAGTGTGTTAAAGACGCTCTGATATCTTCCAGTATCTCCTGGGCTTTACCACGTTTACCTCCTCCTGAAGTGTGTTAAATACGCTCTCCGTATTTGCCTAGATGTCTTCAATCGAGTCAAATCACTTCCCATTCAGTAAAAAATTCAGTTTAGGAAACAGCCAGAGGTTTTCAGGGGCCAAACCAGGTGAATATGGCGGTTGTGAAAGCACAGGAATGCTGAATTTGGTCAAAAATTCAACTATGGAGAAGGCACCATGAGCCGGAGCATTGTCATGGTGTAGCACCCACCTCCTGTCTTTCCTCAATGCAGGCCTTTTCTTCTGCACCTTTTCGCGGAAACGCTCAAGGACACATTTGTAGTATTCCCGGTTAATTGTCTGTCCTCCAAGGTAAGTTCATGCTGCACAATACTGGTAGAACCGAAAAAATTCACCAACATTGTCTTCACTTTTCGACTGACTTTGGCGTGCTTTTTTCAGTTGTGGTGAACCTGGAGTCTTCCACTAAGAAGACTGCACTTTGGTTCCAGGATCATATCCGTATACCCACGATTCGTCAACTGTAATTACCCTACTTAACAAATCTGGGTCATTTTTAGTCCCATAAATCAGTCCTTGGCACACTTCAGGTCGGTAGTGTCGTCTCTGGTCACTTGACAACACTTGAAATGAATTTTGCGGACACACTATGCATGTTCAGATCTTCAGTTAATATTGACTAAACTGCATAGAAACTTAAATTAGGTTCTCAGCTGTCTCTCTAATTGTAAGTCTACCATCAGAGCACACTACGTCGCCAACATTCACAACATTTTCAATCATTTTTGAGGTGGAATGATGGCTAAATCATGGTTCATCTTCAAATGATTCGTGGCCATTTTTAAATCTGTTGAACCAGACAAAAACATTTGACAGGCTCATAAAATTATCTCCAAAAGCTGTTTTCAATAGTTCTTAAGTCTCAGAAGCTGATTTCCCGGTTTTAAAACAAAATTCCATACAAACTCGTTGCTCCGTTTTTACGTCCATTTTAACGCATACAGAATCTGGAAACAAGCCCTAACAGACCCGCAGTCAAACAGCTGCCACAATGAACTGAATGAAGGAAATGCAGTTTCCTGTCAGAGAGCGTTCAAGAACGAGGCAGTGACTCATACCCCACCCTCCGTCTACCTGGTTGCCAAACCTGTAAGCAGTAGTGGATCCATTCTTAAAACTTTCCAATCACACCTCATGGTTTCACTTTGGAGAGCACAAAGGTCTTCTCTCCAGGGGAACAAACTCCAGGAAGTAAAACCTCTCTCAACAGCATGGTGAACTTACTCTTGGCCCCCATGTTGCGACGAGGTCATTCTAGCCCAGCTGCATATAGGACACTGTCGTTTTTGTCACTACTGTTTATTAAATGGCGACTCTGTCTCACTCTGTTAATACTGCTCTCAACCCTTAGTCGGTGCGCCTCTTACTGATCCGGTGCTCATTTATTAACTGTTTACATTCTCGTCTGTTTGCTGTCTGCTTTACCAGAAGTTTTAGCAAATGACACGCTCTCTGTCGTTCGCGTCTTGCATTTTATTTGCCCCAGCGGGATGGCGAAGCAAATTTGATCTCTCCCGCCACCCTCCCCGATGGGGAGCTCCGCGATCTCCATTATGTTCCGAAAATTTTTTCCTAAGGACTTCCTTGTCCTCAGCTGCTCCTCCTTTTTTAAAATTTTTTTATTGGGTTTTTGCCTTTCTCGCCTGAGGTTTTTTGGTTCTTTTCTTACATTATGATATGGTCGCTCATGACCTTAGCACTTTTGCACACTACGACACCAACCAACCAACACTTATCCGCTCTCTCATCTGCATTTAACAGTGGAATTCCTGTTGCACTCTCAATGTTCCAACCAACAGTTATCTGCTCTCTTATCTGAATTTAACAGTGGCATTCCTGTAGCGCTCTCAATGTTCCCGCCTTTGCTTTAATTTCGCAGTAGGTTGTTTTGACTGTTCTGTGTGTTACTCCTTCTGACAGTCATTTCTGTTTTGATTTCTTCACATTTTTCATGCTGGCAGCTCGCCTTAGCTTCTCTGAATTTCCTATTTGTTTCATTCCTAAATGATTTGTATTTCTGTATTTCTCTGAATGTCTTTCTGTTTATTTCTTTCATTGGTTAGCTGAACTATTTCTTCTGTTACCTACTGCTTCTTCTCAGTTACCTTTGTTATACATACTTTTGTGCAGCCAATATATGTGATTGCCCATGTTAGTGATGTCCACCCCTCTTCAGCTAAACTGCTTTACCTGGTATTCCTTATCGCAATACCCACATCCTTAGAGATTTTCCAACAGTCTCATCATTCCTCAGTACTTCAGAATCCCAATTCTTTGTACAATGACTTCTCTGGTCATTTCTCTTAAACTTCAGTCTTCTCTTCTGAGTCTATATCTGCTCCTATGTACACCTTACAATCGAATATCTAATCTCGGAATCTCTACTAGACCACGATGTCATCTAACTGAAATCTTCCAGTATCTCCTGGGCTTTACCACGTTTACCTTCTCCTCTTGAGATTCACAGAAAGATTATTAGCTTTTACTATGTTAAATTTATTAGAGAACCCAATTTGTCTTTCTCCCTCTTCTTTCCTTCTACCAAACCCATATTCTCCCGTAATCCTTTGTTCTACTCCTTTTCCTACAGCTACATTTCAGTCCCCCATAACCGCGTGGGATTAGCCGAGCGGTCGAGGGCGCTGCAGTAATGGACTGTGCGGCTGGTCCCGGCGGTGGTTCGAGTCCTCCCTCGGGCATGGGTGTGTGTGTTTGTCCTTAGTATAATTTAGGTTAAGTAGTGTGTAAACTTAGGGACTGATGTCCTTAGCAGTTAAGTCCCATAAGATTTCACACACATTTAAACATTTTTTTTCTGGCCCCATGACTATTCGTTCAACATGTCCCTTTACATATTGAATAACCTCTTCAATATCTGCATACGCTTTCTCTATCTCATCTTCTGCTTGCAACGTTGGCGTGTATGTCTGAACTATTGTCGCCCCTGCCGATGTTGATCAGAACAACCCTATCACTAAACTGATCACAGTCACTTACTCTCTGGCCTTCTTTCCTATCCATAACTAATCCTACCACCTTTTACCATTATCTGCTTTTCTTGATATTCCACTAACTCGTCTGACCAGAAGTCTACGTCTTATTTTTGTTTAAGTTCACTGTCCCCCACTATATCTAGATTGAGGGTTAGAAGGAGAGGTATCATGCATTAGGACTGGATTTATAAAACCATCTGTATGGTCACATAGGTTAGAGTCCCAGATATCCCATTCTTGTCATTAGTCCTGGCGGGTCCTTGTTTGCTTGTAATGGATGGAAAAAGAAATTCACAGATTTTCGTGATGTTCTAGAGACATAAAGTTGAAGTTAGGGCATACAGTTCCATTCTAGCATAATGGTTAGGATACGACCATATGGGTTCGAATCTCATTTTATTCTTAAATAGTAATCGACGTCAGTTTGACAGTTAATTTTATTCAATTACTTCGTTTACATGTAACTTTAAAAAATTCTAATCATATTCTATATAAGTTTAACTTCTGCCCGTCTTCCTATTTTCATTCGGAATCATTGTGCATGTGGTTTTATTACCTGTATTTATCTGTCGCTACATGTAAATAATCGAATAGCCAAACTATCGGTTAAAAGACGAAATGTGAAATAGTCTATCTGTATTGAGGGTGTAATAGTGTCATTAATGTATTTTTCGTTACATACAAGGTACACATTTTTTTGGCCAGTAATCGACATACAAACATTTAAAACACAAATTGCTGTTGCATCATGGACAAAATAACACAGATTAAGATTTAAACAAAAGATGGGATTATAAATAAATGTGGAAAATGAGGGATAGAAATAATGAATGCAGTAACATGGCCTAAAATATAAGATGATCAAATGGATGAAGTTAAATGGAAACTAATTCGAAAAAGTCATTGAAATCATGTGCACAAAGATAACAAATAAAGTATAGGAAGAAAATATTAGAGTAAATGTAAAATTTAATACAATGATTAAAACGATGTGTGAAATGATTACAAAATTGTAGAAAATACATTTAAATCAATTAACTAAATTAAAGCAGTGATCAAAGTTATTTCTATACTTATTTAAAAACAAAAAGGATTTCATTCCTTACGTCGCCAAATGGAATCAAATGACTTTCATCATTATTTTCGTTCAGTTACTTGATGTAAATGGGTTTTTTTTAAATTTCCTATCATTTTCAAAATTCTGATGTTCCATGGCCTAATTTTTAGAACGTCACCCTTTCGTTGGTTATTCAGTCCTTTTCTCATGGTCACTTCCATTTTGGCAAACCCATTCTTAAGATTTGAATGGGGGACTAGTTCAGAAACTTTTACCAGTGGAGTGATCATGATGATACTTTTTCCATTACAGGCCATGTGTCCTGAGGATGCACATTACCTCTCTTTAATGCAGTCGCTTCCCTCGTCTTCTTTTGATAATTGCCGATTATTACGCCTTTTGGGAACAGTTTCCCACCCCAAGGCAAGAGAGTGCCCTGAACCTCTGTGCCCTTCTCTGCCTCTTTGACAACGCCAATGGCAGATAAGGGTGACTTCTTATGCTGGAAGACTTCAGCTGTCATTGCTGATGATTTTTACTCAAAATTTATGCAGTGCAGCATTAGAAGCCAGCATACAGGAGTTTTGATTATTAGTCAAAAACACTATTCACACCACATGGGTATGTTTCATTACAAAGACAATATGGCCACTGAAGTGGAATATTCATTCACAAAGCCAAATCTCAACTAAACTTACTATAGGTAAATTTTCTAAAGACAGTATTATTTACAAAACACAATCAACAATGTAAATAAACAGGCTACAATGAAGCCAGAGAACGTATTAAATAAATTGAATAACTGTAATTGGATCCACAACAAAAATAAGAAAAACAAACTGATAGCTCTACACGATAACAAATAGTCTACATATGCCAGACAATGCCTGGTAGTCATATGAAAACCATCAAATGGCGGAAATGTTATACCTGTCACTAAATGACGATAGAAATTTTGAATCACATTGTGCACTAAGAATGTAATAAAAGCATGAATATTGCACAATTGAAATATTGCGATTAACTTTCGGTAAACATGTGGAATACAGAAGGCGTTTAAATATATGATTTAGCCTGTCATGCACAGTCTTAGACATAAATCCGACCGATAGCTGGCCGCCGCAGAGACCAAGTCGGTGTCATTCACTTAAGGTGGCCAATTTAACCGGCTGCCCTTCAGAATTCTAACTCGGGCCATATGCACCATCTTGCAACACTGTAGGATGCTGAAGTGTGTGGAGGATATACTGTAGCTCGTCATGAGCTGTTACAGTGCAGTACCTGCTCACGGTCCAGTGGCAGTCCAATTTTGGCAGCAGACGTGTGCGGACCACTGCTGGAAGCTGCAGCGGTCTCACTCGCTTGCGGTGAGGCTGAGCGCTTGCTGCTGCTTTATTCTGTGGTGTTTGTTTTTGCGCGATTCTCAGAATATGGAGGTGTAAGTCAGCTAAACAAAGCAGACACCTCTGACTGGCAGTCTTTTAATCCGAACTCTTGAAAATTTGAATATTTTCTTGAACAAGCTATGAAGATAAATTCTGATAGTTTAGTTAGTGGCCAGAATGAGATTTTCACTCTGCAGCGGAGTGTGCGCTGATATGAAACTTTCTGGAAGATTAAAACTGTGTGCCGGACCGAGACTCGAACTCGGGACCTTTCCCTTTCACGGGCAAGTGCTTCATCAACTGAGCTACCCAAGCACGACTCACGCCCCGTCCTCACAGCTTTACTTCTGTCAGTACCTCGTCTCCTACCTTCTAAACTTTACAGAAGCTCTCCTGCGAAAGGTCCCGAGTTCGAGTCTCGGTCCGGCACGCAGTTTTAATCTGCCAGAAAGTTTCAGTTTAGTTAGTATTCATTTCTCGATCGTGAACGCTGCTATGTATGTCAAACTGACGAATGCTGATCTTTGTGGTAAAATGGTCGAATCTAGTGGAAAAACATTCAGATTTAAGCACTGTGACTGAAACTTTTGCCGGTTTTTGGTATAAGAAAAGTAATGGTTTTCGAATGGCCATTGGAAGCTCCAGACCAGCAAATAAATACAGTAGAATCGTCTTATGAGATAGGGCTCTGTAATGTTCGAAATCACATAACTTTCCAGAGCTCAATGATATCAGACAACTTAAAGTGCAACTATTCAAACACAACCTGCCTTACAATAACGTTTGCGCCTATCGACCCATCGTCATGGATGAAGGACAGCACAGAATGTGCGCATGGCGTGGTTCATGGGTCACGTGCGTGCAAATGTATACAATGGCGTGCAGCCCAGGTGCCGGCCGACGAAGCTGTTAGACCTCCAGCTACACCCTGCATGCCGGTAAAGTATGTGGCGGCAGTCACTGGACTCCCACTCACCGCCCCCATTATGACCACTCCTCAGATTGATAATGCTAATGATAATGGTATTCCAATGGAAGTCAATGAAGTAGAGGATGTAATTCCAACCACACTGCAACCAACCGTACACTCCAAGGAAGCCCTACACGAGCGAATTCCGAAAAGTAATCCGAAATCCGACGCACCACCTGCTGACGGGAACATTACTGAACCTGAACAGGATATTGCAACAGAAAAATTTCCAAGCTCACCGAAAAGAAAAAAATAAGAAACGAAGCACATGAACTGCTGAGCAAATTGTTCCACTATTGGACGGAAAGATCAAAAAGGTAGCCCACAAAGTAAATGAAAGTTGACAGGAATCTTCCAGTCGTACTTAGTCTGCAATTGTTTACACACCAGCCGGCGGTAGAGCACCCATTCCTAACGAAGGAAGAAGAACAAGATACAAGTGCAGCTCCAGACAAATGTGTTGCAGAAATCGTCCATACAGCCGTGGAAGACAACTTCAGATCTTCTTTTTAGAAGAACTGGGGAGACGAGACTGTGGGACACGTGGAAATGAGAGAAACTCCTTTAACTTCCAGATGGGCACTGCCAGTCTTCTTTCAAGAACAGATACCTCTCCGAGACTTAGCAACAGTAAGCGATTATGTATCTGATATTTACTGACAGCTTTCATACTGATTGTGTGTGATGAAAGAGTTGAATGTATAAAAACATAGTAAATTATGAGCTCATCTCAAGCCTACAGAAATGCAATACTGAACATCAGCAGCATACACAGTTCACTGAAACTGAATAGTCCGAAAAACTTTCTGTCTGCGGCAAAAATTAATATTATTGTACTTCAAGAAGTAACAGACGTCGCACTACAAGATATCTTTGAGTTATAGCACTGTAATTAATGCTGGAAGTTAAGGTGATTCTTAGACAGAGGCACTTTCGAAGGAGGAGCGTATAATATTCAATCACGTTGAAAAACTCAAAAATAATAGAAGGATCGCTCGTACTATCTACGACACCTGGATTGCAAAGACACATCAAAAAAAGTTTTGCATCGCCTCAGTTCCGAGAGCTCAGGAACCTCTACAGAGAATTTGAGTAGAGATCAACATAAACATCATTTCCGCCCTTTTTATTGCTCATGAAAACCACACATTGCATCTTGTACAACCATACAGCGAGACCTTCAGAGGTGGTAGCCCAGATTGCTCAACACACCGGTCGCTTTAATACCCAGTAGCACGTCCTCTAGCATTGATGCATACCTATATTCGTCGTGGCATACTGTCCACAAGTTCATCAAGGCACTATTGGTCCAGATTGTCCCACTTCCAAATGGCGATTCGCCGTCGATCCCTCAGAGTGGGTGGTGGGTCACGTCATCTATAAACAGCCCTTTTCAATCTATCCCAGGCATGTTCGATTGGATTCATGTCTGGAGAACATACTGGCCACTCTTGTCGAGCGATGTCGTTTACCTGAAGGAAGTCATTCACCAGATGTGCACGATGGGGAGCGAACTGTCGTCCATGAAGATGAATGCCTCACCAATATACTACCGATTTTGTTGCACTATCGGTCGGAGTATGGCATTCACGTATCGTACAGCCGGTACGGCGCCTTCTATGACCACCACCGGCGTACGTCGGCCCCACATAATGCCACCCCAAAACAGCAGGAAACCTCTACCTTGCTGCAGTCGCTGCACAGTGTATCTAATGCGTTCAGCCTGATCGGGTTGCCGGCCGAAGCGGCCGTGCGGTTAAAGGCGCTGCAGTCTGGAACCGCAAGACCGCTGCGGTCGCAGGTTCGAATCCTGCCTCGGGCATGGATGTTTGTGATGTCCTTAGGTTTAACTAGTTCTAAGTTCTAGGGGACTAATGACCTCAGCAGTTGAGTCCCATAGTGCTCAGAGCCATTTTGAACCTGATCGGGTTGCCTCAAAACACGTATCCATCGATTGTCTGGTTGAAGGCATATGATACACTCATCGGTGAAGAGAACGTGATGCCAATCCTGAGCGGTCATTCCACTATGTTGTTGGGCCTATCTGTACCGCGCTGCATGGTGTTTTGGTTGCAAAGATGGACCTCGCCATAGACGACGAGAGTGAAGTTGTGCGTTATGCAGCCTATTGCGCACAGTTCGTGTCGTAACAAGACGTCCTGTGGCTGCACGAAAAGTACTATTTAAGATGGTGTCGTTGCTGTCAGGGTTCCTCCGAGACATAATCCTTAGGTAGCGGTCATCCACTGCAGTAGTAGCCCTTAGGCGGCCTGAGCGAGGCATGTCATAGACAGTCTCTGTCTCTCAGTATCTCCTCCACGAACAACATCGCTTTGGTTCAGTCTGAGACGCCTGGACACTTCCCTTGTTGAGACCCCTTCCTGTCACAAAGTAACAGTGAGGAGGGATTTGAACCGCGGTATTGACCGCCTAGGCATGGTTGAACTACATTCCTGGTGGAATGACTGAAACTGATCGGCTGTTGGAACCCCTCCGTGTAATAGGCGCTGCTCATGTATGGTTGTATACATCTTTGGGCGGGTTTAGTGACATCTCTGAACAGTCAGAGGGACTGTGTCTGTAATACAATATCCAAAGTCATCGTCTTTCCGCAGGAGTTCTGGGAACCGGGATGATGCAAAACTTTTTTTGATGTGTTTATATGTTCCATCTGGTAGCAGCAAACGACGCAACCGAACATAGTTTTTTTAATTACGAATTTGTCCCCCTCTTCGGAGTCCATTATGATAATATTGTTTTAGCGGGAGATTTATAACTGTATCCTACCTCCCAAAGATAATCTCATTAATTTTAACTCGTCTGCTGAATTATAATACATAATCGAAGAGTTCAATTTAACTGACACGTGAGAGCACAGAAACGGTGACGTGCTTGGTTTTACGTTCATCACCAACTGCTCGACAAGTTGCTTGGATGGAATACACCTATCTAACAATTTGAAGACTAATACTCTGCACATAGTAGTGTGGCCCACGAGCCACTAACCCGGAGAAACAAGGGCCTACAGAGCTAGAAGTTATTGGAGGCTATACGTTGCACACTTGCAAAATGCCGAATGCCGCGAGCTTTTTCACAAAACTTGGCAGGAATGCAAAAGTAAGTTCACTTCCTACATTAATGGAAATCAGCATAAAGGCATAGATATTTGTAGGGGAATTAACATTGTTGTGCACTGTGTATGCAGTAGTATGAGATCTAGTATACCGACAAATACAATCGAGCAGTAGTGCATTTGAAGTTAGTAGTATAGTATATAACAAGACATCAGTGCTTCTGGCAGTTGAGTGTGGAATTCGGTACACGCAATGGGAAACACACCTTTAATGAAGTGCGCGATGTGTATATGAACCACTAGAATGGCAATGCCACTCGGAAAATTGTTACCATATGATGAAAAAGCAAAAAACAGTGTGTACAAGGAAATGGGACTCTAAACTTAAAGTAGCAAGCAAGTTGAACCGATGAAGTATAATGACTGATAATCTCGTTAGACTGGGCGCACGACATGAACAGAACGGAAAATATGGCCAGAGTAGAAAATTATGAGGCAAAACGGTTACTTTTTCGAAAATCAATGGCCACAAATCGTTATTCGTCTCAGCTTGCTGTTGATTTACTGTTGTCAGTAACTGCCAGACGTGTACGACAAATTTTGTCAAATGACAGACATCTTGCATTCAAAAAATGACTGCAGAAACCTGTTCTAACACCCAAACGTAATGAAGCTAGATAAAGAGTTTGCTAAAAACGTTAGTCATGGAATTTACACTGGGATAAAGAGGTCTTCAATGAAGCGGAGAAATTTAATTTAGGTGGGCAGGATGTTTTTTAATATTATTTGCATGACGTGAGAGCAGAGCAGCAAGTAAGAACGAGTAGAAATTTTGGTGATACAAGTGTTATGATTTGGGCAGCCTTCTACGCTGAAGATAAATCACGCTTTGCCTGGCTGATCACTAGTATGAAATCTGACATGTACACTGAAATTCTGCAGACAGAACTGATTAGAATGTATGATGATCTAGGGAAATAAAGTCTACAGTTTCAACAAGATAATGCATGTGTAATTGTTTCTGCTACAGTCAAAAAGCGGTTTGAAGGTAAAGATATCAATGTCTTGCGACGGGCTGTACGTAGCATTTGAACAACGTGGAAAACCTTTGGGGAATACTTGCAAGGCATGTTTATCGCAATGTAAGGCAGTTTAAGGCTGCATGTAAACTCAAAAGAACGATACGAGAAGAGTGCATGACAGTTTCACTGCAAGAACAACGAACCATAACCCAATCAACGCCGTAGATCATTATGAGATAATCAGGAAGAACGGATGTTGGGCAATGTACTAACACTGCAGCAACAAAACTGGATAGTGAGTGCCCTTATATCAGTTTCCATCCAGGCAATTCAAACGCCTTACTTGTGTTATGAAGGAATTATGCAATTCCGTCATGATTATTTATATCTTATGTGTATCTACTACTTTCATGATAAATTCGATACTTGTATGCTTGAGATATTACTTTCGTAGGAACACAGCTTCTAAACTGATTTCCAGTGCTGTACAATTCTTCTCTGTCCCGGTGGCTAAAATGCGTGAAACAGTGATTAAGGAAAATGTTAATCGACTGTTCGCGAAAAAAAAAGTTTTGCTAAAGAAAAGTAGCAGAGTTTTAATTTCAATGACTGTGGGACCTATTCAAACTCGACGCATCTGTCACTGAAAATTATGTCTCGATCAAGAAAATGAAAGCCACAATTTTGGCCCGGAGGCGGAAAGAGACAGGTTTCGTACGCGTGTGATGACGCAGGGCGCTGTTTGTCGTGAAGGATCTTCAATGGTTCATGTAATAGATGAAAAGCATAGAGGAAAAAGAATAACGGAAAAAAATAAAAGAAATAATAAAAAATAAAAGAATAATTCTCACAACACCGAACGACTTTAAAAATGAAATCTATGACCATCTTGCTAACGTCATGTGCGGCAGTGGTGTTAATTGTGAAGCACAAGAGGCCCTGAAACAAAATATTTATGGCAGACATTGCACTGTGGCATCTCAGTCTCTTGTAGTAGAGATTCACGATGATGACCTGGTAACCGTAATTGCGCAGAGTCCCAAAAACAAAGCGCCGTGGCCTGACGGTCTTCCAGAAGAGTTTTACCATCTTTTTCAGGTGCAAATTAAATATAAATTGTTACTCGAGTTTAATGAATTAATGAATTCTGACAGGAAGATCTCAAAGGAATTTCTAGAAGGAACTGGCCTCCTCAGGGGGCACCACCTTAACGAAGCACTGTCTGTGCGGGCGAGGAGGTTTACATGGTCTTTATCCGTAGGGCTGTGCCGGCGTCAGTTTACCTACCAGAAGCGTCACCCAAGCTGGACAGGCTGCAAGGAAGGAGCCAGACAGAATTTGTCCCACAATGGGCTATCTGTCTCCATTTTCCTGTCCTCATTCTGTCCTTCCTTGGCCTCTTTCCTACCATCCCTTGTTATAAGTAAAGAGTGGGATGGACAGGGCTCCTTAGCCATAGTGAAGGCAACCTGTCTAGGGGTGAAAAACTCCAATAATAAGCCTCTCAAGCTAACAACTTGGGTACTATCTAGGACAGTGACTCGCCACTGATGCCACGAATAATAATCTTCATCTGAGCATGGAGAGAAATTTCGCTGAATACACTAGCCCAGGTGGTAACCAATCCACCATCACCCGAGGTAACATTAGCGGACCTTCGAATTCTGCGGAGTCCACATCAACATGCTTTGAGGATGAGTGGGAGCATCCTGAAATCATCGCAAGTAAACTCATACCAAGACGGCAAAGCTTCTTCGCAACATTTAATGCTAATTCACTGGTCAAAGTGGGTAAATTGACAAATCTGAGTAATTCACTAACACAACACATCATAGTACTGACAAAAGTATAGGAAACTAGATTCACGGATGATCGTGCCTTCAAGTCCCAAGGATACAGAATCCTCAAAGGAATGTGGGTCAGCAGGTAATGAAGAATGTACACCGCTTAGGTACAGGACTTATAATCAGTCACAAGATACTAAATTCAGTGACTGACTTCACCTCCCCAAGGAACAGTGTATCCATACTCTCCTTCAAATGTGCTATCAAGGACTACAATGTAGTCAACGTACATGCCTCAACCAACCAAGACCATAGACGCAATCCAGACAGAACTTATAAATTCTGGGAAGACTTACAAGATATACTCCATAAAGTTCCAGAGACACACACCATCATACAGCTTGGTGACCTCAATGCCCAACTGGGAAGAAAGACAAAGGACAGGAACACAGTGGGCAACTAACCGGTGCATACAACAGCCAATCGCATTGGGGAACGATTGGTGTATCTGTGTAGGACTTTTGGGTTGGTCATGAAGTCTACAGCCTTCAAACAGAAGACTTGGATTTCACCTAACACCAACATGGGTGAATTCCAGATAGATTATGTGGCCTTTTCAAGAAAATCTCAAAGGGAAATACAAAACGCAAAGGTATTAAGAAGTGCCAGTCTGGACTCAGTCCACTACCTCTCAAAGATCAACCAGAGACTCCAGCCTAGAAACACTAGAGTACACAGAACTTCCAAGATGGTAAGATCTGACGTAGAGCAACTTAAGAACTGGCAAGAAGTAAAGCAGACATTTAACAGTAGAGATTTCAACATCTGGGACCAACTGAAGGAGATTCTTGTGAAGACAGCCGATGAACTCGCCCCCCTCACGAGAAGAAGGAAGCTTCAGTGGTGGAATGAAGGCGGTGACAACATACAGCCCAAAGACAGAAACTCTGGGGGAAATGGAATTGTAAGAAACCCAAGAAAAATTAGGAGAACTTTTTGGGACAAAGAAGGCTTGAAGATAAGGTAATTCGAGGAACCAAATGGACCTTCATGCAAAGCCATCTAACTTAAATCGAAGAGAGCTTTGCTAAGAACAGAGATTTCTACAGGACCTTCAACTAGATACTCAGAAAATATAATCCGCCAAAACTCCAGGGACTCGCAGGGCAAACTGATTTTTAACGACAAGGACAACTGCTACCAGTTAGCTTGACCTTTAAAAACCTGCTCATCTGTGATCCACAAAGCGAAGACTTCGACTTCGAATGAACCACACCAAACCTGGACTCACTGCTTCCTTCACTGGAAGAAGTTGGACAAATCATATAACTTCTAAAGAATAATAATGCAGCTGGAGAGGACTGTATCGTTGCTGAACTCTGGAAATGTGTTGTGAGCTATGTCGTGGGCAAGCTCACGGAGATCATCCAGGATATCTGGGAAACAGAGAAATTTCCACCTGATTGGAACACGGCTCTGACCATCCGCTTCACAAAAAGGGAGATTTTACTGATCTGAACAACAACCATGGAATTTCTCTTTTCCTGGTAACATATAAGATTCTCTCCTAGGCGTTACTAACAAGGGCAGAAGATCAACCAGGTAATCACCTGGGAGAATATCAGGGAGGCTTCAGGAATACCTGATCCTATGCTGAACAGATCCTCAACCTTCAAACTGTACTGGCATACTCAAGGTGAGGAACCACATGGTGGTCATCACCTTTGTTGATTTTAGGAAGACCTACGACTCCGTTGATAGAGAAACACTTAAGAAAATACTCCATGGACTAGAACTAGACAACAAAATCCGCAGACTCATTCTAGAAATCTTGACAAACACCTATTTGGAGGTCAAATTTAGAGGTGAGATCTCAGGGGGCATCGAGATAAAAACTGGTGTGAGACAAGGGGATGTACTCTCCCCACCTCTCTTCCCTGTGTCCTTGAAAAGGTTGTGAGAGAATGGGACAAGGAACCGATCAATTTGGGTGGTCAGAGTGGCTTCTACCTGGGCTGTAAGAACGAAGGACTGATTGTAGATTGCCTAGCTTTAGCAAATGACATGGCGTTCATTGCTAATTCTCTTGAAATGCCAACAATGCATGTAAACTGACTCAGAAAATGGGCAGCGAAAGTGGGTCTTCAAGTGTCGCTGGAGCAAACAGTTCTTCGCCAACATCAAAGAAGCAAATTGAGAGATGTTACTAGATCAGGGAAAAATCAAAAGGACTGAGATGTTTAAGTATCTCGGTGAATGGATTGAACCCAACTTATCGGAAGAAAACGTCATTATCCATGAGAGTCAACAAGTTGGATCTAGCCTATCGATTGATTATGAACACCTACAAAAAAAAATGTCTGCCACGCAACCTGAAACTTAAGCACTACACATCAGTCATACGACCAGAAGCCCTGTATGCCATGGAATGTCTTTCTATGAACTGGAGGGGTCTGATGGACAAATTGGAAGACAGAGAGAGAGGAGAATCCTCAGGAAGATCCCAGGCCCGGTAGAAGAAGGTCGGAAATTCAAAAGACGACATAACTCAGAGCTGTACGAACATGTCGAGAGGCTCTCTGACAGTGCAAGAAAAAGAAGGGTAGCTTTCTATAGCCATGTTGCAAGATTGCCTCCAAACAGGTTGACCAACCGTCTGTTCACCTTCTGCCAAAACAAGAAGGTTCGCACCCCTTGGGTCATATAAGCTGAAAAGGACATTAAAGAACTAGGAATAACTGATCTCCAGAACAGAGAGTGTGTGAGACATACCCTGAAGGAAGTCCGAGGATTTCAGGAAAATCCCTGATTTGAAGGTAATCCGACGATTTCAGGAAAAGCCCCCTTGACAGATGAAAGGAAGGAGTTACATCGGCAGAGGATGCGACAGTACTGAGCAAAGATCAAAGCCCAACATTTGAACAATCGAGGTCCAAAGTACGCCCATTCGAAACAAGAAGAAGAAGGAAATGTAGTGCTAATTTTGAACCATCCCTGCAGCGTGCCAATAAAATGCCTAATGCAAATTACTCTCCTAAACAGCGATTACAGAATTATAGCACGCATTCTTGCCCGAAGACTAAAAATAATAATGCTTGAAGTAACCGGACTGTATAGTGTGGCTAACGACAGATCAATTATCCAAACAGTTTGTGAATATAGGCACATCATAGCGACGACAGATATTCTCAGACTTCAGTCTGCTATAATGACGCTTGATTTTGAGAATGGTCTTAATAGGGTCAGCCACCAATACCTTCTCAAAGCAATGACCGCACTGAATTTTCTCCAATGTTTTGAAAAATTATTGGTATATTTTGAAGAAAATCGTGAACAATGGTCAGCTTAAAAGGTAACTTGCGATCATGTGTTCGGTGAGACAAAGTTGTTCCATGTTTGCTATTGTCATTGAGACTCTGCTAGCCACTCTGCAGAAATAACTCACGAAACATCATGTGCATGACATACGCAGATGATGTGGGTCTCGTGGTCACCTCTGAAAGTGACGTCGAGAAGGCATTGCAGGCCACCAGCAAGTACGAACTTCCAACAGGTGCGAAGCTAAGCAAGACTAAATCACGCACCATGAATGTAACGTTTGAAATATCTTTGCAAAACACGGAAGAACTAAATCTGGTCACCCACGTGCAAATTCTAGGTAAGGGCCACAGCTCTAATACAAACCTATAAGCTGCAAACTCTAGGGAAATCCTCGCAAGTGTGTCAGCCAGCGTCAAAGAACATAGCTTGCAAAGACTTGACGATATCCAAATGTCCATCCTTTGCAAAAATGCACAGTCTCGAAAGTAAACTATGGGGCACAGGATTTACACATATCACGTGAAACAGCAGCAAGCATTCTCTGAGCTTTGGGTCATTCTGCAGCTCATGCTAACATTTTCAGGGTCATGTTTGACACGTTGATTATCCCATCCGAAGAAGGGGGTCTAAATCTCCCAGTCGATGGAAGGAAGCCACAAGTTACAACCATCAGCTTCACATCCCACTTTGTACGCGAAATTCCTCCCACCCTCTTGTATCCACCCATAGATATGCGGCACATCCCCAACGGCATTTTCAGGAATTTTCCTCGAACTCAGTTGTATCAAAACCAGTCCGCCCGTCGAATATCGTAAAAGTTATGTTCATACACATGAAATTAACGGAAGATAAAAGCTGGAATGTGATGGAACAAACGTACCTGTACTCCAACTGGGAGGTCATTTCGAAAAGCCGGTCGGTGTGGCCGAGCGGTTCTAGCAGCATCAATCTGTAATCATCCGACCGCTAATGTCGCATGTTCAAATCCTGCCTCGGGCATGGATGTGTGTGGTACCCCTAGGTTAGTTAGGTTTAAGTAGTTCTAAGCGCTAGGGGCCTGATGACCTCAGATGTTATGTCCCATAGTGCCCAGAGCCATTTGAATTTGAAAAAAAATATTAGCACTAATCACCCGCCAACAAATGTGAAAACTACTACGTACAATGCAGTGAACAGAAATATAGCAACCAAAGCGTAACATCATGCCATCCACCTGGGTGATTCAAATACATGTGACAATAGCGACCTAATAGACATAGAATGACATAGGTTTGTGTGCACTGAAGTGAAGGACATCTGGTAAATTATCATAAAAGCCACGAAAAAGCGAACAGTACCGCCCCCCCCCCCCCCCCCACCCTTCTCAGTACCTTGACTGTCGACATTTTGAATCCTAGTGATGTGCCGTACCCACTCACAGAAATAAATGCCCTAAACTGGCCAAAAGACCAAACAATACATTACCTTCTGACCGAATAAAAGAGAACTAAAGATGGTTTCCAAATGTGTCTTATCCTTCCGCATCGTAACCTAATGAAGACAAAAGACCATACAAAATTGCAATTTTTTAAGTAAATATAATTACGTCGGACTTAGTCTACAACATCAACAGAGAAAGACACTCACACAAAACTCAAGAACAAAATAAAAAATTCTTGTTTCCCTCTTTTTTTGTTGTACGATGAATTTGTTTTGAAAGGAAACAGAAATTTAATCTGAAATTCACAGCTCAGAAACACCTTATATTACGTTGAATCTCAGAGAAAAACTTTATCCTCACGACAGTAGATGTCGAACTTTTTATGTTATTTTATTTTATTCCGTGTGTAAAAACATCTTTTAATCAGAAGCAGTGGCTGCCTTAATTTCTTCTATCCTGAGATACAATCATCTTCATCTGAAGCATTCAGAATGGCAGTACGGTGATTCCGACGAGCGGTGTGCTCGGAGTTGAGAGAAGACCACTCAGCAAACACACATCGGGGAACGGTTGCATTGGATGGCTCATGGAGGTATTGCGGAATGAACTGGAAAACACACGTTCGTGAAGACAACGTTGAAGCTGTCGCTCAGCTCAGATAGTTACAGTGCAGACGTTCTCTCCTGAGGTAGACAGAACAAAGAGGAGAGACAGTTATTATCATAATACCAAAGTATCAGTTTCTCACAACGTAAGAAGAATGCATGGAAGACTGGGAGCGAAAGTAAGCATCGCGAGCGGAAGCACGGGCTGAAAGGGTGGATCAAGGTCACTCAACGGGCAAAAAAGAAAAAAAAGAGAAAAGAAAGTTGGGGCGAGGGGTTAAACGTCACGCATTGTAGACGCTGAGTCTGTGGTTCAAGTTGATTCAATCTGGAACCTCAAAGATAATTCGCTTCACTTTCAAACCCACCTATAACAGCACAAATTCCTGGCCAAACAGCTTGGGGCTGCGCCATGATCGCCACCCACCGCATTACGCCAGGTGCCGTCCGCCAGGTTAACGCGGCACGGGGCTGTGGGTGTATTTATCAATTGTTTTCTTATGTGCAGATCTAGTACTTACCTTGCAGTTACGTATTGGATTCTGCATGCTTGAAATCTATGACCGTTGTTCAAGAGTTGTAAAATACACTCGCAAGTGGAAAAAAGTCTAGCATCAGCGACATCTTAATCTCTTTGAATTGAATAGAGGGGAGTTGGCAGCAGAGGCAGCGCGAAACCTTAGTATTGTGTGTGGGGCGAGTGCCTTTGGGCAAAACACGTCAAAAAAGGATTATCTTCTTTCGAGAAAGATCGTTGTGAATCAATGATTTTCCTCATTTATGAAGTCTCGATAGCTGACACACGTGATGAACTGGATGTGATAAACTGAGACCGTTCAAGCATCGTGCAACATTTGCATCAATAGTCAAAATTCAGAGACTGAGTGTAGGAATTTTCCACGCTGTAATTCAATCCCACAAAAATCAAAACAGTGGTTATTAATGTATTTTTGCTTGAGCGCCGTCAGTTCATACATTAGGCTTCCTGTGCAATACTGTTTCTGGTGACAAGTTATGATGCCTTTATATTAACTTCATAAGAAGAAATTAAAGGCAGAGCCGTAACAAGCGACATATACTCGAGCAAAGATCAGTCTGAACATACTCTGCTTCTGCCGGCTGAAAAAGGGTGTTGTGCTCTAGAGACTCCTTCCCAGACATGTGTCCATCGCAGCTGATATTTGTTTCGAACACCTGAAACACCTATCGGTCGCCGTTTAAGAAAAACGACAGACAAAACTGAATCGCGTGTTGCTACTACCCAACATTGCACTCTGCTGATTATAAAAACAAAACTATTCAGGAGGCTGTTTGGGAAATCATCCGTCACGTACTTTTACTCTGATCTTAAGCCCTCAAATGTACACTCCTCCTGTTCTTATCGAGCAACCGTCAAGGTTATTTTTTTGCAGACGAAACTGCACTTCCAACTTCCTTTGATGACATCCTTTACTCAGAACTGCTAGGTTTATAAAGGTGTGGAATCGGTGAACTATCTGAACATTTTCGGACTATTTTAGATAATGTGAGAGAATACCAATACAAATGAAATGCAGCTTACCGCGATAAACTTACGACAAATGCCTATTTTAATAAAACATTAAATATATGTAACACGAGAGTGCCTATATCTTTATGAATTAATAATATGTTGTATAGTATGATGTGGTCTCTGTTAACTTGCTTTGCTGTGTCATACTCAAGTAGTGCGTAAATGTGGAATTTCATAAATAACGCTATGTATTCACAAAAACCAAAAGTTATGTCAGTAGAAACGGAAAGAGGCATTAAAATGTGTACAGCATCATAGTTTTCGCCTTTACGCTATGAGGTACTGGAAGTTGTGAGACAATATTTCATGGAGAAATTTTCTTAAGATATCCTTACAGATTTTCGACATGGCTGATTATAGGTCTGTACCGAACGGCTAAAAATATAGCCTTCCGCGAGGCTTGAGCCGCCAAGTCATCATAGCCTTCGTTTGACATGCGACCACGTGACCCCACGAGGCGGCGAACAACTGCAGTGTTTACTACAACACTTACTGTCTCAGTGGTGGCTGGAACACTGATATCGCAACGTGGAAAACTAGATTAGTTGCTGTTTTCACGTGAAATGAGTTTTCTGAAATAAATCATAAAGTGATAGCCTTGCGTCTCACTTTAAATGAAAATCACAAAGATTATTCAATGGTAGTAACACACAAAATGAAGTGAATTTAGCTAGATCATTCTGTGCCATCCAGGAAGTAACTCATCTGGCACAGAGTTGCCAGACTTATTCCGCGTTGTTGCCAAGATTCAATTATACTACCAGCAGAAAGAATACCAACCGATGCGTTCCGTGAGCGAATTCAGACGTAACTACAGCTTACGTCCAAAATATGAGGCAGGTGAAGGTCGGAATACCAACAGTATATGTCACAGAGTTTTATTCCCACTTCTCCAACGAGGTTTAGGATGTAGAGCGTAGTTACTAATAAGTCACTAGCACAAATTAAAAATTAATTATTATAAATCAATAACTGTAGCAGTCACTTTGGGTATTCCTTCTTAAGCACTCTGAATACTGGAAAGCTCGCTCACCGGACAAGATTCACATTTTGGAGTGTTCCAGTCGCTGTGCTCGAATCATTATGAGTAGGAAATGTGAGTTTTGATCATTATACACTTGGAAAATATTTTCCTTAGAACGCTGTCATTGGCACCATCCACAAAACCAAGGAACTCGAATTAAAAGACAAACAGCACTTATCACAAAAGAACATTCACAGAGGGACTTCGCAAGTTACGAATAATAGTAAGTTCCAAATCAAGTAGTCTACTGTGCAAAAAAACATGTGCCATGAACGCTGAAAGTAATGTCAGGCATAAGTCGTCCTCAAGCAGAACCGTCATTCAGTCCGTAAATACTGGAAGAACGACTAAAATCATCTGCTTGCAATAATTACAATATTACCATTTCTGATGCTTTCTCAATAAAGGCGAAAATCATATTTTTTGAAGAGTTTCACAATTTGCAGTACTCTTAATAGAGAGAAACCCGAAATAACAACTGTTTCACCAGGTTGAAAGTGCTCAGATTCTATGTAGCGTCTGCGCACACTGTTACTAATTCTGTCCCTCATGTTTTCATACGAACGGCGTTCTAGGTTGCCTTAAAATTCGTATGAGAATTATCGAGTTGTAATGCGACGGCGTAGATGGACAGAAGGTCATAGAATTGATCGAGACTGTCAATATGTTGCTGTTTCATAACGGCAAATTACCATTACGACGGAAGGTTTCATTTCTGCCTGTCAAGGTATTCCGCAACGCTGGGTGTACAGCATCGAAACCTCTGCACGCCACAACACAGACCTATTATATGCTAATTAATCGCATGTCAGTGGCATGATAACGAATTTCGATTGCAATTTTCGACGCGGTCTCTTCCTGTACAATTACCGGTTTCTTGTTGTCAGCTTTTCTGACTGGTTATCCTGCCACTGCTCCGATGATGTGTACATCAGCTAAATACGAATACTGCGTAATGCGAACATCCGATGTTTCCACCGTTCCAGCTCAATCAAAATAGTGCGTTAAAATAGTGCAAATAAGCGACGTAAAAGCTGCTATGGACTAATAAATAATACATAGTAAAGTTTCGCAATCTCCATCAGACATCTGGCAATTATGAAAGGTTACTTTCATTACTTTCGCAGCACTGCAGTACGATCTCAAAGGTTTCGAAAGATCCCATTACTTAAACTTGTTGCGGCCGTTTAGAGTTAAAGTAGAGGAACAAGGAAAACATCTGACTTTAAATACACATTTGCAGCGTCGTTTGAATGTATGGCTACAGGTGCACAAGCACACATGCAGGGTGACATCGAGGATATGACCACTCTACCATTGCTGTGGTAGAGGCTAAAGACAGATAGAATCAGATTTATCACAAAGTAAATAATGAGTGACTTTGTGATTTACTCGTAAAATAACGTTCTTGTTTGTGAGCCACTGCCACTTACTGCGCTCGACAATTACAAGTAAATATCTAGTGGACCTAGTAAGATAATGCAGATCCAGTCCTGGAAGTCCGTCGACTATCTCTGGGTTACCAAACGTTTTCTGGATGGCAGCTTATATACACATATCAAAAAAGGTATGCATTAGCACGGTTCCCAGAACTCCTGAGGAAAGGCGATGACTTTGGATATTGTATTACAGACATAGTCCCTCTGACTATTCAGAGATGCCACTAAACCCGCCCAAAGGTGTAAACTACCATGCATCAGCAACGCCTTTTAGCGGAGATGTTCCGACAGGCGATCGGTTCCACTCATTCCACCAGGAGGTACACGGCTCGTGTTGCCTGTCGTTCAACCGTCCATCGACGGCCAATACCGCGGTTCGACCGCGTCTGCATTGTTAATTTGTGTCAGGAAGGGCTCTCAACAAGGGAAGTGTCCAGGCTTCTCAGAGTCAACCAGAGCCATGTTGTTCGGATATGGAGGAGATACAGACAGAGACAGAAACTGTCTATGACATGCCTCGCTCAGGCCGCCCTATGGCTACTACAGCAGTGTATGGCCGCTACCTGCAGATAATGTCTCGGAGGAACCCTGACAGCAACGCCACCATGTTGAATAATGCTTTTCGTGCAGGCACTGGACGTCGCATTACGAATCAAACTGTGCGCAATAGGCTGCATGATGCGCAAATTCACTCCAGACGTCCAGAGCGAGAACCATTTTTGGAACCACGACAACATGTATGCAGTACCGATGGGCCCAACAACATGCCGAATTGGCCGCTCAGGACTGGCATCACCGATGAGTGTCGCATATGCCTTCAATTAGACAATCGTCGGAGTCGTGTTTGGAGGCAACCCGGTCAGGCTGAACGCCTTAGACACACTGTCCAGCGAGTGCAGCAGGATCTATGTTCCCTGCCGTTTTGGGGTGGCAATAGATGGGGCCGACGTACGTCGCTGGTGGTCGTGGAAGGCGCCGTACCTGCTGTACGATACGTGAATGCCATCGTCCTACCGATAGTGCAACCGTATCGGCAGCATATTGGCGAGTAATTCGTCTTCTTCGACTACGATTCGCGCCCCCATCGTGCACATCTTGTGAATGACTTCCTTCAGGGTAAGTACATTGCTCGACTAGAGTGGCCAGCATGTTTTACAGACACGAACCTTATCTAACAAGCCTGGAATAGACTGAAAAGGGCTGTTTATGGATGACGTGACCCCCAACCACTCTGAATGATCAACGCCGAATGGCCGTTGAGCAGTGGGACAATCTGGACCAACAGTTCCTTGATGAACTTGTGGATAGTATGCCACGACGAATACAGGCGTGTATCAAGGCAAGAGGACGTGCTACTCGATATTAGACGTACCAATGCGTACAACAATCTGGACCACCACCTGTAAAGGTCTCGCTGTATGGTGGTACAACGTGCAATGTGTGGTTTTCATGAGCAATAAAAAGGTCGGGAATGATGTTTATGTTTATCTCTATTGCAATGTTCTGTACAGGTTCCGGAACCCTCGGAAACGAGATGATACAAAACTTTTTTCATGAGTGTATTAAATTCTTCTAAAACAGCTACTCGCTCCTCGTCGCAGACGGCTGCTGCCCTGCAGTGTCACGTGCTGTGACGTACACACCACGGCCTGTCTTTTTCGTGGATCTCGCCTCGTGAATGGTGATGGCACTTGCTCCATACACTTACGCATCCTGCAGTTATGGTACACTGTGCATATTCCCGGACTTAGGATTCTGAAGGGCGGCCTGTAATAATGGCTGCCGTAAGTGAGCGACTCCTACTTAGTCTTTGCGGCGGCCGGGCGGCGGTAGGGTTTCACGTCTAAGACTGTACGTATGAGAGCAGTATGCGCTTTTCGACGACCGTATCCTTCAGTAACATAAAACTGGCATAAAACTATTGGTGGATGAAGCTACACGCTGCTGAAAAGACGTTCTGATTCGCAGTGTTCATCATTTGACGCATTTTAAATGGCAGGTGTTCACAGCTCGATCGCACAACAACAACAACATACACACACACACACACACACACACACACACACACACACAGAATGGTTCAAATGGCTCTGAGCACTATGGGACTTAACTTCTAAGGTCATCAGTCCCCTAGAACTTAGAACTAATTAAACCTAACTAACCTAAGGACATCACACACACCCATGCCCGAGGCAGAATTCAAACCTGCGACCGTAGCGGTCGCGCGGTTCCGAACTATAGCGCCTAGAACCGCTCGGCCACCCCGGCCGGCCGCACAACACAAACATAAACCGGAATCGAATATTTTATTTGACCTATAGACATCGACGAGGAAAAAAAAACTGAGAAGGATTTCTGCGAGTTAAACGAGAGCTGGTTGGCGCCTTTCTGCATCTGCGAAATAGTGTGTTGCAACTTCGAGCCAGTCGCGTACGAGTTGTGAGCGGTAGTTACCTTTGAGATTGAATGTGCTGAACTTACGTTAATGGAGAATACTTTAAGGCGACAAAGCCACCAGTATCGGCACCTCACTGACTTTGAGAAAGGTGGTGTAATAGGGCTAAAAGTAGCTGTATGTTCCTCCTGCTATACTGCAGAAAGACCTGGCATGCATATAGCCACTGTACATAATTGCTGGCAAGGGTGCTCACAGGAATGTACCGTACCGAGAAGACCAGACTCCAGACGGCCATGTTATCTGTAGCAGCAGCTGGCACCACAGTGACGCAACGAACTGCTACAAATCGGTTACTTCAGCGACAGTTTCGAGCCCGGTCCACTGTAGCGCGCGCTACACTGACCTCAAACGAACGCCGTCTGGCACAACAGTGGTGTGAAGCGAGCGATCATTCGAAGCCAGGATGGATGTCTTTTGAGTTTTCTGATGAAAGATGGTTCTTTCTCGGCACAAGTTACGGCTATGTATTTGTTAGGAGGACAGGTGAGCGCCTGCAAATAACGAGTCTGCGTGCTAGACACACTGGATCTACACTTGGAGCTATAGTCTGACGTGCGATTTCGTATGGCAGCAAGAGCAGTCTCGGTTATCTCACAAACACTGATTGCAAATATGTTCCTTAATCTAGTGACTGGGCCTGTTGTTCTGTCATTCATGAACGGTATTTCATGGTGCGTTTTCCAACAGGATAACGCTCGCCCACATATCGCTGTTGCAACCCTACATGTTCTCCAGTGTGTAGACATGTTTCCTTGGTCTGCTCGATCACCAGATCTGTCTCCAACCGAGCACGTCATCGGACCAACTCCAGCGTCAAAACAAATAGCGTTAACCGTCTCTGTATTCACCGGCCAAGTGCAACAGGCATGGAACTCTGTCTCACAAAGTGACATCCAGAACTTGTACAACAGAATTCAGGCACGTTTGCTTTCAGCTTTCTTGCGGTTCCACCCGTTATTAATGTAACAGTATTTCACATTTGCAATGGCTAGGCGCTTCAGTCTGGAATCGCGCGACCGCTACGGTCGCAGGTTCAAATCCTGCCTCGGGCATAAATGTGTGTGATGTCCTTAGGTTAGTTAGGTTTAAGTAGTTCCAAGTTCTAGGGGACTGATGACCTCAGATGTTAAGTCCCATACTGCTCAGAGCCATTTGAACCATTTGCAATGGCTAATCTCCACTTACATTAACCTGTGATCTTGCATTGTTAATCTCTTAAATACATTATCTAGACAAATGTATTTCCGAAATTTCATTACAGCATATAAATTATTTTTAAGTGTTCCCAATTTTTCCCTCAGCCTAGTTTAAATGGAGACGCCATACCAGACCCCTCTTTCCCCACCCGCCACAAAACTGCAATATTCAGTATTGTAAATTTAACTTGACAACAAGCCCCCTACAGAAACAGTCCATTCCCAATACATCCACGACGTCACACTAGGGAAGAACATGGCCAAATATATTTAAGAACCAAGATTATACTTATGATTAGTACTCGTTTCAGTCGCAATAGTTTCATATGTGCTCATAGATTCCTGCCTAGCCTCCCCCTCGGAACACATACCACATATGAGAAACAGCCAGATTTGTGACAAATAAAATTATAAGTGTAATCGTTAATCGTTTCACCTGCAGACAATTTAAGCAGTGCTCGTAGTTTCCGCGGAAATATTGCCGCATACGGAAAGTAACAACCTAAAAGATGTGAGAACCAAAATTATAAATATGATGGCTACTCATTTCTCTAGCAACAATTTAGAGTGTGCTCGCAGGTTCTTGCTCAACCACACCCTCGTAAAGCACGACATATTTGGAATAAACTGCGTAGTTTAAACCACTCACTAAGACAACCACGGTTAATATTTAATAATCGGCCGCGTACATCCTTTGTATCGCAAATTAATGACGTCACAAAGGACGTCACTAGTCAAAGGAGGCTGGTGGACACGGACCGTGCACTTGACCCCGAACGACCGGCGTTAGAACTCGCGTGTCTTTCAGTCGTGAGCAAGGACAGATATGATCGCTGGTCACCTACCTGATATCAGGCGAATCGACTCCCCGTCTACAGATACTGGCGCCTGCTGCTTCTCAAGACGAAATACTAAGCTGTTAGTCACTCCTCTATCAAATAACAATCTTTCTCACCACGAATCAGAACGCTCGAAACGATAACGAACAAAGGCGTATTCGAATCACAATCGAACTGATGCTACGCAACAGCCAACGCAGCTTCAAACCATACTGTATTGTTGGGATCCTGTCCTGACAAGCCGCTGTTCGATATCTTCAGTCCACTCCTTATTGCCTTACTGTTGATGTGTTGCTATAATCGAAACAGTTAAGAATAATGATATAATGGTGAAATACTATACTGCTGAGAATTAATACTACTACTAGATGTTTTGAACAAGCCTGGCAAAAAGTCTATCATTAAATCTCTTAAATCCTACGTGTTATATAATTCACTATTTGAATTTTTAGAAGTAGTTAAGTTTGAGAGTATTGGAAACAGAAACTTCAATAAATCTTATAATCAACGATCTCTGTTAATCAGAGATTCTTGTATGGAGTAGAATTTTAATAGTTGTCATCAGCTTGAAAGGAAGTATGAGGCTAATTCGGTATATTTTTATTCGACAGCAACGAAATATGAAATATTGTACGCGAGATAACACGGAAAGAATTTCCACAGACGAAACCGGCTTCTACATGAAACAGGCAAACGTTAACTTTTTGTTTTTAACTGCATGGGACCAGTGCAAATGGATAAGACTTGAACAATTGTCTGATTTGAAATTCTATTAGCAATCGTTTGTGGTTAAGTGAAATATAACAAGATTAAAGATTACTGGATGAAGCAGTAAGCAATATACTGATTCCATGTTAGCCTCAGATTTTTAATAGTGGACATGAGAGTATTCGCAGGTCAAGACGTACGCAGACGATTGTCGTATATGGGTGACATTGCAGGGTGATTCAAACTGTTCGTTGAGTTTAATACAGGAGACAGAGAACATTAAAACAATTATATTGATCGTAGTACATATGGTCCCTGGCGGCAGTTTCTGAGGCAAGGGGAAATTTACACAGAAGGTAGTGTAGCATGCAGAGTACACCAGTGGTAATCATACGAACTGCTCGAATGCGCGACCATTGGCCTGTATGCACGCAGTACATCGTCTGACGTTTGGCTGGTGTGTCTATTCGCAGTTTTGTGGCATGTCCGCAGTGCTATCGGCACGGTAGGGAGTTCTCGCTACGAGGTCGTCTTCCGTTGCCACAACGGTTTCATATACCAGCTGCTTCATATACCTCCAGAGCAAGAAATCCAGGCACCTTAGGTCAGATGATTTGGGTGAGCAGGCCACTGCCTGTTCATATTAGAGCGCGCAGCACTGGCAGACTACAGCCCCAGTTATTAGTTGAATGTATTCCAAACTCTGTCTTCCGCTACAATTTTTACCGTCTACTGCCCATCAATCATGTACGATTCAGCAAGCTGGAGCATGACTATAAATGAGCGAAGGAAAAACTATTAATGTTTGTAAACAAGAGTAATGAGGAAGATATGGGGACAAATCTTAGATAAACGAAGGTGGAGGAGGAGAACGAGGACATTTTGCTCTTGATGCAACAACCAGCTCTGAATAGAGGCCCTCGCGAAGGACGTTGCAGCCATGATGACTGAAGACGTCTGGTGGACTCGACCACAAAAACACAAAGAAATGGAGGAGTTTTGTAGAAGCAGCGCGTAGTTAGCAAGGCCTGTGATGGCTAGATATGCATGAATGTCGATATGTATGTTTAGCTCCCTCTAGTACCATGGACGTTATTCCCTCTGGTCGTCACGCATGTCCGACCATCCTGTCCCATATTCTTGTTGGTGTCTTCCATACGTTCCTCCCGTCGCCGATTCTACGGAGAATCTTCTCTTTTTTGTCTTACTCGTCCACCAAACTTGCAATATCCTCCCCTAATAGCATAGCTCTGACGCTCTGATTTTCTTTTTTTTTCCAGTTTTCCCACAGTCATCATTCACTACCATACAATGCTGTGCTCCACAAGTACAGTATCAGAAATTTCTTCCTCAGATTATGACGTATGTTTGATAATACTAAACTTCTCTTGGCCAGCAATACCCTTTTTGTCAGTGCTAGACTGGTTTTTATGATCTCCTTGCTCTAGCCATCATGAGTTGTTTTGCTGTATAGACAGCTGCATTCCGTAACTTTATCTTCTTCTTGATCACCGATCCTAATGTTAAGCTCTCGCTGGTCTCATTTCTGCTACTTCTCATCTCTTTCTTCGATTTACTCTCAAACGATATTCTATATCCATTAGACTGGCCATTCCAGTCAACAGATCCTGTTCATTTTCACTAAGGATAAGCAGTGTTATCAGGGAATCTTATCAGTAATGTCCTTTCACCTTGAATTTTAATCCCACTCTTGAACCTTCCTATTATTTCGGTCATTGCTTCTTCGACGTACAGACTGAACAACAGGGGCGAAAGACTACGTCCCTGTCCTCCACCCTTTTCAATCCGAGCGCTTCGTTCTTGGTCATCCATTCTTATTGTTCTCTCTTGGGTCTTCTACATATGGTATACCAGAATGAAGAATGCACCTATTATAGCATAAAAGTAGGCGACTATGTCATCGGCAGAATTAGGAATGTAAAACAAAGAAACTAGCTTTTAGGTTTATATGACAGCCTCGAAGACATTTAAATCAAAACACCTTGACATTTTCTCGTTTTTTAGTGGTTAGTATTAGTACCAACGTCGTATAGTACAATGCATCGTGTCAAGTGAAGTAACATGGTACATGTGATACGTCGCATTAACATTTGTCAGGTTATGAAATATAACACAACGTTTCATTAAAGTTTGGGGTGCATGCATCACCATTCTGAAATAATTCCCGTAACACATCCACTTCACTCTCGGGGTCTTGATGCATCAGAATCTCTAGAAGCACATAAATTTGTGCATCGCGGCTTCTACACCATTCACCATGTATATAACAGTGGGTGGGTTTCATCGAGAAATGGTCTGCTCAGGGACAAAATCAAACCTCAACCGCCCCAATCCAGAAATCAAAACAATGTTTTAGCTTCCCCCTCCCCCCCTTCCCGCTCCCACCTCCCCCAACTCCTGCCCCCTGGAAGAAACCCGCCCCTAGATATTTCATCCTTCCGGAAAAACTTTTACAGACTTGACATATATTGTCTTGAGCCATGCGATAAAATGTATTGTTTACGATCTTCCGGATTTTGGGCACAGGATCATGGATTTAGCTTATACGTTGCAAGAAGCATGTGTGGCTGCACCTTTCAGCTAAGAGAGTTCACTGCGCTGAACAAGTAGGGGTAAGACGTAAAAGAGCGCTAACATGTCAATACCTTTTGACTTAAATGTCTTTGAAGCTACCAGATAAATCGAAGAGCTAGTTCCCTTCTTCTGCAGTCCTAATTCTTCCCAATACACATTCATCTGTTTTGTGCTGTAACTTGAGTATTTTTCATTTCGGTTCTCAACTTTTGCTCTACCATAATTTTGACATGAGACTGCCATAACTTGGCAGCTGATGTAGATTTTTGTTGACTTGGGCCACGACTGGTACAGTATAGGTTGTCCCGCGAACCACGTTCCTTATATCACAGCAACGGATAAAGATTTCACAACGCAATGGAACTATTGTTAATTACATATATTTGTCTACCTTATTACAAAATAAGAGCCGATTCGCAACAGTTTTAATCATAGAAGAGACACGCGAAAAAAATATTTAAAAAAACGATTTTCTTGCAAGTAAATCCGAATGAAGGCATATTTTTTAAAGCCAGTTTTCAATTTCTTTATCTGATTCATTTTAAGAGCAACGGATAAAAACTATCAGATTAAAAAAGTGGTTTTGATTTTATCCATTTATCTACCTTCGTGCAAAGTTTGAACCTATTCGTACAAATTTTAAGTCTAGCAGTGAAACGCTTCAGAAATGTCCAAGGAAAACGCATTTGTGACGTACATTGCTCAGCCAGAAAATTATGACCACCTACCTAATAGCCGGTATGTCCACCTCTGGCACGGATAACAGCGGCGGCGCGTTGTGGTATGAAAGTTATGAGGCCTTGGTGGGTTGCTGGAGGGAGTTGGCACCATATCTGCACACACACATGTGTGATTTTTGCTCGTGACTTGCCATACCAGGGCCATGTACTCTATGCCCAAGGCATACATCCCAGTCCCACGCACCTCCGTGCCATACAAGACTTGCCTTCGCCGCAGAATTTGAAGCAGCCTGGAACCGCGCGACTGCTACGGTCGCAGGTTCGAGTCCTGCCTCGGGCATGGATGTGTGTGATGTCCTTAGGTTAGTTAGGTTTAAGTAGTTCTAAGTTCCAGGGGACTGATGACCTCAGAAGTTAAGTCCCATAGTGCTCAGTGCCATTTTTACAGAGTGTGATGGAAAAAAATCAACTATTATCACAGATATGTGCCGCATGCCTGTTCCATTTCAGGTCCGCTTCATCGCTTACGCCGTAAAGGTGTTCCCTTCGTCTGGACGACGGAATGCGAACGCGCCTTTCGCCCGTTGAAATCGGCGTTGCTTTCCAATACTTGCCTTACGCCATTCGATCCTCGGAAGCCCCTTTTGTTGATGGTGGATGGATCGGATTTCGGGATTGGTGCTGTGCTTGCGCACAATGATGGCTCTCACGATCGCCCTATTGCCTTTGCGTCCAAATTGCTCTCGTCTGCACAAAGTCATTATTCACAGATTGAGACAGAAGCATTGGCCCTCGTATTTGGCGTTACAAACTTTCGTGACTTCTTGTATGGTCGTCACTTTACCATAATCACAGATCACAAACCTTTGAGATCGCTTTTTCATCCGACCAAGCCTGAAACTCCACGTACAGCGCAGAAATTCATCCGCTGGTCTATTTTCCTCTCGCAGTACCGCTACGATATCTTGTATCGGTCCACTGCTAAGCACGGAAATGCCGATGCGCTGTCCCGTTTGCCTTTGCTGAGGATAGGGCATTCGATTCCTCCGTACTTGCTTGCATGTTCATTGATCCGGAAACCGATGACGTGGTCGAATCGTTTCCGATTGATTTTCGTCGTGTAGCTACAGTCACAACTGCCGACCCTGTCCTTGCTACCGTTCTGCGTTTTGCTGCTACACAATGGCCCTTGTCAAAGTCACGGATCGGGGACCCGTTGGTTCGCCGATTTTTTGCTCACAAGGAGAGACTTTTTGTTCGACGTGGTGTTTTGCTTTTAAGTTCTGATAATGATCAGTCCAGGGTCGTGGTCCCACGTTCGTTACAGTCCTCTGTCTTAAAGCTTCTCCACCAAGGACATTGGGGTATAGTGAGAACGAAACAACTTGCTCGTCAGCACTGTACTTGGTTCGGAATCGATGCCGCGATTACGAATATGTGCTCTTCTTGCATGGTGTGTGTCGAACAACAATCAGCACCACCGCGAAAATTCTTCGCATGGCCAAAAGCCACTTTCCCTTGGCAACGCTTACACATCGATTTTGCTGGTCCATTCTGGAATGCTCGATGGTTGGTTGTGGTAGATTCATTCAGTAATTTTCCTTTTGTTGTCCGGATGTCTTCCACGACGTCAACTGCCACCATCCAAGCGTTATCTGCTATCTTTTGCATTTAAGGTCTTCCGCAGACTATTGTTTCCGACAATGGCTCACAATTCTTCTCCGCAGAATTTCAGTTATTCTGCAAGGCCAATGGTATTCAATATCTGACGTCCACGCCGTTTTCACCACAGTCAGTCGGTGCCGCTGAACTATTGGTCAGGGCTTTCAAGTCACAGATGTTGAAGTTGAAAGAGTCGCATTCTCGGGAGGATGCGTTATTGCTCTTTTTGTCCTCGTATCGCTCTCAGCCCCGAGATGGTTGCTCGCCGACTGAGTTGCTCCACGGTTGCCATCATCGAACCTTGATGTCTTTGCTACATCCGCCGCATCAGGTTCCTGTACAGCGGCGGACACCTGCTTTTGCCCCAGGCGACGTTGTCTACTGCCGCCACAATCGAGGTTCATGGCGTTGGCTTGAAGGGCGCATTCTTCGCTGCCTCGGACGCGCTATATATATATATATATATATATATATATATATATATATATATATATATATATATGGTTTTGGGGGCCTCTGGTGAGGTACGCCGGCATCTCAATCAGCTGCGCCTCTGTCGTCGCACGGGATCTGCCGCTCGCCGTTTGCTTTCAGCGACGGTGCCGTCCGGTCAGCGCCCTGGACACCCATCTACTGGCGCGCGTCAGCCCCAGGTATTACCGACGCTGCCTTCCATTTTGCCCCATGGCGACGCGCCGCCGCCTGTTCTCTCCCCGACGACGCCCGCAGTGGACGCGTCGCTGCAGCCGTCGGGCGCCTCCCTGGGTCAGGCGCCGCCGATCGCTCCCCGTGACCAGTTGTCCTCCGACAAGGAACTCTTGCCCGCTCCGGACCATATGTCGTCTTCGCCCGTCGGGAGCCCCGGCCCGATGGAGGTCGACCCTTCGGCCCCTCCTGTCTCCCTACGGGCGCATACACCGCATGTTCGCGTGCACCCTGGAGTCGGTTTTCAGTCGTTCCCTAGCTCCCCGCGGTCCGAATGGCAGGGTGCGCGTGGCACAGCCTCGCCTGTTGTTAGGCTCCCCACCTCGTCGCATACGTCAACATGGGGTCCTCCCCACGGCGGGCGGGGGCCTCATACCACAACCGTCCGCCGATTTGCGGCGGAGGAATGGGGTGTAACCGCCAGACACCACACTTGCTAAGTTGTTGTTGTTGTGGTATTCAGTCCTGAGACTGGTTTGATGCAGCTCTCCATGCTACTCTATCCTGTGCAAGCCTCTTCATCTCCCAGTGCCTACCGCAACCTACATCCTTCTGAAACTGGTAGCCTTTAAATCGGCAGCGGTCCGTTAGTATACGTCGGACCCGCGTGTCGCCACTATCAGTGATTGCAGACCGAGCTTCGCCACACGGCAGGTCTACTCTAGAGAGACTCCCTAGCACTCGCCCCAGTTGTACAGCCGACTTTGCTAGCGGTGGTTCACGGTCTACATTCGCTCTCATTTGCAGAGACGACAGTTTAGTATAGCCTTCAGCTACGTCATTTGCTACGACCTAGCAAAGCGCCATATTCAGTTACTATTGATATAGAGCCGGCCGCGGTGGTTGTGCGGTTCTAGCGCTGCAGTCTGGAACCGCGGGACTGCTACGGTCGCAGGTTCGAATCCTGCCTCGGGCATGGATGTGTGTGATGTCCTTAGGTTAGTTAGGTTTAAGTAGTTCTAAGTTCTAGGGGACTTATGACCTAAGATGTTAAGTCCCATAGTGCTCAGAGCCATTTGAACCATTTTTTGAACTGTTGATATTGATATTGTGAATCATGTACAGTCAAGAGCGACGTTCATCATTAATGGATTAAAGTTAAGTATCAAACTAATTACATCCGCTTTCTGAATTCTAATTCCTTGTCATGTTCCAGACCTCACGTCAATATAGTTCTTCCCTCCTCACACCAGCCTGCGTGAGCTAATACGCGTGCATTTCGGCCTCCTCTAGTAACACAGTGGTGGCTCTTCTGCCAACACAACAAATATCATATCATATAAACGGGCATGTGAGCTCTGAGCTCATTTAAATGTTTTATTTAACTCTATTGCGAAAGCAATTACAGATTTGTGGCATATATCTCAAGTCATGAATAATGTGAGGCTCACCTCATGATCGCAAAGTCAATTTTCTTTAAATTTCTCGCCACAGCAATCAAAGATTTGTGGCATGTATTTTTCAATTCATTCATAATATGAGGCTCACCACACGGTGGCGAGTTAATTTTCTTACGACTAGTTTGGCCAATAACAGTGGCAAAGTTTCGATTGGGACCACGAATCATTACAAATATGGCACAACACAAAAAATATTATTTTAATTTCACAGCATAAATCCTGTGCCATCGAACTCTAATTACTACTATTTTTACATTAGTAGTGATGCTGAAAAAGAATGTTACAATATTTGCTACAATAATTGTTATGTGCATTTTGGTTATAAAATATTTAAATAAACCTACAAATAGAAAAGCAATTCCATAGTGATGCTATTATATATAATAAAAGTTACAGAATCATTTAGAAAAAGTCCAACCAACGGCTTGCCAAATCAATTCATGAATATGTACAAAATTTAGTGAATAATTACGTGACTTTGCATCAATATTTTTACACTCTAATTACTAAGTTATGCCAAATTTATAATTATGTCTGTAGTGACTGTCAATATTTATGTCAAACGTCAATGTCTGTGGTATAGCGTCTCAATCGTTTTTATATGGAGTCCTCATTGTCTCTGTTTGGAGGCCTCCCTAGTCTTTGTATGAATCTGTGACCATACCTTGGATGGTCACAAAGAACAAGAAAAAGAAACAACCTACAAAGCACATAATAAAAAAATAGATTATTCACAAAATACAACACAAAAAACCCCTCCATCTGTCCAGTAGATACTGAAAGAAATGGTTTATCCATCAAGATGACAAGAAATAAATTTATGACATGACAAGAGAAAAATCATCACCTTCCAATTAACCTCATGCTGGAATCGGCACTGCATCACTAAATGACAATTATGAAATAGAAAAAACACAAGATAAGTTGACTTATTTTACACTGTTATTTACACATTCATAAAATATGGCGGATACTCTCGCCTTTTGGCGTAAGAGTCATTTCACTCTGGAAAGAGAAAAGAAATCGTTTAATGCACGACATAATTTTACATGTCATAGATCAGTTTTTATTGTTTTTTTTTTTCACGGCCGACTGTTTCTGGAACTTCTTAACGGTAAGCGTGCTACGCTCCGACCTGAAAATATCGTCTGCTACACAAAATTACGTCACGTTAAGTGCTTTCGTTTCTGCAATGGAGAAAACTCTCGTTGCGATTTTGTTTACTGTAAGAAATGCAATAAAGCCAACCTTAACAATAACAAGAAGAGAAACAACAATATCATTCTTACCATTCCACAATTTCACAGAGCAAAAAATATTCTTGGCACTCATTCATCACATAATTCAACACTTTGCTGTGTATTTGTATCAGAACACCTTTCGTGACTCATAGCTATGTCTTAACTTTACTGTGACTTGGATTTTAAGTAAGTGTGTACTCTACCTTAACATTACTGTGACTTAAATTTTACGCAAATGTGTATAAGCTGTATCTTCCTTCATAGAATACCGTTGTGGGTTTCTTCGTTTAGAAGTGTATCTTTCTTATCCTCCCTTGTTCTATAAATGTCTGCAAAGTGCTTCCTCATTGTGTCACACTATTCATGAGTGATCCATAAATCTTAATACTCCTTACCTGGCAAACTAATAAACACGAAAAATCCACATAAATCTTCACTCTTCAAACTACCTCATAAATCAGAATAGGTGTCAGTTCGAAGGTTTCCTAATTATACTATTGCCCATCAAATATACCTACTCAGTTCAGAGCCACTTATACACTTTACTTTATCTGAAGATAATGTCAACAGTTTCTGTTATTTCATATTATGTTTCCCTAAAAAACGTACATAGTTATTTCTTGCATTATCCTTCAAATAAGTCACGAAAATTTCATTATTTCAGTGAACAATCGCAAGCTGTCAACAGCTGGTATAGTCCTGTCGTCAGAAATGTCCCTTTGCAAAGTTCTCATTCTCTCAAACAATACAAATCATTCATAATCATTCATTCTTGGTCTTTCATACAGGATAGATCGACAGTAAAAGAGTAATAGATAAAAAGGTTAGTCAAAGATTATGAAACAGTACTGAAAATTAAAATCGGAGGAATATACTGTAACGGCTGGGGCACCTATGCTCGCGAAACATATATTTACTAAAGATCAGTAAACCCCCTAGGGCCTTTTTCCTTGAAAATTTTAATGTGTGGTAAGTGATGAAGACCTCGCGATTTATGTGTTCGTATTGTCTCAAGTTCCACAGCGTTTGTGTGTGAAATGCGTCGTATACGGAAGGGTCCTTCATACACCAAGAAAAACTTCCTACTCAATATTTTCCCTTATGAGATAGTCGATGTGATCTAAGCAACACTTTTTGACCTACGTGTAAATTCTTGACGTTGACTCATGGATTGTGTAGCTTCTTTCTTCTGTCTGCAGCTTTCTTGATGTTCTGTAATGCTATACTTACCACTTCATGGTGTATTAAACGTCGCTGTGCAGGAAAGGCAAGGTAGTGGAATCATTAGGTAGTTCATTAACAATGTTTTGGAAATCGGATACATGTACGTCCCAGTTTCTGTGTTGGCGATGGCAGTACAATCTACAAAGTTTACCCAACTCCTTCATGATACGTTCTGAAAATTTCGACTGCTCATAACTTTGCATCATAATGATGTAATGTTTTACACGATCTTGTGTAGTCTCTGACGAGTAAGCAGATAAGAATGTGTCATAAAAATCACCATATGTGTGACATTCACGTGCTATTGAGTGCATTCTTGTTGCAAGCTCTCCTTCAAGATAACTGCAAATGAATTCCAGTTTGTGGCCAATTGGACATGTTGGTGGTAAAGAATAGTCAAATTGTTGTAACCACTCTCAAGGGTGGATTTCGTGACTAGGATTCCGAAAAATTTTAAATTTCCTAACTGCGAGAAAATGCTTATAGTCAAACTCGTCATTTTTCTTAGCGGATGAGTTTTCTTTAACAGCATGACTCTCGTTTCCTTCATTACGTCCCGCAAAAGTGTCATATTCACGAGGAAAGTGATCAACATTTCCATAATTAACGCGTCCATTGTCGTTACCAATTTGGTAATTGTCGGATCTATCAGTGTCATTGCTGCGATCGATCTTTTCTTCGATGCTGGCAAGCTGTTCCTGTATATTTTTCACGTCACGTTTGTTTTGCTCATTAATTGTCATCTGCCCTTGTTTAAAACGTTGCAGAGACTGAAATTCTTCGGTATCCGCGATCGGTACCGCCTGAGTGTCATCTGACTTCGTATCTAACCCGCTACTCAGTTCCGTCACTTTCAAGGACAATTCATCTACCTGTTTTGCTACTGTCGTTAATTGAGTTTCTATCTTTGAAACTTCATTGGTGGTCTGTAATTGAAATGACTCGACATTTTTCGCTAATTCCTCTACTTGCAGTTCTTGTTGTGACGTCTGTCGTTTCACTTCAACAATATCAACATTTTGTACGTATTTAAGTCGGGATACAAGATTATTAATATTTGATTTGAATTCTTCACGTACCTGACTCTTCAACTGACTGGTTATTTCTTCAAATTTACGAATTGTCATTCACCTCACCTCGAAACAATGTGAGATTCTCGTTAATTTCGTTCTGAACCGATTTGAAATTCTTTGCATTATTGTTGTTAAATTCAGTGACTTTACTCTCTTGTCCGTCATTAAATTCAGTGAGTTTACTCAGTAATAATTGTAAAACATCATTACTGGGGGCAGGGAGTACCAAGTTACTCTTTTCTATTAAAGCAGAAGCAGTACCTGCATTTCCACTAACAGAAGGAAAGGCAAAATTACTCCGCTCTATCGGAGTGGCAACTAGACCTTAATTTCCACCGAAAGTGGGGAAAACAAAATTGCTCTGCACTTTTGAGGCGGAAGCAACGCTGGAATTTCTCATAATGAGTTCGGTTTGCGTCACTGAATTGTCATGTCCTAAGTTGCGTGTAGCACACAGTTGTTCATCACGCAATGTTGGCAAATAATCGCCTACGTTCCGATTCTCCGCAGTATTGTTCGAAAATTCCCGGATCTCAATATTCTCAAAAGAATTTTCTACTCTCTGTTCCGAATTTTCGGAAACTGCGTTTGAAACCGCTTCTACATTCATGTTCGGAACCGTATCTACGTTCGCGTTTGCAGTAGCATCTGCATTCTTTCCCATTTTCTTTTGTGCTTGCGTCATCATTGTCGCAATACGAATCTGCTTCCGAGTGCGCCTTACAATCCAATATCTGATTTGGGAATCTCTGCCTAACAATGATGTAATCTAATTGAAATCTTCCTATACCTCTTGGCTTTTTCCGAGTATACCTCCTCCTCATGTGAGTCCTGTATACAGTATTCGCTGTTACCAGCTGAAATTTACTGCAAAATTCTGTCTGTCTCCTCTTTCATTCATACCAAGCTCATATTCTCCCGTAACCCTTTCTTCTACTGCTACCCCTAAAACCGCGTTCCAGTCCCCCGTGACTATTGCACTGGAATTCGGAGCCGGGAAGGGGAACACAAGGAAGTATAGTAGAACATAGGCTGGGAGCGAGGTATGAAACAGAAAGCCGCCTGGTACAATTTTGCATAGAGATTAATTTAATCATAGCCAGCATTTGGTTGAAGAATCATGAAAGACACTGGAAGGTTTCAGATTAATTATGTAATTGTAAGATAAGATATTTCCATTGGCATACTTTTAGTTATGAACTGTAGATTAAAACTGAAAACTTTTTAAGAAGTAGAAAATTAAGGAGATAGAGCCTGGTTCATTTGAAAGAACCAGATATTGTTGCGATTTTCAGAAGGAGCATTAGGCAACGACTGACTATAACAGGAAAACAATACAGTACATGACGAACTGGTAGCTTTGAGAGGTAAACAGTGAAGGTAGCGCATAATGAGACAGTTGAAATCCTTGGATATCAACAGGAGATACTAGATTTAACTAATGGAAGAAGAAAACATAAAAAATGCAGCAAATGAAGCAGGCGAAAGGAAATACCGGTACTGAAGTACAGAACATGAGATCGACAGGAAGTACGAAATGGCCAAGCAGAAGTAGCTAAAGGGCAAATGGAAGTCTATAGTATCATGTGTAACTATGAAAAGATAAATACAGGAAAATTAAAGAGACATTTGGACAAAAGAGAAGTAGCTGTATGAATATCAAGAGCTCAAATGGAAAACCAGTACTAAACAAATTAGGGAAAATTCAAAGTTAGAAGGAATATATAGAGGAGCCGTGAACGTGGAATGAACCTAAAGGCAATATTGCAGAAAGAGAAGAGAAAGATGAGGTGGGAGATATGATACTGGGAGAAGCATTTGACACAGAACTGTAAGATCTAAGCCGAAACAAAGCCCTTAGAGTAGACGACATCCCCTCAGAATGGCTGATCCCCATAGGAGAGAAAGCCATGACAAAACCATTTCATATGGTGACAAGATGTTTGAGAAAAATTAATAAACGGTCACAACGCCCATATAGTACTAGGGACAGAAAGTTGGCTGAAACCAGACGTAAACAGTAATGAAATCCTAAACTCAGATTGGAATGTATACTGCAGAGACAGGCTGGACAGTGAAGGGGGAGGCGTGTTTATAGCGATAAGAAGTGCAATAGTATCGAAGGAAATTGGCGGAGATCCGAAATGTGAAATGATTTGGGTGAAGGTCACGGTTAAAGCAGGCTCAGACATGGTAATTGGATGTCTCTATAGGCCCCCGGGCTCAGCAGCTGTTGTGGCTGAGCACCTGAAGGATAATTTGGAAAATATTTCGAGTAGATTTCCCTACCATGTTATAGTTCTGGGTGGAGATTTTAATTTGCCGGATGCAGACTGGGAGATTCAAACGTTCATAACGGGTGGCAGGGACAAAGAATCCAGTGAAATTTTTTTAACTGCTTTATCTGAAAACTACCTTGAGCAGTTAAACAGAGAACCGACTCGTGGCGATAACATATTAGACCTTCTTGTGACAAACAGACCCGAATTATTTGAAACATTTAACGCAGAACAGGGAATCAGCGATCATAAAGTGGTAATTGCATCGATGATTTCAGCCGTAAATAGAAATATTAAAAAAGGTAGAAAGATTTTTCTGTTTAGCAAAAGTGACAAAAAGCAGATTACAGAGTACCTGACGGCTCAACACAAAAGTATTGTCTCAAGTACAGATAGTGTTGAGGATCAGTGGGCAAAATTTAGAACCATCGTACAATATGCGTTAGATGAGTATGTGCCAAGCAAGATCGTAAGAGATGGAAAAGAGCCACCGTGGTACAACAACAGAGTTAGAAAACTGCTGCGGAAGCAAAGGGAACTTCACAGCAAACATAAACATAACCAAAGCCTTGCAGACAAACAAAAATTACGCCAATCGAAATGTAGTGTGAGGAGGGCTATGCGAGAGGCGTTCAATGAATTCGAAAGTGAAGTTCTATGTACTGACTTGGCAGAAAATCCTAAGAAATTTTGGTCTTATGTCAAAGCGGTAGGTGGATCAAAACAAAATGTCCCGACACTCTGTGACCAAAAGGGTACTGAAACAGAGGATGACAGACTAAAGGCCGAAATACTAAATGTCTTTTTCCAAAGCTGTTTCACAGAGGAAGACTGCACTGTAGTTCCTTCTCTAGATTGTCGCACAGATGACAAAATGGTAGATATCGAAATAGACGACAGAGGGATAGAGAAACAATTAAAATCGCTCAAAAGAGGAAAGGCCGCTGGACCTGATGGGATACCAGTTCGATTTTACACAGAGTACGCGAAGGAACTTGCCCCCCTTCTTGCAGCGGTGTACCGTAGGTCTCTAGAAGAGCGTAGCGTTCCAAAGGATTGTAAAAGGGCACAGGTCATCCCCGTTTTCAAGAAGGGACGTCGAACAGTTGTGCAGAACTATAGCCCTATATCTCAAACGTCGATCAGCTGTAGAATTTTGGAACACGTATTATGTTCGAGTATAATGACTTTTCTGGAGACTAGAAATCTACTCTGTAGGAATCAGCATGGGTTTCGAAAAAGACGGTCGTGTGAAACCCAGCTCGCGCTATTCGTCCACGAGACTGAGAGGGCCATAGACACGGGTTCACAGGTAGATGCCGTGTTTCTTGACTTCCGCAAGGCGTTCGATACAGTTCCCCACAGTCGTTTAATGAACAAAGTAAGAGCATATGGACTATCAGACCAATTGTGTGATTGGATTGAAGAGTTCCTAGATAACTGAACGCAGCATGTCATTCTCAATGGAGAGAAGTCTTCCGAAGTAAGAGTGATTTCAGGTGTGCCGCAGGGGAGTGTCATAGGACCGTTGCTATTCACAATATACATAAATGACCTGGTAGATGACATCGGAAGTTCACTGAGGCTTTTTGCAGATGATGCTGTGGTGTATCGAGAGGTTGTAATAATGGAAAATTGTACTGAAATGCAGGAGGATCTGCAGCGAATTGACGCATGGTGCAGGGAATGGCAATTGAATCTCAATGTAGACAAGTGTAATGTGCTGCAAATACATAGAAAGATAGATCCCTTATCAATTAGCTACAAAATAGCAAGTCAGCAACTGGAAGCAGTTAATTCCATAAATTATCTGGGAGTACGCATTAGGAGTGATTTAAAATGGAATGATCATATAAAGTTGATCGTCGGTAAAGCAGATGCCAGACTGAGATTCATTGGAAGAATCCTAAGGAAATGCAACCCGAAAACAAAGGAAGTAGGTTACAGTACGCTTGTTCGCCCACTGCTTGAATACTGCTCAGCAGTGTGGGATCCGTACCGGATAGGGTTGATAGAAGAGATAGATAAGATCCAACGGAGAGCAGCGCGCTTCGTTACAGGATCATTTAGTAATCGCGAAAGCGTTACGGAGACGATAGATAAACTCCAGTGGAAGACTCTGCAGGAGAGACGCTCAGTAGCTCGGTACGGGCTTTTGTTAAAGTTTCGAGAACATACCTTCACCGAAGAGTCAAGCAGTATATTGCTCCCTCCTACGTATATCTCGCGAAGAGACCATGAGGATAAAATCATAGAGATTAGAGCCCACACAGAAGCATACCGACAATCCTTCTTTCCACGAACAATACGAGACTGGAATAAAAGGGAGAACCGATAGAGGTACTCAGGGTACCCTCCGCCACACACCGTCAGGTGGCTTGCAGAGTATGGATGTAGATGTAGATGTAGAAAGGCAAAATGCCCTTAGACTTCAAGAAGAAAGGAGGTACAGACAGGTATGAATATTATCGAAGTATTAGTTTAAAAAGCCATAATTGCAACGTACTGACACGAATTATTTAGAGAGAAATGGAGAAACTGGTAGAAGCGTACCTCGGGGAAGATCAGTTTGGGTACCGGAGAATTGTTGGAACACGGGAGGCAATAAAGGCCCTACGACTTCTCATACCGTAGAAGACAGGTTAAGGAAAGGCAAACCTACATTTATAGCAATTATCTATTTGGAGAAAGCCTTTCACAATGTTGATTGGAATACACTCTTTAAATTCCTGAAGTAGCAGTGGTAAAATACATGGAGCGAAATTTTATTTTCAACTTGTACAGAAAGCAGATGGGAGTACCAAGAGCCGAAGTGCATGAAAGGGAAGCAGTGTTGAGAAGGTAGTGAGACATGGTTGTAGTCTATCCCTAATGTTATCCAATCTGTACACTGAAGAAACAGAGGCAAGCAAGAAGAAATTTGGAATGGAATTAAATGTTCTCGAAGAAGAAATAAAAACTTTTTGGTTGGCCGATGACATTGTAATAATGTCAGAGACAGCAAAGGGCTTAGCAGTGTAGTTGAACGGGACGGGCTGTGTTTTTGAAGTAAGATATAAGGTGAACGTGTACAAAACCAAAATAATGGTAGTGGAATGTTGTCCAATTGAGTCAGGTGATGTTGACGGAATTAGATTAGAAAAATGTGTTTTGCTATTTTTACAAAAATTCAAATGGCTCTGAGCACTATGGGACTTAACTTCGAGGTCATCAGTCTCCTAGAACGTAGAACTACTTAAACCGAACTAACCTAAGGACATCACACACATCCATGCCCGAGGCAGGATTCGAACCTGCGACCGTATCGGTCGCGCGGTTCCATACTGTAGCGCCTAGAACCGCTCGGCCACGGTATTTTTATAGCAAAATAACTTACGACAGCCGAAGTAGAGAAGTTATAAAATGTAGAATGGCAACGGCCAAAAAAGCGTTTCTGAAGGAGATAAATTTGTTGAAATCTAATATAAATTGGGAAATCATTTCTACAGGTGTTTGTCTCGAGAGTAGCCTTGTACAGATGTGAAACGTGGACGATAAACAGTACAGACATAAAGTGAGTATAAGCTTCTGAAATGTGGTGCTAAAGAGGAAAGCCGAAGATTGTATAGGTAGACCATGTAACTATTGAGGAGGTTTCAGATGGATGGGGGTTCGGAGATGAAGATGCTTGCACAGAGTGTAGTAGCGTGCAGAAAAGCATCAAACCAATCTTCAGAGTAAAGACCACAAAAGCAAGAACAACGTAACATGTTAATCGGCTCCTGAAAGATTCAAAATCGTGCAATGTTCAATTTTTACTTTTTTGTTTTAAAAATCTACAGACTTTCCCCTTGGCATCGATGTATAATTCATTCAGTTCAGTAGACTACAACTATATTTAAAACGTTTTTGAAATATGTTCTGCATGGCGTGACCCACTGTGGCGCTGTTAAACTGCTGTCAAATTCTGAATCTACGTGTCCATCATGTACATTTTAATGGTGTGAGAGGAAATCATTGTTTACAAAATAAGTGTTGTGGCTAACATATTGATAGTTCGATATATATCGCTCGCTCGATTGTCGTGTGTTTCTTGTTTATTTACTCCTTCGTATTCCTGAAAATACTCGTAGTGAATTCTCTTCACTGAAGTCTCTGTCGTATTGAAGGATAATCATGGATAAGCGTAGACTAGAAATTCTCTGAAGGCTTCTAAGAAAAGGGGAAATGTTGGAAAGCCAAAGGTGTATGTTATTACTATAAAAAAATGAAGACGTTATCCAAGTTAGTGAACCTAAGCTTGCTGGTTAACGTGTCCATTGCAAAGAAAGTGAGAGAAAGTTCTTCACAGAGGAAGCTAGGTTCAGTTATTTACGGGCGAATCCGATGTGAATGAGGTATTTGATATGTGAGTTCTCAACGGAATTTTTGCAAACTGTGTAATATGTATTCAGTGTAGTGAATTCGATCTGTAACTCTCTATGAAAATCATGTAGGACTTGCCAGTGAAATGGAACTGAAATGTGGTAAGTGTTAACACATGACCACCTTTGGAACAGTGTCGCAGTAAATGAAGATGAATAAAATGGTAGCAAAATCTATAAACTCAACATTAGTTTTGTTTCTGCCCTGCGTATAATTGGTAAGAATGCTACTGCAGGTGCAGTTTTCTGTGGCATGATAATTCTCCCAAATCCCCCAACCAAGTTTTCGAACTATAATAGGTTTGTCGGGTCTAAAGTAGAAGATGTCTGTATAGAATCTATGAAGGAAGCTGCGAAAGAGGCAGTAATAGAAAATACTGGTAACAGAGACTTAACTGCAGCATTCAATGGTACCTGACATAAATGGGGACACACATCTCTTCATTGTATAGTATCTAACAGCAGTATGTCCACAGGGTTGTAGCAGTAATATCTAAATATTGTAGGTGTCCATAAAAAATAAAGTTACAGATGAAAATAATTGCACAGCTAACTATAGTGGCAGCAGTGGACCAATGTAAGTGGCTAGTGTTGCTCGTATATTTCAACGTTCTGTTGCGCATGATTAAGTGCGATATGTGAATTACCTTGTTGACGGTGATCCTAAAAGTTTCAAACATATTCAAGAACTGAAGCCACTTGGTGATGATGTTGTACTGCAGAAATTTGATTGTACTGGACATGTACAGAAGTGAATGGGATCAAGACTTCAGCGACGGAAAGCTTCGTAGAAAACACAAAAACTCAGTGATGATAAAGGCTTGGATGGGAAGGTATTATGGAATGGCTACTACGCAAAACACACACAGTTTCGATGAAATGAAAAAGGTTGTTTAGGCTCTCCTTTTTCATACCTTATCAACCGATGAAAGTCCAATCATTACTTGTGTCCAAAAGGAGAAAACAGTTGCTGTAAGTACAGCAAGGGATTGCTAATTGGTGAAGTGTACACACATAAACATAGTCTGCCTGATGCGGTAATGGAGGTGATAAAACCTATTTTCAGTGACTTAGCAGAAACTGAACCGTTGAAAAAGTGTGTTCATGGAAAAACACTTAACCCCAGTGAAAGTGTAAATAGTGTTATATGGTCAAGAATCCCCAAGACTGTGCTCGCTGGAAAAGAAACAGTTCACTTTCATGCGTATGATGCTGTTGCTACTTTCAATGATGGCAACATTGTAAGGTGCAAAGTATTTCGAAGTATGGGAATGAAGATAGGTTTCAACATGGTACAAACGATGCTTGCTTTAGACAAGGAACATCTTCAGGCTGCTGACAAGGCAGTAAATAGCCTAGAAATAAGAGTCAGAGTCAACAGGAGGAGGACAGAGAGGAACCAGGAGGAGGAGTTTGCAGGAGATGAAAAGATAATCCTAACTTTGTTGCTCGATTCCCAAGAGTTTTGTTTTGTCATACAAATTATATGTTTTTTTTCGGGATCTACCAAACCAAATTGCTTCAAATTTTCAGGAGATGTTACATTGTCTCTTCTGCCTAACTTAACACAGCCTTTTCCAAAAACTTCTATACTGTTGAATTTATAAACAAAAAAGGCACAAAAAGGTGTGAATTTTCATGACAATAGAAAAATTAATCGCTAACAACTGAATTCGATTTTTTTAAATCCCTGTGTTACGTTGTAGCCAATACTCCAACAAATAACCTACAAAAATTTCAACTCTCTAGCTCAAATATTTTCTGAGAAAACATGTAATTTATAACAGCTATTTTAAAATTGGAAAGATATGGCTTTCCGGAGCCCCTTTTAGTTATTTGCAAAATACTGTTAATTCTTCAGTTACAGACTTTTATTGTCAGTAAAATTCTACATTTTTATTTGATTTTTTTGTTTATTTATTTTTAAACTAGTTATATAACACGTGGACTGTTAAGCTATACTTTACCAGTCATGTACCGTCTTGTATATAGAAAGGGAAGATTTTCTAGTATGGTAAATTTGTTATTTGCAAAAGAACTGATTTTATTTAATGTCTTAAACGTTTTATCTGTCTTGAAATGCAATAGCTTTTAGTTTCAAAACTTATTTAACGTATAACTCAGTTTTTGATAATATTTGTTCTTTGATTTATTTCCCTGATTATTGGTTGATAGAAGAATGTACTAGACTATTCAGTACAGTACAGGCAAGATGTTTTTCGATTGTAACACTGTTAAATTTCAATAGAATATCTGTTCGTAGGATATGGCCGTGTTTCACTCCTTATCACTTGTTCACATTACCGGAAACCTTATTTTCCAGAGTCTTTTTGTATTTTCAGAAAAACACAACAACACACAAATAGCAGTGGAATAAGAAAATATGTTTAAATTGTATTATGACGAAAATCTGAAAAGTAAAGCAGCTCCCCTACAATTAACGAGCGTACAGAATCTCTTTCGGTTCAAGCAGCGTGGCGGACTGGAGAGCTTACACGATGGCCACTGCCTCTGTGGCACACACTGTCCTGTCTTGACAGAGGAGTTCACCGTCGTGATTGAAACCATGAAAAGGAAGCTGCTATCTGCAGTTAGTTGATCAGTAGTTTTTCACACGTTTGTAAATATTTTACTCCGCTAGCCCCTTCATTTCGTGTTATTATGGGGAGTGCAAATTATGTGAACTCCCTCTCGTTCCATTGTTTATGCTTTGCGGTCTTGTAAATCACGTGGTCTGTTGGAGGATATATGTAACCTTGTTACTAAATTCTGTCGTGTATTCGATGAATGATAATCCAAAGTGATGCACAATTTCCTTTACCCAATTTTTCCTCTGACACAATTCACACTTCATTACGATTTTCCTGGGTTGTTCGCATATGCTCACTTATGTTTATTTTAGTCCATAGTTGACCCGAGCACAAGTTTTGAAATATACTCTGCCTCCAGCAGAAGCATTATTGAAACAACCTGTAATACTTTCCATGCATATTACAATAAGTATAAGGCGGGTTCTTGTTGTACTGTGCCGGCCGGTGTGGCCGTGCGGTTCTAGGCGCTTCAGTCTGGAACCGCGTGACCGCTACGGTCGCAGGTTCGAATCCTGTCTCGGGCATGGATGTGTGTGACGTCCTTAGGTTAGTTAGGTTTAAGTAGTTCTAAGTTGTAGGGGACTGATGACCACAGATGTTAAGTCCCATAGTGCTCAGAGCCATTTTGTTGTACTTAGAACTTGGAGAATTTATGATCCTGACTACGTTCGGAGTGACAACTGTGATTCACTTTTGCTGCGAATAGGTATTAAATTACACAATGTGGGGCTTACATCCCCACTGCAAGCGTTCTATCTATAAATGAGGATACATACATAATATATCGTACTATGAGGTTTGAGAGTGTTGACAATAATTTTCTGTACACGTAAGTACATATACAGTCAACCGCTATAATTACCGCTGCGGTAAGGAAGTCGTTCCTAGTTCTGAGTGTGTCATCAGTTGACTTTGGATCGCGTTATTATTTGTTCCTGGATCGTTATTTTATAGAAATATTGTCTTGAAAAGGCGTTAATGCATGAACAACTACTAAAGTAAAACGAAGGTTATGGAACGTAGTCTAGTTAGGAAAGCTGATACCAAGGAAATTAGATTGGTAGGTAGTAGATGAGCTTTCTACTTAGGCAGCAAAAAGCTGAAAATGGCCGGAGTAGAGAGAATAAAATGTATAGACTAGAAACGGCACAAAAGCATTTCGGAAAAAGAGATATTTTTAACATCGAATGTAAATTTCAGTGGTAGAAAGTCTTTTCTGAATATATCTGTTTGGAGTGTAGCTTAGACGTACAGAGTTCAGACAAGAAGAGAATAAAATTTTGAAAATGCGAGCTACAAATGAGTGCTATAGACTGGATAGGTAGCTCGAATAACCACTTAGGAACTATTAATCAAATAAATTTATGGAACAGCTTGTCTAAAAGAAAGGGATCCTAAGCGACCAAGGTCTCGGAACTTTGGTACCAGAGGGAAGTGTAAAGGTGACAAAATTGTAAAAGACAATTAAAGCCTGAAAACAGTAAACAAGTTCAAATGGATGTAGGTTGCATTAGTTATACATGGAGGGAAAGTCTTGCACGACGTCGGAGCAAAATATCTACAAAAATACATTGCATAGTAAAATTAAAATATTTCTTTTTTGAAACACGGCAGTTGTCTCCCGTTGCAACGCAGAAGTTTGAAGTTTTTCACCAAAGAACTTCTTCTACAATGGTGAAAAAGCGTGCGCCCTGCGAAGCTACCCTTGGGCTCAGCGACGCATCACACACGAAGAAGTCGACAAATGCGAAAAAAAGGCCACTTTCATAAATTCATTTGAGCTTTAAGGGGAGCCGGAGGTGCCTATGCTGCCCATGTTAAAATCACTAAGTTTGAGGAACATTTATGAATAAACTACCTAATAGAAAAATTTGAATTTTTTTTGCATATAGAGTGGTTTAGTATTTCAGTTATGACAGAGGGATTTTGGAGTATCTTTTCTAGTTTCCTTCCAATAATTTTTTTTTTATTAATGACACAAATTTTTCTATAAATTATTGCTTTATAATTAAACTGAAATGAAACTGCTGAACATATTGCCAAATGGCTGTGTTACAATGTAAGTTTGACCACTAGGAATGCTGTATAAAAATTTCATCTCTCTAGCTTGAGTGGATTTTGAGAAAATGTTCCTTTTATTCGAAAAATTCTAATTTATGGGAAATGGCTATCAAAGTTTCTCAATACATTCCTGCACTATAGGATGGATTATCAGGGTCTTCTTCTTCATCCTCCAAAAGCTTCCTCTTCTGTCTTCTTTTCTGGCCTGTTGTTCCATCATACTTCATATGCCTTTCTCTTCTTTCTGCTCCTCTTATCCTTTCTCTGTCAATATTTCTTAGTGCTCGTACAGTGTTCACCCCAGCTGTAAATCCTAATGCCTTCAGAACTTCACACTTCACACTGTTCCCTTGGTTGTAGGTTGCTATTGCATCATAAATGCCAAAGTGCAGTGTTTTTAAGCTTACAAACACCCTTTTAGGAATAACTTTCCAAGTCAAATTGTTTGCGCTCTCATTAGGATTCTGCGTCTTTCCGTGTCGACATTTGTGTAACAATTCTGGCTGTGCTTAGTCATGAAAAATTGGTTTTATTGTTCCCTCCTGATTCTTGCACATACTGCATATTACCCGCTTTACACAAGAAGTATAATACTACCAACAACAGGCGCAACACTTAACTAATTCGAAACGGTAAACAGCAAAGAGACGATGTTCCGCGCTCTTATTCATTGTAGTATTGCAACTTGGTATTAGTGTTAATTTTCTTTTCCTTACGTTCTTCCTCTTCTTATATGCACGGTTACTAAAACGTGGCATCGTAACGAGAACAAAAGTGTACGACAATATTAAATGGAGCAAGATGTTCGAAATTCTGAGGAAAATAGGAGTAAGCTGTAAGGAAATACGGGTAATATTTGTCACAGAAAACAATGTAGCCAACCCTTGCACACTCGCTGTATGCGTAACATAAGGCGCTGTATGCGTAACAGGCCGAGAAAATCCCAAGCAGTTCGCCAGGAAGTCACGAGAGGGTGTTAGATGCATTCAGCGGCCGCCCATTTCCTCTGCAGGCGTGGGGGAAAATGGTAACAACTCCACTTCTAGGGCGAGTAGAACAATAATTCAAAGTTTACATTAAAGAGGAATGTTCCAATTAAAAATCGTAATTTTTTGGATTTGACCACCTCCGGCTCCCCTTAAGTTGATTTACTGATGTCATATTGGCACCATATTTCACCTCATTTCTGACCAACGCCACCATTGACGTGTCACCCGATGAGAAGGCCGTCTTATACCCTCTTACCCATGTTTCACACCTTCTTCGCCGCCTCTGCAGTGTAGGTCAGAACCGTGTTGAAATCAAGCGTTTTCTTATGGGTGGCCGCGAAGACATTTCAGACACACTGCCGCCCAGTATCGACGAGAAAAGGCCTCAAATGGCAGACATAAATGGCGTCAATGAAATAACCATTTTCCTTGGGCTATTGATTCCCAACATTTCCCTGTCAAAAACGACAGTATACAGTAGGACGAGTAACAGGACTACATGAACATTATGGTGGCCGTCATGTTCCATGGGACTTTCCAGCAGGGGAAACATCTGCGCCAAAAGACTACAACGATTTGAAATGCATGACTAAGTTGATACTTTGGCAACCAAATTCGCCTGGTCTTGACCCGATGGTTCAGATCTGGGACTTATCGAATGCATGCTACTCAGAAGTGCTGCTGTATCTCTTCGGGAAATTTAGGCAATAAGCGATTAAGCAGATTGTCAAAATGCTTTGGCTTATCTGTGTACGTTCACTATAACTTCAAACACACTTTAGCAGTAAGTCTTGATATCTGTTCTTAACGGCTACGTTGCAGAGTTATGATGCTTTCAACTTGTAATTGTTCGTTCAGAAGAGACTGAACAAGGTGATTGGAAGAAATGTTTATGAAAGTCCCGTCTAATCAGTGCAGACTGGAACCCTGAAAACACTTTTCACCAAAATAGTGGCCGACATGCGATGCTACAGGAAATTTTGCTTCAGCGTAACGCATCCGATACACCAAATATTCATGTCTAAAAGTTTGTGGAGTTGCAACAGAGCGCCTCAAAAGTGGAGGAAGCAGTTCGGAAAGCTCGTTTTCAGCTTAACCACCACACTTTTTGTTGATTTCGAGTTCAGCGAAGCGGGATTAATTTAAAAGGCATCCAGCCGTAATATACCCTGCGGCGAGGGCTATGAATAAATTAAGAACATTAATTGATATTCTGCTTCCAACAGGCGGATAAGAGCTTTTAATAAAGCTCTCTAATGAATTAAGGGTTTACCTTTGAAGATGTCACTCGTGGCGAAATTAAAAAAATAATGAATTCGTTTAGTCGGACGTCACACAGAACTATTTGCAGTAATTTCCAGATTCAAGTTATTGTCAGTTATTAAACAACCAGTAAATAAAAGTAACGTGTAACGTAATGAACAAAAGGGCGCCTTTCTGTGATTTTACAGTGTATTGAAGTACTAACAAATCGGATCGATTCCTCATTTTCCAGAGAAAATATTACATGGAGCGTGAGACTCTCTTCAGAAGTTTTGATCTTGCAGACACCCTTCTGAAATTCTATTCTGTGTTTGACGAAACACGGGACATATTACTCACGTGTAATATGTGGAGGAAGCAGTTCGGAAAGCTCGTTTTCAGCTTAACCACCACCGTGTAATATGTAGCTAGGATAGAATGTCCACAGTTTACGAAATAAATTACAGCGCTCTATGATATTCGTTATCACTATTGCAAAAACATTATAGTCTTTCTGTTGAGACAATGACATTAGTTCATGTGGAAATCATGCCCCAAACCACATCAGGCAATCCAGAGCAAAATCTGATGTGCACAAGGACTACAGCAGAGTGTGTTTCGGCACAATGTTTACTTGTCCCCCAAGGTCAAGATGTAGTCTGAGGCAATCTTTAAGTATCTTAACCATGCCTGTGCCACTAATTAGTCAATCGACCTAAGTAAAGATGGCAAGCTATCTCTTCCATTCCTATCAACTTCTGTTTAATGCTCGTCAGCCCTTTCCCTCAAGTGTCTGTGACCCACGTTCACAATTTTTAATTTTATTTTTCATTTATTTACTTATTTACTTTCTTTTTTAATTTTACAGTCGATCTCCCGTAAGTGTTTCTGCATATGCACACAGTACGGCGTGAGGCGGAGACTACTTCTGAAAGCACAATGGAAGCTCTCCTTCTGTTCCATTCGCGAATGATAAGTGTAAAGAATGAATGTTGACAAACCTCCGCATTGGCTCTAATTTCTCTGATTTTCTCATCGTGGTAATTTCGGGACATGTATACGAGACGTACGTTGACCGACTCTTAACGGAACGTAGTTTCTCGGAATTCCAATAGTAGACCACCCCATAATGCATAAGGCTTCTTGTAGAGCTGCTCTGCAGTAGCTTTTCTGTACCTCCCTTATTAATTCAGGCTGGTAACGATCTCACTCTGATGAACAATACTCGAGAATGAGTTGAACAACTGTTTTGTAAGCCACTGCTTTCGTTCATGAATTACATTTCTTTAAGATTGTTGAAATGAACCTCAGCCTGGCATTTGCCTTTCCTACATTTTGTTTCAAAGGTCGATCCCCTTTAGATCGCTCCATATGGCTCTGGCTCTGAGCACTATGGGACTTCACTGCTGTGGTCATCAGTCCCCTAGAACCTAGAACTACTTAAACCTAACTAACCTGAGGACATCAAACACACCCATGCCCGAGGCAGGATTCCAACCTGCGACCGTAGCGGTCGCGCGGTTCCAGACTGTAGCACCTAGAACCTCTCGGCCACTCCGGCCGGCGCTCCACATGGCTGCTTCAGGTATGTTACGGTATTAGGAGAGCTACCTCCTTTCTGGATGCGTTTTTACGTCGAACGCTGTCATTGACGTTGTACACATGACGTCATTATGCTCCACAACTCTCACCGTCCCCTGCACCCCCTGCCCCCTTTCCTAAGCAACACACCTCCTTCTCCCTTCCATCCCATTCCCCCCCTCCACTTCTATTCCAATCACAGCCAAGTATTTTACCAGCTATCAAAACAGCCCATTAATTTATTGGTCATTAAAAAGAAACAGCCAGTCAGCATGTATCCCCAGAGCTGCCGTCTTGGCCATGTGCAAAAGTATCTGAACAACCTACATCCTGAGTAAATTGGTGACATGTTCATAATTATCCAGATGACCTGTGGTATATATTAATAAATTTAATAAATATGTAAAGAGTGTAGCTTACAGTATTGTCATGTCTGCATTACTTTTTCAAAAAACGTGTAAGCACCTAATATTCAACCTCTCCAATAGATTTCATTTCTCTCTCTCTCTCTCACTCACTCACACACACACATACACACACACACACACACACACACACACACACACACACACACACACACATCTGTGGGTGATTATTTGCATCAAGTCCTTATTCTACAAGGCTGTCAGGTGATATAATGTAGGAGATGGAATATTCAAGAAGCGCATGATAGGTACTTATAAATGACAATACACCGACATCATGATCTAAGTGGCTCATAATGGAACATTACGTTATACACTGACAGAAAAAATATCACAACACCAAGGAGATGTGATACGTAAACGAAAGTTGGTAGGCGTGTTTCTACATCTCAGACGTTGTTCTGTTTAAATTTCACGCCAGTCGTGTAAGAGTGGCACTAGTAGCGATGCAAATAAGGTTTGTTTTAAATAAAATCTGTAACGGTCGTAACCGTTAGTTATCCTTGAGACTAGAGATGGTGAGTTGATGTTAGTCAAGAATGCCTTTAAGACGACAAAAACGCCATTATCAACAGTTCACTGAGTTTGGACGAGGTCATGTAATGGAGCTACGAGAAACTGGAAGTACCTTCCGCTATATTGCAGCAAGATTTGTAAGGAATTTAGCCACTGTACGTGGCGATCACGAGAATATATGGTCACCAGAAGACCGGGCTCCGGATGGCCACGTGGCACTGCTGAAAGGTTAGACCAACGAGATCGTTATATGGCCCTGGCGCATCGTACTGCGTCTTCAGGAGCAATCTGAGCAGCTGTTGGCACTACAGTGACACAACAAACTGTTGCAAATCGGTTACTTCAAGGATAGCTCCGAGCCATACGTGCTGTAGCGTGCATTCCACTTATCACAAACCACCGCCATTTGCGACTTCAGTGGTGTCAAACGAGAGCTCGTTTGGGGGCAGGGTGGAGGTCTGTTGTTTTTCTGATGAAATCTGGTTCTGCCTCGCGGCCGGTAATGGCCATGTGTTGGTTAGGAGGTCAGTAGAGTGCCTGCAACTGACCTGTCTGTGTTAGACACACTGGACCTACTTGTACACCTGGCGTTATGGTCTGCGTTGTCGTATGACGGCAGGAACTCTCTCGTGGTTATCCCACGCACCCTGACTGCCAATTTGTACGTCAGTCTGATGGTTCTACCTGCCGTGCTGCCATTCATGAACAGCATTCCAGGTGGTCTTACCCAACGGGAAATCGCTCGCCAACGTACCGCTGTTGCAAGCGAGCATGCTCTACAGTGTGTCGACATGTTGTCTTGGCCTGCTCGATCACCAGAGATGTCTCCACAAGAGTAAATATTGGATATTATCGGACAACAACTCCAGCGTCATCTACAAACATCATTAACCGCCCCTGTATTGATCGATCAAGCGCAACAGGCATGGAACTCCATCCGACAAACTGACGTCCGATACCTGTGTAACGAGTAATCTATGCTGGCGTTCAACATTCTGTCGGTTGTATCGGTTATTAATGTACCAGTATTTCTCATTTGCAATGGTTTATGTAGCGCTTACACTGAGCTGTGATCTTGCAATGTTAATCACTTAAATATGTTACATAGAAACACGCATTCCCGAAATTTCAGTACGCTACATTATTTTTCGGCGTTGCAATTTTTTTACCGTCACTTTATGTATACAACATGCAGTTTCATTTACAGCATACTGATTTGAATCACATTTAGTAATTCCCCTGTAACATGTAGGTTACAATTACATTTCCATAATACATCAACAACTAATGTGTTACATTTTAAGAACAAGTTGTAATATCACTGTCGTACATTGGTGAGGTCAACAGTCGGCCTACAATTGCGATGAAGTCATAGCTTAGGAGATGTCTGTTGGCAAGATAAGACATGTACATGAATGGCGACTCCCATTTAGATAACATCTCAACGTGCACCTACTAACCTAAGCTCTCACCTTCCGTGATGAGTTTCTCATGCTCGATCTATAATTCTGCCTATGTGTAAAATCTCTTTTGGAATCAAATCCGAGCTCTCGCCATCTGCTCACAACATCCAAAGCGTGCTGTTCAGTATGGGAAATCCCACATGATAGTTACGTCAGCTGTTGCCAAATCTTTCCAGTTTACACATAACATACTTTGTGTCTTCCAACTGACAGAATGTTTTTCCCATTCTGAAATTAAGTTTTCGATTCGTTTCCTGCAACCATGATAAAATAATTGCTACTTCCCAAAGTTACTCTTCGGCAGATATTATTTCATTATCATGTAAATTATTGCCTTCCACTTCAGAAGGTAGCAACAAAAGTAATCCCTCTGTGAGCTCATTTGGATTATTCTAGTGGAGATAGCCGATGTTTCCTGACGATTCATAGGAGACTGTCTTCCAATCTTGAACATGCCGATATGTACGCCACCACTTTTATCTTTTGCTGGCTTATTAAAACTGGTGTACTTATAGCAGCTGCTGAAAATTACTGGTCTACAGGAGAGATAGTTTTGTTTACGAGCATCGGTAGCTATGAGAAATTTGAAGATCTTGCGTTGTGAAACTCCTTTTATTGGAGTTAATTTTAAATAATAGGTTATACTCCTCTCTCTGCTATAGTTCTGATTCGTAACTTCCCTTTACCTCCTTTAACATCTCTATCTTCCTCATCTTATTCACGCACTTCTTTTCTTCCAGTGACACCACATTGTTATCTGCCTTCTGCTTTCGAAAATATTTTGCTTCCTTTGGCCTTGCAGCTTCATTTTGATGAATCAATATTTGTAGCGACTGAGAAATGGATTAAAATATTTTTTGCCTAACGACAGCTCCTTGTAGATATTTCATTAGGATTCCAACGAATCCTGGCAAATTTTTTTGCATTCGTTACTAGGCACAGGCGGATTGGGGTCTAAAATTGAGAATAACACATCCCATTAGTAGTAGTAGAAGTAATAGCTTTATTCATCCGTAGATCTCTTTTTACAAAGATATAGGACATGTCAAAGTATTTACAAATTTAGATCAATTTAAAATAAGCTAATTCGTATACACATATATTTACAGACTTCTAGTTAGAAACATTCATTAGATTTACTCCTGGTATACAATACTTTTTTTTACAAATAACTTATTAAATAATGTAATGCCACATTGTTCACTCATATCTCACTATCAGTCACTGCACGTACTAAACACACATTGTTTCATAACAGTTCACTCACTTCACACACACACACACACACACACACACACACACACACACACACACACACACACTGGGGATATCTGGGCCATTTTCTGTACCGCAACTCCCCATTTGCTATCCAGAAAAACTGAATCATCATCCCTCCATAATGAGTGAGATGTTGAGCTCAGAAGGAGGAAGAGGTGTTAGTATTGTGCTATGCATAGCTTGGGGGTAAGTAGTTCTAGAAAGGAGGAAAAGAAGGAAAAAAACATAATGGGAAGATGTTATGTGAAATTTTGGATATTTTATAATCATTATTATTATTATTATTTCTTTCTGTAACATTTCTTATCAAACCCCTACTCTGTTTTAGCTAAGTAAATCCTTCAATGTATAAAACGTATTGCATCATGGTACTTTTTAGCTGCCTTTTCAAATAAGTGTATTTTTGAAATTTCTTTAATCTCTTTTGGTAATTTATTGCACAGTTTAATTCCTTGGTATAAAATGCTGTTTTGAGTTTTATGTTTATTTTTTCTTGGTAAATGTAAGTTGAGTCTATCTCTTGTTGCATGGTAATGGACAGACTTGTTTGTGGAGTAATTACCAATGTTATTTTTTATGTGTACAACTGACGGGTAAATGTATCCCCAGTGTCCTGAACAGATCTTTACAATGAGCTCGACTAGTATTTTTTGTTATTATTCTTATGGCTCTTTTCTGGTGTTTGAAAATTGTGTTCATATTTTCTGCATTTGTCCCCCAGAAAACAATGCCATAGCTAAGAACTGAGTGTACATATGAATAATATGTAATTAAAAGACACTGGATGTTACACACCGATGATAGGATTCTAAGGTCATAACTTGCTGATGACATTCTGTTTGCAAGTTTCTTTGTGTGTTCACACAACTTCAACTAAGAATCAATATTCATTTCTAAAAAAATTTTAATTGTTACACAGTCTATAGAGATGCCATCTACATTTAATTTAACATTGTCATTTTTCCTCTTCAAACTGAAATTCATGGCATTAGTTTTCTTTATGTTCAATGTCACTTCATTACTTATCGACCAATCATAAAATTCCTTGAGAGTTTCATTTGCTTTCTCGGCAAGGAGTTCTCTTGTTTTCTCAGCGACTATAATATTGCTGTCATCAGCGAGAGGATTTTTTCACCATGAGTAACACTAGTGGGAAAGTCATTGATGTACATCAGGAACAGTATTGGTCCTAATATGCTACCTTGAGGAACCCCTATATTAATGTATTTTGGTTCTGATAAGTGTTTTACTAAATGTTTAGATCTATTTAAAGTGTGTGTTATCTCTACTATTTGTACCCTATCTGTTAGGTATGATGGCAATCAGTCATTAGATATCCCTCTTATTCCTAATCCTTCTGCTTCTAATTTATTTAATAGAATCTTGTGGTCGACTGTATCAAACGCCTTAGAAAGATGCAAAAATATGCCTGTGACACATTCATCTTTATCAAGAGCGTCATGGTACAACTTTTGTGAATTCTACTATGGTGACTCCGTATTTTGCCACTTCGGAAACCAAACTGTGATTCGCTTAAAAGATTGTATTTATTCAGGTAATTCATTAATCTGTCTTTCATAATTGCTTCTATTCATTTTGAGAATACTGACAGCAGCGAAATGGGCTGATAATTTTCTATATCTTCTGCATTACGTTTCTTAAGCAAAGGTACAACTCTTACCTGTTTTAACTGCTCTGGGAATGTCCCTGATGTGAAGGATTCGTTTATTATATTTCTTCAGGGGGCCTTGTATAATCCCCATGCATTGTTTCAGTACACACATTGGTACTTCATCTAAGCCTACTGCTTTTTATTTTTTATTTTTTGAATTGTTTTACTGACTTCATTCTCTGTAGTTGGAAGTAACATCATTGTATTTAGTGCAGGTGTTATATTTGTTTGGGGGAATTTTTGCTGTAACTTCTTTGCAATACTGGAAAAATGCTCGTTTACATAGTTTGCTAATGCTGCAGATCATTTATTACTTTGTGCCCCGCCCTTAGCAGTATGTTATTCTGCGTTTGTTTGCCTCTCCCAGTTTCCTTTTTTATAATGTATTAATGTATTCAGTAGCTCTAGCAGGTTACACAAATATTGTATTTAATATTCTTTTACAAACAGATAAACTGTGTTCGTTGTCAAAGAGCGTAATAAATTTAAATATTAATTAAAGTTAAAACGTTTGTTGCTTTAACATAAAATAACGTTTTCTTAGCTAATTAAATTGTAGAATTATGTTTAATTATAATTATTACTAGAAGAATCAGTATTCCTTTTTCAGGGAATCGTAACGTCCTGAAATTTTGTTCCATATTTATTAGCGGCCTTCCGCAGTGAAATACCAGCCATTACTTCTTTTCCATTTGGCTATGCGTTTCTTTTGGTGTTATGCCTCCGTTTGTGTATTCAGTAACATCTCGTGTCGCGTACACGACGATCACGATAAGAGATTCCAAGCGGCATGGGACAGGTACTTTTTTTTTACGTTCTTAGAAATTTCTTCCTCAAATTCAAGCCTATATTTGATACTAGGCCAGGAATGCCCTTTTTGCCATTGCTAGTCTGACTTTGATGTCCTCTTGTTCCGTCCGTCATTGGTTATTTTACTGCCGAGGCAGCAGTATTCCTTAACTTCATCCACTTCGTGGCTGTCAACCCTGGTTTTAAGTTTCTTGCTGTTCTTGTTTCTACTGCATCTCATTACTTTCGTCCTTCTTCGATTTACTCTCAGTCCATATTCTGTACTCATGAGATTGTTCATTCCGTTCAGCAGATCATGTAATTCTTCTTCACTTTCACTCAGGAAAGCAATGTCATCAGTGAATCGTATCATTGATATCCTTTCACCTAGAATTTTAATTCCACTCCTGAAACTTTCTTTTATTTCCATCATTGCTTCTTCGATGTACACATTGAATAGTAGGGGCGAAAGACTACATCCCTGTCTTACACCCTTTTTTATCCGAGCACTTCGTTCTTGGTCGTCCACTTTTATTATTCCCTCTCGGTTTTTGTAAATATTGTATATTACCCGTCTCTCCCTATAGCTTACCCCTATTTTTCTCAGAATTTCGAACATCTTGCACCATTTTACATTGTTGAACTGTTTTTCCAGGACGACAAATCATATGAACTTGTCTCAAATTTTCTTTAGTCTTGTTTCCATTGTCGACTGCAACGTCAGAATTGTCTCTCTCGTGACTTTATATTTTCTAAAGCCAAACTGATCGTCATCTAGCTCATCCTCAATTTTCTTTTCCATTCTTCTGTATATTAGTCTTGTCAGCAACTTGGATGCATGTCTGTTAAGCTGATTGTACGAAAATTCTCGCACTTGTCAGCTCTTTCCGTCTTCGGGATTGTGGATGATGCTTTTCCGAAAGTCAGATGGTATGTCGCCAGACTCATACATTCTACGCACCAACGTGTATAGTCGTTTTGTTGCCACTTCCCCCAATGATTTTAGAAATTCTGATGGGATTTTACCTATCCCTTCTGCCTTATTTGATTTTAAGTCCTCCAAAGGTCTTTTAAATTCTGATTCTAATGCTGGGTCCCCTATATCTTCTAAATCAACTCCTGTTTCCTCTTCTATCACATCAAACAAATCTTCCCCCTCATAGAGACCTTCAGTGTATTCTTTCCACCTATCCGCTCTCCCCTCTGCGTTTAGCAGTGGAATTCCCGTTGCACTCTTAATTTTACCACCCTTGCTTTTAATGTCACCGAAGGTTATTTTCACTTTCCTGTAAGCTGAGTCTGTCCTTCCTACAATCATTTTATTTTTTATTTCTTCACATTTTTTATGCAGCCATTTCGTCTTAGCTTCCCTGCACTTCCTATTTACTTCATTCCTCTGCGACATATATTTCTGTACAAACAAAGTCTCGCAGTATTTCTTAAATTGCTTTTACATCTGAGTGCCCTGCAGTTCATTGGCGTGAGCTTCTACTTGTCCCAAACGCAAATACAGGCTCGCATGTATACATGCCTCCCCCCACCCGCAACTTGTAGGCATGAGTGATTCCATTTCATCGAGAGAGAAATACACTCGCTAGACCGATGATCAGATCAAGCTTCAGCTGCAGGCTAATTGCGTCTCTGCGACCGGCTAGATGGCTGTGGGTTTGTTTATCAATGCTAGCCAAGTGTGATGTCAATGTGCACGAACGAGGCTCCTGCATAAAAGGACCAGAAGGAGAAGACTGAGGACAATCTAACCTTACATTACATTAATTATAAGGCTTACTGTGAGTAACAAAGCACTTGCTAGATTCTTAACATTTACGACGAACAGATCAAGAATGTGCAAATGTATTTTGCTTATCCCACAAAACGTAAGATCTGACGAATTCTAAATACGAGGAAACTTTAATCAGTAAAAAATTAGAGTCATCACGTGAACACGCTTGTAAAGTCTTTCAGTGTATATTATATATTGGTAAGCCAAAACATTATGATCACTCCCCAGCATCATGTTGGAAGCCGCCTGGAGGGACTGCTGACACGTGACGCGGTAGCAAAAGTATGTAAGCGGAGCAGACACGGACAGCGGATCACCCAAGCGAATATACGGGCTGCAAACGGGGAATTCCTTTGAGATAAGCGACTATGACAAAGGGCAGATTATTATTACGCAGAGCCTGTGAACGAGTATCTCGAAAACGCCGAATCTGGTCGAATGATAAAGTGCAGCTGTCGTGAGCATCTACGAAAAGGGGTAGGACAGTGAAACAATCACTAGGCGCTAAATGGTTGAACGTCCACGACTCTTCACAGATCGTGGGGTTCGGAGGTTTATCTGCTCTATAAAATAGGATAATTGGTGATGTATGGCACCTCTGCCGGAGCACACCGTTCATTGTTGAACATGGAGCTCCCCAGCAGACCACCCCTACGTGTTCACATACTGATCCAACAACATCGTCAATTACGATTGTAGTGGGCACGGGATTATAGGGATTCGACGTCGATCAATGGGACCGTGTCGGGTCTTCTGGTGAATCACATTTTTGCCACACTAGGTCGATGTTCGTCTTCACAAACGCCGTCCATCTTTGTGGCCGCGCGGTTCTAGGCGCTGCAGTCCGGAACCGCGTGACTGCTAGGGTCGCAGGTTCGAATCCTGCCTCGGGCATGGATGTGTGTGATGTCCTTAGGTTAGTTAGGTTTAAGTAGTTTTAAGTTCTAGGGGACTGATGACCTCAAATGTTAAGTCCCATAGTGCTCAGAGCCATTTGAACCATTTGCCGACCGAAGTGGCCGAGCGGTTCTAGTCGCTACAGTCTGGAACCGCGTGACCGCCACGGTCGCAGGTTCGAATCCTGCCTCGGGCATGGATGTGTGTGATGTCCTTAGGTTAGTTAGGTTTAAACAGTTCTAAGTTCTAGGGGATTGATGACCTCAGAAGTTAAATCCCATAGTGCTCAGAGCCATTTGAACCATTTTGAACCATTTGAACCACAAACGCCATCATCGAAATGCGCCTCGCACCTAGGCTAGTGGAAGCGGTATGATGATATGGGAGACATTCTCCTGCCCTTGCATAGAACCTGTAGTAATAATCGAAGACACGCTGACAGCCTTGAACCATCTGCATCCCTTCACGCTTGATGTCTTCCTCGACGGCGATGACATACTGTCCGTGTCTACGAGACAGAACAGTGCTACAGTGATTTGATGAGCGCTATAGTGAACTCACGTTGATTTCTCCACTACCAAATCCTATGGAAACCATCGGGGTCGCTATCAGGCTCCATCACCACGTACGCAAATCAGCGGCTCGTTATTTGTTAGAACTATATGACCTGTGCGTGGAAGTCTGATGCCATATACCTCCACAAACCTACCAACAAACTTTCGGATCCCATATGCGCAGAATCGCTGATATATTTCGTTCCAGAGAGGGACAAAGATGCTATTAAGCAGGTAGTCATAATGTTTTGCTAATCAGTGTAAATGTATATTTTGACTTCACTTGCAGAGTTCGTATACTGAAGCATTAGAAAGACTTTGAAACCTCTGGACATTTTGCTGTTCCTCTGATGATATCGATTCGCCGTCTAAGCCGGATGCGTGGGGAATTGAAATTTGTGAAGCGTAGAGGGGTGCAGTTTACGAAGTATACGGCTGTGCAACATAGAAGGACTACCTGGACGCTTATGAAGAAATAGCTGGCATTAGATGTTGGTTTTTGGATTCGATTGACAATTAAAACAGCACTTTACGGGTACGCACTTCTGCTAGAGGCTGCTGCTAAGTACTGTAATTTTTTTCATAAATATTTTCGCCAAAGGAAATAAGATGACCACCATTTGTGAAACTTTGATTCCCTCAGTGCAGCATGGTAATGGCATTGTCATTTACAGGTCTGCATTATCAGCTGCTCTGAGCTTGGGTTTTAGACAGTCTTGAACATCCTCAGGTTTTCCATTTTGTCTTCTTCGAGACTAAATTCGGAAATCTTGCTATCCAAAGCATGCGGTCGCACTTTCTGGCTCTTCTCGCTCAATTAAGCGGGAACACTGATATTAAAGTAAAATACAAAATGCAGACACGCTATAGCACTGGCTCTGACGCTTCGAATCCTTGCTACCGGAAAGAATTACCTCAGTCTGAAATTCCACTGCATGAGTCTACTCCATATAACTAAAATTATCTCAGAAATTCATCAAGCTCTGGTGAAATCGCTATAAAAATGTATTATGGTAGGTTGATGATTACTTGATGTCTTTTCTCTGGGAATCGAAACGCTTATCTCATACTTTATATATATATATATATATATATATATATATATATATATATATATATATAGTCCCAGAATATGTGATTATATCTTAATTTATGAATAATTTTATGTGTTAGGTGGAGGAGTGGAGTAGGATAATCTGAAATGTTTAACGTATTTCATTTCTTTCTCTCTCCCAGCTCTTGGGAAGAACAGTTGAATGGCACGTGAGATTTTGAAGCGAAATGGCAATGACGAAGCCCTTATATTTCTGCTCTCAGAGAAGCAAACTGTCACGACGAGTGACCGTACTTCTATTGGATAACGTATTTCTAAAAAAATTACAAACCTTAGCAGCATATGTGGCCAGTCTCCAGCAGAAGTGCACACTCATAATGTAGTTTTTGATCTGTAAATAAAATTGGAAACCCAACATCTAATGTCCAACATTTCTTCATCAGGCACCAGCCAGTCCCTATATGCTGCAGATCCACATACTGGAGAAACTGCTCCCCTCTACGCTTCACAAATCTCACCTCCCAACATATCAGGTTTAGCCCGTGAATTGAATTCACCAAACCAATAACAAAATTTCGAGGCTTTTCAGATACTCTTTAATGCTTCAGTGTATGCGCAGTCCGAGGGAAGGAAAAATGACATTCATGATGGAAGCTGAAGGTCTTGCTGATTTAATTATTGTTATGTAATCCATAATATTGACTAGTTCACTGTAAATGTTAAGAATCTAGCAAGTGTTTGGTTCCTCATAGGAAGCCTTATAACAAATATAATGTTAGGTTGTCCTCAGCCTGCCATGTTTGTGCTGCAGCCTCACTGGTGCACATCGCCAGCACATCTGACTGGCTCTGCTAAACAAATCCACTGGCTGGCCACACAGGAGCTTTAACCTGTAACTGCAGCTTCACTGGGGCAAACTTACGCTCTTCTCTGTCAGTGTAAATAGAATCACTCATCCACATATGTTGAGAAATCGGCATGCTCCTACCCACATGCCTACATTTGCATTTGTTTGGTTGGTTAATTTCGGGGAAGAACAAACAGCGATGTCATCGTACCCAACGGATTAGGGAAGAATACAAAAGGAAGTCGGCCGTGCCCTTTCAGAGGAATCATCCCGCAATTTGCCTGAAGCGATTAAGGGACATCACGGAAAACCTAAATCAGGATGCCAGGCCGTGCTTTCGAACCGTCGTCCTTCCAAATGAGAGTCAAGTGTCTTAATCACTGCACCAACTCGCTCGGTTGCAATTGGAGCAAGCACAGGTGAATTGTCACCAGGCACAAGGCACACAAGTCTAAAGGCCACATTATACACTACTGGCCATTAAAATTGCTACACCACGAAGATGACGTGCTACAGACGCGAAATTTAACCGACAGGAAGAAGATGCTGTGATGTGCAAATCATTAGCTTTTCAGAGCATTCACACAAGGTTGGCGCCGGTGGCGACACCTACAACGTGCTGACATGAGGAAAGTTTCCAACCGATTTCTCATATACAAACAGCAGTTGACCGGCGTTGCCTGGTGAAACATTGTTGTGATGCCTCGTGTAAGGAGGAGAAATGCGTACCATCACGTTTCCGACTCTGAGAAAAGGTCGGATTGTAGCCTATCGCGATTGCGGTTTGTCGTATGGCGACATTGCTGCTCGCGTTGGTCAAGATCCAGTGACTGTTAGCAGAATATGGATTAGGTCGGTGCAGGAGGGTAATACGGAACGCCGTGCTGGATCCCAACGGCCTCGTATCACTAGCAGTCGAGATGACAGGCATCTTATCCGCATGGCTGTAACGGATCGTGCAGCCACGTCTCGATCCCCGAGTCAACAGATGGGGACGTTTGCAAGACAACAACCATCTGCACGAAGAGTTCGACGACGTTTGCAGTAGCATGGACTATTAGCTCGGAGACCAAGGCTGCGGTTACCCTTGACGCTGCATCACAGACAGGAGCGCCTGCGATAGTGTACTCAACGACGAACCTGGATGCACGAATGGCAAAACGTCATATTTTCGGATGAATCCAGGTTCTGTTTACAGCATAATGATGGTCGCATCCGTGTTTGGCGACATCGCGGTGAACGCACATTGGAAGCGTGTATTCGTCATCGCCATACTGACGTATCACCCGGCGTGATGGTATGGGGTGCCATTGGTTACACGTCTCGGTCACCTCTAGTTCGCATTGACGGCACTTTGAACAGTGGACGTTGCATTGCAGACGTGTTACGACCCGTGGCTCTACCCTTCATTCGATCCCTGCGAAACCCTATATTTCAGCAGGATAATGCACGAACGCATGTTGCAGGTCCTGCGCGGGCCTTTCTGGATACAGAAAAAGTTCGACTGCTGCCCTGGCCAGCACATTCTCCAGATCTCTCACCAATTGAAAACGTCTGGTCAATGGTGGCCGAGCAACTGGCTCGTCACAATACGCCAGTCACTACTCTTGATGAACTGTTGTATCCTGTTGAAGCTGCATGGGCAGCTGTACATGTACACGCCATCCGAGCTCTGTTTGAATCAATGCCCAGGCATATCAAGGCCGTTATTACGGCCAGAGGTGGTTGTTCTGAGTACTGATTTCTCAAGATTTATGCACCCAAATTGCGTGAAAATGTAGTCACATGTCAGCTCTAGTATAATATATTTGTCCAATGAATACCCGTTTATCATCTGCATTTCGTCTTGATATAGCAATTTTAATGGCCAGTAGTGTACTAACAGTTTCGTGAGAAGATTCAACCACAACACGAAATGTCTTGTTTTAAGGATGCCCTAAATCCTGCATCATGTCCGTGATAATCTCTCCCCTACTTCTCGATAATACGTAACTTGCTGCCTTTTTTTGAACTTTCTTGATGTACTGCGTTTAGATTTTTAACGGATTCCTTTTAGCACTCATGTGTATGACCTCAAGCTTTTCATTATTTATGGTCAGTTGCTAACTTTCGCACCATACTGACATTCTACCTAAATCGTTTAGCAATTGAAGACTATATGGAAAGAATAGGTTAAGTCCAAATCTCAGGAAAATGAGTTAGTGGTATCATTATGTAGTTCATCAGATGTACTTTCAGTTGGGTGAACTTAAAAGAATGTGATGGTTATAGCCACGGAGTTGTAGCCAGATTAAAATATGGTGTACAAGGAGAAAATGGGTCAAGTCCGTCCAGTACACGGACAGAAAGGGTGAAGTCCAGCAAGTGCGGATTTCTGAGCTGTATTGATTTTTTTGTCTGCTTTTATGGAAGCCTCATTGTTGGTATTTATAAATGCAGTGTCAAATCTTTCTTATGTATTGTCGAAGTTAACACGGAGCAGAGTTGACATTAGATTCTTTGCTTTGTGCTGAGGTGGAACTGAATTTCGTGCCATGATTTCTACCACACCACAAAGCGGTGAAGCGATTGTGAAGGCTGCTCTGTGTTAGCACACAGAACTGAATTTAGTGTAAAATCCAAGTGAGGTCAGTGTTTCAACTGGTGATGGTATATCCAGAGTCAAGTTGCAGTGGTAAGCCTAGAAAAAGACAGAGCTGTGGTACACTATCTGAAGTATCTAAAAAGCTAAAAATAATGTCATATGAAATAGGAGAGCATTGTAACTGCAAGATGAATTGTACCGATTTGCTAACTGATGCAGAGAAGTTTACATTAATATCTAATTTCGATTTGCTAAAGGACTGGAATGAGCAAAGTTGTCACCTAATAGGACTGATTTCTGTTGACAATGTACAACGCCGAAGGCCTCACAAAGGTGAGACAGTAGCGGCTTTGCGTGATTATACGTTTCGTTACTGGGTCAGAATAATGAGAGACAATACTGTGACAGAATTGTCTGTCTGTCTAAAGGCCTTTATATCACTGCATGGTATTTTAAAGAAAAGATTAGAAACTATCAGTAATTCCTTAAAAAAATGAAGGCATGGTGCTAGTTGATAAACGAGGGATACACGAAAACCAAGTTCATAAACTTTCAACAGAAACAGAGCAAAACATCTTCGCTCACATCAAGTCATTTAAAGGATGGCCCAGTCATTTCAGCATAACTAAAACGCAGAAACTGTATTTGCCTGAAGAACTCACAATCAAGAAGATATTCAAGATGTTTCAAGACACACATTCTACTTATGACTTATCATATGAAACTTATCGTAAAATATTTAATACAAATTTTAATATCTCATTCGGTTTGCCTCGAAGTGACACATTCAGTGTCAGTGCGGTTTAAAAGCTCTAGAGGCACATCTCACACATGCAACAGATGGAAAGGAAACATCAGACGTTCAAAGTAATATTAAGAGAGAGAAGATTGTCTTTTACGATGCCCTGTGTACCAAGGTACGAAGTATCCCTTCACGCTGAGCCGCATGGTGACAACTATTAGCCTGTAAGTACAAGTCGGTGTGAGTACGTTTCCTGTAGACTGCATATCCCAATGATCCATCATCATTTCTCCTAAGCAACACGTCAAGAAAGGGAAGGCAACCATCCTCTTACACCACCATCGTAAAACGAATGTTCGGGTGGATCGAGTTCAGATGTTCTAGAAGGGTATTCAAATTCTCCCTACCATGAGGCCAAACAACAAAGGTATCGTCAACATATCTAAAGAAACAGGCGGGTTTCAAAGGTGCCCCCACGCGGGATTAGCCGAGCGGTCTGGGCGCTGCAGTCATGAACTGTGCGGCTGATCACGGCGGAGTTTCGAGTCCTACCTCGGGCAAGGGTGTGTGTGTTTGTCCTTAGGATAATTTAGGTAAAGTAGTGTGTAAGCTTAGGGAATGATGACCTTAGCAGTTAAGTCTCATAAGATTTCACACACAATTGAACATTTTTTTTTTCAAAGGCGCCGACTCCAATGCACGCTCCTCGAAGTCTTCCATAAACAAATTTGCGATCACAGGAGACGACGGACTACCCATCGCAGCTCCATCTGTCTGCTCGTAATACTGGTCAATAAATAAAAAGTAAGTGGATGTCAACATATTCCGAAAGAGATTAGTTAATTCAGCACCAAACCTAGCCTCAATTAACCGCAACGAATCAGACAGAGCAACACGAGTGAAGAGAGAGACCACGTCGAAACTTTGGTGGCACTAGTGTCCAGTGTGTGTGGTGTGTGTGTTATCTTTCCTGCATCAGTCCGAGAACCGAGGTTTTAATTTGCATGTACGTCGCCTGTAAGTTGCAGTTGTCTTGAAAATGGCGGAGTGTTCTCCCGCCGAAATATCGGCGGTCGCTGAAAGTGTTACCTGGCTGAATTCCCGGAAGTTATTTGAAAGTTGTATGCGCCAGGAGAAACTCAGGTCGTACAAACTCCTGTCGTATTTCAACAAACCTATATTAAGAGTTCGGCCCCGGTGGCCGTGCGGTTCTAGGCGCTGCAGTCCGGAACCGCGGGTCTGCTACGGTCGCAGGTTCGAATCCTGCCTCGGGCATGGATGTTGTTGATGTCCTTAGGTTAGTTGGGTTTAAGTAGTTCTAAGTTCTAGGGGACTGATGACCTAAGATGTTAAGTCCCATAGTGCTCAGAGCCATTTGAACGATTAAGAGTTCTTGCACAAAATTTACGGATTTATGTCAACGTTTACGCCGACATTTTAGTAAAGCTAAGAGTTAAATGCGAAAATGCGGGGCTCCAAAGCATATAACTGTACTCTGTACCCAGCGCAATATTTTATGTAATTGGTAGAGACCATAATTTTTTTCCAGGTGGGTTTCAATGAATATTTCGATATCAGTTCACATACCAGAATAACGGAGGAAACCTGTACCACCTTTTACCAGCTTGTAAACAAGAAGGTAACATTCAAATGCAACATGGACGAAAATGAATGAAGAATTAAATGCCTAATAAACGGAATAAATTATATTAAACGAACTGCAATTGCGATCACTCAAATAAATCACTGCGGCGTGACATGTCACGGAGATACACTGACGAACACAACAAGGGATCGTTTATTTTTTTCTATATCCCATAATTATCTCCAAAAGCGACACTGAATTTGGCTAAAGAGTGGCTACAATCTATCTCTAAAATTGTCAAACGTCAGTGTTGCTGAGCGTCAGCTGTTTACTTTCACGCTCAGTGCTACTGGTTTCGATCTTTGAAATGTACGATCGTCTTGTGTGCGCTCCTACATATCTGTGTCTTTTGGAGATTATTTAATGCAACGGAATCTATGTTTTTCTACCTACATCGAAGTTGTTCACTTCAAATGTTATAGTGACAAGCTGGTTACATTTTGCTTCAGCTTGACAACACTAGTCAGCAGCCATTTTGCATCTGGGATGTGATACATCGACTAGTATGTAGTTTGGTGTGTAGTATCCGAATATACCTTTCAAAATGTTCTAGCACGTACCATTTTTGAGTTTTTAAAGGTTTTTTATATTTCGTATTCAGTATTTCACTTTTTGCTGTTCTTCTGTTTTGACGTTTAATTGTTTGTTTTTGATTTGCAGAGTAGAGCTAGACGATCTACAGATCGTCAGTAAATGTTTGGTGTGGTAATCCAGTCGTGTGAAAGAGATCCTCAGTGAGTGTTTCCTGTGAAAGATAGTGCAAATTTTATGTGTTTAAAACTTACACTAAGAAAAATGGCAACGAGTAAATCTCGTTGCTGTCTAAATCACGGCGACAACTTTTGTTACGTGTGTTGGAAATTCACTCCAAAATCCCAAAGAAAACCAATCATTGATTTGGTTAAGAAGGTATATAAATTGTATTTTGATTGTCCTGTTGGTGATCAAGATAAAAATTTTGCACCTCATATTGCCTGCGTAACCTATACTACAACCTTAACCGATTGGTTGAAAGGAAAACGCCGAGCCACGCCATTCGCTGTTTCGTTGGCGTGGTGTGAGCCTTATGACCATTATTCACACTGTTGCATCTGTCTTACAAATATTTCGGGACATTCAAACAAAACTAGATATAAAATAAAGTATCCAAATGTATCTTCAGTGCTGTGATTTAAAAAATTTTCCACTCCTTAATTAAAGCGATTGTGAAGAGCTTTTTGGGTAACAGAAAAGACAAAACATATGTTGCCATTGTGAGTGATCTGTTAGACAACTATAAGAACATGGGGTGTAGAATGTCGCTTAAAATTCATTTTTTACGTTCTCACCTTGATTTCTTCCCGGAAAATTTGGGAGCCGTAAGCGATGAGCATGTTGAACGCTTTCACCAAGACATTCTTACCATGGAACACCGTTACCAAAACCATTGGAACCCTTCGATGATGGATAACTATTGCTGGGGTCTTGTTAAGGAGAGTGATGAAACGGCAAACAAAAGAAGAGCTCCGTCGTCGCATTTTTTAAAAAAAAAAACAAAGACGATTAAAGGTGAAAATTTCTTCTGAACTAATTTGGTCCTCTTATTGGCATCATCTCCTTATATACATACGTAATAGTATTAATTTCAAACGTTCTGAATGTGTATTTTGGTTTGACTTAATTGTGTCAATTTTCGCTATTACGATTTTTTATTCTGCTGTGTATCTAGGAAATTTGACGTCATGGAGAAAACTGATTTTACCAGTGTATTCAGCACCCCAAAATTAAGTAAATCCACCCATTTACAAACCGGATGCATAAAAAAGTTTAAATTTGTTAACTAGTGTAATAGTCTACTGATTGAAACCGGTGACATCGAGCATAAAAATAAACAGCTGCTGGTCATCGACGATGGAGTTCCACAATTATTTGACAGCTGTAAAGTCTCACCTATTAACAAATCTAAAATCCTATGTAATGGTGAGAATATGTGGCGCCATCTGACGTCACCTTCGGCCTCGGCTTCCCTTCAAACAGCAAGGGGCGGACGCGTACGGATGAAAGGTCAGAGTTCAGAAGTTCATGTAAGGTGTGAAGTAGATTAATGATATCACATGGACACCAAATTTCATCACAATTCATCCCCTTGCCACCTTGGACGCGTCACAGGATGCGAAGGTTGTCACACTTCCTCTTACGCACAATTTACCCCTTCTTTTGTTACTTCTGCGATGGAAGTCAGAACCGCAACGGTCAGCGTTGAAATCGCGCAGTTTTATTATGGGTGGTCGAGGAAAACATTTCAGACATACTTGGCTGAGTATTTACACTAAAAAGCCTCAGGTTGTGGCATAAACGATGTCAATGAAACCACTCCTTGCCTTGGGGCGTTGATTCCCACACATTTCGCGGTCGAAAATTAAAGCTCGCGGCTCGATGAGCAACAGGACGTGACAACGTTTGATGACACCTCCCCCCCCCCCCCCCCCCTCCTCCAGGTGATTCAACACTTCTCTAAGAACATTGTGGGACTGCAACTACCATTGGACTACGATATTGCAGTGCCTGTGTTATTCCGTATTACGACGCAAAGATCCTTCGGAAATGCATGCATTCCGTTATGAAATACATTACATGTATTCGAAGTTGCGAATATTGATAACCATCAGTTGTATAATGGAATGACGACAATCAAAATTAAAATTTGTGTCGGACCGGGACTCGAACCAGGATATCTCGCTTATCGTTAGCGGTTGCCTTACCTTTTGGCTATCGGAGCACGACTCACGGGCAGACCCAAGCCTCCATATGTAGTCAACCATGTGTATATTTCTGTACAGGAGAGACATTTTCATAATGGCTACAGTGGCCACTGTGCCTGATCCTTTGGACATTCATGCGTGTCCGAAGAATCTTTGCGTCGTAATTCTGAATACCACAGGCACTGCAATATCGCATTTATTCACCGGCATGGGGCAAGGGACTTTCAAGTGAAATGTCTCCCCTGTACGGGAATATACATAATGGATGTACCAGTTGTAGACACATGGTTGATGACATAAGGAATTTAGAATTATAATTATATATTAATACCTTCAGCTGTTGACGGGTGTTGATATATACCAACGGGGACACCTGAAAATGTTTGCCCCTACCGGGACTCGAACCAGGGATCTCCTGCTTACATCCTTAATCGTAAGGCGACGGCTCGAGATAAGCGAGAAATCCGGGTTCGAGTCTCTTTCCGGTACAAATTTTTACTGTCGTTATTCAAATATATAGCTGACGGTTACCCATATTCGCAACTGGGAATACATTTGGTGTATACCATTGAACGTGATCGCACCCCTTTCGAGTGCATTGCGTCTGCAGTTTTTGCTCTTGTGTATGGGCTGGAATCACTAGGGGCCGTTCAAAACCCTTCGACGAAATTTGAACGTGACTTGAAGCAGCAAAAGTTGTTTATTCTTTATCAGATCTCCTGTTTTGCGCCATCCTGTAGCGTGATCACAGGAGTGGTGGAGGGCGTAGGAGGGGGGGGGGGGGGAGCGTGCTACATTGACATATGCGCGAATGACCTCCTAAAAATTCCCAGTTCAGCAATACACTTGGTGCCAACCACCCGCTTTGTTGAGGGCTTTAAAAGTATACCTGTACAGAGACAAGCCTTGACGGAGTCGTAGGCACATGCGGGCTGGTTACACTGCTGCCCTGACCCCTGCCAGAGGACATGCGAAAATGGAGAGGTGTCAAGGGGTTACCTGCCTGCATGCACTTATAACTCCGTCACAGGTTGTCTCTGTATAGGTACATTTCTAAGACACTCAATATAGGTGAACAGGTGACACAGTTCACGAACTGGGGGTCTTAGAGAGACATCTTGCCGTTTCATTCACGCATGTGTCAATGTTGCACCCCACCTCCGTCCCCCCACCCTCCCCCTCCCAAAGAATATGGCACAGTAGGACGGGAATCAGGAGGACTGAAACAGCATGCGCCTCTTATGCTGCTTTCGCATTTCGTCGAATGGTTTTAAAGGTCCCCACACGCTCCAACTTGTACGCCAGAGCAGAAATTGCAGTCACGCTACCCTCCAAAGGGATGCCATCATTTTCAATGGGGCTGCAGGTCCACAATGTCCTTAGAAAAGGGTTGAATCGTTGGGAGGGTGTTAGCAGTGTTTCACTTTGTCAAGAATGTCGTCCTGTTGCGAATCGCACTAGGAACTGTTTTTGCCATGTATGGCAATAAACGCCCCAAGGAAAAGAGTGGTTTGGCGAAGGCCATGAGGCTTTTTCTTTACGAAATGTTTTCTTCTGCCATCCATAAGCAAACCGCGTGATTTCACCGCTTGGCGCCATGGTCAGAATCCATCGGAAGAGGAAGTGAGATCTGGGTAAGAGGGCATGTGACGACCTTCCCATCGTGTGACACGTCAAAGGTGGTGTTGGATAGAATTTTCCTAAAATTTGGGGCCTATGTAACATCATTAACCCACCTTATTCATCGCATGAGTTTCTGAGATCCGGTATTTTTTGTCATGTGTCGACACCTTGCTGTTTTAAGCGTCGCCGAACCGGAGGGAGACATCGCAGGACGCCCCGCTGCAGAGGAAGATGGTAGGCATCGTTGAGCCAAATTTTAAACTACTGCGTGGCAATAGAAGACAGATATGGGGTTTCGAAAAAGTAACACCTTATGTCGCACAGTGTACTTCCAATATACACTCGTGCTCATAAATTAAGGAGAATGCTGATACATGGTGAAACAACGCTCTGGTGGGTGGTTTCGGGGTTTAAATCACCTCGGGGTATGACCATGCGGTGCATTTGACCTCCGGTCGTCGCACTGTGGCGCTGGCAGCAGTCCACATACGCAGAGGTGTGTTGGTGCATGTCAGAATACGGTGTAGCCAGTAAGTGTGCAGAGGTTTTCAGACGTGCTAATGGTGGCTGTGTGTTGAAAATGGCTCAAAAAACGCATATTGATGACGTTATGAGGGGTAGAATACTAGTGCGACTGCAAGCTGGTCAAGCACAGCAGGTCGTAGCACGGGCCCTCCGTGTGCCACAAAGTTTGATCTCAAGATTATGGCAACGATTCCAGCAGACAGGAAACGTGTCCAGGCGCTCCAGTACTGGACGTCCACAGTGTACAACACCACAAGAAGACCGATATCTCACCATCAGTGCCCGCAGATAGCCACGGAGTACTGCAGGTAGCCTTGCTCGGGACCTTACCGCAGCCACTGGAACAGTTGTCTCATGACACACAGCTACAGACGACTGAAGAGACATGGTTTATTGGCCCGGCGACCTGCAAGGTACATTCCACTGGCCGCTGGCCACAGGAGAGCACTTAAAGCCTAGTGTCAAGAACACAGTACATGGTCATTGGAACAGTGTTCCCAGGTTATGTTCACGGACGAGTCCAGCTGGTTTTCATCTGGCGTGAACCAGGAACCAGATACCAACCCCTTAATATCCTTGAAAGGGTCCTGTATGGAGGTCGTGGTTTGATGGTGTGGGGTGGGATCATGATAGGTGCACGTACACCCCTGCATGTCTTTGACAGAGGAACTGTAACAGGTCAGGTGTATCGGGACGTCGGTACGTCATTTTGCACCATTATGTTCTCCTTTTCAGGGGTGCAGTGGGTCCCACATTCCTCCTAATGGATGATAACGCACGGCTCCACCGAGCTGCCATCGTGGAGGAGTACCTTGAAGCAGAAGATATCAGCGAATGGAGTGGTCTGCCTGTTCTCGGGACCTTAACCCCATCGAGAACGTTTGGGGTGCTCTCGGTCGACGTGCCGTTGCACGTCTTCAAACCCCTACGACACTTCAGGAGCTCCTACAGGCACTGGTGCAAGAATGGGAAGCTATACACCAGCAGCTGCTCGACCACCTGATCCAGAGTATGCTAACACGTTGCGCTGTGCATGGTGATCATATCCCATATTGATGTCGGGGTACATGCGCAGGAACCAATGGCGTTTTGTAGCACATGTGTTTCGGTACAGTTTTCTCAACTTATCTCTAATACCGTGGACGTACAGATCTGTGTCATGTACGTGCTCTATGCGCCTATGCTATTAGCGCCAGTTTTGTGTAGTGCCACGTTGTGTGGCACCACATTCTGCAATTATCCTTAATTTATGAGCATGATAAAAAGTCGCATGATATTGGGATAGCGAAAATTCAAGACTTGGAGTGAACTGTGAATGCGATATTTTATTTACTTATCGAGGGAGAGCGGGGGAATTTGACGCAACGCGTAAAACGACGCTCGTCAATCTGATCTTAGCTGAGAAGGCTCGTCTTATCTTATCGGTGCTGCCATGAGGTGCTCAGTTATACTGATAAGCATACAATAAGCGGGAACCGTTACTTGCCAGTTGTCGACTAAGAAGCAAGAGCGTGTTTTGTCTTTGTTTCTTCTAATATTTGATCCCTAGTTTCTGAGGGCAAAGACATTTCCTGTTATGATAAAATATAAGTTTTGTTGTTAGGCCTATCTCTGCATATTAACAATCACGATTATATAGGTTGAGGTCTCTTAAATCCGCCCCCGGTAGCTGAGTGGTCAGAGCGACAGAATCTTAATCCTAAGGGCCCGAGTTCGATTCCCGGCTGGGTCGGAGATTTTCTCCGCTCAGGGGCTGGGTGTTGCTAAGACCTAATTATCATCATTTCATCCTCATCGACGCGCAAGTCGCCGAAGTTGCGTCAAATAGAAAGACTTGCACCCGGCGAACGGACTGCCCGACGGGAGGGCCTAGTCAGATGACCTTTTTATTTCTCTTAAGCAAATGGAGAGTGTGGGACCATAGTTTTATATAAGCCATGCTTCTTAGGATAATTTGACGCACAGAGGATGTCTGCAGCATTTTACCCCACTTAATTTTCGCACCAATGAAAGCAGGTAGCTAAATGAGATAGTTATTGTTGATTTAAATGAAAGCCAAATAACGTAGTACATCATACATATAAGAATGTGTTCCTTTGCTCAGATGCCGAGGACGCGCACCCCTAAAAGAGGGAAAGCTTCTTGGACGGCGAATGAATTAAGAAATGCCGTCAGTACAGTTCTATTAGACAGAGCACCTTCTAGCAAAACACAACAGAGCCAAAGATCTGTGCGTAGTATGTGGAGAATTAATCAAATATGGGGAGCTGTGGTACAGGTATATTTCTTCTCCTTTGTGGTGTTATTCCGAGTGCACTGGGTGCGACAGTCCTGAAAACTATAGCTGTGAGTCCTGTCTGAAAAGCTTCAGTTGTTTTACAGATATGCAAGAGAGCAGTTACTGAATACGCTTATACTCGAACCTACTTCCTCATTTTGGTCACTATATTATAAGAAAACTATTATTATTGTTTTGTATCTATTCCATAGTTAATTAAGTCGATATTTTCGCTGTTTTATTTTTGTAAACTGTGTTGTCCAGTGTTTTGTTAAATAAACATAATGTTCAACACATGTATTTTGTACTGTAATATGTGTGGAATTAAATACCTTATACCACTCCTTGCGTCAATTTACCCACTAACTGCATCATTTTTACCTGGAATGTCGGGTAAGATGATGCAATGTAATGATATCATTTTCATAATCAATTTTTCTTCTAAAACATGTAGCTGTATGTTTAACCTTTGAGATATGTTACAGTAAACACATGCTTCTAATACTGTACGAAAATTGGAGCCTCGAGGTCTTATACACTAAAGGCTATACTCAAAATATCTTAGGTGCACCAAATTCCCCCACTTTCCCCTACGTACTGTTGTTACATTTGCCTGCATTCTAGAAGCTACAATGATCCGCACTTCATAATTATTTTACTATTAAAACCCACTGTACACTAAACCGGTAACACACGTCGTTGTGGTCTTCAGTCCAGAGACTGGTTTGATGTAGCTCTCCATGCTACTCTATCCTGTGCAAGTTTCTTCATCTCCCACTACCTACTGCAACCTACATCCTTCTGAATCTGCTTAGTGTATTCATCTCTTAGTCTCCCTCTACGATTTTTACCCTCCATGCTGCCCTCCAATAATAAATTGGTGATGTCATGATGCCTCAGAACAAGGCCTGCCAACCGATCCCTCCTTCTAGTCAAGTTGTGCCACAAATTTCTCTTCTCCCTAATTCTATTCAATACCTCCTCATTAGTTATGTGATTTACCCATATAATCTTCACCATCCTTCTGTAGCACCACATTTCGATAACTTCTTTCTCTTCTTGTCCAAACTCCACGTTTCACTTCCATACATGGGTACACTCCATCCAAATACTTTCAGAAACGACTTCCTGACACTTAAATCTATGGCCGGCCGGGGTGGCCGTGCGGTTCTAGGCGCTACAGTCTGGAACCGGGCGACTGCTACGGTCGCAGGTTCGAATCCTGCCTCGGGCATGGATGAGTGTGATGTCCTTAGGTTAGTTAGGTTTAATTAGTTCTAAGTTCTAGGCGACTGATGAGCTCAAAAGTTAAGTCGCATATTGCTCAGAGCCATTTGAACCATTTGACCTTAAATCTATACTCGATGTTAACAAATTTCTCTTCTTCAGAAACGCTTTTCTTGCCATTGCCATTCTACATTCTATATCCTCTACTTCGACCATCATCAGTTATTGTGCTCGCCAAATAGCAAAACTCATCTACTATTTTAAGTGTCTCATTTCCTAATCTAATGCCGCCAGTATCACTCGACTTAATTCGACTACATTCCATTATCCTCGTTTTGCTTTTGTTGATGTTCATCTTATACCCTCCTTTCAAGACACTCAAGGCACTGTCCTCTCCGTTCAACTGCTCTTCCAGGTCCTCTGCTGTCTCTGACAGAATTACAATGTCATCGGTAAACCTCAAAGCTTTTATTTCTTCTCCATGGATTTTAGTCACTACTCTAAACTTTTCTTCTGTTTCCTTTACTGCTTGCTTAATATACAGATTGAACAACATCGGGGATAGGCTACAACCCTGTCTCACTCCCTTACCAACCACTGTTTCCCTTTCATGCCCGTCGACTCTTATAACTGCCATCTGGTTTCTGTATAAATTGTAAATAGCCTTTCGCTCCCTGTATTTTACCCTAGCAATCTTCAGAATTTGAAACAGAGTATTCTAGTCAACATTGTCAAAAGCTTTCTCTAAGTCTACAAATGGTATAAACGTAGGTTTGCCTTTCCTTAATCTAGCCTCTAAGATAAGTCGTACGGTCAGTATTGCCTCACGTGTTCCAATATTTCTACGGAATCCAAACTGATCTTACCCGAGGTTGGCTTCTACCAGTTTTTCCAGTCGTCTGTACAGAATTCGCGTTGGTTTTTTGCAGCCGTGACTTACAATAAAAGTCGCTAGGTCGAGGGCAGGGATCGAGTAGATCCAGAGATTTCTCGAGCTGCGACGTAAACATTTAGAGTAGTTCGAGTAGTTAGAGTCTTGCTGAAGCACAGAATAATATAAGGTGCCTCACTGGTCACCGCCTTCTTGAACACGTCTGTCGAAACATTTTGAAAAAGTGGCCGTTAGAACTAGAGAAAAATCCTTTTTTTCCTCTCGCCATGTCTTCTTTCTTCTTCTTTTGCTACCGCCTTTATCCCGCAGTGTGCACGGGGTCGGCAGGGTTAAGTACGGATTTGGCAAGGTTAATTTTTTTTAAGGGGTGGCCGGATGCCCTTCGTGCCGCCACCCAGGACGGAATTAGTGTAACTCAGCTGTCTGTATCTAGTGTAAATCGTGAAATAGTGTGAATATGTTTAAAATGTCTACGAGTCGAGTAACTGAGGCGGGACGTGGGAACCAACCCGGTATTCACGTAGTAGGATGTGGAAAACCGCCTAAAAACCACATCCAGGCGGCCGGCACACCGGCCGTCGTCGTTAATCAGCCAGGCGGATTCGATCCGGGGCCGGTGTGCCTATCTGAGTCCAGGAAGCAGCGCGTTAGCGCTCTTGGCTATCCTGGTGGATCGTTTTTCCTCTCGCCATGTATCATCACTAAATTGCAAGTCGGCGTGAACCGTCCGCAAGGCTTTTACTAAAAGCGCCTGCAAGAACAGAAGAAAGCTACTAATGTTATTAAACCACACATTTCTAAAATCAGAAGAAACTTCTTGTTCTCATGGAACGTAAAATACAACGTCGGTTTTGGATGAGCTTCTCGTTTAGATCCTGTATTCAGTCAGCACTAGCCTCTCGTGCGACATGGCGCCAGGAACGCAGGCACGGCAGAACAAACGAGCGCTGGGACGGGCTGGCGCACCTGGCCGAGACACTTGCTATGCAGAGCTCGGCCGGCCCGGGGCGCAGCTTGTGGTGGGTGGCGGGTTGCAGACTCGCAGGGCCGTGTTTGGCTCGCCTCAGGCCGAGCGTAACGAACAGCAGGGTTGCAGCGGAGCCACACCGAAAACTGCGCGCCACTGCTCCGTATGTGTGCGAGACAGTGCCGCGGAGGCAAGCCTGATGACACCGCACTCCGTGTGTTGCTCTGCGGCCGTGCGTAAGCTTCGACTTAATTCGTCTTGTCTACATCTGCATACATTTCTCCGCAATCCACTGTACAGTGCATAGCAGAGGGCCCATTGTACCAATATTACTGATTTTCTTTCCTATTCCATACTGAGCAGCAAAACGTGACTATTGTCTCTGTATGCTGCTTAATCTACACTACTGGCCATTAAAATTGCTACCCAGAACAACAACCTCTGCCCGTAATAATGGCCTTGATATGCCTGGGCATTGAGTCAAACAGAGTTTCGATGGCGTGTACAGGTACAGCTGCCCATGCAGCTTAAACACGATACCACAGATCATCAAGAGTAGTGACTGGCGTATTGTGACGAGCCAGTTGCTCGGCCACCATTGACCAGACGTTTTCAATTGGTGAGAGATCTGAAGAATGTGCTGGCCAGGACAGCAGTCGAACATTTTCTGTATCCAGAAAGGCCCGTACAGGATCTGCAACATGAGTTCGTACATTATCCTGCTGAAATGAAGGGTTTCGCGGGGATCGAATGAAGGGTAGAGCCACATGCCGTAACACATCTGAAATGTAAAGACCACTGTTCAAAGTGCCGTCAATGCGCACAAGAGATGGCCGAGACGAGTAACCAATGGCACCCCATAACAGCACGCCGGGTGATACGCCAGTATGGCGATGACGAAAACACGCTTCCGATGTGCATTCAACGCGATGTCGCAAAACACGGATGCGACCATCATGATGCTGTAAACAGAACCTGGATTCATCCGAAAAAATGACGTTTTGCCATTCGTGCACCCAGGTTCGTCGTTGAGTACACCATCGCAGGCGCTCCTGTCTGTGATGCACGTCAAGGGTAACCGCAGCCATGGTCTCCGAGCTGATAGTCCACGCTGCTGCAAACGTCGTCGAACTGTTCGTGAAGATGGTTGTTGTCTTGCAAACGACCTCATCTGTTGACTCGGGGATAGAGACGTGGCTGCACGATCCGTTACAGCCATGCGGATAAGTTGCCTGTCATCTCGACTGCTAATGATACGAGGCCGTTGGGATCCAGCACGGCGTTCCGTATTACCCTCCTGCACCGATCTAATCCATATTCTGCTAACAGTCATTGGATCTTGACCAACGCGAGCAGCAATGTCGCGATACAATGAACCGCAATCGGGATAGGCTACAATCCGACCTTTATCAAAGTCGGAAACGTGATGGTACGCATTTCTCCTCCTTACACGAGGCATCACAACAACGTTTCACCAGGCAACGCCGGTCAACTGCTGTTTGTGTATGAGAAATCGGTTGGAAACTTTCCTCGTGTCAGCTCGTTGTAGGTGTCGCCACCGGCGCCAAACTTGTGTGAATACTCTGAAAAGCTAATCATTTGCATATCACAGCATCTTCTTCCTGTCGGTTAAATTTCGCGTCTGTAGCACGTCATCTTCGTGGTGTAGCAATTTTAATGGCCAGTAATGTATATTATCATTTTCCATTCAAGAAATACACGAAGGCGGCAGCTTAAAGGCTTCACAGTCTTCTTGAAAATCAGGTTCTCCGAATTTACCCCCACAGGGTAACGTGAAAACTACATTGCTATTTTCCCAAGGCGTCCCTTGTAACCCTTAAATACTCGCGCTGGTGTACTGCAAACACTACTTCTCCTTTTTTGCATATTCTTTGAAGACACTGTGTCGCTCATCCTTGGCTGTTCACCTGTTACATCAATGAAGTTTGCAAATTTGCCTCATTTGCTTTCCTTCCTGAGTGGTGCATTTCACCAATGTGCAATACGTGGACGTCATCTGGTGTGAAACGTACAGCACGCGACTGTTGTGGTAGCAAATTAAACTATATGGTTCCAGAGACCTTTTAAAGTCTCATACATGCAGACTTAAGCAACGATTGAAAATTTGTACTATGGCCGGGATTCGAACCCACTTCTCCTGCTTGCTAGGCAGAAGTGCTAACCACTACACCACCCTGCCACAGTGGCTTTGCACAATTGCACGGTCTACCCCAGCATGTCTGCCTCCTTGAAAAGGTCTCTGGGAAGACAATCTCTATAGCAAAAAGAAGGAATCCGACAGCATCTGATTACAAGGTCAGTGATGAATACCACAACAGGTCGTATAGCTCGTTAGGGATAACAGCAAGAAGCGATGTGAAATAGGACGACCGAAATTTAAAGAGAGCCGCCAAGTGAAAATTACGTCCAAGTCTTTCAGACATTCCTCACAATCTTCTAGTGACATTACTTTCCTGTAAACAAGAGCATCGTCAGCGAACAATATTGCAGTAGTGCTGTTCCTATCTGATACGTATATTGTTTATGCACACAGAGAACGTTAGAAATCCTACTGCGATTGCTTTGGGCAATGTTACGTTAATTTCTGTAGAACTTTCGCTGTCTAGTATAATGCACTGGATTCTATTAGTTACATTTTCCCTGAGTCAGTCATATATGTGCGAAGATATCTCGCATGATCGTATTTTATTTAGCGATCGAACACGAGGTACAGTGTCGAGAGGTTTCAAAAATCTGGAGAGACGAAATCTGCCTGTTCATGTGCATTTTAAAAAACATAAAATCAGCAGTATTAGGAAAGTTTCACTAAAGCTCGTAACTTAGCATGATTTTTCAATGCGAGTCGATTTTAATAGTTTCCACAATGAAACTCTGTCTCGAAATCTGGCAGAAAGCCCAAAGAGATTCTGTTCATATATAAAGTAAACCAACAGCAAAACGCAATCAGTTCATGTATGAATGTCCGAAGGAGAACTGCATCGTTCTTCTTAACAACACAGGACCGCAGAGCCGTACATATTCTACGATACCAGGCAGCGACTTTCAACTACAATGACTTCCCCTGTACTGGATTTACATAATGTTTGTACAAGCACAGATTTGACACAGGAACGACGATATATAGAAATCTGGATCTGGCCTGAGTCGTGCACGGATAGCCGAAGCGATTACGGAGACAGATTGCGTAAAGCGGGTAATCCGGGTTCGAGTCCCAGTCCAGCACAAATTTTCATTGTCGTCATTCCATTATTCAGCTTATGGTTGTCGCAAATGCATTACATTTATACACCCGGTAGGTTAAACTCGCCAGCAACTAATACTGCGAGATCTCGCCATTCCTGTGATAGTGAGCGTAGACTTTCTTCGAATGACTAAAACTGTCAAGGTGGTCTCATGTGACCGGTAAAACCTTTCAGCAAATAATTACATTTCACCTAGACCTTCTACACAAGACTAGACAACTTCACAGTTGCAACCTCAGCAGAAATGATATTTCTGTCCACTGTTATGAACACTCCCCCTCATGTGGTGTATAATTTGTCTTTCCCATATACGGTCCACGATTCGCTAAATATTTCAGAACTTACTACTTGGGGCTTCAGCTAGCTCTCGGTCCCGAATAATTTGAGCGTGATACAGTACGATAAATACAGTACTTTGGTATTGTGCTACGAATACTTCCACAATTTTCTGATGAAATTTCGACAGTCAAGTGTCTTTACACTGAACGCGGCCTGGTTTCGCTGTCTGTGTGTGACTGGCGAGTGTTCATCAGAGTACCTCAACTATTTCTTCATTTATTAGCGAAATTCTCGTTACACTCTTAATGTGGAACTCTTTGCTTTTGATATTACCGGGAGCATTTTTTACTTCTCTTCGTTCTAAATCTTTCCTTCTAACGACCATTGTTTTCGATTTCGTCACCTTTCTTCAATGGTCTTTACCTTCGTTCGTACTTCCAACTGTTTTCATTCGTAAATAGCTGTATCGCTTTATTCTGTTCTTTTCCTGAACATTTTTGCATTTCCATGTTTCGTCGATTAATTGAAGTATTTATTCTACTGCTCAACATTTCTTTGCAGTTCTGTTCAATCTCTATGTTTGTCCTCCATATGGATGTCGATTCTTCTTGAACTGAACTCCATATTGTGATATTCATTACTGCATTATCTAGAGCCTCAGAAGACTTTAAACACATATGATTCGTCGTTACTCCCACTTCTTTGTACACTGATTCGTCATGACGATTCTCTTAGCCATCATCTTAAACTTCATCGTTACTAAGTAGTGATCTGAGTCTGTATCGTCTCCTAGGTACGCCTTACACTCCAGTATTTAACTATGTAATCTCTGTCTTAAAATAATGGACAGGGTGCTTATAATTAAACATTCGCTACTTGAGAGGGCCCCCATCAAAAACGAGTGATCGTAGGGCAGTGACACCTTGTGGAAACATTTGTAAGGACATGCGGGAGATAATAACGAATAAACCACTGAAAGAAACATATTTAAATCTCCACGTGTGAGGGTAACATTTGTTAATTGCGTACCATGGTGAAAGGGTAATGTCTGGTAATAGCGTACCATGTTTACGTTCAAGATTACAAATTTTGTTCAATATTATGACCATCTGCATCCACAACAGACTGGAACCGCGCTAGAGATACCGTTTCACTATTGTTCGCAGCACTTTTCGAACGGTGGACCACGGAATGTTCAGCGGTCGTGACACGGTTCGTGCCATGCTTTAAATTCACGCATTGCGTCCAACATTCTCAGCCATGGTGACAGTAACCTCTACGAGTGAATGGTTGGCTCCATGTAGTTCCCAAGTCGTGCAGCAACCGTAAACCATCAAATTATATGTGCCCTGAGTAGTAATACTGTCTTAAGCAGAGGTCAAACCTCTACAATTTGCGGCGCAATTGGGTGTTCGGCCGCTCCTAGGAGCAATTCCGAAATCGCCTGTTAATTTGAAATTCCGAATTATGTTTTACAACTCCGATGCGAAAAGGGGACCTCTGTGTATTACTTTAATGCGTCGATACTCTGTGGCTCAGCAACACTATTACTGTCGTTTTATGAGCAAAGGCTTGCTCACCTTTTCCAAATTCATGTTGACTGTCAGCAACTGTAATCCACACCCATGTTTGTGCTTCACCTCTACCAGTACTGACGTCTAGAGGCAGTACGAACAACGCAAATCCTGAAGTGCACGGTCTGACCATCATTCCTACAAAATTTCGTACCCATATGGTAAATACTTTTCCGTCTACACTGCCTCAGGTAGAAAAAGGATAATTATAACCACTCTGGATTACAGATGGGTAATTTTATGTGTCTACGGCCTTTTCCAAGTATAGTATCCCTTCTTGTGACTCTTGAAGAGTATTTGCTATTATTAACTAAATTTCATTGCAAAACTCTGGCTTTTCTATCAGCTTTATAAGAGGCGAACAAGAAGTTCCGGTTCGTAGGCCGTACAGTCCAGAATCGTTATGCCAATCGGGCAAAATTGGCGCGTGCATTGAGTCACTTATCCCACTGACTCAACACGTTGAAGAGGTGAAACACCGTGCCCTGATGCGTGAAGAAGTCCGTAACTGCCTGCTGCACAACGTCGTCCGACAGAAATCGTCGACCCTTCAGCGTCTTTGTTAAACGAACGATGGCGTGATAATCGCCTGGGGAGAGATCAGGACAGTAGGTGGGTGCTCGAGTGTCTCCCACTTGAGTTGGCGTAACTTCTGAGTTACGAAATTTGCAGTATAGATGAGTTGTGCAAATCGACCTAGCGGTTATCGATCCCGTCTGGTGTAAAGTTTGCCAGAATAGTACGCGCCTGAGGCGAGGCGTGTGAAGAGAGAGTGAACACGGAGCCGCTAGGAGGCGTGAGTCGCGCATGCACTGTTTTTGGAAGCACGCTGGGCGGCAGTATAAGCTGGCAACGCGTAGACTCGAATGGCTCTAAGCACCATGGGACTTAACATCTGAGGTCGTCGGTCGCAACGCTTAGAACTGAGACGGTTGGTACTGACGTTGGTGATTCTGACGTGCATTGGTTGGCGGGACTCTGAGTGGACAGCCTCTTTTCTGCTCACGACGGCATTGGAAGCATGGATAGTTTTGTTTTTGGGGTGAGCAGAATGTCAGCCCATGAACTGTGGTAACAACGTGATTTAATGTATTGCTGCCTATTGTTGCCTCATTCGAAATTGTCGTCAGCTACTTCAATCTGTGCTATGGGTATTGCCAACTGCCGGTCCTGAACGATTTCCTTAGTAGTGAAATGCGCGTATTTTGATGATTTATCAAGTGTGGTTATTTTTTTATTTTATTTACTGGACATATTGGTTGCATGAAGTTTTCTAGGCCATAGTTTAAATTGTCATTATTGTCTGGCCTGTATTCCCTTAAGCACGTATGAACGTGTTTTTGAGGCCTGTTGAATTAACACCATGTGTTTGTGTGTTTTAGAAGCTTGTCTTGTTACTTTGTGTTCTCTCCCGTGTGTACAACGACCTGCCTGAGGACACTGGTGAGCTGTGCCTGTTGAAAGTAAAGTGGCTCGTACCAAGAGGTGTAATGAAAAGAAAGCTGTGTAGCCCTGCTTTAAGTTTACGCCTCCAATTATAACCATTATCGCTTGATGCATTTGTAGCTGCGTGAGTGGTGGCTTAATTTTAAAACCTCTAATTTGTTTAATGTTCTTTAATGATCCTGTGTTGAACTGTCGCAGAAGTTAATTCTGAAGTCATTTACTTGTCAGCTTGAATTTGTGTTAGAGATTTCTGTATTTATTAGAGTAATGTTTTTATGAGAAATTTTGTCTTAAAATTTTATGCTCTGGCCTAGTTATTTTTCTAGTTGAAGTACCAGGCTTATTGGATTCTGCTTGCTTTGGTAGTGGTTGTTTAAATGTTACTGCTTGTTAAAATACACTCCTGGAAATTGAAATAAGAACACCGTGAATTCATTGTCCCAGGAAGGGGAAACTTTATTGACACATTCCTGGGGTCAGATACATCACATGATCACACTGACAGAACCACAGGCACATAGACACAGGCAACAGAGCATGCACAATGTCGGCACTAGTACAGTGTATATCCACCTTTCGCAGCAATGCAGGCTGCTATTCTCCCATGGAGACGATCGTAGAGATGCTGGATGTAGTCCTGTGGAACGGCTTGCCATGCCATTTCCACCTGGCGCCTCAGTTGGACCAGCGTTCGTGCTGGACGTGCATACCGCGTGAGACGACGCTTCATCCAGTCCCAAACACGCTCAATGGGGGACAGATCCGGAGATCTTGCTGGCCAGGGTAGTTGACTTACACCTTCTAGAGCACGTTGGGTGGCACGGGATACATCCGGACGTGCATTGTCCTGTTGGAACAGCAAGTTCCCATGCCGGTCTAGGAATGGTAGAACGATGGGTTCGATGACGGTTTGGATGTACCGTGCACTATTCAGTGTCCCCTCGACGATCACCAGTGGTGTACGGCCAGTGTAGGAGATCGCTCCCCACACCATGATGCCGGGTGTTGGCCCTGTGTGCCTCGGTCGTATGCAGTCCTGATTGTGGCGCTCACCTGCACGGCGCCAAACACGCATACGACCATCATTGGCACCAAGGCAGAAGCGACTCTCATCGCTGAAGACGACACGTCTCCATTCGTCCCTCCATTCACGCCTGTCGCGACACCACTGGAGGCGGGCTGCACGATGTTGGGGCGTGAGCGGAAGACGGCCTAACGGTGTGCGGGACCGTAGCCCAGCTTCATGGAGACGGTTGCGAATGGTCCTCGCCGATACCCCAGGAGCAACAGTGTCCCTAATTTGCTGGGAAGTGGCGGTGCGGTCCCCTACGGCACTGCGTAGGATCCTACGGTCTTGGCGTGCATCCGTGCGTCGCTGCGGTCCGGTCCCAGGTCGACGGGCACGTGCACCTTCCGCCGACCACTGGCGATAACATCGATGTACTGTGGAGACCTCACGCCCCACGTGTTGAGCAATTCGGCGGTATGTCCACCCGGCCTCCCGCATGCCCACTATACGCCCTCGCTCAAAGTCCGTCAACTGCACATACGGTTCACGTCCACGCTGTCGCGGCATGCTACCAGTGTTAAAGACTGCGATGGAGCTCCGTATGCCACGGCAAACTGGCTGACACTGACGGCGGCGGTGCACAAATGCTGCGCAGCTAGCGCCATTCGACGGTCAACACCGCGGTTCCTGGTGTGTCCGCTGTGCCGTGCGTGTGATCATTGCTTGTACAGCCCTCTCGCAGTGTTCGGAGCAAGTATGGTTGGTCTGACACACTGGTGTCAATGTGTTCTTTTTTCCATTTCCAGGAGTGTATATTTTAGTCCTTTATTATTTTAACAGCTTGCCTAAAAGTTAAATGCTAAATGAGCTGTTTGTCTACCCTTGCTTAAAATCAAGTCTGGAAGCGCAATGATTATATATTAATAAGTACCAAGGAATGAAACTTGCTCAGAAGGTTACCTTGTAATAAAGTCATCATGTTTGAGAATTGTGGCCTAGTCCTTTCATTAATTGAACCTTTCCTGTGCTAGCGTAAAGTTGCGCTACAACATTCTACAACGGCAGTTTTCGATAGACATACTGCCCCAAGATTCTCCTGTAGATGTCTACCGGTATTCGTCCTTCAGCGGCAATGGATAAGAATGACAGCACTTTGGTCCTGTTCGGACACATCTAATGATAACTTCGCCATACTTGACGTTACAGGATTTGGCGTGTGCACGCTGGAAAGACACGAGTGCCTGAGTAATCCCTTTCCTACATGTCGGTGCTTATACATCTGCACCAGAGTCGCGCTACGTTGCATATACGATGCAGTAAGGGCTTCAAACGGAAACTTTTTGATCGCCCCTTGTACCACTGAGCCTTCAGTTTCTGATAGCCGATGAAACAACAATAGTCTCCCTCGTAGCTGAGGTCACTAACACACGTCTGTGCGGTGGCGCACGACTAAGAGTTACGCTGGTTCGAATTTCGTTGGTGGACGAAACTTCCACTGTTAATATTTGGCACGGAAAGTTCTTTGCGCCAATGCGTTGGATTAACAGATGTCCTATCATCCTGCCCCTTCTCCTTGTCGGTTATCAGCGTTTTCCACATATTCCCTTCCTCTCCGATTCTGCGCAGAACCTCCTCATTCGTTACCTTATCAGTCCACCTAATTTTCAACAGTCTGTAGCACCACATCTCAAATGCTTCGATTCTCGTTCCGGTTTTCCCACAGTCCATGTTTCACTACCATACAATGCTGTACTCCAGACGTACGTTCTCAGAAATTTCTTCCACAGATTAAGGCCGATATTTGATATTAGTAACTTCTCTTGGCCAGGAATGCCCTTTTTGCCATAGCTAGTCTGCTTTTGATGTCCTCCTCGGTCCGTCCGTCATTGGTTGTTTTACTGCCTAGGTAGCAGAATTCCTTAGCCTCATCTACTTCGTGACCATCAATCCTGATGTTAAGTTTCTTGCTGTTCTCATTTCTACTACTTCTCATTACCTTCGTCTTTCTCCGATTTACTCTCAAACCATACTGTGTACTTCTTAGACTGTTCATTCCGTTCAGCAGATCATTTAATTCTTCTTCACTTTCACTCAGGATAGCAATGCCATCAGCGAAACGTATCATTGACATCCTTTCACTTTGTATTTTAATTCCACTCCTGAACCTTTCTTTTATTTCCATCATTGCTTCCTCAATGTACAGATAGGAACAGTAGGGGTGCAAAGCTACATCCTTTTCTTAGATCCTTTTTAATAGGAGCACTTCGTTCGTGGTCGTCCACTCTTATTATTCCCTCTTGACTGTTGTACATATTGTATATGACCCGTCTCTCCTTATAGCTTACCCCTACTTTTCTCAGAATTTCAAACATCTTGCACCATTTTACATTGTCGAACGCTCTTTCCAGGACGACAAATCCTATGAACATGTCTTGAGTTTTCTTTAGTCTTGTTTCCATTATCAACTGCAACGTCAGAATTTCCTCTCTCGTGCCTTTACCTTTCCTAAATCCAAGCTGATCGTCATCTAGTGCAGCCTCAATTTTCTTTTTCATTCTTCTGCATATTATTCTTGTAAGCAACTTGGATGCATGAGCTATTAAGCTGATTGTGCGGTAATTCTCGCACTTGTCAGCTCTTGCCGTCTTCGGAATTGTGTGAATGATGCTTTTCCGCAAGTCAGGTGGTATGTCGCCAGGTTTATACATTCTACACACCAACGTGAACAGTCGTTTTGTTGCCACTTCCCTCAATGATTTTAGAAATTCTGACGGGATGTTATCTGACCCTTCTGCTTTATTTGATGTTAAGTCCTCGAAAGCTCTTTTAAATTCTGATTCTAATACTGGATCCCCTATTTCTTCTTAATCAACTCCTGTTTCTTCTTCTGTCACATCATACAAATCTTCCCCCTCATCGAGGCTTTCAATGTATTTTTTCACCTATCCGCTTTCTCCTCTACATTTAATAGTGGAATTCCTGTTGCAGTCTTAATGTTTCCAAGTATACCTTGTCCTCTTGTGATTCTTGAACAGAGTGCTCGCTATTCCTATTTTATGGCATTTTAACTGAGCATCACAACTCTGTAGCAGTATTTACAGATGAGTTAAACAGGGCAGACACCGTTGGTTGCTCTGTTGTTTTCCTGGTCGTGTCCCCAAGTTCCGCTTGCCACGCTGTTTTACTGTATTCAATGCGGAATTATACGCGATGTTGCGGGCAGTGGAGAAGATGAAACGTGCTTCGAGTGCTGCATTCCTTAGCTGTTCCAATTCCCTGAGTGCCTTAACTCTTTATAACGCTTGTATCCAGTAGATAAAGTAGTCCACAAAATGCAGGACGCCCTCCTCCAACTATAAATCTGGTGAAGGAGATTTCTCCTGGTTTATAGGACACATGGGTATTGCACGGAACGAAAGAGCGGATGCAGCAGCCAAGAACGCATGTCGATGCCGCACTATACCTCCTTCCTACAACGCGGGTGAGACGAGGTCCTGCTTACTCCGCACAGGACACAGCCTCATGACGCGTGGCTTCTTGCTGTGACGGGAGGACCCTCCAGTATGTGGTGCTTGTGGCGTACGGATCACTGCGCGCCACATTCTACTACATTTTACTGGTGCAGATAAGGTGGCAGCGGTAGATCTGCCCTTTGTTTTAAGTGACGTCCAAACGAGTGTGGTGCGGTTTTTGAGGTTTCGTGAAGTTTCCTATTTGTTTCCGAAAATTTTAGGGAGATGCTTTTAATGTTTAATAGAACAACTGACTCACCCATGTTTTTTGCAAGTGATCAGCCAGTCACTTTTACCTGTACCGTTATTTTAGCTCCTCTGGCGTTTTCCTTATGTTTTAAACGCAGGTATAGCACTTTTCAGTCTTTCTCCGTTATCTTAAGGCGTGTGAGATAGAGTGATTGTGTGGGTCAATACGAGTAATGTGGAAGTGAGTGAGTATGCTGACTGTGCGACAACATTTTCATTCATTATATCAGCGCCCGTCAACTGCAAACTCTCTCTCTCTCTCTCTCTCTCTCTCTCTCTCTCACACACACACACACACACACACACACACACACACGCACACACACACACACATACACAAGCGCGCGCGCCCCGCAAGCACACACATTGCCATACATTTATCTTTTTTAAATAATAACGAAGACAAAAACGTGTTCACCTCGAAAAGAATGTATTCTTGCGTCATAGGTCTGAAGTATTCGGCTTCCAGATTGAAAGGAGGCAGGTTATTAAGGTCGCGTCTTGCAGTAATGATTGCTAATTGGCCAAAGCTCTTTAGAGGAATATTCTGCCGCTATTCTGTCTTTCGCCAATATTTATGGACCGCATGTCAAGGTTGGTAAAACGCAAATGGCTCTAAGCACTAAGGGACTTAACATCTGACGTCATCAGTCCCCTAGACTTAGAACTACTTAAACCTAACTACCCCAAGGACATCACACACATCCATGCCCGAGGCAGGATTCGAACCTGCGACCGTAGCAGTAGCGCAGTTCCGGACTGAAGCGCCTAGAACCGCTCGGTCACAGCGGCCGGCTCAAGCTCAAATATCGTTGAAGCAATTGGCGGATTTTTTGGTACAAGAATAGGAGAACTTTCCATTGGAAACTAGTCACACATATTTTAAAGATTTTAGGTAGGTCACTGTCAGCAGCCGTTAAGTAATGTATAAAATGTATATTTAAATCATCAGTTTCTTTTATTTTAAACCCAAATATCTTCACAGATAAGGGTTACAATGGTTTAAGTCACCACATTACGTTAGTCACTACTTAAATAACGTGTAGTGCACGTCATGAATATCAATATACGACGCAGGACTTTTAGAAGCAAAAATACGAATACGTACACAGAGCAGTACACAGAGCAGTACTGAAGAGAAGATCAGGACTAACATATATTTTTGCTTCTAGAAGTCCCATGTCGTTTAGTGATATTCATGGCATGCACCACATATTTTTTTAAGTAATGACTAACGTAATGTGGTGGCTTAAACCATTGTAACCCTTATCTATGAAGATGGTCCAAGACTGAAATCGGTTGATATTTAGGTTTAAAATAGAAGCAGCTGATGCTTGAAATTTTCATTTTGTACACTATTCACACATTCTACAGATCAATTCTGCAAAGAACTGCACATGTTCTTAAAGCCAATGACGCCCCAATTCCTCGTTAATAAATAAATATTGCGTATATATCAGGTGTTCATATGATTTTGTCCATCCCCTGTATATTGTAATTCATCTAGCTCCTACACAACAGCCGATGGACAAATAGAGCTTAGCAGAAGCCCTCATATGAGTGGATGAAACACGTTTGGTAAAAAAATAATAAAAAATAAGTTGCAAAAGACGTACAATACTTATTCTTATCTGCAAGATTAACATAACTGGTGTAATAACTGAGGAGGAATGCCTCAAAATATGCTACATTTACACTCCGCAAGCCCCCTTATTTTGCAGAGGGTTCTTTGTATACCACTGTCAGTCTACCCCGTTTCCGGCATCAGTCACTATTATTGGTAAACTTCTGTGTGTGCTCGAAACACTAATTTTGCGAAATAAACCTAGGAGAAAACAATTTATTGGATGACTCTTGTAGGAAGATACGCTCTCGCTCTCATGTAGCGCCTGCTGCTGGTGTTGGACGAGTATCTCCATGATGCTTCAGCGATTGCTAAACGAAACAGTGGCGAAACGCGCTGCTCTCCTTTGGATGTTCCCAATTACCTCTACCAATCTTTTCTGTTATGGATCCCAGGCTAACGAGAGCATTCACATACTGGTCGAACGAGGATTTTGCAACATACATCCTTCGTGGGTGAAGTACACTTGTTTAGGATTGTTTCTTTGAATCTCAATAAAGGAGTATGCCACACCTGCAATTACTTTTATGTAGCCGTTCCGCCCCTTAGGCGTACTCCCGTACATTTAATGTATGTGATTAGTTCACGTAAGTGTTCTTCAAACGTTTAATCATACAGTAATGGAGTCTATCAGGCTATCATGCGCAATACGTTACGTCCGTTTGCGCTGGGGGTAGCTGCCAACGCCGGCTCGAAGGTCTTCCTTATTTTGCTACAATTCTGTAGGGCTGCGACTTGTTTGTACACAACAACGTTGTCCGCGTGGGTGCCCCAGGAGGAATTCCCATTATTCAGGGATACAACAGGAATGATTTTATTTATTTAATCGTATGGCTAGGGCCCCCCGTCAGCTAGACCGTTCGCCGGGTGCCGGTCTTTCAATTTGACGCCACTTCGGCGTCCTGCAGTCGATGAGGATGATAGGATAATAATGAGGACAGCACAACACCCAGTCCCTGGGCGGAGAAAATTCCCCGACCAAGCCGGGAATCGAACCCGGGCCCACAGGATTGACAATCAGTCACGCTGACCATTCAGCTACCGGGGGCGGACAACAGGAATTATCATTCGATGCAAAAAAAAAAAAAAAAAAAGCTTCTGAAATGTATGCCTTAAAATCTACGAGCACTTCATCTTCGAGACTGTGAAACAAATATCTTTGCTTTCCATATTCTGAGAGATGGCAGTATGAACCAAAAGAAGACAAAAATATGCAGTAAATATCAACCCCAAAGTACGTAACGTAGGAGCTATGAGCAATTGTTCTTCTTCGCTACTGTGAGACGCATCTTTTCCACTGAATCAGTGCTCATAGCTCCTAAGGTATACATTTTAGAGTCGTTGTTCCCTGGATTAATTTTTATCGTTTTGTTTCATATTATTTCCTCCAAAAACATCAAAAGCAAAGAGACTGTAGAAGAAGAGAATTGTTTCACAGTATCGAAGACGAAGAAATGCTCACAGCTATTAAGGTACGCATTTTAGACGCCATGTTTACTACACTTCTTTGCTTTGAATTATCGTTCCTGTCATATATCTGAATACTTACAATTGTTCCTGGGACACTCTGTATGTATTGTGAAAAATGGTGGTCCTATAACACTCCCTTGAAGTAGGTCCAGTATTACTTTAACGTGTGAAAATTTGTCTCCATTACAAACGACAAGCTGTATTCTTAAATACTTAAATAATTATTAACACAGACAAAATTTTTATGGTTGTATCCTCATGTTTTATACGACTTTAACCAGTCAATAAATGTAGATCCCTGGTAATATCTTATCATCATCAGATAACAGGATGCTACTCGGTCACAGTGTTTTCTGATCCTCCTCAGTGATAAAACAAGAGTTTGTGAGATTGTGACAACAATTAATTAGCAGATTTAAATCAGCTGCTGTTATTTGTGTTACTTACGAACCACTTAATCCTTTAATAAATAATTTGTCAATCACAAATTCTGAATTTACGTTTTCACAATAACACAGTGTACTTCACCAGACTCCATGTACGAGGCGCGCGTAGGTCTTTCCACACCTGATCTTCATTTCACAAAAATTGTTTAGTTATTCATACAGTTAATTCATTGGGTTCACACGATTATTGTTGCAATATTTTGTGTACCGCTTAGAAAGAAAATAGCTTCCTCGTTTATGATTTTGACTGGACAGTACTACAAGTGATACTTCTTAAACTTTTGACTACAAACCAATAGTGTCTTGACATGTTGTAAAGGAATGAACGATTAGGGTTGATGTCCCATTGAAATGAGCTCCCTCGATAGAGAAAATTCTGTAATGGAACAATCCTCCAGGTAAACTATATTAAGAATGATTCAAAATTTTGCGTGTATATTCTTGTCGCATTAAGAAGGCACATTCCAACAGCGATGGGAGCTTGATTGTGTTCCGTACTCGGCATTTAAGCAATTTTCCGGGCAACTTGTCGTATTCCAAACAAAAGAGAGATATCATTAGTGTTTCCTATTGCTGAAAAATTAAAAATGATTACGTTTCAGGCCGACTGGTTTTGGTTGTCTGCCGTCATTGTTCAGTGACGTTCAACAGCGGAAGTTTAATAAAATTCTTACATTAAACAATATAGGAATTGAGAAAATGGGACTCTGATATTGACGAAGATAGGTTCTTTCTTTATCAAAATGATTAACGAAAGAACACAAATAAAGCTCGAATAGCTTGGTCAATGAACAATCTGGCTCCAACCTTTATAAAAAAAAAAAAAAAAAAACAGCCTGTGTAAACGTAATAAAACATTTGCTACAGGAAATAAGATTTCAAATAAGGCTATGTCATCTGATCTTAAGTAATGAAAAACCGTTAATTAATTAATTCCCAGGTTGTTATAAGCGGCCTCAGAAATAACGTACACATTGCCTTTGCAACAATCGGACAGAGAAAGGTGATTAAGTAAGAAACCAACAAACGAAAACGAATTTTTACAAAACAAGATGACACGCGGATATCTAGCTTTTCAGGCTCCTATATTAAAAACATATATTGATATCCAAGGTCTTTAAATTTACACACAAAACGTTCAAATAAAAATTAATTTTGTGACAAATTTTAGCTAGCGATTTAAAAAGAAATGTTATACCATCAGGGAAGCGGTCAGGAGTGGCGCAAAGCAAGTTGTGAACAATGCAAAGATGTTCACAATACCAGCACGCGAACACCCTTCCTGGTCCTACGTTTCGGAGATGTTCGTTCCTAGATGCCAGTTCATATAAACCTGCCTTTTGTCAGAGTCGCTTTTGTCTGTGTACTTTCCCATTTTCTGCCCGTATGGACGCTAGGAGGATACCAAATTCGCCTCTGTTCCGCTTAAAAACCTACCTTACCGTGTCACGTGCTCCCAGTATCATCAGGAGACACTCAATTCAATATCGCGGTGGGTAGCGCTCACAATGTTTTGGCGCCTCAGTATACGTACAGGATAGCCTATCTCATCATCTAGCGAGCCGCTCCTCATACCTCCGACTCGCTATGAAGACACGGAATATGAGCTGCTCAGGTTCTTCGTCCATGAGAACAGCCTCCCACAACTTTCTGGTGCTTCTAAAGCTATTGCTTAAAAATGCTGCTTTTCCCAATTTCCGTAATTACTTAAAAATGCTGTTATTAAAGAAAATACACAAAAAGGTCGATAATGACAAAAAAAGAATGTATGGTACGTTTGGTGTTCTGCAGTTGTGCGTAGAATAATTGTTCGACAAAAGCTGCTTTGTGGTATTATTTTATTTCACCGGACCACTTTCGGGCGTTGACCGTCATCAGCGATATATTTCATGTGATGTTCTCTAGAGCATACCAGTGCCACTATTTCGTAACGCTCATGTAATAATACGACTACATGATTTATGTAGCCATGTACGTAACAAGGGTAAGGGATTTTTTACGTAATACACTGCAAGGCAATAAAACGACTCACCACGATGACGTCATCCGAATGGGACGGAAATCGGTAGATGTGATGTACACGTGCAGACAAACAAATGAATACAGTTCCAGAAAAATTTGATTATTTATTCAAGAGAAAGAGTTCCACAAATTGAGCAGGTCAATAATGCACTAGTTCAACTTTGGCCCTAATGCTAGAAGCTATTCGGCTTGTCACTGATAGAGTTCTTGGACGACCTTCTGAGGGATATCGTGCCAAATTCTGTACGATTGGCGTCTCAGCTCGTCCAGATCCCGAGCTGGTTGGAGAGCCCTGCCAATAATGCTCGAAACGTCTTCAACTGGAGAGAAATCCGTAATAATTGCTGGCCACGGTAGGGTTTTGCAGACAAGACGGTAAGCATTAGAAATTCTCGCCGCGTGCGGACGGGCATTATCTTCCTGAAATGTAAGCCCGGCATAGCTTGCTATGAAGTGCAACAAAACGAGGTGTAGAATACGGTCGACGTACCGCTTTTCTGAAAGAGTGCCGCGGATGGTAACCAAAAGGGTCCTTCTATGAAAAGAAATGACACCCCAGACTATCAGTTCTAGTTGTCGGCCGTAAGGCGAGCGACCCTCAGGTTGGTATCACACCGCCGTCTGGGGCATCACCAGACACGTCTTCACTAGTCATCAAGGCTCAGTTCGAAGCCGGACTTATCACTGAAGACAATGCCACTCAAGTCAATGAGATTCAACGCCGAAGACGTGTCTGAATACGCCCCGGACAGTGGTGGGATTCCAAACGGACTGTCAGCTGTATACCTCCCTACCACCACGAGTGATGTTATGGGGTGTCACTTCTTCCCGTAGCGGGACCCCTTCGGTTGTCATCCGCAGCACCATTACAGCAATGCGGTACGTCGACCATATTCTGCGCCCAGTTTTGTTGCCCTTTATGGCAAGCCACCATGGACTTACGTTTCGGCCAGGTAATGCCCGCCCGCACACTGCAGAGTTTCTACTGTTTGTGTTCGTGCTTGCCGAACCTTATCTTGGCCAGCAAGTTCGCCTGATCTCTCCCTATTAGAGAACGTTTGAAGCATTATGGGCTGATCGCTCCAACCAGCTAGGGATTTTGGCAATCTAACCCATCAATTGGACAGAATTTGGCACGATATCCCCCCCCCCCCCCCGGGAGGACATCCAACAGCTCTGTCAATCAATTCCAAGCCGAATAATTGGATGCACAAAGGCCAGAGATGGACGAGCGCGTTATTGACTTCCTCAGTTTTGAAGTTAATTCTCTTGAATAAGTCACACCATTTTCTGAAATTGTGGTTTGATTATTTGTACATGTACATTACAAAAAATGTTCGAATGTGTGTGAATTTCTAAGGGACCAACATCGCATACAAGACACCTCTCATGGGCAAAGCCGAAACTAGACCGATGAAAAAATACTACCACAAAACAGCTATAGTCGAACTGTTAATTAATAATATGACATACGGCCAGCTGGACATGTATAAAAGTAAAAAGCTGTAATATGGTAGCAGTGAAACTATTAAAAGAGGAAAAATTCGAAATAGAAATCTTTTAACACAGTGTGCAAGCTCTCAATTCAGGAGGATTGTTTTTCAAATCCCATTGGGGTAGTCGAATCCCCCCGTAGAATTTCGTATGATGGTTGTTTTAACAACGAATGGTTCATTCCTTTTCCATTTTATTACGGCTCAACAGGAGTTCCATCTTTCTATTTAGATGAGGTTAAAATGTATTAATCTTCCAAAACGCCTTTTTTATAATCAACAATTAAATTTGCAAACCAAGCATGCGCGAAACTGCAAGGAGGGTAAGGACGTCTTAAATCGTATGAATACTTAAAGACGGGTAAACGATATCATTTTTAGGCAACGATAACTGTTTCGCTCTTCTTTAGTGTGTTTTTATCCATTATCTAACTTTAATTAATCATTTTTACCTAAAAGGCCTTACACAGCTATTTACTTCATATAACACGACGGAACTTGAGGATTACTTCCTTGTACGAGTTCTCACTTCAACATCTACTCCCGTTCGGGGCAGTGATCAAGCTTAATGTTCTTAATGTTGTTAGCAACTCCTATTTCACCCCGAAATTGCACCTCACGTAATTCCCAAAGGAACACGAAAGCACTTAAGTTATTCCAGGAAAACTCTTTAAAGTTATCGAGTTTACTCGGTTAATACACGCGGAGAGCTTTGGTCACGCTAAGCGCAGAGTGGGCGAAAGGCCTCCCTTCAAATTGTCTCCTAGGTAGCAGAAAGCGGCAGTAATCAAGTATTTAAAATTACACCAAATGTATTCTATGCTTAATGAATGAGCTCTCTATTAGTATCATAACTATGCAACGTTCATTATTAGTGCTCCAGCCGCAGAAAATTACGAAGGCATGTCGTTTAAAAGCAGCACAAAATCTGTGAACTAGCCATGTATTTCAAAACTTCGGTTAAACTTCTCTTATTCTTTATTGTTACTCTCTTGTACTTTGTTACTATTTTTATTTAAGCGTACCCATGGTGATTGCCTCATACTTAGTACACTTACTATACTTGAGACTGTACTACACTATATTTAAAACTTATTTGTCTCCTTCCGATACTAAAATTATTAGGTATTCTTGCATATAATATTCTCCTGGCGTATATTCATATATCACTGCCCACCTTCAATTTATGGACGACGCGAACGTGTAAGCGGGCGGCCCAGTCACCTCTGCTTTCCTTTAGCATTTTCCGTGTGGTTCCACTTACTCTGGTCGCCTGTGTCCATTCTTCTCATTCGGTTTATAAAATATGCGATTTTTAAAAAAATTTTCTAGGAACTAATGAAGTAATCAACGTATATCTTTTTGCTCAATAATAAATGATTTTTGGACATTTTTTATGATTTTTAAAAGAAATTTAGTCCTCATCCGAGGAGTTTAATTTTCTCTGTCCACGTTGTGACCGAGCGGTTCTAGGCGCTTCAGTCTGGAACCGCGCGACTGCTACGGTCGCAGGTTCGAATCCTGCCTCGGGCATGGATGTGTGTGATGTCCTTACGTTAGTTAGCTTTAAGTAGTTCTAAGTTCTAGGGGACTGATGACCTGAGAAGTTAAGTCCCATAGTGCTCAGAGCCATTTGAACCAAGTATTAACTATAAATAATACACGATTAAAAATCCAATTCACAATTATAATTGTTGGAGTAAACTTTCCCTTCCTCTTTGACACTTCCTAAGATTGTCAGGAATTTTTACAAACAGAAGTGTCAAAATGGATCGACGTAAAGGAATTTCTAAGAACAGGAGGTGTTGTCGTACATTGAGACTGTTACGGGAGGACGTAAGTAGTTGTGTATTTATACTACTATTACCAGGCAGTAGTGTATGTTAAAGAATATTTTTCCTAACCAATTGTGCAACATATCAAGCCACTTTGTTTACACCTAACTAAGCCTAAGAAATGTTTTGTATAAAAAAAATGGAATGTTTATATCAGCAGTATTTCGTTTTCAGATCAAATGCTCTAAAAAGTTTCAAGTAGATCAACATGTAAAATCTGCATGACATGCTGGCAAATTTGAAACAAAATAAAGACAGAAAAGCATAAAGTATGCAATCCCATTTTATTACCATACCAACTAAGTGAATGTAAAATTCTTTTTATTTTATTTATTTGATGCTCTGGCAGGAGCAAACATATCGTTTGAAAAACTAGCAAATACCGCATTCAGATTATTTTCAGAAAAACACACAAAACATTATATTCCGGATCAACCATCTTACACAGGAATAACCTCCAAATATCATATGCACAGTACATAATATTAAAATCAATTTCCACGTGCACCCTTTTAAAGGTATGTGAAAATTATTTATTTCTAACATTGCGTCAACGAACTGCATAGATTTTATCTTGTAAAATTCTTGGAAGAATATCTGCGATTTGAATGATCTTCTTACAAGAATGCAAAAAGTAGTTTTATGAGCTTAAACATGCCTTAAGCTTCAAGTTACTTGTTATTTTGTCAACTAGGTGTTAGACGAAACTCGAAAGCACTTGAAAAAATCAAACTTATGGGTGTCTGTTACGGTTCGATATACAGCAAATCTGATAGTTGGAAAATTGAGGACGGTCTGGGACAACTTCGTCTCGTGTGTTGAAAAGGTATGGGAAAAAAAAAAAGCAGCCGTGTGGGACTAGCCGAGCGGTCTAAGGCGCTGCAGTCATGGACTGTGCGGCTGGTCGCGGCGGAGGTTCGAGTCCTCCCTCGGGCATGCGTGTGTGTGTTTGTCCTTAGGATCATTTAGGTTAAGTAGTGTGTAAGCTTAGGGACTGATGACCTAAGCAGTCAAGTCCCATAAGACTTCACACACATTTGAACATGTTTTTGTTTTTTTAAAAAAGCAGTATATTTCTTTAAGGAATGCATGAGTAATTTACATAGAAAAGCCCGGGTGTCATTCCTACAAAGGTAGAATTCGGTACACTTTGTTACTACTATATATATATTTTTTTTTTATCTGACAGTGTGAGTGCTCCACCGGCCGGAGTGGCCGTGCGGTTCTAGGCGCTACAGTCTGGAGCCGAGCGACCACTACGGTCTCAGGTTCGAATCCTGCCTCGGGCATGGATGTGTGTGATGTCCTTAGGTTAGTTAGGTTTAATTAGTTCTAAGTTCTAGGCGACTGATGACCTCCGAAGTTAAGTCGCATAGTGCTCAGAGCCATTTGAACCATTTGTAAGTGTTGATTATAAAATGTAGCCGCAAATTGATATTTTATTTGTTTTTAATATTGAGGACAATAAATTCAAATAAGAAAGGGCTGCCCCGTATATGATGAAGGCAGGGAAGGCATTTAAAATATTTCATCCCAACCTAAAGCACAGTACATGTTTAGCTCATACGCTAAATCATGTAGTCGAAACAGTACGCCTAAAATATCATAAAGTATACACACTTCTCCACAAAGAAGATAAACAGAGGCATAAAATACAAAGATTTGATAATTTCGACAGCATTAATTTTACTATATTCTGACTTTTTCCTATTAAAGCTATTCTTGGAAGCGCGTAACCGTGTTTCCACATTAATATAAGAAAATTGAGGAGGTCTTAGTTGACGATCAGCTTGGCTTGAGGAATGTTAAAGGCACCAGAGGGGCAATTCTGAGGTTGTCGTTGACAATGGAAGCAAGACTAAAGAAAAATCATGACACCTTAACAGGATTTGTCGATTTGGGAAAAGCATTCTACAATATAAAAAGGTGCAAGATGTGGAATTCTGAAGGAAAATAGGGCTAAGCTACAGGGAGAGAGGGATCATATACAACATGTACGAGAGCCAAGGCGGAATAATAAGAGTGTACGACCAAGAAGGAAGTGCTCGTATTAAAAAGAGTGTAAGACAGAGATGTAGTCTTTCGCCGCTGCTGTTCAATCTGTACATGGAAGGAGCAATGATGGAAACAAAAGAAAGCTTCATAAGTAAAATTAAAATTCAAGCTGACAGGATATCAGTGATACAATTCGCTGATGATGTTGCTATCCTGAGTGAAAGTGAAGAATTACATGATCTCCTGAATGGAATGGACAGTCTAATGAGTACAGAATACAGGTTGAGAGGAAACCGAAGAAAGAGGAAGGGGGGGGGGGGGGCTGGGGAGGTGGGGGATATGACTTTGGCGCCAATTGTGCCCTCCGCCACACACCGCTTGGTGGCTAGCGAAGTATATATGTAGATGTAGAAAGAGAAGTAGCAGAAATGAAAACAGCGAGAAACTTGACATCAGGATTGATGGTCACGAAGTAGATGAGGTTAAGGAATTCTGCCACCTAGGCAGCAAAATAACCAATGACTGACGGAGCAAGGAGGACATTAAAGGCAGACTAGCACAGGCAAAAAGGTTATTCCTGGCCAAGAGAAGTCTACAAACATAGGGCTTAATTTGAGGAAGAAATTTCAGAGAACATACATCTGGAGTACAGCATTGTATGGTAGTGAAATATGGACTGTAGGAAAATCGGAACAAAGGAGAATCGAATAATTTGAGATGTGGTGCCATGACGAATTTTGAAGATTACGTGAACTGATAAGGTAAGGAATGAGGAGGGTCTGCGCAGAATCGGAGAGGAAAGGAATCTGTGGAAAACACTGATGAGGACTGCATGATACGACACCTGTTAAGACATGAGGGAATGAATTCCATGGTACTAGAGGGAGCTCTAGAGGGCAAAATCTGTAGTGGAAGACAGAGATGGAAATATATCCAGCTACTCTGAGATGAAGAGATTGGCGCAGGAGAGGAATTCTGGCGGGCCGGATCAAACCAGTCAGAAGACTGATGACCCCCCCCCCAAAAAAAAAGGCCAGATTTAGCTTTGCCACTAGACCCTTTTTAACTATGTACCTGGAAGAGTACTCCCATCTTTTCCTGTAATAATTTTGATGAAATGAAGTCGGTAAGAGACTGTCAATTCCAGTAAATTTATTGCAGTTAATATATGTTTGTTTCATTCTACCGAAAAGCCGTAAGGGGAGATCATATCTCAAATTTTGCAATATCTGGAGTTTCCTGAAGATACCGGTGCATAATTTTTGTAATAAATATGTATTTTTAATATATTTTTAAAATTTTACTTGACACAATTACTCTGCTTTTGTATTCAAATATCTTTGTTCTCTTTAAATCTATTTACCACAGATTGGCTGCGCTGACATGGAGGTATAATACCTCCATGTGCATTGATTTTTAAATATTCTTTGCTCATATACTGGTAAATCTCTGGAAACAAAACAAATATTATGAAATTTTGTAGCTTGCTATGTTCACAATGAAGTTATTGTGTTGTAGCTTCAATTTTACAGTGACTAAACCTGAAGAAATCTTCAAGGGACACCAGAACAAAGGACACGGGTACTACAGAACGACACCAGTTGTTGTTAGTAGTGAAAGAGTACAGTGTAATAACTGTAGTGGTGAGAAAACTGTTGACATTTCATTCAGTGCATAGGAAAGAAAATTACAAAGCTCAGTTTGTACGAGACAGATTACTTATCCATGATGACAGTGGTGTAAATGTAATTACAGATTTGAATATTTTAATATCAGTGTTGAAAGAGACTAGAATGAAAGTTACGACATGAGGATATAGTGTTTTTCGAAGATATGACTGTTAGGAATGGACTATTCTCTGAATTTAAAAATATATGCACAAATTGTGGTATTGGTAGGTCATTTCTAACTTCTGCCAAATGCTCAAATAATAAGCTACATTAAGCCAATTTGAGGTTATTATGAGGACTTAGCTGTATTGGGAATGGTTGCTGTGGTGGTAAACAACTTTATGCTCTGCTCGATCCCTGAGTCAACAGATGGGGACGTTTGCAAGACAACAACCATCTGCACGAAGAGTTCGACGACGTTTGCAGCAGCATGGACTATCAGAGTGTGGAAAGCTGACACTTCTGTCGATGACCAAGAAGGCAAGAAAGACGATAAGAATGAAGAAGTTAAGAGGAAGGACCGGACTATCAAGCAGGTTGCTTTTAACCAGTTTTTCAGGGGAAAACATGTGTTTCCATAGACTTACTGTTTTAAATTGAATTTTCTCTAAGCTATAATTTTTCAGACAAAAAACCCATTTCTCGGGCTCCAATATACGCAAAAATATAAAAATTGTGGAAAGTATTCGGATAATGGAGATGATTATATCGATCTACAATTAGTTTTGAGAGAGATATTATTGATGCCATGTTGAATAAAACACAATTCTTTTTTTCAAAGAACAGGGTTATACATTTTAAAAAACTCTATCTCAGTTCCTAATATGAGTACCTTCTCCATTCTGATCAGTGAACTAAATATTTCCAAATGTCAAATTGGTAAAAATTTAGTACTGATATCTTCAATAATTTCAGAAATAGTGGATTAAATGTCGGCGGAATTAAACATTGTCGGTATAAGGGATCTGATTTCTTTTTGTTACTGCCTCCTAATTCACTTTTTTCCGGTTTTAGTTCGTAGACACTTTTGAAGCCACTGATTCAGCTACCATTAAAGATAAGCGAGTGACATTCAAGAAAACAGAAGTGAAGCAAGACCTGATTTACATCAAATTAAATTTTACTCATTTGCTTGCAGCAGTAACAAAGCTGGAAGCTACATGTCTACCTGTGGTAGGGTCTTTGACCATTACTGAAGAGCTTCAAAAATCTTGACAGTCATCCAAGAGGATGTAGCAGCAAAAGACAAGATGAACAAGGTTATCAGCCCAGGTACTGATTTTGGATTTATGAAGATGACAACAAAAAAAAAAATGATGGCGAAAATGCAAAAACAGCTTTCAGTTTGATGGAACTTACCTGAAATTTTTTCATTGAAGTAGACACCTGTCGCTCCTTGTGACGTACGAAGATCATTTTCTGTGTACAAAAAATATTCTGTCAGATAAATGTACGAGGGTAAGTAAAGAAATTTTGAAGTAATTGGTTGTAAGAAAATAGAGATAAATATGATCTTAATTTCGATAGGCATATTTTTATTGTTTTGCTGTCTCACTGTGCGTTGTGCGTGTTTAGTGACATGATACCGCATGAATGAATGAGCGTTTTCTGTTTGATAGTGCATGAAAATCCGGGCATTGCTAATGACCCAATAGGACTGAAGTAACGGTGCAGTTAGTAATATAAGTTTTCTGTTTTGTGACACTCATATTTTGGTGTCATTTTGCGGATATCTTTGTTGTGGAATTTTTTTTGTACGGCCTACGCAGTGAATTGTCCAGAGCAGAAAACCTGAAATTGCTAATTTCAAACACGAGTCCAGCCATACAAATTTAGTTGTTTCGTGGTTTCCCTTAATCATCGAGTACAAGGAAAGTCTTACTAAAATCACAATCGCCGTTTTTTTTACTAGTCCTCGTCTGACAGAGCTAACACCCCGTCAAAGTGACTTCCTTGAGAGATTACAACTCCTAACCTTTCTCCTTTCCTTTCTGTATGCACTTAGTGAGAGCTGCAGAGAAAGTAATGGGCGTGTCTTTAACACGCTTTACGTTTCTTCTCAGCTCTTTTTCGAATGTGTAAATACAGTAATTTTGTAATTTGTCACGGAGGAAATTTTTCTTTCGTTGTTACTGCATACCAGACACCGCCGTCGGGAATGTTATAGCGAGTCGCTGTTGCACATAAGAGTTGTAATTTTACAGCGTTTTTTACTACAATAATTATTAAAAAGAATAACGTCAAAACTGATTTCAGATTAAGCTGTTTCCATGTCACACCACGTGGGAATGAAGGTCATCCAGGGGGCAGTTCCAACGCATTTGGCATTTCACCTCTGGAGACAGACAATCCTATGTATTGTTACCTATAGTTACCTATCGGTTATAGCTGATGGCGACAGCGACAAAAAATTTAGCTCATCATGTTTACTTACAAGAAAAATATGTTCTTTTCCTTCAATCCTTTTTACTCCACTTTTCCTCGGAGCGCCAATGCATTCCTTATTATCTGTGAGGGCTTTCTCATGCAGAAATAAAATACTGCGTAATGCATGCCTACAGAGCACTGTTTTGAACAATAATATAAGGTTACAGCACGATCGTTCATCAAAACAGGAAATGCATTTTTCATTATCGACTGCCGCGTTTGCCTCAGCCGTAAATTGTATCTTCAGCCGCACTGAATGATTCATGTTCCATGACAGCACCTTCAGCCCATATTCCTTCCGCTTCTGTGATCAGGAGCGGCCTTGGCAGCAGAAAGCCTAAATCTTGCCAGCTTTACAGAACGAAATTCCAGTTATTTTTTCCTCTTATTGCTAACGGTCGTCTGTCTTTCCTTATTCTGAGATGTGGCCGAAATTATATATTACGTAAATTTAACATCAGTTTAAATGTTTTCGCTAAAAGCAAATGGTGTTGTATAGCTGCAAGTAACTTAACAATAAAACACAGTTTTGGATGAATCTTCAAGTCTGTGTGTCCCCCACGTGCTTACCGTTCTCTTGCGTCGAACATTCCTCCAGTTATATTGATGGAGAGAAGATTAAAAATAAGACACTATTATCTGGCATATGATGATGTCTTCTGGTAGGAGGACCAAGCAAGTTGTGGTGCTTAGAGCACACCAGTTTTGATACGTCACCTTATGATGCATTTTTCTTGTTTCAATATAAGGAGATATCAACCTACTTAAATAATGATCGGCCCTCTGTGTTGGATGGGCATAAATTTAGTTCGAAGGTGTGCAAGGTTTCTTGTCTTGTAACTGTATCGGTTTTTCACTTTATTTTACTTCCTTCCAAATGTTCTCTCATTCCTCGAATTTTACGTAAATCGTCATTAAAATTATTGATGATGATAAATAATTGCTGAAACGCCGTAGTATAGCAGTTCCTGGGAATTACTACACTACTGGCTATTAAAATTGCTACACCGCGAAGATGACGTGGACAGAAGCGAAATTTAACCGACAGGAAGAAGATGCTGTGATGTGCAAATGATTAGCTTATCAGAGCATTCACACAAGGTTGGCGCCGTTGGCGACACCTGCAACGTACTGACATAAGGAAAATTTCCGATCGATTTCTCATACACAAACAACAGTTGACCGGCGTTGCCTGGTGAAACGTTGTTGTGATGCCTCGTGTAAGGAGGAGAAATGCGTACCATCACGCTTCCGACTTTGATCAAGGTCGGATTGTAGCCTATCGCGATTGCGGTTTATCGTATCACGACATTGCTGCTCGCGTTGGTCGAGATCCAATGACTGTTAGCAGAATATGGAATCAGTGGGTTCAGGAGGGTAATACGGAACGCCGTGATGGATCCCAACAGCATCGTATCACTAGCAGTCGAAATGACAGGCACCACATCCGTATGGCTGTAACGGATTGTGCAGCCACGTGTCGATCCCTGAGTCAACAGAAGGGGACGTTTGCAAGACAATAACCATCTGCACGAACAGTTCGACGACGTTTGCAGCAGCACGGACTATCACCTCGGAGACCATGGCTGAGGTTACCCTTGACGCTGCATCACAGACAGGAGCGCCTGCGATAGTGTACTCAACGACGAACCTGGGTGCACGAATGGCAAAGCGTCATTTTTTCAGATGAATCCAGGTTCTGTTTACAGCATCATGATGGTCGCATCCGTGTGTGGCGACATCGCGGTGAACGCACATTGGGAGCGTGTATTTGTCATCGCCATACTGGCGTATCACCCGGCGTTATGGTTTTGGGTGCCATTGGTTACACGTCTCGGTCACCTCTAGTTCGCATTGACGGCACTTTGAACAGTGGACGTTACATTTCAGATGTGTTATGACCCGTGGCTCTACCCTTCATTCGATCCCTGCGAAACCCTACAATTCACCAGGATAATGCACGACCGCATGTTGCAGGTCCTGTACGGGCCTTTCTGGATACAGAAAATGTTCGACTGCTGCCCTGGCCAGGACATCGTCCAGATCTCTCACCGATTGAAAACGTCTGGTCAGTGGTGGCCGAGCAACTGGCTCGTCACAATACGCCAGTCACTACTCTTGATGAACTGTGGCATCGTGTTGAAGCTGCATGGGCAGCTGTACCTGTACACGCCATCCAAGCACTGTTTGACTCAACGCCCAGGCGTATCAAGGCCGTTATTACGTCCAGAGGTGGTTATTCTGGGTAATGATTTCTCAGGATCTATGCACCCAAAGTGCGTGAAAATGTAATCACATGTCAGTTCTAATATAATATATTTGTCCAATGAATACTCATTTATCATCTGCATTTCTTCTTGGTGTAGCAATTTTAATGGCCAGTAGTGTATATGTAGAACAGTTTATCGTGGCAGGTTCAGACGTGATGGAGATAAAATGTTCACAGGCACGGGTTTCATTTTTATAGGGTCGCACACTCAGTTTATATATTAAGCAAATGGGCTATCGTTTATTATTAGCCACAATGAATGAGACTTACCATACTGTCAACACTTCACGCCACAACGTGCTTTCGTTGAGTAAGTGTAGGTACCATATATGAGTACATGCTCTGACAGAATTGTTGGGTATTACATGATCTGTAGCAGTCACTTTTAAACTTTGCAACTCGACTTCCAACTGTCTCAGGCTCCTTTATACCACTTTCCACACCCGTAATTAATTCTTAAAATTTTGTGCCTCTCACACATCATGTCACCAAGCAGGCTAACAAACACCATTTCTTGTCTCTTTGCAGTCAAATGTTCTCCCTGTTACTCTGATTTCACATTAATTTTCATTTTTCTGGGCATATTATAAATAGAAAAGAAATATACGTAAAACATTCTTGGATTTCTTGCCGCATCAATTCGGGGTAAAATCTCAAGCTTTCGACGTCAGCAGCACTGCTGCTGTGGTGGCCTTATGTAGCCCGTGGACGGCTTCTGATTGGGTGGCTTGTGATTGGTCGGTGATTACGTATTGCTGTCGCAGACGGCGTCAATACCAGCGCCGGTGGCGCCACAGCTTCCGTGGGAGTGTAAACCCTGCAAGGAATGTCTCTGTTGCTTCTCTGCATCAAGCGCTCGTTTCTATGCACTGCTCAGATAGTATCCACTATCACGGTTAAAATTCTTCTCGCTCATTCTTATTTCAGCAGCCTCCTTAATAACAGAATCCCCATACGTGGAGGCATGGGAAAACAGTATTTTGTATTTGTTCATGAGACTGTGCTCCGCAATTGCCGATTTCTCCAGTTCTCTATTTTTAATATGCCGTTGGTGTCCTGCACAGCCGTTTGTTATTGCTGATTCTTCCGCCTTTAGGGGCAGTTTCCCACCCCAAGGGCAAGAGAGTCCCTGAACCTCTGTCCACTTCTCTCCCATCTTTGACAAGACGATGGCTGAATTAGGGTGACTTCTTATGCCGAAAGTCTTTGGCTGCCATTGCTGATGACTTTTAGTCAAAATTTGAGCAGCTCAGGGTTCGACTCTGGAACTGAGGACGTTTTGATTACTAATCAAAGACGCCGTCCCTTTTTTTACAAGGATATGTTCGCTTTATAAGTGCAAAACACAACATTTAACAGACCCAATCAAAAAATGGCTCCAAACACCGTCTAGATTTTACGAATTCACTAACAAAAAAAAAAAAAAAATGAGACCCCATAATGTCCCAATCTGCTTCTATCCAGATCGGCTTCTAGCTAACTCAAGGGAGATACATGGTCAGTACATCAAGCATAAACATTACTTCCTGAACTGTAATCTATCTTCTCTTTTCACTTCTTGCACGCGTAACAGTCTAGATATCACATGTCACTGTGACGTCCTTGTCATTGGTGTGGTACAGACAATACGCAGCCAACCCCTTTATCCAGTTTACAGTGTTTGTCCTGGCTGCGGGAGATTCTGCTTTATCCGGGAATAGCATGTCGTCAGCTTTGATGGCCATGTGCGCCGTATGCAATGAAAGGGCCAACATTTTCTTCTTCTTGAGAAGCTAACACACTGTTGCGGTGCCACAAACCAAACGACGCTTGATGGATTCGGCAACCACATAGTAACGGCATATCGACGCATCTACCAGGTGAATAGAGGCTGGCTCTAAGCACTATGGGACTTAACATCGGAGGTCATCAGCCCCTAGACTTAGAACTACTTAAACCTAATTAACCTATGGACATCACACACATCCATGCCCGAGGCAGGATTCGACCCTGCGACCACAGCAGCAGCGCGGTTCCGGACTGAAGCGCCTAGAACCGCTCGGCCACAGAAGGCGGCAATTTCTCGGTCACCACTGCATATCACAAAGCACATACCTCCGTAGGGATATAGGGAAGATAAAACGGTCTCCATATTCTCTGCCACTGTTTTGCAGGGTACTTTTGTTCGACCACACTTCGAGGGTGTTGTTGAAGGTACCTTTGATATACTTCTTTCGTTGTGGGTAGCCTGGTCACCGGCAAACCGTCGTGAATGTAAACGTAAACGACGAAGAAGTCCCAAAGGTATGCGAGCAGCGCCATGATGTGGCCCACACTGGTTGGTGGACAGAGTGAATGGAGACCACTTCATCGATCACAGTGCCCATTAAGGTGGCGTGCGGGGCTTTCCAAAACCATTGCATCGTACTAAGGAATATCACACATGCTCTGTAGCTCACGTTTAAAGAGTCCGATTCCTCGTTCTCTCGGTGGGAGCGTCAAGGTACCGCAGTGGATTTTAAAGAGGAGGTAATCACTCACTGAATGTCTGACGGCTGACTGTGGCATTGATGACTACAGCAGTATGTGCACCGACTGATCTATTTCTGATGCTAAATAGACGTTGATATAATGTGCACACTGGAACGTAACTTTTGCACGCAGTGCATGTTGTCGTACTACTGCGTGAACCTGCATCGGCAGTCATCGATAATTATCCGCCGCTGTACGTCATATGTATCAATGGAACAATACTCCAAAACAGCTGAGACTGGGGACCTAGATAACGAGCACTGCTGTGTCTGGTGGCAGCCATCTGCCCACTTCCATATATTGGGTATTTCATAGATTAGTTATGCTACACGCCATGAATCCATAATGCTGAAGCCATTGTAGCGCAGCCTGGATTTCATCTCCTGACTTGATCAAAAGAACTATGTTGTTGGAATATGTGCAGCACAAAAAGATGCAGTCTGTAGCTGGACGCCTTCAAGACACTGTCGGAGACCGTGTAGTGCAGGTTCAAGAGTGGCTGCCAATAAGGTGGCTGAAATGGGGCAGCCTTGCCGCACTGAACACTGGTTCATGACAGGTTCTCAGCTAGCACGCTCACCAAGACTCTCGAGTGTGCGCCGTGCATCGACCGCTATATGTCCACAAACATAAGGGGGAGTTCTGTTCGTTTCATAACCGTGTGTAGAAACACTGAGTTATGATCTGAATCCACTGCCAACAGGGACCCTCGTAACCTATACCCTGACATCAGCGCTATGACATCTCTGTATGCCCTCAGTGCTGTGTGTACATTGCTCTTCCAGCCGAGACACATATGATCTAAATGTATTTTGACCTTTGTTGTCGCTTGAAGGCCGGCACAATTTATACGTGTAAAGATTCTGTAGTTTGCGTTCAGTAATGTCGAGGGCCAGTGGTGTTGTGGTCTACGATCACCACTTGGTTTTGTAACAAGCGTCATAATACCCTCTGTGAACTCGGTTGGGTCATGTAAGGCACGTGTTAAGAGTTCATTGTACATATGAATCCACGTCAGTCCCATCAGAGAAGCAAAGGTGCAGTAAACCTCAAGAGGGAGTCTGTCCGGTCCGGGAGACTTGCTTAACGCACCACACTTTAGGGTATCGTCCAGATCACCTGTGGTAATTTCAGCCATAAGGCAGTCCATTTCGGTGGAATTATAGGCCGCCAGCATTTCTCGAAGTAACTCTGAGAGTCCTGCTCTGTCCACGTGGCTCTCCGCATAGGAACTGCGATAGTGGTGAGTGAAAGAACGTGCAATATCCTTCTATAACGTGGCCCTCGACCCATCGGCCATTTCGACGTACCGTGTGAGTGTATCTTGCACTGCCACCTTTCTCTCACAATGTAGTGTGATGACAGCCTTTCGTTGCCGAATCCATCGAGCATCCTGACGCATACATGGTGTCCCAAAAAGTATAACCCGATATTAAATATAATTATTTATTCGATTATATATATATATATATATATATATATATATATATATATAATTATTTATTACATTACTTATTAGATGAAACAAATTACATCTAAATTACTCAGAAAAGACAGAAGTTTATAAAAATCCATCACAAACGTTCAATATGTCCTCCATTGGCTGCACGGACGGCGTCTAGCCGATAGCCGAATTCATCCCAAGCTGAGCGTAAGGTGTCTTCTGTCACTGAAGCTGCAGCAGCTGATATTCTGGTTTTTACTTCATCAATGTCACGAGGTAAGGGAGGAACGTAAACACTGAAACGCGTATGTACTCGGTAGCAGCGATGGCGAGGCATTGTAAAATCTTTGGCCAGAGTCTGCGCTTGACCGCGCGAGTGTTCAGTTGCGAGTTAGAGTTCGAGAGTAGTAGCGCATGTGAGATGACATAGTCTGTGGTAGTAGCGCGCGAGAGATGGTCGCAGTTGTGTGTGAGGAGTCGGCGGGCGTCGACATGGCACTCTGGTCAAGATATATTTTTAAATAAGGTAATGAAGCAGCATTGCGCACATTTGATAATGTAATGTAAATTAACTGTAACTAATTTGTTCAAGAATCGCCCCAATAATAATTTTGTTTTTAAACCAACCATTTTTAACAAAGAATCCTTTTTTGAAAGAATATTTGCCTTACATTTCCATAAAGAAAAGTTCCCTTTAAATTCAAAAAAAAAAAAATAATATTTGGCGATGCATTTCCTCCAAGCTATGGCGAAAAATAAGAGCAGATGCAGTTTTACTGAGGTAAGAATTTGAGTTTAATCAGGGCCTAAGATCGACGTTTCGGTCTATTTGCGTTTTCATTGTCACTGAGATTTCATTTTTTTTATTGAATTGACTTACATTTTTGTGGGGAGCTTATACCTGGGTCAGATTGCTAATTTTTATTTAATTTCCATTGTCAATAAATCATTTTATTTTGCTGGGAGGTTACACTAGGTTGTATTGTCGTTAACATTTAAATTTTGACTTTTTCAAATATTTGCTGGGAGGTTACAGTTAGCTCTATGTCTAGTTTCATTTAAAATATTATTATAAAATTTCCGTGGGAAGGTTACACTTGGCGACCCCCGGTCCAGGATCGTATTTCGTTGAGAATCTTCTGAAACGTAGCCAGATATCTGCTCTTATTTGCTTAAATATAATTAGCATTTGGCGCAACGCTATTAATAATTTGTGAATTTCTTTCCTTAGATCATCGGCAATTCTTTGTTCTGTTGTATTTGTGTGTTGTTTTTGCATTGTGCTTATTTCTTTTGCGAATAATTGTGACTATTGTAAAAATGCCGCGAAAGACTATGAATAGTGTATCGCGAGGTATTATGAATGAATTTACCGACTTAAACAACGTGACTGATAGTAATTGTGACACGCAGTGTAATGATGACAATCCTGCGTTCACCAACAATCAGTGCGTTCCAACCTCTAATGATGATTATTATCTTACTGATGAACAAACGAACTCAATTGTCTACTCTGTTAATTTGACGACAATTGATGACGCGGGGCGCCCTATTGTAATGAGCGCTGCCCAGCTTAACACACCGGTTTGGAAAATTCAAAAAACGTACAGACAAATTTTTCTAATGAAAATGGACAGGGTACTGAAAGTACGACGGATCCATTTAATTCCGAAATAGTGACCGATAGTGTACATTCGACTGGCAAACCTTTTTGTAAATCTCAAAATAACCAAATGGTTACAGAAAGCGAGACAATTCCAGATCCACCATTAAATAGCACTGAGAATATAAATGGTAATTTTGGCTTGGATCAAACGACGGCATTATTGCTACAAATTCTTGAATCAGACAAACAAAATAGTGAAGATAACAAACAATTCAAAGAAAATTTCAAACAACTTAGTGAACAGAACAAACTCCTTAATGAAAAATTAGGCAACAGTTCCAGACAGCTTAGTGAACAAATTAGAGACGTTGCCGCGCAGTGTCATGATACCAAGGAACAGTTACGCGAGGAAATAGAGGCTTGTTCAACACTCAAATTAACGAACGTCTTAGTCTTCACATACAAAACAGTGATACGCGTTTCCGCAAATTTATTCAGGATCAAAATAAAGTCAAACGTCAAGTCATGGAAACAATCACTGCTCAGAGACAAGAAGACAAACGTAAAATGTTTGCGAAGGCAAAAACGTATGTAGACAATAATATTGCCACAGTGTCGGACGAAATTAATACCATCAAACAGTCGAACACAGAATTACGTGACGAAATTTCGGATCTTAAATCGAAAACAGACACATACACAACCGATTTTCAAACAGTGACCGACAGACTCGAACAATTAGAACCAACACAGGATTCCGATGTCGTCAAAGCTGACGTTAAAAAACTGAACGAAACTACACGTAAATTGCAAAAACAGATTAATGCCTCTGATTCTAAAACCGATGATCAGGTAAAAATACTGACTGAGAAATGTGATGAATTGGCCAGTCGTATTGACGTTATTGAAAGTAATAATGACAGCAAATCAGACGATACTTCACCGGTTTCATTTAACCAAACACCTGAATTTCAAAATTTACAGCAGACAATTAATGAGATTGATTCATCTAATAACACCTTGCGTAGAAAATTGTCAAGTTTACAGCAAGAGGTAACGGAGATAAAAAATATTTCAGTTAATAATACATCACAGCAGACGCCACTTTGCGAACATTTGTCAGACTCACGCAGTGCGTATTTAGGTAATCAACAGAGAGTATACGACTTAGATTCCGAACAACCACAGTTCAATAGATTCTCTTACAATCCTGAACCTGTTCCATCATACAGAGATGATAATTTCGATTACAAACATTTTCTGTCAGTGAGAAAGTTTAAAGTATTTGAAAACGATAGAACACAGATTCGCCCACTGGATTGGATTCAACAATTTAGCTTTGCTTTTCCACCGACTTGGCCCGTTACGCATAAACTTGAATTTATTTGCAGTTTTTTGGAAGGCGAACCGGCAACTCGTATAACTCGTATGAGACCGATCGCGAGACAATGCTATTCGGTAGAAGAGTTTCAGAATGCTTTTCTATCAGCGTACTGGTCGAAGACGACACAGCGCAGAATTAAACATCAACTAATTAGTTTGCCAAATTATGAGAACTCCAATTTTCCCAGTGTGACGCAATTTTTTGAGCATATGGTCCAACAAAACCAGTACTTAAGTGAACCGTACAGTGAATCTGCACTTATTCAATTATGCATCTCTAAATTACCACGGTCATTAAGAGTGTCACTTCTAACGGGTCAGCAAAAAGAAAATATTTCAGCATTCAGAGATCTGTTACAGCTCTTGGAAGTACAACAATCTGATTATTCTTTTATAAACAAAAACTTTTCGTATAATATCCAAGGTCAACAAACTTACAGTAATTATGATCAGGGACGTAATTTCAATAGGAAAAGTAACAGACGCTTTAGGAACGACAACTACCAGAACTTAAATCACAGACAAAATTCTGATTATCAATATCGTCAAAATTTTCAGCAACAGGAACCACCTTTTAGTAACAATAGACGTTTTCCACCACAACAGCATGAAAGTCAAGCGGTTAGAATACCTAACCAACTATGTAATGCACAAGGTCAACCAAACTTTAATGTTTCGACAGCAAAATCATCCACAAGAACATATTCTCATGAATGAACCCGACAGTAGGTATCATTCAGAGCGTAACACGTCTGGAAGAAGTAATAGAACTGTTCAAATAATAGAAATGCCACAGCATCCTCCTGATAACAATAACACGTCAGATAGAATCTGACTAGATACTGTACAGGTCGCGTCTTCCAATAACACAAGCGCTACTTTTGACACGCAAAATGTTGTTCACGAAAATGTAATTACTTTTGACGATATCAGAGACACTCTTTTACAGGAAAGACCTGTTGTTCAGAAATCCATTTCACATCCTGTCATCGAAATTAAAATTGGTTCTTCGAAATTTTCAGCAGTAATCGATTCCGGATCACCTATGTCAGTAATAAATGAAGAAACTTTTAACGAGTGTAACAAAGAGAACACCAATCCCACATTACCTTTAGGCAAAACGAAAGTGAAAGGAGCAGTATCGAGTAAAGGAGTGGATGTGAAATTACAGACGCATTTATCATTTTGTATTGCAGGTCATACTTCTCACTCAAATTTTTGGATTGTTCCTTTATTGACAACAGACGTTATTTTAGGTACTAATTTTCTCGTACAACACGACGCAGTGGTTGATTTTCAGAATTCCTATTTAATGTTGAAGGATGAAAATGTGCAATTGGCTTTAGAATTTCAGCACTCACTATCTGCGGGAGAACAAACAATTAACCGCACAGAGGTCATTTCCGCAACACGTAACATTGATTGTAATCTCACATTGTTCACAGACACGTACGTACATAACTATAATATTCCAGACGAAACTGACTACGACGTAATGCAGATGATTTCCGATAAAGTTAAACAAAGCAGTGCAAATACAGACGACGAACGAACGCAACTACACTAAATTCTTTTACAGCAAGCTCCAGTTTTCGACAATGTTCGTGGTACTATGTCCGGTTTTATGTATGAATTTCAAGTCAAACAGCACGACACATTTAAAGCTAAGCATTATCCTATTCCGTATATTCATAGAGAACAAGTTAAAAAAGAATTGCAAGATATGCTCGACCAAGGAATTATAGAACCAGCAGTTAGTCCGTACATAAACCCGCTAAATATTGTTAAGAAAAAAGATGGCTCACTTCGCCTCGTACTTGATTCACGTCACATTAATGACATTATTATTAATGAAACAGATCGACCACAGACATTAGAGGAACTTCTACAGAAATTTCACGGTACAGCTATTTATTCCACACTAGATTTGAAATCGGGATTTTGGCAAATTCAGCTCCATCCGAATTGCAGAAAGTACACAGCTTTTCTCTGTTTTGGCGATTGTTATCAATTTTGTAAATTAGCGTTCGGCTTAACTATTTCTTCTGCAGCTTTTATTCGCGGTTTGAATACTATACTTCCGACAGAACTTAAGGACAGAATCACGACGTTCGTAGACGACATTCTTATTGCAGAAGCTAACTGGTGTGAACACAATCTGATTCTTGAACAACTGTTGCAAACTTTTCATGCACAAGGACTCACAGTTAATCTCAGTAAATCGCATTTTGGCAAAACTTCTATAAAATTTCTTGGACACGTAATTTCAGCAGAAGGCATTGCGCCTGATCCGGAAAAGCTTCAAGCTCTACGTGACATTACTGTTCCTACAACGAAGAAACAATTACGTAGTTTTTTGGGCTTAATTAACTTTTTTCGTAAATTTATTCATCACTCTGCTTTAGACACACCTAGATTATGCCAATTAACAGGTAAAAATACTATTTGGTCTTGGGATAAGCAAGTACATTCTGAATTCGTGAACCTGAAACACGCTTTGTTGAATGCTCCACTTTTATCGCGCCCAGATCTTACTAGAAATTTTTCCATTGCCACCGACAGTTCCAACACCGCTTTAGGCATACACATTTTTCAGGAAATTGAAGAAGATGGCTCAACAGTAATTAAAAACATCGCATTTGCAAGTCGCATTTTGTCACCTGCTGAACGAAATTATTCCGTCACAGAATTGGAAACATTATGTGTTGTATGGGCTTTTACGAGATTTCGGCACTTTCTTTATGGCAGACATACCACCGTTTACACAGATCACAGAGCGATACAATTTTTACTTTCGGCTAAATTCACTCACGACAGATTAAGCAGATGGAAACTTTATTTACAGGAATTTAATTTTAAAATAGTTCATATTCCCGGCACACAAAATGTTGTAGCAGACGCACTATCGCGTTCTCTCAGCAACAATCAGCAAGACGTAGCAACCAACTTCTGCAAAGCAAATTTCAGCGTCATGTACATTCAGCAAGTTGCATTTGAAAACTTTATTTCGTCGTCGTTACAGGACATAGCAAAAGAGCAAAGTAAAGACAATGAGTGGAAAGAAATTAAACACCTTTGGCAAGATAGGAATAATGTTACGATTAGAAACCATTACACAGTACGCAATGACATTCTGTTTCGTCGCTCTCATCCTGACAGCAACAGTTGGTTATTATGCATTCCTGACGAGCTTGTTAACAAATTAATCTGGTACACTCATTTAAGTTACGCACATTACTTAGCTAGAAAATGTTTTCTTATACTGAGACAGAACTGTTATTTTACCAACATGGAGAAACGTATTCGACGAGTTTTAGCGTCATATAAAATTTGCCAGAAAGCTAAGTCAGACACCACTTCACATATTCCTCCATTATATCCCATTATACCTGTTAAATTAAGACATATGGCAGCAGTAGACATTTCTGGTCCAATTCCGAGAACTAATAGAGGTTTTTGCTACATCTTTGTCGCTGTTGAACTTACTTCAAAATTTGTTACTTTCACTCCGTTACGCAAAGCTACTGCTAAAACTGTTTCGAAAGCTTTTGTAAAACATTTTCTATTTCATGTAGGGCATGTGATGAGAGTAATTTCCGATAATGGATCACAATTTCGCTCTGCTATATGGACACGCATGTTACGAGCTAGAAACATTTCTCCGATCTATATATCCAAGTACCATGCTTCTTCGAACCCTTGTGAACGATTAATGAAAGAAATTGGTAAACTGTGTAGAATATACTGCCACAAAAGACATATTGATTGGGACACACACATATTCTCATTCCAAGATGTAATTAATTCCATTCCAAATGAATCCACTACGCTATCTCCGTCAGTTATACTGAAAAACGTTGAACCACCAAACAAAATTAAAGAATTAGTAACATTTCCTACATCTCGTCGGTTACGACACCACGAAATAATTGACATTGCTCTGAACAACATCAAACGTGCCGCAGAGCGCCGGAGAAGACAGCAAAAACAGGTTTGTACACGCCGAGACTTTCACATTGGACAGAAGATATTAGTACGAACACACTATTTATCCAGCAAAATAAAAGGTAAGTGCAGTAAATTTGAACTTCTATATGCAGGTCCATATCGGATTCGCAGCATTCCTCACCCCAAAGTTGTACACGTCGAAACTCTGAGAACCAGAAAATCGAAAGGAAACCACCACTTATCCAACATAAAACCCTTTATTGAGTGAACATACTTTACGATTTATCACGCTGTAATGCTATTTGCTAATTTTTATGAACATTTCTGCAATTATATTCACATGACTACTTATTGATGATTATCGTATTTTTTCTTGGCAAGTGCCCGGCAAGGTAAGGTTAGCAGGTCGCTCTTCTTGTCGTTACACATCAGACCGTGCATATTTTTCCAGATGAACTTACGCATTTTATGAATAATCACGCAATTCTATGTAGTGACGTATTAATTTTATCAAATCCTCTCTCCATTAAAGTCTTTAATTATCGCCTCTATTAACTACACTACATACAAGCTGACGTGACTATTTTACATTTTTCTTTTTTTTTCTGCTGCATTGTGATATTCTCTGTACATTTTTGCCTTTGAACACTGTCTATGCTTTTGACATATTACGTTTTCTGTCATGTTATGCTGTATGCTTAATTGTGTCACCATTAACCAGTCATTATTTAGTGGGCATATGATTTAAATGCAAGGCATTAATCTTTGTTCATCAATTTCAGAAAGAAATGATACGTAAAGGAAATAAATTAAACAGAAATGGGAATTTCACATACGGAATAAACGAAAGAAGATGCAAAAAACCTTATGAGGAAGAGTAAATGGATCAGAATTAACAAGCATTAACAAGAGTATACTATGCACATCGTAGAATAGCAGTCTTAACAAATTTTTTCTTTCAGAATACAAGGCGATTGATGCAGGCTGTCAGACAGAACTACACATCTTAGTTTTAGTGATGAAATATGCTAGAGATAAGGAATAGTTGTGTAATGAATAATGAAGTGATTTTTTTTTGCAGATGATAATGAATGCTGATGAAGAGTAATGATGAAGAATATGCTACTATGAATAATGAAGTTTTTCTTTACAGGTGATGATAACAATGAAGTTAAGATAATATGGATAATGAAGTTTTTCTTTACAGATGAGGATGATGTTGAAGTTTATGTATTTATGCTATGTAGTTATTTAAGTATTTGTTGCAGTTTGTTTTGACAGTATGTTTTATATTGTATGGTATGATGACTGAAGGTTTTAGAAAGGACAGCTATGGAACACGTTTTTTATACACATTTCACTACCTGTTAATTCGAAGTTCACTACTTTTCAGCATAGTATGCGTTTCTTCTTTCAGCTCAATAATCCATTTTGTATTTTTTTCAGGAGAAGCCTTTCATCATAGTTACTAAACTTGTTACTTATTAAGCCTATACTAGTACTTGCATTTTTTTTACCCACTTGTGTCACAACCTTGCTACAGCTGACTCATGACGAATGATGTTACACATTTTTCATTTACAGGAACAACCCAGAAGCAATTTTTTTTCTTTTTCTCTTCTTGCTTTCCCTTATAATTACCCAAAGCAATGCGTTGCTAACTAACTAGCATAGAAACAAAAAAAAATGTATTACCAGTCCCAAATAATGCTACTAGTTTAAGAGAATTCTGAGTAATACTGATCAGCTCTGAATAGTATGTCACTTCAGTAATGACTTCTTAATGATACAAAAAAAATTATAAAATAATGCTTTGTAACTGGCAAATAATTGCCACTGTTTATTTTAATGAGACTACTTATAATGCCCATGATTATTAATGCTATGACTGTAATTAACTGATTTTTTAATAATGACTTCTTAATGATGTGTATCACCAGTTTCAAATAATGCTACTCATTTAAGAGAGTTCTGAATAATACTGAATGATGAACAATGTTTTATACTATTCAATACTTGCTGGCCACTGAGTGCCAATAATTAATGTAACTAAATTAATTATGTTATTAATTATACCATTAATTAGCTCCTGTTTTCAATGATGACTTTTCATGTTCTGTAACTGGCCACTGAGTGCCAATAATTAATATAACTAAATGAATTATGATTTTTCATGTTTTGGTAACTGGCCAATAATTAATGTAACTAAATGAATTATGTTATTAATTATGCCATTAATTAGCTCCTGTTTTCAATGATGACTTTTCATGTTCTGTAACTGGCCACTGAGTGCCAATAATTAATATAACTAAATGAATTATGACTTTTCATGTTTTGGTAACTGGCCACTGAGTGTCAATAATTAATGTAACTAAATGAATTATGTTATTAATTATGCCATTAATTATCTCCTGTTTTCAATGAAGACTTTTCGTGTTTTGGTAACTGGCCAATGAGTGCCAATAATTTGTATAACTCCATGAATTATGTTAATGCTATGCCAATAATTGACTCTCCTTTTCAATGATGACTTCTGATGAACATTATTCTGTCATTCTAAATATGCTTTGTAACTGACCAAGGACTGCCACTGTTTATAGTAATACGATTACCCATGATGCCAATAATTTAATTTTATGAACATTATTCTGTAATACTAAATACATGGTACAGAAATGTTCAATAACTGGGCTATGAATGCCGCAAACTACTAACGTAATTCCTAATCAAGACTAGTCTGTGACTTAATGTCCTTCACCTTCTGACGTAACTACCTGGAATTACTGTAATATCCATTTGTCCTGTCCATCCTCATGATCATGGAGCACTATATTTGGTTTTTGCACTAATTCTACGTTGGTGTGCCTTGTAAGAGCGTGGTGTTGACACGACATGCTGTCCACCACCGTGAGCGATGAAGACGTTATTATGGTCCCACTGTTTGGTGTACCTGATGTACTGCCAAAATGATAACAGGAAATATTACTACGACATTTCAGTGTCTTGGATACGCTGATAAATACTTCTGGGAAAAGAACTGCAAATTGTCTCACTTGTTGTACTTCTGTGGAAAGATATGGACTTTCAGTGCAGCTGCGTGCAACCTAAGTGCTACAACCAAGATGCAATCCTTCCTATTCCTTCCCTAATTCTTGTAAAATGAAAAAGTCATATACAGTGCGTGTGCACTTCCTTTCTTTTGTTAATAAGATCAGTTCTCCTGAAATTACTAAAGACTTCTATAGTGCATGTGCACTTTATTACACTCCTTGATTTGTTTGTTTGTTGTAGAAAAATACTAGAGAGTACTACAGTCCGTGTGCACTTTTGTCATTTGTCAATATAATTTGTACTCATTAGGTTTATTTGTCGTAAAAATATTAGAGAGTTTTTCAGTGCATGTGCACTTTATGCCATTTGTACTCATTACGTATATATTTTGTGACTTTCTGATATGCTCTGTACTACAGTGCGTGTGTATTTTTGCCGTTTATTAATATATTTTCTGATTTGCTGATATATTCTCAACTGTACTGCATGTACACTTATGTCACTTGTCAAAATGATTTTTTACCTTTGCGTTTATTTGTTATGAAAATGCTAAAGAGTTTTTCAGTGCGTGTGCACTTTTGTTATCTATCAAATAATTTGTATATACATTTTTCTGATTTGCTAATATGTTTTGTACTCACATTTTGTGATGTACTCGGTGCATGTGCACCATATTTGCTACATCAGTATATTCTCTATAATTGTAGAATTAATTAGTTAAGAAAAAATTTTGCCGCGCTTGGCAAGTCCAAATGACTCACCATCGCTGCCAAAATTTTTGCCCCCCCCCAGAGGAGGGTTATGAAACGCGTATGTACTCGGTAGCAGCGATGGCGAGGCATTGTAAAATCTTTGGCCAGAGTCTGCGCTTGACCGCGCGAGTGTTCAGTTGCGAGTTAGAGTTCGAGAGTAGTAGCGCATGCGAGATGACATAGTCTGTGGTAGTAGCGCGCGAGAGATGGTCGCAGTTGTGTGTGAGGAGTCGGCGGGCGTCGACATGGCACTCTGGTCAAGATATATTTTTAAATAAGGTAATGAAGCAGCATTGCGCACATTTGATAATGTAATGTAAATTAACTGTAACTAATTTGTTCAAGAATCGCCCCAATAATAATTTTTTTAAACCAACAATTTTTAACAAAGAATCCTTTTTTGAAAGAATATTTGCCTTACATTTCCATAAAGAAAAGTTCCCTTTAACTTCAAAAAAAAAAAAAAAATATTTTGCGATGCATTTCCTCCAAGCTATGACGAAAAATAAGAGCAGATGCAGTTTTACTGAGGTAAGAATTTGAGTTTAATCAGGGCCTAAGATCGACGTTTCGGTCTATTTGCGTTTTCATTGTCACTGAGATTTCATTTTTTTTATTGAATTGACTTACATTTTTGTGGGGAGCTTATACCTGGGTCAGATTGCTAATTTTTATTTAATTGCCGTTGTCAATAAATCATTTTATTTTGCTGAGAGGTTACACTAGGTTGTATTGTCGTTAACATTTAAATTTTGACTTTTTCAAATATTTGCTGGGAGGTTACAGTTAGCTCTATGTCTATTTTCATTTAAAATATTATTATAAAATTTCCGTGGGAAGGTTACAACACATTGTTTAACATATCCCCACAGGAAGAAATCACATGGTGTTAAGTCAAGGGACCTAGGAGGCCAAGAGTGTAAAGCCTGGTCTCGCGACCCTATACGCCCTATACAATGCTGAGGAACGTTGGCATTGAGGGAACTGCGCATGTTGTTGTGCCAGTGCGGTGGTGCTCCATCTTGCTGACAGATGCAATTGTCAGAGTCAAGTTGTGGGAATAACCAGTTCTTTAGCATTGCAAGATATGATTATCCTGTTATGGATTCTTCCTCAAAAAAGTGGGGTCCATTAACCTTGCTTTCCGAAACGGCACAAAAAACATTCACTTTTTGTGCATCACGTTCGTGTTCAATTGTTTCATGAGGATTTTCGAGCCCCCATACATGCACATTATGACGGTGAACCTTACCGCTAATATGGAAAGTTGCCTCATCGCTGAATACCAACCGTGACATAAAAGTGTCATCTTCCGTGTCCTCTAGAATAGCATTGCTAAAGTCCACTCGCTTCACTTTGTCAGTATCTCAAAGAGCTTGTACCAGTTGTAATCGGTATGATTTGAGGGCTAAACGACGCCGTAACACACGCTACACTGTCATGCGCGGTGACACAAGGTCTCGGCTAGCACGACGCGTAGACTTGCGTGGCCCCGCCCAAATGCTCGTCGGATTTGTTCCAAGGTTTGTTCAGGAACGCGTGGCCGGCCAGGACTTTTGCCTTTACAGAAGCACGCTGTTTCTTCAAACCGTTTATACCACCGTCGAATGTTCTTTGGTGATGGTGTTTTAGCACAATAGCGAATATCAAACGCCCACTGAACTGTGATCACTGATTGAGTACGACTAAATTCAATAACACAATACGCCTTCCGTTGCGCGGACGCCATATGCGCGAGACTGGCTGCACGCTCCAGGTCAGCGCTCGTAGCGACATCTAGCAGATTTTTTATGAAACTCTAGACCATGTCGATTACATCTAGCGCTGTTTCAGTTACCTAGTGACACTTGTCTCAATATTATTACAAGTTAAAATTGGTTCATTCTTTTTGGGACACCCTATACTTTAATTCCTTCCATATTCACTGAATAACGTGCAGCAGTTGTGCTTTGATGCGCTGAACAGCCCGCTCATTTAGGGCTGTGAAATAAAGTTCGGAAGCCGTCCGTTGCCAACGCGATTTACCTTGGCCATATGGTGTGGACATTCTGCGTAAAGCCTGTTTCACACAGCAAAGTCACTATTTAAACGTTGAATCGTACGCACGTTGACGCCGTTGACATTGATGCCATGTTTCTTTAGCGTCCTGGAAACAGTTCTCGTCCCACATGTGGTTAACGATGAGCTCCCATAGACCCTTGCTGCGTCATGTCTGTTGTCGTGGCAGAACGATGGTGTAGATGCAAATCTGGTGGTCTGTAAAAGCCGTAGGCAGCGCCTGAGCGTCAATCGTCGCCGTGTGTAGCCCACGCGACACTTCCTGGAATGTCGTGAAGGAATGGACCAGAGGTTAACAAACCGTCTCCACACTTTTACTACACAGTTTTATTGACCATTAAATTTAACAATTTACTCAGTGATTAAATATCTTTGGAAAAGTGGTCACCAAACAATTATACAGTATTAATAAATACGAACAGAGATATTCCATGAACTATCATGGAAGGCACACAAATTCCAATGAAAACAAACCCAATTAGTTATCTATAATTATAATATCAATGTAATCTCTGCAACATCCCGAAACAGAATTTTATCATAAAAACAGATCTTATGGTCTCAACCCCATGACAGAACAAAACAGGGTCCAAACTCACGATAGCGTAAGCAGCAAGGTGGAACAATCTCCAGTATACAAACACACAGCAGTACGTGAATATTACATTGCCATTAATGAACAGTCCGCAGCTCTCGCTTCCCGAGCACGGTATCCCGGGTTCGATTCCCGGCGGGGTCAGGGATTTTCACCTGCCACGAGATGACTGGGCGTTGTTGTGTCGTCATCATGATCATCATCATTCATCCCCATTGCGGTCGGAGGAAGGCAATGGCAAACCATCTCCTCTAGCCCCTTGCCTAGTACGGCGGTACTGATCTCCCGCATCGTCCCCTACGATCTGTTACGAAGAATGGGACTTCATCATCATTATTAAAGAACAGGTTGATGAAATCGATAATGTGAGAGTTTCAACATACGGGAAGAAAATGTAGCTGGTGGCCCTAATAATGATATACAAACTATTGGTCAAGTTCTTAAGTTATCTCTTGCTATATTAGAACGAGCGGAATCTTCGGGGGCTTGGACACTTGTGCCTGATGCCAAAATATCTGAGGAAGATCCGGTAAGTAACTTAACTTTTATCCCGGAACTGCCGGATTATATGGCATTGCTCAATACCAAGTTCCACGACCGAATACAGCACCACGGAGCCTCCAGCGCAGGAACAACTCGTCCACTTCGTAGTCAAATTCCGTTTGGCCAGCCACGGAAGACCAAACAGGAAAGAAACGTACACCGAAACTTGGTCACGCGATGTGCAACCACCAGTCCAGGTAAGGGTTACTGCAATCGGGAGGCAGCTACCTGGCTTGCAAAACATAGATCAGTTCATTGAAATAACAAGGTTAATGATAGCATACAAAGACCAGATGTAACAAATTAGAATCCAATAGACAATTTATCACAGGTTTCTTATTTTCGGCTGCCCTGACTCACTGACCTATAACCGATCACAAATTCGAACCGAAACCTGAGATGCAATATGTGCTTGCTCATGAAGACACAAGTACATCTAATAATTGGTGATAAGGCCTGCTTCCCTGCTAAGGTAAACGGAATAAAACATTAAATATAACTCCTGGTGAGACTACTTGACCCAGTATAGTACAAATTAGCAGTCATTTAAAAATACAAATACAAATCCAAAACCAAACATTTGAAACAGATTTGATTATTTTTTTGGGTCATCAGTCTTCTGACTGGTTTAATGCGCCCCGCCACGAATTCCTCTCCTGTGGTAACCTCTTCATCTCAGAGTAGCGCTTGCGACCTACGTCCTCAATTATTTGGTGGATGTATTCCAATCTGTCCAGAATGAGATTTTCACTCTGCAGCGGAGTGTGGGCTGATATGAAACTTCCTGGCAGATTAAAACTGTGTGCCGGACCGAGACTCGAAATCGGGATCTTTGCCTTTCGCGGGCAGGTGCTCTACCATCTTCTTTTTTTTTTTTTTTTTTTTTTTTAACCGAGATTTCCCGCATTACGCGAGCGGTCGTCTTAACCGCTTTTTTTTTTTTTTTTTTTTTTACTTTTCGCGGGCAAGTACTCTAGCAACTTTTTTTTTTTTATTGAACAAACGGAGAGTACATATATATATATACACAAAGCAAAAGTTCTTCAAGGTACCAGTTAAACATATACAAATGAGCGTTAGGTAAACAAATTATTAGAATAACATGAAATACAACAAATTAGAACATATCCTGTTTTCCCTTTTTTTGTTTTTTTTTCGTTTTTCTTTTTGTTTAAAAATTTGTATTGAACAAACTAAAAGTATACATATATTCACTATGCAAGAGTTCTTCAAGGTACCATTTAAAAATATACAAATGACTGTTAGTTAAACAAAAAAAATATTAAAAAAGAAAAACATTAAATACAACAAAATATAACGTATTCTGTCCACTTCCTTTTTTTTATTTAAAAAAAAAAATTGTGTTTGTTTTTGGTCGATGCATGAGAACGTGGATAAGGGTGTTGCATCATGTGACAGGTAGGCATGGTACACCCCAACTTTGAGGGGGGTCAAGGAAGACGCTGCGGAGATAACCGGCAAAAGTTTGTCGGTAAGATGGTTTTCGGGTGAGGGTGCTATGTGCGGCCACAACTTTGTACCAGAAGTCAAGGACTGTATGCGGACCACTCCGAAAGAGATATTCTAAAGCCTGTCCTCGAAACCAGATTAGGGTATGGTGCTTAGCAAGAGGGTAGTGAAATGTCTGGGGCAACAACAGGAAATCCGGGGTTACCGTCGTTGGCGGGGCACGGAGGTAAAAGCCCACGATTCGTTGGATGAGGAGCCATACGTTTTGTTTCAGGGGGCACGTAAGACGGTGCTCGTCGGTGTCTTCGAGCTGACAGTCAGGGCAGAGTGGGGAGGTGGCCAGTCCTATGCGATAAAGTCGACTATTAGTCGGGAATTTTCCATAGACTAAAACATACCAGAGTGCAGACACAGACGACGGTAAAAAGGGTGCATGCACACACCCCCAAACCGTGCGCCAGTTAATGTCAGGATGCTGTAGCACCATGGGGTCGCAAGGGTTGGACAGCATAAACAAACGATAATAATCTTTTGTACGGGGAGGACGGGTGACTGGAAGATCGGCCCGAACGTAGCTGAGTTCTATGAAACAATTGGCGACGTAGTACAATAATGGAGAAATAGGTGCCACATTGATCGGTGGATCGAGAGAAGCTGGTCGGAGGATATCTAAGAGACTGCGTGTTAAAGACGGGACCGGCCCCTGCCAGTGCCGCAACAGAGTGTGGACAAAGAGTGCAGAAGAGCGTGCCCGCATGTTGATGAGTCCGAGGCCACCTTTTGCAGGAGGCAGTGTTAGAGTGTTGTAGCGGACTTTGAAAAGTGCCCCTGCTGACACGAAATATCCAAAGGCTGATTGGATGCGGCGGCCAAGGAGTAACGGCATTGGGAGGATCTGGGCGACGCGTACCAGTTTAGGGGCGACATAGATGTTGACATAGGACACACGTTGGAGTTGGTTTAAGTTACGGTGCACTTGACCGCGGACATGGTGCCGAATCGACTGCAAAAGCTGCCGGTAAGCCAGGGCCACTGTGCGGTGTGTGGAGCTCGTAAATTCGATACCCAAGTAACGAAGGGTGGCACTAACTGGGAGTGGGGTCGGCACCATAGCCGGGAGGCCGCGCCCAATGTGCATCATAGTCGATTTATGGACATTAAGAATGCTACCAGAAAGACGTCCATACTGGTGGATCCATTGGATGGCGTCATTGAGTTCCGTGGAGGAGCAGGTGAGAAAGAGGAGATCGTCCGCATAAGCCCTACAGTGAAAGGTGTGGTCACGCAAAGTGAGGCCCTGCAGTCTAGAGGTAAGTCCAGTGATGAGGGGCTCAAGTGCAATGGCATATAGTAAAGTAGACATAGGGCATCCTTGACGCACAGAGCGGCGTATAGGAATCGGCCCCACAAGCCTCCCATTGACTTGTACCATCGAGACCGCGGGAAGGAGTAACCGGCGAATGGCATCGACAAAAAGCAATGGGAACCCCATACGTGTCGCCACCATGAGGAGGAATGGGTGTCGAACGCGATCAAAGGCACTCGTGAAATCGACGGATACCAGTGCTGCACGAAGGCGACAAACCGACGCCAGTGCAATGAGGTCACGGCATTCTCCTAGGGCTGTTTGTAAGGTGGCCCCACAACCACGTGCAGTCTGCTCAGGTGAAAGGACCGTAGGTAAGACGATGCGTATGCGCGCTGCTAAGAGGCGTGCATAGATTTTATAGTCTGCATTCAGTAGTGTAAGGGGGCGATATGCAGAGACATGAGACCCTCCCTTCGGTTTAGGCACAGGTAGAAGAATGCCAGTGACGAATTCAGGTGGAATTGGGAAGGACGGAGTAAAGAGTTCCTGAATCATTTCCGTCCAGCGAGGAAGCATTAACGTGGTGAACGCCCGGTAAAACTCCACTGGGAGACCATCTGGTCCGGGTGATTTGTTCTTGGCCCCTTTGTTGATCGCATCTACCACCTCTTCTGCGGTGATTGTAGACATCATGGACGTTGACTCCGCTACGGTGAGGGTCCGATCAGGGGAAGGACGGAGATCGTCAGGAATGGGCGTCGCCATCGGTTCATCATCATAAAATTGGCGATAATGTTCAGCAAAGGCGGACACGACCGCCGCCTGTGTTGTGTGGTGAACACCATCGGAGGTCGTGATGTTGGGGACGAAAAGCCGACGTCGACGACTATGGTTGGATGCGGCATGGATTGTGGATGGGGTTTCGTCGTGGAGGAGGTCTTGTCGTCGGGAACGCACCACGACACCATGCAGTCGTGCACGTTGAAGAGAGAGGAGACGAGCTTTAGTACGTTGTCGTTCCCTGTGGGTGTCAGGTGATGGAGGGAGCGCATCGAGCTCACGGAGGACGGCGTAGTGAAAATTTGTGGTGTCTCGATGCCATGCTGCTGCTTCCTTGCCACATTGTATGAAGGCCTTTCTGATCGCAGGTTTGGCACATTTGAGCCACCAATGGAACGTGGATGTGTACTGCGGAAGGCGTCTTTCGCAAGACGCCCATGTAGTGGCAATACATTGTCGGCAGTGTGGATCATTAAGGAGGGAGGTATTAAGCTTCCAGTAACCTCTGCTGCGCCACACTGACTGAGGTGGCAGTGCCAGGGAGCAAATGACGGCGCAATGGTCCGAAAATGCAAGGGGCCATCGTTCGGCTTGGGCGACTTCATTGCCGAGGTGAGCAGAGACATAAAACCGGTCCAGTCTGCTCGCAGAATGTGCTGTATAATGGGTAAAACCGGGGGTATTGCCATGAATTTTCTCCCAAACGTCCACTAGATGAAAATCTTCGATTAAGGTGAGCAGCGCCGGGCATGGCGAATAACCAGGTACTTGGTCCTGCGGATGGAGGACACAGTTGAAATCGCCTCCCATGATAAGGCGATCATAGCGTCCAGAAAACAGGGGCGCCACGTCATGTCCGAAGAAAGTGGACCGCTGCCGACGGTTCGTGGAGCCAGACGGAGCGTAGATATTGATGACGCTCGTGTCGAAGATGGTAACAGCCATGCCTCTTCCACAGGGAAGGATTGTCGTGTCCGTGAGTGGGATTCCTTCGCGTATGTAGAAAGCCACTCCACGCCCTGATTGATCACATGTGGACGTGTATGAGTCGTCGCCGTAGACTGGTGGTAGTGTGGCAACGCGTACTTCCTGAAGAAGGGCGACGTCGACGTCGGAGGCCCGAAGCATGTCACATAGGAGTTGCAGCTTGGGTGCAGTGCCGATCATGTTGATGTTCAGTGTGGCAAACCGGTATGTTTGTTTCAGTGGTGGTGGACGCGCACCAAGGGAAGTAAGAGGAGGGCACCGACAGGAAGTCCCGTCCCATCAGCTGCAATGCCTCGCTTTTGATGTTAACAGGCAGCCTCGTCCGGCGGAGGTAACTCATCCGGAGGAGGGGGCGTACCTTCCTCAATGTCGTCGGCCCATGCTCCTGTGCCGTGGGTCTGTCCAATGTCCATGGGAATTGTGTCGTGGTGAGAGAGATCTGGAGTTGTCGGCGGGGAGACAGGCGTCTCAACCGGCGCACCGATCGTTACATTGTGCGTGGCGACCTCCATAGTGGCCCCGTCCTGCGAAACGTCTTGTTCATCGTGAAAGTTGTCCGCCGACCTCTGCGTGGAAATGTCGGCTGCTTGGGTGTCGTCTTCGTCGTCGCGGGTGGCAACGCTCTGAGAGCCCGTGGGTGAACGGCGACGGCGTTTGCGCCTACGTGGCGAGCGTTGTTTGCGCACGTGTTCCTCAGTGTCGGACGACGGCAAGGAGGAGCGTCGACCTGGTTCGAAGGAGTCGGTGGGTACAATGAAATTGTCAAACAGGTGTTGTGAAGATGTACTGGTCTCCTCAGCGTCCGGTGCGGGAGCCTGTTCGGAGGCAAGGTTGTCAGGTGGGACGTCTGTACCGTCCGTTGGTGACTGGGACGGTGGGACGTGCCGATCGGAAGGACCGGGCGACGGACTGGACGAAACTGTAGACGTGGCAAGAGCCGCTGCGTAAGTGACCGGTAGGGCGGTCATCGTGGGTGTGACGGACGCTTCCGACAACGGGAGCTGCGCGACACGTCGTTGAATGCATTCAGACCGTAGGTGACCTTCTTTCCCGCAACCGGAACAGGTCCGAGGTTGGCCGTCGTACATTATAATGGCACGGCAGCCTCCGATACGTAGATAGGAAGGCACGTGTTTCTGCAACTCGATGCGGACCTGTCTAACACCGTTTAAAACTGGATAGGTCTGAAATTGTACCCATCGTTCGGCAACATGTTCCAGAACGTTGCCATAGGGACGGAGCGCCTCGATGACGACGTCTGCAGGTAGTTCGAGCGGCAGTTCGAAGATCCTTATCGTCCGTGTGCCGAGACCTGCGTGATCGACGGTAACGGGTCCGACGTTGCCGTCGGAATAACAGAAGCGCAGTCCACGTTTTGCCTCTTGAAGCACCTTGTCGCACGCCGCATCGTTGATCATTTTGACGTAGACGGTACTGCTAACTATGGACAAGTGGATACCAATTAGATCCGTTGGTGGTATTTTAACTTCATCGCGTATAAATCGTTCTACCTCCAGGGCCTTGGGTCGGGCGAAGTCAGAACAAAAGTTGAAACGTAATGTCTTCTTCCGATAGTTGTGCGCCATGGTGGTCTAGAAGGAAAACGGCACTTACAGCGGCCGAAGTAAACACAAACACACCGTGCGCGCCTCGCCCGCAGCGCTCTGGCGCGTGACCGCCTCGCAGCACCGCCGGCGGCAGACTGTGATCTGAGCTACACAAGCACGACTCACGACCCGTCCCCACAGCTTCAGTTCTGCCAGTACCTCGTCTCCCACCTTCAAAACTTCACAGAAGTTCTTCTGCGAACCAGTTCGAGTCTCGGTCCGACACACAGTTTTAATCTGCCAGGAAGTTTCTTATTCCAGTCTGTGTCTTCCTCTACAGTTTTTGCCTTCTACAGCTCCTTCTACTACGATGGAAGTCATTTCCTCATGTCTTAACAGATGTCTATCATCCCGTCTCTTCTCTTTATCAGTGTTTTCCATATATTCCTTTCCTCTCCCATTCTGCACAGAACCTCCTCATTCGTTACCTTATCAGTCCACCTAATTTTTAACATTCGCCTGTCGCACCACACCTCAAATGCTTCGATACTCTTTTGTTCCGATTTTCCCACAGTCCATGTTTCATTAGCATACAATGCCGTACTCCTGACGTACATTCCCAGAAATTTATTCCTCGAATTAAGGCCCATGTTTGATATTAGTAGACCTCTTTTGGCCAGGAATGCCCTTTTTGCCATTGCTAGTCTGCTTTTGATGTCCTCCTTGCTCCGTCCGTCGCCGCCACGGTGGCCAAGCGGTTCTAGGCGCTTCAGTCCGGAACCGCGTGACTGCTACGGTCGTAGGTTCTAATCCTGCGTCGGGTATGGATGTGTGTGATGTCCTTAAGTTAGTTGGGCTTAAGTAGTTCTAAGTTCTAGGGGACTGATGACCTCAGATGTTAAGTCCCATAGTGCTCAGAGCCATTTGAACCATTTTTTGCTCCGTCCGTCACTCGTTATTTTACTGCCTTGGTAGCAGAATTCCTTAACTTCATCTACTTCATGCCCATCGATCCTGTCATTAAGTTTCTCGCTGTTCTCATTTCTACTACTTCTCATTACCTTCGTCTTTCTTAGATTTACTCTCAGTCAATATTCTGTACTCTTTAGACTGTTCATTCCATTCAGCAGGTCATGTAATTATTTTTCACTTTCACTCAGGATAGCAATGTCATCAGTGAATCCTATCATTGATATCCTTTCACCTTGAATTTTAATTCGACTCCTGAACCTTTCTTTTATTTCCATCATTGCTTGTTCGATGTACAGATTGAACAGCAGGTACGAAAGACTACATCCTTGTCTTACACCCTTTGTAATGCGAGCACTTCGTTCTTGATCGTCCACTATTATTACTCCCTCTTGGCTGTTGTGCATATTGTATATGACCCGTCTCTCCCCATAGCTTACCTCTATTTTTCTCATAATTTCAAACAACTTGCACCATTTTATATTGTCGAACGCTTTTTCCAGATCGGCAAATTCTATTAACATGTCTTGATAGTTCTTTAGTCTTGCTTCCATTATTAACCGCAATGTCAGAATTGCCTCTCTCCTGCCTTACCTAGACCAAAGCTGATCGTCATCTAGCGTATCCTCAACTTTCTTTTAAATTCTTTCGTATATTATTCCTGTCAGAAGCTTGGATGCATGAGCTGTTAAGCTGATTGTGCGATAATTCTCCCACTTGTCAGTTCTTGCCGTCTTCGTAATTGTGTGGATAATGTTTTTCCGAAAGTCAGATGGTGTGTCGCCAGACTCATATATACTACACACCAACGTGAATAGTCGTTTTGTTGCCACTTCCCCCAACGATTTTAGAAATTCTGGTGGAATGTTATCTATCCCTTCTGCCTTATTTGGTCTTGAGTCCTCCAAAGCTCTTTCAAATTCCGATTCTAATACTGGGTCCCCTGTCTCTTCTAAATCGACTCCTGTTTCTTCTTCTATCACATCAGGCAAATCTTCCCCCTCAAAGAGGCTTTCAATGTATTCTTTCCACCTATTCGCTCTCTCGTCTGCATTTAACAGTGGAATTCCCGTTGCATTCTTAATGTTGTCACCCTTGCCTTTAATATCACCGAAGGTTGTTTTGACTTTCCTATATGCTGAGTCAGTCTTACCGGCAACGATTTTTTTTTTTTTTTCGATTTCTTCACATTTTTCATGCAGCCATTTCGTCTTAGCTTCCCTGCACTTCCTACTTATTTCATTCCTCAGCGAATTATATTTCTGTATTTCTGAGTCTTCCGGAACATTTTTGTACTTCCTCCTTTCATCGATCAACTGAAGTATTTCTTCTGTTACCCATGGTTTCTGCGTAGTTAACTGCTTTGTACCTAAGTTTTTCTTTCCAACTTCGTTTATCACCATTTTTAGTGATGGCCATTCCTCTTCAATTGTACTGCCTACTGAGCTACTCCTTATCACAGTATCTATAGCCTTAGAAAACTTCAAGCGTATCTCGACATTCCTTAGTACTTCAGTATCCCACTTCTTTGCGTATTGATTCTTCCTTACCAATGTCTTAAACTTCAGCCTTTTCTTCATCACTATATATTGTGATCTGAGTCTATATCTGCTCCTGGGTACGCCTTACAATCCAATATCTGATTTCGGAATCTCTGTCTGACCATGATGTAATCTAATTGAAATCTTCCCGTATCTCCCGGCCTTTTCCAAGTATACCTCCTCCTCTTGTGATTCCTGAGCAGAGTATTCGCTATTACTAGCCGAAGTTTTTTACAGAACGCAGTCTTTCTTCTCTCTCATTCCTTATCCCAAGCTCACATTCTCCTGTAACCTTTTCTTCTACTCATTCTCCTACAACTGCATTCCAGTTCCCAATGCCTATTAGATTTTCATCTCCCTTTACATACTATATCACCCTTTCAATATCTTCACACACTTCCTCTATCTCTTCATCTTCAGCTTGCGACGTCGGCATGGATACCTGAACTGTCGGTGTCGGTTTGTTGTAGATTCTGATAAAAATAACCCTATCACTGAACTGTTCACAATAACACACTCTCTGCATTACCATCCTATTCATAACTAATCCTACTCCCGTTATACCATTTTCTGCTGCTGTTGATATTACTCTATACTCATCTGACCAGAAATCCTTGTCTTCTTTCCACTTCATCCCATTGACACCTACTATATCTACACTCCTGGAAATTGAAATAAGAACACCGTGAATTCATTGTCCCAGGAAGGGGAAACTTTATTGACACATTCCTGGGGTCAGATACATCACATGATCACACTGACAGAACCACAGGCACATAGACACAGGCAACAGAGCATGCACAATGTCGGCACTAGTACAGTGTATATCCACCTTTCGCAGCAATGCAGGCTGCTATTCTCCCATGGAGACGATCGTAGAGATGCTGGATGTAGTCCTGTGGAACGGCTTGCCATGCCATTTCCACCTGGCGCCTCAGTTGGACCAGCGTTCGTGCTGGACGTGCAGACCGCGTGAGACGACGCTTCATCCAGTCCCAAACATGCTCAATGGGGGACAGATCCGGAGATCTTGCTGGCCAGGGTAGTTGACTTACACCTTTTAGAGCACGTTGGGTGGCACGGGATACATGCGGACGTGCATTGTCCTGTTGGAACAGCAAGTTCCCTTGCCGGTCTAGGAATGGTAGAACGATGGGTTCGATGACTGTTTGGATGTACCGTGCACTATTCAGTGTCCCCTCGACGATCACCAGTGGTGTACGGCCAGTGTAGGAGATCGCTCCCCACACCATGATGCCGGGTGTTGGCCCTGTGTGCCTCGGTCGTATGCAGTCCTGATTGTGGCGCTCACCTGCACGGCGCCAAACACGCATAAGACCATCATTGGCACCAAGGCAGAAGCGACTCTCATCGCTGAAGACGACACGTCTCCATTCGTCCCTCCATTCACGCCTGTCGCGACACCACTGGAGGCGGGCTGCACAATGTTGGGGCGTGAGCGGAAGACGGCCTAACGGTGTGCGGGACCGTAGCCCAGCTTCATGGAGACGGTTGCGAATGGTCCTCGCCGATATCCCAGGAGCAACAGTGTCCCTAATTTGCTGGGAAGTGGCGGTGCGGTCCCCTACGGCACTGCGTAGGATCCTACGGTCTTGGCGTGCATCTGTGCGTCGCTGCGCTCCGGTCCCAGGTCGACGGGCACGTGCACCTTCCGCCGACCACTGGCGACAACATCGATGTACTGTGGAGACCTCACGCCCCACGTGTTGAGCAATTCGGTGGTACGTCCACCCGGCCTCCCGCATGCCCACTATACGCCCTCGCTTAAAGTCCGTCAACTGCACATACGGTTCACGTCCACGCTGTCGCGGCATGCTACCAGTGTTAAAGACTGCGATGGAGCTCCGTATGCCACGGCAAACTGGCTGACACTGACGGCGGCGGTGCACAAATGCTGCGCAGCTAGCGCCATTCGACGGCCAACACCACGGTTCCTGGTGTGTCCGCTGTGCCGTGCGTGTGATCATTGCTTGTACAGCCCTCTCGCAGTGTCCGGAGCAAGTATGGTGGGTCTGACACACCGGTGTCAATGTGTTCTTTTTTCCATTTCCAGGAGTGTAGATTGAGCCCTTGCATTCCCATTTTCAGATTTTTTAGTTTCCCTGCCACGTTCAAGTTTCTGACATTCCACGTGCCGACTCGTAGAATGTTATTATTTCGTTGATTATTCAATCTTTTTCTCATGGTAACCTCGCCCTTGGCAGTCCACTCTCGCAGATCCGAATGGGGGACTATTCCGGAATCTTTTGATAAAGGAGAGATCATCATGACACTTCTTCAATTGCAGGCCACATGACCTGTGGATACACGTTACGTGTCTTTAATGCATCGGTTTCCATTACCTTCTACATCCTCATGCCGTGGATCTTTGTTGATTATTCCGCCTTTACGGGCAGTTTCTCACCCCTAGAATAAGAGACTCCCTGAACCTCTGTCCGCTCCTCCGCCCTCTTTGGCAAGGCCGTTGGCAGAATGACGGTGACTTCTTATGCCTGAAGTCTTCGGCCGCCAATGCTGATTATTAATCAAAATTTAAGCAGCAGCGGGATTCGAACGCGGGACAAAAGACGTTTTAATTATGAATCAAAGACGCTACCCCAAGACCACGGGCTAGTATAGAACCACACGAATGCCAAGATTTAGGAACCTGGAGTAATTGAATACAGCACTTAATCCGTTATATTAAATATTACATACAATTATTGTCTACAAGGGGAGAGACCATAGTCAAATATTTTAAGCTTGTGAACAGAAGAAACACATTAACAAAAGTATCACCTGCTTCCCGTTACATAAAATACAGACTTACTTACTTACTTACTGCGTTGGCCACACAAACCGCAGTCAGTCTTTGGCCTCATCAATCAGCCTCCTCCAACGTCCTCGATCCATGTATTCTTCTTTAGACAGGCCCAGCGTACTCATATCCTCCCTGATCTGATCAATCCATCGGTGTTGTGGTCTTCCCCGTGGTCTTTTGCCTCTAATATCTTCCTCCACTACCTTCTTGGTGATCTGGCCTTCTCGACGCATTACGTGTCCATATCACTTCAGTTTTCTTTCTTTGATCACTGCCACGATGTCCATCGACCTGTATAGCTCCTGCAATCCACAGTTCTTTCTTTTCCTCCATTCATCTCCATCCTTCACTGGCCGAAAAATCTGTCTGAGAATGGCATTATCAAAAGTCAGGAGTTTCCTTTCCATCTTTTGGGTGATGGTCCAGGTCTGTGCTCCATATAAGACTACAGGTTGTATTATTGTCTTGTAGATCTTGATCTTTGAGGATCTCGATAGAAGCCGGGACTTTAACAGCTTTCCCAGAGCAAACCTTGACCCGTTTCCTGCTTGTATTCGTGTGTTTCATTGAGTATAGCCCCAAGATATTTAAAGTCTTTCACCCATTCAAAGACTTTTTCCTCCACCTTCAGGGGTCTGTCATCACTTTCTCTGCTAACTACGAGGTATTTTGTCTTATCCACTTTCAACTTCAGTCCTACTCTCATTGCCTCTTCAATTAATGTTCTTGTCATCTGAACCAGGTCTTGCTCTTTCTTTGCTATTAAAACTAAATCATCCGCATAGGCCAGGGTGTTGATCCTTCTTCCCAGCTGTACTCTTGTCTCTAGACTTGCTACATCCATCAGGGCTCTCTCCAGTACCAAGTTAAACAGAAGAAAGGAGAGGCAGTCTCCTTGCACTCCAGTCCTCACCTTGAACTTCTTCGATATGTTTCCATTTACTTTCACCATGCATCTTGTCTCCTGGGTGCATATTTGAGTCAGTTTTATGAGTTTTTTGGGACTTGAGAGCTTTCGGGTTCTTGCCATATTGCTTGTCTATTCATACTATTATACGCATTTTTGGAAGTCCACAAAAAGGCAGTGAAACTTTTTGCGGAATTCCCAGCTCTTTGCTAGCACTTTCCATATTGTATGTGAATGGTGTACAGCTGACTTTCCCTTTCTGAAACTTGCTTGTTGGAATCGCAGTTCTTTCTCGACATGTGGTGTTAGTCGCTTCAGTAACAACATGCTCAAGATCTTATAAGCTGCACATAGTAGTGTGAATCCTCTATAGTTGCTACATCTCATTGGGTCTTCTTTCTTTAGTATAGGTCAGATGACAGACTCCTTCCATTCTCCTGGGATCCTTTCCTTCTTCCAAATTAAGCAGATTAAGTGGTACAGTCTCGGTTGTACCGACTAAATAAAGATTTTAGAAAAAACCAGTTTAACAAAAAATTGGTAAAAATAACTTATAAATGGCAGTACACGACAAGCAGAAATTTAATAGCTTGACAAACCACTTGACGTCACTGCTCAGGAACATGCTAAAGGGCCAATCACTTTTTTTAATCGTCGCAACATACAACTAACGGCCTATTTCAAATGTTGCATTTATGTTAGAAACAAGTGCACTGTAGTTGGAAGGAGGCGAGAACATATGTCATTAGAAACAAAGGTGGTCATCACCACCTAAACGTTGACTTCGGCTCCACATGTGGCACTGCTATTGAAATCTACAGCAGTCCTTCAGTGACGTAAGGTGCGCAAGAGCTACCCTGCTGGACTCACAGCAGACAAGCAGGTCCCTTTCCCTCCTCTCTCAACAACGGAGCGATCCGCATCGCCCCCCCCCCCCCCCACTCCGTGCCGATTGCCAAATCTCGTCTTCATCGCGACGGAGCCTAACTTTTAGTTTCGCCCCGATCGCCGCCAGAACGAGCCAACACCCGTCTACCACGTCCTCGTGGACCAACCAAGCGCTAAGGTGAGGAGAGCTGCAATGTCTAATCCCTGTCTTGCCGACTAGCTGAATCGCCCGTAAGATAGGTTCGTCTGCGGTTGTCGCCGTGCAACATTTTCGAGGTGTCATGCACTGCAAGCTCTCACACCAGCATTTTTAACACCGGGCTGGGTACGAAGTGTGGGCGTTGGTCTTCAGGCCGCAGAACGCAGTTACTGTCACCACCGACAATAGTTCTCCTGACGTCCTCCAAACAGCAGCGACACTTCCTCTGTGTAAAAGATTGTGCGATCGTATCTCTTCGTCGAGACAGACGGTGCCTAAACATTCCCCAAGCGGACATTCCCTACAGTCAGGGCAACACCAGGGGTCAGTGGTAAGTATTCCACATCTACTGCCACTATTGTTTCTCGTAATAGTATGACTGTCCCACTGCTACTGTCGGCACTTGTTAAACTATAGACTTCACAGCCGTAAAACTCTGTTGGGGTGTAATTTCGCACATCCTGCAGACAACCTTTGTCGATGGGTCTTTCACGCAGCATATTTTGCAGTATTTGGATCTTTACTGCCGTGCTAATACCATTTATGTTAATTCTGCCAATAGGGTGTACGTGGGACACCGTATCTGCTGTGTGCTGCTAGAATGTCACGCACCAACGAGTCAAAAAAATGGTTCAAATGGCTCTGAGCACTACGGGACTTAACTTCTGAGGTCATCAGTCCCCTAGAACTTAGAACTACTTAAACCCAACTAACCTAAGAACATCACACACATCCATGCCCGGGGCAGGATTCGAACCTGCGACCGTAGCGGTCGCGCGGTGCCAGACTGTAGCGCCTAGAACCGCTCGGCCACTCCGGCCGGCACCAACGAATCGGCTGGCTACGGTACATTCTTACTAGACCGGGCCCACACGACACTGCCTCAATGTCAGCTCCTGCATCTCGTCAGTTTGATCCGTTTCTTCTGCCCATTCTCCCAATGAACTGATGGGGACGCTCGTTGTTGACAGGCGTTCGTTTCTATTACTGACAAGTGGGAGGTGATTCTGTTGCGTAGTTGTATCCATCTCGACTCGTTGAGGTTGTGGCTCCTCTGCGGTCTGTACCATAGACGCTATGAGTGTGACATCGTCCTTACCAGTCGGAGAAAACGAATCGTTATCATTCCTACTACCTTGTTTGTCACCTCGATTGTGCCACTCGTCTTCTGTGACAGCTGTCGCTTCTTCTGCTTCTATGGTGACCAATGTTTTCCTAGTCATGCCTCCACTTCTGAAGAGGGATGCCATTCAGTGTGATCCTCTTGCGGATCCGCTTCCATATCTGAAAATGGCTTCAACTGGAGCTTGGAAGGTCTGTGACTCCTCTGCCGTTGTAAGGCGTCTGGTTGATGGTGTGACAAGTTCGTCTGCGCCGTCAATGACGTGGGATCAGGGGCGATACTCGTAAACTCTATAGGTAACGACCTATCACGCACGTCGCCCAAGTAGTTGCGCAGCGCTTCCACGTACGTAATACGCAGCAATGTTATTTTCTGTGACGGCTGCTGGTTGTCCCGAGGTAATTGTACTAGACGTCGCTGAAGACAGTCAGTCCGGACGTGACCTTCCTGTCTCTGTTGACCATCATATATGACGATGGCTCGATATCCACCAATTGACGCGTAAGATGGTATGTGCTTCCGAAGTTCAATCCTGATTTGGCGCACACCGTTGAGTATGGGATACGTCTTGGAGCTGGTCCATTTCTCCTCAGCATGGTTAAGGACCGTGCCGTGTGAATGAACTCCTGCGATGACCACATCTGCAGGAAGTTCGAAAGTAAGTTCTAACTCCGACGTAGGCATGTAGGCATGATCAACAGAAACCACATCCACGTTCCTAGCGGTGTAGCAAAAACGGTAACAGTCGTTGGATCGACGAATGAGTCTTTGGGAAGCTATCTCGTCTACAAATTTGATGTATACAATTCTGGACGCCATGGTCAGGTGAGTTCCTATCAGCTCCCTTGGGTCTATCCTCACCATGTCGCGTATGAAACGTTTGATTGTGTGTACTTTTGGTCTTGTATTTGTGCGTCAAACGTGAACTTGATTGTCGCCTTTTAATAGGATAGAGCCCTTTGGAACTGTAGTAATCAATGCACCGCTATGCGAAGCCTTCCGTATGTAAACAACGCTCGTGCTAACGGAGCCGCCGAAACTTTGAAGACGGACTGCGATCTTTAGGTCGCGAGTGCATCTTGACATCGCCCCACCGAAAGAAGTCCATAGGTGAAATGTTAGGTGACCCATGAGGCCAGGCAAATGGACCACCACTGCCAATCCAGCGATATGGAAACACCTGGTCTACAACATCTCTCACAGACTGAGCTCAATGTGGCAGTGAATGAAGTTGTTGGAAGACAACTATGTCTTGGCAGTTAGCTAGTTGTGGTAATTCAAAAAGCTCCAGCGCATCAAGGTAATTGTTAGACTTAGCTGGTTTTTTTATGATGAAGTAAGTGCTCGCACAGTGCGATCAACTCTCAAACAAACCACACATTCACTTTCGGGCCGTCACTTACTATCTTCCGTCATAGTATGCGGACTGGTTGTACGCCAGATGCGACCATTGTGTTTCTTTACCTTACCACACACGTGTATCATTACTTCGTCAGAAAATGCTAGGCTGTTTATAAAATTTACGTCCTCCTCTAAACGGTGAAGAACGTCCACAGCAAATTGCATATGTCGTAGCTTGTCGTCTGATATCAATGGGTACAAGAGTTGTAATCGGTGTGTACGCATATGTAAACATTTCCGACGGACCTGGTGTACTGTCGCCCTAGGGATGCGCAGCTCCTCCTACGCACTTGACACAGATTACTGCAGTGAACGTTGAAAATCCAACCGTATGTGTTCTGTGTCGGGGTCAGTTGTTCTAGGTCACCCAGAATCGTATCAACGCTTCCTGCTGCATAAAATTCCTGTTCCACCGCTGCATCAACGTCCACAAGAGTGGGTATTTCCTACACCGTTTTTGGAAATTCCTTTAACTTGCATGTCCGACTTGGTCTGAGTAAACCATTCTGCACACTAAACCTCACAACAACCTGGACCACACCCAAACAAAACTTTGTGAGTTTGTCACACAAGTCAAACATGGTGTGAATATCTTAATTAATTTGGGTGCTATAATACATTGAAGCTGTTGCGTATCTTTTGAGACGCCCTGTATATGTCAATGAGTCTTATTCTCATTCATATAGCTATGTTTAGGGACTAGAGCATTTTTACTAATAGTATTCTGGTGTACCGACCGCAAACTAAACATCATAAGTCAATAAATGTCATAATTACTTTTTTGTTTTAAGATTACTGATAACTAAGAAGATCGTTCACAGACGCGTTTCACAAGTTTGTAGCGTCTCCAATTGTTATACTGTAAGCATTATGTGCAAGCACAACACTCTTTTTTATAATTATACACTTAGAAAATACAGATCACTCTCAATGGCACTATCCTCAAAAGAGAGGCACACAAATGAAGGGATATCAACACAGCATCGATTGCAAAACATGAACATCCACAGGGAGATTTCGTAAGCTACAAATAACAGTGTTCCAGATCAAGAGAGGCTACTGTCAAGGAAACCCTACGCAGTAACAGAAAATGCGAGCTCAAAATGTTGTTGGTAATGAAACAAGAAAAATATTGGGAACAGGTAGCAAAGGAAAATTACCTTCTACAGCGTAAAGAGTTTAGTAGTTTAGTACCTGTCTGCATTCAGTACTGACTACCAGCTGCCAAACACTTTACGGAATTCACGCGGTAGGCAACACAATTTGTCGGAGCAGTTCAGACATTAAGTAATCAGAGGATACAGTGAAAGTCACTTTCCGAGTCGTATTGAAGCCAAAATGGAGTATCACTCAAGGTAATAGAGATCGTTCTAGCAATTATACTTCGATAATTACCATACGACTGTTCAGGTAGTCGAAACCAGCTGTTGGTCTGAAAGTATCAGCAACTAAAAAGACCAAACTGCAAGAACTCAAGGAAATACGTACAGACTCTGCCCTTCACTCAGTTTGATCAATCCCTTGTTGTCATTTTGGATTCTCTCCGTCTACTCGTACCGCAAATAGGAATTCTCATTCACAAGGTGCTTTTCGCTTCTCTTGGTAAATCATCAGCAATAATTGCACCGTCCACTTACATTACTGTGACCAACGCCTATGTTCGACACCATCGTGCAATAACTAGTCACAGACAGCAGGTGGCAGCACTTGCAATGAAGGGTATACTAAATACCTAGGAATTACAATTACGAACAATTTAAATTGGAAAGAACACATAGAAAATGTTGTGGGGAAGGCTAACCAAAGGCTGCGTTTCATCGCAGCACATTAGAAAATATCTACTAAAAAGACTGCTTACACTACGGTTGTCTGTCGTCTTTTGGAGTACTGCAGCGCGGTCTGGGATCCTTATCAAATAGGATTAACGGAGTACATCGAGAAAGTTCAAGGAAGAGTAGTACGTTTTGTATTAACGTGAAATAGGGGAGACAGTGTCACCGACATGCTACAGGATGTGAGGTGGATATCATTAAAACAAAGGCGCTTTTCTTTGCGGTAGAATCTTCTTACGAAATTTCAAGCACCAATTTTCTCTTCCCAATGCGAAAATATTTGGTTGACGCCAACCTACATAGGAAGAGACAATTTTCATAATAAAATAAGGGAAATCAGAGCTCGCGCGGAAAGATATTGGTATTTTTTTCCGCGCTCTGTTCGAGATTTGAATAATAGAGAATTATTGTAAAGCTGGTTCGATGAACCCTCTGCCACGCTTTTTAACTGTGATTTGTACAAATGCCGCTCACGGTCAGGCAAAGCAGCAACTCAGTGACAGTAGTAATTTAAATTAACGTAGTGAGGTGGAAGTACGTTAAAAACAGGGTGTAAAATGCATGATGGCGGGAACATGAGCCACGCACGGCTCACCTGAGTCTCCCGTAACATTTTTGTATTTTCTCCTGTCATCGATCAGCTGAAGTATTTCTACAGTTACCCATGGCTTCTCTGCAGTTACTTTCTTTGTGTCTAAGTTTTTCTTTCCATCCTCTGTGATTACCCTTTTTAGAGATGTCCATTCCTCTTCGACTGTACTGCCTACAGAGCTATTCTTTATTGCTGTATCTCTAGTCTTTGAGAACTTCACGTTTGTCACGTCATTCCTTAGTACTTCTGTCTCCTTTTTCTTTGCTTATTGATTCTTCCTCACTAATGTCTTAAGATTCAGCTTATTCTTCATCACTACTATATTGTGATCTGAGTCTATATCTACTCCTGGGTAGCCTTACAATCCAATAACTGATTTCGGAATCTCTGTCTGACCATTATGTAATTTAACTGAAATCTTCTCGTATCACCCAGCTTTTCCAAGTATACTTCTTTCTCTTGTGATTCCTGAACAGAGTATTCGCTATCACTAGCTCAAGTTTATTACAGAACTCAATCTTTCTTCTCTCTCATTCCTTGTCCCAATCCATATTCTCCTGTAACCTTTTCTTCTATTCCTTCCCTTACAACTGCATTCCAGTTCCCAAATCCTATTAGATTTTCATTACCCTTTCAATATCCTCATACCCTTCCACTATTTCTTCATCTTCAGCTTGCAACGTTGTCGGTGTTGGTTTGCTGTCGATTCGGATAAGAACGACCCTGTCACTGAACTGTTCACAGTAACACACCCTCTGCCCTACCTTCCTATTCATAACTGATCCTACTACAGTTATACCATTTTCTGTTGCTGTTGACATTACCCTATACTCATCTGACCAGAAATCCTTGTCTTCTTTCCATTTCACTTCATTGACCCCTACTATATCTAGATTGAGCCTTTGCATTCCCATTTTCAGATTTTCTAGTTTCCCCACCACGTTCAAGCTTCTGACATTCCACTCCCCGACTCGTATAATGTTGTTATTTCGTTGATTATTCAGTATTTTTCTCACGGTAACCTCCCCTTTGGCAGTCCCCTCCCAGAGATACGAATGGGGGACTATTCCGGAATCTTTTGCTAAAGGAGAGATCATCATGACACTTCTTCAATTACAGGCCACATGTCCTGTGAATACACGTTACGTGTCTTTAATGCAGTGGTTTCCATTGCCTTCTGCATCCTAATGTCGTTGATCATTGCTGATTCTTCCGCCTTTAGGGGCAATTTCCCACCCCTAGGCCAAGAGAGTGCCCTGAACCTGTCCGCTCCTCCGCTCTCTTTGGCAAGGCCGTTGCTAGAATGAGGGTGACTTCTTACGCCTGAAGTCTTCGGCCGCCAATGCTGATTATTAATCACAATTTAAGCAGCAGCGGGATTGGAACCTGGGACCGAAGACGTTTTGATTATGAATAAAGGACGCTACCCCAAGACCACAGCTTATTACAGAACCACACGAATTCCACGACTTAGGAACCTGGAGTAATTGAATGCATACAGAACTTAATCTGTTGTATTAAATGTTTTATACGATTGTTGTCTACAAGGGGAGAGACCATAGTCCAATATTTTAAGCTTGTGAACAGGAGAAACAGATTAACAAAAATATCACCTGCTTCCCGTTACACAAAATACAGACTTACTTACTTACTTACTGCGTTGGCCACACAAACCGCAGTCGTCTTTGGCCTCACCAATCAGCTTCCTCCAGCGTCCTCGATCCATGTATTCTTCTTCAGACAGCCCCAGCGTACTCATATCCTCCCTGATCTGATCAGTCCATCAGTGGTGTGGTCTTCCCCGTGGTCTTTTGCCTTTAATATCTTCCTCCACTACCTGCCTGGGGATGTGGCCCTGTAGACGCAATACGTGCCATATCACTTGTCTTCTTTCTTTGGTCACTGCCACGATGTCCGTGTAGTTGTAAACGTAGACGTAGAGGTGACAGAAGTCGTGGGACACCTCCTAATACGTTGGACCTTTATCTGCCCGGCGTAGTGCAGCAGCTCGATGTGGCATGGACTCAAGTCGTTGGAAGTCCCATGCAGAAATACTAAGCCATGATATCTCTACAGCCAACGATAATGCGAAATGTTGTCAGTGTGAGATTTTGAGCACCGATCGATCTCTCGTTATGTCGTATAAATGTTCGATAGCATTCATTTCGGGTGATATGAGTGGACGAATCATTCGCTCGAATCGTCCAGAATGTTCTTCAAACCAGTTGCGAACCACTGTGGTTTGGTTACATGACACATTGCCATCCATAGAAATTCCATCGTTGTTTGCAATATGAGGTCCATGTGTGACTGAAAATGGTAGCCGAAAATAACCACTTCCAGTCAATGATCGGTTCGGCCTAACGGAAACACAGCCCACACCATTATGGAAACGCCAGCACCTTGCACAGTGTTTTGTTGATAACTTGGTTCAATGGCTTGGAGGGGTCTGCATCAGACTCGAATCCTACCACCAACTCTTACTAACTGAAATCGGGACTCATCTAACCAGGGCACGATTTTGCAGGTCTAGGATTCAAACGATGTGGTCACGAGCCCAGGAAAGGCACTGCAGGCGATGTCTTTCCGTTCACAAAGGCACTTGCGTCGGTCGTCTGCTGCCATAGCTGTCATCCCCAAATTTCTACGCACTTTCCTAACAAATACGTTCTTCGTACGACCCTCATTGATTTCTGCCGTTATTTCACGCAATGTTTCATATCTGTTAGCACTGACAACTCTACGTAAACACCGCTGATCTCGGTCGTTAAGTGAAGGCTGTCTGCCACTGCGTTGTCCGTGGTGAGGTGTAATGGCTGAAATGTGGTATTCTCTGCACATTCTTGACGCTATGAATCTCGGACTACTGTATTCCCTAACGAATTCCGAAACAGAATGTCCCATGCGTCTAGCTTCAAGTACCATTCCGCGTTCAGAGCCTGTTAATTCTTGCCGTATGGCCACAATCACGTTGGACATCTTTTCAGATGAAACATCAGAGTACAATTGACAACTCTGCCAATGCATTGCCCTTTTATACCTTGTTTACGCAATACTATGGCCATCTGTATCTGTGTGTATCACTATCCCATGACTTTTATCATATCTGTGTATAAAGTGTGTCAGGGGAAGTGGAAAAAGTGCAGTCGTTGAAGTAATAATGAAACGGAGCGATTTATTTGATGTCCAAAAGGGTACGGTCTTTGACTTTCGGGCGGAGGGTGCAACCATTTCCGAAATGAATAAGTTTGTGGTTAAAGTAGACGATGTGGGCTGCCGTGGTTATAGTATACCGTGCATGGCAAAATGGGGCTATACAAAACTGGAGCCAAGGCAACTGTTGTGCACAATGGGCAGGGGTGAACGACGGCTGCAGAGATGTGTATAGCCGAATGGACGTGCAACTGTTGAGCAATTGGCCATCCCGATGAACCAAGGGGCTACCAGCTGTGTCTCCTCGACGACCATTCAGTACGTCGCCGCGTCTGATGTTCTGTAGCAGGAGACTGGGTCATGCACCACGCTGACTGCTGTTCATCGGCGACCAAGGCTGGTATTTGTATGATAATGTGCAGGATGAGCTCTCTTAGGAGTGAAAGGCGGTGGGCAGGAATAAACCATTAGGACAGTTTTAGGTAAAAGGCCGTTCATTGGCAGTAAATGCTTTGAAATGGGTCACATAGTCAGGCCTAGGGAGGCGAGGGTGAGCCAGAGCCTAGTCAGGGGCGAAATGTAGTTCGCATATCTAAGAAAAAGTGGTGTCTGCCATTCGGACAAGTCTGACTGGCGTGGCAGCTACTGAAAAAACAAAGTGCGTGGTGCCGCAGCACCGGGAAGGGCAGGAGATGTTGACTGCGACAGGGCGCGTGATCGAGAGATAGCGAAGGGCGGCAGCTTCCTCAGCCCTGATGGGTCAGAAGCTGGGAAACCCGCGGGGGTGGCATGGAAGTTTCCAGAGCGTGGCCTGCTCAGCGTTGCAGAAGCGACGTTACCTTGTCAGCACACAAAGGAGGTCCGTGATCAGATTGCCTACCCCAGTGCTCACTTGCTTAAGCTGCCGGCTAGTGCTTGAGAATAAAGTTACTTTTGAAAGCGAATAAAAAATAAACAAAATCCCCTACTATTGAGCTACTATCTGGCTCATCCTTACAGTAGTATGGCAACTGGACTTCCACTGAGTGGTGACAAGTGGCCTTTTCAGATGAATCACATTTTATGCTCCATCAGACAGATGGCTGTTGGTCCTGCAAACAATCATTGGTGGGGTCCAGGCCAGAGAAAGGAGCGTTACGATCTGGGGAATGTTTTCGTGGCATTCCCCCTGTGATCTCGTCATTCTGGAAGGCACAACTGATCAACAAGAGTATTAATCTATCCTTGGGGACCATGTCCATGTACATGCAATCTGTTATTCCTCGGGAAGATGGTATTTATCTGGAGGACAATGCAATGTGTCATGCGGCTCACAGTGTACGTGCATAGTTCCAAGAACAGCAGGAAGAGTTTACCATACTCTCGCAATCGACCTCGATCGGGCTGTACGTGCCATGGATCCTCAACCGAGAAACCTAGTGCAGTTATCCATGGTACTGGAGCTGGCATGGCTCCACATCCCTGTGGGTACGTTCCAACACTTCATTGATTCTCTTCCTGCAAGAGGTGGTTATTCAGGCTTTTGACAGGTGGTCACATTACTGTGACTGGCACCGTGTATGTAGTAATCATTGCAACTAGACGATAGTAACATTTGTGTGCTCAGAATAGAAAGTGTGCTCAGTGAATGTGGTAGTGTTACGCTCTCCAATTGTTGTGAATGACGTTAGTGGTGGCACAGCTGATTTAAGAGCAACAACTCTGCTTAAGTTCCAAGTACTTCACCTTGCACAACCTGGCATACACTATGAACTTATATGTGACTAGTGACACTTATCCTGCTACAAAGCATAAATTTTCCCTAGAGGACAAGCACAGAATAGGACCAAAAACTACTGACAGCTGCAGGGAAATACCCAACAATCATCTCAATCTACATTCAAGATGCAAAGAATCTGGTACACCTGCCCAATATCGTGTAGGGCTCCTGCGAGCACGTAGAAGTGCTACAACACGACGTGGCACGGACTCAACTAATATCTGTAGTAGTGCTGGAGGGAACTGATACCATGAATACCAGTCTGGTATGGTATGATTGCTGCACACGTACTAGCATTTTAGCGGACATGTCCGAACAGGCTACAGTAATACCTTGTTGCGTATGATTGGGTGTAGTTGGCATGTTCTTGTAGACAGCGTTATTTCAGCTTTCCGCACAGAAAAAAGTCTACAGGCAACAAATCCCGCGAACGGGCCACCCAAGGTACAGGTCCTGTAGTGACTTGGCAAGACAGCCAAGCCACTCGGAGGTAGCCGAAAGGCACGCGTTTAGCTCACGCAGACTGGCGTGAGGTCTGGAACAGTTAAGGGAATTAATAGTAGCAAATAAAGTACGTAGTTGATGTAATACTTAACTTTAATCCATAATTGGAGAACATCGCTCTTGACGGTACATAATTACATCTCAATATAAACTGGTAATGGCGCCTTGCTAGGTCGTAGCAAATGACGTAGCTGAAGGCTATGCTAACTATCGTCTCGGCAAATGAGAGCGTATTTGTCAGTGTAGCATCGCTAGCAAAGTCGGCTGTACAACTGGGGCGAGTGCTAGGACGTCTCTCTAGACCTGCAGTGTGGCGGCGCTCGGTCTGCAATCACTGACAGTGGCGACACGCGGGCCCGACGTATACCACCGGACCGCGGCCGATTTAAAGGCTACCACCTAGCAAGTGTGGTGTCTGGCGGTGACACCACAGGTCCTCTACATCCAAGCTAATGATTTAGAAACAATTCGTGAAGACATGCTGTAGTACTTCGTGCACCACGGGCTACAGCCATCATGTTGCTACTACAGCTTACTTCCAGTCTGCAGGGGAACTACTCCTTGCATCCGTGGAAGATGGTCGGTTTGAAGCTGTGATACTTGTGCGTGTTCATTGTGCCATCTGTGAAACACGGGCCTATGAGCTAGTGGTTCACTATCCCATACCACACGGTTACATCCTATGGACGCTGACATCCCACCTGACGAAACCAATGGTGATTGCCAGCAAACCAGCAGGGCGTTTCTCAGAGGTTTGCCTGGCCATAATTGGTAAATGTGGCTTCATCACAAAAAAAAATAATACGCTGCAGAGCCAAAGAGAATGCCTAATACCGTGTAGGACCCCCATGAGCACACAGAAGTGCCGCAACACAACGTTCCATGAACTCGACTAATGACTGTAGTAGTGCTGGAGGGAACTGACACCATGAATCCTGCAGGGCTGTCCATAAATTCGTAAGAGTACGAGGAGGTGAAGATCTCTTCTGAACAGCACGTTGCAAGGCATCCCAGATACGCTCAATAATGTTCATGTCTGGGGAGTTTGGTGGCCAGCGGAAGTGTTTACACTCAGAAAAGTGTTCCTGGAGCCACTCTGTAGCAATCTGGCGGTGTGGGGTGTAGCATTGTCCTGCTGGAATTGCCCAAGTCCGTCGGAATGCACAATGGACATGGATGGATGCAGGTGATCAGACAGGATGCTTACGTACGTGTCACCTGTCACAGACGTATCTTGACGTATCAGAGGTTCCATATCACTACAACTGCACACGCCCCACACCATTACAGAGCCTCCACGAGCTTAAACAGTCTCCTGCCGACATGCAGGGTCCATGAGTTCACGAGGTTGTCTCCATATCCGTACCCGTTCATCCGCTCGACACAATTTGAAACCAGATTCATTCGAGCAGGCAACATGTTTCAAGTCATCAAGAGTCCAATGTCGGTGTTGACGGACCCAGGCGAGGCGTAAAGCTTTTTGTCGTGCAGTCATCAAGGGTACAGGAGTGGGCCTTCTGCTCCGAAAGCTCTTATCGATGATGTTTCGTTGAATGGTTCGCACTCTGATAATTGTTGATGCAATTTGCGGAAGGGTAGCACGTCTGTCACATTGAACGATTGTCTTCAGTCGTCATTGGTCCCGTTCTTGCAAGATCTTTCTCCGGCCGCAGCGACGTCGGAGATTTGATGTTTGACCGAATTCTTGATATTCATGGCACACTCGTGAAATTGTCGCACCAGAAAATCCCCATTTTATCTCTACCTCGCAGATGCTGTGTCCCATCGGTCGTGCGCTTACTGTAACACCACGTTCAAACTCACATATATCTAATAACCTGCCATTGTAGCAGCAGTAACCGATCTAACAACAGCGTCAGACACTTGTCTTATCTAGGCGTTTCTGACCGTAGCGCCGTATTCTGCCTTTTTGCGTATCTCTGTATTTGAATATGCATGCCTATATTAGTTTTTTTGGCGCTTCTGTGTAATATGCGAAGTATGTACCTCGTTAGCACCAAGCAGGCACATATGCCGCTGAATATAGTGAACTACACCAAACGTCTTGTGTAAAGGGAGAAAAATATGTCAATTGAGTAAAGTTGAATATAATTTTTCGTCAAATGTGAACCGTTTCGTGGATGGTAGAAAAGCTATGGAATGCCATGATGCATCCCTTTGCAAAGGAAATCATCGTTTTTCTTGTTAGTGATTGCAACGTAATGTCTAATGACAGTTACATACACCACCAACATTAATGACTTCACCTCCAATGCCATTTAATGATTATTTTGGTACTGTTAATGTAATCTGTGTACAGTTAAAGGCGAACTTCTCTCTAAGAGTACAAAGAGAAATTTTGACCATAGCCTCGAGATGTGTATCGCTCCTGGGAAATTGGCTTCACCCATTAACGCTGTCGTTCGACTTTCTCGTAAATATGCATTTCCTTATAACAAGGCTCTCTGCGCATTTTACAGGCTCGTAAATGTAAAGTTAAAATTCTACATATCACATCTGTTCTAACGTCAACTGTTCTGCGTAACGTTTTGAGAATACAATTTCCATAATACCGTTACAGTGGAATAATGATAGAAAATAAAGTTAAATTTATACTGTGTTATACAAACTTGTACCGTAGCTTCGTCGAAGCTGCAATTTTTCATGCGATAAGTAGTTACTGAGATAAACCAGTCAGTGCGTCTTGGTTCGCATTCTATATTGCCTGTTTTAGTGCCACTTTAGCCCTTGTAATGATTCTTTTTGTTCCTGGTTTCATAAACAACGTTTTTACGTATTAGATGGCACATTAAACAATGTTTGCATTGCATTTAAATAATGCACTGCTACTTGCAGAATAGACCTCAAAATCAATTTGAAAATTACTTCTCTTGTATGTGGCATGATTTGAATAATCTTGTTTAACGAACATAGTGCCCAATTCATGAGCTACTAATGGTACAAAAATAACCACAGATTTAATTTTTGTGGCAACTGCTCTAGTTCACATACTAATTCTGCAGATAATTACTTAACAGATATTACCGACTACTATGTAATTGTAATGATGGTCACTACACAGGTTCTACACGTTATAGTTAGCTAAGTAATCAGCTCGATGCAACTCGGCTTCTACTGTTCTGAAATACACTGACCATTAATTATTTGAATAAATAAGTATATCTGACATGGGTCAGCGCCATCACAAAACAACTAAGAAAAGGATGCTATTAAAGTTCCATGACACAAATGATACGACAAATGATCGAAAACCAATTGTATTGTCTCAAAAGACAATAACAAATCAAGCCCCATCTGGAAAATGTTCAGCAACTCAGGGATAGTTCAGAGACTTCCAGGACTGGAGCTGAATTATCCGAACTTAGGTCAACTTGATATTTACCTGCATGCCTAAATTTTATGAAATATTATGAATAATATGTGTGTAACAATTGACAGTGAGACAGAACGTTTATGTTTTTGACTCCAAAAAGATTATTTTACGAGTAAGTTACATTATACATCATCGTTTACTTTGTGGAAAATCTGGTTCTGTCTTCATTAGCCTGTCCTACATCAATGAAACAACGTTCATGTTCTCAGTGCCTCACTAGCTGTGGGCTACTGCAACTCTATCCATAGATTCAAGTCCAACTGAAATACTGTATTAAAAGTCATGTGTTTTTCCTCCACCTCCTCTACTGTAACTGAAAACGACTGCAACGAAATTTAAAAGAATCCTGCGTATCCCTTGAGTTCGTACCACAGTGCTGTGTGGTTCAAAGAAGTAACTTTTCGTAATCGTCAGATAGATAACGAAGTTTATCAAACTTCGCTAATTATTACTATATTATTTACGTGTTAATAGACGTTTTCAGTCGTTTCCTTTCATTATTTTTGAACTGTAGAGCTGGAAGAACGGAAGCACCAGATGTTCGACATATGGAATATTCACCTGAAATATTCATCTTCAGAGTAAAAGCAGAATACCCAGTCAAAAACGCAGATCGGTTGACATAGGTGTAAATCTGTGTTCATTTCCATCATTTGTGAGACAGGTAGAGGGTGTGGAGAGAAGTGGGTGTGGAGAGAAGTTAGTGTTGTGATGGTGCGATAGACGTCATCACCTACACAATGGGGTGTCAGTGTGCTGCGAAAGAAATTAAGTCACCAGCAGAAATGTGCAATCATAGGACACTTTTCTGTGATTAATTGGTATGTTACAGGCCTGTGATTTGCGTGGGGTGCAGGGGTGTTGATGGCGCCAGTCAGTAAGGACGTAGTCCATTCAGCTCCGCTAAAAAGTAGAATTTCATTAAACATTAAGTGTGTGAAATGCAAGAAAATTGTGCGAAACGGCATCCTTTGTGATATATGTGATCTGTGGAACCATTTTAAATGTGCCAACGTCGACGAACAGAACCTGCCCGAAGATAATACTGAGTGATTCTGTCCTCCATGCTGCAACGACGCTAGCCGGGACCATGTTGCAACAAAAGACTACGATTCATCTGATGCTATTCTTCTGCAATTGAAAGAAGAAAACGAATTACTGTGTGAAGAAATTAAACTACTCAAAGAATGCTGTGAACACAGCGACCAGGAACTATGTAAAAGGTTGGTTAATAGTGAGTCATTAGAAATAGGTTATAGGCATGGAGGTAAGAATAAGGGGAGATGGCGCTACGTATCCCAGCCGTACTACGTTTTGAAGCCATGGGGGCGTGGCTCGCTGCCATGACACTCTGACCAAAACATTGCCAGTGTGCTATAGCGCTGCGTGTATTAAAGTCGCTAATTGTACCATATACGCATGTAACGTCATCAGATTGGTTGTTTCAAAGTTTTTGTTTAAAATAAAATCTCGTAAAGGCGAAATTCCGCGTTTCTTCTGATTAAAAATAGTTTTTAATGTAATATTACGAGTAGCTAGTCTTCAATGGAAACGATACAATTTTGTTAATTCAGTAATCAACGTGTATCACAAACTAGGGTTCTTTCTTTACTTATTCTTACGATAATCTGATTGGACGAAGCAATGCCAGATTTACGAAAAGTGACGACGTCTTTTCCGATTTTCGTGACATACACACCAAAACTTTTCAGTTGTTTGAGTTCAGAATGATGTATTGTAGCAGCTATTTACTAATGTGTAACAGACTGATTGCGGTTCTGACCACCACCTATATCTGAAGAGGTAACCAAATGATCTGTCTTTGTTGTTAATTATTTAAACAATGAAGCAGCAGATAAATAAGTCTGATAAAATAACTCAATGTGAGTTAATGTTTAGCCAACAACCTGTCACATTGTGCACAACTTCATTCTGTTGTCAAGTGGAATATAACTGCGTAGAGTCCCAAGAAATATAAATTAGGTGTTTGTTATACACAAAACAGGTACTTTCAGTTTGGATAACATTGACCCTGAGGAAGAAAACAAAACTCTTTGCCATACAGTTCATACACACTTCAATACATACCCACATTTCTTCTCGTAAGTGATATGCAGCAGCTCGAATATGAGACTAGGGTACTTTTTTTAGTAACTAACAAATCAACTGCAGCAGCAGCACTTAAATGACATGTCTGTTGGCCAAGGCAGTATAACAGTGTTCCAATTTTCATTTGCTATGGGACTCATTTTAATATTAGTAAGGAGTTCTACTTATTGCTTACTTACCTTAGGTTCCAATTTTTTATTTTGATATGGAAGAGATTTCTTAACAGGGCAACAATGTCCCAGTGTTTTTAGGTACCTTAGGCATAAACCATTCTATATTGAGCTTTGTTTATGTCATCCCCTATTTTATAATTTTCTTTCTTTTAAATGCAAGCCTTTCTTGTCAAGCTGACAGGTATTTACAGTGGTACAAAATGAAATGATGAAGGGATTGAGACAGATCATGGAGCAAAACTTTACATCATAGTTTGAGAATTGTCGAAAGTCTCAATCAACAAGCAGAAGCTTCATTGCTTGCCAATGACAAAGTTTTACTAACATTTAATCTAGGATTTACTTTTGAAATCATTGTCCTAATAAAAATATAGGCTATATATTCCTTACTCATTCATAAAAAGTATTGGAACTGGGAATGAGATAAAGCATAAATATTAGGTACTATATTCAGAATTTTATTCCAGCAGAAAAGCTTTTCTTGATCTGTTGTTATCCACTTTGTTGAACTGCTTGTTACAGGTATACAGAAAAATTATTACAATGTGACTTTTCAGTTAACTGCCTTTTTCACAAGATTGTGGAATTTAAAAATAACACAGTTCTATGTAAAAAAAAAAAATATGAAATTGTAACAAAGTCCACATCATTGCTTGTTGAGAATGAAAGAAATGTCTCAGTCTCCTGACTGATACAAATGTAATACTATTTACCATTCCACATTCATATGATTTATCACAATGGTTTTGCATAAACCAGGAAAGTAGTCAAGCAAACAAACATAAGAAAATATGCAATCATTTATAAAATAGGTCTTACTACAGATATAAATGTTGTGGGCTGTAGTTTCTGTACAACACATGGGTTACATTTCAATGGATTAGGGGAGAGACTGCTAGAAAATTTAGTGCCCAATGAAGTAGTGAAAAACCAATAACGCTCACCTGCAAACACTACTATCTCTCATTTTTTGAGGGTAAACCACTGTTGGACTAGATCACAAAAAATATAATTTGTAATGACACACAAGCAAAAACCATAACATACCACACAATGATGGGAATGTATTTCAGTGTGCCAAAAATGAGGCAATTCTATTTCTCATTAATATTTTGTCACTCGTGGAAACTTAATTAACAACACTGGCTAGAACATACTACAGCATACTCTGCCAAACAATGGCTAAATATTTCAAAAATAAATGTATGTCCCATTTGGAACCACACAGATCACAAGCTATTGCAGAACCAGTACTGCATACTGGTATGGTGGAGTATCAATCACTTGGAAACACTCTACATATAATGTAGTTCCAAATGTTGGTTTGAGGAAGATATATTTGAAAGATATTACACACACACATAAAATTATAATTGTCTGACTCCATCACACACCAGGAACAAATTTTCATAGATACACTGAATATGCTAGTACTAATAGTTTTAAGATACAGACATCACAAACATTTTGTAGCTGGTTATAACAACATAGACGTAACGGAAAAGGAAGAATGTGCATCATTTATTAATTACAATAAGGTTACATTCCCAGTTTGCATCAATATAATGAGTGCTTTATACAAGATGCCTCACACACTAGACCTCTGTGTACAAATATCAGTTACTGACCTTTAAAGAGTACCAGTTTTGTATAGGTTGTCCTGATTTTATTTTCATGCAATGCACCACTTATTCTCTTGGCTGCATGTTTTTGCCGTGTCAGGAGGTATCGTGTGGCAATTGCTTTAATCAGCAATATCATATGATTGTCCAAGGGATGCTGATTTTTCATGTGGTCTGCTAACTCCTTAAACACTGGCTTGAATATGAATTCACTAAGCACCTCAGACACACATTTGGAAAACTGATTTTTCAAAGGAACTTTGGAATTGCCTGTAGTATAGCACCTGAACACTTTTTCTGCACACACACAAATGTCAACAACATCATTCGATGGTAAAACCAACCATCCCCTACTCTTTCTATAAATGAGAGAATAAGCAACATGGCTACCATCCCCTCTCAACACGGATAAACATGGTTCACATTTTAAGGTTTTCTCTAAGTGACACACCACAAATCCAGCTATAAATACTACAATATGGACTGCCACTTCAGAGAGAGAAATTCCAGTAGCAAAGTAATCGTGGTCGTTGTCAGTTGTCGCTGCACTATTTTCCGTGCTTAGGAACTGCCACCGTTCCGAAGTGTTATTTATGCGATCTTCAACATTGGAACTGCTGAAAGTAAGAATGGGAATATCTTCCAAAGTTATACAATGCCCTCTTTCTGATCCACGGATCTCACTATGAATTAGAAGCCTCTTGTATGCTGCAACAAACTGGCGAGCAGTTGGGTTGTTATTCCAACCACCACGACTTCGGATGGCACTAAAAAACATTTCCAAGTGGTCCTGAGAACATTTGCAAAGAGGCAGAAACTTCAATAGAGGAGCATGAGTTTGTGTCCCCACTACTTTGCTATACATGTGTAAAACACTGGATATACACACCAGGAATCCAATAAACCCTGTCTTTCTATTTGAGTCAACAACTCTCATTGCTTGAAGATTTGGACCATCAGTGAGTTCCTTGATGTACCTCTGTGCCTTTAAAAGAAATCCCTCTACAGCACTAAAATTTGCTGTATTTAATGCCTGCTTGAAACCACTTTGTAAAAGTATTTTGGAATTGCAGACATCAAAGAGACAGTTGAAAATGCATATAAATTTTACTGTTGCAGATGCCTGTTCAAAACCTGGGAGTTTCATATCACAACAGTACTGTATGGCATCTGCCACAGAATTGCTAAGCAGCTGAGTAGCCAGTTTCACCTTCATTTTATTTAAAAAAAAATTAAGGTGACTGGCAGTGATCTTGTTGCCTATGTGGAGCCCTTCCTTGACTGTTTATGTAACAGTTCCAAAAAGTGCCAAGAAATGACACCACCTTGCTCATCCGAAAGAAATTTTTTATCTCCTAAAGCGTTGCGCACAAGTTTCAACATATGTGGAGGGTCTAGGAAAAATGACATTTCATGATCATTCCCTTCAACTGAGAAAGTACTTTTCAAGCTTTCACAATTGAGATTGCAGCCTAAACATCTAGCCATTGACAAATTGCTAGCTGAACCATCACATGTGAGCGAAACAACTTTCACACCGCTTGAATTGGCAAGATCAATGCACTGTTTAACTATCTCGGCTTTTTGCTCACCAGTTATACCAGCAGTCAGGAAATACCCAACTGGGAGCTTCCAAGAAGCCTTAATAGCCACAAGCATGAGCACAAATGCTTCCTTGGCAATGGGCAAATTATCCGTGTCTACAGATGACCCCATGTCAACATAACCGTAATAGCACGTACCATCAAATTCTACATGTTGCCTGATGGCAATTTCATCAACTACCAAGCTACATAGAGTTGGAAACTTTGTTTCACGGTGACAAGCTTCTGCCATAATTACCTTAAACGCCTCGGATGTGAAGCCAGGTGCTCCACCCACACACTGGTACCACTTTGTTAATGTTCTGGGGTGTGGCAAACATGTATTAAAACAGCGCCTAACATAATTATACGCCCTGTGGGAATAAAAATGCAGTGTTAAGGCAAAGGAGCGCAGTTCTGGGCTGTATGACCTAGGTACAGCCTGTGCCCCAGCTTTCGCAGTTTGTCGCTGCAGCAAGTCTCTCTGCATTCCAGGTATGCTTTCTAGTATATTTAGTGAACTTTCATCCACAAGATGCTTGTCTTTTAGTACCTTAATGATAGCACTCAAAGAAGCCACTTTCTTCTTAAGTCGTTGCTTAGACTGCTGAAGAGTTTTAATTTGTTTTTTGTGCTGATCAGTTGTGCTTTTCACACTTCGTCTTCAGTTCCTCACTTTCAGAGGATGTCTGACTACGTTCTGGTGGTCCTGCAGTGTACCCAGGAACAAGAGCAGGAACTTCTTCATCCTGCTCTCTGCTGACGGCAGCCAAAACTGAAGATGGAAAGGAAGAGCTCTCCTTCCGCAATGGTGGCTTTCCCTTCTTGTCTCCCTAAATGAAATAAACAGATGGAAAACATTAAGAACTGTTTTTAACAGATGGTTGAAGGTGTTACAGTCTTTGCCATGAACAGCATGTTACAGCCCACTAATTACTCCTATTCTTAGTCCTTTCCAGAAATATAAATTCTATTTTTCCAGCAACTATTTATCTTGTTCATAAAATACTCATTACTCTAACAAAAACCGTTTTTGTGTTCAGCAGACAACTTGAAATGCCTCCCATGTGCGAAGTTACAATTAATACACACTTATTGAAAAAATATAAACTTTGAACATGTAAAATATTTCTGCTGGGGTGTCTTGTTTAACTATCACACTGTATCGCTGTGGGTACTGTCAGTTAACAAGTTCTCAATACAACTGGTCCAACAGTTAATGATATAAAATTGTGTGTTATATCTAATTTTGCATTAGTGGTTGGTGCATATTCAATGTTCCACAGTAGTGGATAATGTTAACAAGAAGGTACTGCCAAAGCTTTTTAATCAATGATATCTTTCAATGGAGAATGTCAATGAATAGTGCATCAAACAAAAGAAATGTTCATTTGCTGTGCTTAACCCAAATACAGAGTTATATTTAACACAGCCCAAGTGTTAATTTCTGTGGCTTCACTAAATAATTATACCAGACAAACTTGTTAGCTTCAGTAGTCTCATAATCTAAACAGCGAACCTGAATTTTCTTCTCAAATATTCTCTTGTGTGCAGAGGCTGATGCTCATCAAAAAGGAGTTTCATAAATTTGTTTCTATATGACAATGTGGAGAAACAGATTATCTCTTTATAACACACTGTGTAGCTGCAGAAACACTTCAGTGTTCCAGCACCTCCCCTCTTAAATTCTATATACAGCATGGAATCATTCCTAGGCAAAAGCTATGTGTAAGGACCTAATCAGGTGGAAAGTGAAATTAATGTATTCAAATGACCTGAAGGAATCCTCCCAAAATCAACATACGAGGGCAGTTCAATAAGTAATGCAACACATTTTTTTTCTCGGCCAATTTTGGTTGAAAAAACCGGAAATTTCTTGCGGAATATTTTCAAACATTCCCGCTTCGTCTCGTATAGTTTCATTGACTTCCGACAGGTGGCAGCGCTGTACAGAGCTGTTAAAATGGCGTCTGTAACGGATGCGCATTGCAAACAACGGGCAGTGATCGAGTTTCTTTTGGCGGAAAACCAGGGCATCTCAGATATTCATAGGTGCTTGCAGAATGTCTACGGTGATCTGGCAGTGGACAAAAGCATGGTGAGTCGTTGGGCAAAGCCTGTGTCATCATCGCCACAAGGTCAAGCAAGACTGTCTGATCTCCCGCGTGCGGGCCGGCCGTGCACAGCTGTGACTCCTGCAATGGCGGAGCGTGCGAACACACTCATTCAGGATGATCGACGGATCACCATCAAACAACTCAGTGCTCAACTTGACATCTCTGTTGGTAGTGCTGTCACAATTGTTCACTAGTTGGGATATTCAAAGGTTTGTTCCCGCTGGGTCCCTCGTTGTCTAACCGAACACCATAAAGAGCAAAGGAGAACCATCTGTGCGGAATTGCTTCCTCGTCATGTGGCTGAGGGTGACAATTTCTTGTCAAAGATTGTTACAGGCGATGAAACATGGGTTCATCACTTCGAACCTGAAACAAAACGGCAATCAATGGAGTGGCGCCACACCCACTCCCCTACCAAGAAAAAGTTTAAAGCCATACCCTCAGCCGGTAACGTCAAGGTTACAGTCTTCTGGGACACTGAAGGGGTTATTCTGTTCGATGTCCTTCCCCATGGTCAAACGATCAACTCTGAAGTGTATTGTGCTACTCTTCAGAAATTGAAGAAATGACTTCAGCGTGTTCGTAGGCACAAAAATCAGAACGAACTTCTTCTTCATGACAACGCAAGACCTCACACAAGTCTTCGCACCCGAGAGGAGCTCACAAAACTTCAGTGAACTGTCCTTCCTCATGCACCCTACAGCCCCGATCTCGCACCGTCGGATTTCCATATGTTTGGCCCAATGAAGGACGCAATCCGTGGGAGGCACTACGCGGATGATGAAGAAGTTATTGATGCAGTACGACGTTGGCTCCGACATTGACCAGTGGAATGGTACCGTGCAGGCATACAGGCCCTCATTTCAAGGTGGCATAAGGCCGTAGCATTGAATGGAGATTACGTTGAAAAATAGTGTTGTGTAGCTAAAAGATTGGGGAATAACCTGGTGTATTTCAATGCTGAATAAAACAACCCCTGTTTCAGAAAAAAAAGTGTTGCATTACTTATTGAACTGCCCTCGTATATAAGTAAAACTAGAGCTGTATCAATTACTCCTAAAACATAACTGCCATTAACTAGCAAAGACAGTGCAATAAAAATATTGTACAACACAGTAGACCAGACAAGGTGAGATGTTCACAAACTACTGCCTTAAATATTCACATAACTGATATAATTTACTTCACACGTGTATTCCATTACTTTTGGAGTTAGAGCTAAATAATAGAAACTGAAAACTAAGTTAGCTATACCCTCCCTCCAAAGCCCCATAAATTCATCTTGTTTGTGATATGTACTGGGACATTTCAGTTACGTTACACTACTGGGAAACACTGTTCATTACCACCAATATTTACTGAAATACGGTACATAGAATGGCAAATCTACACAGTGTCCTGTTTAGACCTATACTTTACGCCAGTTAATGTAGTGTTAGCTTTTAATTTGGTACATGATGAAGACAAAGTGAGTTACTCAACACTTCGATTATCGACGATACGTACGTATTATACTGAAACGTGAACTTGAAAACTAAGAATTTAATTCTTTGAATTAACATACCTTTTGCAAATGTTTTTGGTGTGTAGGGAAAACTGATGGTACAGCATTTTCTCGGAGCCTTACTGTTGAAAGAGAAGTTCGGTCTATGTCCTCTTCTCGGAAATGCTGAGAACACATAGTGCTCCATTTAGACGCACGCCAATTCTTCCTCCTCACGGCATTCTCCCACAGAGCTTTCCGACTTTCATTTTTAGGAAATCTAAAATCATACAGGAGAAAAACACGCTACAGTACAAGTACCGATGTAGCACACGCTCATTCACAATGAAGCTGTAAAATCACACTTAACAAGACAACTTACACATGAAATGTTATTCCCTTCGATTTCGCATCACAATCAGAACAATTCGTACATCCGAACACCACACAAGTCACCATAATAGCGCAAAATCCTTCCAAAAGCGAGCGACAAGCCTATGCACACAAGCTTACAGCAGCAATGTTTTGGTCAGACTGAGATGGCTACCCTCGGCTTCACATAGCTTCGCAGCTGTGACGTCACGGTGTCTCCCTCTATTCTTACCTCCATGGTTATAGGCCCAATATCGATGCCAATTTTAAAAACAGCAAAAAATCTGTTTATAACCAGAAAAACCCGAAACGTGATCTAACCCTTTCAAACAAGTATGGTATTTTGGAAGCTATCGATGGGGCAGAGAGCATAACCCCAGTCTGCATCCAAACCAATTCAAGGTCTAACCTACAATTGAAGCCAACAACAAAGACTACTAAACAAGTCCCCAGAAAGTTTGTACCTAGGCCTAGAAGATCCGTAAACATTCAAATTCACGCTGGTAGCCAAGGTAGGAATGTGTATGCTGGAATAAGAGAGAAAAGCAACTTCAATGTTACTAGTTTTGTGAGATCAGGGGCATGCTTCAAGGAAGCCACCCAAAGTGCTGCAGGAAGTGTCAAGTCAGACCTCGACGTTTCTGTACTACTGATGGGAACAAACGATATGGCGAGAAACGAAAGGCAAAATCTTATCTCCTCACTGAAAGACAGGCTGCAAGATCTTCGGAGTGCCAAACTTATCTTTGTTTTTTCTGTTCTAACATGGTATAATCTACCTGCATGGCCATCCATCAATCAAGAGGTGAAGAAGGCTAACCAGGAAATGTTTAAGATGTGTAAACGCTTTAGGAATGTCACTTTCTTTGACCTCAGCAACATTGGTAGGAGGTTTCATACCATGGTTTTCACCTAAATATGTTAGGTAAAAGATTTGTCTCAGATGTTATTGTAGACATAGTAGAAAAATTTTGTCTGAATCAAGCTACGTACCATAATGCAATAGCCTTAGAATACAATGTTAACCACCCAGTACACTCTGATAATACTTTTTCAGTCTAACCAAGCACATTGATTTAGCAGTGTATAGTAATATCAGTGCTGATTCTAATTCCTCACAAAATAACCACAGTCTCAGAATTTGCTGCCTCAGTGTGCAAGGGCTGAGTAGTAAATCCCTAATATTGAATGAATTTGCCTTAGAAAATCAGTTTTATGTGATTTGTGTTAATGAGCATTGGTGGAAATATGATGAAATTTGCTTTATTCAATTTGATGACTTTAAACTGATTAGTAACTTCTGCAGGGATAAGTGTATACATGGTGGTAATGCCGTCTACATTAGAAACTCTTTGCTGGGTTATAGTAGCAAGCTAGATGTGAGTTTTCTGTGTAAGGAATTTGATTTTGAGGTATCAGGAATACATATAACAAGTGGAAAAACTGTGAGATAGTAATTGGTGTGTGTGGGGGGGGGGGGGGGGGGGGAGGGGGGGACCTAAATGCTGAGTTTGATGTCACAGAAGATAAACCCAGTGTACGAGAATTTAAAAATTTACTTAGGCAATTTAACTTTGTCTACCACAATACCAAACCAACCAGAGGCTTGGCCTGTCTTGATAACATCCTAACAAACTACTTATGATCAACTTTTTCGTGTGATGTAGTCAACTTTCCCTTTTCTGATCATGATGGTGTATTTCTCACTTTTGAAAATTCTTTTGTAACTCACAATACATCTCATAAGTTTAAATTAGTTGTAACAAGTCCTGTAGATGACTCAAAATAGTTTAATTTTAGATCCCAGCTTAGTTCCTTCAATTGGTTTGATATGTTTGCTAAAATAGAACATTTGTCAGCTGATTGTGTTTTTGAGAAATTTTTTTCAATATTCAATACTTCGTTTGAAATGATTATTCCGCAAAGAAATCAAAAAGATAAATAAAGAGTGGTTTACTCCCAAATTAGCCAATTTAAATAATAAAGTTATGTTGTTTTTAGATCTAAATAAAAAGATTAATACTCAGCAATCCAAATTTTTCTTTACAGAAGCTAAGAAAAAATATAGGGCAGCTATTATTGAAACAAAAAAACAACATAACTCTATAAGTATCGAGGCATCAAAAAATAAATGCGAAAAAGCTTGGAATATAATAAACTCAGTCGCCAAAAATAACAAACCAAAAGAGGTAGCTATCTCAGAAAATGATTTTAACAATTTCTGTATACAGTCAGTTAGGGATATTCAGAAAAATATCATTAAACCTGCGGAAACTGCTGCTCAAATGATAGAAAATTGTAATTTGTGGTTTAGGCATGACAGACATAATTTTGTGTTCTCTGAAGTGATGCAGCAGGAGGTTTTAAATATTGTAAATAAATTTAAGCCTTCGAGCAGCGCCGATATATACGGCATATCCTGTAAGATATTGAAAAATGTTATTGAATGCATTGTCGGCCCTCTAACTTATGTTATAAATAAGTGTCTGACACAGGGAATTTTCCCCAATGTACTGAAGCTATGTTGAGTTGTTCCTGTGTATAAAAATGGAGATGGAAAATGTCCATCTAGTTACCGCCCCATATTGCTCACTCCTGTTTTTTCTAAAGTATTAGAAACTGTTATGTATAACCAAATGTTTAACTTTCTAGATAATAATTCTATTATTTCCAATGAGCAATTTGATTTTAGGAAAAATAGATCGACCACTCATGCTATTGATTCGTTCATTCAAAAGGTTCTCCAGGTATTTGAAGATAAGGAGTTTGCTCTGGTCACCTTTTGTGATCTGAGTAAAGCATTCGATTGTGTGAACCACAAGTTACTTCTGCATAAATTAGAGATTTTAGGTTTTCAAAACAGTGGCTTGGGTATTGTTAGGTCTTTTTTGGAGCACCGTAAACAGATTGTTTGTATTAATGAAGATAGATCCAACGTAGCCAATGTACTGTGTGGTGTGCCTCAGGCCTCGGTGCTTGGCCCACTGCTTTCTCTGATTATGATTAATGATTTACCATCTAATGTAAGTTCCCATTCAATCTTATAAGCTGACGATACAACCTTTATCAACAATGACCCTGTCATTGAACTGTTAAAAAATATAACAGAAAATACCATCAGTGAAGCATCAAAATGGTTCAGAGTAAATAGTTTTTTATTAAATGAAAATAAAACACAGTTCATGTTTTTCAATTTAAGAGATACCTTATTTCTGAATGTTTCAAATAATGTTAAATTTCTTGGTACATATTTAGATGGTAAACTTAATTGGAATTACCATATTAACTATATATCTGCTAGGCTTTCTAGAGTAATCTGATTGTTGAGAAGGTTAAAAGGTTGTGTATCAGATCAATATATTAGATCAACTTATTTTGCCTTATTTCAGAGCATTATTTCTTATGGTTTACTATTATGGGGAAACTGTAGCCATGTACATGATATTCTTCTACTGCAAAAAAAAGTTGTAAGAATTATCCTTGATTCTGGTAGTCTAGATTCCTGCAAGCCATTGTTTGTGAAACTTACAGTTATGACTGTTGTTAATCTATATATATATATATATATATATATATATATATATATACCGTTGTTCTACATACCATGAACAATTTACCAAACCAAAGAGAAAATATACATTCGTATAATACGAGCAACAGGAAATGCATTGATGTACCTTTTCAACACTTAACTAAGTCTTTGAAAAGCTGTCATGTAATAGGTTCCAAATGCTGCAATAAATTCTCTCTTTGTAAATTGGATTGTCCTATTGAAAAGATCAAGCCAAAACTGTATGAGTGGCTGGTCGAGCATCCTTTTAATTCCCTTGCTGAATTTCTTGATTGCAGTCAAAAACAAATAACATTATAAACTTTGGCTGCTCCCGATATACTATATTAATTACTTCATTAGCAGTTCTAGTTACCTATTTGTCAGTAGCTAGTAATAAGCATTAATCTGTTCTTCTCTGCACAGTTGCAAAGGGCAGTTATTGTAATTTGATGTGATATTTCTTTGTATATAATATGTTTTCCTGTCTTGGTGTTCTGTATTCTGACTTTTTCCTCTATTTTGTACTGGTACATTCTGATTGATTTGGTTGTATTACTTCACTTTATATATTGTATCTCCTGTCTATTGACTATTTATAAAACTGTTGTAATATTGTACTTATAACGCCTGCATATAATTTTGTTTATATTTTGTAATTTGATGTTGTCTATTGCTTCTGTAAGCTTAACGACAATAAAATAATATTATTATTATTATTATTATTATTATTATTCTTTCCTTTCTCAGGCGTTATGGAAAGTGACGCGGACCTTGATCTAGCGTGACTTCCTTTTAACTGTACGGTATATGTTATATTGCATTTAGGAACTTTCAGGTAATTGAACATGTATCAATAATTACAGATTTCTGTAGATGTATATATACGTTTAGATGTAACTGTATTACATTGATGTATTGGTGGATATTGTGTTGTATGACTCCTGTAGTTGATAGTATAATTCGTATAATGTCAACTTTATCCTGATGTCACCTGTCGTTGACTTCCTCAGCCAGTTGGATGTATTTTTCAATTTTTTCTCCCGTTTTCTTTTGTGTATTTGTTGTATTGGGTATGGATATTTCGATTAGTTGTGTTAATTTCTTCTTTTTATTGGTGAGTTATGTGGTGTTGTTTAATCTGTTATAATGGTTCTGTTCCAGTCTAATTTGTATTCATCATTCTCCAGTACATTTTGTGGTGCATACTTGTATGTGGGAATGTGTTGTTTTATAAGTTTATGTTGTAAGGCAAGCTGTTGATGTATTATTTTTGCTACATTGTCATGTCTTCTGGGGTATTCTGTATTTGCTAGTATTGTACACCCGCTTGTGATGTGATCTACTGTTTCTATTTGTTGTTTGTAAAGTCTACATTTAGCTGTTGTGGTATTGGGATCTTTAATAATATGCTTGCTGTAATATCTGGTGTTTATTGTTTGATCCTGTATTGCAATCATGAATCCTTCCGTCTCACTGTATATATTGCCTTTTCTTAGCCATGTGTTGAATGCGTCTTGATCGATGTATGGCTGTGTTAGATGATACGGGTGCTTGCCATGTAGTGTTTTCTTTTTCCAATTTACTTTCTTCATATCTGTTGATGTTATGTGATCTAAAGGGTTGTAGAAGTGGTTATGAAATTGCAGTGGTGTAGCCGACGTATTTATATGAGTGATTGCTTTGTGTATTTTGCTAGTTTCTGCTCGTTCTATAAAGAATTTTCTTAAATTGTCTACCTGTCCATAATGTAGGTTTTTTATGTCGATAAATCCCCTTCCTCCTTCCTTTCTGCTTAATGTGAATCTTTCAGTTGCTGAATGTATGTGATGTATTCTATATTTGTGGCATTGTGATCGTGAAAGTGTATCGAGTGCTTCTAGGTCTGTGTTACTCCATTTCACTACGCCAAATGAGTAGGTCAATATTGGTATAGCATAAGTATTTATAGCTTTTGTCTTGTTTCTTGCGGTCAATTCTGTTTTCAGTATTTTTGTTAGTCTTTGTCTATATTTTTCTTTTAGTTCTTCTTTAATATTTGTATTTACTGTTCCTATTTTTTGTCTGTATCCTAGATATTTATAGGCATGTTTTTTTCCATCGCTTCTATGCAGTCGCTGTGATTATCCAATATGTAATCTTCTTGCTTAGTGTGTTTTCCCTTGACTATGCTATTTTTCTTACATTTGTCTGTTCCAAAAGCCATATTTATATCATTGCTGAATACTTCTGTTATCTTTAGTAATTGGTTGAGTTGTTGATTTGTTGCTGCCAGTAGTTTTAGATCATCCATGTATAGCAAATGTGTGATTTTGTGTGGGTATGTTCCAGTAATATTGTATCCATAATTTGTATTATTTAGCATGTTGGATAGTGGGTTCAGAGCAAGGCAGAACCAGAAAGGACTTAATGAGTCTGCTTGGTATATTCCACGCTTAATCTGTATTGGCTGTGATGTGATATTATTTGAATTTGTTTGGATATTAAGTGTGGTTTTCCAATTTTTCATTACTATGTTTAGGAACTGTATCAATTTAGGATCTACTTTGTATATTTCCAATATTTGTAGTACCCATGAGTGGGGTACACCATCAAAAGCTTTTTGGTAATCAATGTATGCGTAGTGTAGTGACCTTTGTTTAGTTTTAGCTTGATATGTCACCTCTGCATCTATTATCAGTTGCTCTTTACATCCTCGTGCTCCTTTGCAACAGCTATTTTGTTCTTCATTTATAATTTTGTTCTGTGTTGTATGTGTCATTAATTATTATTATTATTATTATTATTATCACTACTGAGCAATTCTCTAACACAGAGAAATTAAGTTTAGGCTGCAATCTGACATAGTGGTATCCATCGGCAGCATATCAATGGTCTCTGCAAATTCTAAAATCATCTGCTGATCTATGCCACCGCATTGCAACTCGACAATTGTCATATGAATATTGTGCAAGCCTGGGGGCATCTTCGTATGGAAATGTCACGGGCTAAATTCTGACACTGTGCAGAACCTCAGATTGGTTAACCTGTTGTTATTTCAGGTTCTATTAATCTTATGCTACTGCAAGTTATACAACTCTTCACCATAAGAACTTTTTCGTTTTTATTAACTAAGCCTCAGCAATCGATATATTTTAATCATAACAGGTAGGAGATACTTGTCATTCTTTCAGTAATTTTAGACTGGATGACAATTTTGCTTAAGGATGACTACTTCTAGACATTACTATCAGCGATTTGTTTTCTTGCTCCATGCTCCAATAGCAACTGCTTATCCTTTCATATCAGCAAATGTTTGAATCGCACTTACAGTCCATAAAATCACTTGTTTTTATTTTCGAAAGCTTTCTGAGCTCACATTTTCTGTCATTGTGTATGGTTTCCTGCGCAGTGGCCTTTTTTCATATGGAATACTGTTATTTGTAAGTTACAAAGTCTCCCTGTGGATATTAATGTTTTGCAATCAGGGCTGTGAGGTTACCGCTTCGTTTGTGTATCTTTCTTTTGGGGGTAGTGCCGCCGATAGCGATCTCAAGAAAAACATTTTCTATATCTATAATAATAAAGATGTGTTGCTTACTCTTAATGTTTACAGTATAACCCTTGGATATGCTCCAAAATTGTCAATCACGTCTTCTGAACAAGCTCTTTAGTTTTCAATATGCTTAACACAACAACAACAACAAAAAAAAGAGAACCACGTCATAGAAAATTAATATAAGGTAAAGGATAAAACAGCTAATATTGGTCGTAATTCACAGCCAGTGTATTTGAGAAATGTCAAAGATAATCTCTAGATCTCTTTCAACTTTTTTCTTCTTGGATTCCATTTGTTATCTGCAAGACGATAGGAGATATGTGTAATTGGGCTCTTTGTAATGTCTCAGTTATTGAAGAACAATCGTTAGTTTCCTCGTAAATGCAGGTAAATGCATCAATATTCACTGCACAATGCTTTTAGCGAGAACACATTAATTTTGTTATGTGAGTTTTATGTTACAGATCAATATGTCGGATTGTGCATACATTGTTTGACAGCAGGATGACTGATAGCTTGCGGCGTCACGTCATTTAAGTATTATGTCCACACAAAGTCAACCCCACATATTATTTTCTATGGGTAGGAATTAATAAATATTACCATTTATTATGCGAAAATCAATATATTTCCAATGTCAAAATTCTTTTACATGATGATGATGATGTACAATGGTCACTAGGGACTGATACATCTGAAGGAAAAATGATATAATACAATAATTGATTATTGTGTGCTATAGTGGTAACCGCATCGTGCTATTGCATTTGTAATGTGTATTTACAGAGGCAAACCTCGTTTAATGAATTGCATACCTTTTACAAGGTTTAAATATTTCTTCTAATTTTCATCCTCTCAGGAAGGAAAGATACCATACGGCTTGCAGATCTCGTTTATTTTCTACAGTTATTGATAGCAAGAGACTCAAACTATTTATTTGCACGTAGGTCCTGCAGCAAAATTATTTGCGAGAGCACGTTGGTCTATTGTGTGCAAGTCTCTTCACTTCTGCATAAAAATTACAATCTACATCCACATGAATAATCTTACTGTAGTCAAGTTTTGATCTCCATTCGCAGTTTTTACCTCCTACATACCCTCAGGGTGTCTCTTACTAACATGTAGGCCTACCTTCTTTTAGTCACATTATGCCAGAAATTTATTTTCTCTTCGGTTCGATTTTGTTCCTCTTCAACAGTTAACCAATTATCCAAACTACCCATCTGCAGTGAGGTGAAAAAAGTCATGGGATACCTCATAATATTGTGTCAGACCACCTTTTGCCGGGTGTAGTGCAGCACCTCGTTGTAGCATGGACTCCACAAGTCACAGGAAGTCCCTTGCCAAAATATTAGCCATGCCACCTCTATAGATGTCCATAAACTCGAAACTGTTGTCGGTATAGGATTTTGTGCATGAAATTACCTCTCTCTTATGTTCCATGTCTCCCAATCTGTAAGGCCAAATCACTTGCTCGAATTGACAAGAATGTTCTTCAAACAGATAGCAAACAATTTTGGCCCGATGACATGGTTCACTGCCATCCATAACAATTCCATCGTTCTTTGGGAACATGAACTTCATGAATGGCTGCAAATGCTGTCCAAGTATCCAAAAATAGCTATTTTCAGTCAATAATTGGTTCAGTCAGACCAGAGGAGCCAGGCCATTCCATGCAGGCTTAGCTCATACCATTATGGAGCCTCTGGCACCTAGCACAGTGCCTAGTTGACACCTTGGGTCCAAGGCTTCATGGGGCCTGCACTACACTGAAATACTACCATCAGCTCATGCCAACTGAAATCAGGACTCATCTGACCAGGCCACCGTTTTCCAGTCATCTAGGGTCCAACTGATATAGTCACAAGCCCAGGAGAGGCATTACTGGTGTTATACTGTTAGCAAAGGCACTCGCGTCAGTCGTCTGTGGTCAAAGCCTATTAACACCAAATTTTGCCACACAGTCCCAACACATACATATGTCATACGTCCCACATCGATTTCTCCAGTTATTTCAGGCAGTGTTGCTTGTCTGACAGCACTGACAACTCTATGTAAAGACTGATGCTCTCAGTTGTTAAGCGAATGCTGTCAGCCACTTTGTTGTCTGTGGTGAGAGATACTGCCTGACATAGGGTATTCTGTGCACACTCTTGACACTGTGGATATTGGAATACTGAATTCCTTAATGACTTTTGAAATGGAATGCCCCACACATCCAGCTCCAATTACCATCACACATTTTAAATGTTGTAAGTCTTGTCATGTAGCCATAATCATATTGGACACCTTTTCACATGAATCACCTTAGTATAAATGATAGTTCCGCAAATGCATTGCACTTTTGTGCCTTGAATGTACCTGATACTACCATAATCTATATTTGTGCATATCGCTATCACATTACTTTTGTCAGTTCAGTGTCATTTTCAATATTCTTCTGTAGTGTCACATCTGATAAAAGTCTATTCTCTTCTTCCCTATACAGCTGCAGTGGTGCAGTGACTGTTGGGACCAGCACACTTGTCCAAGTTTCCCATCCAGTACAGCACTTGGCCACGTGGCCAAAAGCCTTTGCATTTGTAGCACTGTGACAGTGTCTCATGATCTACAGGCAGGGACTCTACTCTTACATAGAAGCCCAGGAAATTCCCAACTTTCAGCAGTTCACTGGGGGTCTCTCTGCCACCTATGGAGGCCAGCTAGCCCCAGCATATAAGAGTGCAGTCTTACAAGGCTGGTTTGGCTGTGCAACTTCAATGGCGCTCCCAGTTCTTCCCTTGGACACCAGAGATGTCCACAAGCCATGGGAGGCTGCAAAGCACTACTTGAAGGATAACCTTTTAGGGTTTCTTACATCAACCCATAAAAACGGAATCCGTATAGGATCGCTTTGTTGTTTGTTTGTTTGTCTGTCTGTCTGCTAAAAACCCCGCTTTTTCTCAGGAACAGGTATACATGTCAATTTCACATACTAAGATCTACAGTCCCTAGGTGGTGTAATAAATCTAAGCTTGTAAGCCAATGCAGTCAAAAGACACAGCCATTTATGGCACATATTTTGCTGCTCGCACACAAACTCTCCAGAACCTGTAAGGTACTTCCCGCTGACATACAATCATGGAATCTGGCAAGACGCAAGGTTTCACACACTGGTAAAGGGAGAAAAATCAGGAAACTTAATTTTTAACTATACCATATGAAAAAAATATTTCTCTCGTCATTTCTTACCTGACTTGAAACTTAAAACTGAAATATTCTCAAAAGTCATGGAATTCTCGGGACCAATTTCTTTCCAGTATTAGTGTCAATGACAGACAAAAATAGTCAAGATTCTCGATTCTTGGGATGGACAAACTGTCAACACCAATAATTAATTTTGTACAGTGTCGTATTCGCTCCTGACCATACTGACTGTACTCATTCTTTCACGTAATATACATATAACTTCCTATTCCTGAGCTCCAATTTCTAATACATTTCCTACTCTCATAAACTCATATACACTTTTCAACACTGTTATACACTAGCTGATGAAAAGTATCTGGGCACTTATTAGTCAACATTAATGTGAGATCTGTTCAGCCTTCACCTCATGATGGCAAGAACAGTGCTTGAGACACTTTCAGTAAGCTGTCTTAATGTCTGCAGGCAAATGGTAATCTATTCTTCCTCAACAGATGAAACCGGAGAAGAAAGTTATGTTGGACATTGGGGTCTGGCACAAAGTCAACATTATAACTCATCCTAAAGGTGTCCACTGGATTCAGGCCAGAACTTGGGACAGGCCAACCCATTTCAGGCATGGTACTGTCCACGAAGCATTCCTTTACAGATGATGCTATAAGGCAGTGTGCATTTTTATGCTGATAAAAACAGTTATTGTCTCCGAACGGTTCCTCTACTGTTCAAAGAGCACAATGCTGTTCAATGTGTCGATATCATGCTATTTTTTACAACCAGCTCCCAATTTGCTTGACACTCCATGTCCGTCAGTACACGAGGTCCACCTGGTCTTTGTTTAGCTACTGGTGCAGTGACTGTGAAATGGAAACACAAAGTAGCAACAACAACAACAGTCAACTTGAGCAGCCTTAGAATAGTTGAAATATCCCTGATGGATCTGTTAATCAAGTGACTTCCATTGACTAATCCCCCTTCAAAACCAACGAGCTCTCCTGATCAAGCTAGTTTGCTATTACTGCTTGTGAATTGACAACACAATACTTCCTGCCTCATTTTATACTGGCTGGTCCACCTCTCACGAAATCTAGTGTAATGGGAACAGAAAGCTAATGGGTAATATGCTGTGAAAAGTTTGAAAATTATATTCCGTATTTATCTGTCTTCTTACATGTAAAAATTTTAAAATAATACACCGTATTTCTTTTTAGTAATGAATGATAAATTTTATGTTTTAATATAGCTATTAATGTTCCCAGTAAGTTGAAATTCTGTAATTTTTTAAGGTTCTGTACCTCAGTTAGTAAAAACACAACCCTTGTAAAATCACTTTGTTGTCAGTCAGTCCGCCAGTCCACCCACCTGCCCATCCAAAAACCTTTTTTCTCAGGAACCAGGAGATGTAGCACGTTGAAATTTATGTCGCATACTATGGTATGCAGTCAACTGGTGATGTAAAAACACGAAGCTTCTAAGTCAGCGCAATCAAAAGATATGTCCATTTATGTCACCTATTTTGATAATCACAAACTCACTCATCAAAACCTATAGGGTTCTTCCCGCAAGGCCAGAATCATGAAATTTGGAAGGAAGTAAGATTTCACAGTACAAGAAAAGGGAAAAATCCGAGATTGCTAATTTGTAATTGTATCAAACGAAAAAAAATTCTTTTGTAATTTATTTCGACTTCAAACTTCAACATTCCCAAAGGTCTGGAAGCAATATCTTGCCAGTATCAATGTCGATAACAAGCAAAAATCTTAGAGATTCTTTATTCCCAGGGTACATGAACTGTCTATACACATAAATTAATTTGTATGGAACACTCAGAGCACGAGTCCTACGTGCACTGGGCCAGTTTTTTTAATTACATCTGGAAACTTTGAAACTAATTTTATACCAAAGAACCTTGAGTCCAATGAATAGAGGTTAAGTGTGGATATAAGAATAGTCCTATCAAATACATCATCTCTTTGTTGTAGTCCAAGTAAGCTATGAATCTACACTTATACTTCCAAAGCCACAGTACTGTGTGCAGTGGAGGGTACTTTGTGTATCAGTGTCACTTCCACATTTCCTGTTCCAGTTGTGAATGGCTTACTGGAAGAATAGTTGCTGGTAAGCCACTTTGCAGGCTTGAATCTCCCTAATTTTATCTCGATTGTCTTCTTGTGAGATACAGGTAAGAGAAGGCAGTATATTGGCTTATTCTTCTAGGAATGTACACAGTCAGAATATCAAAAGTAAACTACATCTACATACATATTCCGCAATCCACCATACGGTGCATGGCGGAGGGTACCTCATACCACAATTAGCATCTTCTCTCCCTGTTCCACTCCCAAACAGAATGAGGGAAAAATGACTGCCTATATGCCTCTGTACGAGCCCTAATCTCTCTTATATTTGTGGTCTTTCCGCGAAATGTAAGTTGGCGGCAGTAAAATTGTACTGTAGTCAGCCTCAAATGCTGGTTCTCTAAATTTCCTCATTAGCAATTCACGAAATGAAAGCCTCCTTTCCTCTGGAGACTACCACCCAAGTTCCTGAAGCATTTCTGTAACACTTGCATGATGATCAAACCTACCAGTAACAAATCTAGCAGCCCGCCTCTGAATTGCTTGTATGTCCTCCCTCAATCTGACCTGACAGGGATCCCAAATGCTCGAGCAGTACTCAAGAATAGGTCATATTAGTGTTTTATAAGCAGTCTCCTTTATATATGAACCACATCTTCCCAAAATTCTACCAATGAACTGAAAACGACTATCCACCTTCCCCACAACTGCCATTACATGCTTGTCCCACTTCATATCGCTACACTGTGACGCAGAATGCCTCTCTTGCAACATCTGTCACTGGAGTTGGCTGTTCATCTTTGTGAAGATTTTGTGCTTATTAAATGAACTGTAATAAAATGTGCTGCTATTCTTTGCATCATCCTTATTTACTCTATCAATCCTATCTGATATGCTTCTCAGACAGATGAGCAATATACAAGCATTGGTCAGACTATTGTCTTGTAAACTGCATCCTTTTTTATTGAACTACACTTCCTCAGCATCCTTCCAATGAAACTCAGTCTGTCATCTGCCTTACCTATAATTAATTTTGTATGGTCCTTCCACTATAAATCACTCCTTATGCATACTCAGACATTTTATGGAAGTAGCTGCTTCCAGTGATAGTTCTGCAACTGTATAATCATACAATAAAGTGTCTTTCAGTCTATGTTTACACATCATGTTACATTTGTTTGTGCCGATGGGTCAATTACCACCCCCTGCACCAAGCATCGATCCTCTGCAGGTCTCCCTGTATTTTGTTAAAATATTGTAGTGTTGCAAATTCTCTGTAAACAATATCATCATTCGTGAAAAGCATCATGGAAATTCCAACATTGTCTACTATGTCATTTGTAAATACTGCAAAGAATAATAACCTTATGTTACTTTCATGTCTGAACATTTCACTCCATTGATAATGACATTGTGTGTTCTGTTTGTTAAAAACTCTTCAATCCAATCACTCAGTTTGTCCTATATTTCATATACTCATATTTTGTTCATCATGTGGCAGTGCAGAACTGTGTTGAATATCTTCCATAAGTTAAGGAACACAGTATCTACCTGGGCACTTGTACCTATTGCTTTCTGTGTCTGAATAAAGTGCAATAACACAGCTCCCTTGTGATATAAAATCTGAAGAAAATTCAAGTGTAGCTATGATTTCATAAATCACATACGCAAATGGAGACAACACTGACTTAATTATTTTCATGTAAATGTGAGAGGCCAGAGTTCCAAGAAACTTGGTAAAAGAAATGCCCAGTTTTTTAACCCTGTTTTTCCCTGGTTGTGATGACAGGGCACACTACGTAACAACTAGAACTGTTACAGGTTTATCACATTTTCTGTAGAGAAATGGTATTGTTACTTCTGTGAAAATTATCATTTGTTCATTAATCAGGTGACTCAGTATTATCTTCTTCTTACTGAACCTGTGTTCCTCCATTGATACCTGAGCACACATTATTTTGACATGGATGCTCTGACATGTATATAGAGGTTTCACTTATATCTGTATTAGTTCTGTGTAACTTTTCCTGGACAGAACAGTATTTACAACCCAGTAGCTGTGTACTGGCTGACTGTGATATCAACATACATAAAAAGTTTACACATAAACCTGTCACATTAGACTCTTCGTAATCTGATATGTGGTTCTGAACAGACAAGATGGGTCACTGACACAATTACTAAGATTTGAAGATGATCCTGAGTGATCAAAACATGTAATCTGATAAAAAATTGCAACTGAGGCTGAAGTATAAATGAGAATTATCTTGAACATTAGAAACTCTTTACTTGAAATTTATGGTTTGTTTTATGCACATTCTTATACAGAAACACAGGTGACAGAGCAGTAAATGTACGTTTATTTATAATACAAGCTATTTACAGTGTGTTAATAAATAATGAATCTGTTTTAATTTAATAGCACCATATGTAACATTTACATAATTTTTGAAAGTACCTTGGTGAATCAGTAGCATGAACAGAAATGACAATGACAGGAATGAGTAGTCATGCAGATGAAGAGGTACAATGTGTAGACTTGTTTCTCAACTCACAGGTGTCATCTTTGCTCGCATCTGTACTCTTGCTTTCTGTAAGTAAATTAAAGAAATTTTGAATCAAAGCCTGGGCTAGTTAGTAAATAAGCAAAATGAGTTGCATACATTAAACAGCTTCAGTTTATTTTAAAAAATACTAACAGAATTTTAAAATTACATTCATGTCAAAGATGATTCAACTTACCAATCCACCATCTGTTATTTTTGATTTCTCTATCTCTCGTTTTTTCTCACGTTTCTGCTTCACTTCTTGTAACCTTAAAAAATTATATTAAACAGATCAGAAACCATGTAAAAATGTTTCATTATTTGTATGAGTAATGAACAACAGCAAGTGAATGTATTCTCACAGAGAAACAGGATCTTGCTGATTATTATGAACAGAGTTTCACACATTTATACAGTAAATGAGGAGAATGATAACTATTCTGCTTGTTTACACTATTTACAGGCAAGTGTACATTGTTTATATTCCTCTGGAGCTAATACACAGTGAATAAATTATACCATGAGTAATTTCATTGACCAGGTGAGTCAAGCTAAGTCTAACAATGGAAAGTCCAATTTGAAATATTAAGAACTATGAGAAAGAGAATGGCTATTCACCATAAAGATGACACACTGAGTTGCAGACGAGCACAACAAAATGACTGTTACACACCAAGCAGTAAAGCTGCCAGCAAAGAATCAGGAGTTTGGTGGAGGGTGTGGGGTGCAGTGGATTATTGAAGGTTGGGAAAGAAATCAAAGGCTGTAAAACTTTTACAATAATGCAATAGTGCTGGTCTACATTTATTCCATAACATGTTTTATAAAGCTCTTTGTTCCATCATTAGATAAAAACTGCAGTAATGTGTCAAGAGAACAAAACATATGGACAAAGTAACTCCAATAAGGAAACGGGAGCCACTTTCATTGTACTGTACCAAGAAACCCCAAAAGCCAAAGAATTACAGATTACAGATCCACAACTTCATTATAAATGAATTCTAAGATAATGACCCATATAATGACATCATTTCTTTCAGGTACAGAATACTGCAATTTATGGACTGTTGCAGTTTCTTTGCTATTGTGCCACAGACCTGAATATGCAGTTTCAAACAAATGAAAATGACTTACAGGTAGCAGATGGAGATATCATCAGGCAGGCACTTAATGAAACAGATGTATTCTGTCTAAACAGTGTGTCCAATCCCTGTGATTTCCAGTATTTTCAAGGACTTTTTAGGGAAATTTTTCTGTAAGACAGAGCTGCCAAATAACTCCAGGCACAGTGATAACACTCAGCAGAGAAACAAAAACTGGCAGATTTGGTATTGCAAAGGATAACAACAATAATACATTTGGACTTGACACCCACTGGTATTTACTGATGATGATAAAAATGTTTATAGATCTCACTGGTGATGAGAAAAATTGGAAATGATTAATTAAAGAAATTTCAACCAGTCCCTAACACTGGTAACAGGTCAAGACCACAAGGCAGAGAAACTCAGTTTTCTTGTGAATGCTGATGAGCAAAAAGAAACAATACTAGAGGAAATATTCAGGGACTAGGCAGGAATTTTTATTTGTAACTTGTTTCTGAGTGCATGATTCATTATTTGATGCTAGTGGTAACACTGTGTGGCCTCTATTTACCAGTACATGTTAGATTCCAGGATTGCTTATCAGTTTCCTTTCCAAGAAGATTAATGTGAATATTGTAAATTACTGTGAGTATATTTTTCAGACATGGCACATCTGGAGCCAACTGTCCTACAGCCTGTGCTACAATTATTACAACAACTGTCTGGAACCGTGGAGCTCACTGTGCTATGCTTGGCTAGACTTGAAGAAAGCAAGGATGAAGGCCAAAAACAACCATTACAATTTAAAGTTGTAGTTGAAATCCTTACCAGCTTACAATTCAAAAGCTGAGGCCTGGAACAACTGTATTTGACACTGAGAGCATCACTTCCTCAAGCATAAGAGATTAGCTGATATAGAATAAAAACCATTTTTACTAGCATATGCAGGCCCCACTGTATTTCAAAAGGCTATGTTGCTGCTGCCAGACATAATTTTTTTTCAGTGTTCCAAGAAGTCATATCAAAGCCTTAAAAATGGATTACTAAGTTACAGAACCTGAGTAGGGAATGTAAATTTCATTGTGAGAATAATCAGTGTAAGAAATCTTATGCAGACACTAATTCATGATACATTTGTCATGCACTCCCATGACAATAAATTAAAGAAGGGCCTGCTTAGTCTAATAAACACATCTTTGTGAGACTGTCTGCATTGATTTGGGCACATGTGCAATTACATGTCTTGCTGAAGTATCATTGTGCGAAGAAACTGACATATACACTTCCACTCAGCAGCTGGCACAGCCAAGTGACTGGCATCGCCACATCAAAAAAAAAAAAAAAATGGAGCACTCACAGTCAGTAATCAAGTTTATAAATACTAAATTACAACATCATACATGCTGTGGCACCAACCAGAGAAGAGAAAATTGTTTCTGTCAGAACACATGTTGTAATTATTGTAAAAAGACTGGATGTATGACTGAGGTGTTTGAATTGAGGCACAACCAACAAAAATAGCACACACACAAGCTTATGAGACTCATTGATTTATTAAGTCAAATAATTTTCATAACAAATTTGTGCAAATTCCAAAACTTTCATGGATGGAACATTTCATAAATGCCATCTTTTCTGTCAATAATAAGTGCTCATCTATAGCTCTTTGAGAGGCAACCATTTTTCAAATTGATGCATGGCAGTGAATTTCAATCATTGACCTATAGGCATACTGAAAATTGGTATCAACAAAGTTAACAGACTTTCAAAATTCCCTATTCAGTTCAGGAAAGCCCAGTAACATACAATTTTCAACAGATGTTACTTTTAAACAATTTACAAAACAGGCAACATTTGTGGTTGTAAATTCAAATAAAGCAACTAATTTAATAGGACTGGGTCTGTATAATGCTTTAAGCTCCACCATTCACCTAGGAGCAAATGAAGTTCAAACTGACATTCTGAATGGAAAGTTAAATCAGCTGTTGCAAAAGTACCATGATATTTTTTTCTGAAGCAAGAAGAAATATCAAAGGATATGAGGTGCACATTACACTGAAGCTGAATAAAGTGCCAAAATTTTGCAAAACAGTCAACATTAATTTTGCCCTAAGAGATTAACTAAACAAGCAGAATGAGGTTATCAAAGCCATAACCATTAGCCAGTGGAAACACCATCATGGTTGCACAGAAACCAAACAGCTCACTATGCATCTACAGAGACTTTCAAGCAATAATTAATGACCAATCAATAATTAACTCATATCCCATTCCCTAGAATTGATGTCCAAGTTAGCTGGTTATGTGTACTTTGTCAAGGAAAATCTTGAAGAAGCACATCGGTAAATTCCCTTGGATGAAGGCGATAAATACTCTGTTTGGTCACTACTATTATAAATGGTTACACTTTGGTAAGCCAACACACTGAGTTTGTTCCACAGATATTTAGAACAATTCGTTTGGAAGGCTCTGAATGCTGTTAAATGCCTTAATGACATAAATGTCTCAAGCACAACTCGACAGGAACTCTTACAGAATTTGGTACTTGTTTACAGAATTCTACAAGCACCAAATTTGAAATGCAACAAAGACAAATGTATCTCCTTTCAGTACAAAGTGCAGTACTAAGGACAAATACTGTCTGCACAAGACATCAAGCTGATGCTGCAAATTGCTGATGAAACTAAAAACATTCCGGCTCCCAAGGATGTCAGGAAATTGCATTCCATTTTAGGACAAACAAATTATTATGAGAAGTTCATGGCTTATCCAGCTTCCATCAGTGAACCACTGTACAAGTTATTACATAAAGGCAAAAATGAACTGGAACAGTGCATGCTAAGTGCGTTTACCAAATTAGAATCTTGTTAGTTTGACACCAAATGCCTTACAATGTATGATTTGAGTAAAATGCTCACAGCTACTGTAGATACTTCAAACTGTGATGTAGGTGTCATTCTCCTGTGGTTTTGAGTAACCAATTGCATTCAATTCAAAGACTCTGACAGTGGCACAAAGAAATTAAGATCACAACAAGGAGAGTCTCATATTTTGAGTCAACAGATTAGGTAATTACATTTACAGTCACCAATTTAGCCTCCTCACAGACCACAAACCTGTAATGTCTACTTTTGACCTGACCTGACCTGAACAGTACTGTTTGTACATGGACCACTGAACATTTGCAGTACTGGGTGCAACATCTGTTGAGTTCTGATTATGAAATTATATTCAGTCCACAATACAATATATTAATGGAGATTTGCCTTCATGTCTACCAAGAGGATAAGACAAAATGTTTGACTCACCAGCTGATGTTGGTTTTTTAACAGTGGACACAATGTGGAAAATTTCCAGTAAACTCACATTTAATTGATAAATTTGTGCCTATAGATCCTGTTTTGTTCAAGATCAAACAGTAGGCCCAGTGATAAGAAATTACTTAATCAGCCAGAGACTTCTGGAATATGAGGCATGCACTTACTGTATACAAAGATGTCATTCTATTCCTGTGTTGTTTGAGTCTGAAATGGGACTACCTTCCCATCTCTATCTGAAATTCTTTCCTCATATCAACATCCTATTAAGAGGTCAGTTTAGCTCAAATTTTTTTAACTTTCTTGACTTTTACTGATATGTCTATACCCAATTCCAGTAATAAACTGGCCTTTAAAAAATTAATACAGACGTGTCTATTATCTCAGATTAAATTTCACATTAATATACTACTAAATTTATATGTGCAACTAAGGGGAATAAGCCATTTGTTAATAATCTAACTTTGAAATTTCATGATATGAACTATGCACTCATGTTACACCACATATTCTTTAATATATACCTCTCCTCTATTTCTGAAAAGCTACAATGTTTATTCATTATGGTCTTCTAAAATCATAACTCTACTTGAGAGCAAACCAAAATATTGTTACTACTATTTTATTCAATGTAATTGGGTTGTAATTGACTAAGTATAATTTATATTATTGCACTTCATATTCTTTGGAATTACAAGTGAAACTATGTGAACTTTTTCTAATTATACATGCAGAACTCTTAGGGCAATATGTGGCCCATTTTTTATGCATGTAACCAAAATTGCCTCATGACCTTTAATTGTTATTTAGTAAATCACAAATTCTGTCATGTATTTCATTGCTTTGTTTTTCATAAAAGGAAGTGCCATATGAGCCACAACATGCACCCATCTACATTATTGACTTTTGGAAGCCATTTGTGTGAGAGTCTTTCGGAGGATGTCAGACGGTCAAGGTACATTCCACCTACACACTTGGTAATCAGTCACAACCTATGACAAAAAAGTATTAGATTCTGTTTTTTATTTCAAAATTAGCACTAAAAGGATGCAAGGATTGAGGACTTTCTGAAGCAAAACCCTTAAGGATATCAGAGTTGAGTACCTCATCATATGGAGCAGCTAAGTCGTCATATCAACTTTCATTAACTGTGATTGAAGTTTTCTAGTTTCATTCGTCTTTGCACTTGTGAAAGGTGATGGCCCAAATTATTAAGCTGCTCTGATGGTGTGATTGAGAAAGCACTATTACTGCTTTCCAACCATAGTCAGAACTTAAGATACCATATATTTTTCTCACTTAGCGTCAGTGGCAATTAAAGTGCTTCGCTGCTTTCACTATTAAGAGTGGCATTTTCATACTAAGCCACTAAAGATACTAAATGTCATTGGGGCAAACAACTGTTAAACCCTTTTTGTAAGAAACAATTGATTAACACGAATCCACAGCTTCCTAAGTCACATTCTCAGTTTAAGGTCCATAAGGTAATCACCCAATTTGTCCGATAGTGAACAGAGTTAGTAGGAGAGTGTTAGCTAGGGACCTTCAAGAGTGTTAGATAAGGACCTTCACAGAAATTTTAAAAAATCATTCATTATCCAAAATAATTATTCAGTAGCAAATAGTCAGATCTTGGTGAATAAAATTAGAAACTAGGAATGTAACCAAGAGACAAAATTAATATTCCAGAATGATATTTTCACTCTGCAGCGGAGTGTGCACTGATATGAAACTTCCAGGCAGATTAAAACTGTGTGCCGGACCAAGACTCGAACTCGGGACCTTTGCCTTTCATGGGCAAGTGCTCTACCACTGGACTGCAAAAGGCAAAGGTCCCAAGTTCGAGTCTCAGTCCGGCACACAGTTTTAATCTGTCAGGAAGTTTCAAAATTAATATTGTTTGCTATTACTAATTTGTACACTAATGTTCCAGTTAAAACAACTGTAGAAATTGTGGAGAAAAAACCTATGTACTTCCAAAAAGGTACAACAACAAATTACAAATCTTATACCTTTATTAAAAGTGGTAGTTAAATATAATTACTTTGAATTTAATTGCAAACTGTTTCGACAACCAGATGGGCTTGCAGACTTTTTATAAATTCACTGGAAGAAAAATTTTGCAGAAGTTATGCTGCTACAGAATTAGGCATTTATATATGATAGAACTAATGAAGAGGTTAACTAACTCTTTGAAATACTTAATACTCTTCATGAGAAAATTAGTTTCATTTGTGAGTTACAAGATTAAAGAGAGATCAAAATTTGGTCATAGTAGATGATAAAATGACTTTTAATAACGTCCACATGGCAACAAATAATGATCAGATTGTGCCCTTGTTTCAGCACAGCACATCCTCACTTCCATAAGACAGCTTTGTTTCATTCAGTTATTCATCATGATATAGGCACAACACTATCACTAGTTAAACTAAAGAAAAAAATAATTTAATTAAAACTGTGGTCTTTAATAATGGTAATGAACCGTCATCAGTGGAAAAAAAATTTTTGAAGTGAAAAGCAATAGGAGAGTCACTATTATAAGTAATGTCCCGAATGAGCATATTGACAAAGGAAAAGGTATTTCAGCCCCAGCTTAATTAGGTAATCATCAATAGGATTCAGCATCTGTTTGTTAAAAAATGTGGCTGCGAGGTGGTTTTCTCCACAAATAATAGTTTACAAAAAAAATTTAATCCATAATTTAAAAACATCAAATGGACCACTACAGAGGTCAGGAGTCTGCAAAATTAATTGCGATAGTTGCCCAGTGTTTTATATTAGACATACCAGTACGCCTTTTTTCATGTAAGACATAAGGTACACTAACTAGGGAAGAAAGGTACTAATGTTCGTAATGCTTATTCACAGAGTATTTATTTATATTTGGAAACAGTCCAAAAGGAACAGATGAAATGATGATTCTCATAGAGAGAAGAAATTATGGAAACCTGATGTCTTGGAAGGACTTCATATCGTCAGACATTTGGTTGGTAATGATGGCCTCATCTTAAATGGACAACTACAGTTACAAAACAAGAGCTTCTTTAAAATCCTTAAGCCACTGCACACAACCACACTGATGTCAAAAATTGAAGCAACAAACCTCTAATTCCCTCATTCTGTTGTTTCTTGGATGTGGTGACAGTTTAGAGGGACGGAACTATATCCTGAAGACCAGGGCAGTGCCTACCATTTGTGAAATCAGAAAGAGAGGAACATTATTTGGCCATAAGGGCACAACTGTACCACCTTAGTACTGCACGGCACTTAGCATCTGACCCTACAGCATCCACTGGACACATTGTGTCGAGGCAAATGGCAGAGTGGCCTTTATTGTTGAAAATCTGTTGTATGTGTACCTTTGATGTGTCTTCACAGAAGGGAATATCTGGAGTGGAGTTGTCGGCATACCACTTCGATGGTCGAACAGTGGGCCAATGTTCTTTTCACAGATGAGTCTCAGTCTGGTCTGGAGAGTGATTCTCGATGGATTCGCATCTAGATGGAATATGAAAGTTGATTTCAGGACCCAAACACTGTGGAAAGTGTCTGACATCGAAGACCCCCAATAGTGTGGGGAGGGATTATGTTAACTACACGAGTAACTATTCACGAAACTGTGCGGGTGAATTGGTAAGATTTACCTGTGGTCAGGCATCACAATAAGACCTTGGGACCTTGTGCAGTTGTTTCGAGGTGCTGTGGGCCTAGACTTTGTATTGATGGATGATAATGCTCGACCTCATAGAGCATGGAGGCTATGACAGGGTGTATACATGGACAAGGAAAAAAAAACTCCCGGATTTTTCCCGGTTGAAAATACACTTTCTCCCGGGTGAAAATACACTTTATCCATGTTAAGTGACAGTATACTTTTCCTCGGCACTGTAAAACTTATCAGTCTTTTGAATGTTTATGGTTTTCTACACAGATGTAGAATCTGCCGGCACTTTAGAAAACGAAACCCAGGGGAAAAAAAACACGTTTTGGAAAGATCTTTGATGTACAGCAACACGCATGCTGCATTTTTTATGGAGGTATATATTCAAATTCCACCAAACACTGCATGTTACTTTCCATAGCAATGAAATTGAGATTGCGATACGCTTTTGTAAGCCAGTCATAGCTCATGCCACGTGATCTCGTCACCTCATGAAAGCATAGGACATGTGATGCAGTCGACCAATAGCAAGATCACTCTTAAAAAAATGCGAACACACAAAAAAGAGAAGTTAATGGTTTAAATTAATATACATAGTGTTGCTACAAGAAAAACAAAGCTTTCACAAATAATATTGGTTTCGAAGATTAATAAGCTGCAAGAGAAGCTAAGCTTCCACATATAAAATGCTGATCTTTTTGTGAGTGTTAGACTTACAGATATATCACACAAATGTGCCAGTAAAATTTTTAATAACGATGTATATGTCTGATCTAGGCTCGAAATCCTTGAAGATGGTCATCCTCAAAGAGTTGATTTTTAAATGAGAGTCAAACGCTCTGTGATTTAAGAAACTCATTGTACATTCTTGCACATAGTTCATCTTGTGCAAAAGGAAATTTACTTTCAAAGTAACACTTTTCAAACCACCATTCGCAATATTTTCCCGTGACCTGTTAGAAATTGGTTCGTTTCAGCAGTCGCCAGAGAGCGCCAGATAAAAGGCATCATCGCGCTTGCGCACCTACGATGACGCAGGAAACCCGCATGTTCGTACATGTAAAACATTAAAAAATATTGCATTGTGTCATAAAACTCGTGAACCATACTAAAATGCATAATTCGGCTTAAGGTGCACAATCGTATGTCTAGATTAGGATGTAAATTTTCTTGAGTACCAGTACCGTATTATCTCATGTTTGGTTCTTTATTATGGCACAATGCCATACAAGCTAAAAGATGGAAACATGCACTTCAGATGCAGCGAACAGTTGAAACTAGCCAACAGTGTGAAATTAAACACTTCGTTTCAAATAAATTGACTGCCTCAACGCAAAAGATTAATAAAAGCCAAATCTCTTTAGCAAAGCAACAAAAATAACTTCATTCTTCTGCAAGGCGATTAATGGTTGACTGTCGGAAAGGTGGAAATAAAACCTGAAACTAACAACATATTTTAGCCCTCCGTAATTGTGGAAATGTATTTTAATTCATTTGGTAGCTCCCGGCCACAGAAATCCATTTTGTTTTCATTTAATGCGAGAGCAATAAACATAGAGCAAACAGCAAAATCACTAAATGTAAACACGGCTCACGTGGAGACTACCCACCTCCCCACATTAACTCAGACTGCTCTGTGCATCAGCCCCAGATCTACCATATTTCCGAACCAGAGCAATTTAGATAGTGGCGCCCAGCCACTCATCTGTAGCCAGAAGTGGGAGAAGGTACTACTCATACGCGACTCAACTGCGAATGCACAAGAGCCTGCCCGCAACTGCACAAATGAATCTAATGTAAACAGCTGTCACGTCACGCTCATCCGAGGCAATTTGTTGTTAATAAGCACTGCATATTCTTCCTAAAACCCTTGACACACTTTGGTTGGCAGACGCTTGTAAGAGCACTGTGATTTGTTGTTGTACATGGCGCATTTCCTTTGCGACTTAACTTTTATTTTCGTTTCTTTTTTCTCTCGTTCATGTTTTGTTGCTGCAGTATTATTCTGCAGAAGCGGGATACAGTAATATCCTTCGTGAGAGTATTGGTTCTTACCAGTCAAAATCACAAAAATTTAACTGTTAACTAAAACAATGAAAAATTCCCGGAATTCTAAAAAATTCGAGTTTTTCCCGGTTTTCTCCCGGACGAAAAAATTTCCGGGTTTTTCGCGGATGTCCCGGGTCGTATACACCCTGTTTGACTTTTTCCTTCTTTTTTGTTTGAAATGGAAGATGATGTTGCATGCATGGAGTGGGCTGCTCACTCTCCTGATCTGAATCCCACAGAGCATATCTGTGATGCACTAGGGAAATGGGTTGCACCATGACAGCATCCACCAACCACTCTCCAAGACTTTTGAGAAGCTCTGCAGGAATAATCGGTGTTATTGCCTCAATGTGAGATTGATGACATCATTCGCAGCATTTTCCATTCTTGTGAGGCCTGTATTGGTGCTTACTGAGCACATTAATCTGTTGTCAGAGTGTGTGCACAAATCTGTGATGTTGGACAAAAAAGAAGAACATTTTTACATTTTTGTCTACCACTATGCATGTTGCAATTCATTTCATTCTGTATTCTTTACATTGTTTCGACTTTACTTTCACCCGTTTACACTGCTTTGTGGCAATATAAAAGCAACTTTGCAAAATTTCTATTTGTTGCTTTAATTTTGGACACCAGTGTATAAGGTGCTTTTTGTTGAAGTTCAGCTTGTGGCTGCACGAGTGGCTTTAAAATTGACATTAATGTTGGATGCAATCTTTGATGGAGTTTCTCAGCTGGAGATAGTGCATCAAGTGGGCTGGTTCTTTACTGAGAGAGAATGATCAGTGAAGTAGTGTCTTTACTGTACTGGTTAATAAGCTTCATCATGTGCAAGTTCAGATGAATGTTTCAGCGAGTCCATTGGACCCAGGATGAAACTGAGCCACTCTGAAGTTTGAAAAGGAGTCAGTTTCACAAATTAGTTTGAATTCCTGAGAAGAAAACTGAGTACAATTGTCAATGAGAATAGATTCTGGCATTCCTTCAATAGAAAAGACTTGTGACAAAGCCTGAATAGTCTTAGTAGAAGATATATGTGATCAGTGTTATGATGCTTGTGGACACAGAAAATTTTTTTGATGCAGAGTTGACTGGTATTTTTGACATAAGTCGCATTTAGACAGCATCATTTCAATGTATTCATCATGTATCTCAATATATAAACACAGGTACCACGTGTAGTCACAGAGCAGCTCAGTAATGTCTTCTACCAAGTGAAATGTTCATATGGAGTCACAACATGTCATAAAAAAATCAGCCTGTGCCACACTACACTCACATGAAGATAGGCAGAACTCCTAGACTATTTTCTATTACAGAATCTGGAGACCAGTACACATCTAGCCATCTAAGGGACCTTCTGATGCAATGGGCAGCCAACCCCGCCAGCATCTCAGCTGTGGGGAACAGATGAATCCATCAGTGACAAACCAGTGGAAATGTCAAAGAAGTTACTGTTGCCATGGCTGAGAATGCTGAACACAATGTGCAGTCTTCAAGCCATCTATGAACTGTGTCATGACAGCTGAACATTCCATGATCATCCACTCCAAAAGTGCTGCAAAAAACTGTGAAACAGAATCTCTAGCGCAATTACAGGCTGTCATGGATGCAGATGGGGATCACATTGAGCAATGATTGTAACCTAGAATATAAACATGGTACACAGTTAATGAATGTTACCCTCTCATGTGGAAATTAAAAGTGCATTGCTTTCAATGGTTTACTTGTTATTTCCCTTCTGCATGTCCTCCCACTTCAGACCAGCCTCTTGACATTGAAATGGCAAATGTTTAACTGCACCATGGTTTTGAATGGGTTTCCCATGGTGTCATTGGTGAATGGCAGGGGGAGCAACATACATTCATCCACCAAATATGAATGCCATGAAGCAAGGAAGCAAGACACTGATGAAGCAAACTGGTTCTATCATCAGTTACTCCCACTCCAGGGGAGAAAGATTGTGTACATGGCTCAAGAGATATACAACGATGTAAGAGAGGCCACCACTACATAGGCACAACAACATGCATGGCACTTCTCATTCCCATGCAGCAGTCTCCAGATTGCACTCATTATTCGGGTCTGCTTTCTGCTTCCACTGCCACATCTGTCAGCAAGTTGTATTATTCTGTCAATGGTGTTATCAGCTGCCAAAGAGAGCACTGTCAGCACAGACTACTTTGCTTCTGCCTAGTACTGGCAGAGAGGAAATCATCCTGCAGACAGGTAGAAAGGACTATTCATCACAGACACTCTCCCAGCTCCAATCTAGCAATCAGACAATACAGTTAGTGCATGCAGCCAGCACAGTTCGGTTTCTACAATTATGCTGCAGGGCGCAGTTCCCCGGGTTCTGTTCAGAAGAATAAGTTCCAACTTATTGGTCATTATTTATGGAGAACTATGGCAATCGGAAATGAGTGTCTGCATAATTATCTTCAGTCTTGTGACAGTATCATAGACTGCCAATAGACAATCAGTTTATTTATATTCCATTGTATTAGGTACAGGACATCAAGTGCCACACATCAAAATGCAACCAAAGTGCAGCAATGTTTTGTAGCCTACTCTTAGTAAAGGGTGGTGATTATTTCTTATTGTGTTGTCATACTTCTGTTCTAATGCTACACTGTCAAGCAAATGTATAATTTGATAATGTGCGTGTGAAAATAGCTACCAATTTTATTAACCAATATTAGGAATTCAGTTTTCTGCTACCATGGGTGTTTGGACTGAATTAATAGTAACATTCACTTAAAACATCCCAAAAATGGCCACAGCACTCAAATGATATCGATAAAGCATCCCCATAAATAAGATTTAACTAAGAAAGGAAATATACGAAAAGAATTATAAATGATGATTCAGTCGCGCTATTAAAAGAGCATTAACAGAATGTACAGTGGAAAGAAATTTATCAAAAGTGTGGAACAGATGACAAATTCAATTCTTCCCTAAAAATATTCTTACAAAATTATGAATCCTTTTTCCTTTTACAATTGGTCAGGAACAATCACAATGAAAGCCAAGAGAAAGAATGACTAAAATCTCAGGTCAAAGTAATCCTGAGCCAGGAAAATATTAAGTACAGAATAATCTGTAATTTAAAAAACATTATAAGCAGTAATGCACAATTCTTTATCGTGTCACCAAAAAACCTGAAACTGTTTACTATGCAAAAAGAAATCAAAATCTCAAGAACAAAGTAAAAACAAGTCAACGCATTATTAGGCACGAAATGAATTAACTTGGAAAGGCAAATAATGTTATACTCCTACCCGACAGCAACAGTGATATATTTAAATTTAGTACAATAATTGGCTACTGTTAGTAAGAATTCATTGATATGTGTCTTACTAGAATTCCCCAGAACTTTCTCTTCCAGTAAATGATTTCTATCAATTTGAGTATGGTTGCATTCCACTCTGTACAAATCTACCACCACCTCTTTGAAAAACAAATCAAAGAAGTTCATCCTCAGTATGTGCCCTTGTCAGGAATGTTTTGTATACCATTCTTGTTATTCACCACAAGTTGTGTGTAAAGACACCATTAATAAATTGCATATCATTCAAAAGTGTGTCTCTAGTACTTCCTTCTACGACATAGTATTGGAGTACCCACAATGTTGATCCTACTATTGTGCATTTCTGCATCACATTGACTTTCCTCAGTTATTAACACTGTTTGTTGAGAACAATGTTTCCCACAACCAGTGCTTCCTCCTCTTATCACACGTAGACATCACGTGACAACCCCTATATTCGACTGCAGTACAGTGTGTCACCGCAAGCACAGTGAACACCACTTTGCATTGTGTCTCCACCTCCCCTAGTTGGGTTCTGCTGCTGCCACCCTCCCCCCACCCCCATCCCTCATCGAAGGCAGTCATCTTGGACACTTCAGGTTATACTGCAATAAGTGCCCAGCTTACGCAAATGGTGATCAAATGGGATCCAAATGTCTTGTCCCCACATCAGACTCTGCAGCACACAAGCATCTATCCACCCCAACTCGTGTCCTTTTTTTTCAGTCTTTGGGCTGTGCTGCCCCATCCACTCTGTTTGAGCATTTCAGACTCTTTCAGATATAATGGCCACAGACATTCATACCATGCTGGTTGTGTCTTCCATATCACGTGCATTCACACCCACACATCCGTGCCTACCACATCTGCCATGATTTGGTATGTCCTGAAAATCTCAACATCATCCTCTCCAATACTTACACACGCCATTGCTGATGTGCACATTTCTATTATCACAGATGCTAGCATCTCTTCTGTCAGTATCATGCTTTGGCAACAAATAGGCAACATCTTGCAACCTTTTTGCTTCTTCCCCAAGAAATTGTCCTCCTCCCAGTGCAAATGGTCTGCTTTTGACAAGCAGTTGTATGGAATTTATTAGACAACAAAATACTTCCAAGAAAACAATGAAGGTTGCAAGATTACCATTTTTATGGATCACTGTCCCTTAGCAGATGTATTATGTAACCTCAGTGCCAGTCTTCCCCTTTATCATTTTTGATCTATGGATTTAATTTATTAGTACACAACAAATGTCCATTACCCTTAACTTGGAAGGTGACTTCTGTAACATATACAATGAGGTGGGATCTCTGGGCCTTTCTATGTTTAAACCAAGATTTAAGGCAAAAATAATTTGAAAATTTTTAATTTATGCTATATAACATTTATTTTTACAAATATTTAAGTGTTGTTTAAATGCTTTTAGTTTATTTTATTGCATTAAACAAAGCCTGCAGCATTTTACTATTTTCCACACAAAAGCACATAATTTTGTGTGGTTCTTTTAAATAGTACACATAAATAGTACATTTATAGAACTAAATTCCAGGGTTAAAATTTGCACATAAAAATTCCACCCAATAGGAACAAAAAGAAAGTCTGTCAGATTGATATTCATTGCTGGGAACTACATTTTTATCGCCACTCAGAACGCATTTGATTTTAACAGACATTAAGTATTCATTGAAGAAACAGATAGATCCCCACCACAACTTTCCTCAAGTTCTTCCTTTAAATGATACTCTTGTTCGACAGCAGAACTATGATCACTAGCTAATGTAAAATTGTCATCTTTTTTTGTTTATTTCTTGATATATATCACTGACACCTTCCTCCATAGACCCACTAACAATTTTATCAAACTTGGAAAAGTAAAAATGATACATTTATGCCAACACATTTTGAGCTATACGGTACTGTACTGAAGAAAACAGGAACGTAGTTCACGAGGCATGGTCTAGGAGACTCCAGCACCTATCAATAACATGTGTCAACAACAAACACAGAAGGCGATAATGCAACTGACAACAAAACATCATAGACTTTTCAATTTAAGGAGGGTAGGGAGTGTATAAAATCATTCCACCACAACTGGCCTTGGAGAGAGAGTCCAAAAATTTTCACACGGTCTGAGAGCCCGCACTTCGCGAGCTAAAGAGCTATATCGAAGGTACTGACAATATCGTCGCAGACTACATTTCGAGAATGAACTTCATTACTTCACCCCTTGACCTGGAGGAGCTGGCTGATTTGCAGCAACAACATTCCAATGCACAGAACTAGTTACAAGACTTTTCTATGTTCCTTATAGTGGAACCCTAACTCCTATCTGGATCAGCTGCTCCAGTTGTGTGTGATACTTCCACTGGCCCACTGTGTCTCATAGTTCCTTCTGTCCTGCAGCACCATTCATGACCTGGTCCACCTGGGCATCAAAGCCACCACATGCCTGCTTACTGAGCATTTTGTCATCAAAATTTATTGTCATGCCTGGGCATGTGCATGCATGCCCTGCCAATGTAGCAACATTAGTCAAGATGCACTACCTCCTCTGACATTCTGACAACCCAGAAAGACATTTTTGCCACATACATCTCACGTTGATGGGTCCTCCCCCTCCTTTGTAAGGTGACTGAATCAGTAGCCTGCCTTACATTCACACCTGGCTAGCCCGCTTTGGCTGCCTATCTTCTGTCACTGCAGATCATGGTCAGCAAGTCAAATTTCTCCATTTCAATAAGTTCTATAATCTATGTGGCATTGGCAATTTCTGCACCACTGCCTACTATCCACAGAATGATAGATTTGTGGAGCACTGGCATTGCACTCTGAAAGTGGTGCTCATGTATCACACCAGTAGCTGCACAGAAGCATTGCCATGGGTCCTCTCAGGCATACACACTGCTTTCAAATAGGATCTTAAATCAACTTTAGTTGAGGTACTGTACAGCAAACCTTTGGTCCTTCAGGCAGAATATGTTGAGGGCTCTGATCCTCCTCCCTCCCTCCCTCCCCCCCCCCCTCCCCTGCCCTACACACATTAGTTGAGAAAGTCTCATCACACATTCGAATGCCCCCTACCCATATCCACACAACCCTGTGCATCTTCATTCACAATGTCCTCACCAGCTGTGACTATGTCATGGTCTGTGGCGAGCCAGTTTGTGGGCTTTGCAGCCCCCTTATTTGGACCCTCACAAGGTACTATCATGCTCTAACACACAAGTTACAAGCTTTGTTATTCTACTCAATGGTAAGCCACAAACTGTATCCTTGCACATGTTAAAACTGAACAACTGAATACAGCATGACGAATGACCCACCACCCAGTGAACCTGCTCCCATCAAGTGCGGCAACTCATCATTAGATCAAAGTGCACTGATTCTTGCATCCCCTTCCAAACCTCCCTCCCTTCCAGTGGTAAAGTGAGTCCCCCAGCATTGTACTCTGAACAAGTGATACTCATGTGCTCACTCTGATGTCTCATCTCTCACCAGCACCACCAAGTGTGACAACTGATTTCCGTCGATGTCTCACCACTCATCCCCAAACATCTTTCAATCTGAATCCATGATGATACCCTGTTCCTTCTCCATACTTCTCCCTGCTCCTTCATTCCTCTTCTGAAATAATACCCTTTACCTCCTTCCACAGACAAGGCCAACATTACTGCCTTCATTGACTCCACCAGGCAGCTTACCATTACCAACCATCTTCTGTCCACTCCCTCAACCTACTCCCCATCCCCCTCCCCTCACACTCTTTTGTCCTGGCATATCATCCTCTCCACCTCCCTTTTTGGCACCTAGATTACTCCCTGATGTCCTTCTCTCTTCCCCTTCTCAACTTCCCCTAATGGCAGCTACGACATGGCTGGTTACACTGTCTCTGAGCACATTGGGAGTTCCTCCACCCTCGGTACAAGTTGACCACCACCTGTGGGAGGTGGAACTTCTTTGATTTTTCTTCCAGTGTAGGTTCTTGTCAGCTATGTTTCATATGTTGCTCTTGTTATTCACTGCAAGCTTTGTGTACCTACATTGTTAACAAAGACTATTTAATTAAAAAGTGTATCTCTAGTATTTCCTACTGCACTGTAGTATTGGAGTCACATAATGAATTAATTTGTCCACAATAAGGTATCATCTGTTGCTCATGGTTTGCTGTCAATTATTGTAACTATGCGAAGTGTTTTGCTTAGCTGGACATGAACAGTCTTGATAGCCCATTTAAAACTTTTGCAACTGTTTAATATTTTCTTTAATTCACTTTTTTTACAATTAATGGTCACACGCCGTTCAGCCACACGCCGTTCAGCCACACGCCGTTCAGCCACACGCCGTTCAGCCACACGCCGTTCAGCCACACGCCGTTCAGCCACACGCCGTTCAGCCACACGCCGTTCAGCCACACGCCGTTCAGCCACACGCCGTTCAGCCACACGCCGTTCAGCCACACGCCGTTCAGCCACACGCCGTTCAGCCACACGCCGTTCAGCCACACGCCGTTCAGCCACACGCCGTTCAGCCACACGCCGTTCAGCCACACGCCGTTCAGCCACACGCCATTCAGCCACACGCCGTTCAGCCACACGCCGTTCAGCCACACGCCGTTCAGCCACACGCCGTTCAGCCACACGCCGTTCAGCCACACGCCGTTCAGCCACACGCCGTTCAGCCACACGCCGTTCAGCCACAAGCTTTGGTATATGTAGTGGTACATGGTACCATCCACCATCGACTGTACGGTGGCTTGTGAAGTATATATGTAGATGCAGATGTAGAAAATTTGCTGTTGCATTTATCACTTCAAACCTACATATAAATCGAAGTATTTCAAGTGAACATCAGTAATTTTAGAAGAACAGCAACTTGTAGGAAAAATAATGTTCATCACACACAACTGCAGTTTCTGGCAACTGAAGCCACACTGCGAACAGCAGAGCCAGTGCATGATGGGAGTAGTGACTGGGTGAAGGTAAGGAGGGGGCTGGGAAGAGGAGGGGGATGGATAGTGGGATAGTAGGGTAGGGGTTGGGTACAGTTAAGTGCTGCTGGGGAGCACACTGTGGTGAGGTGGAGAGAGGGTAGGGCAACCATGTGCAGTCAGTAGGTTAGATGGGGGGCTCGGAAGAGTTGGGGTGGGGTTGTGGAAAAGGAGAGAAGGAAAAAGACTGGAATGAGGGCTTTGTAGTGCTGGAATGGGAACAGGGAAGGTACTGGATGGGTGAGGGCAATGAAGGTTGAAGCCAAGAAGGTTATGGGAGTGTAGCATATATTGCAGGGGCAGTCGCCATCTGCGCAAATCAGAAAAGCTGGTGTTGATTGGAAGGATCCATGTGGCACAAGGTGTGAATAAGTCATTGAAATGAAGGATATTGTGCTGGGCAGCATGCTTAGCAACAGGGTGGCCCACTTGTTTCTTGGCCACAGTTTGTCAGTGGCCATTCATATGGACAGAGAGCTTTTTGGTGGTCATGCCCACACAGAATACAGCATAGTGGTTGCAGCTTAGCTTGTAGATCACATGACTAGTTTCACAGATACCCCTACTTTTGATGGAATAGGTGATTGTGACTTGACTGGATTAGGTGGTGGTGGGAGTAATTGTGCATTTAGGTCTATTGCAGGAGTTCAGAGGTGGGATTCTGTAGGGATTGGCAAGTATATTGTGCAGGTTTGGTGAATGGTGGAATACCACTGTGGCAGGGGTGGGCATGACGAGAGGTAGTTGAAACTCTGGCTGAGAATGTAATTCAGTTGCTCCAGTCCTGAGTGGTTCTGAGTAACGAGCAGAATGCTACTCTGTCACTGTATGGTGAGACTTTTGGAGGTAGTGGGAGACTGGAGAGGTAAGGCACATGAGATTTGTTTTTGTTCAATGTTGGGAGGATAACAAGGGTCTTTGAAGGTTTCAGTGAGGCCCTCAGTATATTTCGAGAGGGACCGCTTGGCACTGCAGATGCGATGACCATGAGTGGTTAGGCTGTTTGGGAGGGACTTCTTGGTATGGAACAGGTGGCAGCTGTCAAAGTAGAGGTATTGCTGATGGTTAGTAGGTCTGATAGGGACAGAGGTACTGAAGTACCTATCTTTGAGATGGATATCAACATCTAGGACAGTGGCTTGTTGGGTTGAGTAGGACCAGGTGAAGCAAATGGGGGAGAAGCTGTTGAGGTTCTGGAGGAATGGGGATAGGGTGTCATCGCCCTTGATCCAGATCACAAAAATGTCTCCAGTGAATCTGAACCAGGTGAGGGGTTTAGGATTCTGGACATTTGTCAAGGATTTGTCTAGATCGTACCCTGGATTTGTTTCTAGGTAATGTCTTCAAAAGAGAAGTAATTGCGGTTGAGGATACATTTGTTCATGGCAACTATGAAGAAGGTTGTTGAACATGTAGAATGCCACCTCAAAAAACTATCCACTCTCCTCACTTCCTACTCCCACCTTGGAGTACCACTGTTCACCAACTCTACAACAACCTTCAAACCTCTACCATGTCCCCTCATAGTTGACAAACCCTGCCTTGCAGAGCTACTACATTTACCCCACCCACCAAACCTCACTCTCACCACCACACAGGATCCAGAACCTAAACTGGCCCAAAAAAACAGTCATGAACGTTTCCTCCAGAAGCCTTAGCCCTAAAGAAATATCAGTCCTTTTCAAAGGCCTCACCTTTTGCCCCACTCAAAATTCAGTCATGCAGGTCATGTTAAAGACCTCCTCTCCTACTCCTGGTCCCTACAGTGGGAACACTTTTTCACCACCAACCCCAACAGACTCAACCAAAGAGCTATGTTGAACCCTGCCTAACTCTGTTCACTCCTCCAACCAACTGTGATCCAACCCCCACTGCCCCCAAATTACCCCCTGTTAACTTTCCAGAATTTCTCAACCTCGAACCTTGCCTCACCATCATTCCCCAATGTGCAAACTAACCTTACATCTCCAGAAATAGCTGCAGTCCACCATCTAAAAATTGATCCCAATCTTATAACCCTACCTGTGGACAAAAGCCCCATCACCATTGTTTTGAACCACTAGCTGTCAGATACATCCACCTGCAAACCCTGCTATAATGACCCCATTCCAGAAATCCAGCAGGATCTCCAATCACTACTCAAATCCTGAGGCCCTTCCCAGAACCTCTTCCCAGAGTCAATCTCTCTGCTTACCCCTACTACTCCCCACACTCCTACCTCCTACATGCTTCCTAAAGGCCATAAACCCATCCTAAAGGCCATAAACCCAGCCACCAAGGATGCCCCAATGTTGCCGGTTACTGTGCCCCCACTCCAAGAATTTCTGCTCTCGTAGACCAACATCTTCAACCAATTATGCCGAACCTACCCTCCTATACAAAATATACCAAATATGTCCTCCACCAACTCTCCACAGTTCCTGTCCCTTTACCATACTGTGCCTTGCTCATCACTGTTGATGCCATCTCCCTTTACACAGCATCCCTGAAGTCCACAGCCTTACCACTATTTAACACTACCTTTCCCAATGCCTGACAGAATCCAAACCAACAATCTTGTACCCAGTTGCCATGACCAACTATATCCTCACCCACAATTATTTCTCCTTTGAAGGCGTTACATACAAAGAAATCCAGGGTACAGCTATGGGCACCTGCATGGCACCATCCTATTCCAGCCCATTCTTATCTACAGGAATCCTTTCTAAACACCCAGAATCCTAAACCCTTCACCTGGTTCAGATTCACTGATGACATCTTTGCGATCTGGATCAAGGGTGAGGACACCGTATCCACATTCCTCCAGAACCTCAACAGCTTCTCCCCATTTGCTTCACCCGTTCCTACTCAGTCCAACAAGCCACTGTCCTAGATATTGACCCCCACCTCAAAGATGGCTAAGTTACAAGCAGTCCCCCTCGAAATATTTCTAAATTGCGCAAGTGGGAACTTCCCCTCCTAGCCTCAAACTTCTTTAGTCATTGTCCTCGCCCATCCAGCCCCTTTCCTGTTGCCATTCCAGCACTATACAGCCCTCATTCCACCACCGCAGTTCTCTCCTTTCCCACTACCCCTCCCAATCCAAACCTCTTCCCTGCCCTCTGTCTAACCTTCTAACTACACGTAGCTCCCCTACCCTCTCTCCACCTTGCCCCAGCAGCATTCCACTGTCCCCCACCCCTAGCCTACTATCTCTCCCCCTCCTTACCCCAGCCTCCTCCTTACCTCCACCCAGTCACCACTCCCCTCACGCACTGGTACTGCTGCTCATAGTGTGGCTTCAGTTGCCAGAGACTGGAGTCTTGTTTTTTTTTTTTTTGTGTGTGTGTGTGTGTGTGTGTGTGTGTGTGTGTGTGTGTGTGTGTGTGTGTGTGTCTGGGTTTGTTTTATGAAGGCCTTGCTAGCTGAAAGCTTGTTTGCAAGTATCTTTTTCTTGTGCCTGCCTGCGACTCAGCATCTCCGCTATATTGTGAGTAGCAGCTTTCCTTTTCATAATATTGTTACATTCCATTCTGGACTTTCCATTGTTTGATCAATGTTCACATAGTTCATTTAGTTTTTCCTAACATCCTGACCTGTCACGAAAAATTATGAAATGATTTTGAAAGACCTTAGAAACCATCATCAATATTGCAATTTTTAATAATTTCCAAAACACACATGACATTAGTTCATTGGATACAAGTGATTTTGAAAAATTATAGATACAAAATAAAACTACAATCTATTATTATGAACTTGAGTAAGTAGTTAAATCCAAAATTTACTGGTTGCCAAGTAACGAAGAGAGAATCAAGTCACAACTCTTACACAGCAATGTCTCTAACAGAATCTCAGGATATGAAAACCCCAATACTTTCTTATTAGTAGTTGCCACCAGAAGACATGAACCTTTATAATATTAAAACTGTGTACTGTGCATGGCCTCAAACCCAGATCTCTGTCTTTTGCAGGCATACAGCATACTTCATACTATTCACCATTGGCCGGAAGATGCTAAAGACCAAAATGGTATTCCACAACCAAAGTAAGTAAATCCCTCTAAAGCTTTAAATACTAAAATAAAGAAAATGAACTAGTCAGAGACTAATGCACCCAGTGATACAATCAGGCAAATGTTAGGAGCCCAACTCATAGTCTCAATCAACCAACGCCTCTGTTCAGTTGACCATGAAAGACAAATAGCTGAATCTGAATTCAAGTTACAAGTCTATTATAATCAGCCTCCTTCCCTAAAATCCTCCCTACTCCATGCCAGATCAGTCTGTCATCTTCCTGCTTTCTGCATCATCATTATACAATCAATGACATTCTCAGGTATGTCACACTTGTGTCTGAAGATTTTTGCTCATGGAACCAATGCTACTGTAAAACCTGCCCTTGTGAACCCACAGCTATGTACTCCACCTTCACCACCAGCAAATCTGCTACATTAACGGCAGGGTATCACGAGAAATTAATCTGTCATTTACCAGCTGGCATTACTGCAAAGCACTGTACAATTTGTTGACTATTATACTCTAGGGATTTGGGTGCTCTTAGCTCATTTTCCCTCCCCTGTACCCTTATTACTTCTGTATCTGACTTTGCTTCTTAGTCCACCCTTCTCACTGAGATTGACAGGTAGAAGTTGATCTGAGTGAAGATCAGTTTGAGTTCCAAGAAAATGTATGAACATGCAAGGCAATACTGACCCTGCAACTTATCTAAGAAGATAGTCTACAGAAAAGCAAACCCATATTTATAGTATCTGCATTTTGTATAAAACTTTACGCAACTTTGATTCAAATATATTCTTTGAGATTTTAAGGTTATTGTGGATGCAGTATTGGGAGTGAAAAGTTATTTACCACTTGTGGAGAAACCTGACAGTTTTCAAAGTTGAGGAATATGAAAAGGAAACAGTAGTTGAGAAGGGATTGAGACATTACTGTAGCCAATCCCAATTTGATTCAATCTGCTTAAAGGGGAAGCAGTGAAGGAAACATAGGAATAATTTGAAAGAGAGACTAAAATTCAGAGACAGTAAAAGTCTTGGAAGATCAATTACAGAAAGAATAGTGCCCCAAAAAGAGTTTGTACAGTGAACACCAATAAAATTAAAATTAGGATAGTAGAAAGTAGTCTAACTTGGAAATGCCACTTAATCAGCTATTGTCACAATTATTGTGTTTCAACCATGCCCTGAAATGAGAGACACATACTACCAAAGATGCTTCCCACCCCTTCCAAACTGAGGTTTCTTTGCCCACTCAATCTCCACAACATCCTAGTCCACCCCTGTGCTCCTCACAATCCCAAACCCTTGCCACAGGGACCAAATCCCTGTGGAAGACCCAGGTGCAAGACCTACCCAATCCATTCATCCTGAACTTCCCAATCTAGTCCTGTTACAGGCTTATCCTACCCTATCAAAGGCCAGGTCACCTGTGAAAGCAGCTGTAACATATACCAGCTCAGCTGCAGTCATAGCACAGCTTGTTATATTGGCATACTTACCAGTCAGCTGTCCACCAGGATGAATGGCCACAGCCAAACTGTGCCCAAGAGCAAAGTGAACCACACTGTGATACAACATGCAGTTGAAAATAACATCCTTTATTTCAATGGTTGCTTCATAACCTGAGCAATCTTGATGCTCCCATCCACCAACAGTTTTTCTGAACTGCACAGATGCGAGTTATCCTTGCAACACATTCTCGGTTCCAAAATCATCCTGGCCTCAGCCTACAGTAACCTACTGTCATCAAACCCTCCACCCAACAGTTTACACCTCCACTATGCTATCACCTGCTTCCATTTCATGTCCCCTCACCCTCACTGAGTGCTACTCTCTGCCAATGCATACACCTTTCTTTTCCCCTTCTCTGCTCCTCTACTGTGCCCCTTCCCTCTACTCCTCCCTCCCTCCCACCTCTCTGTGTCCCTCCCCCTTACCCCTCTCCCATTTGTACTGGGGGAGCCCTCTCCTGAAGGTAATTTTTTGTTTCTCTTTCTTCATTCTTTTCAGTATGTGACAAACTAAGACACTTTAAAGGTATGCTTCAGTACATATTCAAGAATAAAGTGAAAAAATAACTGTGGAACCAAATATAAAATAAAATGAAGACTTGACTGTAAAAGAAAAGGATGCTTGTATCCCACAATCAATGCTTGAAACTGTAAGGGTAGGCTGTGATTTCTGTAGAATTTGCACTGCAACCACATCTTTAGCCATCTAGTTCTTATGTTCAACAAACTTAAAATAGTATGTTCAAAGGCTACAGAAAGTAAAAAGTTGCTATCTCAGATGTGAAATAACCCTAACAATTGATTGTAACATGAAAAAACTTTGCAAATTTAAGCATGTATGTGGAGGGATTCCCAAAACTCAGAAATATAGAACCTGAAGGGAAACTAAGCTTAAGTCTTACAAAACAATAGCAGTACAAGTAGTAGTATATGGTAGGGAGACAATTCTAATCTTGCAGAGAGACAGAAGGAAAATTGTGTCAGCTGAAATGAAATTACTCAGGGCAGTCAAAGGCAGCTCGCTGATGGACAAAATACCATATACAGAAATAAGAAAACAGCTATAGATTTTTGATTTGGAAAGCAAAACAAAAAACAATATGACAACTGGTGTAATGTAGAAACTATGCAGCATGATCATTTGCCTAGAATTCCCATGTTATAAGCCCATTGGACAGCAAAGTATCACACGTCTTAGGATAAAATGGTTTCTGGAACAGGTCGTGCAGCTTACTCCATGAAGTGGTGGTGGTGGTGGTGGTGGTGGTGGTGGTGAAAACAAATCAATTTCTAAATATCATCTATGTGGTCACATTAGTAAATCTATTTATATTACATGATGAATTTTTAACTGAAATTCATCTTCAAAGAGAGACTTTTGAATCAAAATTTGGGAATAATACAGAAATTAAAATTCACTATTAGAAATTAATTTCTGTAAAAATGATTTTGCGGGGTTGTTTCAAATTGACTATGAGAATTCTAATCAAAACTACATGTTTGAATAAACTGGCATATGCACCCTGGAATTTTCATTGTTAGAGTAGTTTCACTTAATAAATTTTTTGCTTACTTTTCCTTTATTAATCTCTGCTGCTCTTTCTTCCAGATATCCTTAAAATCACGGCAAAATGGTAGCCACAAAGCAAAGAAATCTTTAGGTGTTACATCTTCTTTTTTACCTTTTGGATGGTATTGATAAAAATCCATAGTGCCATAAAATCTAAAGAATACAGAACAGATTAATCGTAAGTATATGTAACACATACAGGAAAATAAGCATTTCTTTTTTTAAGTAACAATATCAGTAGTACATTGGGTATTCATCTAAATTACTTAATCACTGTTTAGTCTCTAAATAATGGAAACACTTACTACATTTGCACACATGCAAATCAATCCATGATGTGAATCAATCCATGATGTGATGAAGCGCTATCAATGTAAGATTGTAATAAACTTGAGAAGCCATTAGGAGGGACAAAAGAATGTCTCAATGTAGCAGGGAAACCATCAACCACTAAAATCCATTATATGTATGGACGTGCAATTTTCTTTAATTTCTCCATCAAACAAATTTCTCTGCATTAGGAATTCAGCTGCTCAAAATATTTAACAAGTATTTTTATTTCGTGAATAATGTTCCTCTTAGCTGCTTCCATGTAACTTAAACTGTAAATTATAGTTTGTAACGGTTAAGTGATCCATGCATATGATACAGTGCAACTTGCTACTAAATACACTGGGAAAAAAAAATTAGTATAGGCATGCGTGTTCAAACAGAGAGATACGTAAACAGGCAGAACACAGCGCTGTGGTAAGCAACGCCTATATAAGACAACAAGTGTCTGGTGCAGATGTTAGATTGGTTACTGCTGCTGCTGCTGCTGCTGCTGCTGCTGCACTGGCTGGTTATAAGACTTAAGTAAGTTTGAACATGTTGCTATAGTCAGCACACGAGCTATGTGACACAGCATTTCTGAGGTAGTGATGAGGTGGGGATTTTCCAGTATGACCATCTCCCGAGTGTACCGCGAAAATCACATCTCTGACATCGCTGCGGCTGGAAAAAGATCCAGCAAGAACAAGACCAATGATGACTGAAGAGAATCATTCACCATGACAGAAGTGCAACCCTTCCACAAATTGCTGCCGATTTCAATGCTGACCCATCAGCAGGTGGCAGCATGTGAACCATTCAATGAAACATCATCGATATCTGCTTCCAGAGGCGAAGACCCACTCGTGTACCCTTGATTACTGCATGACACACAGCTTTACACCTTGTCTGGGCCCATTGACACTGACATCAGACTGTTGATGACTGAAAAAATGTTGCCTGGTTGGCTGAGTCTTGCTTCAAGTCTTGCTTCAAGTTGTATCTTGTGGATGGGCACGTGTGGGTATGGAGTCAACCTCATGAATCCATGGACCCTGCATCTCAGCAGGGGACTGTTCAAGCTGATGGAGGCTCTGTAATGGTGTGTGGCATGTGCAGTTGGAGTGATGTGGGACCCATTATATGTCTAGATATGACTAACAGGTGGCACGTACATGAGCATCCTGTCTGATCACCTGCATCCATTCATATCCATTGTGCATTCCGACAGACACTGGCAATTCCAGCAGGGTATTGCAACACCCCACATGTCCAGAATTGCCACAGAGTGACTGCAGGAACACTCTTCTGAGCTTAAACACTTCCTCTGGCCATCGAACTCCCCAGACATGAACATTATTGAGCATATCTGTGATGCCTTGCAACATGCTGTGCTCCACCCCCTTGTACTCTTACAAGTTTATGGACAGCCCTGCAGGATTCATGGTGTCTGTTCCCTCCAACTCCACTACAGACATTAGTTGAGTCCATGTCATGTTGTGTTGAAGCACTCCTGCATGCTCATGGAGGCACTACATGATATTAGGCAGGTGTACTAGTTTCTCTGGCTCTTTAGTGTAAAGCACTGAATATTTTTCCAGAGCCATTATGTACTCAATGACTGCTGCTGAAAAATTATGTGCAAGTTTGAACAACAGCTGCTGAAGTTTTTGCACTTATTAGGTTCAAACATTCTAGACATAATCAAGCAATGGTTAATATTGGCAATTAACATCAGAAATTACACCATCAAGTATCACAAACACACAGAGAACAATTCAGGATTACAGTACAACCATTAATATCGTAGCATTTTGCTAGATAAATGTTATAACTGAATAATTCAGTGCCTTTTTGGGGTACAAGTTGAGCTAAGGAGAAGGGAGAGAGATTAGGAGCCCTAAAGTAGTGCATGAAGTTGTGTATTTACTGGAAATCGTCATTCTATTATTGAGTCTACGTATAAGAACTACAGAATTTTCAGGCTAAACTTAATTATCCAAACTAGTGAGTAAGTAATGAACTGAACAAGAGAAAGAGCCCATGTCAGCAGTTTAAATCTCAGGAATAGCAATGTTGCATAAATAGAATCAAAAAACTGAATACTTACATGGGATTTACAGGAAAAAGGAAGACTTCAACCACACAATAAGGAACAAAATATCGACAAATCTGATGAGAATGAGTACCGGTAGTAAAAACACCAGCTGAAAACCAAAGTCAAATTAAAATTTAAGTGATGCTGTAGAAGGTAGCCTGAAACCTAGTTCAAACCTGGAGACATCATTGTTTTCAACAAACATGTCAAAGAAGAGTGGCATAAATGGCCAACAGTTTGTCTCTCTCTCACCGGAGAGTGTCACGCAATTTCTGAGAAAACTAAACTGGCAAACCCTTTAATATATGTGCCATTTATCCTGTGAAAGCCTACTTACAACGTTTAAAGGACCAGCATTAAGTTAAAAATCCAGGATCATTCTTCATCCCTCTATATATTGCTCCCATAGGTACCATGAACAAAACATTATACTAATTACAGCATGCAAGGAGGCATTTAAGCAGTCATTCTTCCTGTGCTCCATACACAACTGGAGTGTGAAGTAACATTAACATATGGTATCCTCCACCATTTGCAGAGTTTGTATGTAGATGTAGAAAGAGGTAACGGAGAAATTTCACATTCATAAAGGGAATCAAAATTAAGGTCAGCTATATGAAAAGAATAAAAAAAAGTAAGATGATTTTTGTGAAATGGATCTACAAGTGGTAAAAGTAGTGCTATCCCAACTTAAGTATGAACTCACAAGAGATTTATTTCACACAGGACATTAGATTTCAAAACCAGCTACATTCCACTGGACCATATCAGAAACTGATTGAAACTATGGACTGGAAGAGGAGGCAGAAGACATGGTGTCCTACAACACACCAGCCATGATGGATAACACTTGGACCAAAGATAGTATAAACCAGTAGCATGTAAGTAAAAGACTTGCAATGTATGGATTACATTTTAAAATATGAGTCAACATTAAATTCCAAGAACTGAGTGAAGAATTTAAATGTGCATTATGTGAACAATAGTGTAAGAGATACTACATTAAGACATGTACAAAGATAACAATAACCATAATGGACTACTGCAAGGACTAAAATGACTTGAAAAAAAAAAGTTTGTATAGACTTTTACATTGATGCTCAGTCTGGGTGCATCTCTCTCATTAAATTAAAAAGGAAAAAATGTAGGGAAGATGCTAAAAATAACAGTTGAAAATGACTGTACTATTCCAAGTGAAACCAAATAGAAAAATTATAAATTCCTTTTATATGGCAGAAACACAACTTCTGAACACAAAGTGATGATAAATCTACAATTTGTTTGATAAAAAATCCCTACCAACTATAAGACAAATAGCATACTCAATGAAGTTAATTTGTTTCAGCTTAGTGCAACTATCAAAGCAACATCTTTTTATCATAGGAAAATTGTTAAGACTAATATCTGATAACTATGGTAAATTACATTTTGAGAAAACTTTAATACTTGGAAACTCTACCCTCTCCCCCCTTCTCCCTGCAGACATCTTTTGCAGAAGGAAAAAGAATACATAAGCATGAAAACAATACTAATTACTAAATAAGTATTGTGATAATTCACTTTGATGTAACAAAGTAAATCTATCTAAAATACAATAAAAATCAGTAAAACAGACACGTAAAACCTTCTACTTCTCATTTCATTACCAAAAGGTACATAATCACCTTCACCAACCCACAACTTCCTGACTGCTAATGAATGAATCAGGAAGTTCTTTTAAAACAGTAAAACTGTGTTATGAGATTAACCCGATTCCTCCCATCTTTTCATTTTTTTTTTTTTTTTTTTTTACTTCCCTCTGCTTGAGAAATCTGACAAATGGAACTTGGGGGCTTTTATAAGACAGCAGAAAAAAATATTTGAGTCTTACAGCAACAGTGCCAAGTTTCCAGTTAGTCAGCTGTTCAGAAAAATTTCATTTTCAAAGAATATCTTCATCCTGTAGCCTATACAAAATGCACATACTGTACAAAGTAATACAGTGGAACCTTGTGTAGTGAGCAAAATTCATTCCAGAGTCTAACTCTTAGTGTGAAACACTCATTAAGCAAAACTATTTACCCATATAATTTAATGGAAAATATGATGTGTTCAATGCAGAAAAGGTACTAAAAGTTTTATCTTATTCATGCCATTTATTCAAAGAAAATTATACACACAGTATTATGTACTTTATTACTGACAATACATAACTAATTCTTTTTTACTAGTAATCTATCTGTAGTCATTTGTTTCTGCCAATGCTTCAATATGTGATGAAAATGTGGCAGATCATTATTGTCAAATAAATTTGTAGTGGGCATAGCCACTACTACATTGAGGTGATGATTTTCAGTGTATGATGCAACTGACTCATATGCTTTCAGCCTTTCTTTTATTGCACCAGAAGATGGCTGCTTTGCTGTTACCCCCTCCTCCTCTTCCTCTGAAGAAGAAGAACGCCTCTCCACAACTTTCTGCTGTGAAAAACACTGCAACTTCATAAGCTCTTCAGTGGTCATTTCTTGACTGTGATCTTCCACAAGCTTGTCAATATCTTTGTTATCCACTTCTAGTCCCATGCTCTTGGCCAAAGGCACAATCTCTTTGACTACAGGTTCCACAGGTACTGACTCAAATGCCTCAGTCACATTCAGCAACACACTCCAGACAAAGCTTCTGTCAAGCAGAAGTGAGAGTTCTCTTGATAAACCCTTCCCATGCCTTTTCTGTTATCTTGGCATAGCCAACAGTTTTGAAGTGATATTTCCAAAAGTCTCAGAGTGATCTTGGTAACTTCAGTCAACTCAAAGCAATGCTCAAAGACTGCTTTAGTGTAGAGCTTCTTAAAGTTAGGAATAATCTGCTGGTGCATAGGTAGGGGTAATGGAGTGGTGCTCAGAGGAATTGAAATATTTCAAGGAGATGGTCTTGTAGGCCTGGAGAATGGGCAGGAGCATTGTCCATAACAAGAAGACATCTCAAGCAAATACTTTTTCACAGAAGGACCAAGCACTTCATTGATCCAATGGCAAAAAAGATCACTTGGTGCCTAAGCCTTGTTATTGGACCTCCACATCACATTTAACCTGCTCTTCTGCACTTGACATTTCTTGAAGGCTCATGGAGTTTCTGAATGATGAGCAAGAAGTGCTTTAATTTTCAAATCACTGCCTGCTTTTAAATAGAATAGCGGTGTGAGACGGTCTTTCATTGGTTTATGACCAGGCAATGCAGTCTGCTCTGCTATTATAAAGGTATGCTTCAACATTTTTTCCAGAATAGACCCCTCTTGTCACAATGAAAAACCTGTTGCAGCAGATAACCCTCAGAACGTATGAGCATCTTGAAGTAGTTGATGATGATCTCTGCTGTCTTTGTGTCAGAGCTGGCTGTTTTGCCATGGCTCACAATGCTGTGGACACTGGTTCTTCCCTTAAATTCCTGAAACCACCCGCAGCTTTGTCCACTGATGATCCTGGTATCTTCTTAATGAGGTCAGCAAAAATCTTTCTCGCCTTCTCACAAATGATGTTCTTGTTAATAGTGTTGCCTTGCAATTTGATTTTTATTGATACATATAAGGAGCAACCTTCTGACATCATTTAGAATACAAAAACATTGTTTAGATACTTTGTCACTTCCTTTGAAGCATCTGTTTCCTTAATATTGTCCTCCTCCTTAAGGATAGTACAAATAGTTGATGTATACCAACTGTATGTGCATGCTAAATCAGCAACGCTCAAACCATGTTCACATTTTCAATTATTTTAATTTCATTTATAAGCTCATTTTCTCTCTCTTATACTCATCTTCTTGCAGCTTTATCTTCAGGAACATTTCAGTGAATTAGATGATACCAAAAAGAGTGCTAAACCCAGACTGCAGTATGTACTGAAGACACTGTTCATTTACAAAAGGTGTTCATATTGTTAAACATTTTCCCACCACGTGTGAGAGACAGGTGACATCACATTAAATCACCACCACCACCACCACCACCACCACCACCACCACCACCACCACCACCACCACCCATTATGTGAAACATCGCTCATTAAGTCTCATTATGTGAATCGTGTGTTATTGGAGGTGCTTGTTAAGTGAGGCTCCACGGTACTGAAAAAAAGCACCAACTATTCCTTCTTTTCTACTAAAACAAATTTATTAAAATAACCTTACATAATAATTAGAGGTGCAATATGTAGTGGCCAAGTTCATTTTTTTAATATTAATTATACTGAAACTATGAATTATTCTTAGTATTTTTCTGATAGTGATAATTCATTTTTATTTATTTCCAGATATGCAGTTAATACATCAGACAGATTCTTCAGTTTATAAACAGGTGTTATCTATATATCATCAGCTGCAACATTATCTTCAGCACTTCTCATGAGTTATCCTAGCAATTTCTCTCATTCCAACACTACATTCAACACAATAAAGCTACCAACTGGAATTCCCAGCCACAAATTTTCCAGTGCACTGCAGTCATCATCAAAAGCACAATGTAACCATAGAACAAAAATGTAGTTCAACAGATAGCATAAATTCAACTTAAGTATTCTCCAAAACCATACAGTACACTGTCACAAATAAGAGTAAAACAAATCACAAGTCATTAACACAACATCATCCTACCACTGTTATAATGACTATAGACATCACAGAATACATCACAAAATGTCACCTTAATATCCCTAGTAAACTACACAAGCTTTATCACAACAGCAGAAACCTCACAAAATATTTCTCCATAGCCTCCACATGTCTCCATAGTACCCTAAATATCATTTTTCTACACCTAATAGAAATGTGCTTCGAATATAATTCATATACCTCACCCATGACATCACAGCTTCTCTAAACCAAGAAACAATAAACATAACAACTGATCTTTCAAATCTCTCATTATACTCATATAAGCTTCAGTCATCATAATTCATTTTCATAATTTGACAAACCAAACATAACAAAACTTGGGTGAGGGAGGAATGTTAATTAAACCAAACAGCCGTATGGATGGCCATCAGTTCTGTGGTAAACATCTGACATTTGGCAATCAAGAGATGATGTTCCATAGCAACAGAAGACATGAACGCATTCCCATGTGACTGGTGGGTTTAGAGTCATTTGTGTAAGATACAGTAGCATTCAGGAACTCGTGTAAGAGCAGGTGGAGTAAATAATGTGACACCATTGGAGCAATGGAGGATTTTGGACCCCAAAAGTGATCCGTCCATATCCACAGCCAAGGAACTAACCAAGGAGGGTGGTCAGGAGATGAGACGTAGAGACAAGGAGGGGTGATGGAAATCGGGGCAGAGAGAAGTGAGGTGGAGCCAAAGCAGTAGACCCACCTGAGGGTGGGCAGCAGGCAGGTGATGTCACAAGGTCACAGTGCAAATAGGATGGGTGAGCACGGGAAAGTGGACAATGATGGCATAGCAAACAAGGAGCTGGGACCACTGAAATAGAAGGGGAGAGATCCCAGCATCAACCAGGAGACTATTGACAGGGCTAGTGCAAAAAGCGCTGGTGCCTAAACAGATACCACAATGGTGAACAGAGTCCAAGGGGAGCAGCTTGGAAGGAGCAGCTCATCCATAAACTTAACAACCACATACCAGATGGGGCAGAACTAATGCCTGATAAAGGTAGGAAAGAACCTAACAACCCATGCACCAAGAGGTATGGGCAAGGAAGTGAAGGACACTGAGTTTACAAAAACAACCAACTTTCAGAAAGCAGATACGGAGCAACTAAGTCAGCTTGTTATCAAAAAGAAGGCCAAAGAAACTGAACTGGAGGAATGCCATCAGGTGTTGGGCATTGAGACAGAGCTCCAGATCAGGATGGACCGTAGTACAGTAACAGCTATGCACAACCCTAGACTTAATGGTGACAGAAGTGTGTCAGATGCCACCCTGGAGCATTGCACCACAGAGGCCATAGATAGAGAGCTAGCCAAAATACAGAAATCATCCACTTGGAGAGCAGGGATGACCTCCAGTGGAGGCTACAACACCATTAATTGTGATGAGAAAAGAAGGAAACTTAATATGGAGCCCTGTGGATTGCCATTCTCCTGGGTCTGTGGAGAGCTGAGAACAGTGCAGACTAACTCTGAACAACTGGATAGAATATTAGTGGATTTGCTAAGACATCATCTAAATAGGTACGCACATAATTTCATAGATAAATGTGTTTTAGTTACACTTACTTTTGCTTGCATTCTTCTAAATTTTCTTTTTCACCAAGGAGCTGCTTCTTGGCTACAAGGAAACAAACATACATTAATATTCCATAAACAATGCACTTTAAAATCTACAGGTCTCAAATCAATAATGTTTTATTACCTCTAGTTACAAAGAATTCCATCTTATCCTTGAAAGGCTGTAAATTATTTTCTGAAGAGGCCTTAATAACTTTTTGTGTTCTATTTTGGCATGCTGTAAAAAAGAACAAAAACATATTATACTATGGAAAGAATGTGGAGCATAAGAACACAGCATATCACGTCTCATTAAAAAAATTGAGGCCAGACACAAATGGGTCAAAAAAGAGAGAGAATGATATCTTCCTCATCAAATCAAATTTAGTTATTCATCCATTAAAGAAAATAGCACACAACACCACGATATAGTCTGGACTGAAGAAGATAACATACCACACAGAAGCAGACAGAGGAGAATATGCCATTAAGCAACACAAACAAATAACATGGAGAAATTTAGTGGTTGAATAACAAGGAAAAATATTATGTTGGGTTAATGTGGCCCAGTGAGTCTTCTGCATCTTCAGTATCTTTTCCCTATTCCTGGATCACAATGCTATATTCACAAATGCTCTTAATACTGTACTTCAACAGCATCCACCAACCAACAGCTAATGAATCAAGTGACATCCTCCAACCTCCCATATTACACAAAATCACATCTGACTTTAACAACCTAATCATATCCTCCGCTGCAGCTTCAGTTACCTTTCATAGAGCCCAGAAATGAGAAATGTGATTCCCTCAATCCTTCCATTCCCTCTTGGTATCCTGCTAACCTCCCAATCACAAATCATTCTGAACCATCTTTATGTCACATCTACTCCCATCCCCTCGTCATTCAATGTGAAAGAACCATATGCAAAAGTGTCCTATGAACCCATTCAGAGTGTGATATTGTAGTTCTGTCACAGGTGTATCCTATCGCATCACAGGCAGAATCACCTTTCAAAGTATCTACATTATATTGATTCTGCTCTAATTTCTGAACAACCATTTATTTGTGCATGAACACAAGCTAACTGTCCATCTGAACACATTTATCTCCCCAAACAGAGACCACAAGAGGAGTTGAGCATCAAGTGACAGAACATGCTACTGAGCACAACATGCTCCACGTTACTGGTAGTTTCACAACTGGACCATCTGGTTCCTATCCTCCTTTTCACCCCTTCCTCTCGCACCATGTCCCCTGCCAACGATCCCAGCTTCTCTGAATTTCTGAACTGCATATGTGAGGAATTGTTCTTACAATACATCTTCCAATTTCCACTAACTCTCATTCTACACCTACTACCGTATCTGTCCTCATTCCTGCCCCCTCCCCCCCGCCCCTGCCCCATACTTCCTCAATGTTTTTATCATCCATCTATTCAGCAACACTCACAGTGTTCCCAGTATGAATACCATTTTATGCTGTTCTACTCTGACTCCCCTGTCCCCAACCTTCATCATTACCTTTCACCCTCATGGTCCTTGGTGCTTTTACCCTCAATATGACATTTCTACATATCATTCAGACCACAATTCTAGGACCAAATTAGGTTTTTGTATGTGTGTATTGAGAGGGAGGGGGCAAGTTGGGGGGGGGTTGCTCAAAAGGAGGACATTGTGAAACTAAATTGTGAATGGTTATCATTACTCTTTTCATTGTTTGTATTCTGATTATGATTCTCAAAGTTACAAGAATTTAGTTTGCCGTGTGTTCCACATGGTACTTACCCTACATACCTTAACAATATGGAATAATAAGTAAGTAAAAAACTACTAAATTAATGCACATTTCACTATGGTATCAAGTGAAAAATCACAGCATAGTAACACTGCAGAAAAAAATATTTACCTCACTAACATAAATGAGTATGCAGTTACACCAATGAGTCAAAACTTTGTGTGGTCTGCCCATTGTGTGACTGAATACTATGTGGTTGCATATCAGGCGCAAAACACTGTAAAGGAAGTACCTAAGTAGAGCAGAGATGAATGGGGAATCATTCTACTGAAAATATCTGCCACAAATGGATATATTCGCTGACATAAGTGACTTTGGCGAAGGGCAGATAGTTATGGCTGGCACCTTGGGGTGAGCATTTCAGAAATGGTAAAGCTGTTTGATCATGTACTACTGCTATTAGGCAACAAAGTGTTGGAAGTCCACACCATCATAGAACATAAAGGTTATATAATTATCCTCTATGTAAAGCAGTACAGGGGGCAATCTGAGGCAGACATGATGAAATGAGTATGGGGTGCTGCAGCAGATAATCCCTACATGTTCTCTTGTTGATCCAATGTCATATTCATTTACAGCTGCAGTGAGCATGGGATCACCAAGACTGAACCATGAACCAACAGAAACACAGGGTGATTATAATTAAAGTTAAACTTTCAAACTACTGTAGAAATAACACCACTGATCCGAATGACATCAAAGTGCAATGGAATATTTCAGATAAGGGGGAAAACGTGTGGCAGAACAACAATAAAGAGTTACAAAGTGTAGCAATAGATGGTGCTGTAAGCATTATAATTTACTAGTGGTTGACTACAAATGACAAATCATACAACAATGCCTAAGGTGTACATTCAACAGTAAACAAACTGTACTATTCAGTGTGATACTGTTAGTTATGTAAGCGCATCCATCACGGCAAGGTCATATCACATCAGATGGGAACAATCTGTTTCTAATTGTCCTGAGGCCAAAGACCACATAAAACCCATCAATCACATCAGTTTTTAATTGTCCTGAGACCAAAAACTGCACAAAAAACCATTAATAAAAATCAAATCGTATTATTGATTTCAGTGGGATTGGTGTAAAACATGTTGCAGAAAATGGTGGACAGCATATTGAACAAGTTGAAATTGAGAAACAGCACATTCCCCAACTGATCAAAGTGTTTCCTGAGTCATGTTCAGAATGTGTTGCGCAATGTGTGCCTCCAATGCATCTAAGTTTGCAGTCAGAACACTTAAGGCAGCCTCACAGCCATAAGTCACACGGATTAAGATCAAGTCCTAGGGATGGCTAGGCTGTACAGAAATGGTGGCTGATAATCCTAGCTTTTCTGAAATGGTGCTTCAGCAGCTGCTTAACTGGATTTGCAATGTGTGGAGATGTGCCATCCACACTGTTGGAGAGCTGGAATGATGTGGTTACACAAAAGACACTCATAGCGCTTATCAGTGACGATACAGGTAGCAGGACCAAAGGCACCTGTCTCTTTGAAAAAATATGGTCATATGATAAATGATGCCATAAACCTGCACCACACAGTGACTTTTCAGGATGAAGTGTTACTCATTGATTTGTATGTGGATTTTCCATTGCCCATATTTGACAGTTCTTTGTACTAACATATCCTGTTAAATTGAAGTGGGCTTCATATGTCCACGCTATCTTCCACAGCCAATCATTGTCTGCTTCCAAAGAAATTCTAAAGCAAAGGTGTCCCTTGCTGTCAGATCAACAGGAAGCAACTTGGGCACATGGGTAATTTTGAATGGATAGCAAAGAAGGATGTGTCGTAGGATTTTACGCACTGTGCTCATGGATATGTCCAATGTTTGGGCAATTCTCCATGCATTACACATTTGCTCACCACCACTCATCTCCTCCTGCATGGCTGTGACCACTGCTTCCATTGACATTGAATCAATTCATTTCCTCCCTCTGCCAGGCCAAAAAAACAACTTTTCATATTTCCGAATCACTTTCTCCATACCCACAGCAGTCATCAGACCAATGTCGTTTTTCAAACTCTTCAGTGTCCAGAACTTCTGCAGAGTGACATGTGCACAGTCATCATTCCTGTAATACAGCTTTACAAGCAGAGTACAATCCTGCATTTAGACAGTCACAGCAAATATCACAGACACGAAAGGAGGAAAAGCTGTGTACCTGGTGTGTTTTATGTATTCTGGCACATATTGATCAATTTTCACACAACTGTTTTTCCTTCTGCCATAGCAAATACTCTTTTGTAATTTGATGTCATTCTGACCAGTGGTGTTATTTCTACAGCACTTTGAAAGTTTAATTATAATCAGCCTGTATGTCACCTGGCTGAAAGGATCTCATTTCTTGCAACACCAGGTCAATGGTTGTGCCCAGATATGTTTTCATCCTTGTGAACAGCTTCTCAAAACCTGCACCACACAACAGACACTGGCTGGAGGGGTCAGAATTATGCTATAGGGGGGACATTCAGCAGAGCTTCTATAGGACCTGAACTTTGGCATGTCTCAGCATTTTGTAAAGAAAAAATGATAGTAACATTGTTCACCACTTTCAGAGCAACAGTCAGTTTCAGTGAAGTTTAATGAACTTAACTGCTTCTAGTATTGATATTATGGACCTCATTATTCTACTATTATTCTACATCTACATCTATACTCTGCAAACCGCCATGGGGTGCATGGCAGAGAGAGTATTCCATTGTACCAGTTAATAGGGTTACTTCCTGTTCCATCCATGTATGGAGTGCAGGAAGAATGGTTGACTGAATGCTTCTGTGCAAGCAGTAATTATTCTAATCTTATCCTGACAATCCCTATGTGAGCAACACACAAGGGGTTGTAGTGTATCCTAAAGTAATTACTTAAAGCCAGTTCTTGGAACTTTGTTAATAGACTTTCCCAGGACAGTTTATGTCTGTCTTCAAGAGTCTGCCAGTTTAGTTCCTTCAGTATCTCTGTGACACTTAAACAAACCTGTGACCATTCATGCTGCCCTTTTCTGTATACTTTCAATATCCCCTGTTAGTTCTATCTGATTTGGGTCCCACACACTTTAGCAATATCGTAGAACTGGTTGCACAGGTGATTTGAAAGCAATCTCCCTTGTAGACTGACTGCACTTCCCCAGTATTTTATCAATAAACCAAAGTCTACAACCTACTATATGATTATTTTATTTCAAATCCCTGTGAAGTGCTACACCCAGGTATTTGTATGAGTTGGCTGATTCCAACAGTCTCTCAATGATATTATAGGATAACATGTTTTTTCAGTTTATGAAGTGCAAAATTTTACATTTATGAACATTTAAAGCAAGTTATCAATCTTTGCAGCACTTTGAAATCTTCTCAAGATTTATGCAGCTTCTTAGTTACAGTAATTCATTATAGGTAACAGCATCATCTACAAAACATCTGAGATTAATAGTAATCTTGTCTGCCAGGTCATTAGCCCGTGAAGTGGGTAATTTGCGCACGTACACCTCTTCCACAGTGGGTAACACACATCAGCGTGCTCATGTGTGGTGGTGCTGCATACTGTTCTCATGCATAAAAGTTGTCCTTCATGTTTTGTTGTTGAATTTAAATTTAAATTGATACTGGGTGGAAATGAATAAAATATGTTGCAGAAGTTAACAAAACTTTATTTTCACAATATTACAAGTCATTTTCAGTGTGAAACATTTTAAAATAACATGCTGCAAGCAAGACAACTTTGCATTCTCCACACCAGTATGAAGTTTCTTTGTGAAGGCCTTTTCTCATGCACACCACACAGCTCCTTGTTTGACCTTTCTTCATTGTGGGTGGAAGGTGGTCTGGAAAATGCCTGGCTGTAAGGTGTGTTGCTTTCAGTGTTCAAGGTGGGCATCCTACTGATGTCCCTTGTTGTGATGAAGCTACAGTCAACTGTTTGCCAAGATTAATCATGAAGCTCATTCTACTTTGTTCAGCACCATGCTTGTTGTACAGAACGTATGCACTGAAGCATGCATTGGACAACAAGTGGTGGGAAAGCTTCTGATAACTTTTTTTTTTCAGCCTGCTACTGGCCATCTAGTAGTTTTGTAACTGAGAATCATACCTATCTACCACTCCCCCCCCCCCACCCCCCCCACCCCCACCCTCCAATCATATTCTTATTTTAGTCAATAACGATATGTGGCTTTTGAATGATTCCCTTCTTCGAGTTTACATTTAAAAAAGTATTGTCATGGAAGATGCTGACCATAGTAGCAATGCAAGGGGTACGAAATTTGTTATAAAAGTCAGTAAATTACTTAACAGACAGTATTTTTCAGTACAGGTATTTCATTCATTCCAACCAAGTATTGACTCATGACGTCATCCAGCCATGAATTGATTGTAATCTGAATCTTTTTGAGCAAACTAATAGTTTCTTTCAGGTGATACAATTTTATTGATTATGAAATACAAGTTCTTGAAGTTTATTCAGAATGGGAAATGTTAATTAGTAATTGCTGGCCATAATTTATCTGTTTAATGTAAAGGTGTTTTGAATTTTGTGCACATGAAAAAGTGCAAATTTATGTGCGGCTTTTACTCTGAGATGAGTTATCACTTAGAGTGCAAGAGGTGTGCATGTACAGTTTGCTGACCTGCAGTGTGAATTTTATTTTTTGTGATTTTGACTCAAATGGAGACAAATCCAGTTTCATTTAGACGTTATGTGAGATAGACACATCACATTACTACAAAAGTGTCATTTAGCCCATTAAGGAAAACTGAAACCTGTGCGCTCAATTTGGAATATGTCACATGCTAGTGCACAATCGAGCTGTCCAGTGAATCGAGTAAATAGTTGCAAATGCACTTGGACTTAATGCATGAAGTCAGAAATTAATTTTGAGACAAGTGCTGATTTTGACAAAAATGAACCAAAAGTTTATTCAAAATATCGAGGTTCTGTTTTAATTGAGACACATATCACCTTGTTGATCATGTTGCTTAGCAACATTGTAATGCAGATTAATTAATTTGTTAGAGCTATTTGCAACTTAGTAAGTTCCATTACACAGACAAACTGTTACAAGAAATTTGCTGACTGCATGAGAGTGTGAGAGTGGTTTTATTTCCAGAAATGCCAATAAACCGGCGGTTTCAAAAGTTAGTAATTTAACTGTTGTGTAACTTCATTGATTGTCCCACACCACTACTGAACATGTTGTATCGTCTCTCTTCACAAGAGATCTCAAGAAGCTGGGATAAACAAGAAACAAGAAGAAGACTAAAGAAGAGGCATCGGTATACCATAACAATGCCTCTTTTGTCCTTCCATTTCATTACCATCTGCTTGCCTCTGTACCCTGTTATGTACTCCCTTTTCTTCAGTTTTTCCTTTTTTTATGAAGTCAGGGAACCCCTTCCTGTCTTGCTGCATTGTGCTGACAACAGCAGTATTATTGCTGGTTACTTTGTCCACCAGATCTGGACTGGTGTACCAGTTGTCAAGATAAATGCAGTGGCCTTTCCCAAATAGATTGTAAGCAAGTTTCAAAACAATTCAAGAGGTTACTTTTTCATCTGCATAGTGGCTACTATAATTAGTGTCCTTCCCAGTGTAAATAATAAAGTCCCATACATACCCGGAACTGCTTTGACAGAGTTTGTACAATTTGATGCCAAATCTGCTACGATTTGATGAAAAATATTGCCTCCATCAAAGCCACCCTTTCCAGAGCAACAACGATTTGTCAATGGTGATGTTCCTCTCTGGCACATATATTGATCTGAATTTATGCCACAGATGCTCCATAATGGGGTGAATTTTGAATAGTTTTCTGCTGATAGTGCCAAGTGGGTCATAAAAGGTATTGTCAGCAAAGTGGAGGAATTTCAATAAAAGATGAAACTGTTTTTCAGTCATCAGTTTCCTGAAGAAAGGTGTGTCAACTGATATTCATTCTCTCTCTCTCTCTCTCTCTCTCTCTCTCTCTCTCTCTCAAAAGTACATCTTGTGGTCTGGTTTGTGAAGAATTTCTTGAAGTACAAGCATTGCAATAAGTGTTTTTACCTTGTCATATGTAGTATCCTGCCAACTGCGAACCCTGGAGTGTGCTGCTAAATTGGGAGGAGAAGCTAGGAACTGTTCTGCATAAAAGTTCGTTAGTCCAGCTATTATTGTGCGTGAAGTATCATCCACAAAACACTTAAAACAACTCATCACCTCATATTGTTTTAGAGGCACAACTGTACCACTATTACCAGTGAACAAATATTGATTATAAATTGAACTAGCATGCACAAATGCACTAGGTACCGTCTGCTACAGTAGTGTCTCATCTTCAGATGTTTCTGATCAAAGTCACTTTCACTTTCACTAGCCTCAACATCCATATCTTGAAAACTTTCAGAATTGTCACTGAAATTATCGTCACTTTCCAAAAGCAGCTGCTCAATCTCCAAATCTGATAAACGACTTCTTCTCACCACTACAAAAGATCACTCACTAATGTGGCAGTAAGCACGGACAAAAACGGTGCACTTTTGTGGCTGCTTCACTGGACGCATACTGTCAATGCGCACTTGAGTCAACAATGTTATAACTAGCCTAGAACATGCTGCATTGCCTGATGAGAGCTGCCATCTAGTGGACGAAGCTCAACTAACACCACAGTGTCAACGGCATGCCAATAACTTGTCATTCCCACTAGCTCTTAGCCACAGTACACAGTAGATGGATATATTTGTCAAACCCACTGTGAATTAGCAGAGCATGGATGGATGTATCCATCATGCTCACTTAAAGGGTTAATATGCAACATGAACAGCAACACACTTCCTTGGGCAACACCTGGACAATTACTCTCCATCCAAGATAACATGCTGTGTCCTCCCTTCCAAAAAGTCTTTAATCCAGTCAATATTTCACTTGATAGCCCATACGATCACACTTTTGACAGTAAGCATAGGTGTGGTACTGATTAAAATGCTTTTCAGAAATCAAGAAATACTGCATCTACCTGACTGCCTTGATCTAAAGCTTTCAGCATGTCATGTAAGGAAAGTGCAAGTTGGGTTTCACATGGTTGATGTTTCCAGAATCCATGCTGGTTGGCACTAAGGTGGTCATTTTGTTCAAGATATCTCATTATGTTTGAGCTCAGAAGATTTTCTAAGTTTCTACAACACACTGGTATCGAGAATACTGGACAGTAGTTTTGTGGATCACTTCTACTACCCTTCTGTAGATGGGTGTGACCTGTGCTGCTTTTCAATAACTGGGCATTGTTTCTTGTTTGAGGGATCTGTGACAGATTGTAGTTTGGAGAGAGACTAACTCAACCACAAATTCAGTATAGAATCTGACTGGAATTCCATTGGGCTCTAGATCTCTGTTCAATTTTAACAAATTGCAGTTGCTCCTCAACATCATTGACACTAATACTTATGGAAAATCTCATATAAAGATGTGAAACAAATACTAACAAAGAGATAGAGGGGCGGGCCAGTACTTACCTCAGGTCAGTACAGCTGATAGATAACACAAAACAGAACAGAAAATTTACATTCCTAGCTTTCAGAACTTTGTTCCTTCATCATGGAGGAGAGAGGGGAAAAAAGGGGAAGAAGGGAAAGTGGATTTAGTTACTCACAACCCAGGTTATGAAGCAACAGGGAAAGGTAAACAGGGAGGGTAGCAAGGATGGAGGCATGGTTGTCAGAGGGAAGCCAAAGATAGACATTACAAAGAGAAGAGGTGAAAAGAGGAATGAAAATGTGCACTGCGACAACTTTCAGCTGGGTGTTCAACCAGATTGTTTGGTTACTGAAAACAACAGGACACTGTGATTCCATGAGCAACCATACTTCCTCCTTGTTGGATCTAATTCCATGAGTGTTCCATTGGAGAAGAGTCATAAAGGGGAATGGCCAGAAGGGAACAAATGAAGCATATTCACCTCTGAGGCTACCAAGTGCCAGACTTCGAAAACTCACTGCTATGTGGTGCAGAGGCTGTAGGATCCTGTTCCACAAAATGCACAGAGGCATTGTCACTATCCCTTGGCCAACTAGCAGATTCCAGGGCTCAAAAACAGTAGACCATGCACACCAGTGAAATGTAGGTTGGGTGTGTGAGGGTATCACATGCATTTTGGCCGGTGCAACATATAACAAGGCAGTGAACAAATAACTTTAAATCGAGCCTGCTGATTATCCTGTTATCTGTAGAGACAATTTTATTTTAGTTTAGTTTTGTTTTGTTTTGAAAAAACAATTGAGGTTATAAGCACCCACTTCATAACGTTGTAACACTAATAAGTAAAAGAAGTTAAAAGCAACTACATGCTTAGCCTAATTGACAGAAAGAAAGAGCTAAAAACAAAAGCTTCCTCTTGCAGAAAGGTGCACAAAATATGCAGTAGACACAGCAGAGATCCTGAACCAAAGATCAAGTGTCCTATGCCATGCCGCTAAAATACATAAAAAGTAAAATGAAGTTGACAGCACAAATGATGTTCACTAAAAAGGCCAATAACTCAGATGGTAAACATACACTGGAATGTAAGAAGTTATAAAAAGAGCATTCAGTCAGGAAACGGTGAACTGTCAAAGGTAGATGACAATGAGCACAAAGTGGTGGGGATTACCACTTAACAAATGGGGATGGTTAAAAAGATAGTGTCCAATAGCTAAAATGATCTCCTCACAATGAGAGGGCCAATTGATTGCAATTACTACCATCAGCAAACTCTCTAGGAATACTTAGAGCAGACATACTGTAGGCAAGAAGTGGTAATACCCTACATATCACCTTGATTTTATGGCATACATTCACAATTTTGTAACTAGTTCTGTGACACCTTAGCTCTATGGCCACTGTGTGAAGATTTAACAAAGGAATACCTCTATGGTTGTAGTGAGTGGGCCTTGCAGTAGTTTGACAAGTGATTTGTAGTGAAATTATGTAAAGATATTGTCAGCATCAAACCACCCATGTATTATGTTTACACCTGTTTTGATTTGTGAAGATCAACCTCATTTAAATTATTCTGTCAGGAAAGGTAATCTGAAACGGGAAAATTGGCTTACCTCTAATGCATAATCACATACTGATGAGTTTCCTACTAATTACATCAGCATATGGTATCACATTTAGGAATGGTGTTCACCTCAGCAAGAAATGGAAAATTAGATAGGCTACCACAAGAAAACTTTTGGGAAGGGATAGGGGGAATTCTGAATAAGAGTAAAATACTAATGGTTACATACATCAGGTTATAGCCTTTTTTTATGCTTTATTCTCGCAAAGGCTGTTAATTGAAATTTTCAGCAAACACTAGAACATTCTTTTTTCTATGAACTTTGATTTTGTCAGTTCAAAAAGTCATCTTTACTTATTTCATAAGACTATTCAAAGACTGAGCAGTAAAATTAACTAACCACCTATTTACATCAACGATTTAACATCATTAAATCCAGTCAACATAATCTTCCTCTCAGAGCAACTGACCACTGGAATACAACACACTGTAGGTTAAGCATATTGCTTCTGTACAGCAGATATGAATAAAGGAGGAGTTGACCCTTTCATCATACATTTTCATAGATTTAAGGAAGTTTTTCACCCAAATACTTGTAGAAATGTGTGTATCAATAACATGTTCTAATATTAACAGAAAATCAGTAACCTAAAAGAAATTTCAACCTATTCATAAATCACCTTCAGCCCTATTTGCCAATTTAACAGTTTAAAAAGAAGTTGCTTATGGTTTTAGTACTGATTTTCTTACAAGTTCTTCTAGTAAAAAGTTATTCTAGCCAGTAATATTATCACTCCTATTAGTTCACACAGATACAGAAAATGTTCCAAAAAATGTAAAAATAATATCTTTATACAGAAGTATAATGAACAATAAAATTACGATGAAATCCAGACCATTAGCTGCTTACAGGGTCGATAAATATCAACAGGGACAGTGGAAAATGTGTGCCCTGACTAGGACTCGAACCCAGGACCTCCTGCTTACATGGCAGATGCTCTACCCAACTGAGCCATCGAGGACACAGAGGATAGTGTGACTGCAGGGACAGACCTCTGACACGTTCCCCATGAGACCCACATTTTCAACTTACTGTCCACACACTACATTTGTAGTGCCCCTGCCCACTACACTTATTACTTGCGCCAGTCAATCCACTGATTATCCTAAGAGTTTGAGCAATGTGAGTGCATCTAAATTGAAGAGGATCATTGGCCGGTAGGCCTTATCTATATGAAAATGACATCTGTCATGTCCGAAAGAACAGACACCATCTTCATCTAGATAAGGCTTACTGGCCAATGATCTTCTTCAGTGCTGAAGCACTCACATTGCTCAAACTCTTACAGGAATCAGTAGATTAACTGCCGTGAGTAATGAGTATAGTGGGCAGGGGTACTACAAATGTAGGTGTGGACAGTAGTTTGAAAATGTGGGTCTCATGGGGAGAGTGCCAGAGATGAGTCCCTGCTGTAACACTATCCTCTGTGTTTTTGATGGCTCAGTGAGATAGATTGTCTGCCATGTAAGCAGGAGATCCTTTATTGTATGATTATATGATAGCAGAACAAACACTGGTAGCAGTTATTTCTGTAAAATATCTGGGAGTATGTGTACGGAACGATTTGAAGTGGAATGATCATATAAAATTAATTGTTGTTAAGGCGGATGTCAGGTTGAGATTCATTGGGAGAGTCCTTAGAAAATGTAGTCCATCAAAAAAGGAGGTGGCTTACAAAACACTCGTTCAACCTATACTTGAGTATTGCTCATCAGTGTGGGATCCATACCATGTCAGGTTGACAGAGGAGATAGAGAAGATCCAAAGAAGAGCAGCACATTTCATCACAGGGTTATTTGGTAAGTGTGACAGCGTTACGGAGATGTTTAGAAAACTCAAGTGGCAGACTCTGCAAGAAAGGCGCTCTGCATCACGGTGTAGCTTGCTGTCCAGGTTTTGAGAGGGTGCGTTTCTGGATGAGGTATCAAATATATTGCTTCCCCCTACTTATACTTCCCGAGGAGATCACGAATGTAAACTTGGAGAGATTCGATCAGCACGGAGCCTTTCCAGCAGTTGTTCTTCCCGCGAACCATTCGCGACTGTAACAGGTAAGGGAGGTAATGACAGTGGCATGTAAAGTGCCCTCCGCCACACACTGTTGGGTGGCTTGCGGAGTATTAATTTAGATGTAGAGTCCCAGTTGGGGCACACATTTTCAACTACGCCCATTGATATTTATCAACTCCTGTAAGCAACTAATTGTCTGGATTTCACTGTAATTTCATTCTTCGAGAGCTACAAGATCACCAATGGTATCTGTTCTTTTGACATGTCTGAAAGAACAGATACCAGCTTCATATATAATGAACAAATTCATTCCATGAAACTTATCATCAGTGATCTTTACACCCTTAACATGATATATGTGACTGTCTTAATTGTGTCTGTCTGTAACTTCTTTACTGTAAGTAGCAACCTGTCTTTTCGTACATTGTTAAAAAGACACTAAATATTGAGTGCAGGGCGCGGGGGGAGGGGGGGAGGGGGGGGGAGCAATAAAGGACTAAAAAAAGAATTTCAGAAAATTGCTGAAACATGTGAATTGGATAGATTTTTACAGTGTTCATGGACAAATGGAGAAAATAAAATTACCAATAATATTCTTCCATTATTTGAAAACATGTTTAAGGTAATTATGGCCACACTGTATTAGGAATAGAAAGTTGACTGAAGCCTGAAGTGGACAGAAATCAAATTCTGAAATCAGAGTTCTATGTAAGATTGCAGGGATAAGTTAGATACGAATGGTAGTGGTACATTTATTGCTGTACAGATATCATAATACATTTGAGATTATTATGGACTCATAATGTAAAATAATTCCGGTGAAGTTAAGCATCAAAGATGGGTCAAACATGCTAACCCACATCAAATTCTGCCATGGCACATCAGTTCAAAGAGAACTTTGTTAATATCACAAGTAAGTTACCTGTTCATGCTATTGTAATAGAGGCAGACTTTTACTTTTTCAGCTACAAAATGAGAGAATTATGTGATTTAAACAGGTGCCAGAGAATAGAATCAATGTAACACTTTCTTCACATTGTTGTCTGAAACTGCTTTCAGTGCACAGAGAACTGTCTCATGAGGGTTGTGTCTTAGACCACCTAGTAACTAGAAGACCTGAATTTCCTGAATCGGTTAAAATGGGGGAATGCACCAGAGATATTAAGCCAGTGGCAATATCAGTTTGTGTGTGTGTGTGTGTGTGTGTGTGTGTGTGTGTGTGTGTGTGTGGATTTTATGGGCACCCAACAGTAAGGTCATCAGCAACCTTACACGTGTCAAAAGAAATGAATGTGGAGATGAACTAAAATTGTTGTACACTCGTGCACTCGAAATGACTGTACAGTCACTCTATCTCACAAGTGCTAAAACCAGTTAGGAGAGAAAGTAGCTCTACATTAAATTAAAACACAGAAGAGCGAAAATGAAGGACAGATAAATGTGACTGGCTGACAACTTACAAAAAACTTGGGGGAACCAGACACACTGTTGACACATTGAAAATATCTTCCTAAAATCTTGTTAAAAATGTTGGACAATACACAAAACTTTGAAACTAACCAAATTCATTCGAACATTGCTTATAATAGAGGGCAGATCTGTTGGCAAACTCGCCATAGTCTGCAGGTCAGCAAATAAAATGCAATCCAATAAATTATGGTGCACAGTGATCTGCACCCCACAAGCACCACACATTGGATGGTCCTCTTGCCGGAGTAATAATTCATGTGTCATTGGGCCATGGCCTATGCAAAGATGGGTAAGAAGAACCTCATCCTGCTGATCTGGCTAGGAGGAGGTATGCCATGGCTGAGTTGCTGGGTGTACTACACAGAGACTGTTGTCAGACCCTTCTCTTCCCATCAACACATGACCTTGTACCTCAACAGTGAGGTGATGGCCTGCAGGGAGATGGCACACTGAAATATCTGAGGATCACGACACACCTCCTTGACTGCTAGATCCACCCTTTCATTCCCCAGAATTCCCATGTGCCCAGGCACCCAGCAGATAGACACATCCTTCCTCAGTTGGCGTAGTTGGAGGAGGGCATCCTGGATATTCTGGATGACTATCTGGTGGGTACAAACATTGGAGAGAGTAAAGAGCACTCAGAAAATCTTAACAGACAAGAAATTAACGCCAGGAGAATGTCTCACCTACTCCCGTGCTCTCAAGATATTGCATAAGACAGTAAATTCTGAAGGCAGTCTGACCTTGATGACCCAACCTGGGAAAATGACAGAGCAACCATCAGAGACCCCTTGCTTAGACCCGTCCATAACAACAGATACATGGTCGTCGTACTCAGATAAAATATAGTATGTAATCAAAAGTATCTGGATACCCCCAAAAACACGTTTCTCATATTAGGTGCATTGTAATGCCACCTACTGCCAGGTACTCCATATCACTGACCTCAGTAGTCATAAGACATCATGATTGAGTGGAATGGATCCTTCGCGGAACTCATGGACTTCGAACATGGTCAGATTGGGTGTCACTTGTGTCGGATGTCTGTAAGTGAGATTTCCACACTCCTGAACATCCCTAGATCCACTGTTTCCTATGTGATAGTGAAGTGGAAACGTGAAGGAACACATACAGCACAAAAGTGTACAGGCTGAACTTGTCTGCTGACTGACAGAGATTCCCAACAGTTGAAGAGGGTTGTAGTGTGTAATAGGCGGACATCTATCCAGACCATCACACAGGAATTCCAAACTGCATCAGGATCGACTGTAAGCGCTATGACAGGTAGGTAGAAGATGAGAAAACTTGGATTTCATGGTCGAGCAGCTGCTCATAAGCCACACATCAGACCATAAATGCCAAATGACACCTTACTTGGTGCATGGAGAATAACCACTGGATGATCTAACAGTGGAAAAACATTGTGTGGAGTGACGAATCATGGTACACAATGTGGCGATCCAATGGCAGGGTGTGGGTATGGCAAATGCCCATTGAATGTCTTCTACCAGCATGTGTAGTGCCAACAGTAAAATTCGGAGGCAGTGGTATTACGGTGTGGTCATGGTTATCATGGTCATGTTTTTCATGGAGGGGGCTTGTACCCCTCGTCATTTTGCGTGGCACTAGCACAGCACAGGCCTACATTGATGTTTTAAGCACCTTCTAGCTGCACACTGTTGAAGAGCAATTCGGGGATGGCGACTGCATCTTTCAACTTGATCAAGCACCTGTTCATAATGCAAGGCCTGTGGCAGAGTGGTCACATGACAATAACATCCCTGTAACAGACTGGCCTGCAGACTGTCCTGACCTGACTTCTGTAGAACACCTTTGGGATGTTGTGGAACACCAACTTCGTGCCAGGCCTCACCGACTGAAATCGATACATCTCCTCAGTACAGCACTTCATGAAGAATGGGCAGCCATTCCACAAGAAACCTTCCAGCACCTGATTGAATGTATGCCTGTGAGTGTGGATGCTTTCATCAAAGCTAAGGGTTCGCCAACATCATACTGAATTCCAGCATTACCGATGGGGGTCGCCACAAACTTTTAAGTCATTTTCAGCCAGGTGTCCTGATACTTTTGATCACATAGTGTATCAAAGAATATTGCATTAAAAATGGAAGCAGGAGTGCTATCTCTACTATAAAGCAACAAATCTAAAATCACCCTGGCCCTCTCCAGTAATCAGGGCAGCAGATGGTTAAAACACTGGATTTGGGGTCATACTGACTCCACACCAAGTGACTCCAGCACATGCTGCACGTAGATCCCAAATGGAATCGTAGCTCACAGACAATTGGAAAACAGGGATTTCAGAGGCAGACAAGCAACAGTATGGTGTGTGGGTGAAATTGGAGCTCCATGTAACTTACATGCCTGATGCGCCATAAGGAGCAGGCACCGGATGGTAAGTGGCAGTTCCCCCACCTCTGCACAGATGCAAATTATGGGACTGGTCTGATAAGCACTTGTGGTCAGCCAAGTCCCCTCATGATGTACAATGTCAATGATCTGGAAGTAAGAGGGCCTCGTTGACCCCTACACTGTGCAACCATAGTCCAACTGCTAATGCACAAAAGTCCGATAAAACTAAACAAGACCCATCCTGTCCACTCCAAGACCTGTGGCTAAGGCACTTGATATTCAGTGCTTTCAGGTCTCTTAAGGTGTGGTTGACAATCAAGAGTCAAAAATGAGGCCCAGAAACCACACAGTGTCTCTAAAATTTAGGATGATGTCCCCCATATTCAAGGCAGGGAAATTAGAAAGATGATGGGAACAATTAAATTGAAGGACACACACACACACACACACACACACACACACACACACACACACACACACACACACTAATCTACAGAAAACTTTAATCCCATCTTTGCAGCCCACTTCTCTAACCACACTGTAAGTTGCAATTGACAGCTGACGGTTGCAACACCGGAGGAGGAACAAAAAACAGCAAACTTGTATACAAATGAGGAGAGCTGTACAGGACTCCTTACTGCCAACGTCATACTATTGGTGGCTGTGACAAAGAGGATAACACTTAAAACACTGCCCTGAGGAACACCATTCTCATGCTCAAATCAGACAGTGTCTCACCAACTCGGATTCTAAAAAACCGCTGAGACAGGAAAGACCATGTGAAGATGGGGAGGTGGCCACAAAAGCCAAATTGATGCAGTTGTGCAAGAATACAGCGTCTCCAAGTAGTATCGTATGCCTTACTTATATCGAAGAATATACCGATATAGTGATGCTTATGGAGGAAAGCCTGCAGAATAGCCGCCTCTAGGAGAGTGTCGACAGTGGACTGAAAGCTTCGGAATACATACTGAGAGCTGCTAAGGAGTTGCCTGGTCTCTAACAACCAGACAAGGTGATGGTTAACCATTTTCTCCATGGTCTTTCCTGCACAGCTCATTAAGGTGCTACTCTGATAACTACTACAGCTTGTGCAGTCCTTTCCTGGTTTTGAGGAGAGGGGTCAGAATTGCCTTCCTCCATGAGATGGGGGAGTTGCCTGTCTGCCATATTAGATTGAAACATTCGAGGAGGATTTCCTTTCATGCTGCTGACATGTCAAGGCATGCAGTACTGGATTTGGTCATGACCAGTCAGTGCCGATTCGAGCTCCACATGGAGAAAGGCGAGTTGTAGGCCTCAGAACTGTTGGACATGAAGTTCAACTTTTCCTTCCCTACAGTCACATGATAGTGACAAAATGCTTGATCATGGCTTGCATTTGCAGTAGTTTGTGCAAAATATTTGACCAGCATCTGAGCAATGTGTCGGTGTTGTTTGGAGGCACTTCTGTTTCAGCACTGCTGCTATCGGTAAATGGCTGCATTTACCAGAAATCCTCCGGATGGATTTCCATACTTTTATAGAAGAAGTGGAACAATTGATGTAGTCCAGGAATGTTTGCCATGACCTTTTCTTACTGTCCTTAATGATGCATCAAGCCTTGGCCCTCGCGACTTGAATGCCCCTAAGGCCGTCTGCTGTCAGTTGGCATTTAAAATGTCGAAGAGCCATACACGTTTCCTGGATCATGGAACAGCACTCATCTTTCAAACAAGGTACTGGTTGCCTCCTAAGATGACCTAAGGACTGTGGGATGGAGAGGTCAGTGGCTCACTGGATCACTCATGTGATGTGGTCCACCCATCCTTGGATGCTGTTGCAGTGTTTGAACACAGCTAGCTGGCTGAAACGTGTGCAATTAGCCCAGCTGACCGTCCATTTTGGAGGCTTGACTTCAGGTGGTGAGCCATTTAGTAGGTGAAGATGGATTGGGAAGTGGTCACTGGAATGAAGGTCACCAGTGACCTCCCACTGAACAGTGTTGGCAAGGGTGGGAGAACAGAAAGAGAGGTTGATGGCTGAGAATGACCCAGTAGCAGTAGAGAAATGTGTGTGTGAGTACCCATGTTGAGGATGCACAGCTCGTGAGACATCACAAGTCCCTTCAAAACCCAACCCCGAGGGCAAGTATTGGTCGAGCCCCACAGGACATGATGGGCATTGAAGGTTCCCAGGAAGAGGAATGGTTGCGGGAGTTGTGTGATAAGATCCATGAGAGCCTAAAGTCTAGTGCATTTTGTGAAGGTAAGTACAGGGAGCAAATAGTGATCCTTTGACACACATGACTTTTAACTGCAACTGCTTGCAGGTCAGTAGCCAAGGGGAGGGCAGAGGAGTGGTACGCATTAGTGACAAACACTGTGACACATCCCTTAGCCCTTTCCCTCGATAGGTCATCCTTGTGGTATACTGTATATCCCTGTAACACAGGGGCATCTGTATCTTTAAAATGTGTTTGTTGTAAACAAAAGCACAAGGGATGTGCCAGTGCTAGGAGTTTCAGTTCCTCCACATGAGTCCTGAATCCATACATGTTCCACTGTAGTATGGAAGCTTTGTCATCAGTGCGGTTTCAATTTACCGCTATCTTTGCACCAGGGAGGTGAAGCAATTTAAGAAAAAGGGGGAATGGGTGCGCTGCATGGATCCAAGGCATCTAACTCCATGATATACTCCTCATCAGTGAGACAGGAAAGAATGACGTCTGACTGTGCTCACAACAGCTTTTGACCTGAATGTCATGGGTCTTTCCCTGCACCCATCACTTCAAGGATGAGGGGAAAAGGGGGCATTTGTGGCACTCTGCTTTTCTTGTAGCTTCTGGATGCTCACTGCGGAACTGTTGTTGGTCTTTCCTGGTGCAGCTGCCTGGATTGCTTTGTCCTTACTCTTTTCCCTTGCAGTTGATGCAGATCACCAGAAATGGACAGTTAGTCACAGCATCATGAGTGGCTTTTCCCCAGTTCCTGCAGATCACTTCACCTCCACAACTCCTGGTTGTATGGCCAAAACACTGGCCTTTATAGCACCACATAGGGTTTGAAATGCAAGGCTAAACATTAAGTCAAAAGAACCCCGCCATAAAACGTTCGGGCAGTGTCAGAGAATTGAATGTGACAGTGAAAGTGGCAGCCTTTTCAGTTGTTCCTGCACATTTGTTGCTCCACATTGACTATTCCCTGGGATGTCACTTCTTGCTTCAGTTCTGCTATGTCCATGTCCATGTTATCTCAGCATGTGACAATGCCGTTACTGGAGTTGAGAGAGGTGTGCATCTCAACAACGACATCATGGTCACCCAGTTTCTGCAATTTCTTAAGAAAGTCTACCTGCTTTCACCTGTTAGTTTCAACTAACAATGAGCAATTACACAATTTTTTATAGATTTTAATGTTGGAGCAAGGCCTTACAAACTCTTATCGATATAAAATGTCCCCTCCTTCCTCTTTATCACCAGAAACATATTGTTATTCATTACTCCATGAGCCCTGTTACTGCAGTCCAAAGTATTTTTAGTATCAGGAGGACTAGCACCTCTCTTTCTTTTGGATAAAGGGGTGTGAATACTCCCATGCAGTACACCCTTCCCACTGGGAGGAGAAGATAATGATTTCAAGGGTTCCATCTTGGTCCCATGGGCAGCTAGGGAAATAATGGTCCACTCAGACAGAGCCCTGCATGCCTGAGTAAGCCTTATACAACTGATGTCCCAATAGGTTGCCTGCTAATGACTGTTCCACCCCAACAGCCATGCATCCCATCAGCATGCAGTGCACCTTGAGATTGTGGGGCTTTTTATAGAGGTTTATCCTGTCCTCACGATCCAGGTGGTCAAGCCAAGATCCCCATTTCCTGAGACACACAACATTCCACCAGCGAGCCATGCTGTGGTCACTGAAGCACTCCCAGAGCTTATGGTGACAGGGGATTGGCGGTGCTTACCAGTCCCCAGCTCAGGAACCCCAGGGTCGCCAATCCCATACCCAGAAAATCAGCCCCTGAGGGTGGTAATGATAAAATGCTAGATGCTGGCTTGCATCATCTGTAGTTTTTGCAAAATGTTTGGCCAGCCTATGAGTGAGGTCTCTGAGTGTCATTTGGAGACATGGCTGTTTCACAACTGCTGCTATTGGTAAATGGCTGCCTTTACCAGAAATCCTTCTGATGGCTTCCAGTACTTTCATATAACAAGTGGCAAGGTTAATGGAGACCACAAACGCTTGCCATGACCATTTTTTGCGCTCCTTAATGATGCCTTGAGCATGGCTCTCTTAACTCAAAAGGCAGTGAGGTTGTCCACAGTCAAGCAGCATTTAGACCATGTTGCCCAGATGGCTGAATGGCACACTTCTGTCCACCAAGGTACGGGATCCCCTCCTAAGATAAATGAAAGATTGTGGTATAGACACGTCAGCGGCATGATGAATTACACAAGTGATGTGGTTCACCCATTCCTGGATGTTTTCACGGTGTTTGTCGCTGGAATGAATGTTGTCAATGACCTCCCAGTGAACACAGTCAATGAAAGCTGGATAGCAGAGAGAGAGGTTGATGGTCAAGAATGATCCAATAGCAGCACAGAAATGAGTGGGAGCATCAGTGTTTAGGATGCACAATTCTTGAGATGTCAGGAGGCTCTGCAAAACCCAACCCCAAGAGCAAGTAGAGGTTGAGCCCCACGGGACATGATGGGCATTGAAGTCTCCCAGTAGGAGAAATGGTCAAGGGAGCTGTTCCATAAGATCTATGAGACCCTCAGACTCTCCTGCATCCAGTGGAGGTAAATACAGAGAGCAAAATGTAAGCCTCCGATGTGCATGAATTTCAACTACTACTTCTTTCAGGTCAGTAGCCAGGGAGAGAGCAGAAGAATGGTGTGTATTAGTGACAAACACTGCGACCCTTCCCTTGGCCCTTTCCCCCCACACGTCATCCTTGCAGTATAGCATATAGCCCCATAGAACAGGGACATCTGTATCCATAAAATGTGTTTCTTGTGAACACAAGCACAAAGGGCAGGCCTGTGCTGGGAGTTTCAGTTCTTCCACGTGAGTCCTAAACCCACACAAGTTCCACTGTAGTATGGGAGCCACGTCATCGGCATGGTTTTCATTTACCTCTATCTTTGCACTGGGGAGGTGAAGCAATTTTGAGGGTGAGGGCAAGTGGAGGGACTACCTGGATCTAAGGCATCTAACTCCATGACGTCCTCCTCTTCAGTCAGATGTGCTAGAATGACATTGATGGCGCCCAGGACAGCTTGTGACCTGAACGTCTGCATTCTTTCCCTGCACCATGTCGCATCATGGATGGGGGGAGCAGGGGGTGGAAGGGGGCATTGAGAGGCACTCTGCTTTGTGTATGCTTTCTGGATGCTCACTGCAGAATTATGGTTGGTCTTTCCTGTTGCACCTGTTTGGATTGCTTTGTCCTTAATCCTTTGCCCTGGCATGTACAAGTACAGGTGCTTGTGGTGGGTACAGGCACGCTAGACATCATCTGTGTTGAAGCATCCACCTTGTCAATAGGTTTCTACACCGTGGAAGAAAATGAGGTGGCAAAGACAGGGGGTTTTGTCATCATACTATTTTTTGGCTTCAGCATAGGGGACTTGCTTGGTCACTTACTTCCTGTATTTTGTGTTCCTCAGTAAAAATAGGGCAGAGTCTGCTCCAGATTGTGTGGTTTCCAGAGAACTTGACACAAATCGCTGGAGATGGGCAGTCAGTCCCAGCTTCATGAGCTGCTTTTTGACACTTCGAACAGATTGCTTCACCTCCACAACTCATGGTTGTATGGCCAAAACGCTGTAATTTATAGTACTGAAAATGTTTTTGTATGTAACATTGAACATTAAGTCAAAGAAACCATACCATAACACATTAAGGCAGTGTCTGAGAACTGAATGTGACAGTGAAGGTGGCAGTCTTTTCAGTGTTCTTCACTTTTGTTGCTCCACATTTACTATCCCCTCAGATGCCCATTCTTGTTTCAATTCCACATTGTCCATGTCCATAATATCACCCAGTAACAACGCCCTTGCTGGAGTTGAGAGAGATGTGAATCTCAACAATGACATCATATTCATGCAGTTTGTGACTTTTTAAGAAGTTCCACCTGCTTTGACCTGTTAGTTTCGATCAACAATGAGCAATTATGCAGTCATTTTATAGATATTAAAGTGCCAGCAAGGCCTTCCAAACCAATGTGGATATAGATGGTTGACACTTTTTCAAATGAAGCTGGTATCTGTACAGATATCACTGGTGATCTTGCAGCTCTCAAAAAATGAAGTTTATAATGAAATCTAGACCTTTCGCCGCCTACAGGCATTGATAAATATCAATGGGGACAGTTGAAAAATGTGTACCCCGGCTTCCCCTTCTTCCTCTTCATCACCAAAAAACCATTATTATTCACCCTGTTACTGAAGGCCAAAGTATTCTTACTATTGGGAGGACTAGCCTGTCTCATTCTCTTGGATGAATGGTTGTGAATACTCCCAGGCAGTACATCCTTCCTGCTGGGTGGAGAAAAAGAAGATTTTGAGGGTTCCATCTCAGTCCCATGAGCAGCTAGGTGAAATAAGGTTTGATTCAGATAAAAGCCCTGCATGCCTGAGTAAGCCCTATACAACTGAGGCACAACAGGTTTCCCAGAGGTTGCTCGCTAATGATTGTGTCAGCTCAACAGCCTTGTGTCCCATCAGCACACAGCATACCTTAAGACTGAGGGGTTTTCTATAAAGGTTTATTCCACCCTTAAGATCTGGGCAGTCAAGCCAAGATCCCCATTCCCATAGACACACATTGTTCTACTGCTGCACTGCATGATGGTCACTGAAGCATGCCCAGAGCTTATAGTGACAGGGGACTGACAGCACTTATGAGTCACCAGCTCAGGAACTCTGGAGTCACCAAGCCCATACAGCAAATAGATGCTGAGCACCTGAGGGTGGCAATATCATTGACTAAGAGTGTTGCAATGTATGTTAAGAAAGGTGGGATTTTTATTTATTTATTTATTTATTTTTACCAAATATTCAGCTCTGAGGATGAAGATGTACAGCAAAGATGGATAAAATTCAGGAACACTATACAGTACATCTTACATCAATATGTGTGAGCAAGGTTGTAAAGGCTACAGATAACCCACCATTGTTCTATAGCTGTGTTGAGAAGTTGCTATGAAAGCAAACAATACTCCATCACATATTTAAGCAAATTCAGAGTTGTCTGGAAAACAAAAGCAAACCAAATCCAAAATTAGTTTAAAGATAGCAACAAGAAAATCAATCAGTGAATTCAAAAGCTTGATTTTGCCTAACAGCCTGAATAACAATCTTAAGAACATTTGATCTTCTGCAAATCAGTAAGGAAATCAAAATCATCTAACCAGTTACTCTGTGATATCAAATCAGAAGATCGCGAAGAGTAGATCAAAATAGTGATTTTTGTCTTCCAAATTTGTTTTTCCCTCACGAAATTGGTCAATCGTCTAATTATCACACAAAGGCTGAAATGACATATGAGATAGCAACAATGGAAGGAGGATAGAATGCTACTTACCACAAAGAGGAAGCACAGAGCTGCTGGCAAGTACAATGAAAAAGACTGCTTAAATATTAAGCTCTCAGACAAGGACTTTCTTGTGAAGTAGGAAACACACACAAATTCAAACAAGCACAACTCAAATGCACGCATGGCCTCTGTCTCTGTGCACTAGAGCCTGTCGGGCTGTGTTTTCTATATATGAAAAAGAACCTCATCTGAAAGCTTAACATTTTAGCAGTCTTTTCATTTTGCCTGTCTACAAATCAACGCCTCCTCTATGTGGTGGGCAGCAATCTATCCTCTCCATTTTATTAACAAAGTAGGAAAACATAGTTTGCCACTTACTGTGAAGAAGACACTTGAACTTGCAGACAGGCACAATTACAAGACACTCACATAAAGCTTTCAGTCATAGTCTTCATCAGCAAAAGAGAAACACATACCATTCATAACACACAACCAAGCACACCTCATGCATACATGACCACCAACTCCAGCATCTTGGGCCGGAATGCAACTATCACTTGGGTGCAAGCAGCGATCTGGAGGGGGCAGAGAAAGGATAGTAGAGTTTGGGTGGAGAGAGAGAAAGAGAGAGAGAGAGAGAGAGAGAGAGAGAGAGAGAGAGAGAGAGAGAGAGAGAGAGAGAGAGAGAAGCTGTTTGAAGGAGTGTGTTGGAACTAAGGTGCAGCATCAGAAAGCTGTGGGGCAGGGAGGTGGGGAAAACAGTATTTCCATTTTATTGTTATTCCACCCAGGACTTTCCACTCTTAGATATTGAGATAAGTGACAGCAGAATAGAAAATAAACTAAAACTGATCTACACAAGAGAGCCATCTACACCTGTGTGATTCTACAAAGATTAGGCAAAATAACTTGGCTACAGCCCTATCAGCAACAAAGGATACTTGGGGATTGGGAAAAAAAGGTCCAGTCATTCCTGTTTTAAAGAAGTGTCATCAGACCGAGACACAATTACAGACCCGTATCACCGACATCAATTTGTTGTAGACATAGGGAACATGTATTATGCTCATACATTGTGATCTTTTTTGAGAACAAAAATGTGCCGTATAAAAATCAACATGAATTGTGAAATTTAGATCTTGTAAAACACAGATTTCACTTTTCATACATGAGAGTGGCATGGACAATTTTACCCTGGATAAAGCTGTGCTCTTTGACTTCAAGGTGTTGTGCGCTGCTGTACTGTCATGTAGTGAACAAAATATGCACTTACTGAGTATCAGTACAGATTTGTGATTGGTTTCACATCTCCCTTGCACATTATATCAATTATGTTGTACTTAAAAGAAAAAATAACATATGTAAAACTAATTTCAAGGGTACCCCCAATACAACACAACAGATATTCACGAATTAATGGTTAACATTTTTGTCTGTAGGAAGTTTATGATGACAGAAGACTGTAGAGGAGAACAGGAAAACTTTGTGAGGTTCAGTGATTTGTGTAGGACTGGCAGTTGGTTTTGAATATATATAAACTGTACATGTTGTGCATGAATAGGTAAAGAGATGATTTATTGTTCAGTTACAGTATTGGCAACAAATCACTGGGAGCACCAACTACAGTAAAATACCTAGAAGTAACCATCCAGAGCAACACTTAGTGGAATAACCACATAGTACAAACCACAGAAAGAGAAGATGCCAGGCTGAAATTCACTGAGAGACTCTTAAGAAAATGTAATTCACCCACAAAAGAAGTGGCTTACAATACGTTTGTTGGACCAGTTCTTGAGTATTGCTCATCAGTTAGATTGAAAGAGGTGACAGAGATATCAGACAAAGAGAGGCATGTTTCATCATGAGATTGTTTAGTAAGCCTGGGAGTGTAACAGAGATGCTTAACAAACTCAGGAGACACACGAAAGGCATTGTACATCACAGAGAGGCTTACTGTCTAAATTACAAGAATGTATGTTCCATGAAGAATCAAACTATAAATTAATTCCTTCCACATAATTCTCCTGTAATGATCACAGTGATAAAATCAGAGAAATTAGAGCTCATACAGATTTTTACTAATAGTCACTTTTAAAATGATCCATTTTTGAATGGAATAGGTAACAGAGGATAATTCAGTCATAACAGAAATACTCACTCCCACACACTGTCAGGTGAATTGTAAAATACACATTTAAATACCTACATATTCATGGTAAAATATCAGTATTATTTAAAGAGTGCTCATTTTATAATTGTCATGTAAGTTATTTGTGTAAAACACCACAAAATTATCATCAGTATCAAAATATATATGATGGTACCTGTCAAGTCTCTCTCTAGTTTTTGTAAGTCAACAGTGAGGTCTTCGAAATTAGCAACTGCCGCCCTTTCAATATCTCCTGGTTCAGGTACAGGTAAAGCCATTTCAGGATTTAATGGATCATCACATTTCTAAAAACAAAAATTCAAAAGAATGTTAATGGTAATGTTACAGATGTTGACCATATTAAAACTTATGTTATTAGCAAAAATTCACACTAGTCATTAAAACTTCAGAACAGACCATAAAATTTCACAGTTGATACAGTGCTTTTTACATCTTTACATCACAGTTCTGAGAGAGAGAGAGAGAGAGAGAGAGAGAGAGAGAGAGAGAGAGAGAGAGAGAGAGAGAGAGAGAGAGAGAGAGAGAGAGAGAGACTGCACCACCACAAGACTTGTCTATGATTTGGAGGTAATTTTGGTTTTATGATTTAAGAGATTGATGCGAGAGAGAAAGACATACAGTGTTGTGTGGATTGCTGATTAGTTGTCTTTTGAAGCTGGTAGTGGGATTCATTTCTTTGGAATGGAGAGGGAGATCATTTCAAATTCAAGTACCCGCTAATAAACAGGACTTGTAGAAGGTGCCCGTTTGATGGTGTTGTAATATTAGTAATTTTCGCCTCACAAACATTAATATACGCTCAATAGTAAACGCCTGATGGCCTAAAGTTATCGAACAATTGTAAAGTAAAAGAAATGAATCATCGCATAGCAGCGACAGAATCTATTATTCTTTATCTTTGCCGTTCTTGCGCGGTGCCAGTAAATCTCTATGTACATGTGTCGATTAATGGTATAAAAAAGAATTCTGTTGTTTCAAGACAAATGAGGCTTTTGGCGCCTCACCTTTTACTGTTTGTATTCCATGAGAGGCGGACGCGGACTTGCTGCGTTCCACAACTGTATTTTATATTTTATGTGAAAATATTGAGTGAATATGCTAATTGTTATTTTTCACAATCAGAAAAGATGTAGTTTCTAGTAACTGATATCGAACAGACAGCATCAAGAGGACATTTTGACTGTTATGTATAAAGTATTTAACCACAATGGTCATCTATTGTAATTTAATATGAAAAGGTACGTAGCATTAAAAAAAAACGTGTGTTAAAGATAAGTGTGCTTATTTTCGTAAATTATCCTTGATGAGTCCATCTCCTTATTTACTTAACTGTTAATTATTTTGTGTTACTTCATCATCAGAAATTACGATCACGCTGATGGGCCGAACACAGCATGAGGCAGAAGGAACATTATCGTTTTCCTATTATTTCTGAACCAACTTTTTTTTTTTTAATTGTGTAGTGTTGCATTTCTTTTAAAGTCTATAAGTCTTCTGGTCCCTTAGTGTTGATCCGGGTATGACTACATCGCGACTATAAAAATGCACAGAAATGATAATGTTTCTTCCGAGCGATCTCAAATATATATATCAATATGCTGCTCTTATTCAGGTATTTAATGGTCAACGTATGTTGTTATAATAGCGTAATAAATCCCTGATTCTGTTGCCAAGTGGCCCACCAAAAATATTCACCTTTTCAACATTAAAAAAAAAGTAACAGTTCTTTTTATTTTCGTCCCCCAAGAAAAACGCTACACTTGGCGCCCGAACAGGGACATGATCAAAAATCATTTCATGTATGTGTTTATTAATTTTTCAGTGCTTGTTCTAATAACTGTTTCATTTTTTCGTGTGGATGCAATTCAACCGAGAAAGAGAAGTGGGAAAACCTATTAATTAATTCAGAAGAACGATTGATGAAATTACCAAAAAACGCGAGTATCCAGCTGTATCATTATCAAGACAGCCATAGTAAGTCAAATTTTTATACGCAGTAGCCAAGCTTTCGTAGTGACGTAGCATCTTTTGAGTTGATCAGAACGTAAACCTGTCTTTCCTTGCCTTGAAACAGCTTTATTTCAATTTGTCCATAGTCCATTCTTATGTAGTTAAATTCAGTGAAAGTGTACCATTGTTGTCAGCGCATAAAAAAAATTACGATATGGCGGATAACTACACTCAAAACTGGTAAAACGTGTGATATTTCATTTGTTTGTAATTAGTAGGAACCATCTTGTCTTCTTGGCGTAAATGAACGTCGGTTGTTACCCAGAGTTAAAATTTTATCTTAGGTCCCAGTAAGCCATAGCACTACGTCACAGACAAACGACTGACGGCAGTGACAAACAATATCTGTAGCATTTTGACGTTTGACAAATAATTCATGAACATGGCTGAAGGTAAACAGCGGACACAAACAAAACCAGACGACAGCGGTGATGCGAATGGACCTCACTATCCATTACGATCACGCGCGATAGGTACACGAGCGGAGGCAGAAGCAGCCTCGACCGAAGTTTTAGAAGCTGGTCCTAGTGTGCAAACTATTCCCGCATTTGAAAAAAATGACTTGGCTGCAATGATCGAAGCAATAATGGAACGCAAGTTCGAAAGCCAAAAACAGGAAAGATTAGATGAAAAGGCCCGCGAAGAAAAAGAGAAGGCCGAAAGACGGCATAATAAAAATCAGGTCCTTACAAATCTGTGCAACTCAGTAAAATCAGAAATAAATTCAGTAAAAACAGAAATAAATTCAGTAAAAACAGAAATAAATTCAGTAAAAACAGACATAAATTCAGTAAAAACAGACATAAATTCAGTAAAAACAGACATAAATTCAGTAAAAACAGATCTGCAAACGGAGATAAATGACCTAAATACACGGTTAAATTCGGTAAAGGCCGAACTAAAGGCAGACATAACAGCTGATTTAAATACCCTGTTGGGTAATGTCCAAAGCCAAATCAGTAGTCAGATCATGATCATGAGGCTAGAAATTGACACACAAGTAGAGTCAAAAATAGAGGATATTTCAAAACGGGTAGATGAAAAAATCGAAGCAGCCAAGGGAGAAATAAATTCAAAAGTGATGGAATATCAAAAACAAGCTGCGACCTTAAAAGAAGATTATACTGCAATCTCTGATGGGGTCAAAGGAGTTAAAACCGCAGTAGACACGATCGAGAATGTTGTTGATGATCTTTCCAAACAGATTGAGACTCTTAATGTAGAGGATCAAATAAAGAATACTGTTAAGGCACATGCTGAAGCATTGTCCGACCACTACCAAGAGTGGATTGAAAACAAAGACGGATTCATAGAAAGCAAGGTCAAGAACGAACTCAGGGAAACTGTCAAAAACGTGACCTTTGAAATATTGGCAGCCCCTGGAAAAACAGGAGACACGGTCATGTCAGAATTAGGCCAGATAAGACGAACGGTAGCTTAAGATTTACCTGAATGGCGTCAACAGATAGTTGATGAAGTTCATACACTAAAATGTCAAGTTGAAAATTCCCCACCTCCCGTGTCAGGAAACTGGAATAATTCACCACGAAGTAATGAACAACAGCAGGTACAGTACCGTTCACCATTTGATAATGCTCAAACTCATAGTTCTATAGAAGCACAAGGTAACCAGAGTACCAGCCCACCCACTTTTGTCAGTTTGATGCAGGAGGAAAGCGTGATTAAACATCGTATTTTTCCGACCTTTCACCCACAGAAAAGAGAAATTCATCCTATAGTGTTCCTCCGAAATTTTTCAGGAATTTTCCCGAGTAGCTGGAGTGACCGCCAGCGAATTCAATTCGTTAGTGGATTTATCGTAGGCGATGCTGCCTTATGGGGAACCGAAATGGTCGACTCTTGTAAAAGTTACAAAGAGTTTCAACAGATGTTTTTAGCTAAATTCTGGAGTTCTGGTGTGCAGCAGCGCCCGAGAAAAGAGGTTTACAACGTCGAAGTGTTTAACAGTAAGCGCGGTAGTTTGAGAAGATATTTTGAAAAGTATTTAGCGAAAATCAAGTTCTGGGATTCGCCGATCACCGCCAAAGACGTTATTATGATTCTAAAAACTAAGCTACCGATTGCGATCAGAAAAAAGTTAGTAAACGTGTCTGAGGACGATACGGACACTTTCCTATCTGTGTTAGACTCGTTATATCTGATTTACGAGGACGCTAGAGTTGATGTTGGCAACGCCCACTTCAGTGCAGGCGGCCAGCACAATACAGAATACGTAGGCAACAATGGTGGCCGAGCGAAAGTGCGTCACGGCGACAACCAGTACCAACCCCACAACAGTTTCAAAAATAAACACACTACGTACTCCAACAGCAAATACAAAAATAAGTACAATAACGGCCAGAGATACAATCCAATATATAATTCGTCACCACCTCAGTACGAAAATGCACATTATAACACACAGCCCCAGCAATATGGAAACACGCAACCGATCAACGGGAATTATCAAAACGATCAGTCTTACGATTCAAATCGACAGTGGAAAAGAAATAAATGGCATAATCAAGGTGGAGACCAATGTACACCTTTCACTAACGGTTACAATCAACACAAGCCACAGCAAAATACTTTTCAGCCACAAGCGAACGGACCTTCGGGAACTCTGAAGCCTAAACGCCCGCATAATACGCAAATTTATTATGCGTAAGCGAATACGCTAGGACAACAAGATCCGTTTCCAACCGAGTTCGTACCACAAAACCAACACCAGTTCCAGACAGAAGAAACATTAAGAAATATAAATCAGCAGGAAAGTAAGTGTCGAGCGGAAAATTAAAAGCAGCACCTTTGAGCCTCCTAGAGGATGCTGCAAGTTTGAATGGGGGCACCCTGTCCCTTAGTCCACACGAAATTAAAGCAATTAGGTATGACAAAGAGACAAACCTACGGGATGATCTAATAGCAGACACTGAGACGAAAGACAATGATGACGTATGGGACGAACAAGTTCAAGCTTCCATAAGAGTATCAATTGCCAACATACCAGTAACAGCCATTGTAGATACAGGAGCTAATATAAATGTCTTATCTTTATGTTTATTTAAGCAAATATCCTCTGTATGCAAAGTTTTATCACTTCCAATTCAAGGTTGCACCGTATCGGGAGCAATTGGTCCACTAACACAACGTGTAAATCTTCAGACTCAGCTTCAAATCCAGATAGAGTCTATTTCAGTAACGTGCATTTTTCTTATTGTTAAAAACCTATCAGTGCCATGTATCCTGAGTATGGAATTCTTGAGCCAGACGAAAGCTAAAATTGACATCGAGTATGGAATCTGTACTCTAGTAGCGAGCCAGCAACAAGTAACTGTAAATTTGTTAAGAAGTAAGGTGAAGACAAACTTTGGAGTGCTTCAAATAGCAGTACGGCCATGGACTAAAAGACAGCAGTACAGTCAGACAGAAGACGTGACAGATCTTGAAAGTGTTAATGACGATGAGTATAAAGACATAATTCCCGGTCAGAATGAATTATACGGTAAAGCTAGTGAGTCCATTGAATTATCTAAACAACAGAAGAATGAGCTTTACAATTTGTTAACAGATTACGTTCAAGTATTTTCTAAGAAACCTGGACTAATAAAAGGCTTTGAATATCGAATGGATGTCCTGCCCCATTCAACCTACTGTAGAACAAGCTATTCCATTCCATATGCGAGACGCGAAGCTGTCAAGTGCGAGATCAGGAAAATGTTACGCTGGAATGTGATAGAAGTATCTCATTCACCTTACTCGAGTCCTTTATTGTCTGTACTAAAATCAGATGGTATCGTAAGGCTAGTCCTAGATGCAACATTAATCAATAAAATTATAGTACCCATAAGAACGAGACCAGAGGCTCTTGAAGAGCATCTGCAGAAGTTTCTTGGAGTTAGTTATTAGTCAGGACTCACTTTAAACCATCCCTGTTGTTAAAGAAGAATCGTAAGTGGCAACACATTTATGAAGGTCCCTTTGTGATAATGAGGAAACCACACATTGGTAGCTATTTGTTATCTGACCCTGCCACGAATAAAATCAAAGGTTTGTTCCACCATCAAGATTTAAGAAAATTTTATAACGCCAGGAATTAAGTTAATTTAAGCTGTAAGAAAATTCTAAGGTATTGGAGATCAGGATTAACCAATGAGTAACAAGAATGGAACTGAACTGACTACGGACGTTAACCGGTGCTGAAAGGAAACCTTATGTATTAAAACAACGCGTCTGGAAAATAAAATACAGAATAAGTTTTAGACAAGTATTTACATGAATAATCTTTATGCAAACAGGAGGACATGTCCTAGAGGCGATTTTCAATTTTAGTTATAAGTTAGTATGTAAGGAAAATGATGTACTCTAGAGGTATTAATTAGCCCCGAGGTACTAAATTGAGGAAAGAAGAAGGAGCGAATAATGCACTTCTCTCGCTAAATAGTAATTTGAGAATGAAGAGGAAGGAGCGAATAATGCACTTCTCTCACTAAAAAGTAATATGAAAATGATGATTATATGTGCTTAGTATTAGTAAGTGAAATTTAATCGAGGACAAATTAATGACCTGTTTTAAAAGGAAATACTTAAACGTCCAGACAAAAGAGGAAAGTTGTGAGAAAGATTCGATTCCATGAGGTTATTCCCTATTTTCAAAGGTGACGTAAATAAGGCACCACCTGTTAGCGTAAAACAGTCGGTAGATATAACTTGTAAATTCCAGCACAGTGCTGTGCCAGCGATAAAATAACATCTCTTTGAAGTGAACAGATACCTAGGATTAAGCATGAACAGATTGATGACGCAGTGCAATTGTTCTAAAAAGGCCTGACGTTAACCTTAAGTAAAAGCGTGATGGAATAAAAAGCCACGATCCGCCAAACAAAAGCGACGCACGGCACCTCAAGCGCGAAATCAACGCTCTGCAAGAAAGCTCCGGTCACGTGCGTGCGCACAGACTGAATTTCAAGATTGCTCGCAACAGTGGAGGCGGACAGCCACCACGTGACGAAATAATGTAAACGTTCAACCGCCAACACAGTTGCTGTGCGCTACATTCTGTAGCAAAAACATTCACACCCAGTACTGAAAACATTTTATGTGTATCATAAACCTTCCGAGAGACTCTAAGATAGAGAAGTTAACGTAATTATTATAATGACTGATTGTACACAGAGACAAGTCACAAGGTCACCTCTGAACACTGTTGAAATGTAAACTTTGACGAGAGGTCACGATACGAATGAAAATAAGCACACGAAAATACGTCAAAGGATCCGATCCTTCCTATATCCCATCCCACATGTATATAAAATTAGTTTTGTAAGCTATTCTAATATAAGATATTTTATCTGTTTCATATGTGAAATAATTCGGAGAGCCACACTCGAGCCCTGAAAGTGAAAGATATGGACTTCCTTGTCGAAGCCATCACCAGTGGCCGCTCTACAATCCAAGTCTATCATAAATAGTGTATGTGCGACGAAAATAAATGTATAATTAAGTGCGACGACGGACAAGGCAATCAATCGACAAGACAATGACAATATAATGAATACTGTCAAAACAGAAAGTTGTGTACCAGTTGTGATAGTCAAATTACTTTTGCAACGATGAAAATGAAGTGTGACTATTTCCTTATAAATTTTGTAAATATGTGTACTTATAGCCTTAATTTTAAGAATCATCAAGATAGACTGAATCCATACAAACACTGATAGAAACACAGAACAAATTCACAATGATCCACCATCAGTAATTACAAATTGAAACGTTAATTCTTTTATTATGGAATGAATATGAAATGAGACTTTTAATAACCTGTATGTTACATCAGAAAATTACAAATATTCCAATGGGCATGAGGATGAAAGTAATACCTTCGGTATTCCTTCCCTCCTCATGGGAGGCAGTGTAATATTAGTAATTTTCGCCTCACAAACATTAATATACGCTCAATAGTAAACGCCTGATGGCCTAAAGTTATCGAACAATTGTAAAGTAAAAGAAATGAATCATCGCATAGCAGCGACAGAATCTATTATTCTTTATCTTTGCCGTTCTTGCGCGGTGCCAGTAAATCTCTATGTACATGTATCGATTAATGGTATAAAAAAGAATTCTGTTGTTTCAAGACAAATGAGGCTTTTGGCGCCTCACCTTTTACTGTTTGTATTCCATGAGAGGCGGATGCGGACTTGCTGCGTTCCACAACTGTATTTTATATTTTATGTGAAAATATTGAGTGAATATGCTAATTGTTATTTTTCACAATCAGAAAAGATGTAGTTTCTAGTAACTGATATCGAACAGACAGCATCAAGAGGACATTTTGACTGTTATGTATAAAGTATTTAACCACAATGGTCATCTATTGTAATTTAATATGAAAAGGTACGTAGCATTAAAAAAAAAAACGTGTGTTAAAGATAAGTGTGCTTATTTTCGTAAATTAACCTTGATGAGGCCATCTCCTTATTTACTTAACTGTTAATTATTTTGTGTGACTTCATCATCAGAAATTACGATCACGCTGATGGGCCGAACGCAGCATGAGGCAGAAGAAACATTATCGTTTTCCTATTATTTCTGAACCAACTTTTTTTTTAATTGTGTAGTGTTGCATTTCTTTTAAAGTCTATAAGTCTTCTGGTCCCTTAGTGTTGATCCAGGTATGACTACATCGCGACTATAAAAATGCACAGAAATGATAATGTTTCTTCCGAGCGATCTCAAATATATATATCAATATGCTGCTCTTATTCAGGTATTTAATGGTCAACGTATGTTATTATAATAGCGTAATAAATCCCTGATTCTGTTGCCAAGTGGCCCACCAAAAATATTCACCTTTTCGACATTAAAAAAAAAAGTAACAGTTCTTTTTATTTTCGTCCCCCAAGAACAACGCTACAGTGTGTACCAAGAACATGAGGTCAAGGACAGATTTACAATGATAGGATGACAACAGAAACTACGTGAATGGTAATCTGTCTGTCTACCTGCCTCTATGTAGCTAGGATAGTTACAGATGGTGACGTATAATCAAAAAGCCCAACATGACAAATAGTGAATGCAGACCTTCATCACCAGCTCTACTGTCATGAGGTGTCCTCAGAAATACTTTGCAGAATATCATTTCTGCAAACAACCCCAGCTGGTAGTGCAGGTCCCTTTCAGGTACCAAAGGAAGATCTACTTATATTTTTGGAAGAAAGACAGTGATACCTCTTTACAAACTGTAGCTTTGTGTTCACTCTAGTTAGCATTTTCATCTGTTCATACTAATAGACTCTTCACTGAGGAAGAATTCATGTCTGTTCCATTTAAGATTAAAAATGTTATGCATTTTTAAATTTTGAGCTAATCAGCCTAGAATACTTCAGTTTTGGATAGATTGACCTTCAACATTCCACTATATGCCCATTTTAATAGGCCGCATGTCAGCACTGATATTCCCAGATGATGTCAAGTTAATTGGTTTTGTGCTTTAGGACAGCTGGAGGTCATCAGCATGCATATTGTATTTACAATGGGACAGAACAAACACCACAACACTGACATACAATGAGGAGAGAGTGAGACCTAATACCAGACTTTGGAGGACATCTGTTGTCTCCATTGTGACTGTGGCTCTGGACTTGGTACCATGTTTTTGAGATACCCGGTACAACAGAATCTATAGCTCTGCACTTTGAGATAAATTTGGACTGCTAAACATCGAAAATAAAATGTAAAAGTCAACAGTGTTTAAATTTAAAAAGCTCGTGATAGTCACCCTTTTGTCTTTACTAGCTCCAGGTCATCTACAAAAGCAGATGATGTGTTATGTTTGCATCAGACACCCACGTAACAACATTTTCCCAATGTTCACTCTGTGCAGAACAGTACAATCTTAACACATTCATACATTTTCTTACATACATTACCATCTTGTGCTGTCTTTACATCATCATCAAAATATTAATATGTATAGAACTATTCCTGACTGAGAAGAAACAGTGGGGGGGGGGGGGGGGGGGGGGGGCGAAGATGCAAGAAAAAAATGGTTCAAAGAAAGATCACTCACATACAGGCAGCAGCACTGCAAGTTACACATGAGAGGACAACAGGCAATGGGCAGGTGGCAGAAGAGGGAAAGGTTGGTCGGTTGAATGATTAAAGGAACCAAACTATGAGGCTGTCAGTCCCTCCTACATGGAACAGGCAAGGCAACGAAACTATACATCAAAGAAAGGCCTAGCACACATAACCTAAGGAAAGAAAACCCCAAGGTCTACTGAAGGTCAACAAAGCCTAGAGAAAGGAGAAAGAATAGGGGGGAAAGAAAGACAGGCGGATGAGGTCCCCATCCTGGGAGCAGCCAGAGGAGGTGCAACAGGAACATACCTCCCATCACTTATCAGTGCCACCCCACTTAGTACCCAGAAAAGACTAGTGACACAGACAGGGCAAGAGAAGCACAGGAGAACAGAGGAAGAACATCAGGTCAAACAGAACATGTGAGAAGCAGGAGTAAGAGAAAAAGGTTGGATAGGGAGAGGGCTGGGGCACAAAACTACTTGTTCAGAGCAAAGGAGGCAACAGGGTGACCTGCCAGCCCCTCAATGTGTCACCAAGGCTGAGGTGCCCTCCCTTAGAGAGGATGGTAAAAAATCCCTTCACAAATAAACTGTAAACACAGGTAAGCCACTCAGGCATTGCCTGCTAACTCTGCAGTGAGTGAGTCAGATTAAGAGTCTGCTGGAGTGTGGTTACATTAGAACAGTCCGGCACAATATGGACCACCATCACATGGGCACCACAATGACAGCGTGCAAGCCCTTGCAATGAAGGAGATGACCATGAGTTGTATGGCCGATGTGGATCCAGCAAAGGATGATTGAGTCCTTAGGAGAGGACTGCATGGAATACCTACAGAAATTTGTTGTCTCATTTATAACCCATAGCTTGTTTGGAAAAGTCATAATACTCCATTCCATATTCCAAAACCTTATAACTTGATGGCAAAATACCGATCAAACATCTTATTCCATATACTCATCTCGAGAGACAGCTTGCTGGTTGACAATTTGGTCAGCCTCTCAACGAGTTCATTCTCCAGGATCTCAGTATGACCTAGGGTTCAGTCAAGGATCACTGAGTGTCCATATTGTTCAAGGGCAAAAAGTGAATGTTGGATAGTCAGGACCAAGGGATACCAAGGGATGTAGAGGGTGACACTGATTAAGAGCTTGTAAACTGCTGAAAGAGTCACTACAGATGAGGAAGGACTCACTGGTGCAGAAACAAATATGCTCGAGAGCACAAGAGATGGCTACCGACTCTGCAGTCAAAACAGTGCAGCCATCCAGCAAGGAGCAGAGCCCATTACATCTTCAACGAATCTAAGCAAAGCCAGTGTGAGAATCAACCATTGAGCCATCAGTACAGGGTACTACTGAACCTCTAAACACACCAAGAATGGAGAAAAATTGGTGGTGAAGGCCTCAAGATGAGCCAAATCTTTCAGATTTTGTGATAGGGCAAGACAGAGCTGTGGTCAAGAGATAAATCACAAAGGTGAGTGGGCCCAGAGAAGAGGTGGAAGAGGGTACAGCTGGAGTTCAGAAAAAAGGGACCAGATGTGGATAGTGATCATAACCCCAGACCTGGGCTGATGATGGGTCAGGTGGAGCTCCTTACCCACTAGTTCAGGTGCTCTGGGGAGCAGTGAATGAAAATGTACAAGCGATCAGCTGTTCGTGGCACAGAACCCGCAATGGAGAAACCCCTACCTCCACAAGGAGGTTGAACACAGGGCTAGTCCAAAAGGCACCAGCTGTCAGGTGTACCTCACAATGGGGTATCAGGTCCTGCATCTGTAATATCGAAGGTGCCGCTGAGTTGTATGCAAGACTCCCATATTCTAGAGGGGACTGGACCAATGCCGTATAGAGCTGTATTAATCAAAGTTCATGCCCCAGTTGGTGTACTTGAGATCTCAATGATCATTGGGGTGTGACCAATATGTCCACTTCAGTTGACAAAGATGGGAAAGCATCACTTGGGCATCAAAGCCTAGTCTCAAAATACAATGAAAGTCCATCACAATGAGGGACTGGCCAACAAGCAACAGATCTGGATGTGGATGGACTGTACAGCAACAGAAATGCATAATGTAGATCACACAGCCAAAAATTGGAAGCCATTGAGAGGAAGCCAAAGACTGCACTCTATGTATTGCTCTTTGCTCCTTGCTCTTTGGGTTCAGCAACACCCATTGTGGATGAACCAAAATAAATTCAGAAATCATCAGCATGCATTGAGAAAGACACCATTGGCTCTGCAGTAGCCACCAGGCTATTGACAGCCACTAAAAAGAGAGAGGAACACTCAAAACAGAACCCTGCAGAACCCCTTTCTCCTGCAGAGAGGATCTGCTATGGGAGATATCAGCCTTTAACTGAAAATGTGACAGGAAATGAAGTTCTGGATGAAAATCGGGAGCAGGTCATGAAGGTCCCACTCACATAAGGTGGCAAGGATGTGGTGGCATCAAGTGATATTGTAAACCTTATGTAGATCAAAGAAGACTCCAACAAGGTGTTGACACTGGGAAAAAGCCATTTGGATAGCAGACTCCAGATGGATTAAATTATATGCAGCAGACCAGCCTCAGTGAAAATCACCTTAGGTCAAAGCCGAAAAGGTTCTGAGATTCAAGGATCCAATACAGTCTTCAACACACAGTATTTTCAAGTAACTTGCAGAAGACATTGGTTAAACTGACTGGATGATTGCTGTCCATCTGAAGTGGCAGTTTACCCAATTTCAAAACTGAAATAATGACATCTTCCTGCCATTGGGAAGGTAATTCTCTCTCATTCCAGAGATTGTTAATAATGGCAAATATATGACATTGGCTAGCCACCAATAATTGTTGAAGCATTTGGTTGCGCATGCAGTCTGGTCCAGGAGCCATTTCAGGTCAGAAGGCTAGCATGTTGCCAAATTTCCACTCACTAAACAGAGTGTTGTAGGGCTCCAGCAGGTGAGGAATCAAAGATAAAGAGCATAATTCCAGATGGTGTTTCAGTAGGTGAGTGAATAGTGACTGACACAGAGGCCTGGGCGAAATGCCAAGCAAAATACTCAGTGATGAAGTCCAGGCTGGTTGAAGATAACACCATTCAGTAAAGTTTCTGAGACAGTAGCCAAAACTGCACCTTATCTTTGTCCATACCTACAAAGAGAGAATATTTGGCCACATGACTGCAACATATTCCCAACAAGCAAGTCCATTTCTGGTATTTAACAAGATAACAGGCCCAAATATGAAGCTGTTTAAATGCCAGTAGGTGGTTGAGAGATGGATGGTGTTTGTAGAATTGGATTAACACCCACAGCAATTTTGGAGGTCCACCAAGGAACAGTCTTCTGTGAGGGAGTACCCAAGGAAGAAGGAACTGCTGAAGCAGCTGCTAAAAGGATGGCATTGGTCAGATTCCATAGGGACTCATCAACACCATCATGTAGTGGAGACGGTAGAATGGCAGCTGATGGAAATGCATCCAAATCAGCATTAGTAAAGGCTCACCTAAGAGAGCATACAGGTGAGTGATGCTGGAGAAAAGATATGACAGTCAGAAAATGATTGCTGTTGGACAAATCATCATGAACTTCCCATGGAATGGAGGAGAAGAATCCAGGGTTACAGATGGAAAGATTAATGGCCAAGAAAACATTGTGTGTCACACGAAAGTGTGTGGGGTTTCCAGTGTTGAGGGGAAAGATTGAGCCCTGCCAGGAGGTCTTCAACAATCCTGCCATGATAAGTGGTCACAGTACCACCCCACAGAGGATTATGGGCATAAAAATCCCCAAGGAAGAGGGGAGGGAGCTGTTTAAGTAAGGAGGGAAAGAAGAGCTGCAATCTCCGGAAGCCAGTTTAGGCTTGGGGAGGGGAGGGGGGGAAGGTGGAGATAGAGATAAATATTACACGTTGTTGCCACAGAGTCTAAATTGATCCAAAAAGCCACTGCTTCAAGCACAGTATGAAGAGGAACCCAGAAACTAAATGTCTGCATGAACCAACATACAGACACCACCGGAGGCTTGCAAAGGGCTGACCCATTTCTGGCAGAAGGCTTGGAAACTACAAAAAGACAGCAAATGAGTATCCACAAAATGAGATTCTTGTAGTACAGCAGAAGCTATGGAGCAGAGAGAGAAAGAAGAGACTGAAATTGCTGAAGGTGGTGATAGTAACCATTGCAGTTCCACTGGAGGAGAGGCTGGCTTGATAATTAATGGGTCACAATCAGTCATTATGCTGAGTCAGTGCCCATCGCTGGTAAAGATGAAGTGACATCCAGGAATTTAAGATTGTACCAGGTTAAGAGGGAGGGAGTGACATGCCTTGTATTGTTGGGGGGAAGGGGGGATGGCCTGAGACTTCCTGTGGAGGGCGAGAGGAAGGGTCATCAGGAAAAGAGCAAGTCAAAGCAATATCAGGCTCCAGAAGAGAACAAGTGTCCTCGGGGGCCACAGAGTGTGAATCCTATGTCCAACTCAAAGTAAGAGGCATCTTCTTGTGGAAATGATGCTCAGGAAAGGTGGGGAGGGTTCCTAGAGGGAGTTTCATCCTCAGGAGATTCCAGAGAAGAAGGTTTCTTCTCTGGTTGAGGAGAAGGAGTGGTTTTGCGAGGGGAGCAAAGGTAGACATTAAAGATATCAGATGAAGTCAGTTGAATTTCTGTTGGAGTAGGATAGATGGTTGAGAGTTTTGAATTCCTTAATCTTCTTTTCCTTTTCATATTCTGGGCAATCCTGTGAGCAAGGAGAATGTAGGCCAAAACAGTTGACACACTTGGGCAGTGGGGTGCAAGGACTCCGCACATGGAGAGGGCAGCTGCAGTCACTGTATGTAGGATTCACCTCACATCATGAAGATGTATTACCAAAATGGTGACACTGGAAACAGTGCATGGGAGGTGGGATACAAGGTATTTCGTCCCAACAGTAAGACATAACTGATTTTTCTCTTAGGGTATCCCCCTCAGAAGCCAGGATATAAGTGCCAGTATTGAGATGATTGTCATTAGGACCTCCCTGGACTTGCCAGGTGAAATTAACACTACACCATGACAGATCATGCCTAAGTTACTTTTCAGATTGCAGGAGGAGGTCTCTGTTGAAGTTAATGCTGTGGATCAAAGAATGGAAAACCCAGGATGGAATGTAACTACACTCCTGGAAATGGAAAAAAGAACACATTGACACCGGTGTGTCAGACCCACCATACTTGCTCCGGACACTGCGAGAGGGCTGTACAAGCAATGATCACACGCACAGCACAGCGGACACACCAGGAACCGTGGTGTTGGCCGTCGAATGGCGCTAGCTGCGCAGCATTTGTGCACCGCCGCCGTCAGTGTCAGCCAGTTTGCCGTGGCATACGGAGCTCCATCGCAGTCTTTAACACTGGTAGCATGCCGCGACAGCGTGGACGTGAACCGTATGTGCAGTTGACGGACTTTGAGCGAGGGCGTATAGTGGGCATGCGGGAGGCCGGGTGGACGTACCGCCAAATTGCTCAACACGTGGGGCGTGAGGTCTCCACAGTACATCGATGTTGTCGCCAGTGGCCGGCGGAAGGTGCACGTGCCCGTCGACCTGGGACCGGACCGCAGCGACGCACAGATGCACGCCAAGACCGTAGGATCCTACGCAGTGCCGTAGGGGATCGCACCGCCACTTCCCAGCAAATTAGGGACACTGTTGCTCCTGGGGTATCGGCGAGGACCATTCGCAACCGTCTCCATGAAGCTGGGCTACGGTCCTGCACACCGTTAGACCATCTTCCGCTCACGCCCCAACATCGTGCAGCCCGCCTCCAGTGGTGTCGCGACAGGCGTGAATGGAGGGACGAATGGAGACGTGTCGTCTTCAGCGATGAGAGTCGCTTCTGCCTTGGTGCCAATGATGGTCGTATGCGTGTTTGGCACCGTGCAGGTGAGCGCCACACTCAGGACTGCATACGACCGAGGCACACAGGGCCAACACCCGGCATCATGGTGTGGGGAGCGATCTCCTACACTGGCCGTACACCACTGGTGATCGTCGAGGGGACACTGAATAGTGCACGGTACATCCAAACCGTCATCGAACCCATCGTTCTACCATTCATAGACTGGCAAGGGAACTTGCTGTTCCAACAGGACAATGCACGTCCGCATGTATCCCGTGCCACCCAACGTGCTCTAGAAGGTGTAAGTCAACTACCCTGGCCAGCAATATCTCCGGATCTGTCCCCCATTGAGCATGTTTGGGACTGGATGAAGCGTCTTCTCACGCGGTCTGCACGTCCAGCACGAACGCTGGTCCAACTGAGGCGCCAGGTGGAAATGGCATGGCAAGCCATTCCACAGGACTACATCCAGCATCTCTACGATCGTCTCCATGGGAGAATAGCAGTCTGCATTGCTGCGAAAGGTGGATATACACTGTACTAGTGCCGACATTGTGCATGCTCTGTTGCCTGTGTCTATGTGCCTGTGGTTCTGTCAGTGTGATCATGTGATGTATCTGACCCCAGGAATGTGTCAATAAAGTTTCCCCTTCCTGGGACAATGAATTCACGGTGTTCTTATTTCAATTTCCAGGAGTGTGTATAACCAGAAGGACAGTTGCTACTCAACATACAGCAGAGATGCTGAGTCGCAGATAGGCCCACCAAAAATAAGTGAAAATCTTTTTGTTGTGCCTATATTTGACTCGGTATCTCCACTATATTGTGAGAAGCAACTTTCCTTCTGATAATACTGTTAATGCTATGAATTATATTTAAGGACTTGTGAGGAGTGATGCTCACCAGTGTGTCTCCTAAACACTTGCAAGCACACAGGGAAACTGACTGACAGAGTTTTTAATCAGGCAGCTTCAGCAAAACTTATCTTCAATATGTTCTACAAAAAGGAGCAAGCAACATGGAAAGGATTTTGCACCAAGCTGACAGGCCTAGCCCTCCTCCCAGGGGATGGCCAGGGAGGGGAAGGCCAGGGAAGAAAAAGCAGAAACACAGAGAGAACAGTTCCTGTCTGAAGAAATGGCCACTGAATAGTAACCAGAAGTATGGGCCTGAGCACATTTCATGTGCAGATTGTCTGCCCTGGTACCACCCAGTCTGATCAAGGGCTCACCCATGGACGCCACCAAATTGCAACAAGGGCCACCTGGCACAGTGATCAGCGCTGAGAGTTCTGATGCCCCAAAAAAACCAGCAACCACTCTTAAGCATGCAAGAGGCAGTGACAGCTCAGGTACAAGGGTCTTTAAATATGTCTGCTCGTGTCTGTGTATGTGCGGATGGATATGTGTGTGTGCGCCCGCGAGTGTATACCTGTCCTTCCCCCCCTCCCCCCTCCCCCCCTCCCCCCCCCCCCCCAAGGTAAGTCTTTCCGCTCCCGGGATTGGAATGAGCAACAAGAAGCTGATAATAATAAACAGTTAGTGGAAAGCATTAATCAAAAATTTGAAGAAAACCATAAAGATAATGATCAGTTGATAGCTGGTAACAATCAGCAACAAGCTGACTATAATAAACAGTTAAAGGAAAGCATTAATCAAAAATTAGAAGAAACTAGTACATACATAAGAGCAGATTGAAATAATAAACTCAAAGAAAATAACGACAATAACAAAAAATTGTTTGACACTTTCTTGAGCCTGACAGAGGTCAGAGGAATGTATTAAAACCTTAAAAGACAAACTGGATACTATAAATACAACAATAGAAGATACCGTAGATGTTAGATTTATGCGAAACAGGGCATCATAGGAGAAACTGTTACTAGTAAGGTAACTGAAACAAACGAAAATTTCACTGTTCAAATAACAGAGCAGGCAACAAGGTTAACAGATATTCAGAGTCTCACAGGAAACTTAGCCAATGAAATACATCATGTAGTAAACACTGAGTTTAAGCCATATTTTTGTAATGTTAGAAATATGTTCGAAAAAGTACAAGTCAAAATGTCCAATACGAATATATGAGGTGACTCTTTAGAGCATAACAAGCTCTTAAATAATAGAGACATGCTTAACTCTTTGAAGGCCAAACTTCAAAATTTTGTAAAAGATACGTGAAGTTTACAGAACAGCTCAACAACCTTTAAGTGCCAAGAAGAATTACAAAACTTCTGGAGTGCAATTACAGACAGAATAGCTTGCAAAACAAATTGCAAATGGTGTAGGTTTACCTGTGGATCTGGTAGAAGATTTGCAATTTAACAGCAGCTTAAATTTGGTGAATCAGTTCCCTACATTTTAGCTGGAGGAGGAAGTTGTTGCAACCAATTTCTTAGGGGTATTTTATAGATCACTACCTAATAAATGGAGTGATCACAAGAAGATAGATTTCATGTTAGGATATTTATCTGGAGATGAAGCAACATAGGATAATGCTCATTTTGAAGATTTTAAAATCTTGGAGGATTTCCAGGAGAAGCTTAAGAGGAATTTCTGGTCATCCTGTACCCAACAGAAGCTAACATTACAGCTTTTAGATCCAAAGTACTACAATAGTTCATGGGGCACTTACGGGAAGTATATAAACTGAATTTAACTAAAGTGAAGTATTTAGAGCTAGCATTAGATGGAATTGATTTAGTTAAAATGTTGATGTGTAGACTACCATACTAAGTCAGAAAAGAAATGTGGTATGGAGGATGGTCAAGCATAGGAGATCTACTATCCTTCACTGAAGGGCTAGACACTTTAAATAGAATAATGAAACACAGCAAGATCAGGAGAGAAACAGTACTAATAGAAATGGGAAACCATTTCAAAGTTCAGCCACATTTCTTATACAGAAGGAAAATAATTACTGTAGGTTACATGGCAACCATACAAGAAAAACAAAATCAAATGAAAATCATGAGATTAAGTCCCAAGTAACCCAACAATGCACTTTAGCATACCACATATATAGTGATAAGTACTAATGAAGATATGATGCAAAGTAGCTGTCTGGTGGTTATCAAGGAAAATGGAGAGAACCCTGCGTCCAGGGCCAAGATCCATGATCCAGAATGTGACTGTACACAATGTGGCCTATATGTAGAAAAACACACAGCTTTTAGCACACACACCAAGAAATTGTTATTAGAGGAGGAACTCCATGATGATGAGGAAATATTTAAACATACAGCATCTGGAGTTTGTGTGAATAATGCAGAGAGATGTGTAGATTCTGGTAGTGAAATTTTTCTTATAACTGAAGAGTTGCTTACAACATACAAAATGAAGGAAATATTATTGGTATTACCAGTAACTGGAGTGTATATAGTTACAACAGCTTAGTTACAATAGCTGGAAATAAAGTTGCATTAATTAAGCAAGAAACAAGAATCCCAATACAAATTGGACTGCTTTGTTCCACCCAAACTTTATTAGTAGTACCTAACATAAATATGCAAATATTGCCAGATTTAGATTGAAAATCATATAATACTTGACTTTTCCAGTAGAACTTCAAGATATAATCTGGATGACTATAGGGTAGAAGTATCTTTTATGCAAAGTCCACCTGTGAATACAGAGGTCTTTCTTTCAAATAAAATACCTGAGCTGACTAGCACTAACATATTACTGGAAGAAGTTCATGATCAATCCAGAAAGATATCCAGATAAAAGCATTCGAATCAAATTTATTAACAGATAAACAGAAACAAGATCTGTATGACATTTTAAGTGCATAAAGTGATGTCTTGATGGACAAACCAGGTGAAATCAGGGTTATGTTTGCAGTTTTAAAACAAAAAAGGCAGAACCTTTCTTCCGTAAACTGTATCCAGTACCAGTTAGTCTGAAGAACACTGGCCAGGAGGGGATTAATAAAATGATAGACCAACATATAATGAAGCGTAGTATTAGTACATATAATAATCCTCTATTAGCAATAAAATAACTACTGGTGGTGTCCATCTTGTTCCGAATGCAAGAACTTTAAACACATCAAAATGAAAAGAGACAGGCGTGTCACTATAGATAAGTTATTACCTAAATTTACAAAAGCAAAGTATTTTACTTAAATGGATTTAGTATCTTGTTACTTGCAAATAAAATTAAGTGAAGAAGCTAAACAATATACTGCATTTTTGTGTGAAGGAAGATCATACCAATTTCAAGTACTCTCATTCGGACTAAATATTTCAGTACCAGTTTTTATTAGAACACTAGATCAAGCATTAGGGAGAGAGTTGCTTTGGGAACTATTAGCATATGTTGATATTACCTTTTTGGTTTCACCTTAGCAGAAAGAACATCACAAGCTTTTGATTAAAACCTTAAGAAAGTTCAGAGAGAAGGATAATCTATCAAATATCTAAACAACATTTTGGCAAAGAGCTAAAGCTGTACGACATTTTGTAGGAGAGAACAGTATTAAACTTTACTGTAAATAATTAGAGCAATCAATGAGTGTTGAGAACAAGGAAATGTAAAACAGCAATGTTCTTTTCTAGGTTTAGCCAGATTTTATAGGAAGTATAGGCAAGGTCAAGATACAAATCAACCCTGATTTCTAGCACTGTTCACCATAGAGCGATATGGGGGATGGAATGTTGATTCATTCAGAACCTTCCAGGGTATGAAGGATGCACTGGTTAATGCTCCCATTTTAAAACACCCAGAGATAAATGTGTGACAAAGCAAGCTGGAATCACTCCACTTCCTCTCTTGTTTGGCCATCTGTCACCTTAAAGTCATTTTTTCATTGTTTACTAATTACTATTAACATACACAAGTATAATCTACATTTTTATAAAAGAGAAAGGTTAGCCCCCAGTCTTAAGAAATATAGCACCAGATCTAATTTTGTGCTTAATTTTGTGTATCTAATTAATTTTCCAATTTATTTTGACCATTCCTAGTTAATGTCTTTTGTTGTAGGATGAAATCAGCAATTGGGTGGTTGGTTTGGGGAAGGAGACCAGACAGCGAGGTCATCAGTCTCATCAGATTAGAGAAGGACGGGGAAGGAACTCGGCTGTGCCCTTTGAAGAGAACCATCCCGGCATTTGCCTGGAGCGATTTAGGGAAATCACAGAAAACCTAAATCAGGATGGCCGGATGCGGGATTGAACTGTCGTCCTCCCGAAAGAAATCAGCAATTGTTTCATAACAAATTCTGTTGTTGACTTACAAACAAATATAAATTATGAACTAATTATAAGCATTTGGAAGAACCACCCCTAGGATTCTTGAAGCATTTCAAAAACATGTTAGCAAAGACAGACTTTATTTAATTCCAAAATAATTACCAGAATTGATGAAAAGCATTGTTTGCGTAACTATTTGTTAAGTTAATCATTTAAACAAATAATTCAGCCTAACCTTTGTGGTAGAAGAAACTGTTAAAAAGGAGTAATTTTTCCATATATTCAGTTCATTGAATTAGTTATGTTTTAATTGTATTTCTGTAAATTAAACATTGACAATATATAGTTTCAGTACCTATTATTGTGAGGATATATAAAGCCCCAATTTTTTGGTCCTGAGGCAGCCAGTCCATGGCCAATTTCAGACAATAAACCTGTATTGGCAAGATCAACAACAATGCATCAACTTAACCGTGAAATTAGTGTAACACAAATAGGCCATGTGTTAAAAAAATGGTGGTATCTGGTCAATAGTGCCATATTATTCTGCAAGAACTGTGTGGTTAGTTTTTTACTGGTCAAAGATGTTCAACAGTAAACTATTGTATCAGTATGCTGACATTTGCCTGCAAACTATTAATGAGGCTTATCAAAAGTTACCGAGGACTATCAATGAAGAAATAAAGCAGGTGAATGTCACAAGTGAACCTTTTAAAGTAGTGACTGACACCTCAGAATATGGGATAACAGCAGATTTATTTCAGGGCGAATGGAACCAAGACCTAGGTGAACATAGAACTATGTCTTTTGCAAGTAGGAGCCTGGATAAACACGAGATAAATTACACAGCCACTGAAACAGAATTACTTGCCTCTGCATGTAGTATATATAAATCTGAAACATTCATTTGGGAATCCAAGCTGATAGTCTACATGGATCATCAAGCACTTACTTTCATAATGGAGAATAGATTATTACACCCCAGGTCCATGAACTCTATACTTTTTCTTCAATAATTTGCTACTGAAATTAAGTACATTAAAGGATGTCAGACTCAGGTAGCAGACACGTTACCTAGGTTGCCATTAGGAGTGAATGAAATTAGTGAAATGACATGGCTTTACTTTCACTATAAATTTCTTCAGTTATACATAAGATGAAGTATATATCCTAGCCAGAAGGATAAAGCAGCAAATCAGTGAGGATATGTATTTCAGAAAGAAATTCCAGCAATTTCAACAGGCAGAGTTACATTAATGAAAGAGGCATTCATGGTAAATAATAGATCAAGTATTATTTTTGCAAGAATATCAAAACACTTATAGATGGAAATCACGTATTCCCCAAAGTGTTCAATTCCAGTTAATAGGATTCATACGTAACAGATATGGACATTTTAGAATTTGTAAATGTATAGTACACATGAAGAAGTTTTATTATTTTAAAGGTTTGAGTAAAAAAGACACACAAGTAGTATGACCTTGCCAGACCTGTTAGAAAGTGAAAGAAGATAATAAGGACATAGGTTATACTATGTATTAAATTATACCAAAAAGACTGGATGATTTAACAGCATCAGATTTCCATGAGCCTTTGCCAACAAGTAGAGGTGGTGTTGCATATCTGGACCAACATTCAACCAGTACTAGATATATGCAACTATATAGCCAGTCAAAGATGCCAGCACCAATACAGTAATCCACTGTATGTGTAATCATTTTACCAATGTTGGGAAACCAAAGAGACTTTTAACCAACAATGTCCCACAATTTATACAAAAAATGTCTTTGGAAAAGTTATTAATTGGTTTTCTGCAAATGGGCTTGCTCTGAACTTTGAAAAAACAAAGTACATCCAATTTTTTGCTGCAAGGAATAAAATTCCTTCAATAAACATAACACATCAACAGAATTCAGTAGCCAAGGTAGAGCATACTAAGTTTTTGGGTGTACATATAGATGAGAATCTTAATTGGAAAATTCATATTTTGGATCTCTTAAAGCGACTAGGTTCAGCAACTTTTGCAATCAGAATAGTTGCCAGTTTTGAGGATTTAGATATTAGAGAACTAAAATAACACTGTTCGACATGGGTTCTATTTCTGATATTAAAATATGTGCTTCTAGACCATTTTACCATGGGAAATTCAAATATGTAAACAAAATATCGTTATCAGGGATACTTTTTATGTAATATGTATATATATGTATATTCACAATTCATGACAAACACAGAGACGTTATAAAGAAATACGGGTATGTTGCCGCATCCAGTAGTGATAGAACGTGATAATTTCTTGTGCAACAGCAGGTGGGAAGAATCAGGCATCATTAGGTTATCCCCCGCCACACCTATGTCACTAAGACCACCTGAAACATCTCATTAACTCAAACGGCGACAGCCGGTCGCTGCCTCGGCAGTAAAGCTTCACGCCTCCTAGGGGCAGGTGCATCAAGTTTACAACAGTGGTGTTAGCCGCAGTTTGTGTCAGTCTTAACGAGTGGGTGTTTTGACTGACAAGTAACTGTCTGTCGTATTTCCGAGCACGGTTGAATTTTTTAGTTCCAGTGTGTAAACTGATTGAGCCTGGTGCTGAAGGTAAAACAACTGCTTGTTTTTACACATCAGCATTCCTCTAGTTCCCTACTATTAAGTTAATACAGGTGTATTACCAAAGCGGTATTTTTAAATTTGCAGAAATGTCACGTCGTCGTGGACGTCGATATAAGCCAGACAACTTCTGCTACATCTGTGGGAAGTTCACTTTTGCCAGAAATAGGAAGAAAATTTCTTCAGTCATAAAGAAAGCATACAAACATTACTTTGGAGTAGAGGTAGGAGACCAAGATAAAGAATGGGCACCACATTTCTGTTGTGCTACATGTTACTGCAAACTAATTCAGTGGTGGAAAGGTAAAGAGAATGTGGCGATGTTTGCTGTTCCCATGGTGTGGAGGGAGCCTAAGGATCATGTTACTGATTGTTATTTCTGTCTAACAAAAATTCAGGGTTTTACAAACAAAAAGTCGAAGAGGCACATTGTTTACTCAGATCTGCCTTCAGCGAGAATGCCAGTGCGGCATTCGGACAACCTTCCAGTACCTTCAAGAGCTCGAGGTCAGATTCCAAGTGACAGTGAAATAAGTAGTACTGAAGAAATCACAGATGATGATTCTTTATATCACTGCACAAGTGAGTCATCGCCACATTTGTTAACACAGGCAGATTTAAATGATTTAGTACGTGATCTAGGACTAAGTAAACAAAAGGCGCAGCTGCTTGGTTCACAATTACAAGAGTATAATCTACTGCACCAAAGTACTAAAATCAGTGTGTTCAGGCACAGAGGACATGCCTTTATTACTTATTTTTCAGCTGACGAAGCACTGACATTTTGCAATGATGTTGCTGGCCTGATGAAAGTGCTAAAGTTCACTTATATTTCACAGGAGTGAAGATTTTTCATAGATGCATCGAAAACAAGTCTGAAGGGTGTTTTGCTCCATAATGGAAATAAAATACCCTCTGTTCCAGTAGCTTACGCTAGTTTGACAAAAGAGAATTACGAATTCGTACAAAGGATGCTAAATTCATTAAATTAGAATGAACACAATTGGAAAATATGTGCAGATTTCAAGGTAATTGCTATGGTACTGGAAAAGCAACAAGGCTACACAAAGTATGCCTGTTTTCTTTGCGAGTGGGATAGTCGAGACCGAAATTCTCACTTCGTGAAAAAGAAATGGCCTAGGCGAAGATGGAAAGTTGGTGAAAAGAATGTACAACGTGAAAGTCTGGTAGGTCCTGAATATATACTACTTCCACCGCTTCACATCAAACTTGGCCATGGATCCAACAGGCTGTGGGTTTGCATATCTAGCTACCAAATTCCCCCATCTTTCAGCTGCAAAAATAAAGGAAGGTGTATTTGTGAGCTCACAAATCAGGGATCTGCAGAAAGATCCAAGTTTTGAAGCATGTTTACTGATAAAGAAAAAATTGCATGGGACTGTTTCAAGATGGTGTCGGAAAACTTCCTCGGAAGAAGAAGAGCTACTAACTACAAAGCAATGGTGAAGGATATGATCAAAGCATATCAGGATTTGGGGTGCAATATGTCTTTGAAGGTACACATGATGGACTCTCATCTGGACTACTTCACAGAGAGTTGTAGTGACGTATCGGATGAACATGGGGAAAGATTCCATAAAGACATTTCTACCATAGAAAGGCGCTATGAAGGGCACTGGGTACCTTCTATGTTAGCAGATTATTGCTGGAATATCATTCGAGAGAAGAAAGATTCACAATACAAGAGAAAAAAGTGATGTGCATTACAAGGCAGTGGCTCATTGTTTGTCAATTTTCTGTAATTTCTCATGTCAAATAAATGCTTGAAAGTGTATACACATAGGTTACTGTGTTATATGTTAGATCACACCCTCCATTAATGTGATGAACTTACAACATCATAAAGATGGGCATTTGTTTGTCGAATTTCACCTCACGTTTGCTGCAGTATATCAGAAACTGAAAAGAGAAATAAAATTGCGATTACTCATAAACTATCCCTGACAGAAGAAAACCAAAAACAGTTTTCAATTCAGCACTCAAAATACAGCTAGGATCACAATATTTTTTATTAGAAATAGAAAAAAGTTTATTTTTGTAGAACAGTGTAATTTGCAAACTTTCACTCTCTGATGTCATATGTAATAATATTTTGGGGTAACTCAACATTTAGGCAAAAAGTATTCACTGCTCAAAAGAAAGTGCTTAGAATAATGTGTGGGGCTCATTGTCACATATCTTGTAGGCATCTGTTTAAAAGGTTAGGAAATCTTACAACAGCCTCACAAGACATTTACTCAGTAATGGAAAGTTTAAAAACGACAGTGACATTCATGATTATAATACTAGAAGAAAGAAAACTGAACTATCTTCTACTTAAACTATCTTTGGCACAGAAAGGGGTAAAATATTCTACTGTAAATCTTTTCGATAAATTACCAGATGAAATAAAATGTCTGGCAGGCAGCAGTAATAGTATCAAAAATAAATTGAGAACACATCTCCTCGACAGCTACTCCTACATCATAGATGAATTCTTGAATAGGAATAAGTAAATCTATAGGTGTAATAGATGCATTTTGTGCCATTTAAGGGAATGGGGTAGGTAATAAAAATTTTAAGCTAATAAACCAACATTGATTCATGTGTGCATTTCCTATGCATTTGATATATTCCACATCGTAACAATTACTATGAGATTGATGAATGGAACACAGACCTAACTAACTATAAGCCATTACTTTAACCCTTTTGTGAGCCATGGGAAACATGCTTCCCACTACAATGAACTCGCTTGTAGTCCTGTGGGATTTATAGCCCCTACCTCTGTATGGTGCTACCACCTAGTGAACAGTGTAGGGTACTACTTCCAATCGGAAATTCTTGCCGTTTTTGCTGTACCTTAGCACAGAGGCATTGTATAGCTGAGTGTTGCTCTGTAGAGGAGCCTTTCAGTGCTGTTTGCATGACATTTTGTGATTTTTTCCTCAAGGCTATAGTATAAAGTAAATACATTTGATTTACCCAAATTTATGAAGGAAAATGTAAAATTGGAACGAGGAGAATTCCAGTTTGAAACAAAAGGAACCATTTCTGTAGTGAAATGGATGGATAACCGTCCAGCCACTTTCCTGTCCTCAATTCATGACCAATGAGAAACAGCCACAGTGAAAAGGAAAAACAAGGATGGTACTAGTACAGAGATTTATTGTCCTGACATTGTGGCAGAATACAACAAAATAATGGGTGGTGTCAATAAGTTTGATCAATGATGAGAAAGGTATGCTATTGGCAGATGTTCTGTAAAAGGATGGCACAGAATATTTTATTTCCTGGTGGACGTTGCTGCAGTGAAAAGTTTTATCCTTTGGAAAATAAGTAAAAGACAAAGTGGACAGCATGATCAGCTCACTTACAGGATCCATCTAGCTAGACAATTGATTGCTGGTTTCTCATCTCAAAAAAGGCATGGACAAAAACCTGTCTTTCTGGCAAAAAGGTGTAAATTACCTGAAGATTTTCGTTGTGTGGCTGTAGAGGAGCATCAACCCACTTTAGGAGAAACTTACTGGATGTGCCGTCATTGTAGTACCAAAGCTGCGGAAAAGAGCACTTGCTGTGTTTGTACATATTGTCAAATACCACTTTGCATAGACCCATGGTTCAGAAATTTTAATGACAAGTAATTGTGAACAGTCATTGTAACAAGAGAAGTAATTTTATCAAATAAATATGACACATATTGAAAAAGTTGTTTCTGTCATTTAACTCCAAGGAAGGGCAGTGGGAAGAATACTTCCCACCTTGTTGTGTGACCTCACTTTCACAGTTGGAGCAAATTTGATATTCTGTATGATAAATATAGCTATCTTTTAACTACTATCTGCTCTCCATTCATTAAAAAAAAAATTGCTCAATAATTTTGCCCACGAAAGGGTTAAGGGATACTTAGCATGGAAAGAAATACGTCACATAACGATATCTAAAAATAATCCAAAATGAACACCTTGTGAACATATCATGAAAGAAATTGGTAATTTATGTAGGAATACTGTTCAGACGTACAACTTGGGCATAGAAAATACCAGAGTTCCAAGTAATACTTAAAGAACTTCCACATTTAACTACTAGTTTAGCTCTCATCAAAATACTGCAAGCTAATTTCATAGGCAAGCCATTGTTGAAATTGTTTAAATGACCAGATTATGATGATGATGCACACATAGAAAACTTAGATGATGATGTAATAGAAAATTTACAACAAGCAGCAGATAAACAGCTGCATAAATTTAATGAAAACGTTACCACACCTAACTTTCATGTGGATGATTTGGTGCTAATGAAGGAAGTGACCACAGCTCAAATTAGAAGAAAGATACAAGTTTTTCCCTTGAAATAGTGGTCCTTACAAGGTTTTAAATGTGCGACACCCAAAAGCAGTTTTCTTGATCGATCTTGAAACCAGTCAAGAAAAGGGCTGTTATGTTAAAGTGGTGTAATATACCATTAATTTAAATCTGAGGAAGAAACACAGTAACAACAAAAACTGTTCTTATTGGTGAAGGTATGTAAACAATAGAGCTGGGCAAATGATACTCATGTTTGAACAGGCTCTAGACTTCCCGATACGCCACATCATTTGATATAATATCAAGCATGTTTAAAAAATCATGTGATATTCAACTCGTGTGACAAGTGCACCTAATATGCAAGAAACAATAAACTCCACAACAATAAGCTGTGGCACTGCTTAAAATTTAAGTTTCATGAAACATTGGAGGAAATAGCATTAAATCCTACCAATGCATAAACTCCTATTTTGTTTGAAAAAATTTTCAGTCCTATTTCTCATAGAGTATAGTTATGTGTGCATATATTCAATTTATGCCAATTCATATGTAAGAACAACATAAAATATTGTCCTTCAAAGAATATTATTGACTGAACCCATTATAATATTTCATTTGTTTGTGGGAGACTGTAGTGATTTACCAAGTAGGTTGGAAATGGGCACTTTAATTCCTACCCACATATTAGAACAACAGATAAAAATGTTACAAGATGTTAATCACTTTGAAAACTAGGCAGCAACATTCAGATGAAACAATCAAGACAATTAATCAAGAATTAAATAACAAATAAATGAAATAGACTGTAAAAAAAGTTAATGTAATTTTTTGTGGCAAGGATGAATTTCAGTGGCAAGACATGTCTTTGAGGTAGTATCATCAGATGTCACCAGATTGTGGGATGAAAGAAACCTAGAGAATTGGACAGAATCATGACTGGACATTTTTTATTTATCACTTGGTGTTGTTATGCATGGCCTGCGGCCTAGAAAATATTTCAGTCTGCTTTTACAGTTATTTTTGTTATCAAAATCCATAGTGCATTAAAACTGCCAAGACAGGTTCTCATGAGAGTACCAACGAAAGTCACTAGATTGCAGGCAGATCAAAAGATTGAACAGAGCCCAAGATTTCCTGAACTGTGAAGTAAACTGTTAGAATAGTTTGAGTCATGTTCAAACTCAGCCCTTGTAAACAAATACTGTCAGCTGTTATTTAATCAGCTGGTAAGTGTTCTTTTAGTGTAAGATAAAAACAATGTATTAAGTTGAGAATGGGAACCATGTCATGAACATACGCAAGTATTGCTCATGCAGTAACAAAGCAAAAGGAAATAAACTAAAAATATAACATTTATTTGATATAAACAGAATATGACAAAGCAAGTTGACACAGTGACAGAATCCTACTCCTGTGACATGGGCAAATGACACACTTAAGTTGCGTCATGTTTACGAGGGAATTAAAGAATAGATAAACAAAATAATTTATGATAAGCTAAATGACCCACACAACTAATAATAATTATTTCTCTAAGGGGGATAGGTAGGCTGCTAGCACTAGCTTGTTGATTTACTGTGTGTGTGTGTGTGTGTGTGTGTGTGTGTGTGTGTGTGTGTGTGTGTGTGTGTGTGTGTGTGTCGCGCGCGCGCGAGTGTATACCTGTCCTTTTTTTCCCGACTCGTTACCCTCTCCCTTAAAACCCACATCCTTTCGTCTTTCCCTCTCCTTCCCTCTTTCCTGATGAAGCAACAGTTTGTTGCGAAAGCTTGAATTTTGTGTGTATGTTTGTGTTTGTTTGTGTGTCTATCGACCTGCCAGCACTTTTGTTTGGTAAGTCCCACCATCTTTGTTTTAGATAAACCAGTACTTAGATATATGGCTCAAAAACCAGCAGTATATTTATATTGTGCACCCAATATTTTTATAGGCTGGTACTTCGATATTTTTCCCACTGACATATCAATACATATTTTTGGTATATGGAGAACTGATACCGATATTTTTTTGAATGTCAATGTATTGGATTCTCGATATTTTTAAAAATATCAACAGTCCTAACTAGCACTGGTAAAAAGGGCATTCCTGGCCAAGAGAAGTCTACTAATATCTAACATAGGAATGGTAATCAAAGGATTTGAGATGTGGTGCTACAGAATGTTGAAAATTAAGTGGACCAGTAAGGTAAAGGAATGATAAGGTTCTGTGGAGAATCAATGAGGAAAGGAATGTACACGTAACACTGACAAGAAGAAAGCACAGGGTGGTAGGACATCTGTTGAGACATCAGGGAGTAGCATCTATGGTACTAGAGGGAGCTGTGGAGGGTAAAAACAGTAGAAGAAAACAGAGATTGGATTACATCCAGCATACAATTGAAGATGTATGTTGCAGGTACTACTCTGAGATGAAGAGGTTGGCACAGGAGAGGAATTCATGGCAAGCCACACCAAACCAGTCAGAAGACTGATGGACAAAATTCACAATGTACAGCAGTCCCATGTACAGAAAGGAAAGTTTGCCTCAATCAAATTATTTATTGTTTTGTTGTTCAAGTGTAAAGCACAAGAAACTACAAATAAATGGAAGGGAAGAAAAAAGACAGTGAGAACCTGCTTCAAAATTGGAATATTATTTATTTTTTTGACTTACATGTGTCAAAATCTGAAACATTAATCTAATTACATTTTTATTATTGGTACAAAGTGCATCAGAAAAATACCAGAAACCTGCTGATGCCAGTAACTACTTCTCACTAAAAAGGAGATATTTAAATTCACTGGTGAAATGAAGCCAATAATAAATAAAAATACTGAGCAATTAGATCTTGACACCAAGCCTTGCTAAATCATTGGTTTCACTTTAATAACTATAACATATTCCTGAATAAATGTTATCTGTCACGAGTTAATGTATTGAAGTGTTATAGCCTAGCAAAGGGGCAAGTATCATAAGATATTAGCAGACCATCTATCAGATCAGAATGGACATTCCAAAGACCACAATGAAGAAGGAATGCCAGAACTCAAACTTAGAAATGTTGTGCCATAGTTTACACTATCTCTGAATAGTACAGATGAAGCAGAGATGTGGAGTGGTGCATATGATTGGAGGGGCCATTTGTGTGAATGGTAAAGGATTTACTTCTGGGCACAGTCAGACAGTATGGTTCACACTCTGAACTGTGGCAGCTGGGCAGTTGTTTATATGAGTCGCTGATGTTCAGAATGATTGTACAGAATGGATTACGAGTTTTCCAGGACAGACGCAGTATTACAGACATGTAATAGCATGAGTGCTAAGCATGTTTGCCCTTGAACAGAGCCTTAGGAGCCTCTATGAAGTGTAACTCATGTATCCTGCATCCTGTGGTGAGTGTGGATATGTGATTATTGGTTTGCTCCTTACCAACACATGTTATAAGCAATTGGACTCAACATGACTCCATATTTTCATGGTACATTCTGTGTGTTAAGCACTGGTGGCACTTTATAGCTGCATGTGGGGCAGTGGAAGCTGAGTATTCCTCATACATAAAGGTTGTCTTGTTAGACTAGAATTATTACCAATTATATGTGATTTTTTCATGATTATCTTCCTGCCTTTGCTCTCACAATGGCAAGTAATTAGTGGGTTATGGTATCACATTAGACAGTACATTTCAATTGTTCCTAAAGTACTTACATTTCACAGAAAGCTCTACACTTAAGTACCAAAAATTCTCATTCATGTGTATATGGGGCATGGCCATGAACCGAACTTCTTGTTAGTGTGTATAACCGAAAGTAATACAGCTCTATCTGCAAAGCTTCCAAAGCTAATTCAGAGTAATTTCTGTAAGAGAGCTGCTACAGGTATGTTGCTGATGCAGTTAACACCTTTATGTACTGTATTATAACTATTGTGTTCTTTTAATTCCTTTCTGAGGGCATGAGCTTGAATTAAAAGGTGATTGAACGGCTTTGGTCTGCATTTTATATTGCTTGTATATGCGACTTGTCTAGTTTCCATTATTTCTGATGAAATGCTGATTTTAAAGACAATTTTGATAACATACAGAGTTAAAATTTAACAGAGTTCCTTGTCTTTTTTAAAATTATTCTTTGGTAAATTTACAATAATAAGATGATGTCTTGTTAATGTAAAAAATACTTGGAAGTGGTCAGATTCCTGTGGTAAATTCTGCAGGGCGTTATGGTTCTTCAAAATAATTACCAAAAGTTTTAGTATTTCTTAAAAATAAATTGTTGGAAACTTGTTTGTGTGTCTAATTTTCCCTAATCAGTCACTGCTGATAGGGTCTGGTTTCAGTATCCCCACACTGTTAGAGATAGTACAAAGGACATTACAAGGCAAAAGTGAATCCTGAATTATGACAGGTTCTTACCACCCTCTTAATACTTTTATTCCTGGGCCCCAAATCAAAACTAAGCGGCAGGTTAGAAAACTGTGCCTTGCATCATTTCTACAGTGATTGTGCAAGCTAGTAGTTACTGGCTAAAGAAGTCTTCCATAGAGCCTTCATATGAATTAATGGTCTTCTGGTTATGGTAACATACACATGAAATTACAGTCTGTGGTATCTCACTTCAGTCAGCCAGATGGTTACCAATTTTTTCATTTATTTTTAATTTTGTTTGTTTCCTTTTTAAAAGCCATGTTCAGGAGTATTTCAACTTTACTTTGTACTGCTTACCTTGAGCCACTGGGCATATTACTTGTGTCATGAACTGGTATGATTATAGTCAAGTGTTTTAAATTAATACATACACACACAAAATAATAGCCCAGCATACAGTTCTTAATCATCAAAAAAGACTTATACAAGAGCTTTAAGTCTCACCAGTACACAGCATGCTCAGCCTATGTCTGTTAACCATGATGCTTCTTAATAGTAGTCCCACTTTTTTTGCATTTATGATAACACTCCAGGAAAACTAGTGTAGTATCCACAAACTTAAGCTTCTCTAAAATTAATAGTGAATACCATTTCCAGTTAATCATAGAAATGAAGAAGAGAAATAGGTCTATCTGGATGTTATTTGCCCTGAGATCTCTCATTCTGGTTGGGATCCAAGCAGCGAATACACACAATAGCAAAATTCACAGCACCTGAAGAAGATAGCTGGGATGGTAATCAAAATATTGAGCAGAAAATGGGAAACAACAAGTTTGCTGAACACCTGGAAGCTCACTATAAATAATATGTGGTATTCTCTCATTTTTCTTATTTTTACCAACATCTAAGTAAGGACTTTACTTAAGAATTTCAAATATAAACTACTCACTTTCATGTATGCTCTTACAATAAAATGAAGCAAAGTAACACTATTGTCTTTGCTCTTGACATCACGTAGCTTTGCCAGAATTTCTAATCCAAATCCATCTGCTTGTCCACGTGTACGATTGCCACCATTCATATAATTACCGAGAGCCAATATAATGCTGAGTACTGTCTTCAGACTCTCTGATGTTGTTAGAAACTGTGAAACAAAGATAATTTTTCTGGCCTCTCTCGCACATGAGATTACACACAAAATATTTTTCTTACATGAAGCTATAGCTAATTACAACAATAGCTGTAATGAGAGTTACTTTTTCATCTATAAAACATGTTAGGTCTGAAAACTTTTAGAAGAAGGTTCATAATACTGTAAGTTCATCTTTATTTTCCTTATCAGCTCAAACAGTCCTCAAACAATTGCATAATACCTTTAGGCATTTAAAGAAAATAAGACAGCAGTTACTTGATATGTGTAAACTTTAATGAGTGCACACAGAATGAAGCTTTTCTTCTTAAATTGCAAAAATGGCTATAGTACTAAACATTTAATTGTCTTACACTTGTAAAGAGACTACTAATTTGTGTGCACTCCTTCACCTTATCAAAAATTGCTCAGCTCTTTTCTTAGTAATTTTTTTTCCTACATCTAAGGCTGAGAGATTTATCACTGGTAATTTGCAGCTAATATTTTTTGTGATAAATTACCTGACAAGTCGATTTTAAATTGTTCAGTTTACTTTCAATAGAAGATATACCATCTTCAAAATCAGACTGGAACATGAAACACGCAATGCGTTCTGCAAAATTTGGTATTTCTGCAAGTTCATATAGGAACTGTTCTGGCTTGTCAAGTGGAATATTTGAGTTACTTGCAATATGATTCCGAATTAAGGAAACTTCTTCTTCTGTTGGTCTCTAAAATTTAAAATATTCATTGCTTTAATAATTTTTCAGTTTACAACATTTGCATAATGTTTCTTTGAAAGTCTGGAGGAAAAAGAGAGAAATAGTGACATGTAAATGTGAATGTGAATGTGAATGCTATGGTAAAAAGTAATTTAACTTCATATTGAGAATATAAAATAAATATCAAATATGGGACTGTGTAACTGGAAATATATGACAGATTTCTATGCCAATGGGGGTGTCCTATTACAGAAACTTTGTAGGCTTAAATTCTCTAACAACTTTCTGTGTCTGATACAGACCAAATATTACAACAGCTTTGCTATGGGCAAACTTATTAGAGAGCACAAAATACAATTTTTTTCAATTAAGCACATTAATTAATAAGTAGGTGTCCAACACTCAATATCAACTTATTTGAAATAGGATAGGGGTTTCTACTTACCAAATCCCAAAATCACTGGTTAACAGACACAATAACAGATGATGTGACATCTACAGGAATACTGGATGTACAATTCAAATTCATGCTCCACTGAAAGACTGATCCATTAACTCATTTATAATATTCTGTAAATACTATCAAGAAGGAGAGTCTTTAAAAATGTAGAGTCAAATATTAATAGGCAGAAAGAGCCACCTGCAAACTACTTTTGTGAAGTAGCAATTGCTAATCTACTCTTACCGGGAATTATGGAAATTACTTTTAAATAACTTCATATGTGTTAATGAATATCAGGAGAAAAGAGCTACTTTCAAATAAAATTCTGCTACTCCTCTTGTACTATTGAACTACTGTTTATATATAATACTTCAAACAAAGCATCTTTGTGTAAAGTTACACCACTGAAAAAGATAATAATTAAATCACTGGATCTGTACACATAATCAAAAAGAAATAATATGGATGTGGAGAGAGCACATAATATGAGGAAATCCCAGAAGAGGGCAAGAATAAAGAGACTAGTTGTCAAAGAGAAGGGATACCATAAATATAAATCACTTCGTGATTGGCATCAATGCCAATATCACAGAGGGAAGGAATATATCATTTACATTTGTGACTTCCTGATAAGTTTCTGACAGCCTGTTATACTGATTAAGACAGTGCAAAAAGTTATCTACAGTTTGGACTTTTATACAAAATGGACGTTATAGTTTTACAGAAAACAGTTTATGTAGTGATGGCAAAATGAAACTGGCCAGGAAAATATTTACAAAAGATTGATGTGAGCTTGGCCACTGTTAATGAATACCACAAAATATCATGGAAATGGCCTCCACTGATGTTGATGCAATGTTTTTTATCAAACTATGGGACACATGTATCAGCTGTGCTGGAAGGGTAGCAACATCATTTACAATATTCTGCTGTAGCTCTTCCAGTGTGTGAGTATTACACTGGCCAACAGCGAAAATGTAAATGGGATGAAGTAAATGTATGCCTACTATAGCAACCATGCTGATAACAGGAATGACAATGAAAAACTCAAATTAGCTCTTTCTTACAAATTAAAGTAGGATGCATTTACAGGAACAAGGGGAAGTGTAAGAGGAAGGGAAGAATAGAGCATGTTTAGTTTAAGCTTACTTTCAGTCTGTTAAAAGTTGTATTCTGTTCATATGCTGGAAGAACATATAACTGAAGTGTAGTTAGTGCTTGTGGTCATTGCAGTGATTCAATATGCTTCACAAATGCATAAACAGTGCTGATAATTTTTAAAATGTGAATGAAAACGTGGTCCAGATAAGCTGCATTATCTTTTTACTATCTGTACAACTGGTACATGTAAGCTTAAGGTACATACTTGAAAATTGCCAAATGTTGAAATTGGCCAGTCGCGTAGATAATTAAAAATTAATGCAGCCTATCTGGACCATGTTTTCACTTGCAAAACACGTTGTGATTGTGGACCCCCCACAAAAATAAAATTTTAAATTCTATGCTACATTTGCCAACAGGCAATACTTAAAATACAAAGGACCCCAGTAACAGCATATATCAGGAGTGTGTACAGATTGAACTTCCACTGTGCAATCAGGAACCATGACGATCCACAGGCTCCTCATGTATGTTGCACATCTTGTGACTTGAATCTTCATTCATGGCTGAATCAGAAAAAATCTTCCATTAGCTTTGCTGTAGCCATGATCTGATGAGAACCATCAAACCATGTGAATGTTTGTTGCTTTTGTATGATTACTACATTAACACACGGGATTACCAAAAAGAAAAGTCTTCCTTGGCATATCCTATCATAGCATTGGCCATGTGATCAGTACCTCATAGAGATGGCCTGCCTGTTCCTGCCCACCTGATTGCAATGCTGATTAGGGCGGTAGTGAAACTAGTGCTGCACCATCATCATCAAAACCTAGTTCTTTTAGAGATGCTGATTTTGTGTGCAACAATATGTTTACAGTGATTCACAAAATAATGTGTGACAAGGCTACAACAGTGGAGCTGTATGATAAACCAATAAATGTGACTGCATTCCATAACCACCATATACAATTCCTTACATTTTTTGAAAGTGAAAAGAACTTGGTAATTTTTAGAGATGTACAGGGACTAATGGCAGCTATGGGCATTGGCTGTAAAAGTGCTCAGTTGACGTTGTTCATCAACTTCTCAGAAGTCGGTCTCAACTGTGTGCTACTGAATACTGACAATGTGTTATCATTGATTTTAATCCTGTATAAATCTTACATGAAAGAAACTTATGGTAACATGAAACAGTTGTAATTGAAACAGAAGTATCACAAGTTTAAATGGCATATTTCTAGGGATCTGAAAGTCATAGGCATATTACTTGAGCTATAACATGGCTATACCACTTCCTGTGCCCCTGGGAAAGCTGTGCCAAAGCACTTCATTATAAAAAGAAAGACTGGCCTACACATCAGTTGCTGGAATCAGGATCTCTCAACATCAAATCCAAGAACATAATTCTCCCTGCTCTTATACAACATTGGACCCATTGAAAAACTTCATTAAGGCCAAGGAAAAGATGGGGAAACAGTCCTCTATTTGAGCAAGCATTTTCCACATCTTAGTGAGGCAAAGATATGTTGTTGTTGTTGTGGTCTTCAGTCCTGAGACTGGTTTGATGCAGCTCTCCATGCTACTCTATCCTGTGCAAGCTTTTTCATCTCCCAGTACCTACTGCAACCTACATCCTTCTGAATCTGCTTAGTGCATTCATCTCTTGGTCTCCCTCTACGATTTTTACCCTCCACACTGCCCTCCAATACTAAATTGGTGATCCGTTGATGCCTCAGAACATGTCCTACCAACCGATCCCTTCTTCTGGTCAAGTTGTGCCACAAACTTCTCTTCTCCCCAATCCTATTCAATACTTCCTCATTAGTTATGTGATTTACCCATCTAATCTTCATCATTCTTCTGTAGCACCACATTTCGAAAGCTTCTATTCTCTTCTTGTCCAAACTATTTATCGTCCATGTTTCACTTCCATACATGGCTACACTCTATACAAATACTTTCAGAAATGACTTCCTGACACTTAAATCTATACTCGATGTTAACAAATTTCTCTTCTTCAGAAAAGCTTTCCTTGCCATTGCCAGTCTACATTTTATATCCTCTCTACTTCGACCATCATCAGTTATTTTGCTCCCCAAATAGCAAAACTCCTTTACTACTTTAAGTGCCTCATTTCCTAATCTAATTCCCTCAGCATCACCCGACTTAATGCGACTACATTCCATTATCCTTGTTTTGCTTTTGTTGATGTTCATCTTATATCCTCCTTTCAAGACACTGTCCATTCCATTCAACTGCTCTTCCAAGTCCTTTGCTGTCTCTGACAGAATTACAATGTCATCGGCGAACCTCAAAGTTTTTATTTCTTCTCCATGAATTTTAATACCTACTCCCAATTTTTCTTTTGTTTCCTTTACTGCTTGCTCAATATACAGATTGAACAACATCGGGGACAGGCTACAACCCTGTCTTACTCCCTTCCCAACCACTGCTTCCCTTTCATGCCCCTCGACTCTTATAACTGCCATCTGGTTTCTGTACAAATTGTAAATAGCCTTTCGCTCCCTGTATTTTACCCCTGCCACGTTTAGAATTTGAAAGAGAGTATTTCAGTCAACATTGTCAAAAGCTTTCTCTAAGTCTACAAATGCTAGAAACGTAGGTTTGCCTTTCCTTAATCTTTCTTCTAAGGTAAGTCGTAAGGTCAGTATTGCCTCGCGTGTTCCAGTGTTTCTATGGAATCCAAACTGATCTTCCCCGAGGTTGGCTTCTACTAGTTTCTCCATTCATCTGTAAAGAATTCGTGTTAGTATTTTGCAGCTGTGACTTATTAAACTGATAGTTCGGTAATTTTCACATCTGTCAACACCTGCTTTCTTTGGGATTGGAATTATTATATTCTTCTTGAAGTCTGAGGGTATTTCGCCTGTTTCATACATCTTGCTCACCAGATAGTAGAGTTTTGTCATGACTGGCTCTCCCAAGGCCATCAGTAGTTCTAATGGAATGTTGTCTACTCTGGGGGCCTTGTTTCGACTCAGGTCTTTCAGTGCTCTGTCAAACTCTTCACGCAGTATCATATCTCCCATTTCATCTTCATCTACATCCTCTTCCATTTCCATAATATTGTCCTCAAGTACATCACCCTTGTATAGGCCCTCTATATACTCCTTCCACCTTTCTGCTTTCCCTTCTTTGCTTAGAACTGGGTTTCCATCTGAGCTCTTGATATTCATACAAGTCGTTCTCTTATCTCCAAAGGTCTCTTTAATTTTCCTGTAGGCAGTATCTATCTTACCCCTAGTGAGATAGGCCTCTACATCATTACATTTGTCCTCTATCCATCCCTGCTTAGCCATTTTGCACTTCCTGTCGATCTCATTTTTGAGACGTTTGTATTCCTTTTTGCCTGCTTCATTTTCTGCATTTTTATATTTTCTCCTTTCACCAATTAAATTCAATATTTATTCTGTTACCCAAGGATTTCTACTAGCCCTCGTCTTTTTACTTACTTGATCCTCTGCTGCCTTCGCTACTTCATCCCTCAAAGCTACCCATTCTTCTTCTACTGTATTTCTTTCCCCCATTCCTGTCAATTGTTCCCTTATGCTGTCCCTGAAACTCTGTACAACCTCTGGTTTAGTCAGTTTATCCAGGTCCCATCTCCTTAAATTCCCACCTTTTTGCAGTTTCTTCAGTTTTAATCTACAGGTCATAACCAATAGATTGTAGTCAGAGACCACATCTGCCCCTGGAAATGTCTTACAATTTAAAACCTGGTTCCTAAAATCTCTGTCTTACCATTATATAATCTATCTGATACCTTTTAGTATCTCCAGGGTTCTTCCCTGTATACAACCTTCTTTCATGATTCTTAAACCAAGTGTTTGCTATGATTATGTTGTGCTCTGTGCTAAATTCTACCAGGCGGCTTCCTCTTTCATTTCTTAGCCCCAATCCATATTCACCTACTATGTTTCCTTCTCTCCCTTTTCCTACACTCGAATTCTAGTCACCCATGACTACTAAATTTTCGTCTTGCTTCACTACCTGAATAATTTCTTTTATTTCATCATACATTTCTTCAATTTCTTCGTCATCTGCAGAGCTAGTTGACATATCAACTTGTACTACTGTAGCAGGTGTGGGCTTCGTATCTAACTAGGCCACAATAATGCGTTCACTATGCTGTTTGTAGTAGCTTACCCGCATTCCTATTTTCCTATTCATTATTAAACCTACTCCTGCATTACCCCTATTTGATTTTGTGTTTATAACCCTGTAGTCACCTGACCAGAAGTCTTGTTCCTCCTGCCACCGAACTTCACTAATTCCCACTATATCTAACTTCAACCTATCCATTTCCCTTTTTAAATTTTCTAATCTACCTGCCCGATTAAGGGATCTGACATTCCACACTCCGATCCGTAGAACACCAGTTTTCTTTCTCCTGATAACAACATCCTCCTGAGTAGTCCCCGCCCGGAGATCTGAATGGGGGACTATTTTACCTTCGGAATATTTTACCCAAGAGGATGCCATCATCATTTAATCATACAGTAAAGCTGCATGCCCTCGGGAAAAATTACGGCTGTAGTTTCCCCTTGCTTTCAGCCGTTCGCAGTACCAGCACAGCAAGGCCATTTTGATTATTGTTACAAGACCAGATCAGTCAAACATCCAGACTGTTGCCCTTGCAACTACTGGAAAGGCTGCTGTCCCTCTTCAGGAACCACACGTTTGTCTGGCCTCTCAACAGATACCCCTCCGTTGTGGTTGCACCTACGGTACGGCTATCTGTATTGCTGAGGCACGCAAGATATAAGAGGGAATATTCATTGGTCTCTAGATATGCAAACTGTACAATGATGAGCATTTCAACACATTCTTGACATGATGAAAAGTTTGCTTGGGCTGCCTGTTTTCAAGTGCCAACAAACTTTCTAGGTAATAAGAGGGACGAAAACTAAAATAATCTTGTGGAAAATCCTGTGCACTGCTACAATATACCATGGCACTCATTTCTTTAAAATTACATTTCATAGATTCCCTGTTGGACATATTTCCTGACAGCTGAAGTGAGGCAGCAAACAAGCAGCAAGAAAACTTCCACCACAAGATTTTGGACACGGAAACAATAAACCAGCAAAAGTGGAGTGCATCAGTGGTAGCTGATTACTGCTGGATACTAATCAAGGAACCACCAGCAGGAAACTACAAACACCAGGCAAAGCAGTTATGCCCTCAGTGAACTATCTCTGAGGATTAACACTTAGGTACCTACACTGATCAGCCAGAACATTATGACCACTGACCTACTATCAATATACACCTGTTCAAGTGGTAGCAGTGTTGCCCAGCAAGGAACGACTGCCAGTCGGACACATGCAACCTGCATCTAGTATCAGCAAGCATGCTTTCCGTGTGTAGAATGGGGAAGGTATGTGATCTACATGAGCTTGACCGAGGGCAGATTGCAATGGTCCAGAGTCTCGGCACTAACATTTTGGAATCTGCACGACTTTTCATGTGTTCAAGGAGTGGTTTGGTGAGAGTCCTCAAGTCATGATAAAACCAAAAATGAAGGTGAAACTACATCCAGATGTAATGGGGTTGGGTGGCCACCCCATATTACAGATGTAGGATACCATAGGCGGGACCGACTAGTAAAACAGAATAAGCAGTGAACTGTGGCAGATCTAACGGTGGAGCTTCACAGCATGTATATACCAATGTTGACAGGACAACATTAGCAACAGTGACTGAAATGGGCACATGACCATCAGCACTGGGCATTGGTGCAGTGGCAGAGCATTGCATAGTCTGATGACTCCTGATACCTTCTTCATAATGCGCAAATCCGTTATCTTCCAGGGGAATAGCTCCTTGACACCTGTACTGTGGGAGACAAGCCAGCAGCAGCTCAATTATGCTCTGGGGAACATTCACGTGGGCATCTGTGGGTCCAGTGGAGCTCGTGTGAGGCACCATGATGGCCAAGGAGTATCGTACACTGCTTGCAGACCATGTACAATTGACAAATTGACAAGCTGCCCCCCCCCCCTCCCCCCAAACTAACCATATCTGTACACAGTTTAACACATCTGAGATGTGACTGAACATAGTGTCAGAGCTCATTGCCTCCCCTCTCTGGAATTTACAGGAATTGGGTGATGTGTGTGTGCATGCGCTGATGTGCTGTCAACTCCCTCTATGGACTACCAAGGGCTCATTGTTTCCACTGCACGAAGTGTTGCTGCTTTTATCCATGCCAAAGATCAACATACCATCTATCAAGTATGTGGCCGTAATGTTCTGATTGATCAGTGCACATGCATAAGCTTATATAAGCAATAACAAAGTTATCTTAACTTCAAAAGAACAGCTAATCTTGTGTTTTCATTAACATTTTCATCATCAGCACATCAAAACTGTGAATATCTGCTGTTTTAATGTCAGTTACAGAAAAGTAACATTTTATTGCCTAGTGTTATTGGTGTGCACCTCACCCTTCAATTTGCACCACAGGTAAAAATTACATGGAGAGAGATCAGATGATCGATGTGCCCATGAGATTGCACTGCCTCTGATGACTGTCCTCTCCTCATTGAACACCACATTCCCTCATACATATATACATACATACATACATACATTAATCCTTGTTCCATAGATCAAGAATATGACATTTCATAATGATGTGGAACATGTCACTTTAACACAAGTTTTCTTTACGCGAAATAATTACTATAATTAATTAATTATTTTTTTACAGTTACTACTTCATATCTAAAATTTCATCTACTGAGTAGAAGGAGTTGTCATTCAGAAATTTGCTTTTAAATGTTGGTTGGCTATCTGTAAGACATTTAATGCTATTTTGCAAATGACCAAAGATTTTTGTGGCAGCATAATTCACCCTTTTCTGTGCAAGGTGAGATTTACCCAGAATAGTGAAGATCATCCTTTCTTCTAGTGTTGTAACTATGCACTTCACTGTTATTTTTGAATTGGGATGGGTTATTAGTGACAAATTTTGTAAGCAAATATATGTATTGCAAAGGTACAGTGAATATCCTGAGTTCTTTAAATAAATGTCTTACTATGCAACAGCCTCCCCAAGATCATTATGAACTGTCCAATACCACCTTTATTTATTCTGGAGGAAGAGCATTAAATATCTTTATACCAGAGTACTGTACACCCTCTGCACAACCTTCAAATTTTTACCTTCATTGTGGAAATCATGTTTCCTCCTTGTGTTGTACTGATGGTATTCACTGTTACATTTGTATAAATCAGTGTTTTTACTTATGAAACACACTAGTCAATATATGTATTGAGAAGTAGCTGTGAGAAGTTTTTATATGCATCTGTGTACTTAACGTACAATTCAGTGCTTCCTAGAGCCTTTTATGTGTATTTTTGTAGGTATCATTCAGTTCAGTTTGGCCAAAAACCTATTCTTTGTAAATACATATAGAATATTCTGGAATGACATACATTCTCGTGATTGTTAATTGATTGTTGTCATTAACAAAAATACATACATATGCCCAATTAAATATCAGATCATGAAATTGAAGTAATAAATGTTTAGTAGCAAATATTAAGAGGCTGTGGAAATGTTAGCATAAATAACTAACACCTCTAATTATTGTAATTACAATTTGTAAATTTGCTAACACAAAAACCTCATTACGATTCAAATGAAAATAACAGTCATTATCCAGTGATGTAATTTCATTCATTATTCATTTTTATGTAATTCATTGTAATTAACAATGCTTGTAAATTATGCAGATATTTACCTCTTGTTAGTTACACCACCCAAATTTACAAAATTCTGGTATTTGAGAAAACATATGTACTTAATTTATGTAATCTTGTAGAGCCTATGTGTATACTTTGAACAAATGTTCACAATAAAATCCATAGAGTCACTAATTATGAAATTAAGGTAACATCAAAATAATTGTTGAAATCAGATTGTGAATTATTTTCACACATAAAACCAAGATGATGATAAAAATATTATGTTATTTGACATTATATTTTATAACCTGAACAAATGTAACAGCAGTTAGTTTAGGTGAAATTGTTTTTAATTGTAAGCTACACTTTGAAATAAATTAACAATGGTAGCAATTGTTAAAATTGTGTTAAAAAGATGCAGCAACACTGTGCGAAGTCAGTCAAGTTTTGTTTACTTCAGGAGTCAGTGCAGTTCAGTTCGGCACTTGCGTTAGTTCTGTCGATCTACTGATGACAATAAATACTATATCAAGCTTGAAATTTTCATGATATTCTCATTATTCACAGCATCCACAACATTGATGAACAGTTTCAGCAGATCATCAATGTGTTTCCTCCAGTTCAATTTCTCATCAATGCACACTCAGAAATTTCGAATATTCTACCTTAGCAACAGACTTCCGCGCATAATCTATATTTATCAATGGTGTTATGCCATTTACTGTACAGAATTGTATAAATTGTAATTTCTCAAAATTTAGTTAGAGTTTATTTGCAGAGAGCCACTTAATAAATTTCTGCAGAAAATTATTTACAATTTCCTCAGCTGATTCTTGCTTGTTGGATGTGATTGTTATACTTTTATCATCTGCAGAAAGAACTAGCTTTGCATCTTCATGAATACAGAGTGGCAGGTCATTAATATATATCAAGAACAATGAGTGATCAGAGACTGAACCCTGCAGGACACCATTCTTGAGACATCCCCAGTTATAAGACTCTGCTGATTTTTGCAGACTATCTGTACTGTTAACTTCAACCTTTCTGCATTCTTCCAGTTAAATATGAAGTAAACCATTTGTGCACTGTCCCACTCATACCACAATACTTAAGCTTATCTAGAAAAAATTCATGACTCACACAATCAACACACTGAGAGATTGCAGAATATCCCAATGGGTGATTTTCGGTTATTCAATGCATTTAATATTTGATTAGTGAAAGCATATACAGCATTTTCTGTTGAAAAGCCTTTCTGAAAACCAAACTGATATTTTGTTAGTACTACATTTTTACAATTACTCTTGAATACATTATTTTTTCAAGAATTTTGGTTAAAGCTGTCAGAAGTGAGATTGGGTAGTAGTTGTTAGCATCAGACCTATCCCCTGTGTTTTTGGATGTCCTGTTTCCCTATTAACAATGTTCCAAATTGTTTCAATTTTATTGTCAGATGTGTTAATCTCAGACGGGGAACCTCACAGGCATCCTCACACGTTGCACTCCATCCACTCATCCACCTGGCCGAGCGGTCGTTTATACACGACCAACATTTCATGATGGTTCATCTTCCTAGCCAACACAGGTGATGACGTGTCTATCATACACACATCATTGGCTCCTCCCGCCTTTTCACCGACTAGATCACTTCTACAAGCTGTCAAGGCATCAACGTTACAAACCTCAGGTTCTGTCAAAGTTACGGTGCATGTATCTCCTTCTCTGTGTTTTCCGTGCACTTTCTACATTGCTGACATCGATGAACCAATTCTTGGTATGAATTTTTTGTCACATTACAAACTCTGTCCAAACATGGTTCATGGCTCAGTGCTACATCATCCGACTAATACTCAGACACTGTGCTCCCACACTTATGTTCCGTGTTCTGTTTCTCTTGCAACATGTGAGTTAGTACGTAAGTGCTCCACCCTCGCAGGCGACTTTGTGACCTGCGTCACTAACCTACTGTCAGAATACTCAGCGGCACAACTCTGCCAGGAAAATGACGAGTTGAAACAATGAATAGCACACACCTACAACAAGCTCGTCATGGCTCGTACCTCGCTGCTGAAACTGCAGTCCACAGTGCCGCCACCTAATCGTGTTTTTTTTTCCTGCAGACACCAGCTTGGACACTCAGCAGGTTAGTCCAAAAACATTAATTGCATGTAACGATTCTCGTCCGGTAGACCCCGCACCCCCGACATGCTCACCACGTTCAGTGTCATGAGTTTCAAACAGTGCTTCTAATGACAGTCGTGCACACGATACGACCACACCCACCATGCAGGCAGCCGCCCCGCATGTTGATAAACATTCCCCCTCTCTCGTGCACCAGCCACATGACTCAGCAGCCATCGCTGTTTCCTGCACAATGCCAACGCCTCTCTCGCCTGTGCCAGTTACCCGAGGCAAGGCTGACAACAGACAGTCGCTGCTTGTCCCGACCCACACAGTGCTGCGCTCACATAATAGCCATGTGACTTTTGTGCTGCCTTTTCCCTCTCACGCCAATGGTTACACCTCATCACGGCCCACTGGTAAAAAAACTTCATTTCAGGACGTTGCTCAGTCTCGTGTGTAGTTCTCAGTTTCTTCTTGGAATGGCACACAAGATAGTTACCACTGCTGGCTCTCCTATTAGGCCCAAGGTTAGACACCTCAACCCCATTAAGTTGCACACGGCCCAACAGCAAATTAACTAACTTTTGGAGGCAGGTATTCTGAAACCATTGGACAGCAACTGGTCTTCTCTGATTCACCTAATCACTAAACACGACGGTTCTTTCCGAATGTGTGGTGACTACAGATGCTTAAACACTAATACCATCATGGACAATTACCCAGTGCTGAACATAAGCGATTTCACTCGTGTGTTATTGGGCACCACAATCTTCAGTGTTATTGACTGTAAACGTGCCTATCACCAGATTCCCGTAGCACCGGAAAACACTCCAAAGACAACTATTATCACGCCGCTCGATAGAACTTCATGCCGTTCAGTCTGAAAAACGTGGCACAAACATGGCAACGTTTCATCAACTCAATCTTACGACGGTTCAAGTTTTGCTTTGCATATCTGGATGACATACTCGTTTCCAGCAACTCGGCTGAGGAACACAAAACTCATTTATCCAAGGTCCTCCAGACCTTGAACTCCAATGGCATTGTGGTTAACAAGGACAGATTCCAATTGCACCAGTCTTCTGTCACATTTTTGGGTTACATCGTCCCCACAGATGGAATACAGCCTCCCATATGCCATGTGCAGGCCATCACATCACTGCCACCTCCGACTACTTCCAAAGAACTCCAACGTTTCTTGGGTACAATAAATTACTACCATCGGCATCTGTCTTCTGCCGCCAATGTGCAGGCCCCACTGACAGACTAGCTGTCGGGCAAACAGACTTCAGGCCTTAAAACAGTTCCCTGGACTGAACCTATGCTGGAGGCCTTGAAGGCTCTAAAAACTTCCTTAGCTCATGCCATGACACTCTCGCCCATCCTGACCTGTCAGCCGAGTTGTTCGTCACTACGGACGCCAGCGCCATCATGGTGAGAGCAGTTCTACAGCAACACAAAGGCAACATGGCAATTCCCCTTCATATCTTCTCTAAAAAATTGTCTACAGCTCAGAAGAAATATTCTGCTTTTGATACGGAACTTCTGGTGGTCTATGAATCTGTCAAACACTTTTGCCCCAACATCAAGGGCCGTTCTTTCTGTGGTGTCACCGCCAGATACCACACTTGCTAGGTGGTAGCCTTTAAATCGGCCGCGGTCCATTAGTATACGCCGGACCCACGTGTCGCCACTGTCAGTGATTGCAGACCGAGCGCCACCACACGGCAGGTCTAGAGAGACTTACTAGCACTCGCCCCAGTTGTACAGCCGACTTTGCCAGAGATGGATCACTGACAACTACGCTCTCATTTGCCGAGACGATAGTTAGCATAGCCTTCAGCTACGTCATTTGCTACGACCTAGCAAGGCGCCATAGCATTGGATATTATTTTGTATTGTGGTTATAACATGTACCATCAAGAGAGATGTTCTACAATTATGGATTAAAGTTAAGTATTACAGCAACTGCGTCCGTTTTTCTAAGTTCTCATTTCCTTGTACTGTTCCAGACCTCACGCCAATCTGCGTGAGCTTAACGCGTGCCTTTTGGCTTCCTATCATTGTGACTTGGCTGTCTTGCCAAGTCACAACATTTTCTTCATCCTTACTGATCACAAACCACTAGCAGATGCTTTCTGCAACCCTCCAGAGGATCCACCCCGTCGACGTTTCCACCACTTTGATTTAGTCTCTCAATTCACAACAGACGTCTGCTACATCAGAGGCACAGAAAACATCCCCGCTGATTTTTTCTTGTGGATCAATACTGTCTCGCACTTCATCGACTTATCCAACCTGGCCGCTCTCCAGGCCTCTGATGAGGAATTTCAAGCTCTCCTCACAGATCCTCAAACATCTCTCGTGTTTACCAAAGGCAAGTTCCCTACTATTTTGGATGAGGTGTGGTGTAATTCTTATACCAGCACCCTGCATCCGTTGCTCCCACCCACATTGCGCCAACAAGGCATCAATGCCTTGCATAACCATGCTCACCCTGGCGTCCGCACCACCACATGGCTCGTATCCAAGCATTTCCTTCGGAAAAATATTAAATGGGACTGTCAGACCTGGACACACAGTTTTATCTCCTGCCAACGCAACAAAATCAGCCACCACACCTCCCCTGCACTAGGCAAGTTCAACATTACGCAAGAAAGATTTCATCATGTACATATCGACGTTATCAGTCCACTACCACCATCGGAGGGTCACAGATATATTCTCTCCACAATCGACCACATGTCTTACAGGGTGGAAGCTGTTTTCCCTTACCCAACATCACCGCTGAAACCATAGCCAAGGGTTTCATCTCCTCAATGATTGTCAGGTTCAGTTGCCCGACCACCATCACCACCGATCAAGGTCGGCAGTTTGAGTCTGCCCTGTTCACCATTTTATGTAACATCTGCAACATGAAAAATTCATACAACAGTCTACCACCCACAAAACAATGGGTTAGTTGAACAGTGGCACCGCACCCTCAAAACTGCCCTCAAGTGCCATGACTGCCTCTGGTCTGAGGTGCTTCCATTGGTGTTACTCAGTCTCCATTCATTCTTAAACCAGACTTACAGGGAACCATCTCTGAACTCGTTTTTGGGGAGAACCGAGTCCTACCAGTGGAACTTACCCTGCTTCAAGCACCTGAGGATTTTCCCCTCTCACCAGGTTTCATTAATCGCATGCGCATTCATTTCAAATATACACAGCTACATCCATCTAACAGCCATTCCCCACTGGACACTTACGTGCCAACCGCACTCAACACTTGCTCCCATGTTATGCTCAGGGATGATTCCATTAGACAGCTCCTGCAATCACCCTATCTTGGCCTTTTAAAGTACTCCGGCAGGGTGAGACAACATTCGACATTATGGTTAAAGATCGTCCTCAAACTGTTTCATAACACAGGCTCAAACCTGCTTCCATGGACTCTGACACCTCTCTACCATCTCAGTCGGACCCTGCAGACAACTTTTCCACCACGGAGCCTCAAAATACTTTGTCCCATCCTATGGTGCTGTTTTCTCCAACCCATGATGCATCGTCGCCATTCGCAGGTTTTCCAGGCACATCGCCATCCACCCCATGTGCGGGTTTCGCCGCCACATCTCAAACTGCGAAGACTCGCTCTCACACATTCAACCTGTGCTACAACATGCCACCGCACTGTGTGGACGATGTGTCTATCATCACCTTTGACAACTGTGGGCTCGTGCTCCTAACAGACACCGTGGCCTCGCCCTCCAATGGGCAGTTAAATGTCAGTGTAGCACATATCCTGTCCCTCCCCCATGAGTACGACCCGTCAGAAATTCACACATTCATCTCCTCGGATGGCTCTATATGCATTTTGGGTGGGTACGCCTGCACCAAGCCACAGGCCATTCCACATTCCTGCTCTTGGGCCAGCCGACTGACTACGAGGTCAACCTGCCGCCAATCACTCTGCCTCCACACACTGCCTCGACTGAGATGGAAATCCCGGTCGTGCACCTGCCACCTTACATGACTACTACTGACGCCAATGCCCACATGACCTCCGCTCAAGCCTCACAGGTGGTACTTCGTACTGCGAGGGATGTGGTGTTGATAGGTCACATCAACCATGATTAACACCGTCTTTGGACTCTTATCGCTCTGCCAAGCCTCCATGTTATTTTTTAGTTCTGTTCTGTATATCAAGCTGTGTACAGGTTTATGACTAACTACAAAATGTATCTCTGTGTGGAATTTAATGGGGATAGTTATTGCATTTGACCAATAATCGTACCCCATTTCCATAATCTCTTGTGTAGCTCCTCAGATGGGAACTGCTTCTCTTCAAATTTATTTATTCTTACTGCCCATTTAGTCTTAAACTACATAATTAGTTTCATCCATTCTTGCTTCTTCATTGCTTTTCATACTTGTACTTTCACATCAAATCCTGTTTACTGTCTGCGTTATTTCTATTTACTGATGACTGGTTCCCTTTGACCCCCCCCCACATCAACCCCTGCTACAAAATGTTTCTCATACTGAATACAAACGTCTCAAAAATGAGATCGACAGGAAGTGCAAAATGGCTAAGCAGGGATGGCTAGAGGACAAATGTAAGGATGTAGAGGCTTGTCTCACTAGGGGTAAGATAGATACTGCCTACAGGAAAATTAGAGAGACCTTTGGAGAGAAGAGAACCACTTGTATGAATATCAAGAGCTCAGATGGCAACCCAGTTCTAAGCAAAGAAGGGAAGACAGAAAGGTGGAAGGAGTATATAGAGGGTTTATACAAGGGTGATGCACTTGAGGACAATATTATGGAAATGGAAGAGGATGTAGATGAAGACGAAATGGGAGATAAGATACTGCGTGAAGAGTTTGACAGAGCACTGAAAGACCAGAGTCGAAACAATGCCCCGGGAGTAGACAACATTCCGTTAGAACTACTGATGGCCTTGGGAGAGCCAGTCATGACAAAACTCTACCATCTGGTGAGCAAGATGTATGAGACAGGCGAAATACCCTCAGACTTCAAGAAGTATATAATAATTCCAATCCCAAAGAAAGCAGGTGTTGACAGATGTGAAAATTAACGAACTATCATTTTAATAAGTCACAGCTGCAAAATACTAATGCGAATTCCTTACAGATGAATGGAAAAACTGGTAGAAGCGGACCTCGGGGAAGATCAGTTTGGATTCCGTAGAAATGTTGGAACACGTGAGGCAATACTAACCTTACGACTTATCTTAGAAGAAAGATTAAGAAAAGGCAAACCTACGTTTCTAGCATTTGTAGACTTAGAGAAAGCTTTTGACAATGTTAACTGGAATACTCTCTTTCAAATTCTAAAGGTGGCAGGGGTAAAATACAGGGAGCGAAAGGCTATTTACAATTTGTACAGAAACCAGATGGCAGTTATAAGAGTCGAGGGGCATGAAAGGGAAGCAGTGGTTGGGAAAGGAGTGAGACAGGGTTGTAGCCTCTCCCCGATGTTGTTCAATCTGTATATTGAGCAAGCAGTAAAGGAAACAAAAGAAAAATTCGGAGTAGGTGTTAAAATTCATGGAGAAGAAGTAAAAACTTTGAGGTTCACCGATGACATCGTAATTCTGTCAGAGACAGCAAAGGACTTGGAAGAGCAGTTGAACGGAATGGACAGTGTCTTGAAAGGAGGATATAAGATGAATATCAACAAAAGCAAAACGAGGATAATGGAATGTAGTCAAATTAAATCGGGTGATGCTGAGGGAATTAGATTAGGAAATGAGACACTTAAAGTAGTAAAGGAGTTTTGCTATTTAGGGAGTAAAATAACTGATGATGGTCGAAGTAGAGAGGATATAAAATGTAAACTGGCAATGGCAAGGAAATCGTTTCTGAAGAAGAGAAATTTGTTAACATCGAGTATAGATTTAAGTGTCAGGAAGTTGTTTCTGAAAGTATTTGTATGGAGTGTAGCCATGTATGGAAGTGAAACATGGACGATAACTAGTTTGGACAAGAAGAGAATAGAAGCTTTCGAAATGTGGTGCTACAGAAGAATGCTGAAGATAAGGTGGGTAGATCACGTAACTAATGAGGAGGTATTGAATAGGATTGGGGAGAAGAGGAGTTTGTGGCACAACTTGACAAGAAGAAGGGATTGGTTGGTAGGACATGTTTTGAGGCATCAAGGGATCACAAATTTAGCATTGGAGAGCAGCGTGGAAGGTAAAAATCGTAGAGGGAGACCAAGAGATGAATACACTAAGCAGATTCAGAAGGATGTAGGTTGCAGTAAGTACTGGGAGATGAAGAAGCTTGCACAGGATAGAGTAGCATGGAGAGCTGCATCAAACCAGTCTCAGGACTGAAGACCACAACAACAACAACAACAACAACAACAACTGCTCTTCTTATTCTTCATTCTTATGGCAATCACTAGTTTTTCCCCCATACTCTATTGATTACAACAGCTAATTATTGTGCCTCTGAAAGTAATCTGAACTGTCATACATATCTGTAATGCAAAATCTGCACTCGGGCAGCAGTGCCAACTTCTTACAATTGTTTCTCACGAACAGTAATATGTTTAAGCACTGACTTCAAGTAAGTAAAACGTTTCACAACAATCAGAATATGTTGAGAATTTCCCCAAAATAACTCCAAACTGACTGCTTTGAGTGTGCAGATAGTTGCTATTTTGCTTCCTGCTTTGACTTTCTTACTGCACTCTCACACCATTTTTCATCTACAATGATTCCCATTTTTTTTTTAATTTTTATTCAGAGTTAACTTTTTTATGTTTGTTAAGGGAAGGATGCTTATAGCTTTGTTTTTTACAGTAGCAACATACAATTTTAAGATTCAGAGTGTTTTAGTGATGAAAGAATTATGTATATTAGGGGAGGTGGTTACTTTCATTACAAGCAGAAAACTATCATTAAAAATTAAATTTTTCATGCAGTTAAATCAGTGATGCCTATTCTTGTGTAACTTATCACAAATACCCAGTGCATTTAAGTTTTTTTAACCTCCAGCAGGCTCATGTTTTTTTTATTGCATGCTTGTATTGATGTTAATTAGTTTATTGTTTTTAAGGGTAGATATAGTATCACTCAAAATTATATTAATACTATTGAAATAACAAATTTTATTATGCAATTTATACAAATGATTTATTATGGCACAGTGGAAAATCCAACAAATAATATTACATTTCTAGCCAAGAAATGTCTATACACTGTTGCTTACTTATAGTGGGAAAGAATGTTCCATTATTTATCTTAGCTATTAATTATACTTCATTTATAAAAGTTGATATACATCCCAAATGACATAGTTCTAAAACAATCTATATTTCACTGTCAGCATTGAAAATTGATATATTCACAGTGAATGACCACAGAAACTACATTATAACATCTTAGAGACAGGCCATGTTCACTACTCAGTAATTTAAGACATGTCAAAATTCAAATCACTAGTCATTTGAGTCTGCAGGTGTAACTTGACACTGTTCACAGGTGTAACTAACACTCATATGCTCTCTGCAAACAGAACTATTACAAGAATCACACTTTATTGTTGTTTCATGAGGTCATACGCCAGGTTCTTCAGAAGAACCCTTCTCACAACCTTCTGATTTCGTCCATTTCAGTAAAAAATGATCTGGGCATTGACACCAGCAATGTCCATTAGAGTGAAAAAGATCACCAAAGGCCACCTTCGGATGGCGGCTACAGTAAAAGTTAAGCAAGTGTCCTTCCAGAAAAACTTAAATTTTGCCGTAAAAAAGAAATCGTGTGAAAATTGTAAAGACGAAATCAAGAAACTGAATGAACGCATAACGAGCTTACAGTTCATAATCGGCAGTTTGAAAACAGACATTTCGAAAATACAACAAGAAAATAGTGAACTGAACACGCTAAAACTTGTGCGAGATAGTTCGTCCGTTACGGAAAAGTGGTCAAATGTAAAGTGCAAAAACAGCAAGTCCAAAGTGCAAATTCGGAAAACCTGCGAAAGTTACGCAAGCTTTGTGCACGAAAACACATTTCAAGTACTTTCGATCGCCGATAGTGAAAATGCAACTTACAGTTCGCATGAACGTTGGGAAAAGCAAAATGGCACTTTGGGGAATAAGGTAAGAGAAGAAAATTTACTGACGCAAACAACTGTGAAGGAGGTCAATATAAATGTGCCAACCAAAAATTGTGTCGAAGTGTGTGGTAAAACAATACAAAACGATTCGCAAATTGTGAACTCCAATAACAGGAAACTGTTTGTGTTTTCAGACAGCCATGGTCGTGGACTTCCTAGTAAACTAAAAGAAACAACTGAAACATTTTCGTGTGGTATAGTGAAACCGGGAGCCCCACTTAGCGAAATTAAAAAAATGACCGAATCCGCAGAGGCAAAAAATCTGCATGATAAAGACTTCGTTGTACTTATGGGAGGCGCAAACGATGTCTACAAAAATGAAACATTGAGTGCAACGCGCGATCTTAAACAGTGTCTGAGGAACATCACTCACACTAACGTAATACTTGTCAATATTCCGCATCGCTATGATCTTGTAAGATGGTCATGTGTTAACAGGGAAATAGAAAGTGCCAACAGTCAGTTTGCAAAAATCTGCAAACATTTTAAAAACGTGAAATGCGTTGATATAAGCAGTATTGGACGTAGATTCCACACGCAACACGGACTTCACCTGAATGGCTTGGGGAAAGAATATCTGACAAGCCTGATAACCAGGGTAATAAAAAACCACCAAAACAAATTCAAAACCAAAACGATAATTGCATTGCCATCGCCTGACTCCATTACGAAAACACTTCAAAAAAATTCATTAGAAACTTCATCAGCAGCAGCAAAACATGTAAAAAAAGACCAAATTTTAACAGAAAGAACAGTGGACATCGATTTCAACAACAAAAGAACTACTGTTCCTCATCAGCCAAGTATTATTTTAGACGAAAATAACAAAAACAAGAAGACTCCAAGTTCACAAGGAAACACAGCAGTAGTGGTAGAACCAACATTTGAAGTGTCAGAAACAGCACCACCATCAACAACAACAAATAGAAGGCTGTTGGACAGAAGAAATGCTGAGCCGCCTCCTCATCTCAACGATTTTTTATGCGTGGGCCCGAAGAAAAAGATGGGACAACAGTAGGTAGTGTCAGGTGTCTCCTCTCTCCTGTCTCAAGGCAGACTCCAATGGATTCTCAGTCAGGTAACAGCACTAATAGAATGAAAAAGCAAGAGGAAGGCATCTCTTTCTTTCATCAAAATATAAGGGGCCTCTTAAACAAAATAGATCAACTCCTTATTAACATTAGTGAAAAGGACAGTATAAATAATGCCCAGATTTTGTGCTTAACTGAGCACCATGTTACTGATAAATGTGCCTTGCCATCTATAGCAAGTTATACTTTAGTAACATACTACTGTAGGGAAAGTAAAGATAAAGGTGGAGTAGCAATTTATGTTAAGGATAGTGTAGCATACAAAGCTATAGATATTAAGAAATATTGTGTGGAACAACAATTTGAGGCATGTGCCACAGAAATAACAACTAAATTCTATCCAATAATAGTGTTGGCTGTCTACAGGGCTCCTTCAGGTGACATAAAAACTTTTCTGCATTCAATGGAACTCCTTCTGTCATGGTTACTTTCAAAAGCGAAGGATATTGTAGTATTAGGTGATTTTAATATAAACTTTTTGACAGAAAATAAGAATAAAATAGACTTTGAGATTGTGATGACCTTACTCAATCTGACTTCAGTAATAAATTTCCCAACAAGAATTACATCCGAGTGCCAAACTATGATAGACAACGTTTTTTTAGATGTAAATAGACATCAGAATTATATTGTCAGGCAGGTTATAAGTGGGCTTTCAGATCATGATGGACAAATTCTCACTATTTATGACGTTAATCTGTTCAAAAAAGAATTTCCTCGATGGAAAGTCATACGAGTAATTAATGAAAAGGCGAAAGGAACTTTCAACCACAGGTTGCAGCAAATGGATTGGTCTTTAGTATATAGCCATGATGATGTTGATGCTAAATTTAACTGTTTTATAAACGAATTCTGTGCTCTTTTTGAAGAAATATTTCCCAAGAAATGGGTCAGAAACAGTGCTTCCAATTCTGTAAGCAAGCCTTGGATTACAAAAGGTATAAAACAGTCATGTAAAACCAAAAGGGAAACTTATGCTGCAATAAGATTCTGTAAAGATGTAGAAAAATGGGAACACTATAGAATATACTGTAAAATTTTGAAGAAACTAATACAGAAATCAAAAGCCCTTTATTATGAGAAGAAAATAGATAATTCTAATAATAAAATAAAAGCAATTTGGAGCATTGTAAAAAAAGAAACAGGAAGAGATGCAACAAGTAAAGAAGATGTAAATAATATCAGATATGAAGGTATCCTAATAGATAACCCCAAAAGGGTGGCTGAGATTTTTAATAAACACTTCCTATCAGTATCTCAACCGATTGGTTGCAAGCCCGATGTTGATGAAGCTGTAACTCTTTGTCAAGCTGTATATTCTAACACAATTTCAGAAATGCACCTTAATCCTGTCACTGTAGAAGAAATTCAAAAAATCATCATGTCTCTAAAAAGTACGAATTCTGCAGGGGTTGATAATATATCTAGTAATTTATTGAAATATTCTTGTGTGTGGATAAGGGACATTCTCTGTCATATTTTCAATGCTTCCCTTCAGAAAGGTGTTGTTCCCAGTAGACTTAAGTATGCCATTGTGAAGCCCCTGTACAAAAAGGAGGATAAAGCTGAACTAACTAACTATCGACCTATCTCTTTGCTGACAGCTTTCTCCAAAATTCTAGAAAAGCTAATACATGTAAGAATTACTGATCATCTCATGAAGAATGGAGTTCTCAGCAAAAGCCAGTTTGGCTTTCAAAAGGGCCGTTCAACAGAAGACGCAGTCTACGCACTTGTAAATGAAGTTGTAGAAACCCTTACTGAAAAAATGCTAGCACTTGGTGTCTTCTGCGATTTATCCAAAGCGTTTGACTGTGTTGATCACCAGATTCTCTTGCAAAAAGCAAAATTAGAAGGAATAAGTGGTGTTGCAGGCAATTGGCTACAGTCGTACCTCCAAGACAGAAAACAAAAAGTTGTGTTGAATAGCTCGGGTGGAGTATGTGACACTTCCTCAGATTCTGAATGGAGTTCCATTACATGTGGAGTGCCCCAGGGCTCAATTCTTGGGCCACTATTATTCCTGATTTTTATAAATGATCTACCATCATGTACAAGCCTGCCGTGTAAATTTACATTATTTGCTGATGATACCACAATTTTTATGAGCAGTAGAACAGACAACAATCTTGAGGAACTCAGTAATCACATACTCTCAGATATGGTTAATTGGTTCAAGGTGAATGGTCTCTCATTAAATTCCAGTAAGACCAGCTTTATTCAATTCTGTACAAAAACAGAAAAAGAGAGAGAGATAAGTGTGACATGTGGTAATCAACCAATAGTCAGAACGGAAACAACAAAATTTCTTGGAGTGCACATTGACAAGAAAATGAACTGGTCTTCACATATTATTGATCTCTGTAAGAGGCTTAGCTCTGCTACCTATGCTTTACGGGTTGTCACTACATGTGTTGAACCTAACACTGCAAAAGTGGCCTATTATGGCTATTTTCATTGTCTCATTGAGTACGGAATTACTTTTTGGGGCAACCAGCCATTAGCAAGGAAAGTGTTCATTGCACAGAAGTGAGCTTTAAGAATTATATGTAGATTGCGCCCAAGAGACTCTTGTAGAAATAGTTTTCGTAATCTTAAAATATACACAACTACATGCCAATATATTTTTTCTCTCATGTGTTTTGTTTGTAAAAATATAGATATATTTCAACCAAATAGTAATTATCATGAGCATAACACACGAGGAAGAATGACATACACAGTGAACTCAGAAATTTGAGCTTGGCACAAAAGGGTGTCCATTACACTGGAGCAAAACTCTTCAATGCTCTTCCTCCCGAAATAAAGACAAAGATTCATAACAATAGCGAGTTTAAGAAAGCACTAAAAATATTTCTGCTAGAAAAAGCTTTTTACAGTCTAGATGAATTTTTAACTAAATAAATTGTAATATTTTAATATTATATAATACAAGTTGACATAATGCCACTACGAATTTTATTTAACCTGAGATCTGTACCTGTGTGTGCTCCGTATCTGTTTTCTGTAGTGTTTTAATAATTCTAAGAAAATATGTATTTTCTTTTTCTATATTGCTGCCCAAAGAATTTTTATATAATTATGTACTCAAATTTCTGTATATGTTATAAGATTATCAGACTGTATTTGTAAAAAACTGACTCGTTCCACGTCCTTGTGTATTCAACACAGTTGACCTATGGAACACGAAATAAATCAAATCAAATCAAATCATTATACGAACCACAGAATAGGTGCCGCATATCTGGTCAACTGTATTAATGCCACCCTTATTGGCATTGTAATCTAATTCAATCTTTGGCTTTTGAGAATCTTCTTCTACAGTATCTGAACCATGCACAGTTGACAACAACAAATCTACCTTGTTCTTCTTTGGTACATACAATACCCGTGTCAAATATTTTTTTATATCCCAAGAGGGATGCACTAGGTATTCAATTTTTCTTAGGCAGGAATTCCAAGGGAATTTCTAATTTAGTCTTTCTTAGTGTCCCAACACGTGTAAGCCTTTTACCTAATAGGACATAGCCAAGAGGCAACTTGTCTACCAATTGTGCACAGTTACAGCCCTTCCGTAAAATCTGGATCTTCATTCAAGAGCCATTCGATTTCCTTGTTAGTTAAATGCTTTCTTGTCCTAAAATAAAAATTTGTATTGAAACAGGCCATAGGAATGTTGTGAGTAAAATAAACACTATGTTCAATCATGTAAAAAAAATACTTACATGACCAGTCAAGCGGTGCACAGAGTGCGCCAGAAGTGACAGCATTACACTTTTCTCCGTTTAACAAATTCCTTAGCACTGACAATTACTGCACTGCACATAACCATCATCAGAACAATAATGAAGGAATATGTTGAGTTTCAAAGGCCTCCATTGTTGACACCATGTTGGATATGCCGATTATATATGGTGCGCCTGCTTGAGGGTAAACACTAATGTGGTGATTACTGAATCCTACCACTGTGTTTCTTAGTGTAAACCATATTTTTCTGGTATGACACAATTGAGAATCATAGTGTGACACTTTTTGGAGTAGGTTCTATAAGAAGTTTCTCTGTGCAGAGCAGTGTAGTGCTATATATTTATGACTTGGGGGACATAGGCTCTTTATTGCCTCACATATTATACAATTTACAGTCTTCCTGTTTTGGTACAGACAATATGTTGGCCGGAGCTTTCTATTAGCCATTGACAGCAACTGCATTGTGTAGGAAGCATCTACAAGGGAGACTAATAATGAATCAGTACACAATGCAAATGATGATTTTCATGGCCTGTCAATTCATTAAAATTCCCTTGGGTTTCTTGATGGCATGAATTTACTGTGTGTCTGTAACATTTTGGAATGGATACATGGCCTTCCCAGCTTCTGGTGAAGAAGAACATACAATAAAATTTTATTGTGTGAAAATATTAATTATATTTATCTATTTATCAATAATTTTTTTTATTACTTTGCATGTACTTCAAATACATTGTAACTTCCTGGACTGGAATGCAAATGATGGATAATGTTGCTGGTGATGAAAACAAAATTATGACTGCTTTTGCAGTAGGACACTGCTGTAATTTGCCTCACTTTGTCATGAAAGCGCAACACAGATCATGAATGTGTGTTTCGATAACTCACCTCATCCATATGGTAGAGAACTCAGGAAACGTGGAAACTACAGTGAAGTAACTAGAATTGGTGTGTTACATTTCATGAGTTTTGTTTGATGTTTGGTTGATTGAATGACTGGAGAAGTGACTGACAGTGAAGTTGTCAGTCTCAGGGCAGAAACCAAGGGAGGAACTACACAAATAGTACAGTTCAATCAAGGGGAAGGGAAAATGGAAAAACAAAGAGGTAAAAGCAGTGTCGTGGCAGCAGAAAGAGTAAAGAGCGAAGAGCAGGAGCAGGAAGTGGGGGGGGCAATTAGGGAGGGGGGGCGGGGGGGGGGGATGAGAGCAGGGTCACCACCCTATAGGTATTGGAACATCCACATCACGATCAAAATTTCCTGACTACCATTATCATGTCACAACAAGGACAAAACTACAGGAAGGCAATACAAGGAAAGAGGAAACAAAATAGTACAAAGGCTCAGACAAAATATAGGGAAAAGGGGGGTGGAGGGGTGCTTTGGGAGAACTGGCCTGTGTGGAGGCAAGGCCAAGGCCTCCATAACCAACACCAGCACTAACTGAGGGACTCCAATTCAAGAGGGAAATTCAGGAACTTAAGCCTTGTAGGGCAAACCACTTTCATAAAGAAAACTGAGGACAGATGTAACCATGTGAGGTTGTCCGCTAACACCTGGGAGAAGAAAAGTGGGAGGTCATATTTAGTGTGGAGTCCAAAAGGCAGGGGCAGTCCAGCAAAATACGGATTGCAGCAAATATAAGGGGGAGGGGGACTCATTGTGTATTAAAAAACCATTGGGCAACCTAGAATGGCACAGGATGGTAGGTTCCTGTTGGGAGAGGTGGAGGGAAAAACACCCCATGGTGGGAGTCTCATTGATTGCACAAAGTTTATTAGACAGGGGATAGCCCCCAACAGTTGGTCCACAACTGAGCGAAAAGCGACTCGACATAAAGCCACTTCACTTGCCAGGAACCCAAAGTACATCAACCAAAAAAGCAGCAGTGCCAACATCAGTTGAAGGTGAGAAACACTGAGCAACAGCATGAAGGCCATTCATTGACTCTGTACATAAAAAAACTTGGGTGTGGGAGGGACATTCATTCAATGAGGCAGAGGGCCCAATAGATGGCCATCAGTTCTATGGTGAACACCCCACACATGGCAGGCAAGAGATCGTGTTCCATACCAACAGAAGATGTGAAGGCATATTCCACATGATAGACAGAGTTAGAGCTATCGGTGCAAAAAAACAATAGTTCCCTGAAACTCCCATACAAACAGGTGAAACAAACAACAAAACACCATTGGAGTGGTGCAGGCTTTTGGGCACTGAAAGAGATCCATATGAACACAGGCCCAAGGACAAGAAAATAATCGGGGAGGGGGGGGGGGGGTCAGAAGAGAACATGGGGAAGAGGAAGAGGAGGAGGAGGAGATATGGAATTCACAGCAGAGAGAAGCAAGGCAGTAAACCCACATGGGGGCAGGCAGCAGGCACGCGACATCCCAAAACCATGAAAAGAATAGGAAAGGAGGGATGAGCAGGGGAAAAGTGGATGGTTATGGCACAGAAAAACAGGTGTTGGGAATCAAAGGGGAAAGAGATCCTAGTGTCAATCAAAAGGCTATTGACAGGGCTAATGTGAAAGGCACTGGTGGCTGAATGGATATCATGATGATGAGCCAAGTCCAAGAGGAGCAGTGTGGAAGGGCAGCTGATCCACAAACTGTACAACCATCATCCAGATGAGACAGAACTAATGCCTGATGAAGGCAAACATGGATTGAATGATCCATACCCCAACAGTTGTGGATAAGGAAATGAAGGACATTAAGTTTACGAAAACAACCACCCTTCAGGTGATGGATACATGGCAAAAAAGTAAGCTTATTGCCGTGAAGAAGATCCAAGAAATCGAACTGGTGGACCATAGTTGGGTGTTGGGTGTTGAGGTAGAGCTCCAGATCAGGATGGACAGTAGTATGGCGACAAATAGGCCACTCGACTTAAGGGGAGAGAATCAAAAACTGTGCAAAAGCTTTTAAGTGGAAGTGCACCAGATGGCACACTGGAGGTGTAGTTCTGCAGAGGCCACTGAGTGGGACTAGCCCAAATGTGGAAGTCATTCACATACAAGGCAGGTGTGACCAACAGTCCAGCAGATGCCACAAGTCCACTAATAGTGATGAGAACAGGGACACTTAATATGTGGAACACCACTCTCCTGGGTCTTCTTTTTTTTTTTTTTTGTGGTTTTAGGGCGCACAACTTCAATGGTCATTAGCGCCCTGACTACTCTAAGAATGCACCGCGAGGCACAAGTTGACCACAACAACTAAAAGGGAAAACACGATAAAAGACAGACTGACAGGCATAGGATTAAAAAACAGCATCATCAAATGTCCTTAGCGAGGTTTGTCAAATTGATAAAACGAAGAACACGAGCAGCTGCTCGTGGGTCATCCGCTAAAATGGCATCGAAAGTATTTGGCAGGTTAAGATCGAGGCGCAGTGTGTTAAGATCTGGACAGGACATTAAAATGTGTCTAACCGTCAACAAGTGCCCACATGGGCAGAACGGCGCCGGCGCAGCCGTCAGCAGATGGCGATGGCTGAACCGGCAGTGTCCAATTCTTAACCGGGCTAAAACGACCTCCTCCCGCCGAGAAGGGTGTGAGGAGGACGTCCAAGCCACGGGAAGAGGTTTTAAGGCCCGAAGCTTGTTGTCGGTAAGTGCAGCCCAATCGGCATGCCACAGAGATAAGATGCGCCGACAGATCACCCTGCTAAAATCGGACGAAGGGACGCAACAAGAAGCTGTCCGAGGCTGGAGGACCGCAGCCTTGGCCGCGGCATCTGCAGCTTCGTTCCGAGGGATACCGACATGGCCCGGAACCCACATAAAGCTAACTGGAGAACCGACGTCCACCAGCTGCTGAAGAGAGCGTTGGATCCGGTGTACGAAAGGGTGAACCGGGTACAGATCACTGAGGCTCTGGATGGCGCTCAGGGAATCTGAGCAGATGACATAAGCAGAATGTCGGTGGTGGCAGATGTAAAGAACAGCCTGGTAGAGGGCAAAGAGCTCAGCTGTGAAGACCGAACAATGGCCATGGAGCCGGTATTTGAAACTTTGTGCCTCGACAATAAAGGAACACCCGACCCCGTCATTGGTCTTAGAGCCATCTGTATAAATGAAAGTCATGTCGATGAACTTCGAACGAAGTTCCAAAAAACGGGAGTGGTAGACCGAACCGGGGGTGACCTCTTTTGGGAGCGAGCTGAGGTCAAGGTGAACGTGGACCTGAGCCTGGAGCCAAGGTGGCGTGCGGCTCTCGCCCACTCGAAAGGTTGCAGGGAGGGAAAAAGTAAGGTGTTGAAGGAGGCGACGAAAGCGAACTCCAGGGGGTAGCAGGGCAGAGACATACAACCCGTATTGACGGTCAAGAGAGTCGTCAAAAAAGGAACGATAAGACGGATGGTCGGGCATTGACAGTAGCCGACAGGCATACCGACAAAGCAGTATATCGCGCCGGTAGGTGAGTGGCAATTCGCCAGCGTCCGCATGAAGACTCTCTACGGGACTGGTATAAAATGCTCCGATCGCAAGTCGTAAACCCCGATGTTGTATGGAGTTGAGGCGGCGTAAGATGGATGGCCGTGCAGAGGAGTATACGAAGCTCCCATAATCCAGCTTGGAGCGGACGATCGACCGATATAGACGAAGTAGGACGGTTCGATCCGCTCCCCACGACAGACCACTGAGAACACGGAGGACATTTAAAGAACGGGTACAACGGGCGGCCAAATATGACATGTGGAGACCAGCTAAGTTTCCTGTCAAATGTAAGGCCTAAAAATTTTGTTGTCTCCACGATTGGGAGAGCAACGGGACCGAGTCGTAAGGACGGTGGGAGAAACTCTTTGTAGCGCCAGAAGTTAATACAGACCGTCTTCTCGGCAGAAAAACGGAAGCCATTGGCGACACTCCAGGAGTAAAGACGGTCAAGAGAACGCTGAAGACAGCGCTCCAGGACACGTGTACACTGCGCGCTGCAATAGATGGTAAAATCGTCCACGAAAAGGGAGCCTGATACATCAGCTGGGAGGCAATCCATTATTGGATTGATCGCGATGGCGAAGAGAGCGACGCTCAAAACTGAGCCCTGTGGCACCCCATTCTCCTGGAAAAAGGTGTCGGACAGGACAGAACCCACACGTACCCTGAACTGTCGATCCATTAAAAAGGAACGAATAAAAAGAGGGAGGCGACCGCGAAGGCCCCATGTATGCATGGTGCGGAGAATGCCCGCCTTCCAACAGGTGTCGTAAGCCTTCTCCAAATCAAAGAACACAGCCGCGGTCGGGCGCTTCCGCAATAAGTTATTCATAATGAAGGTCGACAAGGTAACCAGATGGTCAACAGCAGAGCGGCGCCTACGAAATCCACATTGTACATTGGTAAGTAGGCGTCGAGACTCGAGCAGCCAAACCAATCGAGAGTTAACCATTCGCTCCATCACTTTACAGACACAGCTGGTAAGCGAGATAGGTCGATAACTGGAAGGCAAGTGCTTGTCCTTCCCCGGCTTAGGAATCGGGACAACAATAGACTCGCGCCAGCATGCGGGAACATGTCCCTCAATCCAGATGCGATTGTATGTACGAAGAAGAAAACCTTTACCCGCAGGAGAAAGGTTCTTCAGCATCTGAACATGAATAGAATCTGGCCCTGGAGCAGAGGACCGTGATCGGCCAAGTGCGTTTTCGAGTTCCCGCATGGTGAATGGGGCATTATAACTTTCACAATTCGAGGAGCGGAAGTTAGGTGGCCTAGCCTCCTCTGCCTGTTTGTGGGGGAGGAAGGCAGGGTGGTAATGAGCGGAGCTCGAAACCTCTGCGAAAAAGCGGCCGAAGGCATTGGAGACAGCCTCAGGGGCCACAAGGACGTCATTCGCGACCTTCAAGCCAGAAACTGGTGAGTGGACCTTAGTGCCAGATAGCCGGCGCAGGCTACCCCAGACAACAGAAGAAGGAGTAAAACTGTTGAAGGTGCTTGTGAAAGCAGCCCAGCTGGCTTTCTTGCTTTCTTTGATAATACGACGACACTGAGCACGTAATCGTTTATAATTGATACAATTCGCCACTGTAGGGTGGCGTTTAAAAGTGCGTAAAGCACGTCGACGAGCACGTAAAGCGTCTCTACATGCTGCGGTCCACCAGGGGACCTGTACACGACGTGGAGAAGAAGGAGGGTGAGGGATGGAATATTCAGCAGCAGCGAGAATGACTTCCGTGAGGTGTGCGACCTGACGATCGCAGCTTGTAAAGGTTTGATCCTGAAAGGTCGCCCTGGAAGAGAAGAGCCCCCAGTCTGCCTTGGAGATGGTCCAATTAGAGAAGCACGGAGAGGGGGTATGCTGCAGGAGATGGATAACACACGGGAAGTGGTCGCTCGAATATATATCAGAAAGTGCATACCACTCAAACCGGCGTGCAAGTTGGGGAGTACATATAGAGAGGTCTAAATGGGAATAGGTGTGAGATGTGTCCGAAAGAAAAGTAGGGGCGCCAGTATTGAGGCAGACAAGATTGAACTGGTTGAAAAGGTCTGCTAACAAGGAGCCCCTCGGGCAGGATGCTGGAGAGCCCCAAAGGGGATGGTGGGCATTGAAGTCTCCAGTTAACAAAAATGGTGCAGGTAGCTGAGCAATAAGTTGCATCACGTCTGCCCTGGTAACAGCAGATGACGATGGAGTGTAAACGGTACAAAAGGAAAACGTAAAAGTGGGGAGAGTAATGCGGATGGCAACTGCCTGCAGGCCGGTGTGCAACGTGATGGGATCGTAGTAAATATCATCCCGGACCAGCAACATAACCCCTCCATGAGCTGGGATACCTACCACAGGGGGTAGGTCAAAATGCACAGAGGTGTAGTGTGCCAAGGCAATTTGATCGCATGGGCGTAGCTTCGTTTCCTGGAGGGCTACGACAAGCGGACGGTGCAAGCGGAGCAGCAACTTCAAGTCCTCTCGGTTGGAGCGAATGCTGCGAATATTCCAGTGAATAAGTGCCATCGTAAGAAAAGGAAGATGAGAGAAGTGGTCACCTCGAAGGCCGCTTAGGGCCTGGCTTCGAGCGAGCACTGCCGCCGCTATCAGTAGGCGGACAGTCATCGTCCATTGGGTCTATAGGGTCATCGGCCATCTCGGGAGAATGGCCGGGAGGGGTAGCTTCCTCCACCAGTGAACGGCCAGATGTACGGCGACCAGCGGTGCGGCCAGGCGAAACGGATGACGGCCTGGGGCGGCAGCCGCTGGGTGGCGCAAGAGAAGAAATGCGCCGTGGCGGGGAAGGAGAACTGTGCTTCCTATGCGCCTTTTTGGAAGGACGTGTAGTGGAAGTACCGATCGAAGGCTGGGAGGTCGAGGTACGGAGGAAGTCTGCACGGGATGGTTCCTTCTTGGAGGCCCGTGCATCTGACTTCCGTGCCTTCGTCTTAGCAGAAGCTGAGGAAGGTGCTCGTGTCTGTGGGGTGATGGGAGGAAGAGGAGACGTCGACCGCGCGATCTTAGCACTGGCCGAACGGACGACCGTGGTGCTGAAGGTCAGATCGCATGTCTGGGTTGCTACCTCCCGGGTAGTCCGAGGAGAGGCGAGGACAGGCGAGGACAGTACTGTATTTCCCCGCTGGGAGCAGCGTGGGCTTCCTACTAGCCAATAGCTTGCGAGCAGCCGAGGTGGACACTTTCTCTTTGACCCGAATTTCCTGGATACAGCGTTCTTCCTTATAGACAGGACAGTCGCGGGAGGATGCGGCATGGTCACCCTGACAGTTCACACAACGAGGAGACGGAGGTGGACAGTCACCCTCATGGGTATCCCTGCCACAAGTGACACATTTAGCCGCATTGGAACAAGACTGTCGAGTGTGATTGAAACGCTGACACTGGTAGCAGCGCGTAGGTGTCGGGACATAGGGGCGAACAGAAATAACCTCGTAGCCCGCCTTGATGCGCGATGGCAGCTTAACACTATCGAAGGTCAAGAAAATTGTCCGGGTCGGTGCAAGGTCATTGTTGACCTTTTTCATGACCCTATGGACAGCCGTCACGCCCTGCTCAGCGAGGAATGATTGAAGCTCCTCGTCAGTCAATCCGTCGAGGGAGCTAGTATAGACTACACCACGAGACGAATTCAAAGTTCGGTGGGCCTCCACCCGGACAGGGAACGTGTACAGGAGGGTGGCCCGAAGCAGTTTTTGTGCCTGAAAGGCACTTTCAGTTTCTAGTAATAAGGTGCCGTTACGCAACCTGGTACAAGATTTGACAGATCCGGCTATGGCATCTACGCCCTTCTGAATAACGAAAGGGTTGACAGAGGAAAAATCCTTTCCGTCCTCAGATCGAGAAACTACGAGGAACTGTGGGGCAGGCGGTAGTACTTTTGTCACTGTTGGCTGGTCACGTTTCCGTTTGTGGGTCGAAGTCGAAAGAGATGGAGTAGAATCCATTGCGGAGGAATCCCCCATGATTGCCAGCGTCTCCGATGGCGCGCTCCTTCCTTGTGGGGACCCTCTCAGAGGGCACTCCCGCCTTAGGTGAATGTTTACACCTCAGGTCACACCTCCCGAGAAACAGACGGAGGGACCAATCGGCATGGTCAGAAGGTATCAGCTCAGGCAATCACCCCTCCCCGGGCCTGGCCTTTACCAGGGGGTACGCGCGTGCCTTACATGTCTACCCAGGGCGGGGACTTACGCGTTACCCCGTCACCGGCTACGCGTGCGAACGCGTGGGTCGGCCTTCAGGCACGCACAGGGAGGAAGGAAGAAGAGGAAAAAGAAGAGAGAGAGGGAGAAAGAGGACAGACTGTCTCAAACGCCGAGGCGGAGACCAGAGAAGGCAAGGAGAAGAAGGCAATGAGAAAGCAAGGAGAAGAAGGCAATGAGAAGGCAAGGAGAAGAAGGCAAGGAGAAAAAGGCAATGAGAAGGCAAGGAGAAAAAGGCAATGAGAAGGCAAGGAGAAAAAGGCAAGGAGAAGGCAAGGGAACGAGTAAGGAAGACAGTGAGGTGGAGAAGAGCAAAGAAAGGAACCAACAAAAGGAAGGAAGAAACGAGAAGTGAAAAACCAAAAGGACCACGATGATAGGTCGTGGAACCGTCCGTCTCCGGACGCAGGTGCTAACTACCCCCGTGAGGGGGATGGACTCCTTTTAGTCGCCTCTTACAACAGGCAGGAATACCGCGGGCCTATTCTAATCCCCGGACCCGCAGGGGGGCTCCTGGGTCTGTGGAGAGCTGAGAACAGTGCCAACCTGAACGCTGAACAATTGGTGGGACAGGAACTGGCAAATAAAAATTGGGAGGGTCCTCAAAGACCTCACTCATGGAGTTTAAGGCGTATAAGATGCTGCCAAGCTGTGTCGTAGGCCTTACAAAGATCCAGGAAAACTGTGAGGAGATAGCAGTGCTGAGAAAAGGTCTGCTGAACTGTGGTTTCCAATCAAGGCAGATGAGCAACTGGAGACTATCCATCCTGAAAGCAGCACTGTTAAGGAGATATTAGCTCCTGGGATTCAAGGACACAATTGAGCTGACAAGCCACCATTGTTTTTAGTAACTCACAGGAGACCATGGTCAGGATGACTGGCCAATAACTGTCACAGGAAGATGGATCCTTATCTGGCTCAAGGGCAGGAACCACAATACTGTCTATCCACTGCAAGGAGAAAAAGCCTTTGAGCCAAACACTGTTAAACATCTGGAGGAGAAATTATAGTTGTGAAGAATAGAGGTGTTGAAGCAGTTTGTTATAGGTGGAACCAGCACACGGGGCTGAATCATGGGAAGAAGAGAGGGCCAGAAGCAGCTCTCATTCCATGAAAGGTTCATCATAGGATCTTGCCTGACAAGGGGTAAAATATAAGTGGGAGGATTCAGCTCATTGTTTCTGGAGGAAGAATGCAGCTGGACAGGAGGCTGACACCTATGCTGTCACAAAGTGGGTCATGATTAGTTCACAAGAACTAATGGATCTGGACAAAGGCCATCTGGAATGGCAAGGGTCAGAATGGAAGACTACCATGGGAAACCTTGGAGGGTGCGGAGTGTAGCCAACACCTGTGACAAACGGACAGAAGAAAGTAAAGAGGAGACAAAGCATTCCCAATACACTGACTTGCTCTGTACAAATGTGTAACAGGCTTTGACACAAAGATGTTTGAATAAGTATGGAGGTTTATGGGCTGAAGCCAATCACACTGATCACTATCCTTCACCAACAACAATGGAGTGACATCCATAAACAAGAGGTCAGACGCACATTACAAGGGAGCCACCACCAGGGCCACCTAGTGGGGGCGGGGGAGGGGGCATCTTGTCCTAGGGTTTATGTTCCCTCCTCTTTTTTTTTTCATAGGCTGAGGAGAGCAGGGCATGGAGGTAGGGAGAGAAGACTACAGAAGGCTTCTGCGAGATCCAGAACTGAAAGATAATGGCAACCTTGAGGCATCCAGACTGTGTGTCCCCTGGACGAGTTGTGGTAGCTTGCCTCTGGCCTGTGAGGTACTGGGGGGAGGGGTCCTGGGAGTAAGCCCCATCACCGACAGGTGCCAAAAAAAAGGGTGGCATTTCTGCAGTCTTGGAGGTGAAGTGGAACATGGAGGGAAGGGCATGGAAATCCCAGGGGAGGGGGAGGGGAGAGGGGGATGGCATTGGGACAAGGAGCAGCAACGAGGGAGAAAGAACATAACACAGGCAAAGCTAGATGTCATCAACAGAGGATGAAGATGATCATAATCAAAGGCTGGTAAGAAGTAATAGACACTGGGATGTAACCAAGATGGTCTCAAGCATGCTGGGCTGTAGACTGGGCAGAGAAGTTTACATCAATAGTAAATGCAACTGTATGTTACTGAGAAACTTCACTTCACCAAACTTATCTTTGATATTTTCCACAAAGAATAATGGTTTGTTGGTGGTGAAAGTGTCTGTCAGTCCTGGTGCAGACCAGGTAATGGGGAAAGTGTTTCACCCCAAGCTGGAGAGAGAGTCGCTCCTCCAAAAGTGTAGCCTGGAAGGGAAGGACACAGGGTCATAAGAAGCAGTATTGGATGATCCATTACCAACCAAAGAGATGGCTGTAAAAGAACGGCCAGTTTTTTGGTGCTTGATATGTCTCAAATGCAAAGCATCCACCTTAATACCACCCACTCTGACCAGCGGCTCTTCTCAGGGGTGCGAAAGTGCGTGTAAGAGTGTATTTCTGACAAAGGCTTTGTTAGCCAAAAGCTTATTGTGTTATATGACAGTCTTGGTTGTGCCTATCTGTGACTCAGAAGTTTGGTATATGGTGAGTAGCAACTATCCTTTCCTATACCACTGGAGAATGATGCACAGGGAGAACAATTGTTGGTAGCCTTCCACATCAGCTCAGACCTCTCTCTCTCTCTCTCTCTCTCTCTCTCTCTCTCTCTCTCTCTCTCTATTTTCCTAGTGTTTTTCCAAGATTATATATATATTGTATGAGGAATTCAGGGCTATCACCAGCACTAAAAACTCCTGAAGTGTGCCAACTTAAGCCAGGATTAAAATGTGTTTTGCTATTAGCAAGTATAAATAAGTTAAGTAAAATTAATATTTAAATTTGTGTGTGTGTGTGTGTGCGTGCTTGGGTGTGTATTTTGTGCTAAATGACTGTGGAAACTATTTCAAACTGGATCTTCTTTTCATTCATGCAAAATCTTAGCTGGTTGGGTGAAGCAGTAACGGGTGAAGACTTCGACGTTTTTATATACTATATTATTCAAGATTCAAAACCAGTTTACAAAAGTTATGATAATCTGCCATAAGAAAACACAGTATTTCATAGTTTAAAGTACAGATTTTTACTTTTAAAACCTGGAGAATACTGGAAACCTATAACTTTATAAAAATACCCTCCAAATATTCAAGTTGCACAGTTTTATTTTACTGAGTAACATGGGTGAAGTTGTGATGAGTATATTACTAGTTCATTACAAACCTTTTTATAGGGAAGTATAAAGAAAAAACAATATTTACATAACTTTATACACTGTATGCTACATTTAGATCAATTTAAAAAATATATAGTTAATAAATTTCTATTAACTAGGTCGTGATCTACATTGTAGGGGTAAAATTGAGTGAATTTGAATACATTTTGTAACAAATATTTACTTTCTGTCATTCCTTTGCCTTTTTTAAATGGTAGTACAGATGAATTGCCTTGAGCTCACATCATAGCAACTTCTCATGACACTAACTTTATACCAAGCTAAACACTAAACTAAACTCCATTATTTGTCAAAAAAGGTACTTTCTGCAAGGGTAGACTACACTTCCTGAGGACTTTTCCAATAAATCTCAGTCTGGCACCTGCCGTACCTGCAACTAGTTTTGTGTGTGATCATTCCACTGCAAATTACTCCATACTACTAGATGTTTAGTGGATGTGACTGCAGCCAATGATCATTCAGCTATCGTGTACTGGTACTTTAGACCCAGTGTGTTCATTCGTTTACGTTGAGCACCCCCTGATAATCAGTGCACCATGTCCCAATCCTCCATAGTTCTTCCTGTATTTTATCACAATTTTCTAGCATTGTGGCTTGATTCTATACAATAGCATCATCTGCATACAGTCTTATTGAGCTTCCAACTTATCCATCAGGTAATTTTATTTATACATATCATGAACTGTAATAGCCTCAAAGTACACCCTTTGGGCTCCCAGAAACTACTTTTATGACTAAAGTTATCTCTTCATTTACAATGGCATGCTGTATTCCATTTGCAGAAATTCTTCAGTCTAATCACAAAGCTGGTGTGATATTCCATAAACTTTTATTCTTCTCATTAGTTACATGTGTAAGTGTGTCAAATTTCTTTCAGAAGTCAAGGATCACAACCTGGAGAGCATCTTAAGTACTGCCATGTTCCTTAATTATGATCTGTAAAAGTTTTATTCATTTTGTCATTTGAAAGTGAGAGTTAACTTAGTAACTAATGTGTTACAGAATTGGCAGTACTATAGTTCAAATGTAGAACAATACACATAAAGGTGCAATGAAAAAAACTAAATTGTGTCCTACAGTGGTAATTGCGATTGGTGGCTGGTGAGGAACATATAGTTTTTACAGCTTCTGATTAAGGATATAATAAACTGAATCTTTCTTTCATCTTTCACTTTCTGATACTAAAGCCTATTTCTCTTCTGATCCCAGGTTTAATGTTTACATCCCTGAAAAATTTCAATGTGTTCTTGTTTCCTGTTAGTTTGTACCTTTTGTACAGAAACTGAATTGTGTTTATTAGCACTATTTCTGTTATTCCTATTTTTTCAGAAATTGTTAGTAAACATATTACAGAATTACATTAGATCTCTAGAATGGTATTACATTCATTCATAAGCATCCCAACCCTCATCTCACCTCTATTCTGAAACATTCTCTAATCTTTTATGGTGTCAACTGTAATGAAAAAATATTTCTCCACTTACAGAATCATATATCTGTTGTAGAGCTTCCAAGTTCACAACTGATGTATCAAAATTGTATATTGCTGGAAAAAATAATATAATCAGAAACACTAATTTATGCATGCTATTACAGACTATAGATTAATTAAATTTAAATATAGTTACCATTTTCTATTTCTGAAAATTCTACATGGAGGCTAGATGAAAGAATGCCAACATTCTGTGATCGTTTGCTGTCAAGTAGTTTTGCTGCTTGTTGCTTTGTAGGCTTTTCTTCTTTCTTCTTCACTGGTTTCCGTTCAGTCACTTGTCGAGAGAACAGATTTGCAAATTCATCAATGTCTTCTATTTTAGCTTCTTCCAGATCTTCCCACAGAGCCGTCTGCTGTTTACTATATGAAAAATAACTGTTTGTAGGCTGAAAAAGCCACTTTGTGCTACATGAAAATACTATAAATAAATAAAATGAAGTTATGTTTGTAACCATCACTGTCAATAAGTAAAGTTTAATATTACAGTTGTAACTGTAAGCTTCCCTATGTGATAGGTTGAGGATATTCCTTATATTAATTTGACATTAAAAGAAATAAATACATAACTTACACACTTTCTGTCGCTGGCACAACAATTCGAGTCCAGTACAAAGGTTTCATAGGTACTGTTGGGTTCACAGGCTTTTTCCTCAACACTGTGAATGCAGAATCAAATTACATAGAAAACCCAATTACAGTATGAATTATTGGTACATAAAAACCATCTAACCAATAAAATGTTCATTAAGTGTTATATTTCACAGAGAGAGGCTGTTTAAGTACTCAAAGATATGGAAGTTTCACTAAAAATTCAAAGTATAAATGGAGTACACTACCATTTTATGATTGAATGTTGTATGAATGGAATTACAGACATCTGTAGTGTAGATTCAGCAAACAATGTAGCAGGCCTTTAATGAAATCTTTGAGCACAGATCAAGTTGTAAAATTTTAAGAAATGTTTAATATAATTTGATTGTGATGTAAATGTAAGTAGGCACACTGGAATGTGAATATATTTATATTGAGAGTATCAGTTATATGAAATGTTCTCAATTATGAGAGTATGTATGTTTAAGGGACAACAGCCAGTACGTTTTGTGTCACATGCATGTTCGCTGTAAAGACTGATGTACACTGTATACCACATTGTTAATAATCTTAACAATAATCATAACCCTTACCAGTATCTGTACAGAGCGTTTGATTATAGGCCTCACCTAATGTCTTTCAATTTCTCATGTAATTATGGGTAAGTCATTCATGTAGAAAAGAAAATAGATTGGGTCTAGAATTGAACCTTATGTTACCCCCTATGAAATAGTTCTCCACTTCAAGGAACACTTTGCTTCATGTTATAACAACCTTTTTCTTTCTCTCTGCCAAATATGACTTGCACCTCTGTAAAGCACTACCCATAATTTCATTTTTTCATTTTTTTATAACAGTAAGAAAACTACCTTCTTCAGCTGTGGGCCCAAAATCTGTATCCATTAGGACAATGGCAAGTAAAAATGCATCTAAATGGAAGGGAATAAAACTTTCTAACTACAGGTTCTTCTGAGATTCTTAGAAAGTCTACACATCTAAAGACCTTCATCTTCGTTTCCTCTGCCCTGTAGAGCCACAGATACTACTATTTCCAAGACCAGTTATAATCCTATTTGTAATATAGACTGTTCAACCCTGTTTTTGTCCATAAATTTGTCAAGCTTTGATTAAACAGGTCAAATATTCTCCAAGTTTGATAAAAACATTAAATAGTGCCATACACAGTCAAATATCTGACAACCTGTTTGATCAAGATGGGGTGCTTTAGAAAGAGATATGAACTTTGGCTAATGGATGCCACATGCTATTTAATGTTAAATGCACATTTCAGCAGACACTTTGTACTTGTGACTTATATCACAACCAGACACTGAATTATTATTATTATTATTATTATTATTATTATTATTATTATTTATTTCGTTTCTCAGACGTTATGCTTGGTTAAAAATGGAAAGTGACGCGGACCTTGATCAAGCGTGACTTCCTTTTAACTGTACGGTATATGTTATATTGCATTTAGGAACTTTCGGATAATTGAACATGTATCAATGATTACAGATTTTTGTAGTTGTATATATACGTTTGGATGTAGCTGTATTGCGTTGATATACTGGTGGATATTGTGTGGTATGACTCCTGTAGTTGATAGTATAATTGGTATAATGTCAACTTTATCCTGATGCCACATGTCCTTGACTTCCTCAGCCAGTTGGATGTATTTTTCAATTTTTTCTCCTGTTTTCTTCTACATATTTGTTGTATTGGGTATGTATATTTCGATTAGTTGTGTTAATTTCTTCTTTTTATTGGTGAGTATGATGTCAGGTTTGTTATGTGGTGTTGTTTTATCTGTTATAATGGTTCTGTTCCAGTATAATTTGTATTCATCATTCTCCAGTACATTTTGTGATGCATACTTGTATGTGGGAACGTGTTGTTTTATTAGTTTATGTTGTATGGCAAGTTGTTGATGTATTATTTTTGCTACATTGTCATGTCTTCTGGGGTATTCTGTGTTTGCTAGTATTCTACATCCACTTGTGATGTGATCTACTGTTCCTATTTGTTGTATGCAAAGTCTGCATTTATCTTTTGTGGTATTGGGATCTTTAATAATATGCTTTCTGTAATAGCTTGTGTTTATTGTTTGATCCTGTATTGCAATCATGAATCCTTCTGTCTCACTGTATATATTGCCTTTTCTTAGCCATGTGTTGGATGCGTCTTGATCGATGTGTGGCTGTGTTAGATGATACGGGTGCTTGCCATGTAGTGTTTTCTTTTACCAATTTACTTTCTTTGTATCTGTTGATGTTATATGATCTAAAGGGTTGTAGAAGTGGTTATGAAATTGCAATGGTGTAGCCGATGTATTTATATGAGTGATTGCTTTGTGTATTTTGCTAGTTTCTGCTCGTTCTATAAAGAATTTTCTTAAATTGTCTACCTGCCCATAATGTAGGTTTTTTATGTCGATAAATCCCCTCCTTCCTTCCTTTCTTTCTGTTGCTGAATGTATGTGATGTATTCTATATTTGTGGCATTGTGATCGTGAAAGTGTATTGAGTGCTTCTAGGTCTGTGTTACTCCATTCCACTACTCCAAATGAGTAGGTCAATGTTGGTATAGCATAAGTATTTATAGCTTTTGTCTTGTTTCTTGCTGTCAATTCTGTTTTCAGTATTACTACTACTACTACTACTACTACTACTACTACTACTACTACTACTACTATTGTGGTGGTTGTTTTTGGGCTGTGGAGGCACTCAATGGCAAGGTTATCAGTGCCTTTACAAATATTAAAAGAAACAAATATGGGTAACACAGTTGATCCACACTATCACTTCATATCACACCCCAACAGAAGCAAAATGACAGAGGTGGTAAAGCAATAGTGTAGGGATATGTGACTGGCTGACCATTTACAGAAAAAAAAAAAGGTTGAGCTAGTCATCCTTTTAACACGTCAAGAACATTTCCCTAAAATTTTTGGAAACCAGTTGGACAGATTGCAAAACCTTGGAATTATAACAACATTCATTACAATGTCACTTTAGAGAGCAGATCTGCTGGCAAACTTGCAACTGAGCTCTGGTCTGAAATAAAACACTATCTAGTAAAATGTGGTACACAGTGATCTATACACCATGAGCACCACATCATTAGAGCGTCCTCTCACCAGAGCAAGAAGCCATGCATCGGAGGACTCCGGCCTATGCAAAGATGAGTAAGGAGGACGTCATCCCGTCTTGGTGATACACCACAGCTTCATAGTGGGCTTCACTAGACATAGCTTATAGCCTGTCACTTCCAGCTGCTTGTGTTCCCATCAACACATGACTCTGTGCCTCAACAGTGAGGTGATAGCATGCAGGGGGATGGCTCACTGAAATAACAGAGGATCACAACATGCCTCCTTGGCTGCTATGTCTGCCCTTTCATTCCCTGCAATAAACATATGACCTGGTACCCAGCAGAAAGATACCTACTACCCCAGCCATTTTAGTTGGAGGAAGGTATCCTGGATATTCTGGGTGAATTTATCTCCTGATACAAGCACTGTAGAGTGTGAACAGAGAATCTGAACACAAAAAAATTAGCAGTCTAAGCACATCTCATCTGCTCTGCCCACAAGATCACATATAATTCTGTGTCAAAGACAGTACATTCTTGATGCAGTCGGACCTTGAGGACACAATCACGGGGTGGGGGAGAGGGGGGGAGGAAGAGCAACTAAAGGAGACCTCCCCATTTTGACCCATCCATAAGGACAGCTGTAAAATCATGATGTTCTACTAAAATGGTGGAAACTGAAGTATTAAAAACATATGCAGGACTGGGGTCTCTCCTGTACAGCACTAAATCCAAAATCTCTGTTGATCCATTGTAGAGGCAGGGAAGTGGCTGGGCAAATATTTAACAAGAAAAATCACCAAACAGCTATGCAATTTGAGAGGTTATTTTATTTGATTTTCACAACCAGTTTTGGGAAATCAATATGCCACCTTCAAGCCCCTGCATACATACCATAGCTGACTTTACACACAGTCAAGAATAACAACAATAAAAATAATAACAAAAGATCTTAAAACTGACAAAATGCAAGTAGCAGCTTTGAGACAAGTACTTGTGTACATACAGCACAACAAAGTAAAATAAGTAGACATACTGGTTAGCACTGAAACTATTGTAACATGACAGAGTTATAATAGAACATGAAAAACATAAGATCAAAAATAGACAATATACAATCAGAAGCTCAACTGAACAAAGTTAGTCTCATTTTCTGTAGTAAAAAAACCATCATAATTCTTACAGATGAGAAAAACCCTAGTTCATATGAATCCCTATCCTCATTCAAAATAAAACAATGTGATATAATCTATGAAGTACATAATGGGGAACATATCTATTGCCTAAGTATTGTAACTACTGATGATATACCAAAATTATTAGTCATAACATCAAAAATGCAACCAGCAACAAACCCGACTGAAGACAACATATTAAGTGAATAATGGTGTGCAAAGAATGTGCAAGGAACACTCACAATACACCTCGAGGGATTGTGTTATGTATCATATCTATATTAACTAAGGGGAGCCCTCCAAAATCTCAGATGACAATGTTTTACTATTTTTGTGGTCTTCATACACTTACCTCACTTTTAGCTTGGTCCATTCCCAAATTACCTACTGTGATACAACTTGCCATGTGTCAGTTCCTATTTGGATGGGTTTGACATTTTATAGATATTGTGATTAGTGAGATAACTTACATTCCCAGGGAAATAGTATTACAATGTTAGCTGAGATTTTGAAGGACTCCTCTTTGCTAATACGGATTTGAGGTCCTTGTTTGTTCCACTCTTGTATTTGCCCATTTATTAAGTGATATAAGGGACATACCATTTTACTTTGATTTGGTGTATGATGTATGCTCTCAAGGTATTTTATGAGTATTCCTCATGTGTTCTTTGCATACCATTATTCACTTAATACGTTGTCTGCCATTGGACTTGTGTCTGGTCACATTTTTCATGTTGTGACAACTAACTGTGGTGATAAAACTTAAGCAACAAATATGCATGCCTCCAAGTACTTAGATTATATCACTTTGTTTTTCTTTGAATGAGAATAGGGCTTTGTTGAAAAGGGTTTTTCTCAGCCATAAGAATTATGTAGGTTTTTATTTTTAAAAAATTAGACAAGCTTTCTTTGGTTGAGCTTCTGATTGTATATTGTCTATTTTTGGTCTTTTTTAAATGTTTGGCATGTTTTGTTATAACTCTGTGGTGTTTAAATAGTTGCAGTGCTAACCAGTATGTCTACTTATTTTCCTCTGTTCTGCTGAATGTACACAGGTATTTGTATTAATGCTGCAACTTGGATTCTGTAGGTTTAAGAGCTTTTATTATTACACTTCACTATAATTACATAGACATTCTGGGCATATTAACCAATCAAATTCTTGTCAGGTCTTCAGCCACATCAAACTGTCAGCCGCACATAATATTTCTATGGTCCACCAAGCCACCATCATTAGTTGAGAAAAGCTAAGCCACTCTCACTAATAACTTATTCACACCATGAATGACAAACCTTTACATGCAGTGAAAATATGAAGGTGCATTCACTAAGGTAAAATGCGCAAGCATATAATCATTGCTGCTGCTCCCTAACACAAGAACAGTTGCAGCACGTCCAGTCACGAATAGCTGGCCAATTCAGATGCTGTTTCTTCATATCTAACAAAACAGGATTCCAAGTTTTACTTAGTGGGTATCTATTATCACAGTTAATGATATTATCTGTTAATTTGATTTCAACAGATTCTTTTAAAATACAATCCCAGTAATTCAAGGCATTTGCAACCACTTGCGTCTCATTGTATACCATCCTATGTCCCTCTGTAAGACAGTGCTCAGCTACCACAGATTTTGTCAGGGTGTAATGATTGCATATGGTGGTGGTGATCCACGCATGTGTCATTGACAGTACAAATAGTTTGGCTAACGTATATTTTACCACATTCTTATGATATTTTGTAAATGCTAGACTTCCTCAAACCTAAATCATCCTTAACAGAGCCAAGAAGGGCTCTAATCTTAGCTTCCAGACAAAATACACATCTGATTTTGTGTTTCTTCAAAACCCTACCTCTCTCGGCAGAAACATTCCCAAAGTCACAGGACTATAAGTGTCTTCAGCTGGTTCAGCTAGGGGTCCAAACTCAAAAGCATGCCAAATCTGTCTGTCCATATAGCCGTTATGATTAAACACATCCTTAAGATGTTGCAACCCTTGTGGTAAATTCTCATGATCCGAGATAGCATATGCTCTTTTGACCAAGGTCTGTAGGACTACTGTATGTTGAAACAATGGATGACAGCTGGTAGCATGTGAATACCTAACAGCAGGGGGGCGCAGAAAGCTATGCGCAGAAAGCAACGTGTTTTCTCAGTTGTGCGCATGACGTCACGGTGGAAGCAGCTGTGCCAAACAGTACACAGTTCGAATTGTGTGCGATTGTTTTTCTTGTGTTGTTTTGTGTTTGAAGGAGTATTTTGATTGAGTTCTTTCTTCTGAGGTACTCAGTCAACAGCGGAAACATTCGGAATTCGGGAGTGTTAATGGTTTTTACTGTAATTGATATTTGATTCGGAACTGAAATAGTTGGCGATAGTGGACAGCGGGATGAACATTGTGTTCGCCATCTCTATAGTTTATGGTTCATCCTGTGAAATTCTCATTGGATAATCTACAAGTGAGTGAGAAAATTAATTTTTACAATGCAAGGCTGTGCTGTTACGGGCTGTTTTTCCTACAACCGGAGCACAAAGGGAACTGACGTAATGTATCACAGTTTCCCGCGTAATGAAACTGCAAAAACTATGGTTGTCGAAATGTTGTAGGAAAGACAGTGTAAATATTGCGCATGCACGAATATGTTCTCGCCATTTCGCAGAAACAGATTACTTAAGGGATTTACAGTCTGAATCGCTTAATTTGCCCGAAAACGAATGCTCAAGCCAGATGCAGTTCCTTCATGCAATTTGCCGTGCAGTAGTGCAACTGTCAATGTGTCACCCGCAACAGAAACAGAACCAAATGGTATAAGGAACGAGAACAACATAAGAGATCTCTGGAAACTCTGGAAAAGCTGTCACCAAATAAGAAACATCATAATAAGAGCACATGTACAGATGACAGTTTTTTTTTTTTTTCAGACACAGATAAAGTTACTTTGATGAATACTATAGCGGCTTTAGAAAGAAGGAATGCTGTTCTTACAAACAAGTGTGTACAGCTTCGAGCTCTTAAGTAAATTCATTTCAATGCGTTTCAATGAATAGTTTCAAGTGTGTGTCAGTGTGGTTGTGATCTGATATTTTACCGATGTGTGAGGCATAAGCTGCGAAAGAATATAACTCATCAGTTTTAACTGTAATATTTTAGCAGCAGAAAAGCAGTTTAGACATCTCAATTCTGGTTTAAACAAAATCTTCCACCAAAAACTTGACGTCAACGTGCATGCCGTGTCGTCTGCTTGTGAGCACTTGCTTCCACGCTGACGTCACTAGGCCAGCCAATGGCAGAGCAGAGCGCTTACTGCCCAACCTTATTATTTAGTAACCTTGACCTAACAGTTGTGTTGGTTTCCTATAAACTGTGTGTCCTAGAGTTTTGTCATCTTTTTATGAACCAGTGTATCAAAGAGGGTAACCACCCCTCCTTTTTCAATTGCCATCGTGTATTTGATATTAGGCTGAAGATCATTGAAATGGTCCAGTAACCTCAAACAAAAATAGGCCTAAAAAAATTCAGGCCCATATCCTCAAAGTCCTCCATAAAAAGATTTGCAGCTATGGAGATAAAAGACTCCCGATAGCCACATCGTCTATCTGTTCAAAATATTTGTCCCTGAATAAAAAATAGGTGGACGTCAGTACGTGATGGGAGAGCTTTCCCATTTTCATATCTAGCTTTTTATTATTTAAAATCAATGACTCTTCAAGAGGGACCCTAGTAAAAAGAGACACCACATCTAAACTTACAAATAAATCAGAAGGACCAAGATGAAGCAACTTTCAATGCTGAATAAAATCCATGGAACTGGAAATAACATGTTCATATTTAGCCACACGAGGGCTTAGGGCCAACACTAAACATGTGTAAGTCAGCACATCTAAATTACTAACAATCAGGCATAATGGGATCCCAACTTTATAGACTTCTGGCAGTCCATATAATGTAGGATGGGGGCTCTGTCTGTAATATACAATAGACTGATCCTTAAGTAAATTACACATCTTATTCACATAATCAGCCTTGTAGATCAAAACAGTAGCATTGCCTTTGTCTGTAAAATTAATAATTCAGGGCCCTCTCTAATAGACCAAATAGCTGCCCATTCAGCTGAGCAAATGCTACTCTGTGGAGGCCAAGCCTGATGCAAAGCGTGAGAAACCTTCTGTCTGACCATTGTGGCCCATTCTTTCAGAATACATGACACTGTTTGGCCAACAGAAGAAATGAATTCCATGGTGAGAACAGTAGTACGCATGGGTGCAAAGTTTAAACCTTTTCCCAGTACTGAAACTGTGACATCATCTAGTTCCTTACTTGTAAGATTTATCACAGTCCACCAACAAGTATCATTTCATGATATCAAGGGTTAAAAATGCTATACAATGAGATAAAAGTGGTTGCAAATGCTTCACATCACTGAGATTGTGTTTTAAAAGAATCTGTCGACATCAGACTAACAGATAGCATCATTAACGATGATAATGGTTACCCACTAAGTAAAACTTGGAATCCTGTTTTATTAGATAGGAAGAAACAACATTGTCTGAATCAGATGGCTATGAGTAATAATCTTTAATGATATATCATTTTTGACAGTAATCACCACTGGAGGCACCACAATTCTTCTTGTGATTTTTTTGGGGGGGGGGGGGGGGGGGGGCAGCAGCAACGATTATGTGCCGGTGCACTTTACCTTAGCACATGTGCCTTCATTTTTTCACTGCATATGAAGGTTCTGTCATTTATGGTTTGAATAAGATCAGCAAGAGAGGCTTAGCTTCTCTCACCTCATGAGAGTGGCCTGGTGGACTGTGGAAATATTGTTGCAGATGACAGTTTGGTCCGGCTGAAGACCTGACAAGAATTTGATTAACTTTCACTTTCTGTAAAGTCAGCTGCAGTATACCTTGATATACTCTACATCTCTCTTTAATATGTAGGGGGACTGAATACGGCATATTTAATTGCCAAAACTGGTTGTGAAAATAAAAGAACTGCTCAAATTGCACAGCTGTTTGGCGATTTTCCTTGTTCAATAAATCTTAAGTCACCCTGGGCCTCTGCAGCAAGCATGGTTGCAGGCAGTTAAAACTCTGGATTTGGGGCTGCACATGTGTCACACCCAGTGATTCCCAGCACATGCTGCATGCAGATACCAAATGGCATTGTTGCCCATGAATGATCAGAAAAAGGTGGAAGAGCAACAGTATGCTGTGCAGGAGAAGTCAGTGCTGCAAGAAACTTACATGCCCAATGTACCATAAGCAGCAGCCTCTGGATCGTGAGTGGTCATTCCCAGCCTCAGCACAGAGACTGGTTGTTAGTCTGGTGCCGTAAGCAACTGTAGCTGGCCTAAGCCCCCAAAAAAGGATAGTATCAATTATCTTCAGATAAGAAGGCCTCACTGACTCATATGCAGTGCATTCATTATCTAGCCATGAATGTACAAATGCCCCGAACCCACTTATGTTTCACACTGCAGTATGGGAGCCATTTGTCACAGGCGTTGCACTTTCACCATCTCTCTCTACTGGGGTGGTGTGTCCACAGCAGGGGGAGGTTCAGCTGTGGGGCAAGATGGTTGCCCTGGGCAGATTTCACGTTCCATCAACTCTGAAGCAGGAGCAGTAGAACCTCCAAGTCAAATGATATCAACATGATCTGATGCCCTATTGCCTGTTTTTGTGTGCAGTGGAAGCTTCCCATTTGCTTTTTTGGTCCATGAGGGCTTTGTAGGAGCTACTGCAGTGGCAATGGAGACTGTGCTGGAATTTTTATTGGGCTCTGCCTTTGGAGGTACCAAGAGCTCTGCATTGGTGACAACTGTGGCTTTATCTGATGTTCTAGGAAGAGCTATGGGCTCTGAATCAAATGCAGCTTGACAAGAGCACTAAAAAACGCAGCCCTAGTGCTGACACTGGCAACCTCCCTTTGTGTAAAAGCCAAAACAAAAGATGTAGTGAATATGGGGGGTTGCATAGCCTTATAGATCTGGCCTCACCATACAGAATTCATTTCAAGGTTTTAATCTCCTGTATCTGCTTTTCTTCAAGGAAGATACTGCATTCCCTACTTGACACAATAATCCCCAGAGCACTTCAGAGGGTAGGAGCAACCAGCTTCGTCATGGGCAGCTTTGCCACTTTTGCCATTAGTGACTTCACCCTTACATCCTCAGGTAGTGTACCCAAAGCATTTTCATTTGAAACAGTGCATTACATTGGGGACATGGGGCCATATAGTTAGGCAAAGAAATTCTTCCTTGATATGCTCTTTGAGTTTCGTGCTACTGAAGGTAAGCTTGAAGGAGTCAGATTTTATGAGATTCCCATCCACCCTTTTCAATATATTTTGCATATCAACGATCCCTTCTTGAACCCACTCATCTTTCAATTCCTCCTTGGGAATGTCAACCAGATCTCTACACAACACAACATCTCAGCTATAATTCAAATTGTTGTGGAGCTCCATTTCTATGACACATTCCACAAGGCACTGAGCTTTCCAGGGATTGGTTGCTTGTTGGGAACTATCAGTTTCAAGCAACAGCATTCCATTACATAATCACTTGACTGATTTCAGTGTACCTGCAATGCCCTACAAACCTTTATCAAAGTTGCCCTCTTTCTGTTTCACAATCAAAACACATTCTGTCCAACAGCATGCATTCAGTTCCTATATACTGAAGAACTCTGTATAATCTCTGGGCCAGGAGGACCGGCTACAACACCCCTCTTGTTAGATGGGGTAATCATAATCTCCATTCTACTGGGAGGAAGAGGAGGAAATTTTGAGGGTTCCATCTTGGTTCCACAGGCAGTTAGAGACAGAAAAGTCTCCCTAAACAGAGCTCTGCATGCTTAGGTGAGCCTTCTGCAACTGAGGTGTGGTAGGTTCCCCAGAGGTTGCCCACTAACAACTATTCCACCTCAACAGCCATGCATCTCGTCAGCACGCAGCACACTATGACACTGAGGGTTTTTTTATAGAGGTTTTTACTGTCCTAAAAATTTGAGTAGTGAAGCCAAGATCCTGTTCCACATGACACGCAACGTTCCACCACTGTACTGCACATTGGTCACTGACGCATGCCCAGAGCTTGCAGTGATGGGAGACTAGCACCACTTACTGCCTAGCTCAGGAACCCTGGGGTCGCCACACCCTTGCCTAGAAAATGAATGCTGAGCATCTGAAAGTTAGACACTGACACTGTAAAGTTGTTATCATTAACCTCTCAATTAGTGTGATTTGTAACATATGCGATTTCCCTTACTGGGTGATTTAAAGTCTTCCATGTTTTTTTTTTTTTTTTTTTTTTTTTTTTTTTGTTTCATTCAAAACAGAAACTTGTTTCTTCACATTGTGTGTCTGATTACAACCCTATTGTGACAGGAGTAAAAACCACCTTCATGGGTAAAATGCAAAACCGGATTGTGTTGTAAATATGTTGCTCATATTCTGCTTGACCTCTGCTCTCATCTGTAATATTGGAAGGAATGGCAGGCAGCCTGGCCAGCTGGCTGGAAAGCAGTTGGAGCCCCTCAGAATGTTTTATGTAACGGGAGAAACAACCTTTGCATCTGAGTAGTGCTTCCACACCCTCCTTTACCACAAGAAAACTAGTTACATGACAAGATAACATCTCAGGAAAGGGATGAATGATGAAATGTCTGTCAACCAATGACAGATGTAAAACAACAAGTGGTGGGAGGGGCTGGAGCCAGGTAGGACTACTGTGCAAGAGCAGCCATTGGCCCCTCTGGTAGGAACAGGTGATGGGGACCCTTCCAATCCTTCATTCTGATGATGAAGTACCAGACATAGTGTGTCAGGAACTTTAATGCTTCCCCATAAGGTGGCCAAATTAGGACATTTCAGTAGGATGTAGGCCACTGTGAGACAGGCACCACACCGACAGGGGAGTGGATTCTGACATTGGAGGGTGTGTCCATTGGGCAGCCAAGTGTGGCCAATGGGAAGCCAATACAGGACAGCAGATTCTCTGTGAGAAGCACGAAGGGAAGACTGTGACATGGTTATAGACTCCTCTATGGTTTGTAGTGTATTCAGTGAAACTAGGGTGCATCAATCTGCATTGCAAACCTCTAACAGTTGTCAGCACAGAGTCGACCGAAGCTCTGGTTCCAGTACCCCCATCTCCAAAGTTGGTACAACATCATATTTCGATTTCATACATGAGATCCTGAAGAGTCACAACCAATGGCTGTCAAGGGTAGCACCGGTCGACAGCCTTAAATCAGCTCAAAGAGTCACTGCCAGTTAAGAACAACACCAGTGCAAGAACAAAGTTGGCCGAGAGCTTCAACAGTAGCCATCAATTTTGCAGTTAATGCACTGCACCTGTTCACCAGGGGGTGTCGTTCAGTTCATCTTGCACAGGTTCATTCATCGACTGTAGAGTCATCAGTGTGTACCATGTCTGAGCTTGGAAATGCATCTAGGAAGTCCAGGAACAAATGGCAAAAAACCATAGGGTCTATTAAATCTTCCAGTCCAAAGGATTGGTCAAGGCAGATCCAGGAACTACACATCATTGAGGCACACACAATTTCTTCCTAGCGAGAGGCTAGTGAAAGACTGGGAAAGATGGAATTCACAGTAGAGACTGTATGCTAACTGCAATCGTGACTTCACGCCTTGACCTCTGTTGTGGGAGGCAGAACTTCCCACTAGGAAAAATAACAATAGTTTGGATGCTCAGGGGAGCAGCAAATGTGTGTTGCATAGTTGAACAGCAGTTGGTGGTGCCTGATCTGGGGGGGGGGGGGGGGGGAGGGAGGGGGCACGCCAGCCTCTGCAAGTAGGCTGTCCACAGGGCTGGACCAAGAGGCACCTGTCCAAGTCAGATCCCACAATGGTGTACTGGGTCCAGCACCCAAAATGCTGAAGGTGATGCTGAGCTGTATCAAGATGTGATTTGGGAGCTGGCCCCAGAGACCGCACTCATGGAGAGTGGTGAAAATGTGGTGACACCACGTGGTGGTATATGCCCGAAGTCAGTGAAAAATAATAGTGATAAGATGTTGACACCGGACAAAAGCTGAATGAAAATCAGACCCCACGCACACCAAATTGTCAGAAATAGAGAAGCCTTGGGGAAAATCGCCCTGGGATGAAGCCAACAGACCCCAAGACCCAAGGTACCAACACAGCAGTCAGCTCATCACACATTTGAACAAGTCACAGATAACATTAGTGAGGCTAATATGGTGATAGTAATCCATATTAAGGGGTTGTTTACCTGGTTTCAGTACTGGGACAACCATGCTTCCTCATCTCTAAGTACAGTTCAAAGTGGCAAGGATGTGACATTTGCGATCCACTGATTAATGGTTGACTATTTGGCTGTGAATGTGCTCTGGCCCTGGAGCCACATGATGGCAAGGGGCTAGGGCACAGAGAAATTACCACTCACTGAATTGAGCACTGCAACAGCTCAGAGGACATGTATTACATGGTAAATAAAGTCTCTCTACCCACTGTTTGAGGACAGAAAAGCAGGCTGATAATTATCAAGTGCAGATTCTTGAGCATAATGAAAAGCAAAATGTCTGGCAACAATATCTGGATCAGTGTAAACATCACCATTCACAGAGATACCAGGTACACCTTCAGGTTATGCGTATCCAAAGAGGCATGGAATCTTCACCCATACCTGCAAAGGAGGAGTACATGTGTACATTATTAAATGGTAACAACATACTTCTCCCAGCATTTAAGTTTCTGTTGCTTTATGAGGTGGCCAATGTGAGCACAGAGCTGTTTAAGGGCAATGAGGTGCTACATTAACAGATGTTTATGGCATTGGAGAGCCCACCGTTGATCTCTAATGGCCACATCAATGTTGGGGGGACCACCAAGGTACTGTATTTGAACAGGGGGGGTTCCATGGAAGAGAAGATCTCTAAAGTCATGTTGAGTGGCACATTTTTGCTTTGGACAGAGTCCAGAACAAACTTGCAAACAACAGCTGAAGCTCTTTCATAGTCAGTGCAGTTCTTTAAATAGCCCCAACAACAGCATAGGGTAGGGCTTCACAGTGCTGGGAAACAAGTTTCCTGGAGGATAATGCAAAAGCAGGTAAAGTGCACAAAAGATGATGTAGCTCAGCCAAGTGGCAGAAAAAACCAATACAGTTCCACTGGAGGATCATGCTATCAATACCCTGTGAGAGCATGAAGGGACCAAGGAGGCAGATCATGCCTCAGTAGCGCCTGCTGCTACTGGTTGTGAAAATACATCATCAATATAAATTTGTTCTGAATCAGGGTGTGTGGAGGGAGGGGGGCTCAGATGGTCCAGCGCCATATGGCAGCCAGGAATGCTGCCATTTATTTATTTATTTATTTATTTATTTATTTTATTTATTTATTTCTTGTTCCGTAGATCCAGTTAGTGAGTCAATCACAAGGATATGGAACGTGTCAAATTGTACAGGTATCAATTTAAACTTACAATAAATACAAGGGCAATTCAATGGCAAATTGTACATAGTTTAAGTAAGACATACCATAAATACAGTAACAGATACAATGTCAGCTAGATAACATAACTGCCATTTGACAGAAAAAGGAGTTTCAAATAAAGGTTAAAGATAAGAGTACAAAATTAAATCAGATATTAGGCCTACAAGAGTAAATACATGTACAGCCAATCTGTTGTTACAAAAAGTGCGCTAATGCCCAAATGCACAATAAAATCAATTGAACTACTTCTAGACACAATAAGTTTAGTGATGGTATACATTTTCTTTCAGGTATATATCCACAGTATAATAAGATTTCTCTGTCAGGTAATCTTTGAGAACTTGTTTAAATTTTGGCAGTTCTGTATGAACACATTTGATATGTAGTGGTAGAGCATTGAACAGCTTAATGCTGGAGTAGTAAACTCCTTTTTGTACCAGAGTAAGACGTTTCATTTCTAAATGTAGATTGTTTTTGTTTCTGGTGTTATAACCATGGAATTTACTGTTGTCTTGGTAGATGGTGGCACAGGGGTCATCAGACTCACTCTCTTTGGAGGGATATTTCTCCTTAGACAATTTAGACTCCTGTGAGGGCTTGTCTGCCCCAGATTCTGGGACAGAGGAGGAATATGAAGTTGTATGACCTGTTACCTGTGGCTCCTTCAGCCAGCAGCTGCCATCTGGTTGCATGTCAGCAGAGACCTGGGAAGGGAATATCCCAAAGGACCCCTTCCTGATTTCAGAGGATTGTGTTGCTTCTCCAGCTGCGGGGTTGTGGACTGACTTCCCTGGTGGATAGCGAAGTGATGCTCCTGAAGGGTGTGTGGAGGAAGCAGTAGGAGGAAGACCCTGACCCACCAGGGGAGTGGTTGTAGTCAGCCAGCCCCAAAGGCCAGATGTAGAAGACATGGATGGCAATGGAACCGTCAATAAAGGGATGACATCATTGTAGCTGCCTTCCCCATAGGATGCATGTGTTCATATTTTTTCTTTGCCATTCGATAATTGAGGTGGTCAAGAATCTTGTATTTCTGGCTTTCCTTTTCTGCATTTCAAAATACTGGAGGCTGGTGAACAGGGGAGCCCTCAGCTGTCCCAGATGGGGGGTGGGGGTACAAGGTGTAAAGAGGAGGCAACAGAATGGCTACCATGCAGCGTTTTGGGTATAGTACCACTGTAAGAAAGAAAGGTGGAAGCAGAGAAAGGCACAAAAGTGGAATATACTGGAATATATACCATGCTGGATAACCTTCCATGCATGATCTGCAGTTCTGCAAAATATAGAAAAGAAGTATCAAGTCACATCCAACAAGAGGTGGCCATATTATTAACAACGAAAAGTTGTTAAGGGCCAGGCACCAAGAAGACTATCCAATGGAAAGGTAGACAGATAAAAGAATAGTAGAAAGATACACTTGCAGCACAGAGAGAAAAATAGCAATGAAAGGGTTGGGGCCCCACAGTGGCCAGGCACATACTCTCAAACCAGAGGAGAGCCCCCTGCAGAGGACGGTAGGTGAGGGGAAGGGGGTGCGGCATTGGGGAGAGTAAATGGTTATGTATGTGCTTTTGTTTCATGTAAAACAGAAGTTGGTTTTGTTGCAAAATGTTCTATGGACTTACGTATATTCATTATGCTTATGAACCCACGTGTGAACTGTTTGATTTAAATGCATTGTAAGTGTATTGTTTTTACTCTACTCTAGTTTCTATCCATTTCCATATTTTCTAGAATTTGGTGAAGAGCTATGTTTACAGCTTTTGATGGAATTTGAATTCAACTTAATTGCATCTTGTCATGGAATGAGAGTGTAATTCTGGTTTGAATGGTGCCACTTCTTGCCACTGACTGCCACACATTTCGCTGTGGTTTGCAGACTGTGGATATAGATGTAGATTAGTATGGTTTGAAATCTTAGTGACTAGAATATTCTTCCTTGCAAATACCAAAACTACATCAGTAGTTATGCAAATGTGTTGTTAACAGGTACTACAAACAACACATTTTAGCAGAAATCAGTGCATTAGTATCACCCTCTCCAGCAAAAATTTCGGAGGCCTAAATTAAATGCAAAAAAGTATGAAAAAATTGATGCAAAAAGTGGCCTATGAGCCATATACCTGCAACGCATTTAAATCATGTACTTCACACAAGATTCATAAGCACAACAGTAAAAAACAGACATGAGCCCACAAACTACCATGTGACGAAACAAGCTTCTCTTTCATATGAAGCAAAAACAAATATGGAATCATTTACTCTACTCAGTATTACAGATGTGGCCATAAAATTAAGCAGAATATGAGCAACATATTTACAATGCAATTCAAAGAGTGCAATACACAAAATAAGTTCATAATCAGGAACACAGATTGATGAAACCAGCTTCTGTGTTGTGTCATGCCATGTCATGTCAGATAATTTTAGGTGTTCACATTGCTGAAGTTAAATTATTTTACTTGATTATGGCCTCACAGTCAAAATTACAATATTTAGTTTTACAAATAAATAATTTTACAATCAAAAGGTGACCTGACTGTTTACAAAATAGTATGTGACTGTGAATGCCAGCTACAAGAGGTTAATTGCAGTTTTTGGTTGAACGCTGTCTGGTGGAGAGTGCAGGGACTGGACTGCCAACAGGCACAGCATCAGGAGATTGTGGGGCAGGGAGGCAGGGGGAAAATAAAAAGGATCAAAAAATGAGGAGTGGGGAAATATGGGCATATGCATTGGAAGAGGGCTGTAAATAAACAGGGTTAGTTTTTGATAGGGATTTTTTTGAATATATTACTTTGCAAGGTGACAAAAATGTTTCCAGGTACACACTTTACCATCAGACCACCAGTCCCACCCATGCAAAAATTCAGATTTTGCACCACATTTTCCCTGTTCAAAGTTCGCTGCCACACTGCAAGTCCCAGAGCACTACTGTCAATCTCTGTTTCTGTATTTGAAAATATAATTTAATTAGATGGAAAACATGCGTAATAAAATATTGAAATTTGCAAGCTTTTAGAGCTAGTGGCTCCTTCTGGCAAAAGGGTTGAAGAGTAAGGAAGATGGCTGAAGGAACAGGACTTGTGTGGTTTAGGAAATAGGGTGAGTTCAGAGAAGTTACCCGGAAATCCTGGTCAGGGAAGACTTGCCAGACAGGATGAGGAGGAGAGACTTGTTGTGGGGAACTGCATAAGATGAGATTTGAAAACCTCAGAGCTTGGAGGTGGAAGACAGGGTAATACACAAGGCAGATATTACCAACACAGTACATCATGCATGAGTCAGTAAGAGTGGAAAGTGAAGCACACTGAATGTGGCAGAGGTCAGGGACAGGAAAAAATAGACAGGTCAGAAAATAAAAGATACAGAAAACAGGTGTGTGGTGGGAACAAATACCACATCGTAATGCCAATTCCTATCTTCGGAGTTCTGAGAAACTGGTGTTTGGGGAAAGAATCCATATGGTATGTGTGGTGATACAGATACCAAATCATGACTGTCATGTTGCAGAGCATGTTCAACAACAGCATATTGTATGCTGCCAGTATACACCCCCTGCCCATTGCCATTCATCCTGACAATAACTTAGTGGTTGTCAACCCAATAGAAAATGTTTCTGTATTGTAACATAGGCCTTGCACATTTAGCAAAATCTTATCACTATGCCCAAGCTGCACAGACAGTTCATATAAATTCAAAAGCACAAAAACAATTTTAATAGAAAAGGAGGAGGATTGAAAATTGGCTTAGTCCCAGATAAAACATAAACAGCACGAACTTTTTCTCACTATAAGCTCCACAATATACATCAATGCAACTCCACAATTTTAGGCAGTTGTCTGCTCACATCATGAACTAATTGTAGGGTGGATAAATACCAAAAGTTTGGCTTTATGAGCTTGTTTGAGAATGTAACCCTTGTCCGAGTCATTAAAGCCTCTGATGTTGTCTTCAGCATGGATAAACAAACTGTTAGGCAGAGAATTATCCCTTGGATCATGGCATTATGCCAATAATACAAATATTAGCAATAACTTACCATTCCATCATTGGCAAACAAAGTTTTTATTTCTTCTGCCAGAACTTCAATTCCTTCTCTGAATTTTCCATTTCATTCCTTTACTGCTTGCTCAATGTACAGAGTGAATAATATCACCAGAGAGAAGCTTCAGCTCCATCTCACTGCCTTCTCAACCACTACTCCCTTTTCATGCCCTTTTCATACAACATTTCCCTTCTTGTATTTTACCCCTGCTACCTCCATAATTTCAAAGAGAGTATTCTATCAGTATTGTTAAAAGATTTCTCAAAGTCTAAAAAAGCTATAAATATAAACTAACCTTTCTTTGGCCTATCTTTTAGGATAAGCTGTAGGATCAGTATCCACTCATGGGTTCGTATATTTCTGTGGTACCTACACTGATCTGCCTCAAGATCAGCTTCAATCAGTTTTACAGTTCTTCTGCAGATAATTTGTGTCAGTGCAGCTTAAACTACTTAAATCGATAGTTCAGTTATTTTCACATCTGTTGGTACCTGCTTTCTTTGGAATTGCAATTATTCCATTCTTTTTGAACTCTAAGGCTATTTTGCTCTTTCTCTTGTCCCATCTTTCTCACCTGATAGAATAGTTATGCCATAGCTGGCTTTCTCAGTAGTTCTCAGGGAATTTCGTTGACTCCAGGAGTCTTGTTTTAGCTTAGAGATTTCAGTTCACTGCCAATTTATTGTTGCAGTACCATACTGCCATCTTATCTTCATTGATAACATGCTTTTTGGTTTAGTTTCTTGTACAGCCCCCTCTACATACTCCTTTCAGCTTTCTCTTCTTTGCTTAGTGCTCCTTTCCCATCTGAGCTCTTGATATTTATATAGCTGCTTCTCCTTTCTTCAAAGTCTTTGTAAAGTTTCCAATGGCTGTACTTGTCTTTCCCCTAGCAACATATGCTTCTAAATTCTTACATTTGTCCTCTAGCCATTTCTGTTTAGCTATTTTGCATTTCCAGTCAATCATTTTTAGATGTTTATATTCCCTTTTGCCTGCTTCATTTGCTGCATTTTTGTATTTTCTCCTTTCATCATTTAAATTAAATATCTCTTGTTATATCCAAGGATTACTATTAGGCCTTGTCTTTTTGCCCTGTTTGATCCCCTGCTATCTTCATTATTTCATCTCTTGAAGCTACCATGTTCCCTTCCCCCATTTCTGTCATTGGTTGCCAAATGCTCCCTTTGAAACTCTCAGCAACCTCTCGTTCTTTCAATGTATTCAGGTCTCATCTCCTTAATTTTTTACCTTTCTCAAATTCTTCAGTTTTAATCTACAGTTTATTGTGGTCAGAGTCCACATTTGCTCCTTGCAATGTCTTACAGTTTAAACTCTGATTCCAGAATGAATTATTTATTTTCTCTCTTCATACATTCTTTCAATCTTGCTATCATCTGTGGAGCTAGCTGGCATACAAACTTGTACTACTGTGGAGCAAATTGTCTGTGTTTTTATCTTTGTTACAATTATGCATTTACTATGCTGCTCATAGCAGTTTACCTGCATTCCCATTTACTTATTCACTGTTAGTCCTACTACTGCATTTCCCCTATTTGATTTTGTATTTATGATCCTGTACTCACTTGTTCATCCTGCCCCACTATAACTTCAGCCTATCAATCTCCCTTTTTAAATTTTCTAACCTGCCTACATGACAGATATCTAGTTTTGAACACACTGGTGCATAGAGTGCTAGTCTTATATGTCCTGATGACGATATCACCTTGAGTAGTGCCTGCCTGGAGATCCATATTGGAGATTATTTTACCTCCAAAGTATTTTACCCATGATATTGACATTATCATTTAACTATACAGTAGAGCTGCATGTCCTTGGGAAAAGTAATAACAATAGCTTCTCCTTGATTTCAGCCATTTGCAGTACTAGCACAGCTAAGCCATGTTGGCTGATAATGTTTGAATTTTACTTACTTAGTGAGTGCATACTTCTTCATTTCTTTTGTAGTTGTGCTGTCATCTCTCAACAACCACCACCACCACCACCACCACCACCACCACCACCACCACCACCACCACCACCACCTTTCCCTTATGAATGGCCTACATTGTGGCTCAAATTGCTCTGTAACATTAGCTTATTTCTGAAAAACTAAATCAGCATCCATGGCATACATTAACTTCATTTTGAAAACCACTTTCTCTCATATACCATGCAACTCACAACAGCATGTAAAGAACCTTTTTTTACATGCTTTCATAGCCTGAAGTACCTGAGACAGTCAGTCGCTTGTAATCTGCTTTGATAAGTGCATGTTTCATTCCTTCTGAGTTGCCGTCCCCTCATCCCCCCATCTCCCCTCTTATTCTTCATTCAATCTGATCTCAGACATTCCTCATGTATGAATGCCCTTTTCACTGAGTCATTTTGTTTTTGTTCATATTTTATTTTCTTGTTTTTTTCAGTTTCTCAAGCCACTCTGATTTGTTGTGCATATCATCCAGAGTTATTTCTAGTTCTTCTATATGTTCTATAACTTTGTTGAGTCATCCTACTTGTAACCTTTCTCTCTAAATTTTTTTATCTGGTTTCCTCATCATGTGGCCAAAAACTGACATCCTCTTCTTACATATAGCATCTGTAATAGGCTCCTGTTCATGTACATCACTTCATCTGGCACTCTTCTTCATTGTCTCTCTTTTTTATTTTTTATTTATTTATTTTGTGTATGTCCTAGTTATCACCTGTACTTTTAGGATTTTATCAATATTGTTTCTGTGATTGACTTTAAAAAGAGTTACCTCTGTTGGAACCTCCAACTTTTAGTTTTTTTTTTTTTTCCTTCTTGATCAATAGATATTTTTCATTGAATGTGGACCATGTTAGTTTTTAAGCATTTATCCCTCTAATTTTGCTAAGCAGCAATTTTATTCTGGCTGGATGTTATAATTTCTCTTAGGTATTTAAACTGTTCCACTATTTTTGCTTTTCTGTTGGTTACTGTTATGTGGTATATTACTAGTGTGTGTGTGTTATAATCATCTGTCTTTTTGAATGGTACATGGAGTCCTATTTATTTTACTTTATTTTGCATACTTATTATTTGAGTTCTGACTAGTAATGCTTAATAAGCCATGAGTCCTAAGAAACTTCAGTTTATTTCATCTTTCTTGGGTCCAATTTGCATTTTATTGAGACTTTCTTTGTACCATTCTCTCACCAAGTATTTCCAAGAACACTTTGAGAGTAGTGAAGATGGGCCATCACCCTGTCTTAGCCAAAATTTTATCATGATAGTAGAATTTTATGATAGTTCTCCTTTGAATTTACTTGGAATTCTTTGTTTATGAGGGTTAATTTTATCATTATTTAAATGTGGGGTGAAATCGAAAGTTCCTTTATATGTACAAAACTGAAAATCTCTAGATATAATCCGAAACCTTTAAGTCTAATGAGGCTATCACTTGTTTTTAATGGCTTCTTTTGTAAATATCCATTACTTGTTTTGATTTTATTTATTTATTTTATTTATTTATTTATTTATTTCTTGTTCCGTAGATCCAGTTAGTGAGTCAATCACAAGGATATGGAACGTGTCAAATTGTACAGGTTTCAATTTAAACTTGCAATAAATACAAGGGCAATTCAATGGCAAATTGTACATAGTTTAAGTAAGACATACTATAAATACAGTAACAGATACAATGTCAGCTAGATAACATAACTGCCATTTGACAGAAAAAGGCGTTTCAAATAAAGGTTAAAGATAAGAGCACAAAGTTAAATCAGATATTAGGCCTACAAGAGTAAATACATGTACAGCCAATCTGTTGTTACAAAAAGTGCGCTAATACCCAAATGCACAATAAAATCAATTGAACTACTTCTAGACACAATAAGTTTAGTGATGGTATGTATTTTCTTTCAGGTATTCATCCACAGTATAATAAGATTTCTCTGTCAGGTAATCTTTGAGAACTTGTTTAAATTTTGGCAGTTCTGTATGAACACATTTGATATGTAGTGGTAGAGCATTGAACAGCTTAATGCTGGAGCAGTAAACTCCTTTTTGTACCAGAGTGAGACGTTTCATTTCTAAATGTAGATTGTTTTTGTTTCTGGTGTTATAACCATGGAATTTACTGTTGTCTTGGTAGATGGAATAATTTTTGCACACAAACGTCAGCAAGGAAAAAATATACTGTGAGGCAGTTGTTAGGATACCTATCTTCCGAAACCAGTGCCTGCAAGAGTGTCTTTGATGGACCCCACACATTATTCTGATTGCTTTTTTTTTGGATGGTGAAAACGTTTTTTGCAAGTGGTTGGTTCCCCCGAATATGATAGCATATGACATCAATGAGTGGAAGTAGCCAAAGTAGGCAACCTTAATAGTGTCAACTTCAGCCACTGAAGAAATTACCCGTAATGCAAATGTTGCCGAGCTAAGTTTTTTACATAGATGAAGAATGTGAACTGACCAATTACATTTACTGTCTATGTAAGCACCCAGGAATTTTGTGTCTTCAACTTTCTGTATTGGCTGATCTCTACATTTTATGTTAATTTCATCGGGATTACTTTGTGATGTATGGAACCTCATATAATGAGTTTTATCTGCATTGAGCGAGAGACCATTTGAGGAGAACCAATTTAAGATGTCATTAAAAACAGTATTTGTAGTTTTTTCAAGATCATGATCAATCAAATCGTCAATTAGAATTGTGGTATCATCGGCAAACAGGGTAAATTTGCTGTTTGTCTCAGAACAAAGAGGAAGATCATTAATAAAGATGAGGAAAAGCAGTGGGCCCAAAACGGAGCCTTGAGGCACACCACACGTTATCGTGCCCCATTCAGACGAGGCAGGATCTCCAGAAGAGCCATTTAGCATTACAGTCTGCTTCCGATCCTGTAGATATGATTGTAGCCACAAGCCAACAGTACCACCTAAACCATAGTATTCTGCCTTTTTCGAAAGAATTTGGTGGTTTACACAGTCAAAGGCTTTCGTAAGATCACAAAAAATACCCACTGGAGACATTTTTTTGTTAATGGCTTCCAAAACTTGGTTGCTGAAAGAGAATATTGCCTGTTCAGTACAAAGACCGGCACGAAACCCAAACTGATTTTTGCTTAAGATACTGTGGAAGTTGAGATGGTCTACAATCCTCCTGTGCATGAGTTTTTCTAGAATTTTCGAGAAGGTAGTTAATAGGGATATTGGGCGATAGTTTGTAACAATGCTTTTATCCCCTTTTTTAAAGAGAGAAATCACTACAGCCAACTTAAGTCTGTCAGGGACAATCCCATCTTGTAGGGATGCATTGTATATGTTGCATAAGACGGGACTAACAAATTTATAACAGTGTTTCAGTATTTAACTAGAAATATTGTCCACACCAGCAGAATTTTTATTTTTTAATGATCTAATTACTCTTATGACTTTGCTTACAGTAACTGGAGGTAAGGACAACTGTGGTATTCTGTTGCTAATAGCTTTCTGTAGGAGGGACAATGATTCTTCCATAGAACCATTACAGCCTGTCTTCTCTGCTGCTCTCAAAAAGTGGTTATTAAATATTTCTGCAACCAACTCAGGTTTCTTTATGATACTGTCCCCTGTATTAATCTCTACCTGAGACATGTTCCCTGTTGTCCTGCCAGTTTCCCTCTTTATTACATTCCATATAGTTTTAATTTTATTTTCTGAGCTTTCAATTTCTGATTTTATGCACATACTTTTAGATTTATTTATAACCTTCTTGAGAATGCTACAGTAAAGTTTGTAGTGGTGTCGTTTCTTTGGATCATTACAAGTCCTGAGAGAACTGTATAACATCCTCTTTGTTCTACAAGATGTTATTATCCCTGTAGTGATCCAAGACTTCTTGGCATTGCCTATATGAATATTTCTAACTACTTTTTTGGGAAAGATGGACTCAAATACAGACATGAATTCATTTAAAAATGAATTGTACTTTTTGTTTACATCTGTTTCCCTATAAACTCGGCTCCAGTCTATCTCTTTTAGGCTATCATTGAATTTTTTAAGGCCCTGTTCATTTATTATTCTAAAAGATTTCCAAGAATGCTCGGAACTGTTGCACACACTGATGTAATTGAGCCTAAGCAATTGACCACCATGATCAGAAAGGCCAAGGATTGGATGTACAGTGATCTCATTGCATTTAGACTTATCTATAAATATATTATCTATCAGACTTTTACTGTTAACAGTAATCCTAGTTGGGAAATCTACTATTGCCATCAGATTATAAGACTCCATTAAATGTACTAAATCAGCTTTACTATTGCTCTCATTTAGGAAATCAACATTAAAGTCACCAGTAATTATCAAGTTCTTGGACTTTGAGTACAGTATGGATAATAAAGAATCTAAGTGCTTAAGAAATACATTCAAATTCCCTGAGGGAGATCTATACAGTGCTAACACTACAGCCGTGAAGTCATTTACAGTAATCTCAACACCACATACTTCAATTTGTTGCTCTATACAATGGCTCTTTAAATCTAATGCATTGTAAGATATGTTGTTTTTTACATAAATTACCACTCCACCATTTTCCATGATGGTTCTAGAGTAATGCGTTGCCTGACAGTAACCACTTAGCTGCAACCTTTCAATATCCTTCACATGATGTTCACTAAAACATAATACATCAGTATCTTTTATTCCTTGTGGTTCCTCTAACAGAACAGTAATGTCATTTACTTTATTACCAAGTCCTCCCACATTTTGGTGAAAAATCGTCATTTCTTTGGAATTAGAGACAGATCTAAACTTTTGCCTAAAAAATTATCGGTAGCTACAGACACAGTACGTTCATTACTAACAATTTCCTGAAACATTTGAGTTTGAAACCGAGTCTGACTTGATGGTTGGAGCCATTCAAGTGCGATTGGTTCCAACTTTGGGGTACATTTGTGGACTTCTTTCAATATTTTTGTTTTTAAGAGTGTACCTAATGCTTTTTTTCCTGATCTGTTCAGGTGCATACCATGTCTTGTAAATAATTCTCGTCCAAAACTGCTTACATCTACAACACAAGTATTTTTAAAATGCTTACACAACTTTGCTAACTTAGAGTTCGTTTGTGAGATAGCCTCATTTACACAGGACTGTGGAATTAAGTCATGTCTCTTTGGAATGTTCACAACAAATACCTTAGACTGATGAAGCGCCGATATTTTCTTCCTGAGCGACTGTATGGCATCATTCCCTTCGTTGCAGGCAACGTTGTTTGAGCCACCTATTAAGATCACACACTCATTTTTTACTTTTTCAGGATCACACCCCGCTACAACTTCTTGAAGTTTAGCACCTGGCTTCACAATTCCACAAACATCGGCAGCATTAAAACTGCTTTTCACTATATCAGCCATGCCTCTACCATGACTATCTGCGAAAATGTGAAAATGATTTGTTGATGTTTCACTCACAGCAGACTGGATCACACCACTGCCACTTTCATTGCTGTTAACTGAACGTTGTGGCTTTGGAAGATCAAACCTAACCTTTTTCCGATAGTTTATCGGCACACTCTTCTTACGATTTGAAGTGGTTACCTGTTCTGGGGTGCTTCTACAGGATCTAAATCCTCCTTGGTAGTTTACAGAAATCTTGACAAGATGTATGTGCAGCCAAAGAGGAGAATCCCCCTGTAGTTATCTGGCTTTGTTTTCCTCTGTTTCTATGTACTGGATGTAATACAGCCATAGTTCAGTGTTGTGGTAACTTCCCTTTGTTTCAGACTTTCACCAACCACTGGTGTAATGATATCTTTGCTGGTTCTGCAGCATGATTTAAGAGTTATGGATATGTTCAATTTTCTCCATTTTCTGTTAGGTCTTGAGCTTTGTAGTTCTTAAGAACACTTAAATGGATTTATTTGGATTTCTGCCTTTATTTGAAGAAATTTTTGGGGATTGTCAAAGTTTAGCTGTTTATTGACCGTATCTTCTAACATTTCTGTGCTGGTTCTATTACTGTGGACCTTCTTATTGCTTTTTTTTAATTTTCTACCAGTAGCATTGGAGAGCCGTTTCTTGAGTTCTCTACTAAATATTTGTTAGCAATGTCTTGTGTCTTTTCTCACTATTAGTTTCTAGCATGAAAAATACACATTCTTGGTACCAATTTCAATCTACTTGATAAAAGAATAATTATTTCTCCTTTCAATTGACAGTACTAGAAGTCACAAAAGCAATGCAGAGTGTAGATGTAGTAAACTAAATTTAGGTTTCCTGTCCAACTATACTCAAACACAGCCTTCTCTTTTCCAGATGTTGAGGCAACCATCCAAATGCAGAGAATGTCATGAGGATAACAATATAAACACAACAGGACACCATTAGATATCAAAGGCAATTGAACCACTAATATACAGCACTAAGATGCCATTTTAGGCTCCACTAGATCCAAAGTTATGAATTAAGTAACAAATTATGATGTCATGTGGAACAACTACTCCAGTTAGCAAACAGTTTATGATATGAAAATCAGAATCTTCTTAGCACATTATAAAATGAGAACTAAGCCTTCTTTGATTTACAAAGTACCACAACTTGCAACCACACTCCAAGCAGTTATATTTCTCTGCAGTTCTGGCTGATTTGCCATATGTGAAGCCTACCATCTTTGACAACACAAGAAGGAAAAACCAGATTAAGGAAAGAATCAAAGAAAAACAAAACTGAAGCACACATCAAGCACTGATGTTAGTTTTCTTACCTGCAACATGTCCAGGATCCACTACTGGGTTCACATTTATGGGGTGAAAATGCAAAACCACAGTATCAGTTCAATATAAAAAAACATTAACACTCAAACCATTTGCACCTGAGGAATTAGAAACAATGAAAGTGGAATAATGGAAACAATATTTTCAGTTCCATTTTAATCCACACCAAAGACAAAAGTGCCTTGCAAGTGTAGTTAGCGCTACAGCATTGAAGATACGCAGAAGTTGTGAATACTCACTGGCTTTTCCAGCAGCCCATCCTCCAACAGGTGGTACTGGCAGCGGCATTGGACCACCTGGTACTGGAGATGGGGGACCACCAACTGCTGCTAGAGGAGGAAGAGGAGGAGGTATTCCCATCCCAGGGGGTGGAGGGGGTGGCAGTGGCCCTCCTGTCCCAGGGGGTGGAGGTGGTGGCGGAGGGGCCCCCGTCCCAGGGAGTGGAGGTGGTGGCGGAGGGGCCCCCGTCCCAGGGAGTGGAGGGGGTGGCGGAGGGGCCCCCGTCCCAGGGAGTGGAGGGGGTGGCGGAGGGGCCCCCGTCCCAGGGAGTGGAGGGGGTGGCGGAGGGGCCCCCGTCCCAGGGAGTGGAGGGGGTGGCGGAGGGGCCCCCGTCCCAGGGAGTGGAGGGGGGTGGCGGAGGGGCCCCCGTCCCAGGGAGTGGAGGGGGTGGCGGAGGGGCCCCCGTCCCAGGGAGTGGAGGGGGTGGCGGAGGGGCCCCCGTCCCAGGGAGTGGAGGGGGTGGCGGAGGGGCCCCCGTCCCAGGGAGTGGAGGGGGTGGCGGAGGGGCCCCCGTCCCAGGGAGTGGAGGGGGTGGCGGAGGGGCCCCCGTCCCAGGGAGTGGAGGGGGTGGCGGAGGGGCCCCCGTCCCAGGGAGTGGAGGGGGTGGCGGAGGGGCCCCCGTCCCAGGGAGTGGAGGGGGTGGCGGAGGGGCCCCCGTCCCAGGGAGTGGAGGGGGTGGCGGAGGGGCCCCCGTCCCAGGGAGTGGAGGGGGTGGCGGAGGGGCCCCCGTCCCAGGGAGTGGAGGGGGTGGCGGAGGGGCCCCCGTCCCAGGGAGTGGAGGGGGTGGCGGAGGGGCCCCCGTCCCAGGGAGTGGAGGGGGTGGCGGAGGGGCCCCCGTCCCAGGGAGTGGAGGGGGTGGCGGAGGGGCCCCCGTCCCAGGGAGTGGAGGGGGTGGAGGGGGTGGCGGAGGGGCCCCCGTCCCAGGGTGTGGAGGGGGTGGCAGAAGGGAGCCTCCTATTCCGAGGGGGAGGGGGGGTGGAGGAGGCGGAGGGTGTGGTGGTAGTGGTGGTGGTGGTGCTCCAATCCCAGGGGGCAGCGGTGGAGGCAGTGATGGTACTGGACCTTCCATTCCAGTGGGTGGAAGGGACTGCAAAAGTCGTAGAGCTGGGCACTGGGGATGACTGTCAGAACAAGTAGTTATAAGTTGATCATAAGAAACTTGTATTCTCACAGATACTGGACTCTGCACTGATTTGGGTACATACTTTTTGGGAGATGCTCTCTCAGTTGCTCCAACTTCAGGGGAAAAATCTGAACTTTGATGTTGGACGCCAACTGCTCTTGATATTTCCTTATTTTCATATGGAATTCGCTCACTTGACATTTTCATAGCATAGTCTTCGAGAGGCAGCATAACTGAGATACACTGCTCCCTCACCTGTATCAAGTCTTTAGTATCTGTTGCTTTTTCACATGTTATGATCACTTTCTTTATGCCAATTTCATGTTTCTCTGGTAGTTCTTCAACAATTGCAGGCAAAGCTCTCATTACAACCATGTTATCAGATTTAGTTTTAATTTTATTCTGGTTCTTCTCAGAGAAAAATTTGGAAGATACTACTCCTGTTGGACAGTCAAAACCAGATCTTGTTTTGGCTGTCAGTGACTGAAATGACGAAAAACATTTGTTAATTTAACTGGATAAAAATTAGGATTATTATTATTCTTATTCTTATTCTTATTATTATTATTATTATTATTATTATTATTATTATTATTATCATTTAAAGCAAGTTTGTGCTTTGCCATAGTAAATATCCTAATAATTTAAGATAGCTACACGCGCGCGTACTGCTGACAAAGTAGGCGATGGTAGGAGGATGTATGGGACAGGTCTTGCATGTAGGTCTACCTCATGGCTCATACCCCTGTAATAGACCTAGATGCAAGATCTGTCCCTTACATCCTCCTACCACCACATACTCCAGTCCGGTTACTAACATTACCTATCACATCAAAAGTAGGGCTACCTGTGAAACCAGTCATGTGATCAACAAGCTAAGCTGCTCCCACTGTGCTGCATTCTATGTAGGCATGACAACCAACAAGCTGTCTGCTTGAACGGCCACTGACAAATTGTAGCCAAAAAACAAGTGGACCACTCTGTCGCTGAACACACTGCCAAACATTATACCCCTCATATCAATGACTGCTTCACAGCCTGTGCCATATGGATCCTTCCCACCAATACCAGCTTTTCTGGATTGCGCAGGTGGGAACTTTCCCTGCAGTACATCCTATGAGGTGCATTCAAGTTCTAAGGCCTCCGATTTTTTTTCTAATTAACTACTCACTCGAAATCGATGAAACTGGCGTTACTTCTCGACGTAATCGCCCTGCAGACATACACATTTTTCACAACGCTGACGCCATGATTCCATGGCAGCGGCAAAGGCTTCTTTAGGAGTCTGTTTTGATCACTGGAAAATCACTGAGGCAAAAGCAGCACGGCTGGTGAATGTGCGGCCACGGAGAGTGCCTTTCATTGTTGGAAAAAGCCAAAAGTCACTAGGAGCCAGGTCAGGTGAGTAGGGAGCATGAGGAATCACTTCAAAGTTGTTATCACGAAGAAACTGTTGCGTAACGTTAGCTCGATGTGCGGGTGCGTTGTCTTGGTGAAACAGCACACGCGCAGCCCCTCCCGGACATTTTTGTTGCAGTGCAGTAAGGAATTTGTTCTTCAAAACATTTTTGTAGGCTGCAGCTGTTACCGTAGTGCCCTTTGGAATGCAATGGGTCAGGATTATGCCCTCGCTGTCCCAGAACATGGACACCATCATTTTTTTGGTGGCGGTGAATTTGTGTGCTTCCATTGAGCTGACTGGCTCTTTGTTTCTGGATTGAAAAATGGCATCCATGTCTCATCCATTGTCACAACCGACGAAAAGAAAGTCCAATTCATGCTGTCGTTGCGAGTCAACATTGCTTGGCAACATGCCACACGGGCAGCCATGTGGTCGTCCATCAGCATTCGTGGCACCCACCTGGATGACACTTTTCGCATTTTCAGGTCATCATGCAGGATTGTGCACAGAACCCACAGAAATGCCAACTATGGAGGCGATCTGTTCAACAGTCATTCGGTGATACCCCAAAACAATTCCCTCCACTTTCTTGATCATGTCGTCAGACCAGCTTGTGCAAGCCCGAGGTTGTTTCGGTTTGTTGTCACATCATGTTCTGCCTTCATTAAACTGTCGCAGCCACGAACGCACTTTCAACACATCCATAACTCCATCACCACATGTCTCCTTCAACTATCGATGAATTTCAATTGGTTTCACACCACGCAAATTCAGAAAATGAATGATTGCACGCTGTTCAAGTAAGGAAAACGTCGCCATTTTAAGTATTTAAAACAGTTCTCATTCTCGCCGCTGGCGGTAAAATTCCATCTGCCGTACGGTGCTGCCATCTCTGGGACATATTGACAATGAACGCAGCCTCATTTGAAAACAATGCGCATGTTTCTATCTCTTTCCAGTCCAGAGAAAAAAAATCGGAGGCCTTAGAACTTGAATGCACCTCGTACGTTCCCGTAACCCTCCTGGCCTCAACCTTTGTTAGTCACTGTCCTCACCCATCCAGTCCCCTCCCTGTTCCCATTCCAGCACTACACAGCGGTCATTTCACCACCACACTCGGTCTTTTAATTTCTTTTATTCCTCTCCTTTCCGCTACTTAACCCCTCCCCCTCCGCACCTTCTCTCCATCTAAACTGCAACACTTCACTGTCCACCACTCCCACCATACTACCCCTCCCCCTTCCAGGCTCCTCCTTACCCCCTCCCAGTCACCACTCCCATCATGCACTGATGCTGCTGCTCGCAGTGTAGTTTCAGCTCTCTGAGACTGCAGATGTGTGTGCATGTTGCGCTTGCATGAGAGTGAGTGAGTGAGTGAGTGAGTGAGTGAGTGCATCTGTGTGTCTGTGTCTACTGCTGACAAGGGCCTTAATGGCCAAAAGCTATGATTGTGTGAATCTTTTTATTGTGCCTATCGCAGCTCAGCATCTCCGTTATATGGAGGATATGAAGTCACAGACATTTCTGCATTACATCCTTCATAATACCATTTCTCATAAAATTGTAAAAAAAGTTTGATTATAAAGTCATTCTCTGTTGTTACATACTCAGAATACAAATACAACATAAAACTTCACTAGGCAGGAATGTGATATGTTTTTATGGGGCATATATTTGTGTATGGTTGAAATATTTTTGATTTTTCATGAAATGCTTAGTATTATACAGACAATAAATCCCTAATCAAAGAAAGCTAAAAACTAGAAGTTTAAAACTAAGTAAATGTATTTAACTTCACAAATGAAATACTTGAAGCTTTCCAAGGGTGAGAATGTTTACATTCTCATATTATCATTATTAAATTGCACTTCATGGATTCATATAACCCTCGAAATTTGACTAGCACTAATAGGAAGGTATGTGTTATATTTCAATCACTTTCTATCAAGAGAAAAGCAAGTGGAGACGTAAGTAAGTTTTTGTCTAAAGTAAATCTAGTACTTGATATGATATCCACTCCAAAGAGCTACATTCTCATATTTGGAGACCTAAATATAGATTAACTGAATCCGGATCCTACCTGGGAATCATTAATAAGTGTCACCCAAAGTTTCAATTTAGGGCCAAGGGTTAACAGTGCAACAAAAATAACAAACCATTCAAAGACAACTATTGATCACGTTTTAACAGATTTAGATAAAGAAAACTGTAGTGTAGATGTTGTTGAGCTAGGATTATCTGACCATGCTGGTCAAATTACAGATATAAAAATGACTACAAAAATAAGAAAATACAAGTACATATGCGAAATTTTTCCAAACCAAAAAGGCAGGAGTTCTCTAAACAAATATCAGATGAAACATGGGAAACAGTATACTCAGAGGTAGATGTAAATGATAAAGTCTCGAACTTCATGACACTATTCAAACTAAAATTTGAAGAGATATTTCTTAAAAGTGTTATGTCCACTCTCAACAGCTGAACAAAATAAATGGGTGGCGAAAGGCATCAAAAAATCATCTCAAAGACTGAAGTACCTCAGCTCTATCAGACACAGTCAAACAAATCCATCTTTCTCGCTCTTCTATGAAAGGTATAGGAAAACATACAGGAAAGTGTTGTGTGTTGCTAAGAGGGCTTACAACTCCAGATTGGTTCCGAGTGCTGAAAAGAAAGCAGTCTGGAAGATTGTAAAACAGGAAACCGGCAACAGAAAGATGAACGTGTCAAACATAAAAATAAAAAAGAAGGGATTCTACTAAAAGATTCAAAATACTTGGCAAACTATATAAATAATTATTTCAGCAGTATAGGTACAAAATTACAGCAAAAATTGCAAAAAGTCTCTCAGATTACAAAGCTAAACAAAAGTGTACCAAATTCAGTGGTATTACTGCCCACAACAAAGGAAGAAGTCTACAAAAGTAATTTGCAAACTGAAATATAAAAATTCAGCTGGTTGAGATGAAGTTCTAATTTTTCTAATTAAAGACTGTACAGAGAGCCTGTTATCACCATCAGTTACTATTATAAACCAATCATTCAAGCACAGTTACTTTCCTGTCTACTTAAAATATGCTTAAGTACTGCTTCTCTTCAAAAAAAGACACACAGGAAATATAGAAAATTATAGGCCACTCTCACTGCTCTAGAAACTATTGTGAAAGATAGACTTATGAGCTACTTAAATAAGCACAATCTCTTAGCTAAGGACCAGTTTGGATTTTGAACAGAGAAAGGCACAGAAGCTGCAACATCATATCTCACTAAATATATCCTAGAAGCACTCGATAAAGGAAACTATACAACAAGTATATTTCTCAATCTAACCAAAGCTTTTGACACAGTGGATCACAAAACACTGTTGGTTAACCTAGATGAACTGGGAATAAGGGGGTTGTAAAAAGAATTGTTCCAATCATATCTAGAAAATAGAATACAGATGACTGAAATAACACATTTATCATGTAATTGCAACTGTATTGAAAAACATGTTTCTGACCCCAAACATATAAATATAGGTGTACCACAGAGTAATGTTCTAGGTCCAGTACTATTTCTAATTTATATTAATGATTTCCCACAAAGTATAAAGCATGGGCATACAATATTGTTTGCAAACGACTATTGTACTAATCAGTGACACATCCCATGTAGATCTAAGAGAGAAAGCTGAAGAAACACTAAAAAGTGTATATGAGTGGGCAGCTAACAACAAAGTCACGCTTAATATTAAGAAAACAAGTGCTATGAACTTTTACATAACCAAAAACCATATTATAATAACCTGAAGTTAGGTAATGAAACCATACAATGGGTGGAAAGCACAAAATTTCTTGGCATGCAAGTTGATAGCTGAAGTGGGAAGACCATGCGAAAATACACACGTGTGTGTGTGCGCGCGAGTGTATACCTGTCCTTTTTTCCCCCTAAGGTAAGTCTTTCCACTCCCAGGATTGGAATGACTCCTTACCCTCTCCCTTAAAACCCACATCCTTTCGTCTTTCCCTCTCCTTCCCTCTTTCCTGATGAAGCAACCGTTTTTTGCGAAAGCTTGAATTTTGTGTGTATGTTTGTGTGTCTAAGTCTCATCATCTTTGTTTTTAGATATATTTTTCCCACGTGGAATGTTTCCCTCTATTATATTCATACCATTAATTACACTGTATGTTACACTATGATCTTTCCTTCTTATCCTGTCTGGTAAGTCTCCTCTGGCCCAGGGTTCTGAGTGATTTTTTCAAACTCCACCCCTCCACCTAAACCTCTCCAGTACATTTTTCAAGCCTCTTCCTTCCCTTCAACCCTTCTGCTGGAAGGAGGAGCCACTAGCTGTGAAAGCTTGCATAGCAAAAAAACCTTTCTTGTGAATGTTCTCCTACTGCCACTTGGTGAATAGATTTTTTATCTATCCATCACGTACCATAGTTTAGGAGCATGATATGAAACCTAAGTTTCGAAAAAGAAAAGTTTTATGGAAGACTGACAGGAAAAGGAGACGGTAATTTGGATGCTTAGGGGAACTACAAATGTGTGCTGCATAACTGGTGAACAGCTGTGCACGTCTGATCTGCAATGGAGGGACACCAGCCTCCTCCAGTACGATGGTCAGCAGACTCATTCTAAAAGCTCCTGTCACTAGTCGAACCCCACAGTGGTGCACAGGGTTGAGTAAATGCAATGCTGAAGGTGCTGACGAACCATAAACCACACTTGCATAGTCAATTCGGGATTGGACATGTGCTCTGTAGAGCTGCAGCAGCATAGAGCGATCTGCACCCCAATTGGTGTTGCTCAGGCAACGGAGGGCATTGAGATGCTGCCAAAACTTCCATTTAAGGTGAAGAAGATGCAGAATCCAAGTAAACTTGCATCAAAAACCAGACCTAAGAATTGATAGGTCTCCACTACAGTGAGTGGATTGCCATTAAGTGCTGGTTCCGGATGAACGGTACGACGCCGACAGAAATGCATGACACACATCTTCATGGAGGAAAACTGGAAGCCATGAGCTAGAGGCCATGACTGCACCTTGTGGATGGCCCCCTGTAGGAAACGCTCAGCAAGACCAGTACTGGAGCAACTGAACGAAATGCATTAGTCGTCTGCATAGAGAGAAGGTGACATGGAGGGTCTGACAGCTGCTGCTAGACCATTAATGGCCACTAAAAATAGAAATACACTCAATACAGAACCCTGTGGGACTCCATTCTCCTTGATATGGATGGAACTATGGGAGGCACCAACTGCCTTCACTTCTGCTTAAGCTGAGAAAATGAGGGAGCCAAGACAATCGAGCGTCAAAACAAGTTCTAGGAATCGATATGTCTCCACTACAGTGGGTGCTGATGACCTTGCTGTTTAGCACTCTCCACCATAAATCATCATCCACTACAGTGAGTGGATCGTCGTTAAGGTAAAGTGCTGGTTCCAGATGAATGGTACAATGCTGATGCAAGACTTAGTGGCTGAAAACTGGAAGCCGTGGGCTAGAGCCCGTGATTGCACCATGTGAATGGCTCCCTGTACACGAAGCTCAGCAAGACCAGTACTGGAGCACCCGAATGAAATGTAGAAGTTGTCTGCATGGAGAGAAGGTGAGACAGAGGGCCCGTCAGCTGCTGCTAGACCATTAACGGCCACTAAAAATAGGGAGACATTTGATAAAGGGCCCTGCAGGACTCCATGCTCCTGGATATGGATGTAACTATGGGAGGCACCAACTTGGATACAGAAAGTACGGAGTGACAGGTAGTTTTGGATAAAAATTGGAAGTGGACCCCTGAGACCCCACTGATACAATGTGGCAAGTATATGATATCACCAGGCCGTGTCGTATGCCTTATGTAAGTCAAAAAAGATGGCAATCAGGTGTTGGTGTCTGGAAAAGGCTGTTCGGATGGCAGACTCTATGGACACAATATTATCAGTGGTAGAGCGACCCTGGTGAAAGCTGCCCAGACCTGGAGCCATTAGGCAACGTGACTCCAGGGCCCAACCCAACCACCGACATGCCATACGTTCCAGCAGCTTACAAAGAACGTTGGTGAGGCTGATGGGCCCATAGCTATCCACATCAAGTGGGTTTTTACCATGTTTGAGCACTGGAATGTCACCAGAATGATGGTGCTCTCCCACCATTGTGATGGAAAGACACCACCCCACCAGATTCAGTTGAAGATGACGAGGAGATGTCACTTGTAATCAGATGAGAGATGTTTAATCATCTGGCTGTGGATCCGATCAGGCACAGTTGCTGTGTCAGGGCAACGTGCAAGGGTACTGAGGAACTCCCACTCTGTAAATGGGGAATTATAGGATTCAATGCATCATGTAGTGAATGAGAGGACATTCCCTTCCACCTGCTGTTTGAGTGTGCGAAAGGCTGGGGGTAATTCTCTGATGCAGAGGGTCAAGCAAAGTGCTCGGCAATCGCATTTGCATCAGTAGATAACACACCATTTATGGTAACACCGGGAACACCTGTTGGGGTCTGGTACCTGAAAAGACGTTTGATCTTTGCCCAGACTTGGGAAGGTGACATAAGGCGCCCAATGGTCAAGATGCATCTCTCCCAACACTCCTGCTTCCATCATTTGATAAGGTAGCAAACATGGGCACAGAGCCTTTTATAGGCTGGGAGTGGTTTATGCCACTGTAGAGTTCGTTGGCACTCCTTAATTGCTTCAGCGATTTCTGGTGACCACTAAGGAACTGCCTTACTCCTCGGGCACCCTAATGAGTGAGGGATCGTGTTTTCTGCCGCTGAAGCAATTGTTGTAGGCACCTGCTCAACCATCACATCGATGTTACCATATGGGAGAGATTCAACAGTGACAGCAGAAGTGAATGTTTCCCAGTCTGCCTTGTTTAAAGTCCATCTGGGCAGATGTCCATGGGCCTGATGCTGGGCCAATGACAGGAAGATGGGGAAGTGGTCACTACCCCACAGTGCAGGTCATCATGTGCTCTCCAGTGGACAGATGAGAGAAGTCCTGATCTGCAAATTGATAAATCAATGGCTGAGTAGCTACCATGAGCCACACTGAAATGTGTGGTAGCCCCAGTATTTATGAGGCAGAGGTCAAACTGTGATAGTAAAGCTTCGACATCTCTGCCTCAGCCAGTACGCATGGTACCACCCCACAAGGGGATTTGGGCATTAAAATCTCCCAAAAGCAGGGAGGGTTTAGGGAGTTGATCAATCAGTGCAGCTAATACATTCAGGGGTACTGTACCATCTGGAGGAAGATACACATTGCAGACAGTTATTTCCTACGTTGTCCTTGTTCTGACAGCCACAGCTTCAAGAGGGGTTTGAAGGGGCACATGTTCATTACAAACTGGGTTTACGACATAAACACAAACTTCACCTGACACTCAATTATAATCACTACGGTTCCTGTAATATCCCTTACGCTGTGGAGGGCAGGGGTCCGCATTGCCAGGAACCAGGTTTCCTGGAGGGCAATGCAGATAGCAGGTGTAAGGCTTAAAATTTGCTGTAGCTCAGCCAGGTGATGGAAAAAACCACTGCAATTTCATTGGAGGATGACATCATGAGAATGGGAAGGCACGGAACATTCCATGAGGTAGTTTACACCTCAGAGTCACCTGCTGCCACTGACTTATTGCCTGAGCAGTCTATATCCATTGTGTCAGGGTCTGGTGAATTTAGGTCCTCAGCGGACACCAAAATCTCCACCCCATCTTCAGACGCAGTGCTTGCAGGTAGCATTGGTGTGGGTGCCATTGCTATTTCCTTGGTCTTAGGGGTTTTCTTTTTGGATTTCTCTCACTGCTCCTTTAGTTTCTCTGGCTGGGAGGACTTCACTCGCTCAGTCTCCGGGACTGAGGATGAGTGTGAAGCCCTATGATCAGCTGCTTTTGGGCTCTTCAGCCACTGGCAGGTGTTGTCTCTCTCACTAGCAGAAGCCTGGGAAGAGCGTGACCAAAGGGGCCCCTTCCTGGTGAGAGAAGCTGAAGAAGCTTCTCCAGCTTAGAAGTGTGGACGGACGTCCCCGATGGTTGGGGGGGGGGGGGGGGGGGAGTGTTTGAGGGTTTCTCCCAAAGTAGGTAGTGCAGTAGCAACGGGGAGGGGGAAATGCCCCCCCACCATCAAGGGGGCAGGTATAGTCTTCTGGCTCTGAGAGGTGACTGGGTTTGTGGGTTTGTTGGAGCTGATGGTGCCTGAACTGTTTTAGTGGTGGCATAAGATGTCATACGTACAGGATGCAAGTGTTCAGATTTCCTGTTAGCCTCAGTGTAGGTCAGTCGGTCCAGGGGCTTTTACTCCATGGTCTTCCTTTCTTTCTGGAGAATACTGTAGTCTGGTGAGCAAGGTGAATGGTGCTGTCCACAGCTGACACACAGATAGGAGGTGAGGCATACGGAGTATTGGGATGTGATGGGAGTCCAAAATCTTGGCAAGTGACACTGGAAGTACAGCAGGAAGACATATGGCTGAATTTCCAGCAGTTAAAGCACTACATTGGGGGAGGGATATAGGGCTCTACATCACAGCATTAGACCATCACCTTGACCTTCTTGGGCAATGTATCACCCTCAAAGGTCAAGATGAAGGTACCAGTGGCAACCTGATTATCCCTCTGACCCCAGTGGACATGCTGGACGAAATGTACACCTCGCCGCTCAAAATTGGCATGCAGCTCATTGTCTGACTGCAAAAGAAGGTCCCTTTTAAATATGATACGCTGGACTATATTTAAGCTCTTACGGGGTGTGATGGTTACAGAAACATCCCCCAGCTTGTCACAAGTGAGTAACTCCTGTGATTGGCAGAGTATGCTGTTCTGATCAAGACTGACCCAGATCTCATTTTGACAAGCCCTCCATCTCCCCAAACTTGTCCTCTAAATGCTCAACAAATAACTGAGGCTTCATTGTCATGAAAGGTTGCCCAGCAGGTCTCTAACATACAAGGTACCGGGGCTAATAAGATCCGCTGCCATCCTTAGCCTGATGTTCCTCCCAAGGTGTGGCTAGGGAGGGGAAGGATTCGGGGTCGTACTTCTGTGCATTGAATCACTTAGAGACTGTTGGTGTTTCAGCACCAGCAGAAGATGATGGACTACACTTACCACATGTCATCCGCCCTGATGCCACCCACTCCAACCAGGAGCCCTCTCTCGGGCCCCACCCAGCCCCAGAAAAGGCTACCTGGCAGGATGGCTATTGTTGGGAGTCCCAATGCCCCAGTGGGATGGGCATCTATCTCTTGGCATACGTGGGGGGTTAATGGCGCAGGCATCAGCAGAGTGATCCCTGTGTGGTCAGGGGGCTACAACCAACAGGGTACATGGCGGCCCCACCACAACAGACTGGCTACCGTGCTGGATAAGTCCATGGCCATCAACGACACAGAAAGTGACACTGCACAGTGCATGGCAGAAAAAGCACCCAGGAAGGTGTCCTCGCCCAAGAGATGGAGAATGGGTGGGACTGCATTGCGATGACGAGAAAGTGGGCTAAAGATCTCAATGCACGATGGACATTATGCACCATGTAAGGTGCCCTTCCCCAATTGGTTCGCTCTTTGGGAAAATTTTGAAGAATGGAGGTCAAACCCTACAGGATACCATCACATAAAGGCTGAAACATGTGAAACTCCTTTTAGTCACCTCTTACGACAGGCAGGAATACCTCGGGCCTATTCTAACCCCCAGACCTGCAGAGGGGAGGGGGGGGGGGGCTTTTGATAATTTTGATTGGAATACTCTCTCTCAAATTCTAAAGATGACAGGAGTAAAATACAGGGCGTAAAGGCTATTTACAATTTGTATGGAAACCAAATGGCAATTAGAAGCATCAAGGGGCACGAAAGGGAAGCAGTGGTTGAGAAGGGAGTGAGACGGTGTTGTAGCCTATCCCTAATGTTATTCAATTTGTAGATTGAGCAAGCAGTAAAGGAAACAAAAGAAAAATTTGGCATAGCAATTAAAGTCCAGGGAGAAAAAATAAAGATATTGAGATTTGCCAATGACATTGAAATTCTATCAGAAACAGCGAAGGACTTGGAAGAGCAGTTTAACAGAATGGACAATGTCTTGAAAGTAGGATGTAAGATGTCAACAAAAGCAAAATGAGAATAATTTAATGTAGTCAAATTAAATCAGGTTACGGTGAGGGAATTAGATTAGGAAATGAAACACTTAACATAGTGAGTTAGATTTGGTGTTTGGGAAGCAAAATAAGTGATGATGGTTGAAATAAGGAGGATATAAAATGTAGACTGACAATGGCAAGAAAAGCATTTCTACAGAAGAGAAATTTTTTATCATCGAGTATAGGTTTAAGTGTTAGGAAGTCCTTTCTGAAAGTATTTGTATGGAGCATAGTCATGTATGGAAGTCAAACATGGACAATGAACAGTTTAAACAAGAAGAGAATAGATGCTTTTTAAATGTGGTGTAACTAATGACAAGGTACTGAACAGAACTGAGAGAAGAGGAATTTGTTGCATAACTTGGCTAGAAGAATGGATAGATTGGTAGGACACATTCTGAGGCATTAAGGGATCATCAATTTGGTACTGGAGGGAAGTGTGGAGGGTAAAAATCAAAGTGAGAGAAAGAGATGAATACAGTAAGCAGATTCAGAAGGACATAGATTCCAGTAATTAATCGGAGATGATCAATCATGAAAAGGATAGAGTAGCATCGAGAGTTGCATCAAACCTCTCATTTGACTGAAGACCACATCAGCAGCGTATCAGATTCCCGATATTTTTAAAAATGTCAACAGTCTTAATCTCGACCAAACAATGTCACATTGTAACCACAATCTAATCTGAATCTGGAAGTAGGGATGTCAGTGAAATAAAACATTTAGCACTGGAAACATGTTTTTTATGAACACCACTGTTCAGACAACAGAACTGTCTCCTTGGCCAAATGTGCTATTTTTACAGACACTGAATATTCAAGAATACAACCTAGCATAATAAATTTTGAGAACCTTCTAGAAATGATAAATACTAAGTATATTGCTGGAATTACCAATTTTGTTGGTGCACCACTTCATAGTTTGCATGTGAAGTTTGTGCTTGTTCCCCACTAGAGGCCACCTGGCCTGCTAATATGACAGCAATTATGTGCACAGCCAGCCAGCTGTGACCCCTGCTGGAACTAATTAATACATAGGCAGCAGCACAAGGCTCTGCTGGCCACTTGTGTATTGCTAATTGTATTGTACCTTGTTTTCCATGTGCGTGTACTGTTCGAGCAATAAATTACAGTATTCAGGGTTAGAACATGTTTTGGCAGTAAGTACAGTATTTGACTCCACATGTTCCACTTCAGTCCTTAGTCCTTTGAGTTTAATTTCCATGGATCCAGTGCTTAAATCTCTTATTGAGCAGCAGCAGCAGCAGCAGCAGCAGCAGCAGCAGGTCCTGACTTGCTATTTCCAGTTTAATGACACATTGACACTACCTGCAGCCCCACCAAGAACATATCCGCCACCATTCCTTGTGTACCACAATGCAGCAGAAGACTATGATGCTTACAAAAAATGTCTGTGGAAACATTTCCAGGCATTTTGGGTAACAGATGTAAATTTGTGCAAGACCCTTTTTTATAGTGGATTTCACTTTGCGGGTATCAGTTGTTTCAGCTTTCCCCCTTAGAAGAACCTTCAAGTCCTTTCAGTCAGACATGAGGACTACTTTCTACCTATCACTGTAAACGTACACAAACTTGCTTGTGTGGAGCTTTACCACTGCCAAAAGTAGCCAAAACAATTATAAAGAGAATGAGCAGCAGAACTACCTGGACTTAGCCATCATCGTAATTTTGTGACAAATCTTCATAAGAAATCCTATGTCAATCAAATGGTTCATGATGCAGTCTTGCTCCTGACAGCAAAGTTGAAGAGTGAGCTCTACAGTGTGAAAATCCTATGTTTATGGAAACATTGAATGTCACTCAGTCATCTGAAGTTTCGTGAGCTGCAGGTAGTCAGAAGCCTGGTACAAAGTTCCAGAAGTCAGTTCCTCTCACCCTCCCAGCCTTCAGTCTGTCTGCAAGAGAGTTTAGACACTATTGTACAAGCCAGAAGTAGTCTCAGTGTTGTATAGGTAATCATCCTTTGTGGCAACAACAGTCTACATCATAACAGTAACAGCCTCATGCACCACTGCCTTCATGCCCACACTGCTTCATTCAGCATGAACAGACCATGTGTCCCAAGCACTGGGCAATGTGTAATAGGTGTTATAAGAAAGGACATATTGCTTCTGTATGTAACTCCTTTCCTTAAACAATGAAGTGTTCATATTGAACAAATCATTAGGGATACAGGTGCAACAGCAACATTGGTGAATTGTCAGACTTTGGGTCCTCTCACTATGACTCCAGCATCATAGAAGTTAGTGAGCTATAACAACAGATTCCCATTCTTTGACACTTTTCTGCACCTGTGACATAAAAGGCTGAGGTTCACTTGGTAACATTCCTAGTTCTGTGCAATACTTACGATGAAAAGCTGTTTGGTTTGGAAGCTTTTAAACTGTTTTGATTCTCCATTGATGATGAAGTGCATTTGGTTTCTGGCCAAGTTTCATATCAACAGTTAGATTTTCTCAGTGCAGAATTTTCCTCTCTCTTTTCTCCAGGACTGGGTAGTGCAACAGAATTTCAGGCTCATATTATGATGAAAATGCCTGCCTGACCCCATTTTTTCCAGTCTTCCTGGTACCCGTAACATTACGAGATCAAGTTAAGTCAGAATTAGACTATCTTCAACCCTTAAGTGTTATACGAGCCATTTCTTCCAATGAATGGTCAATACCACTGGTGATAGTAAAAAAATACCTTCCAATAAATTACAATTCTGCAGTGATTTTAAAAATCTATTAATGCACAGTCAATCACTGACACCGATCCTTTGCTGTTAGCAGAATTATGGGAGGGAGGGGGTAGTCATTGTTTTTCAAAGATTGACTTGGCAGAGGCATATTTGCAGCTGCTGTTTGACAAGGAATCTAAATGCCTTCTAGTTATCAATACCCCATTTGGGATTTATCAATAACAGTGTTTGCCTTTTGGTGTGATAAGCCCATCAGGCACTTTTCAGTGCCTTTTAGAGTAGCTTATTGCATCAGCTCCAGGCTGCATTAACTATGTAGATGACATAGGAGTGTCTGGTGCCTCTACAGAGGAACATTTGCTGGCCCATCATACTCTATTTTCTGTTTTACAGTCTGCAGGGTTCAAGTGCAATTTGGACATGGCACAGTTTTTTCAACCATTCATTATTATTTGGGTTTTGATGTGTCACTTGCTGGCTTTAAACCTTTGCGCCAGTATACTGATGCTATTGATGCATTGCCACACTTCATATCCATAACAGAATTACAGGCATTTTAAAATTGTATACTACCACAAATGCATACCAGATGCTGATACTGTGGCAAAACTGCTCCATACATTATTATGTATTGATGTTCCTTTCAACTGGCTGCTGGCTTGTGATCAGGCATTCAAACTGTCGAAATCTAAACTGCAGTTAGCCCCTTGTTTGGTCACTTCTCAGCTAGGTAAGCAACCCATGTTAGCAACAGTTGCACCTCAGTTAGGCCTTGGTGCAATCCTTGCTCAGAAGTATGTGGACATTTCTGAACACCCTACTGCATACGCCTCTAAATCCTTAAATTAAATGCAACAGCATTATTCTCAAGTAGAGAAAGAGGCTTTGGTGATTGTGTATGCTCTAAAATAAAATCACATTTTTCTATATGGGCCTAAGTTTCACCTGATCACAGACCACAAACCACTCATGTCTCTTTTTCCCCTTCGGCATCACTTATAGTGGTGGGCTCTTTTCCTGTCAAAAAACAATTATGAGACATATTTTTTACCTACAGTGCAACATGCAAATGCTGATCCCTTATTGCATTTGCAGATTGGTCCAGACCCAGAGTTTGGTAAAGAGGAATTACTTTGTTTTCATTTAGACGTAGAAGCTCAAAATAATGTTGATAGTTTTCCTGATACTAGCACTAAAATTATAGCTGCAGTAGCTCCAGATCACTCTTTAGGTAATTATGTTTCTTTTGTGCAACATGTCTGGCTGGACAAACCTCTGGGCTGTGCTTCTGATCCTTTGAGAAATTATTTTGCATTACAATTTTGTTTGGAACAGAGTGCTGTTAGCTACAGAGCACACTGCTCCGTGGGTTGTAGTCCTGTCAGCTGTTCAGTGTAAAGTTATGCCTTTATTACATGTGGAGCATTTGGGTGCAGCACATACAAAAGCATTAGCATGCAGACATGTTTTTTGACCAGGCATTGATCAAGAAATAGCATAAGTTGTTGCAGCCTACCCACAGTGTGCCTTCTATAAGGCAGCTCCTCATGCTCCTTTGTCACCGTGGCTGGATTCACAGCAGCCATGGGAACAAATTCATGTAGATTTTTTGGGACTTTTTTGAATTCCTGCTGGCTTGTTTTAATTGATACCTATTCTAAATTTCCGTATGTGGTGCACTGTCTGTCTACTTCTGTGGCGGCCACAATTTTTGCTTTGTCTTCCTATATGTTAGTAACCACCAACAGCCACCAATTCATATCTCATGAATTTGAAGTTTTTTTTTTTTTTGGTTTTTTTTTTTTTTACAAACAATGGTGTTTGCCACATCATGGCTCCTCCTCTCCTTCCTCAACTGAACTGGGAAGCTGAAGGTCTAGTACAAACATTTCAGACTCAGATGACAAGATAAATTTTAGATATGTCATTGGAAGTAGCTCTGGATCAATTTGTCAGTTCTTATAATTTCACCTCTGGTGGCAATAAGGGTCCAGCAGAGTAGTTGCACAGTTGTCAGTCTCAGACTCTGCTCCATCTGCTTCAGCTGATGCCAGGCCATCCACTAGCACTGGTTCCACACTATTCCCAGCCTGGCACAGTTGTTTGTGCTTGCAAGTTTGGCTGTTGACCGAAAATGATGCCATCGATAATCAATAGTACTCATGGCAGACACCTCTCTGTTGTCCATGTGGCTGAGGGAAGGGGTTCACAACACATTGACCACCTACAACCTCACATGGATGGCTGCACACTGGGTGCACCTCCGCCACTATCATGTCCTTCGTCTGCCCGCCAGTCTCTTACCTCATACTTCATGCCCCTGCCTTCTCAACCAATGCTGTCAACATTTTCACAACTGTATCCTCTACTGTGGATGCCCCCTTCAGCCATCACAAGCCATGGCAGGATCCTGGCTCCTGTAGTGTCACATCCGACATCTCCAATGTTGTCACCACCACCACCACCACCACCACCACCACCACCACCACCACCACCACAGCCAGTGCCACCTGTTCCACGATCTTCACCGCAACCTCCTTCTGTGGGGTTGGACTCTGACATGAAAGTGGACACTGCACCAGTGTTGCCTGTCCTACCAAATTGCCTGCACTCCCACCACTTCTGACCCTATGCACCAGTGGCAGCATGTCGCATGACTCAACAACCTACATTGACCACTGAAGAAATGTACATGAGAATAGTGCTCACTTCATAGTTTATGGGTAAAATTTGTCCTTGATTTGGTCACAAGAGGCCAACCAGCCTGCTAATACAACAGCACTTGTGTTCTCAGCCTGCTGGCTGCACCTCTGTTAAAACTAATGATATGTAGGCCTGAGCAGAAGGCTCTACCAGCCACTTGTGTATTGCTAATTGTATTGTATCTTGTCTTCCATATGTGTGTACTGTTAGAGCAATGAATTACAGTGTTCTTCGGTTAGAATGTATATTCTGGTGATTGAATTTGCACTGGTGATCCGCAGACCACCAGGCAGTGGTACTAACTACTAAAGCACAATGCATGCAGCACAGCTTGTGGCATTATTATTAAAAATTGTCAGAATAAATATTTGCCTGTGACTGAACAAAGACATTACAAATGCTATATGACAATATGCTCAACATTTATATGATTGTCTTTTACATTAATCTTAAGCTGCCCTTACATTTTTATAAAAACGATATTTACTCAAATTACAGAAGAATGCTGAAGATACGGTGGGTAGATCACGTAACTAATGAGGAGGTATTGAATAGGATTGGGGAGAAGAGAAATTTGTGGCACAACTTGACTAGAAGAAGAGATCGGTTGGTAGGACACGTTTTGAGGCATCAAGGGATCACAAATTTAGCATTGGAGGGCAGTGTGGAGGGTAAAAATCGTAGAGGGAGACCAACAGATCAATACACTAAGCAGATTCAGAGGGATGTTGGTTGCAGTAGGTACTGGGAGATGATGAAGCTTGCACAGGATAGAGTAGCATGGAGTGCTGCATCAAACCAGTCTCAGGACTGAAGACCACAACAACAACGACATACTCAAATGGCACGTATGCTTACCAAGACTGGTTAACATAATTTAAATGAAAACAGCAAACTTGCCACCATATAATTCAATGGCCATTGAGTAGTCATCATCATCCACTCTGATGACACTTTGCATTTTAGTGTATGGTAAGTCTCTTCTTCTGTGGATAACAACTGCAACCTACATCTATTTGAACCTGCTTACTGTATTTGTCCCTTGGTCTCCCTCTACAATATTTACCTCACACTTTCCTTCATTAGCAAACCGACAATTGCTCGACAAGATACAGCCAGCATACATTCATCAATTATTCAATATACTCATTGAACTTTCAACATTCTTCTGTGTCATCAGTTTTGAAAAGTTTCTAGGCTCATCTTGTTAATACCAATCATCATCCACATTGCAACACTAAAAATAAATACATTCAAAAAAGACTTCCTAATACTTCAATTTACAGCTGACATTTACATACATCTCTTTTTCAAGAAAATCTTCTTTACTGTTGCTCATCTCCATTTTATGCAACTGTCAGTTATTTTACACCCCAAACAACACAACATGCCCAGCATTTCAATGTCTTACTTCCTTACTCTATTCCCTCAACATCTGCCGATTTCACTTGACAGGACTTCATTACTCTTTATTTACTTTATCTTCACACTGTGATCTTTTCCAGACACTGTCCATTGATTCAAACGATCATCTGAAATAATGTACTACCTCTGATGGTACAGTGCCATCAACAAAACTTACACTTTTAATTTCTTCTGGATGACATTTATTTATAGCCAGTATTGACACTTGTGTTCCTATATTTCTTCAGAACTACAACTTATCATCTTTCAGTCATCTTCTATCAGCCAGTCTGTTCTTCTGAAGATAATTTATGTTAACATTTTACAACCATGACTTATCAAACTAATTTTTTAGTAATACATTTGTCAGCAGCTGCTTGCTTTGGTATTTGGATTATTACATCTTTCTTGAAGTATGAGGGTATTTCACCATCCTCACTTCCCATGTACTGCTAGAACAGTTTTGTCCTGTTCATTTCTCCAAAGCAACTGATTCAGAACCAGGGTGTTACTATCAATTCTGGGGACAACAGTGCCAATTATAGGATTCATTGAAATTTCATGATCACAGCTGGGCTTCTCATACCTCTCTGACAGCTGGTGAAATGATTTCTAGCTGTCATTTCCTTAAATGTAACAGTCCTACTGGCTCCATAGCCAAATGTTTAGCTTCACTACTTTCAGTGTGGAAAGACCCAGATTCAATTCCCAGTACCTCAGTCTTTTTTGAGCCCTTGTGAGGACATATAAGGAGCTGCTTGAATAAAGAAGCAGAGGCATTATCAGGGTTCATCTGCTAGCAATAATGGCTTGAGGGATTGGTGACATGCTGATCATGTGTCCCACAATCATAGATCACTCCTCTTACTGCCTTATTGCTTTTTTATTTGCTTCCACTGACACAGTGCACAGCAGACTGTAGTTAGTATTCACATAATTTGATCCTCAGTGAGATGATATGAGCTTGGTGGGCAATCCACTAGCCATTTTGTTACTTGTATATCCCTACCCTCATAACACATTTAGAAAGCAGTTACCTGTGACTGTATGCTGCTGAGAGAACACTAAAATCAGGAAAACCACCACATGGATGTTTAGATTTAGGGAAACAGTATGTTGCAGCTGAGGAATTTTAGAAGAGTGGACTAACTGATCAGGAAAGTGTGAACAGCACATGTCACAATGCTTAACTTTGATGTAGGGTACACTCTAAATGTGCAGCAGAATAGACCACAGCAAGTCTTAATGTAGTATGTAGTCTGCAGCAGCTGCAATCAATGATCTGTCAGCACCCTCCACTTCAGGACCACTCCTGCACTGACCACCACCTGCCTTGCATCACCCATACCTTGGACACATCTATCACACAGTCAGCTCCAGGCAGCTGTATTAAAACCTCTGGCCCACAAAAGTATGTCACTGGCATTGCTGGACTACTTTACAATGTCTGCTGCATTACAGTAGCTGCAGCAAGATCAACGGTGTCCTTCTAATGCAGTCATTATTGGTACAGCTGGGCTGTCCCACGCCAGACAACGGCTTACTTGTGACACAGCCCACCTCTGCCACTGCCTCTATGAAACTGCCTGCTGAACCATCTGCCACCATCTCACAGTCCGAGGCAAGAATGTATGACCAGGATGGCAATGCAGCTATGTGCCAGCCGCCATCTCTCTCAGCCACTAATCCCAAGTTTGATTCTGGAAAACACTTTCACCTGCCACATCTTTGCAACACTTGGCTCCAACATAAGAAGTCTTCACTGTCTACCACTAGCTGCCAGCCACAAGGCTGTGACTGACTTTGTCAACTCAATGCCTGGCATTGCAGCAATGCTGAGTAAGCATGTCACCTCTGGGCAACATGTGTGCACTACGGGTGATCTGCACCACCTATGTCACACTAACACAGGAATATTACTGGACAATGCCAGGTTGCACCCTTGATGACAGCTTGCTAAAATATTTGTTCAAGCCCAAGAGAATAATAAAGAATTGTTCATTCACACTCACATCTGCAGCCTGTTTCCCTCGCTTTCCATTGATACTACGCTTCTAGTCACTCATCTGTCACATCATGTGAAACCATGAGTTCATATGATGTGTGCTGTGGGTCAAATGCCTCCTGACATACATGAAGGCTTCTTCCACCACCCATTAGTTATTAATACAGCCTCAACCATTACAGTTACAAACGTGGAAATAAATGGCAGAGAAATGAGCCTACTAGGTGGTTTCTGACAGAATTCAAAAAGTAAACCATCATGTGCAATCATATCCAATTTACGGTTTCAGTCAATTAAAGAACTTCTCAAGGATGTCAAAATATGGCACCTTGAGGCTCACAGTTCCCAAGAATGGGTACAAGAAGAAGATATATGTGAGGTATCTGTTGGAGTCTGAGACTGAGGGATGGGCAGGGAGGAGCGTGTCAATTCAAGTCCATAACTCCTGCAATTAATCTGTTTGCCAAAAAGACACGGTTTGCTCCACACACCTGGCAGATTGATGTTAACTGTCAAACAATGATATACCATGTGCTAAAACTCACTCTCCTGGCCTCTTTGTAATGAATTAAAACCTTTGTCAGCGCTAGACTGTTTCCTAATATTTTAAATTAGTATTTCAGTGAGTATACACTATGATTAGGAGAGGTAAGAAGTTGAGTATTTGCCTGTAAATTTCTTATTAAATGGTGTACTTTATGTACATGTAAGGAATAGCTGTCTTTATGTTATCGAGGTATGTATGAACAGAATTACAGTTTAATCTTAGTTTAGTTAAACAATGATAAAATAAGATAAAATTACAAGATATAGATCACTCTTTAATCAAACAGTAACAAAATGAACCTTTCAGTGTATCACTCTCTGGCTGCACACAAGTGTTACCTCAGAGTAATGACCTGCTCTAAGCATTAAACCAAACAGTTGCATCAAACCTACACCAACTGCTTATTTGATTTCCAATCCTCATTTTGAGATTGTGCTGACAGCTCAGAATCTGGATCACTTTCTTGCATGGATCATAGATTCTTTTCTCACCTGTCTTGCTGCTTATTTTGTATTACTGCTACTCACACAGATGTATGGCAAGAGGACTTATTACTGTATTAGCTGAAGCAATAATGAAGGAATGGGTATGGGCTTGCAAATACAAGACATTAATGAAATGGCAAAAAACAATGCTATTTATGATTGGCATACTTTGTACAGTCTTAGACATAAAAACTGACCGCCAGATGGCCGCCACAGAGACTAAGTCCGAGTCATTCACTTAACATGGCCAATGAAACTGACCGCCCCTGACAACTCTAAGTCCGACCATCTGCACAATCTGGCAACACTGTAAGACGTGGAAGTGTTAGGAGGAAGTGCTACTTCCAAGATATTGTCAGGTTGTGTAAGCCTGTGGTCTGGTGGTAATCGTCGTGCATTCTGAACTTATAGTCGGGGGTTCGTGCCCCACTGTATTTATTTATTTATTATTTTTTTTTTTTTTTTTACAACATTTCGGCCCACGTCTGAAGTTATGAGTCTGATTGAAAATCTAAGATAATTTGCTTCACATTCTGCCCACCAGCAATAACAAGTACTTCCAGAAATAATTCCGCAGGACAGCTCGTGGTTGCGTCGCCGTCATAACAGCTTACGCACGAGCGTTTCCTCGCGCTGCAGTGGCTACTGTCCACCGGCCAGACGCCACACGCCGCCTGAAATCCGGCACCACCCATGTGAAAGCAGTGCAATGCTGTCAGTGTATGTATCAACTGCCATTATCGAATTTAAAGCGCTAGTTATCATCTTGCAGTTAAGCATTTGATTTTGCATACTTGAAAATCATGAACTACGGTTAAGCATTGTAAAATTGAGTCGCAAGTGGAAATAGGTGTAACGTCAGCAACACAATAGTTACTTTTGGTATAACAGAGGGGTGAATGCACAGGAGGCAGCTAGAAAGATTTGATCTGTGTGTGGAGCGAGTGCTTTTGGGAAAAATACGCCAAATCGTTCTGGTATCAATGATTTTCCATATTAAGGAAGTCTCGACTACTGATATATGTGATGGATTACCATTTAACCATCATGCGACATTTGCATTCAACAGGCAAAGTGCAGAAGTGTGGTTTACGAGTACTGCGTGCTCTAATTCCAAACAACAAAAATCAACAGAGTGACTATTATTGAATGACATCAGGTCGCTCATTGAGCATTCCTATGCAGTACTGTTATTAGTGAGGTGTTATGATGCCTTTATTGTTAACTTCCTAAGAAGAAATGAAAGGCTGAGCCCCACCAAAAGAGGTAAACTCGAGCAAAGAGTAGTGTGAACGGAATATTTTACATCTTATAGCCCCAAAAGTGTGCTTTGGGCTAAAAATTCTGTCACAAGGGGTGTGTGCATCACAGCTGGAATTTGTTGCCAACAGCTGAGACACCTTTTGGTCGCAGTGTAAGAAAATAGAGCAACAGAACTATCCAGGAGATTGATAGGAAAGTGTATTGATAGGGAAGTCCTCTCTCAAGCACATCTCCCTCTCGTCATTTACTCGTAAAATTTTACCTTTCCCACTCTTGATCAACGAACCATGAAGGCAATTCATTTCTAGATGGAAATACTCTTAAAACCACACGGGTTTAATGACATCGTTAGAACCAATAGGTTCCTACGGGTATAGAATTTGTAAACTACTTTAGCATTGTCAGATTGTTTTAGATATCCATTAATTTCTTCTTGATGATTACTGTTGCTTTCAGTAAACTAATGAAAAATTCAATTAAAATATTCACTATACTAATACAAATTAAATTCAGTTTACTACAGAAACATCACGATGGCAGTATATCTTAATAAAGCATTAAGTATCTGCAAGATGATTGAGCCTATTTTAACACGTATTAGTAGGATATTACTGACTTTTGGCTTTGAAAGGTCTGTATTTCCTGTATCATTCGCAAGTATTATGAAAATGTGGCAGTTAATAGATAAAAGTATTTATTCACAACAACAACAAATATGTCGGCAGAAAACAAAAATGGCATTATGAATTTGGCAGTACCATAAGGTTTTAGCTCTGACACCAAAGTTCAAAAATGTGGTTCAAATGGCTCTGAGCACTATGGGACTTAACTTCTAAGGTCATCAGTCCCCTAGAACTTAGAACTACTTAAACCTAACTAACCTAAGGACATCACACACATCCATGCATGAGGCAGGATTCGAACCTGCAACCGTAGCGGTCACACGGTTCCAGACTGTAGCGCCTAGAACTGCTCGGCCACCCCGGCCGGCTGACACTAATGGTTACTGAAAGTAGCAAGACGAATTTTGCTCAAGCGTAGTCTTACGATTCCCTTATTGAGTTTGTATCTGCCTGCTTGTAGCTGTGCTACAAAAGAATTAAAAATCTGGCTTTCAGCGAGTCTTGAAAGGCGAACAAAAGCCACTTGCACATGGTAGCCAAGCATCTTACCTGGGAAGTGGTTGTTTTCTAAAGTGGGTAGGCATCCTTTTGAGGTTGAATTGTTGGCAAATGTCAGTCAGACGTGTGCCATTGGTGTAAGTGTTTCAGTGTGTTGAATTTGTACCAATGATTTTTCTATAGGGTTTTTCTGTCCCAAATAGATAGTTGAAGTCTCCCATTAGTATTTTCACATCATCTTGGTGAATTTTGCTCATAGTTTTTTCGAGTGTGTTCCAGAATTTTTCGACATTTTCCGTGTTTTTCTTATTTTTGATGTTGGTGGGGGCATGTGCATTGATGAGTGTGTATTTTTTGCTGGGGCTCTGAATGGGCATAGTCATAAGTCGACTGTTGATGGGTGTGATTTCTTTGACAGAATTGATGATAGATCTGTGTTCGAGAAATGCCGTGACAAAGTTTCGCTACCTTCTGTTGTATTTTGCTCTTGAAGATGCAGTGGTTTCCGTAATGCAAGGTTTCATTGCCAGTTAGTCATGATTCTCGAAGAGCAAGGATGAGAATTTTTTGTTGATCAATATTTTATGTGAGATTATTTAGTTTTCGTGTTTGGATCAATGTATCGATGTTTAGTTTTAAAATGCATGTTTTCTGCTTGTAGGGAAATTGACCAGAGATCTTCGATATTCCCTGCCGTGCTAGCCTGGACTCCCCTGAATCCGAAAATCCAGCTGCCGCCTGTCGACGGGTGAGTTGTGTGCCACCTGGGGTAAAGTTGACTTTGCTTGCACAGTTCATGTTTGCTTGTGTTTCATTGGTTTGGCCTGGGTGATACCAGGACCGGACAGGACCAGAGGGTGTTGAAGCCTCTGAAAGCAAATATTTTCAGCCAAGCTGCTATTATTATTATTATTTCCTTCACTTTCTCAGACGTTAAGTCCGGTTAAAAATGGAGTGACACGGACCTTGATCAAGCGTCACTTCCTTTTAACTGTACGGTATGTGTTATATTGCATTTAGGAACTTTCGGGTAATTGAACATGTATCAATAATTACGGATTTCTGTAGCTGTATATATATGTTTGGATGTAGCTGTATTGCATTGATGTACTGGTGGATATTGTGTGGTATGACTCCTGTAGTTGATAGTATAATTGGTATGATGTCAACTTTATCCTGATGCCACATGTCTTTCACTTCCTCAGCCAGTTGGATGTATTTTTCAATTTTTTCTCCTGTTTTCTTTTGTATATTTGTTGTATTGGGTATAGATATTTCGATTAGTTGTGTTAATTTCTTCTTTTTATTGGTGAGTATGATGTCAGGTTTGTTATGTGGCGTTGTTTTATCTGTTATAATGGTTCTGTTCCAGTATAATTTGTATTCATCATTCTCCAGTACATTTTGTGGTGTATACTTGTATGTAGGAACGTGTTGTTTTAAAAGTTTATGTTGTAAGGCAAGCTGTTGATGTATTATTTTTGCGACATTGTCATGTCTTCTGGGGTATTCTGTATTTGCTAGTATTGTACATCCGCTTGTGATGTGATCTACTGTTTCTATTTGTTGTTTACAAAGTCTGCATTTATCCGTTGTGGTATTGGGATCTTTAATAATATGCTTGCTGTAATATCTGGTGTTTATTGTTTGATCCTGTATTGCAATCATGAATCCTTCTGTCTCACTGTATATATTGCCTTTTCTTAGCCATGTGTTGGATGCGTCTTGATCAATGTGTGGCTGTGTTAGATGATACGGGTGCTTGCCATGTAGTGTTTTCTTTTTCCAATTTACTTTCTTCATGTCTGTTGATGTTATGTGATCTAAAGGGTTGTAGAAGTGGTTATGAAATTGCAGTGGTGTAGCCGATGTATTTATATGAGTGATTGCCTTGTGTATTTTGCTAGTTTCTGCTCGTTCTAGAAAGAATTTTCTTAAATTGTCTACCTGTCCATAATGTAGGTTTTTTATGTCGATAAATCCCCTTCCTCCTTCCTTTCTGCTTAATGTGAATCTTTCTGTTGCTGAATGTATGTGATGTATTCTATATTTGTGGCATTGTGATCGTGTTAGTGTATTGAGTGCTTCTAGGTCTGTGTTACTCCATTTCACTACTCCAAATGAGTAGGTCAATATTGGTATAGCGTAAGTATTTATAGCTTTTGTCTTGTTTCTTGCTGTCAATTCTGTTTTCAGTATTTTTGTTAGCCTTTGTCTATATTTTTCTTTTAGTTCTTCTTTAATATTTGTATTATCTATTCCTATTTTTTGTCTGTATCCTAGATATTTATAGGCATCTGTTTTTTCCATCGCTTCTATGGAGTCACTGTGGTTATTCAATATGTAATCTTCTTGTTTAGTGTGTTTTCCCTTGACTATGCTATTTTTCTTACATTTGTCTGTTCCAAAAGCCATATTTATATCATTGCTGAATACTTCTGTTATCTTTAGTAATTGGTTGAGTTGTTGATTGGTTGCTGCCAGTAGTTTTAGATCATCCATGTATAGCAAATGTGTGATTTTGTGTGGGTATGTTCCAGTAATATTATATCCATAATTTGTATTATTTAGCATGTTGGATAGTGGGTTCAGAGCAAGACAGAACCAGAAAGGACTTAATGAGTCTCCTTGGTATATTCCACGCTTAATCTGTATTGGCTGTGATGTGATGTTATCTGAATTTGTTTGAATATTAAGTTTGGTTTTCCAGTTTTTCATTACTATGTTTAGAAACTGTATCAATTTAGGATCTACTTTGTATATTTCCAATATCTGTAGTAACCATGAGTGGGGTACACTATCAAAGGCTTTTTGGTAATCAATGTATGCGTAGTGTAGCGACCTTTGTTTAGTTTTAGCTTGATATGTCACCTCTGTATCTATTATCAGTTGCTCTTTACATCCTCGTGCTCCTTTGCAGCAGCCTTTTTGTTCTTCATTTATAATTTTGTTCTGTGTTGTATGTGTCATTAATTTCTGTGTAATGACTGAAGTTAATATTTTGTAGATTGTTGGTAGGCATGTTATGGGGCGATATTTAGCTGGGTTTGCTGTGTCTGCTTGATCTTTAGGTTTCAGATAGGTTATTCCATGTGCAAGTGTATCAGGGAATGTGTATGGGTCTGCAATGTAACTGTTAAATAATTTAGTTAGATGTGAATGTGTTGAGGTGAACTTCTTTAGTCAGTAATTTGCTATTTTATCATTTCCAGGGGCTTTCCAATTGTGTGTAGAATTAATTGCTCGGGTGACTTCATGTTGCAAAATTATCACTTCAGGCATTTGTGGTATCATCTTGTATGTGTCTGTTTCTGCTTGTATCCACTGTGCATGCCTGTTATGTTGTACCGGGTTTGACCATATGTTGCTCCAGAAGTGTTCCATGTCTGTTATGTTTGGTGGATTGTTTATTTTAATGTGTGTGTTATCTATTGTCTGGTAAAACTTCTTTTGGTTTGTGTTGAATGTTTGGTTTTGTTTCCTTCTATTTTCACTTTTTTTGTATCTTCTGAGTCGTTTGGCTAATGCTTGTAATTTCTGCTTCTTTTCGTCTAATTGCTCTGTCGCTTCTTGTTGTGAGATTTTACCTAACTTTTTTCGTTTTTTTCCGAGATTTCATTTCTTATAAATTGTGTTAGCTGTCCGATGTCTTTTCTCAGTTTTTCTATTTTGATCTGTAGCCTGTGTTGCCATGCTGGTTTTGTGGGTTTCTTCTGTGTGTTGGTTGGTTCTGATCTCTGCCTAGTGTGTATATTTAGTGTAGTGAGTGCTCCTATATAAACCAGTAGTTGTAACTCTTCCATAGTTGTGTTTTCATTTATTTTGTTGTTTATGATTGTGTTGATAGTTTTTATTGCTGTTTCGACTTGTGGGTTATTTGGTGGTCTACGCAAGAATGGTCTAATGTCTGTATTTGTGTCTTTGTATTCTATATATGTTAGCTGAAATTTTTCTTCTATATCTAACATCTGTGTCACTTCGTGTTCTATTTGTGCTTGTTCTGGTGGCTGTCTTAAGATTTCGTTTTCCTCTGATTGTTTAATTGGTGCATGTTGTTCTTTGTTTGTTTGCTCTGGGATGTTTGAGTCCATTACTGTATTTTCTTCTTCTTGTGATTGCACATTATTTTGTTCCAGTATTTGTTGTACTTGTTGTTTGATGTTTTCTAATTCTGACTGGGGTATCCTGTTATTTTTTATTATTACACGGATCTGATCAGCTAATCGTTGTTCTGTTAAAAATTTTAATTCTGGGTATCTGGTAATAAATGTTGTGTATACTTGTGATCTGTATCCAGTTGTGTTGGTTCCTAGGTTTGTTGCTTGGTAATAACAGAACATGAGGTGTCGATTAACTTCATCTGACCATCTCATCCTCTGTCTTTGTTTTCCTTCTAGGGTGGTTGCAGGAAGCATATCCTGCAAAACACCTCTATTTGGATTTAAATCATTTTCCAGTTGGCTAGCAGTGTCGTTACCATTGTGGGCGGGCATAGGGTTCAAGCGTCGTCCCCGACCATGACGGCGCTTGTCCGAGGCTTCTTTAGTTCTGTCCTGAACCAACTAATCACACTAAAAGGGGGGTTAGCCCTATTAGTGGCTTGTTCTTTTCGTCGCCTTTTACGACTGGCAGAACATACCGGAGGCCGATTCTTTTCCCGGGCCTCCACGGGGGTTATTATTATTATTATTATTATTATTACGTTACATTGCTGCTAGTAGACATATTTCTCACATTTTCTTTGACAGTTGCTACCTGTTACTCCATCAAGGGAATTTTATGAGCGCAGCATTGTTGCAATACAGACGTTCAAATTATCCAATTTCTGTAATTTCATTTCGATACCAGATCATTCTAATTGATTCAGCCAGTCAGTCTTAATTTGGATATCCGACTACGGCTCTCATCACATGATAGACTGGGTAAACCGCTTCTTAATCGGACTGTTGAATCTAGATCACTTAACTATGACAGGACCTGAATTCTTAAATACTATGGAAAATAATAATACAATGTGATTATTACAAATATAAATATATGAAGTAACGAGATAACAGTTTATTTACAGGAGCAGAGCCAAATACATTATAGCAGAGCAGTGTAAGATTGGTTTCAGGGCCAAGAGTGGATAAAGCTGTTGCCTTTTGTTCCACGAACACCGAACATCAACCAGATAGAGTGTATGTGAGCAGAGGTAACAAGGTCACTGTCATGTGGACATATAAATGAAAGCGATCTTTGGAGGAATATAGAAAACATATAGTGGGAAGTAAACCATCACGCTACACTATCGACGACTTAATGAAATCAATGACCCTATGCCTTTGAGAAATCTTACGTAATGATGGTGGGTGGGTTGGTTACTAAAAGTATATTAGTCTACAAACCCATGTGGACAATTATCTGATAATCGGCCAAGCTTTGCTTTGTCGCAGCTCTTTAGCATACAAGTCCATTTACTTTCAGTCTCCTCCTTACAATTCTTGCAATGCAAATTATTGAAAAATCTCATCCACTTGACGCCAATTGAGGAATTGCTTGGTTCATGTGTTGTTCAACACACAGTAGTCGTCACCCTCAAAATATGACTGTAAAGTGTTTTAATGCGACAGGAAGTTACAAACTGAATTTTTACCCAACCCATGTCCTGCATATCACGCTGAGTAAGTAAGATGCATTAACTCCATAGTATCATTAGCAGAGACAGTGCACTCTTGTTGTCGAGGCTCGCGACAAGTGCAGCGATTAGCAGTGCCCAATGCCGCCGCGAGTTGTTTATGTTGGCTGAGTGTGGACACTGTGCAGCAGACACTTCGCCATAAAGAGAAAGAAATCACCTTGGCTCTGACTGCAGTGAGTGGACATCACTGCCTGCGTGTTCTTGTAGTAACCAACGTGAGACTCTACACTCAGGTGCCATGGAGCAATTGCAACGGGTATCATGTCATTAGTCAACAGAATATTAACCACTGATGAAATGTCCACTCTAGCTGGATCCCAAGAAAATAGGAACCATCTCACAAAGGAATGTGAGGTGATATCAAAATTTATTCAACATACAAAAATTAACTGCAGGGCTCTCATGTACGCAGTAGTAGCACACAAGGAAATATTGTATCTTGGAAGCATATATTTCATTTCCTTTTCTCATATCAACACCCTTGTTTTAGTATGAAGAGAGAAAATAAACACGAAAAACTAAAGTTCCTGAGAAGCATACATCATTTCCTCTTCTCATATCATAGCTTTTGTTTTAGTATAAAGTGAAAAAATAAACAGTTTAGGGTTCTGAAGCATAACATGACACCAGATTCTTATCGTAGGCGCTATTGGAAATGCAAAAAGCAGGGAGCTGTCCATTCTTTTGTCCAACAGTCTGTTTCCTTTCATGCATTACTCCCGCTTAGAGATTCTTATTTAAGGACTTGTGGGCATCAACTTCTTCAGCAGAATAAGCCTTATGTTATTGTGTGAATTACGGTATTGAAAAAATGCAACAAAGACGAATTCCCCTAGAGCAGTGAGGATATTTGCACATGTCTGTATTCAGCAATGACTGCCAGCTGCCACAGCACTTCACAGAATCCATGCGGCAGGCAACACAACTGTGCGTGTACTTCAGACATCATACAGTAAGACGTCAGGAGATGGACCTAAACGTCAAATTAACGTCGCTTTCCGAGTCGTATTCAGTCCAGAATGAAGTGTTATTAAGGTAGTTGAGCATTCTAGCAATCACACTTTAATAATTCCCAAATGAGTATTCCGATAGCCAAAAGAACCCGTTAGTGTGAAACCATCGGGAACTGCATTAATATCAGACTGCAAGAACTTGAGACAATACGTGGACTCTTCTCTTCGCTGGGTGACCTATTTCTGTTATTTGGGATTCTCTCTGTCCTGGGCAAAATGCGAATGGAACTTCACATTCATGAGGCGCTTTCCACTATTCTTGACAAACATCAGCAACTTGTAATCACTACGAGTTACAACTGTGTGATGATAATGGTACAGGTCGTCAGTAGTTGTGGTGTTGTTGTTGTTGTCAAACTTCTTACAGTAACGTTAATAGTGGCGCACATAATTTAGCACTGACTACCTACTTAAGTAAAGATAGTGTTGCGGTGTCGTCGCTTCTCTTTATTTGGCATCAGCTTGAGTAATCCGATTTAACGAACATAGTACTCCATTCGCGAGCTGCTAATGATACAGTATGACTACAGAGATAATCGTGCAGGAATTACATTAATTCTGCAGTGAATTGCTTAACAAATATTACCCTCATCTATGCAGCTGGAATGACTCATTACACAGGTACTCTATGTCGCACTTGGTTAGGTGATCAGTTCGCTGCAATCCTGCTTCTACTGTTCGTAAATACTTGTATACTGACCATTCGTTATTTGACTAAATATGCACTACAATCTGATCAATCTGATTGGGTTAACGCCGTCACAAAGCAATGACTAAGGGCTGTATGCCGTTGAATTCCCGTTAATTGATGGTAAGCCAGCTGTTGTGGCCAAGCAGTTCTAGGCGCTTCAGTCTGGAACCGCGCGACCGTTACGGTCGCAGGTTCGAATCCTGCATCGGGCATGGATGTGTGTGATGTCCTTAGGTTAGTTAGGTTTAACTAGTTCTAAGTTCTAAGGGACTGATGACCTCAGATGTTAAGTCCCATAGTGCTCAGAGCCATTTGAACCATTTTTTTAATGGTAAAACAGATGTTCGCAAATCACCTCTATTGCCTCAAAAAACAATTGCATCTTAAATATCGAAGGACCGACATCCACACTGTCTCAGCGCGTTGAAATACAGCAACAATGGCACATGAAAATTTGTGACCGACTGGGCTTTGAACCTGGACCTCCTACTTACTAGACAGACGTGCTGACCACTCCACTTTTTTTTTTTTTTTTTTTGCGAATTTCAGCGGGGGAAAGAGGGCAGGGGTTGAAGATCCGAGGCCTGGCCACAATGCCTCCCCCGTGCCTGTCACTGAGTAGCTGCATTATTCCCATGTATTCCATATTTGTTCCCATATATGCCTTAAATTGTAGAACAAAATTGAAAAAATTGAATTAGTAATTAAGGTAAAATAAATTACAGATTTCCGCCTCCAATGGCATGGATTCCTTATAGAACTATAACTTATAACAGTGAACAGGGTGATGGAAAAATACATAACAAACATTCATTGAGAAATATATTCACAATTTAAGTTATTATGCACTGGATGCATATATTTTTCAACAAAAGAAAGAAATTTCGGAGCCGGAGGGGTTTTGCCAAATTAGAACAGTTCTGATTTTAGAGCCAACATAAAAGAAGATTCCAGGAATAAAAAAAGTCAAAGAATAGTATTCTGCTTCTAATCAAAAAAACTGTCTACCTCTTCGTAGCCCACATAAAGCAATAGATAAAAAAAAATTTGAATCCATTCCTTATATTTGTTATTCTTTTTCAGCCTAAAATGTTCTTCTGCAATATAAAACACGTACTCTTTTAAGTTCGATGGTTTGTTTGTTAAGACGTAAAACACAAACTGTCCCAGAAGCCACGAATAACTTATTCTTTGTGGATGGGTAACATTTCCAGTCAGGTTGTAGAGCTTCAGTTATCAGTATATGACTTTCTGCGGTTCAGTTGATAGTGCTAATTTCTTCCTAGTCCAGTTCCAAATTCTGATTCTATTTTCACATAAGAAGATGTGTGCTACAGTTTCTACAAGCCAACATTTGTCGCAGTATGGAGATGGTCTCAATGTGATTTTCCATAATCATTCGCTGTGGGTATGGTTTCGTTTACAATGTCTTACCATACGGCACTGACTCTAGTTGGTAGAATTTTGTTGTTGATAGTTTTACAGACATTCATCCAGTTTTTGGTAGGTTAATTTACCGAAATTAGGTTGTGAAGAAAATGTCTGGTAATATAATCATAGACATTTCTGTTGTTGGTTTGTGCTGGTGGAACTCTTATACAGCTCTAGTTGCCATAGTACTTTCGGACGTAATCTAGGCTAGCATCTATATGTGCTACAGGAGCGTTCATGTCCCCAGGATCTATCGACAGGAACAGAAGTTTCGTGATGCCCGTCTTAGTGGCATGTATTAGATTAAAAACACGTCCTTAATTCCAAGTCCTTCTTTTTGCCTCTGCAAAGTCACCATCGGCAGAATGTGAAGCGAATTATCTTCGATGTTCAATCAGACTCATAACTTCAGACATGGGCCGAAAAGTTGTAAAAAAAAAAAAAAAAAAAAAAAAAGGAACAGTTGGACGCGAACACGCGACTATAAGTTCAAAATGCATGACGATTACCACCAGACCCCAGGCTCACACAACCTGACAATATCTCGGAAGTAGCACTTCCTCCTAACACTTCCACATCATACAGTGTTCCCAGATTGTGCAGATGGTTGGACTTAGAGTTGTCAGGGGCGGTCAGTTTTTTGGCCACGTTAAGTGAACGACTCGGACTTAGTCTCTGTGGCGGCCGACTGGCGGTCAGTTTTTATGTCTAAGACTGTACACAGGTGCACCTCCTCGAGGGTTGAATAAGCAGTCATTTCAGAGAGCACCAGTATGATAGTGTACTAGTGCCAGGTACATGTAGTAAGAGGCACAGAGCCCAGTTTCTATGAAATCAGACATAACCCCCTTACATACCAGCTGTTTGTGTGTTTACCTGGCCACTTGCTTTGTGTCACATTTCCTCAAAATCACACGGTGAATGTGGAGGTATAGAATAATAGAGGATATATAAACATTTCTGCTTAACATTTTTAGCATTGTAAATAGTCTGTTTTTCTCTTTTCTTTGATATAAAAGGATATGATTTATGTCACAGTAGATCTAAGCATACACATATTTCTTAAAACACTTCATTTTGAACTTGTTTCAGAATAAAGCAAAACTGGGGTCAAACCAATTTGTTTGCTTCTGTTTCTTAATCTGTTATGGCAAAGTGAAATTGTCACCAATACTTGTTAACCGATTTATTTCCATCACTGTTAAGGGCTCTGCAACATCGCAGCAGGTGCAACTTCATTTTACAATACATTACAAAAAGAGAGTCTTTGATGGCCCCTGTTGCTATGTACATAAAGGATGTATTCATCAAGCAAAGATAGGGGGGAGGGGGTAATGTCTATCAATAATGAGATAAGCAAAGACTGAAGATAAGCTAAAAGTGGAGAATAATGAAGAAGGAAATAGGCTGTTTCTTTTACAAAAGAACCATCCCAGCATTTGCCTTAAGCAATTTAGTAAAACCTCTATCTAGATGGTTGGATGAGGATTTGACCTTCCATCCTACCATGTGTGACTTCAGTGTCATGAAAGAATCTTCCTTCCTTAATAATTGGCATCCTATGAAATATTTTCAATGAAAAGTATACTGAACTTGAAGTTAATATGAAGGTAAATTGTTAAATCACTTCAAATGGACTACAAATATAAATATCAAACTACAGCTAATGCCAGAAATCTTACACATTGATCCAAAACTACTTTAGACTAAATACAAAATTTTTATTTTAACATTAAATTTAAAGAAAATTTGTCACAGACTGAAAACCTGAAAATAACATCCAGCAGTAGCAACAATCCCCAACTTTTCTGCTATACTACAGTAATCATGATACGTTGGTGTTACTCACCTCTGCATCAGCTATTGTCTTGTTTGTTTCCATTTGTTGCCTCATAGAGTCAATGAGCTCTTCAAGCTCAGTTATCCTCTGTTCTAACTCAAAGACCTTCTGTGCATGCTTCCCCCTGAGGTTGAATAAAGCTACTTCCTGATTTCGTATCAGCCTGTTTACAGTTTCATGGTGTTCTCGTTTCATGCCAATAATCATTAACTGGTATTCTGCGACAAAGAAATGAATATTAAAGAACTTTCTAAACATAAATCACTTCCCAGAATTAAATATAATGGAAAAATACCATTTGTAAGTGCTATTTCTCATTCCTCTATTTTAACAAGTTAAAAATAGATGTGCAAGTTTTTATTTTATTTATTTGAAATATTTATCCATCCATTGACAGTTAAGTACAACAGAATCAGTCATGTTAGATATATTACAAAATAATACATACAAATATAAAACATTAACAAAGTAGGATAGGAAAAGCTATGATGCATACAAATTATTAGTGCACAGTTCAGTCCTACTGTTGTTAAGACTTATTACATGTGTAAATGATTCAGCGTTGTTTAACTTTTACATCTTCTGAAACCGTACAAGGTACTTACAGCTAGATGTGTATTACAGGATACTACCATTCACATTATTCTAGTATGCTCAAATGTGTCCTACAGGCAGATCAATATGTTATGCATGTCAAAAATGGGCAGACAATATAACTGCCTAGTTGCAGTGGTGATGAACAATAAGTCAGTGTAAAGGTGATTTGTTGGTTAGCTTCATTTTTCATGAATCATTTGCATGATAAATCGTAATTATGTGGGATGAGTTATTTTACACTCACATCACAAATTACTTTGTATTTACTCACTACAATAATAGAAATTGTTCTACAGAAGAGAAGGAGCTGAACAGGAGAAAGTTTCTTAGTTTGTTTTCAAATTTTACTTTGCTGTCTGTCAGACATTTCATATCACTATGCAAGCAACCAAAAATTTGTGCTCCAGCATTGTGCACCCATTTTTATGCTAAAGACAACCTTGATTTTGAGTAATGAATGTCATTTTCCTTCTGGTATTGTAATTATGTAATCATGGTTCCTTGTAGTAGTTTATTTACAACTAACTTCATGAGGAGATAAATGTACTGTGAGGCAGTAGTCAGAATACCCAATTCAAACAGATGTCTACAAGATGACCATAGTTGAGCTCCACACATTATTCTTGCAGCACATTTTTGAGCAACAAAGACTGACTTACTTAAAGAAGAGTTACCCTAGAACATTATTCCATATGATTCCAAAATTTGCTTTTTCCAGTTTAAATTCTCATCAATATGGACATCTAAGAATTTTGAAGTTTTCACCCTATTTATTATTTCCTCACCCACTGTTACACTTATCACTGGTGTTGTACCCCTAAATGTGTAGAGCTGGATATGGTTTGTCTTTTTAAAATTGAGGGTGTGGTCATTTGCAGAAAACCAGTCACTAATACTTTTATGAACGGTGTCTACCATTTATTCTGTTTCTGTGTGCATGCTTGAGTTGATTACAAAACTAGTGTCATCTTCAAAAAGAAGTAATTCTGCTTGTTGTATGTTGGACAGAAGATACTTTACACATGTGAGGAACAATAATGGACCAAGTTTTAACCCTGGGGAACCCCATAGTTGATTCCTCCGTAGTCAGAATTATGTCCGCATACTATATTGGTTGAATTACTAAGTACAACTATCTACATTCTTTCAGTTAGACATAGCCATTAGTTGGCTATTCCATCAATCCCATAAAACATCAATTTATGTAGGATAACAGTATGGTTCACACAGTCAAATGCCTTATATAGGTCACAGACAATATCAACCAACACTATTTTGTTATTTAATGCTTGTAAAATCTGGTGAATGAATATTTAAATGGTACTCTCAGTAGTGCAACCCTTCTGAAATCCAACTGTGATTTGTTGAGGATATTATGGTTGCCAACATGAGATACTGTTCTCGAACACGTCATCACCTCAAAAATTTTGGAAAATGATATCAGTGAAGCAGGTCAGTAGTTTCTGACTTATCTTATCACCTTTCTTAAAGTGGTGTTAAACAATAGCTTATTTCAGTCTCTCTGGAAAAATGCCACGAGTTAGTGATGCATTACATATTTCACATGATACAGTGGTTATTACCTGGGAACAAATAGCATCAAAAGCAGATGAGCTTTTATTTTTGAGAGAATGTATAATTTTCTTAATTCCAGAAGTAGAAGTTGGTGCTACATTCATATGATTACATTATATGAGAGTTACTTTTCCAACGTACTGCTGTGATTTCGCTCTTTAACTGTTTGCCCCCTATCTTTCTGCTAAACTTAAGAACTGATCATTAAATGCATTTGATAGTTCTGACTCACTTATAACCCTTCCATTTTTAGATGATGTAAATTAGAAGTTACAAAGGCAGAATAGTGATATCAAACACAATGCGCTATTTTAAACTTCCACCAACAGACTGTAAAGTAGGAACTGTTAACATCTATGTGCACAGTTTCAAGGCAGGTTTTCCTTTCACTAAAGCAAAATTATGCATGCTTTATATATTCCTCAACTATTATTTTGTGGAAACACAATAAAAGTAGTAATAAAATATTTGTTAGAATGTGCTGTTTATATAGTTATGGATAAGTAAGTTACATCATCCATAATAATAGTACTCAACATCAGCATTACATCATAAAGTAGTTCACTGCTTTGTAGATGGTCATAGCAAAGATAAAATAGGGCGAAACATTATCAACATAAAAATACTATCACATAACCTGAAATGAATTTCAACTTATGAATAAGAGACACATCAGCAGCCTTTTCCTTTGAGTACAAATACTTGACGTCAATCTCACTTATTTTCAAATTCCTATAGCACAAAACTGTTCCAATATAGAATGCACAAGATGGAGGAGGGGGCAGGTATGTGTGGCACAGGGGATGAAGAAACATGGAGGACAAAGGAGGGGAAGGGAGGGTGGCAGGACTGCTGTTCATGGACAGAGTAGGGATGTGGGGCATAGGGGAGGGGGGATCTGGCTGGGGCAAAGCGATAGGCGGCATACATGAGCAGGGGGGTGGGGGGGATCTGTGTCCTGTGTGGGGCACAAGGAGGGAGGGACGTGTGGGGGACGGGGGATAGGGGGGGGGCAGCAACGTGTGGGGACAGGGGCCAGGGACGTGGGGACAGGGGCCAGGGACGTGGGGACAGGGGCCAGGGACGTGGGGACAGGGGCCAGGGACGTGGGGACAGGGGCCAGGGACGTGGGGACAGGGGCCAGGGACGTGGGGACAGGGGCCAGGGACGTGGGGACAGGGGCCAGGGACGTGGGGACAGGGGCCAGGGGCCAGGGACGTGGGGACAGGGGCCAGGGACGTGGGGACAGGGGCCAGGGACGTGGGGACAGGGGCCAGGGACGTGGGGACAGGGGCCAGGGACAGGGGCCAGGGACGTGGGGACAGGGGCCAGGGACGTGGGGACAGGGGCCAGGGACGTGGGGACAGGGGCCAGGGGCCAGGGGCCAGGGGCCAGGGACGTGGGGACAGGGGCCAGGGACGTGGGGACAGGGGCCAGGGACGTGGGGACAGGGACGTGGGGACAGGGGCCAGGGACGTGGGGACAGGGGCCAGGGACGTGGGGACAGGGGCCAGGGACGTGGGGACAGGGGCCAGGGACGTGGGGACAGGGGCCAGGGACGTGGGGACAGGGGCCAGGGACGTGGGGACAGGGGCCAGGGACGTGGGGACAGGGGCCAGGGACGTGGGGACAGGGGCCAGGGACGTGGGGACAGGGGCCAGGGGCCAGGGGCCAGGGACGTGGGGACAGGGGCCAGGGACGTGGGGACAGGGGCCAGGGACGTGGGGACAGGGGCCAGGGACGTGGGGACAGGGGCCAGGGACAGGGGCCAGGGACGTGGGGACAGGGGCCAGGGACGTGGGGACAGGGGCCAGGGACGTGGGGACAGGGGCCAGGGACGTGGGGACAGGGGCCAGGGACAGGGGCCAGGGACGTGGGGACAGGGGCCAGGGACGTGGGGACAGGGGCCAGGGACGTGGGGACAGGGGCCAGGGACGTGGGGACAGGGGCCAGGGGCCAGGGGCCAGGGGCCAGGGACGTGGGGACAGGGGCCAGGGACGTGGGGACAGGGGCCAGGGACGTGGGGACAGGGGCCAGGGACGTGGGGACAGGGGCCAGGGACGTGGGGACAGGGGCCAGGGACGTGGGGACAGGGGCCAGGGACGTGGGGACAGGGGCCAGGGACGTGGGGACAGGGGCCAGGGACGTGGGGACAGGGGCCAGGGACAGGGGCCAGGGACGTGGGGACAGGGGCCAGGGACGTGGGGACAGGGGCCAGGGACGTGGGGACAGGGGCCAGGGACGTGGGGACAGGGGCCAGGGACAGGGGCCAGGGACGTGGGGACAGGGGCCAGGGACGTGGGGACAGGGGCCAGGGACGTGGGGACAGGGGCCAGGGGCCAGGGGCCAGGGGCCAGGGACGTGGGGACAGGGGCCAGGGACGTGGGGACAGGGGCCAGGGACGTGGGGACAGGGGCCAGGGACAGGGGCCAGGGACGTGGGGACAGGGGCCAGGGACGTGGGGACAGGGGCCAGGGACGTGGGGACAGGGGCCAGGGACGTGGGGACAGGGGCCAGGGACGTGGGGACAGGGGCCAGGGACGTGGGGACAGGGGCCAGGGACGTGGGGACAGGGGCCAGGGACGTGGGGACAGGGGCCAGGGACGTGGGGACAGGGGCCAGGGGCCAGGGGCCAGGGGCCAGGGACGTGGGGACAGGGGCCAGGGACGTGGGGACAGGGGCCAGGGACGTGGGGACAGGGGCCAGGGACGTGGGGACAGGGGCCAGGGACGTGGGGACAGGGGCCAGGGACAGGGGCCAGGGACGTGGGGACAGGGGCCAGGGACGTGGGGACAGGGGCCAGGGACGTGGGGACAGGGGCCAGGGGCCAGGGGCCAGGGGCCAGGGACGTGGGGACAGGGGCCAGGGACGTGGGGACAGGGGCCAGGGACGTGGGGACAGGGGCCAGGGACGTGGGGACAGGGGCCAGGGACGTGGGGACAGGGGCCAGGGACGTGGGGACAGGGGCCAGGGACGTGGGGACAGGGGCCAGGGACGTGGGGACAGGGGCCAGGGACGTGGGGACAGGGGCCAGGGACGTGGGGACAGGGGCCAGGGACGTGGGGACAGGGGCCAGGGACGTGGGGACAGGGGCCAGGGACGTGGGGACAGGGGCCAGGGACGTGGGGACAGGGGCCAGGGACGTGGGGACAGGGGCCAGGGACGTGGGGACAGGGGCCAGGGACGTGGGGACAGGGGACAGGGGCCAGGGACAGGGGCCAGGGACGTGGGGACAGGGGCCAGGGACGTGGGGACAGGGGCCAGGGACGTGGGGACAGGGGCCAGGGACGTGGGGACAGGGGCCAGGGACAGGGGCCAGGGACGTGGGGACAGGGGCCAGGGACGTGGGGACAGGGGCCAGGGACGTGGGGACAGGGGCCAGGGGCCAGGGGCCAGGGGCCAGGGACGTGGGGACAGGGGCCAGGGACGTGGGGACAGGGGCCAGGGACGTGGGGACAGGGACGTGGGGACAGGGGCCAGGGACGTGGGGACAGGGGCCAGGGACGTGGGGACAGGGGCCAGGGACGTGGGGACAGGGGCCAGGGACAGGGGCCAGGGACGTGGGGACAGGGGCCAGGGACGTGGGGACAGGGGCCAGGGACAGGGGCCAGGGACGTGGGGACAGGGGCCAGGGACGTGGGGACAGGGGCCAGGGACGTGGGGACAGGGGCCAGGGACGTGGGGACAGGGGCCAGGGACGTGGGGACAGGGGCCAGGGACGTGGGGACAGGGGCCAGGGACGTGGGGACAGGGGCCAGGGACGTGGGGACAGGGGCCAGGGACGTGGGGACAGGGGCCAGGGACGTGGGGACAGGGGCGGGCTGAATCACTTTGCGGCCAAATGTTCTATTAACCTAGGGAACAGATGATTGTCACTCGGCACCAAGTCAAGACTATACAGTGGGTGAGTGATTATGTTCCACTGAAACTTTTGCAGGAGAGCAACGGTTTGTCGAGTGATGTGTGGACAAGTGTTGTCATGGAGAATGTGTACGCCCTTGCTCAACATTCCTCTTCTCTGGTTCTGAATTGCCTGTTTGAGTTTTTTCAGAGTCTCACAGTACCTGTCTGTGTTAACTGTGGTCCCAGCGATTCAACTCTGACGACGGGGTGAAAGAAGAGGTTCATAACTTTCTGAACAGCATGGCAGTGAGCTGATATAACATGGGCATACAAAAACTGCCACAGCATCTACAAAAATGCATATACAGAAATGGTGATTACGTCAAAAAGTAGCTAAATGTTCAAGCTGTAAACTGATGCAAACCACTGTAAAAATAAACATGTCTATGTACTTATAAAAAAAAAATAGGAGATCTTACTTTTGGGATTACCCTCATGTTATCGAACTCAGTTCAATAAATCATGCAAAATACTAACATGAATTCTTTACAGAAGAATGGAAAAACTTGAAGCGGATCCTCAGGGAAAACCAATTTTTATTCTGGAGAAATGTAGGAACACACAAGGCAATACTGACCCTGTGACTTACCTTAGAAAATAGGCTGATAAAAGGCAAACCTATGTTTATAGCATTTGTAGATTTAGAGAAAGATTTTGACAATGTTGACTGGAATATTCTCTTTGAAATTCTGAAGTAAGCAGGGGTAAAACACAAGGAGCAAAAGGCTATTTACAACTTGTACAGAAACCAGACAGCAGTTATAAGAATAAGAGTCAAGGGGCATGAAATGGAGGTGGTGCTTGATAACAGAGTGAGATAGGATTGTAGCCTGTCACTGGTGTTATTCAATGTCTATATTGAGTAGACAGTAAAGGAAACCAAAGAAAAGTTTGGGGTAGGAGTTAAAATTCAGAGAATAGAAATAAAGGCTGTGAAGTTTGCTGATGACATTGTAATTCCATCAGAGACAGTGAAGGACTTGAAAGAGTAGCTGAACAGAATGGACTGTGTCTTGAGAGGAGGATATGATATAAGACGTACACCAACAAAAGTAGAATGAGGCTAATGGAGTGTAGTCGAATTAAATCAGTTGATGCTGAGAAATCTAGATTAGAAAAAAAGACACTAAAAGTAGTGGGTTAGTTTTGCTATTTGGCAGCAAAATAACCAATAATGGTAAAAGTAGAGAGAATATAACACATCAACTGGCAAACCTTTCTGAAGAAGAGAAATTTGTTACCATCAAATATAGATTTTAGTGTCAGGATGTCTTTTCTGTAGATATTCGTCTGGAGTTTTTGAAATGGAACATGGACAATAAACAGTTTAGACAGTACGAAAACTGAATTTTTTGAAATGTGGTGCTACAGAAGAATGCCGAGAACTGGACAGGCAAATCACATCAATAGATAGAATTGGGGAGACGAGGAATTTATGGCATAACCTGACCAGAAGAAGGGATCAGTTGATAGAATATATTGTGAAACATCAAGTAAGTGATCACCAATTTAGTACTGGAATGGAGAGAGAGAGAGAGAGAGAGAGAGAGAGAGAGAGAGAGAGAGAGAGAGAGAGAGAGAGAGAGAGAGAGAGAGAGAGAGAGAGAGAGAGAATGTTGAGTAAATTAGGATGTACGAAAAAGTAGCTGTACATATTCACAGTTAAGTTCGCTTCCAAGTGTGTATACAAGTTAATGTGAAATATAATTTTAACTGACTTGAGAAAACATAACTTTTATATGTAATTCTTCATGCTTTTCCGGCGATCTGTTGACATCTTGGATATTCGGGAATCTAGCCGGATGTTCGCGTCATTCTCGCATGATATTTCAACAGCGTGCCTCGCTGTCTTCTTCAGTTGCTACCTGAGACTGGTCCTTGGATCGATCGAGTCCAGTATTTATGCCTGGGATGTGCACATTTACCCCCTAGACTTCATGGACTCCCCAAGGCTCACAAGGATGGGATTTTACTGAAACCTATTGTCAGCAATATTGGCGCAGCAACTTACCCTACTGTGAAATACCTGGGTAAATGTGCACATCACATCCGGAACTCAGAGGATTTCCTGCAACAACTGGGCCAGCAACACATCACAGACACAGACATCATGGCTAGTTTCGATGTGGTGTCTCTCTTCACAAGTGTACCACTGAAGGAGTCACTTGAGCTTATTGAAGACAAGTTAGATGGGGCTCTCCTTGACCTATTCAGGCACATACTGACCTCGACGTACTTCCTATATGGGGGGTCAATTTTACGAACAAACAGAAGGGGTGGCGATGGGCAGCCCTCTATCACCAGTGGTGGCCAACCTATTTATGTAAAGGTTTGAAGAGGAGGCACTCTCTTCAGCCACATATCAACCCAAGTGTGTTTTTAGGTATGTGGATGATACCTTTGTCATCTGGCCCCATGGTAGAGAGAAGTTAGATGAGTTCCTGCTACATCTGAACTCTTGCCATCCGAACATTCAGTACACAATGGAAATGGAGAAGGATGGACTACTTCTGTTCTTGGATGTTCTGGTGAAGAGAAAGGCAGATGGCACATTTGGACACAGTGTGTACCGCAAACCTATGCACACTGACTAATACCTACAAGCCAGCAGTTGCCACCATCTGGCACAGAAGAATGGAGTGCTCAAAACACTGGTCCACAGAGCACAAACTCTGTCAGATCCTGATAGTCTGGACACAGAAATAGAACACTTACAATCAGTGTTCAGCAGGAATTGGTACTCCTCTAGAGATATCCAGAAGGCACTTCAACTGGCCAAAGGATCCAGAAGAAGAACCAGAAGAGCCAAGAAGATGGCATACCTGCCATACGCCGGATCTATCTCTGCCAAGATCAGCAGGATTCTCCAGAAATATGACATCAAGAGCATATTTTGCCCACCCACCAAAATTGGGGCTATGCTGGGGAGTGTAAAAGATGACCAGGGGCTACGCAAGCCAGTTATTTACAACATACGGTGCCAGTGTGGGATGTCATACATTGGCCAGAAAACCAGAACTGTGGACATCAGGTGTAAAGAACACCAGAGACCTACCAGACTCAGGCAGGCAACTAAATCAGCCATAGCAGAGCATTGTCTGGAACTTGGTCATTCAATGGATTACAGTGACACCAAGATTGTGACACAGACCTCAAGATTTTGGGACAGTGTCATTAAAGAAGCCATTAAGATTAAGATCACAGACAGTCTAATCAACCGTGACTCGGGATACCAAATCAGCACTGCCTGGAATCCAGCACTTGAGCTTGTGAAAACTCAACGCAGGACACTCCAGGATTCTACAAGAAATAGAAGTGGAAACCGAGAGAACAGCCATGAGACAAGGTGTCTGACATTAGAGAGCAGATCCGACACTTCCCTGATCGTGAACTCGACTTCAGAAGACGGCCAGGCCGGGCATGGAAGGCGGAGGGAACACTGGTGACCAGAGAGGGACGATGTAGCCATGTCTGGCGGGTGAGGACCTCAGACGGAACACACGATGCGGCACGGACTGATTAGGGAGCGCCCAGCACGAAACAGAAGTGGAAATCATAGTAACAGTCATGAGACAGAGCACCCAACATCTCAGATCAGGTCTGACACACCACAGATGACAACCACAACCGTTGAGGATGGCCAAAACGGGCGCCGACGGCAGTCGGAACATCCGTGACTGGAGGGGTCCGTTGAAGCCGAGTCTGGCAGGCTGTGACCACAGATGAAACACTCAACTCGGCATGGACCAATTAGGGAACGCCCAGCTCCTCCCAGGCATAAATACTGGACTCGATCGACCCAAGGACCAGTCTCAGGTATCACCTGAAGAAGACAGCAAGGCACGCTGTTGAAATATCGTGCGAGAACGATGCGAACATCTGGCTGGATTCCCGAATATCCAAGATGATAACTTTTATACATTTTTGTAAGTGGCTTATAATGAACAAAACCAAATGTAAGAGAATGTTATGTCCTGTAGGCAGCAGTAGAAGAAGAACCAACAGATTTTGAACTGCATTGTGTGTTACAAGCATTTTAGGATTGAAAATGAATTTTATTCAGCACTGAATGTTAATTGATAGTTATTTCACACAACAGTGGTATTTATGAACTTGCCAGCTTCTGTGCAGTGAGCTCCAGGTCCAATTGTGTCAGTGTTGACAGACTCCTGTGGAATTCCTGCAGGGCTAGGAGAAGGCCAAGCTGAACTTCTCAGTTTCCCAGGGGTTGGGGTTGGAGGTGCTGCTGCTGGTGCCTCTGTGTGTGCCCAGTGATACATCAGGTCCAGCTACACAGACAAATGGAAGGCTCTTTCTCTGTACAAGTTGAAAGCATAAAAGTCACAAAATAATATATTTTACTCCATTATACTAAACACAGTTGCATGAGAATTGTATGGCATTAGCGATAATACAGTCCAGTACACAAAAAACAACACACCAAGAAAGAATTAACCAAATGGGTTGGAAATCAGTACATGTGATGTACACATATAAATTATTACAATTTCTGAACAATTGGATTATTTAGTCAACAGAAAGAGCTTCACAAATTGAGTAAGTCAGTAATGCATTGGTCCACCTGTGGCTCTTATGCAAGCAGTTATTCAGATTGGTATTGGCTGATGGAGTTGTTGGATGCCCTCCTGATGATATCCTGCTTAATTCTACACAACTGGCACATAATATCTTCAAAATCCTGCTCCAAACTGTTCTCAATTTGGGAGAGATCCAGCGACCTTCCTGGCTGAGGTAAGATTTGGCAAACATGAGGGCAAGCAGTAGAAGCTCTCACCATGTGCAGGCAGAGATTAACTTGCTGAAATGTAAGCCCAGAATGGCTTGCCTTGAAGATCAACAAAAAAAGGCATATAATGTCATTGATGTACCACTGTGCTGTAATGGTGCCACAGATGACAACCAGAGGGGTCCTGCTATGAAATGAAACAGCACCCAAGACACCAGTTGCATGTTAAATCATTGATGATGATGATGATGATAAACTCTGGGCTCTTAGTGCCTCTCTCATGATTTCACGTTCTTCACATTCTGTCATCTCTAGTTAACAGCTTTCTTCTTGACATTGTGTTTGGCTGTGGTTCACCTATTCCTGCAATCATCATCATCAGATATTGACATCATTCCTATTCAAATGTTGAGCAGTTCACCAATTACTCCAACTGACTTCATTGAGTCCAACTACAGTTTCTCAGATGCTGTGAGGCATCGTTACTGTCCAACTGAGTATACTGAATGAAATTCATGAAGACCTCATGTCCTGGTATTGCCATATTGCATGTTTGCTATCCTTGTCAGCTGAATAGTGAAATTGTGTTGTAGCATCACGCATTCATCTGTCAGCCACCAAAGCACACAATTTTGTGTTTTCCGTCAATACTGTATAAATATCAATCTATGAGCAATTTGTACAAATCAGTGGTGCACCATTTTTTGATGGCTTTGAGAGTAGTACTACACATAAGAGGCAGAATAGAAATGTGAGAGATTATATACAACCATATCTAACACATTCAAGTGGCAGATGTGGACTGCCCACAATTTATTGGTTATGACTATAGATTAAAACTGATGAGACTACAAAAATGTAGGAAATTTTGGAAATATGACCTGGATAAATTTAAAGAACCACAGGTTGCTGAGTGTTTCAGAAGGAGCATTAGGTAACAATGGGCAACAATAGTAGAAATGATTGCAGTAGAAGATTAATGGGTAGCTTTGAGAGATGAAATAGTGAAAGCAGCAGGGTATCAAATACTCGTAGGTAAAAAGATAAGATCTAGTAGAAATCCTTGGATAATACTGGAAATGTTCAATTTAATTGATGAAAGGAGAAAATATAAAAATGCAGCAACTGAATCTGGTGAAAGGAACACAGGCATCTAAAAATTGAGGCTGGCATAAAGTGCAAAATGTCTAAGCAGGAATGGCTAGAGAACAAATGTAAGGATATAGAAGAACAAATTACTAGGAGATAGATACGACCAATAGGAAAATTAAAGAGGTCTTTGGAGAAAAGAAACAGCTATATGAATATCAAGAGCTCAGTTGGAAAACCATTACTATCAGTTTAGTAAGTGATGGTTGATAAAAAAATCTTTGCAGCAGAATGGAAAAACTGGCAGAAGCTGATCTCAGAGAAGATTGGTTTGGATTCTTGAGAGGTGTAAGTACATAATAGGAAATACTGACCCTACGACTTATCTTAGAAGATAGGTTAAGGAAAGGCAAACCTACATTTAAAGCATTTGTAGACTTAGAGAATGCTTTTGACATGTTTACTACAACACACTCTTTGGAATTAAGAAGGTAGTGTGCAAAATATACAAGGAGCAAACGACCATTTACAACTTGTACAGAGACCAGATTGGAGTTATTTGAGTCAAGTGGCATGGAAGGGAGGCAGTGTTTGAGAAGGGACTGAGACAGGGTCGTAGCTATGCCTGATGTTATTCAATCTGCACACTGAGTCTGTAGTAAAGGAAATCAAAGAAAAATTTGGAGTAGGAATTAAAGTCCATGTAGTAGTATGGTTTTCTGCCTAAAGGCAGATCTCGTCATGCGCTAATCCTCTTCCACTTTTGTCTGTCCATAGCCAGTATCTTCATTTCTGAATATTTGCCTTCTTTTATATTGTCCAGCATTTGGTATCTTCTCTTTCCTCTCCCCCTTTTTCCCTCCACCATTCCTTCTATTCCTTCCTTCAATAAACAGTCCCTCCGCAAACAATGTCCAATGCAGTTCCATTTTCTCTTTCGGATAACTTTCAGCATGTTTCTTTCTTCTCTAACTGTTCTTAATACTTCTTCATTCCTTATTCGGTCTTCCTATTTCACTTTGACCATTCTTCTCCATATACACATCTCTAGTGCTTCCAATCTTTCATCTTCCTTCCTGAATGTCCAGGTCTCCACACCATATAGTGCAACACTCCAGATATAATATTTGGCAAGTCTTTTCCTCAGATCTTTGTTTAGTTGTCCACAAAGTAATTTCTGTTTCCTCTTGAATCCTTCTTTTAGCATTGCAATTCTTTTCCTAATATCTGTTGAGCAATACATATTATCATCCATTATTACACTTCCCAAATAACTGAAGTTATTCACTTGCTCTATTTCCTCTCCCCCTATTTTCATATGACATTTTCTCCCCTTTCCTTCAATTACCATGCTTTTTGTTTTCTTCTCGTTAATCTTAATTCCATTTTCTTCTAATTTGTGTTTAGCTCATCTAACATTGCACTCTCTGCCATCACAATCATGTCGTCTGGAAATCTTATACACTCCACTCTCCGAATCCCCCTATACAAGCTCCTCTCCTTCCATCAAAGCTTTCACTAATAATTTCCTCCAGATATATATTGAATGGTGTTGGTGATAAACAACAACCTTACACCTCTTCCCAGTTCTATTTCTTCACTCATCACACCACCTATTCTTACTCTTGCTCTCTGGTTCAAATACAAATTTCTGATTTGCCATCTATCCCTCCAGTCAACTCCATGTTTCCTTATGATTTCCATCTGTTTGTTCCATGTGACACAGTCAAAAGCCTTTTCAAGATCAATGAACACAACATACACCTTCCTTTTCTTCTCCATGTACCTCTCCCATATCACTCTCAGTAGTCCAATGGCATCTCTAGTTCCCACTCTTCGCCTGAAACCAAATTGTTCATCTCCTATTATGCAATTCATCTTTCCATATAGCCTTCTGTTGAACATCCTCAGCAACACTGTCTGCATGCGATATCAGGCTCACTGTTCTATGTTCCTCTCACTTTTTGCTGTTTTTTTTTTCTTTTCTATAGGTTTTAAGATACTTTCTGTAAAGTTCTTTGGCCATTTTCCTGTCACGTATATTTGATTACACAATTCAATCAACTCCCTTTACCCTTCTTTCTCCAACGACTTTAACAGTTCCACAGGAATCTCATCAATTCCCATTGCCTTCATAGATTTTTCAATCTCACTAGTTAGTGTTGCAGTTCCTTTGTTATCATCTGCAACTTTATGTTCTTCTTCTTATATCCCAAGGTCTTCTTCACTTGGTCAGCTGTCTGCAACACATAGCCACTCTATAGAGGAAAAGAAATAAAAAGTTTGAGTTTTTGCCAGTGATATTGTAATTCTGTCAGAGATGGCAAATGACTTGAAAAAGCAGTTTAACAGAATGGAGTGTGTCTTGAAAGGGGAATTTTAAGACAATCAACAAAAGCAAAACAAGGCTAATGGATAAAATCAAATTATATTAGGCAATGCTGAGGCAATTATATTTGGAAACAAGACACTGTAAGTAGTGGATGAGTCTTGTTGTTTGGCTGCTACAATAACTGATGGTGGCTGAAGAAAACAGGATATAAAATTTAGACTGACAATGGCAAGAAAAGTGCTTTTGAAGAAAAGAAGTTTGTTAACATCAAATATAGATTTTAATGTTAGGAAGTATCTTCTGAAGGTATGTCACCATGGATGGAAGTGAAACATGAATGATAACACAAGCCAACTTAAATTTTTTTTGGAAAACTTTATTTTACTTTGATAGCTGATCTTTATAGATTTTTATGAGCTGAATCCAAATCTAGCCTTAGTTTTTTGTATCACTCATAGTTTTCGAGCAATACGCTTTTTATTATTTAAATCCTATGGTATATGGTAAATGGGGAAATTAATGAAATACTTTGTTACAACATAAGCATGGTTTGTATTTACAGTAAGCTACTTAAAACAATGATGTGTGTTAATAGAGGTTTAACTTGTCAGCTGGAATTAGTTTGTATTTTCTTTCTCTTTTTTCTTTGAACCTTCTTGTTTGGCTTTTTCTACGATGAGTCGCTTGTTGAACTTCTCGGAGGGAGAACAAAAGATGGCTACAGTAAGCAGATTCAAAATGGTGTAGGTTGCATTAGTTATTTGGAGATGATGAGGCTTGCACAGGACACAGTAGCATGAAACTAATCTTCAGACTGGAGATGACAATGACAACAACATGTGATCTACCGATTTATTATAACAACTATTATCAGAAACTCTCAAGGCACATTTCCTGACAGCCAGCATTTTGTATGATTATTGTCTGTACTAATTATCTGATGTAAAATGCACCATCCATCTCATCAACCACTTACATGCAGTTCTTGTGAAAGGCTCTCTGTATCTGTGGGTGCAACATAACTACATGCCAACAGCTTCCATGCACATGGCCTTATAAGTATCAAGCTATATAACAAAATTTAATTTAGAGTAGTGATTTTATTCCATTTTATATTACTGTATGGCAACACACAGTTTTAAAACAATTTTTGTACTACTACTGTGGTTTATTATTATTTCTTTCATTTCTCAGATGTTATGTCTGGTTAAAAATGGAAAGTGACACGGACCTTGATCAAGCGTGACTTTCTTTTAACCGTACAGTATTTGTTACATTGCATTTAGGAACTTTCGGGTAATTGAACATGTATCAATAATTACAGATTTCTGTAGTTGTATATATACGTTTCGATGTAGCTGTATTGCATTGATGTACTGGTGGATATTGTGTGGTATGACTCTTGTAGTTGATAGTATAATTCGTATAATTTCAACTTTACACTGATGCCACATGTCCTTGACTTTCTCAGCCAGTTGGATGTATTTTTCAATTTTTTCTCCTGTTTCCTTCTGTATATTTGTTGTATTGGGTATGGATATTTCGATTAGTTGTGTTAATTTCTTCTTTTTATTGGTGAGTATGATGTCAGGTTTGTTATGTGGTGGTGTTTTATCTGTTATAATGGTTCTGTTCCAGTATAAATTGTATTCATCATGCTCCAGTACATTTTGTGGTGCATACTTGTATGTGGGAACGTGTTGTTTTATTAGTTTATTTTGTAAGGCAAGCTGTTGATGTATTATTTTTGCTACATTGTCATGTCTTCTGGGGTATTCTGTATTTTCTAGTATTGTACATCCAATTGTGATGTGATCTACTGTTTCTATTTGTTGTTTACAAAGTCTGCATTTATCTGTTGTGGTATAGGGATCTTTAATAATATGCTTGCTGTAATATCTGGTGTTTATTGTTTGATCCTGTATTGCAATCATGAATCCTTCTGTCTCACTGTATATATTGCCTTTTCTTAGCCATGTGTTGGATGCGTCTTGATCGATGTGTGGCTGTGTTAGATGATACGGGTGCTTGCCATGTAGTGTTTTCTTTTTCTAATTTACTTTCTTTGTATCTGTTGATGTTATGTGATCTAAAGGGTTGTAGAAGTGGTTATGAAATTGCAGTGGTGTAGCCGATGTATTTATATGAGTGATTGCTTTGTGTATTTTGCTAGTTTCTGCTTGTTCTATAAAGAATTTTCTTAAATTGTCTACCTGTCCATAATGTAGGTTTTTTTATGTCGATAAATCCCCTTCCTCCTTCCTTTCTTTCTTTCTGTTGCTGAATGTATGTGATGTATTCTATATTTGTGGCATTGTGATCGTGTAAGTGTATTGAGTGCTTCTAGGTCTGTGTTACTCCATTTCACTACTCCAAATGAGTAGGTCAATATTGGTATAGCATAAGTATTTATAGCTTTTGTCTTGTTTCTTGCGGTCAGTTCTGTTTTCAATATTTTTGTTAGTCTTTGTCTAAATTTTTCTTTTAGTTCTTCTTTAATATTTGCATTATCTATTCCTATTTTTTGTCTGTATCCTAGATATTTATAGGCATCTGTTTTTTCCATCGCTTCTATGCAGTCGCTGTGGTTATCCAATATGTAATCTTCTTGTTTAATGTGTTTTCCCTTGACTATGCTATTTTTCTTACATTTGTCTGTTCCAAAAGCCATATTTATATCATTGCTGAATACTTCTGTTATCTTTAGTAATTGGTTGAGTTGTTGATTTGTTGCTGCCAGTAGTTTTAGATCATCCATGTATAGCAGATGTGTGATTTTGTGTGGGTATGTTCCAGTAATATTGTATCCATAATTTGTATTATTTAGCATGTTGGATAGTGGGTTCAGAGCAAGGCAGAACCAGAAAGGGCTTAATGAGTCTCCTTGGTGTATTCCGCGCTTAATCTGTATTGGCTGTGATGTGATATTATTTGAATTTGTTTGGATATTAAGGGTGGTTTTCCAATTTTTAATTACTATGTTTAGGAACTGTATCAATTTAGGATCTACTTTGTATATTTCCAATATTTGTAGTAACCATGAGTGGGGGTACACTATCAAAAGCTTTTTGGTAATCAATGTATGCATAGTGTAGCGACCTTTGTTTAGTTTTAGCTTGATATGTCACCTCTGCATCTATTATCATTTGCTCTTTACATCCTTGTGCTCCTTTGCAACAGCCTTTTTGTTCTTCATTTATAATTTTGTTCTGTGTTGTATGTGTCATTAATTTCTGTGTAATGACTGAAGTTAATATTTTGTATATTGTTGGTAGGCATGTTATGGGGCGATATATAGCTGGGTTTGCTGTGTCTGCTTGATCTTTAGGTTTCAGGTAAGTTATTCCATGTGTAAGTGTATCAGGGAATGTGTATGGGTCTGCAATGTAACTGTTAAATAATATATGATTATAATAGAGGGAAACATTCCATGTAAGAAAAATATATCTAAAAACAAAGATGATGTGACTTACCAAATGAAAGTGCTGGCAGGTCGACAGACACACAAACAAACACAAACACACACACAAAATTCAAGCTTTCGCAACACACACACACACACACACACACACACACACACAGTGTACACCCGTCCCTCCCTCCCCCTAAGGTAAGTCTTTCCGCTCCCGAGATTGGAATGACTCCTTACCCTCTCCCTAAAAACCCACATCCTTTTGTCTTTCCCTCTCCTTCCCTCTTTCCTGATGAGGCAACAGTTTGTTGCGAAAGCTTGAATTTTGTGTGTATGTTTGTGTTTATTTGTGTGTCTGTCGACCTGCCAGCACTTTCATTTGGTAAGTCACATCATCTTTGTTAAATAATATAGTTAGATGTGAATGTGTTGAGGTGAATTTCTTTAGCCAGAAATTTGCTATTTTATCTTTTCCAGGGGCTTTCCAATTGTATGTAGAATTAAGTGCTCGCATGACTTCATGTTGCAAAATTATCACTTTAGGCATTTGTGGTATCATCTTGTATGAGTCTGTTTCTGCTTGTATCCACCGTGCGTGTCTGTTATGTTGTACCGGGTTTGACCATATGTTGCTCCAGAAGTGTTCCATGTCTGTTATGTTTGGTGGATTGTCTATTTTAATGTGTGTGTTATCTATTGTATGGTAAAATTTCTTTTGGTTTGTGTTGAATGTTTGGTTTTGTTTCCTTCTATTTTCACTTTTTTTGTATCTTCTAAGTCGTTTGGCCAATGCTTGTAATTTCTGCTTCTTTTCATCTAATTGCTCTATCGCTTCTTATTGTGAGATTTTACCTAACCTTTTTCCTTTTTTTGTCTGATATTTCATTTCTTATAAATTGTGTTAGCTGTCCGATGTCTTTTCTCAGTTTTTCTATTCTGATCTGTAGCCTGTGTTGCCATGCTGGTTTTGTGGGTTTCTTCTGTGTGTTGGTTGGTTCTGATCTCTGCCTAGTGTGTATATTTAGTGCAGTGAGTGCTCCTATATAAACCAGTAGTTGTAACTCTTCCATAGTTGTATTTTCATTTATTTTGTTGTGTATGATTGTGTTGATAGTTTTTATTGTTGTTTCGACTTGTGGGTTATTTGGCGGTCTATGCGAGAATGGTCTGATGTCTGTATTTGTGTCTTTGTATTCTATATATGTCAGCTGAAATTTCTCTTCTATATTTAACACTTGTGTCTCTTCGTGTTCTATTTGTGCTTGTTCTGGTGGCTGTCTTAAGATTTCGTTTTCCTCTGACTGTTTAATTGATGTGTGTTGTTCTTTGTTTGTTTGCTCTGGGATGTTTGAGTCCATTACTGTATTTTCTTCTTTTTCTGATTGCACATTATTTTGTTCCTGTATTTGTTGTACTTGTTGTTTGATGTTTTCTAATTCTGTAATTCTGACTGGGGTATCCTGTTGTTTTTGATTATTACACGAATCCGATCAGCTAGTCGTTGTTCTGTTAAAAATTTTAATTCTGGGTATCTGGTAATAAATGTTGTGTATACTTGCGATCTGTATCCAGTTGTGTTGGTTCCTAAGTTTGTTGCTTGGTAATAACAGAACATGAGGTGTCAGTTAACTTCATCTGACCATCTCATCCTCCATCTTTGTTTTCCCTCTAGAGTGGTTGCAGGAAGCATGTCCTGCAAAACACCTCTATTTGGATTTAAATCATTTTCCGTGTGGCTAGCAGTATCGTTACCATTGTGGACGGGCATAGGGTTTAAGCGTCGTCCCAGACCATGACAGCGCTTGTCCAAGGCTTCATTAGTTCTGTCCTGAAACTAATCACACTAAAAGGGGGGTTAGCCCTATTAGTGGTTTGTTCTTTTTGTTGCCTTTTACGAATTATTATTATTATTATTATTATTATTATTATTATTATTATTATTATTATTATTACTATCTTCACTTTCTCAGACATTAAGTCCGGTTAAAAATGGAGTGACGCGGACCTTGATCAAGCGTCACTTACTTTTAACTGTACGGTATGTGTTATATTGCATTTAGGAACTTTCGCGTAATTGAACATGTATCAATAATTACGGATTTCTGTAGCTGTATATATGTGTTTGGATGTAGCTGTATTGCATTGATGTACTGGTGGATATTGTGTGGTATGACTCCTGTAGTTGATAGTATAATTGGTATGATGTCAACTTTATCCTGATGCCACATGTCTTTGACTTCCTCAGCCAGTTGGATGTATTTTTCAATTTTTTCTCCCGTTTTCTTTTGTATATTTGTTGTATTGGGTATGGATATTTCGATTAGTTGTGTTAATTTCTTCTTTTTATTGGTGAGTATGATGTCAGGTTTGTTATGTGGCGTTGTTTTATCTGTTATAATGGTTCTGTTCCAGTATAATTTGTATTCATCATTCTCCAGTACATTTTGTGGTGTATACTTGTATGTAGGAATGTGTTGTTTTAAAAGTTTATGTTGTAAGGCAAGCTGTTGATGTATTATTTTTGCAACATTGTCATGTCTTCTGGGGTATTCTGTATTTGCTAGTATTGTACATCCGCTTGTGATGTGATCTACTGTTTCTATTTGTTGTTTACAAAGTCTGCATTTATCCGTTGTGGTATTGGGATCTTTAATAATATGCTTGCTGTAATACCTGGTGTTTATTGTTTGATCCTGTATTGCAATCATGAATCCTTCTGTCTCACTGTATATATTGCCTTTTCTTAGCCATGTGTTGGATGCGTCTTGATCGATGTGTGGCTGTGTTAGATGATACGGGTGCTTGCCATGTAGTGTTTTCATTTTCCAATTTACTTTCTTCATATCTGTTGATGTTATGTGATCTAAAGGGTTGTAGAAGTGGTTATGAAATTGCAGTGGTGTAGCCGATGTATTTATATGAGTGATTGCCTTATTATTTTGCTAGTTTCTGCTCGTTCTAGAAATAATTTTCTTAAATTGTCTACCTGTCCATAATGTAGGTTTTTTATGTCGATAAATCCCCTTCCTCCTTCCTTTCTGCTTAATGTGAATCTTTCTGTTGCTGAATGTATGTGATGTATTCTATATTTGTGGCATTGTGATCGTGTTAGTGTATTGAGTGCTTCTAGGTCTGTGTTACTCCATTTCACTACTCCAAATGAGTAGGTCAATATTGGTATGGCATAGGTATTTATAGCTTTTGTCTTGTTTCTTGCTGTCAATTCTGTTTTCAGTATTTTTGTTAGTCTTTGTCTATATTTTTCTTTTAGTTCTTCTTTGATATTTGTATTATCTATTCCTATTTTTTGTCTGTATCCTAGATATTTATAGGCATCCGTTTTTTCCATCGCTTCTATGCAGTCGCTGTGGTTATCCAATATGTAATCTTCTTGTTTAGTATGTTTTCCCTTGACTATGCTATTTTTCTTACATTTGTCTGTTCCAAAAGCCATATTTATATCATTGCTGAATCCTTCTGTTATCTTTAGTAATTGGTTGAGTTGTTGATTTGTTGCTGCCAGTAATTTTAGATCATCCCTGTATAGCAAATGTGTGATTTTGTGTGGGTATGTTCCAGTAATATTGTATCCATAATTTGTATTATTTAGCATGTTGGATAGTGGGTTCAGAGCAAGGCAGAACCAGAAAGGACTTAATGAGTCTCCTTGGTATATTCCACGCTTAATCTGTATTGGCTGTGATGTGATATTATTTGAATTTGTTTGGATATTAAGTGTGGTTTTCCAATTTTTCATTACTATGTTTAGGAACTGCATCAATTTAGGATCTACTTTGTTTGGAAGGTAGGAGACGAGATACTGGCAGAAGTAAAGCTGTGAGTACCGGGCGTGAGTCGTGCTTCGGTAGCTCAGATGGTAGAGCACTTGCCCGCGAAAGGCAAAGGTCCCGAGTTCGAGTCTCGGTCGGGCACACAGTTTTAATCTGCCAGGAAGTTTCATACTTTGTATATTTCCAATATTTGTAGTAACCATGAGTGGGGTACACTATCAAAAGCTTTTTGGTAATCAATGTATGCGTAGTGTAGCGACCTTTGTTTAGTTTTAGCTTGATATGTCACCTCTGCATCTATTATCAGTTGCTCTTTACATCCTCGTGCTCCTTTGCAACAGCCTTTTTGTTCTTCATTTATAATTTTGTTCTGTGTTGTATGTGTCATTAATTTCTGTTTAATGACTGAAGTTAATATTTTGTATATTGTTGGTAGGCATGTTATGGGGCGATATTTAGCTGGGTTCGCTGTGTCTGCTTGATCTTTAGGTTTCAGATATGTTATTCCATGTGTAAGTGTATCAGGGAATGTGTATGGGTCTGCAATGTAACTGTTAAATAATTTAGTTAGATGTGAATGTGTTGAGGTGAACTTCTTTAACCAGAAATTTGCTATTTTGTCATTTCCAGGGGCTTTCCAATTGTGAGTAGAATTAATTGCTTGGGTGACTTCAAGTTGCAAAATTATCACTTCAGGCATTTGTGGTATCATCTTGTATGTGTTTGTTTCTGCTTGTATCCACCGTGCATGCCTGTTATGTTGTACCGGGTTTGACATATGTTGCTCCAGAAGTGTTCCATGTGTGTTATGTTTGGTGGATTGTTTATTTTAATGTGTGTGTTATCTATTGTCTGGTAAAATTTCTTTTGGTTTGTGTTGAATGTTTGGTTTTGTTTCCTTCTATTTTCACTTTTTTTGTATCTTCTGAGTCGTTTGGCTAATGCTTGTAATTTCTGCTTCTTTTCGTCTAATTGCTCTGTCGCTTCTTGTTGTGAGATTTTACCTAACCTTTTTTGTTTTTTTTCCGAGATTTCATTTCTTATAAATTGTGTTAGCTGTCCGATGTCTTTTCTCAGTTTTTCTATTTTGATCTGTAGCCTGTGTTGCCATGCTGGTTTTGTGGGTTTCTTCTGTGTGTTGGTTGGTTCTGATCTCTGCCTAGTGTGTATATTTAGTGCAGTGAGTGCTCCTATATAAACCAGTAGTTGTAACTCTTCCATAGTTGTATTTTCATTTATTTTGTTGTGTATGATTGTGTTGATAGTTTTTATTGTTGTTTCGACTTGTGGGTTATTTGGTGGTCTACGCAAGAATGGTCTAATGTCTGTATTTGTGTCTTTGTATTCTATATATGTTAGCTGAAATTTTTCTTCTATATCTAACATCTGTGTCACTTCGTGTTCTATTTGTGCTTGTTCTGGTGGCTGTCTTAAGATTTCGTTTTCCTCTGATTGTTTAATTGGTGCATGTTGTTCTTTGTTTGTTTGCTCTGGGATGTTTGAGTCCATTACTGTATTTTCTTCTTCTTCTGATTGCACATTATTTTGTTCCAGTATTTGTTGTACTTGATGTTTGATGTTTTCTAATTCTGATTGGGGTATCCTGTTATTTTTTATTATTACACGGATCTGATCAGCTAATCGTTGTTCTGTTAAAAATTTTAATTCTGGGTATCTGGTAATAAATGTTGTGTATACTTGTGATCTGTATCCAGTTGTGTTGGTTCCTAGGTTTGTTGCTTGGTAATAACAGAACACGAGGTGTCGATTAACTTCATCTGACCATCTCATCCTCTGTCTTTGTTTTCCTTCTAGGGTGGTTGCAGGAAGCATATCCTGCAAAACACCTCTATTTGGATTTAAATCATTTTCCAGTTGGCTAGCAGTGTCGTTACCATTGTGGGCGGGCATAGGGTTCAAGCGTCGTCCCCGACCATGACGGCGCTTGTCCGAGGCTTCTTTAGTTCTGTCCTGAACCAACTAATCACACTAAAAGGGGGGTTAGCCCTATTAGTGGCTTGTTCTTTTTGTCGCCTTTTACGACTGAGCCCTAGCATGTCACCTGGTTATGTTGCATACCTGAGTCTTCACAGAGCTTGTAAGTTAATGATGTAACTGTTTCAGATCCACAGTTCATTTAGAACTATCACTGTTATGTTTTATTTTGCATTCATGCAGTATATTTCCTATTTATCTTGATATTGTGTAAATCATATGAAACTATGTTAACATATGATGATTTTTGAAATATTGTAATATCTGAAATTCACAATTATAATTTGAATTTTGTAAATTGTGCAGTTATTTATCTATTTTCTTCACTTTCTTGATATGACAACGACAGTATTACATTCCGTGTAATGACGAAAGTTTTTTCACAAATGACTTGCAGTTTTGAGGTTACTAGGCGACATCACGTGAGCTTCGGAAAGAGTAGCAGCCATTTTTCACCAAGTGTTATAAAAGTCCCCTGAACTATTTGCTCTTCACACAATGGACAACAACAAATAATTTTCAATTACCCTTGACAAGTTTTTCTCCAATATTAATTTATCTGTCATCGTGCAGCACACTGTGTTTAAGAAAGTAATCTGTATTACCAAAACCTTGTGGGAGTGACAACTGACTACTCAATACGTGACAAGTGTAGTGTGTCTAATATGTCATGTTCTTTGTTGAATCCTCTTCTGCTTTGTTCACTAATGTATATGCACTTGTTTTCATAGCTGTGCACAGTAAAGTGGAATTTGTTACACTGTTATTTTGTGTATTACTTTATATGAAGGAGACAGTGTCACTATTTAACTGATGACTCTGAGGAAATTGTGCTCTCATGAATATATTATCTACTTTGATTCACATAGATACATACCACCATGACTATTATGGATAACCTACCACACATGATCGATGGTGATATCCACAATGTTAAAAATGAGTTCAAGGCTTACAGCACCTGTCTCCTGTACTTCAACCAACAAATTCTATGACATGAACATATCCATCTCTGAACATTATGGCTTCAGCCACACTGGTTCTGACATCATAAATAGTGAAGCAAACGCAGAACACTGTTCTGAACAGCCACATATCTGTGCTGTGTGACATCTCATCCAGAGTGATCATGAATATGGTTCTTCCACCCGCACTGTTACCACCTGTGAGAGGAACAGACTTTCCACTCATTGGCTCTCATGGTCCTGCCACATTATTTATGCAAATTTAAGCCCCACCATTTATGCCCAATCAACTAGGAATCTGGTTTGCAATAATGGAGAACATTTTCACACAATAGAAAATCAGTGACAATTTTGAACAGTTCACCTTACTGACCAGTAATTCCATCAATGTGCTATTTTAGTGGTGTCTGACATTAGAACCCCACTCCCCTCTAGCAAGATTAAAATTCTCTGGAGACGGCACTGATTTTGTGTTGCACAAAACCAATGTATCAAGACCAAATCCTGTACCATGAAAAGCATAGTAACAAAACACAATATGAAACCTGGTGATAAATGCATGGAATGATAGATGCCAGTATCATTTCAGATGTTTTGCCATTATACAATCTGACAACAACAATTGCTACCCTATGTGAGGTTAATCTTAATAGCTCACGAAGGAAATCCATTATGCAGGTTGCCAATATATTGCACATCTGCTCAATTTGCACACCACAGTGGCCACAGCAACAACTCCCTTTCATTCTGAAGACAGCCAAACCATACCAGACCAGCCTGAAGTACCACTGCTTCACTGTGAGCTCTCCTCCACCTGCAGATCACCAAGCTTTCCTGAGGACCTGCAAAGTCATTGCACAATCATTGAAAGACAGACTGAACAGTTGGAAACACTGCAACTGTGGACCATTACAGCTAAGGGCATTTGCATCCCTCATACCTCCCCATCCCTATCACACAGTCTCAAGACCATTCAGGCAAACATTTGCTGGTTCCACAGACATTTTAGTCACCTAGCTACAAAGTGCAAGAACCACGCTTGCACCCCAACACCAAACACCAATCTTATTCAGGTGTAATGCAGAACATCATTCACCTACAGCACATACCGTTTGAGAACAGTCAGCACCCAAAGTCAAAAAGGTATTTTACGACTGTTCATTGTACTGTTTGTTGTGACAACTTTGATGCTGCCAACTACCAAATGACTACACAAGACTGCAAAACCAAGTTAGTTTGTCACTGGCTACATACAGGCTTCATGTTTTTAATCAACACAGAATGCCATGCTCTACCCAGACTCAAAACACAGTATGGTCCCTTTAATGACAGTTAATGATTCTGTCATATGCACATACAGTCACAAGACTTCGGATTTGGTCATCACTCTCACCAAGAATGCCAAATGGACTGTCATGTTAATAAAGATTGCTCAACCTATTTTTGGCACTGATTTCCTCACACATGCATGTCACTTTAATTTTGTATCAGAGTGGATAATGTAATTGCTACCATATAGAATGACAATGATCATTACTGGGAGTCCTAACACCAGAACTTAAAGTTAGACTTCCATTCCACGGAAAAAGAGTACATAGTATTCAGGCATAAAACGACCAACTTATGTAAGAAGAACATGGTAACATAGCATTGAAAACATAAGGTGGACTCCAAGTGGCCATGAAAACACTGGAAGAGCTTATAATACCTACACAATGCAACTGTGATCTGGCACAGCAGTGTCCATGGATAAGCACCCAGTGAAGCCACAGAGAGTGATCCCACACCCTGTGGCGCATCATACCCATACCAACCCTACCTGTTTCATCTTGTGCAAGTCAGATCATGCTGTATCGGCTATCACTAACTTCGACGAAGATGGGCAGGCACTGGCAAGCAGATGGGGCGGAGCAGGGTAGGGCAGGTGGTGGCAAGCAGACAGATGTTTTTTTTTTCTACAATATTGTTTTTCAAACTTTCGGGTCCTCGGCTCTCTCCCATTGTATATAAGCAAGGGGCAGTTTCTGTTGTACAATATTTGTTCAAAAATTCCGGAACTGTGACCACAAAATTTTTCTGTATTACCTTTTACTTATTGTGCATGGTCTCCGAAATATTCTTCTCCACAACTGATATGCCATTCCCAACACTGTTTCCACTTTTGTAAGCAGTCTTGGCATGCCTTTTGTTGGGTTGTGTGAAGTGCCGTCTGCGAATTTTCTTTTATTTCATCTATCTATGTAAATCTTCATCCTTTCAATGGAGTTTTCAACTTTGGAAATAAAAACATGTCCACAGCGTCCTGGTCTGGAGAGTATGGAAGATAAGGCAGCACAGTCATTTCATTTTTTGTGCATTAGTCACACACCAACAGGAATCAATGTGAAGGTGTGTTATCATGATGCAAAAACCATGAATTGTCTCATCACATTTCAGGTTGTTTCCTTGTCAGATTTTCTCACAAGCATCACAACACATACCAAAATTGTGAACATACTGGAATTTTTTGAACAGACCTTGTAATACAGCCATGTAAAAAATTAAGAAACAGTGCTATCTTTAGTAATTGCTAACTTAATCAAGTTTTAATATTATTACATCTTATTCTTACAAAAAACCAGTGGGAATGATGAGACTGTACCTTCTTCGTCAGATCTTAAATCTTTGGACAAGACTTGATGATGTGACTTAACTGTTCTTCCACATTCACTCATGATCCGTTTATCATGTTGTTGACTGCCAGTACTGAAAAACCAACCTCACACAGTTGGGAACGCAATTAGAACTCTTGAGATCTTTTCACATACTAGCAAATTATCCTGCATCACCAAGTGCAAAACTCAAGCAGTTTCGACAAAACCAATCTCGATTTCAATGTGGAGTCTGTAGAAATATTAATAAATTGCTCTTGTTCTTCAATGGTAAGTGTTGATGTAAACTCTGTAATGAAGTGACCTTGTATTTATCTACTAGATCCAGAAAGTACTTCAGAAAGTTAGCATTGAGCTCAGTTCAATGATCCTCAAGCACAGACTTCAATTATTCACTCAACTGAATCATTGTCTTTTTCAAGTCAACAATCTTTGACTTGTTTGTTGTTGCCCACCATGAATTCCTCTCATGTGCCAATCTCTTCGTCACAGAGTAGCACTTGCAACCTATGTCCTCAATTATTTGCTGGATGTGTTCCAATCTGTCCTCCACAGTTTTTACCCTCTACAGCTCCCTCGAGTACCATGGAAGTTATTCCCTGATGTCTTAACATATGTCCTATCATCCTATCCCTTCTTGTCAGAGTATTCCATATGTTCCTTTCGTCTCCAATTCTGCACAGAACTTCCTCATTCTCTACCATAATTTTCAACATTTGTCTGTAGCACCACATCTCAAATGCTTTGATTCTCTTCTGTTCCAGTTTCCCCACATTCCATATTTCAGTACCAAATATGCTGTGCTCCAAAACTACATTCAGAGAAATTTCTTCCTCAAATTAAGGCCCATGTTTGATGCTAGTATACTTATGTTGGCCAGGAATGCCCTTTTTGCCAGTGCTGGACTGTTTCTGATGGTGTTCTTGCTCAGTCTGCCATTTGTTATTTAGCTGCCATGCTAGCAGAATTCCTTAACTCCATCTACTTCATGACCATCAGTCCTGATGTTAAGTTTCTCACTGTCCTCATTTCTGCTGCTTCTCATTACTTTTGTGTTTCTTTGATTTACTCTCAATACATATCTGTACTCATTAGACTGTTCAGTCCAATCAGCAGATCTGTAATTCTTCAATTTCACTGAGAATAGCATCATTATCAGCAAATCTTAGCATTGATATGCTTTCACCTTTAATATCAGTTCCACTCCTGAACCTTTCTTTTATTTCCATCATTGCTTCTGTGATATATATGAGGGTCATTCAATAAGCAATGCCCTACATTCTTTTAAAAAGCCATTAATATACACAGACAAACCTCCTTGTTGGTGCTTCACATTTGATGTCTGTTCTGTGTGCCGGTGAGGTTTCGTACAGTTCTGGCAGATGGCAGAGCATCAAAATGGCATCTACATATGACTCATTACAAGCAGCATGCCATATTGAATTCTCGTGTGCAGAATAAGAAACTGTCGTGAACATCCATAAATGTTTGTGTGCAGTGTACGGTGATGCTGTAGTTGATAGGAGTACAGTTGAGCTATGGGTAAAGAAAGTTACAGCGTCAGGAAATGCAGAAACAGAGCTCCATGATCAGCAACACTCAGGATGTCCTGTCGCAGCCACTGCTCCAGACATGCTGAATTGTGTGGATGTCCTTATTTATCCTGACCGGTGCATCAGAACTTGACAATTGGCTCTACAGTTGTCAGTCAGCATTGGAAGTGTATCTGCAATGATTGAGGCTCTCAGATATTCAAAGAGGTGCTCACAATGGGATCCATGAATGCTCACAGCAGATCACAAGATTCAAAGAAAGGCCATTTCATCTGAATTGTTGGAGCATTCTGTGACCAATGGAGAAGCCTTTCCATCACAGATCGCTATGGGGAACGAAATTTGGGTGCACCAGTTTGTGCCATAAACAAAAAGGCAGTCCATGTAGGGGTGGTATCCTCATTCTCCACGAAAGAAGAATAGGGATGGTGACAGTCTTCTGCAACTGTATTGGCATCATTCTTGCGGATGTGATGCCAAGAGGGTCAACCATCAATTCAGAGGCATATGTGAAGACTCCGAATAAACTCAAGAACCATTTCAGACATGTTTGATCGGACAAGAATCTAGCAGAAATCTTGCTCCAACATGATAAATGCATGGGCACACACAAATCTGAGAACCCAGCAAGACACCACCAAATTGGGTGGACATCATTGCCTCATCCACCCTATACTCCAAACCTGGCACCCTCTGACTTCCATCTCTTTGGGCCACTTGAAGATTCTCTACATGGAACACACTTTGAAGACAATGAGTGTGTCAGTCATGCAGCAAAAACATAGCTACACCTACAGGACAAGAGCTTTTACCAGCACGGAATACATTGTCTTCCACAACATTGGTGTAGGGCCATAGAATGTGATGGAGACAACGAGCATTGACAAGATATGTTGATGTATATTGTCACCAAATCCTGACTCTTAACAATGAATATGTTCTGAGAAAAAGAATATGGGGTATTACTTATTAAACAACTCTCATATATTGAACATAGGGGTGAAAGACTGCATCTCTTTCTTACACCCTTTTTAATCTGAGTTCTTGGTCTTCTACTTTTATTACTCCCTGTTGGCTCTTACACATCTTATATTACCCATCTCATTCTATAGCTTACCCCAATTTTCCTCAGAATTTTTAGCATCTTGTACCATTTGACGATGTCTGTCACTTTTTCCAGGTGTGTGTATTTTTCTTTAGTCTTGCTTCCATTATCAACCACAATGTCAGAACTTCCTCTCCCATGCCTTTATCTTTACTTAAGTCAAACTGATCATCATCTAACAGATCCTCAATTTCCTTTTCCATTCTTCTGTATATTACTCTTGTCAGTAACTTGGATGCATGAGCTGTTAAGCTGATTGTCTGACAATTCTCACACTTGTTATCTCTTGCAGTCTTTGGCATTGTGTGGATGATATTTTCCCAAAGTTGGATGGGTATCACCAGACTCTCATTCCACACACCAATATGAATCTTCATTTTGTTGCCACTTCCACCAATGGTTTTAAAAATCCTGATGGAATATTGTCTATCCCTTCTGCCTTTTCTGATCTTAAGTCTTCCAATGCTCTTTTAAATTCTGATTCTAATACTGGATCCCCTATCTTTTCCATACTGACTCCTGTCTCTTCTGCAATAACACCAGACAAATATTCTGCCTCATACATTCATTGTACTCTCTAAATCTATCCAAACTCTCCTATGCATTTAACAGTGGAATTTCTACTGCACTCTTGATATTACCACACTCATTTAATTTCACCAAAAGTTATTTTGACTGCTCTGTTTGCTGAGCCAGTCATTCCAACAATAATTTCTTTTTACATTTCTTCACATTCTTCATGCAGCCATTACGTCTTAGCTTCCCCACACTTCTTATTTCATTTCTAAGTGACTTATTCCTGTATATCTGAATCTATCTTGACATTTTTGAACTTCCTTCTTTGTTTTTCTTTCCAATTTCTGTGACTGCCCTTTTTGCAGATGTCCATTCCTCTTCAACTGAACTGCTTACTGAGCTATTCCTTATTGCAGTATCAGCACCCTTAGAGAACTTCATGCATCACTCTTCATAGGTTAGAACTTCCACATCACACTTCTTTGTGTATCCATTCCTCCTGTCTAATCTCTAACTTCAGCTTATTTTCCATCACTGCTAAACTGTGATCTGCTCCTGGGTATACCTTACAATCCAGTATCTGATTTCGAAAGCCCTGTGACCATGATGTAATGTAACTGAAATATTTCTGTATCATCTTGCCTTTTCCAAGTATATCCCCAACTCTTGTGATTCTTGAACAGAATATTCACTATTACTAGCTGAAATTGATTACAGAATTCAATTAGTCTTTCTCTCCTCTAATTTCTTGTCCCAAGCCCATCTTCTCCTGCTACCTTTTCTTAGACTCCTTCCCCTACAACTGCATTCCAGTCCCCTATGACTTATATTTTCATCCCCCTTTATGTACTGTATTGCCCTTTCAATAACTTCACATACTTTCTCTGTCTCTTTATCTTCAGCTTGCAACATTGGCATGTATACCCGAACTACCGTTATCAGTGCTGGATTTCTGTCAATTCTGATAAGAACAACCCTATCACTGAACTGTTCACAGTAACACACTCTCTGCCCTACCTTTATACTCATAATGAATGCTATTCTTTTTATACCATTTTCTGCTGCTGTTGGTATTACCATATACTAATCTGACCAGAAATCCTTTTCATCTTACCATTTCACTTCACTGACCCCTACAGTATCTAAACTGAGCCTTTCAATTTCCCTTTTCAGTTTTTCTAGCTTCCCTACCACATTCAAATTTCTGACATTCCATGCCCCAACTTGTAGGAAGTTATCTTTTGTTGGTTATTCAATCTTTCCTCGTAGTTACCTCTCCCTTGCCAGTCCCTTCCCAGAGATTCGAATGAGGGACTGTTCCTGAATCGTTTTCCCAATGGAGAGATCATCATGGCCACATGTCCTGCGGACACACATTATGTGTCTAATTTAGTAGTTTCCATTACCTTATGCATCCTCATGCTGTTTGATCACTACTGATTCTTTCACCTGAAGGGACAGTTTCCCTCCCCAAGGGCAAGGGAGTGCTCTGAACCTCCATCCATCCCTCCACCTTCTTTGACAAAGCTGTTAGCAGACTGAGGGTGACCTCTTATGCCATAAGTCTTCGGCCGCCAATGATGATGATTTTTTTTTTGAAATTTAAGTGGTGGCAAGGTCCAGGCACAGGACCTAGGACATTTTCTTTACTAATCAAGGACTCTACTCCTTTAACACTCTGTAAAGACCAAGGAAAAGATGTCTTTATCATCCTACATTTTCTCCAGAGTAATAGTTTCTTCCTAGAAGATGAAGTTTTGTGTGACAGTTGCAGAAAGTTGGTCTCATTACCTTGAAGGGATACACTCAGTAAATTTGGTATTTTAAAGATGTTAAAGATTTACCAACTTCAAAGCAGTCATTGTATACACACTTCCCAAACTCTCATGTTTCTCTTGAACAAGATCATTGTTTAATTTTTAAGGACATCATATTTGTCACTGACTGGAGAAATTTTTTATTTCACAATTGCAATTTCGGCATTCTGGTTATTTTCAAGTCTTACTGCAAAACCTAAAAGAATAAAAAAATGAAGCACAGGGTGTATGTATGGAACTGGACAAACATGTCATAGACTGTCGTGAATTACAAAATATTGTGAAAATAATCCATTGCTTACATTTTGTCTTTGCACATGTCAGATTTTAAAATCATCTGACATGTGTACATGTTGTGGTCAAAACTAAGCCTTTTCACTTTAGAGATAAAGCAAACAGTCCATTTCATCCTCTTCACATTTCACTGCATCTACAGTTTCATGGCAATGACTTCCGAAATTTGTTATAATTCTTTGAATTTTATCCATAGACAGTGCAACATGATGTGGCATATCTATGAAAAATATTGTTTAATGTAGAAGCATCATTTACAAACATTGAACAAGTCAATCTTTGCAATATGTACTAACTGTCAGTTGAAAATCAATGCTGGCTTAAAGAAGTGGTGCACATTTTTCAAGACCCATCTTGGTCCTTTTATTACTGTTGGGACTCTAAATACACTCACATTATCTCGAGTTCCTAAGGTATTTGTAGTAACACTCTTCCTGTTTATGTCGCACTTCACTTAGTGTAGACCGGGACTGTGTCCTAGGCATGCCCAATGTTAACTGAATGGGCATGGCCCATGCTGCCTGAGTTGTTGTTGTTGTTGTTACGCCGGCAGAGGTCGCGTCCGAATTCTCGCGTGCCCTCTGGTGGACGGGACTCTACTTGCGGCAACTACTGTCCGTGACACGCCGTGCCGATGTGCGCATCCCGCGATCTTTCCGGTGGCTACTGCACTCCTCCTCCTTCGGGGGGTGAAGCCGCTGTGATCCACTGCGTTAGAAGGTGGAGCGTCGGGCAGGAGCGATGACCTCCACATCCGTTGGAAGGCCGGAGTCAAGGGGATCTGCCAACCCTCGAGCCAGAACCTTCAAATACGGCTGGAAGTGACCCATACGAAGAGGCTCCCGTCATCCCACCACCGGAGTCCGTGACAGAACGGGCGACAAGCTGTCAAACTCCGGATCCTGTTCCACCTTGGGAGGGACAAGACCCAGTGGCAGGGACGATGGGGAAGGGACAACCACAGGTGAACCAGCCTCCTGAGAAACCGGGCCTGCGAGGGGGGCCGGCTCTCGCTGGGGCATCTCAAACGATGGCAATGCCGGTGCTGGAGCTACTGGATGCTGCCAAGGCCGAGAACCATCACAGTGCGGCAGAGTCACAGCGGGGAGAGGCGGTAACGTCCCCTGGGAAACCAACACGGGTGCCAGCAATGGGGAAGCCGGTGTCCGAGAGGTCGGAGGGTGGGTGCCCAAACGTGGACTTAGCTGATTTTGGTGATGACGTACCACCCGGACCCCCACCTGCAAGGTATAAAGCCGGCAGCCATTTCGGTGCAGGACCACCGCTGCTATCCAACGTGGATTGCTACCAAACCCACGTGCCCAGACCGACATACCCAGTGGAAAGCCAGGTACTCCATTTTGCGAAGACTGGCGAGGACCAGGTTGGATGAGGTGCAGCAGAGTCCTAGGTTGGCGCCCATGGAGGAGCTCTGCAGGGCTGCGGTCTCCCATTGGTGTGGTCCAGTATGCCGTCAGGAAAAACGTAAATGCCTCCTCTGCAGGAAATTCGTGCACATACTTTTTCATCTGCGTCTTAAATGTGCGCACCATGCGCTCGGCTTCCCCATTCCATTATGGATGGAAGGGGGGAGAGCAAACGTGCCGAATACCGAAGCGCCTACAAAAATCCTGGAAGGTCTGCGAAATAAACTGCGGTCCATTGTTCGAGACCAGGGTGATTGGCAGATCTTCCACAGAAAAGATTTTTGCTAGTGCCTGGATTTCAACTTCTGAAGTGGTTGAGGAGCAGCGAACTACATATGGGAATCGGGAGTAAGAATCAATGACCATGAGCCAAAAGCTACTGAGAAATGGGCCCGCAAAATCGATGTGAACACGTTCCCATGTGTGGGTTGCCAGCGGCCATGAAGAGAATGCTGCCCTGGGTGATGCCTGTTGGCTCGCACACTGGGAACAGGCGGCTACCAAGTGCTCAATTTCTCTGTCAAACCGGGCCCGTACACATGTCTGTGAGCCAAGGTTTTAGTACGGAAACACCCCAGTGTCCCACATGTAATAATGTGAGGACCTCCCTTCATAAACTTGCAGGAACAACCACGCGAGGAGCTGTATCATCGGTAGCCAGAAGGAGAACTCCGTCCAAGACTGAGAGGCGGTCTCGTAGAATAAAATAATTACGAAGAGGGCCAGAGGCCTGGCCTGGAGGGCGGGATGACCACCCCTACTGATGAGGCGAACTACTTGCCAGAGAACCGGGTCAGCTGCCGTTTCCCTGGCAACTCAAGAACTAGTGATCGGGAAGCCATCAACCGCTTGGCGGGACGCCACATCCAAATGAAAACACATAATTTCCTCTAGATCGAACGTAGGATCTGGGCCCACCGGAAGACGGGAAAGAGTGTCGGCGTTGGCATGCTGTCCGGTAGGGCGAAATGAATGTCATAATGGTACTTGGAGAGGAACAAGGCCCAGCACTGTAGTCTGTGGGCCGCCATATCCGGAATCTGAGAGGCGGGGCCAAATAACGATATTAACGGCTTATGGTCAGTGATTAACTGAAACTTCGTGCCATACAAGAAAGGGTGAAACTTGGTAACAGCGTAGACAATGGCCAAAGCCTCTTTCTCCACCTGGGAGTAATGGGCCTGCGCGGGACCAAGAGTTTTAGATGCAAACGCTAGTGGTTGCTCGGAATCATCCGCATTGCGATGGGCTAGGACCGCCCCCACCCCATACTGCGAAGCATCGGTAGCCAGGACCAATGGCTTATGGGGTCAAAAGTACCCAAACAAGGCGCTGACGCGAGGAGGCTCTTCAACGAGGTGAACGCTCACTCGCATGCAGGTGACCAATCAAAAGGAACACCCTTGTGTAGAAGGCAGTACAGGGGGCGGGCTATGGTGGAAGCCCTGGGAATGAACCGGTGGTAATAGGCTATCTTGCCTAAAAAAAGCTTGTAACTCTTTCAGCGAAGCAGGCCGAGGAAGGTCGACGATACCGTGGACCCAACTTCCTAGTGGCTGGACGCCGTGCCGAGAGATGGTGTAGCCCACATACTCAATGGACGGTTGGAAGAAGTTTGACGTATGCAGGTTGCAACGCAAGACCACAGACCTGAATTTGAGAAAGAGGGTGCGAAGGTTGTGCAAGTGTTCCTTCGTGCTGCGGCCTGTGACAATTATGTCATCCAGGTAATTAATACAATGAGGGATTGTCGACGTGATGTGCTCAAGATAACGCTGGAATATCGCCGGGGCACTGGATATTCCAAAGGCCAACCACTGGTATTGGTAAAGGCCAAATGGGGTGTTGACGACCGCCAGCCGTTTGGAGTCCTCATCAAGTGGTATCTGATGATAAGCATCCGGAACATCGATTTTCGAAAAATATTGGCCTCCCACCATGGCGGAGAACAATTCATCAGCACGAGGCAAAGGACAGGTGTCCACCACCAATTGGGAATTAATGGTGGCCTTGAAATCGCCACAAAGATGTAATTTTCCCGAGGGCTTCCTTACAATAACGAGGGGCGAAGCCCACTCACTAGAAGAAATGTGAAGAACGGCCCCTAGGGCTGTCAGCCGGTCTAGCTCTTCCTTTACCTGAGGGCGAAGAGCCAAGGGGGTCTGCCTCGCGCGTAGAAAACGCGGGCGAGCCGACGCCTTCAACGTTAAGTGAGCTTCAAAATCTGAAACACGCCCCAGGCCCTCCTCAAAGATATCAGGAAAGTCTGAGATCAAAGATTCCAATGATTGATAGGGAATGTCTTCGAAGACCAACTGTATGGTGTCAGCGATAGAAAAACCAAAAGCTTGAAAGGCATCCAGGCCAAAAAGGTTAGCAGAGCTTGCATCACTGACAACAATAAAAGTAATAGGCCGAGTGACTGATTTGTAAGTCACGTCGGTAGTGAATTGACCCAGTAGAGGAATGAACTGTTTACCATAACCGCGTAGACGCCGGTAAACTGGCGCCAACGGGGGCGATCCAAGGTCAGAATAAGTTTGTGCATTCAACAACGAAACTGCCGTGCCCATATCTACTTGCAGTTGTAACCGGCACGACAGAACCGACACCTCAATGAAGAGTTTGCGTGCCGTTGCGTCGGGAGCCTGGCCCGATGAAACTTCCTGAATGTCAACGTCCACGTCCTCTGTACCTGCTTCATTCGATTCTTTTGAGGCTGAGCGGCAAACTTTAGCAATGTGACCTTTTTTATTACATTTTCGACAAACAGCCCAATGCTGGGGGCACTCTGACTGATCATGATGTATATAGCATGACGCACAGGACGGCAACAGGGGCCGGCGGCCGGAATTCTGTTTACGCGCCGTGCGGGAGCGGCCGTAATGGCTGGAAGTACCGCTCGCACGTCGTCCACCCCGGACACAGTGGATGCGGACGCGCTGCCCTGAACTGCCGTGACGTCGCACCATGCTTCCAGCTGTTGACCTGTGGCATGAGAGACTTCATACGATTGAGCAATGGACAGGACTTCCTCAAGGGAAGGGTCTTCTAACTGCAGGGCCCGTTGCCGGACCTCCCTATCAGGGGCCGAATGAACAATGACGTCGTGTACCATAACGTGGGCATACGACTCTCGTGAATGCTCCGTGACAAAATGACACTTGCGACTAAGACCGTGCAGGGTAGTGGCCCACACCCGGTAAGACTGATGGGGCTGTTTCTTGCATTGATAGAACTCGACCCTAGCCGCCACAACATGCGGCGGCGATAATATGAAGACAGCAATGAACACAATGCGTCAAAAGACAAGGACGAGGGTTTCTGCAATGGCTCTAGCTGCTGCAAAACTTGATACATCGAGGGAGATATCCAAGACAAGAAGAGAGCATGACATACCTCTGCGTCGGCAACATGAAACGCCTGGAAATGCTGCCGAAGGCGATGTTCATATGCGTCCCAATTCTCCACCATCTCGTCATATGGGGGAAAGGGAGGAGGGAACGGCGCTGTAGCAGACAGCATGGAGAGCAACGCCGGAAGCACTTGTTTAAAGGTGGCCATGAGCTCCGTCTGCTGCTCAACCAAAACCCGCACTAAATCCTCCATGCCGTGGAGAAGCTGCGAAACCGGAACAACGACGCAACACGCGAAAGAATGACCCTACTCATCGCCAATTGTGTAGTAACACTGTTCCCGTTTACATCACACTTCACTTAGCGTAGACCGGGACTGTGTTGTTGTTGTTACACCGGCAGAGGTCGCGTCCGAATTCTCGTGTGCCCTCTGGTGGACGGGACTCTACTTGCGGCAACTACTGTCCGTGACGTGCCGTGCAGATGTGCGCCTCCCGCGATCTTTCCGGTGGCTACTGCAGTATTATACTTCTGCAGTTATTGGAAGACATTCTACTGCACATAGGGCAATCAGTTAGGTACTAATATGACAGATTTACCTTCCACTGCATCTTATGGAAACATTTGGAGGGCATTCAAATGGTTGTTCAGCAAATGCAAATTGCTCTGTACATTCACCTAACTTGACACTTCTATACTTTTATCTGTGGTGAAAATTAAAACAAGAGGTCATTATATAACTCATGAAGAAATGAATGCCTTACAACATGGACCAATGCTGCTGTTAACTCCAGAAGAAATTTAACATGCAGCATTGTTCCTCTAGTTTCACTTTATAGCATGTAACAATGCTAAACGTCAATATTACGAGCAATTGGTATGACAGCCATGATAATAAACATGTAAACTATACCCGAGTTAAGCATGCACTTACATCTGATATAGTACAACTGATGTTAGTGGAATCTCTTCACCTAACAGCAGGACATTGGTTTGAGGTGCAAGTTGTCTTGATACTATTTGACCAAGTCCCATATATAACACACAGTTCTCTCAGAAGCTTCTTTCAAATCTCCCAGAAGAAAGTATTTAGTTACATTAGAAAGAAATTAAAATGAAGACATTGTGATAATACAGTGACTGTAAAGAAAAAAAATTACTTTCAGACATTAGAAAATTCACCATACTGTCCATTATAACTTTATGTAAACCACACATTGATATATTCATTCATTTGGGGTTCATTTGGTGTAGCGTATCTTAGCTGCCTTATGCTGTACTTTTAGCACTTTCTAAACAACACTGCCAGTAAGGAAACCAAACAGTGTATTGAATCAGTGAATAAGCTTTGCACAGAAACAAGAATGTCTTCAGTATAAGAAGTACATTAGTAAGTTATGCAACCACACTGATAAATGTGTTAAAGTCTCACCTGGAAGACAGTGTCCACAGCAGCATCTTTATCAGATATTTGACATATTACACCAGCTGCCAGAAGATGAGTGCAGAATTGCACTGCAAGAATTGTTAAGTCCTGGTCTGACAGATACAGCTTCAGGTAGTGGCCATCTGGAAATGCTGAGAGGAACCAGTTTACCAGTATTAGGCCTGTAAACATAACACAAACTCATGCACATGTCGTCTTCTGGGAATAGACTGGTGTTGGTCCTAAATCATGTCTCTACCAATTTGTCAGCATATGTAATCCACCAACACACAACAGCATACATGGAAAACTGCAGCTGCCACTGGTGCTATACCGGTAGTACATTTGCAGACCACTTTTACTATCCATAACACTGAGGAAATCTTGTGTAAAGAGTGAGTTGAGTTTAACATGATCGCTACTTCCTGAATCTAAACTGATTTCCATGAGGGAGTTTCTAATACTCATGTAAGTAATAAGTCTGAACTGAAGAACACACTGTCGTTTGCTGCTACAAATAGATGTGATAAAATGCAACAGTACTACACATCAGATTTTCTTTTTCATAGATGGGAGTGACCTTACTTTTCTAGAATCATATCAGAAAAGAAAGAAATACTGTAAACACTGGCTGACCTTTGGACACCATGTGAAAGTACAACTGTAAGTTTTAGGTATTTCTATTTTCTCATCTGCATCAGTAGTAACAATTTGGGATCAGAATAAGAAACAATTTTACTGGGTATGCGTCAAAGACAATACAAGGATTATTTATGATCTGTATTTTTCTACGTGAGATGTGAAGAGTTTTTGAGTCAGGAAAGCAAAAACAATCTCAAATTCGTGAACCTCCAGAACCTGGGTAAGAGGCCAACTAGTTAACAATTCTTCCACCATCACTGACAATACTAATTGCTATAATGATACAATTATTAGTTAAGCTCACAAGAGATCAGAACTAATTGTAAGAACCCAGTTGTAGGACATTCTGTATTAATTATGTACAGTAATGTTGTTACAACTCATCAAGGTGTGTGTATGTCACTTCTCACGATGTCTTCAGAGTAAGGCTCACATACTGGGTTACGAAACACGAACTCATCACATACCCATTTTGATACTCCACAATGAATATGTGGTGACATCTATGAAATTCAGTTTAATGATTTTTGTGATGCCTTATGCAGGCACCCTGTTTGGCTGCCTTCCTGCATCAACCTTGTGCTACATGTTACACAGTTAACAAGGATGTGTGACAATATCACCTCTGTAGGCACTAAAGACCACTTTCCCCCAGTACTACCTTCTCACCCCATGACATATGCAGGAGTCTAAGTTACTACCCTCAGCTTTGGTCGTCTGGTGAGATTAGAGCTAAATGCAAATTTGTGCATCACCATTGTTGATGTGACTATTACAAGGTGCTGACATTCTACTTCTGTCAGAGGCATCAAAGGATTTTGAAGAGCAACTAAACTTCATGGACAGCATCTTCAAAGGAAAGTATAGGATGAACATCAACAAAAGCAAATCAAGATTAATGGAATATAGTAAAATTAAATCAGGTGATGCTGAAGGAATTAGATTAGGAAACAAGACACTTAAATTAGTAGATGAGTTTTGCTACTTGGGCAGCAAAATAACTGATGGAGGCCAATGTAGAGAGGACATAAAATGTAGACTGGCAATGGCAAGAAAAGCATTTTTGAAGAAGAGAAATTTGTTAACAGGAATTACAGATTTATGTGTAAGAAGGTCTTTTCTGGAGTGTAGCCATTTATGGAAGTGAAACATGGACAATAATGAGTTTAGACAAGAAGAGAATATAAGCTTTTGTAATGTGGTGCTAAAGAAGAATCCTGGATATTAAATGGGTTGATCACATAATTAACGAGGAGGTAGTGGACAGAATTTGGGAGACAAGAAATTTGTGGCACAGCTAAACCAGAAAAAGCAATCAGTTAATAGACATGTTCTCAGACATCAAGGAATCATCACCACCAATTTAGTACTGGAGGTAAATGTGTGCATGAGGGTGTGGGGGGAATCATAGAAGGGAGACCAAGAGATGAATACAGTAAGGAGAATCAGGAAGATGTGAGTTGCAGTAGTTATTCAGATATGAAGAGACTCACAGGATAGAGCAGTGGGGAAAGCTGCAAGAAACCACTCTCTGGCCTGAAGACCACAGCAACAAGTAATTCTAGTCTGACACACATTAACTTTGGAGTCAGATTCAGGAATTTTGCATTGCCATTCTGGGCAAGATCAACACAGCATGCTCAAGAGGATGTGCACATTCAGCTTACTGCCATCTTCAGGGCTTTGAGAAATGTTGAATCATTGGCTCCATGGACATGGGAGCACAATACCGACAGATTGCCCAAACAGTTGGCCATAACATAATTAACTGCAGAGCAACTGACTGACAAGGTCCACAAGAAGATCAAAGACATGTTCAACTGCTTCTGGTGAATAAATGAGTGACAGCAGCAGAATACTCGGCACACATTACAGTCAGACAAGAATATATTATTGAAAGTTGGGTTGAGATCTCAGACTTTCTTACATCAGTTACCTCTAACTGTATATCACAGAGACTGAAGTGATGTAGAGCCAGAGTATACTGGGACACTGAGTGGTATTCTCTGGTGTTTAGTAACGAGTCTCGCTTCTGTTTCTAGTGGTCAGATTGTGCCAAGCGTCAACTAAGAGACCGGTATCCTTGCAGTTACTGGAATTTTGGTGTGAAATACTATCTATTGTGTGTGTGTGTGTGTGTGTGTGTGTGTGTGTGTGTGTGTGTGTGTGTGTTTTTGTTTTGTGGTTGTGGTGTTTATACTTTTTTTTTCTTCGTGGGACCAAATGGCGAGGTCATTAGTCCTGTGATTCCGAAGTTAGCCACAGATGGTAATAGTGGATGGATCCAGTCAGCAGAGTCAATTTATAAAATAATGAAGTTAAAAAACACGCAGTAAAAGGTGAGGCCAAATATAAAAACTAGAAAAAAGTGGGTGATCTTTCCATGGGATCCCAGACTGTGAAGACTGGAAAAGCAATCCCAACCACAACCATCCTGTCCCTGCTCCAAGAGCAAAGTAAGACTTTATATCTGGAAATAAAAAACACTTTCACAGAGGCAACTAAGGATCAGTTCAGCCATCTGTAAATTGCATGCTAAGATTAAATTTAAGGAATCAGGAAGACTATACCTAGCATGAAGGGCCAAAAAGAAGGGGACATGCCACCAATATATGGCATACAATCAGTCTGGCTCCACAACATGGGAGGGGGTAGGTGACTGCTCCCCCAGCCACACAATCAGCAAGCTCATTACCTGGGATACCCACATGGCCAGGGACCCAAAGGGAGTCAACATAACAAGCAGCATGGTGAAGATCAGCGAGATGGTCATGAATGGCCAAGACCAAGGCATGGCGGGAAAAACACCAGTCAATAGCCTGAAGGCCACTCTGAGTCTGTACGTAGCAAAAATTGGTGGAGTTGAGACTGTTTAATAAAGGTAAGGGCGTAGGAATTTGCCATCAGTTCCACAGTAAACACCCCACATGTAGTTGGCAGGAGATGATTTTCCATGCCAACAGAGGACTTGAAGGAATATCCCACATGATCAGCAAATTTAGGTCCATCAGTGTAAAAAACAACACCATCCCAAAACTCCCACAAAATTTGGCAGAAAGAAACAACTGAATACCATCAAGGGAACGGAATCTTTCGGATCTCGGTGGAGATCCATCGGAATCCGGGGCCGAGGAACTAACCAAGGGGGGTGTTGGGGAGGGAATGTGGGAGACAGGACAAAGAAGGAAGCTGAAAATCATGGTGAAGAGACGCAAGGCAGGCGGGAATCAGGTGGGTGATGTCCTTGGTCTGTGAACAGGATAGAATAGGAAGGATGAGTGGGAGAGCCATGGACAGTGATTGCATAAGAAATCAGAAGTTGGGACCACCGAACAGAAAGGAAGGGGGGTGGGGGAGGAGAGACCAGCTTCAACCAAAGGACTATCAACTGGGCTAATAGGGAAGGCACCAGTGGCCAAACGGATACCACGATGGTGGACCGGATCCAGGAGGCACAGTGTGGATTAAGCAGCTGAACCATAAACTTGGCAACCATAGTCCAAACAAGACAGCACTAAAGCCCGATATAGACAGAGAAGGATGGAACGGTCCGCATCCCAAGAGGTATGGGCAAGGAAGGGAAGGACATTGAGTTTATGGAAACATCCTACCTTCAGAAGCCTGATATGAGGCAGCCAAGTGAGCTTGTTGTCGAAAAGAAGATCCAGGAAATGAAACTGTGGGACCACAGGTAATCCTTGTGCATCAAGGTAGAGCTCCAGACCGGGGTGGACCGTAGTGCGGTGACAGAAGTGGACCATCCATGATTTTAAAGGAAAGAATTGGAACCCATGTGAGATGGTCCAAGCAGAGGCACGCCGTATAGCTCCCTGGAACTGCTGCTCTGCAGAGGCCATACAGAGCCATACAGAGCAGGGGTGACCAAAGGACCGACGGAGGCCACAAGTCCATCTATAGCAATGAGGAAAAGAGACACACTCAATACTGAACCCTGTGGGATGCCATTCTCCTGGATCCATGGAGAACTAAAAACAGTAGCAACCTGAACCGTGAATGACCAGTGGAACAGGAACTGGCAGATAAAAATCTGAAGTGGGACCCAAAGATCCCAATCATGAAGTGTAAGAAAGATGTGATGGTGCCAAGCCATGTCATAGGCCTTGTGAAGGTAAAAAAAACTGCAACCAAATAGCAGTGCTGGGAAAAACCCTGCTGAGTTGTGGATTCCAAGAGAAGTAAATGATCGATCAGAGACCATTCCTCTCGAAAGCCGAACTGGTAAGGGGACACTATAGCCTGAGATTCGAGGACCCAATTGAGCCGATGGGCTACCATCCATTCAAGTAGCTTACAAACAATATTTGTCAGACTAATTGGCCAATAGCTTTCAACAAACAGGGTTTTTTTACCAGGCGTAAGGACAGGAACCATGATGCTATCCCTCCACTGAGAAGGGAAGTCTCCTTGGAGCCAAATATGGTTAAACACTCAGAGAAGATGCCATTGTGGAGCACAGAGATATTGAAGCAGTTGGTTATGAATGGAGTCTGGGCCAGGGGCTATATCATGAGAAGAAGAAAGTGCAGAAAGAAGTTCCCATTCAGTAAAAGGTTTGTTTTAAGATTCTGACTGAAAAGGGGTAAAACATAAGGCGGAAGCTTCGGCCCACTGTTTCTGTTGAAGCAAAGCAGCTGGATAGGAGGATGATGCTGATGTTGTTGCAAAATGGGTCTCAAGATGTTCCACTGGTCCATGCAAATGCCATCCAGGAGGTGAAGGCCCAGAAGGTTGACTGCTGACTGTAGACTTGGAGAGAGCAAAGTGTAGCCCATACCCATGACATAGGGACAGTAGAACTGAGGGAAGAAACAAAGCGTTCCCAACACATCTGTTTGCTCTGTTTGATTAAGTAATGGGCTTTATAGCAAAGCCATTTAAAGGTAATAAGTTTGGCAACAGATGGGTGCCTCTTAAGGTGTTGCAAAGCTCGATGGCAATCACGGATGGCAATGGCAATGGCCGTACTCCACCTCAGGACATGCCGGCCGTGAAATGGTCCAGATGAGCACAGGATAGCAAGGCTAGCAGTGTGAACAATCGTGTCAGACATGTCACATAGGACGTCATCAATACAACCCGACAAAGAGGGAGAAAAAACAACCTGTGCAGTATATAGAGGCCAATTGGCATGTTGGAAAGACCAACAAGGTAACCTGTCCATCGGGGAGCGGGAAGGGAGTGAGAGAATCAATGCAAAATGGTCACTGTCACAAAGGTCATCATGTGGCAACCAGTGTAATGAAGGGAGGAGGGAGGGAGAAGAAAGAGAAAGATCAATGGCAGAAAAGGTACCATGGCCAGCACTAAAATGAGTAGGGGAGTCATCATTAAGAAAGCACAAGTCTTGGTCTGCAAGAAACCGGTCTATGAGAAGAACCTGACTAGATAGAAAAGCATCACCCCACAAGGGAAGATGAACATTAAAATCCCTGAGAAGGAGGAAGGGAGGAGGAAGTTGCTGAAGAAGGGCAGTTAAGGCAGCAGGTGTAAGAGTCCTGTCAGGAGGGAGATAAAGATTGCGAACTGTGACCCCAGAGTCCAGGTGGACCCTATCAGCAACCGTTTCCAATGTAGTTTGAAGAGGAATCCACATGCTAGCAACGTCTGTATGGACCTACGTACAAACGCCACCAAAGGCTAGGATAAAGGCACCAGTATCAATATGATTGTCCAAGTGAACACCCCACCTTTGAGTTTGTCCCAAAGTTCCTCATCAGTTTGAAGGATGAGGTCCCTGTGAAAAATCACACCTTGAACCATATTCAAAGACTGGTGGGGGGTAATGGACACAGGAATTGTGCCAAGATGGTTACAGGCATGAGGGGTCGCAGACTGGGCAGCTGAAGCAGTTTTGAGCAACAACAAACCCGGCCGCATCTTAGTCAGAGAGTCCACTTTGCCAAACTTGTCTTCAATGTGTTCCACAGAAAATACAGGTTTAGTATTGGTTAAAATATCCCCATCAGTTCTGGTGCAAACCAGATAGCGGGGGAAAGGTTTCACCCCTAGTCGATGAGCCTGACCCTCCTCCCAGGAGGGAAGGGAAGGCCGAAGGAGCAGAAGAAGCAGCACTAAAAGAATCATTTCCATGGAGAGAGATGGCTGTAGAAGAACTGCAAAAGATCTGGACCCGAATGTGTTGCATTTGCATAGTGTCCACCCTGATACCACCCACTCTGATCAGGGGCTTCCCCCACGGGCACAACCCAGCCACAGCAAGGGCCGTCTGGCAGACCATCTGGCACGGCAGGCATTACCCACTGCCAGGAGTTCCGATGCTCCAGGAAGACAAGCAACCACTCCTAGGCTTACATAAGGTGGTCACAGCTCAGGTATCAGAAGTGTGATCCCTGTGTTCTCAGGGGGCTCAACCAAGAGGGTACATAGCAACCCCACCACATGGGCTGGCTACCATGCTGGCTATGTACCCTAGCATCAGACAACGACGTGAAAGAAAACATGGAAGGAACTAGGAGTGCACACACCAGAGACACAAGGTAAGGTGCTCTTCCCCAAATGATTACACTACAGAACAGAAATTTAGTAATGGAGGTCAAACCCCAGAGGGGGACCAGAGGATGCCAAAAGGATGAAGTAATTACACAATGAAACAAAATCGCTAAGCCAACACAACCAGGAGGAAAGCGGGGCCAACATAAACAAGGACACCAAGAGAGGTAGAGGAGAGGGTTGAGGGGAAGTAGCAAGGACAAGAAAAGAGGGAAAGGGAAAAAAATGGTTCAAATGGCTCTGAGCACTATGGGACTCAACGTCTTAGGTCATAAGTCCCCTAGAACTTAGAACTACTTAAACCTAACTAACCTAAGGACATCACACACACCCATGCCCGAGGCAGGATTCGAACCTGCGACCATAGCAGTCCCGTGGTTCTGGACTGCAGTGCCAGAACCGCACGGCCACCGCGGCCGGCAGGGAAAGGGAAAGGGAAAGGAAATGCAGCCCAGGAAAGAAGGAAACCTGCAACAGCTCGGGGCCCCGTGCTCGGCACACAAAAACTTGCAAAAGGACCATGAGCCCCCCGGGAGGCGGGGATTGGGGGGTGGGGGGTTTGGGGGAGAATTGAGAGGAAGTGACAGTGGAGAGCCACAGGGTTAACAGAGTCCTTAGAGCCACGCAAAAGGTCCAGGCAAAGCTTCGGCCTACAGCTACAGCTACACCACGGAGGTGTACATGAATGGACCTCAAGGAGAGCTGGTACAGGCAAGGACTCCAGTTCAGACAGAATTGATTGCACGTGAACCACAATCGTTAGACCTGACCTGATCTGCCTATGTGAGAGGTGAACTGCCTTGGCTGGCAAAAGAAGACAGTGATTAGGATGTTCAGGAGAGTTATGAACGTGTGCAATGTAACTGGCAAGCAGTTGTGCACACCTGATCTTCAATGGAGGGACTCCAGTCTTCACCAGTATGCTTGTCACAGGACTCATCCTAAAAGCTCCTGTCGCTAGTTTAACTCTGCAGTAGTACAATGGGTCGAGCATATGCAAGGCTGAGGGCGCCTCTGAACCATAAACCAGACTCCCACAGTCAAAGCCAGATTGAACAAGGGCTCTATAGAGCTGCAGCAGTGTGGAGCAATCTGCACCCCAGTTCGTGCTGCTCAGGCAGCCGAGGGAATTGAGACGCTGCCAAAACTTCCATTTAAGGTGAAGAAGATGAGGAAACCAAGTAAACTTGCATCAAAAACCAGACCTAAGAATTGATATGTCTCCACTACAGTGAGTGGATCGCCATTAAGTGCTGGTTCCGGATGAACGGTACGACGCTGACAGAAATGCATGACACACGTCTTCATGGAGGAAACCTGGAAACCATGAGCTAGAGGCCACGACTGCACCTTGTGGATGGCCCCCTGTGGGAAACACTCAGCAAGACCAGTACTGGAGCAACTGAACGAAATGCACTAGTCGTCTGCATAGAGAGAAGGTGACATGGAGGGTCTGACAGCTGCTGCTAGACCATTAATGGCCACTAAAAATAGAAATACACTCAATACAGAGTCCTGTGGGACTCCATTCTCCTTGATATGGATGGAACTATGGGAGGCACCAACTTGGATACAGAAACTGCAGAGTGACAGGAAGTTTTGGATAAAAACTGGGAGCGGGACTCATACAATGTGGCAAGGATATGATGTCTCCAGGTCGTGTTGTATGCTATTTGTAAGTCAGAAAAGACAGCAACCAGGTATTGGTCTCTGGAAAAGGCTGTTCGGATGATAGACTTGAGGGACACAACATTATCAGTGGTAGAGCGACCCTGGCAGAAGGCGTCCTGACACGGAAGCAGTAGGCCACGTGCTTCCAGGACCCAACCCAACCACCGACACACCACACGATCCAGCGGCTTACAAAGAATGTTGGTGAGGCTGATGGGCCCATAGCTATCCACATCAAGCAGGTTATTACCGGGTTTGAGCACCTGAATGATGGTGCTATCCCACCAAAGCAATGGAAAGACACCATCGCACCAGATCTGGTTGATGATGATGAGGATATGTCACTTGTAGTCACATGAGATATGTTTAATCATCTGGCTGTTGATCCAATCAGGCCCAGGAGCTGTGTCGGGGCAATGTGCATGGGCGCTGAGGAGCTCCCACTCTGTCGTTGGGGAGTTATAGAATTCACTGTGGCGTGTATTGAATGAGTGACAGCTGCCGTTTGAGAGTGTGAAAGGCTGGGGGGTAATTCCCCGGCACAGAGCTCGGCAATCGCATTTGAGTCGATAGATAACACACCATTTACAGTAACACTGGGAACAACTGTTGCAGTCTGGTACCTGAAAATATGTTTGATCTTTGCCCAGACTTGGGAAAGTGACATATGGCACCCAATGGTCGAGACGTATCTCTCCCAACACTCCTGCTTCCATCATTTGATAAGGTAGCAAACATGGGCATGTAGTTGTTTAAAGGCTATGAGGTGCTCCAGGGAACGGTGTGGTTTATGCCACAGTAGAGCTCGCCGAAGCTCTGTAATTGCCTCAGCAATTTCAGATGACCACCAACCGACTGCCTTATGCCGGGAGCACCATAAAGAGTGAGGGTTCACATTTTTTGCCGCAGAAACAATTGTTGTAGTCACCTGCTCAACCATCACATCAATGTTACTGTGTGGAGGAGATTCAATGGTGACATCAGAGGTGAAAGGTTCCCTGTCCGCCTTGTTTAAAGCCCATCTGGAGAAGCGTCCATCGGCCTTAGGCTGGGGCAGTGACAGGAAGATGGGGAAGTGGTCACTACCACACAGGTCATCATGTGCTCTCCAGTGGATAGGTGGAATGAGTCCTGGGCTGCAAACTGATAAATCAATGGCCGAGTAACTACCATGAGCCACACTGAAATGTGTGGTAGCCCCAGTATTTAAGAGGCAGAGGTCAAACTGACACAGTAAAGTTTCAACATGTCTGCCTTTGCCAGTAAGCACGGTGCTACCCCACAAGGGGTTATGGCTGTTAAAATCGCCCAAAAGTAAGGAAAGTTTATGGAGTTGATCAATCAGTGCAGCTAATACATTCAGGGGTACTGCACCATCTGGAGGAAGATATACATTGCAGACAGTTATTTTCTGCGTTGTCTTGTTCTGACAGTCACAACTTCAAGAGGGGTTTGAAGAGCACAGTGTCACCTGAGACTGAGCTTAGGACATAAACGCAAACTCCACCTGACACTCTGTTATAGTTGCTCTGGTTCCTGTTATATCCCTTATAGCCATGGAGGGCAGGGATCCGCATTGCCGAGAACCAGGTTTCCTGGAGGGCAATGCAGAAAGCAGGTGTAAAGCTTAAAATTTGCTGTAGCTCAGCCAGATGGTGGAAAAAACCGCTGCAGTTCCACTGGAGGATGACGTCATGGTGAGACTAGGAAGGCATGGAACATTCAAACAGGCAGTTTACGCCTCAGGCTTATCTGCTGCCACCCACTTTTTGCCTTATCAACCTACATCCATTGTGTCCGAGGGTCTGGCGAGATCTAGGTCCTCAGTGAATGCCAGAATCTCCACTCCATCCTCAGATGCAGAGCTTGTAGGTAGCAGTGGTGTGGGTGCCACTGCAATTGCCCTGGTCTTAGGGGTCTCCTTTTTGGCTCTGAGAGGTGGCTGGGGTTGGCAGAGCTGATGGTGCCGGAACTGTTGTAGTGGTGGCATAATATGTCATACATAAAGGATGTAGGCTTTCAGCCTGTCCAGGATCTTTTACTCCTCCATGATTTTCCTTTCTTTCTGGAGAATCCTGCAGTCTGGCAAGCAAGGAGAATGTTGCTCTCTGCAGCTGACAAAGATAGGAGGCAGGGCACCTGGAGTATTGGGGTGTGATGGGCATCCACAATCTTGAAATGTGGCACTTAAATCACTGCATCAGAGGAGGGATATAGTGGTAGTGGTAGACCATCACCTTGACCTTCTCGGATAATGTGTCACCCTCGAAGGCCAAGATGAAGGCACTGGTGGCAACCTGATTATACCCTCAGACACCCATGGACATGCCAGACCAAATGAACACCTCACTGCTCTAAACTGACATGCAGCTCATTGTCGGACTGCTAAAGAAGGTCCATGTGAAATATGATACCCTGAACCATGTTTAAGCTCTTATGGGGCATGATGGTTACAGAAACATCCCCCACTTTGTCACAAGCGATCGATGCCCATGAATATGCAGAGGATGCTGTTTCAGTCAAGATTGACCCAGATCTCATTTTGGACAATCCCTCAACCTCCCCAAACTACTCCTTTAAATGCTCAACAAAAAACTGAGACTTCATCATCATAAAACATTCCCGATCAGCTCTCGAACATATAAGGTATCGGGGTGAAAAAGATCCACTGCCATCCTTAGCCTGATGTTCCTCCCATTTTGTGGCCAGGAAGGGAATGATTTGGGGTCATACTTCTGTGTGTTACACCAACAGCAAGAGATGATGTACTACACTTCATCACATTTCATCTGCCCTGATGCCACCCACTCCAACCAGAGACCCTCCCCACGGGCACCTCCCAGTCACAGCAAACGCCACTTGGCAGGATGGCCATTGCCGGGAGTCCTGATGGCCCAGGGGGATGGGCATCTACCCCTTGGCAAACGTGGGGAGTTAATGGTGCAGGCATCAGCAGAGCAATCCCTGTGTGGACAGGGGGCTACAACCAATAGGGTACATTGAGGCTCCACCACAACAGACTGGCTACTGCGCTGGATATCAGTTGCAAAGAAGTCAATGGTCATCGTCGATGCAGAAAGTGACTCTGCGTATTGCATTGTAGAAAATGCACCCAGGAAGGTGTCCTCGCCCAAGAGATGGAGAATGGGTGGGACTGCAATGCGATGACAAGAAAGTGGGCTAAAGATCTCAATGAATAACGGACATGATGCACCATGTAAGATGCCCTTCCCCAATTGGCTCCCTCTTCGAGAAAATTTTGAATAATGGAGGTCAAACCTTACAGGGGACCATCACATAAGGCTGAAACATGTGAAACCCCTTTTAGTCACCTCTTACAACAGGCAGGAATACCTCGGGCCTAATCTTACCTGTGGACCCCTGGAGGGTGGGGGGAGGAGGGTGGGGGGGGAGGGGGGGAGATGAGACGGGGGAGGAGTGACATAGATCCACATACCTACAGCTGGAATTTTGAAAGGTGATGGGGGTAAGTATCTGCTTCTCTACCCAAATGGTCAGACAGTTCATTTCCAGGGATGCCCACTTGAGTTGGCACCCAGGTAAAGACAACTGAGAAGTTGGTGGAGAGGTCATGGGTAGCAGATACTAAAGGGTTACAAAATCATCATCAGTTGATAGTCTGCAAGCTGCTTATTGAGTCTGAACAAATTAATACACTGTGGAGGGAGGCCTGATAAAAAAAATGAAAGGCTCTGAATGGCTAGAAGCTCTGCTATAAACACATTATATGATCCCGGCAATAAATGGTTTTCAAAACCAGTAGGAGACATGAAACTGTATCCCACCTTACTGATTGTCTTAGAACCATCAGTGTAGAAGGTGGTAGCACCCTGGAACTCTGCAAGGATGGCACATACAACATGCTGGAAAACCAGAGAGGCGACAGATCCTAGGACCCTGGAATACGTTGGTCCTTTTATATGGTCTAGTCACCATCCACAGGGAAAGGGGGGAGGGGGGGGGGTTGGTGGGGTGATATAGAAGGAAAGACACACAGTGCATTATAATGAGTGGAGATGGAGATTCTGACAGAGGGATCCCACCCATGGGCAGATGTCAGGAGGGAGACATCACTTGTTGGCAAAGAGAACAGAGAACACCAGATGGTCAGGGAATTGGCAAATGGCAATTGCATAAGGAACCAGGAGTTGGCTACATCATATTTGTAGAGAGAGAATCCACTCTTCTGTGAGGAGATTGTCAATGCGACTAGTGCAAAAGGCACCAATAGCCAGAAGTGCCCCACCATGGTGAAAGGGTCCAGCAGCTGCAAAGTTGAAGGAGCCATTGAGCCATAAGCCGCACTACCATAATCTAGTCTGGAAAAGACTAGAGCATGGTAAAGATGGAGAAGAGTAGTACAGTCTGCATGCCAAGATGTGTGGGCCAGGAGGCGGAGGGTATTAAGCTTCTGCACACATGTAGTCTTTAGGAGGCGAATGTGGCTTTTTGTTTTGTTTGTTTGTTTGTTTTGGTTTTAGGGCGCAAAACTGCTATGGTCATTAGCACCCAGTCCATGACTTAGGAAACAGTAAAAAACCGAAAATGGAAACCAGCAGCAATGGGAACAAAACTCAAAAAATTGGAGAAACTAAAAGCAGAAGGAAGGCTTAAAAATCCACTACAGAAAGGGGTTGGTTGTCCCAAAAAAAGGTTCAAATGACTGACGTCATTTCACTGGCACTAATTAACTCGAGAACGCGATTGGCCGAGCGCGTGTCATCTGCTAAAATTGACAATATATCAGGCGACAGCTGTAGACGGGCGCATAACGGAGTAAAATAGGGGCACTCAATTAAAAGGTGTCTTACCGTCCACAGCTGAGAGCAGTGGGGACAGAGTGGGGGAGGATCACCGCTTAAAAGATGTTGATGGCTAAAACGACAGTGCCCTATCCGGAGTCGAGTGAAAATTACCTCCTCCCGACGACGCGTTCCGGAGGAAGGGGTCCAAGGACAAGGAAGAGCTTTCACGTCCCGCAATTTATTACGGGGAAGTGTCGACCAATGTGCGTGCCATAAAAGAACAACACGATGACATAAAACGCTCCGTAGATCAGCGAAGGGAATCGATTGAATAGCTGGCTGAAGAAGAGAGACTGCAGCGTTGGCCACCATATCGGCCGCCTCATTTCCACATATACCAACGTGTCCCGGGAGCCAGAGGAACGCCACCGAGACGCCCCCCAGGTGGAGCAAGTGCAGACAGTCCCGAATCCGGTGGACCAGAGGGTGGACAGAGTAAAGAGCTTGGAGACTGAGGAGAGAGCTGAGAGAATCTGAGCAGATAACATACCGTATCCGCTGATGGCGGCGGATGTAGTGGACAGCCTGGAGAACAGCGTAAAGCTCCGCAGTATACACCGAACACTGGTCGGGAAGCCGAAATTGATTTGGGGTGTCGCCAACAATATAGGCACTCCCTACACCAAACGATGTTTTTGAGCCATCAGTGTAAATAAATGTGGCTTCCATCATTTGTGCACATAGAGCAGAAAATGCCCAACGATAAACAAGTGAAGGGGTACCATCCTTGGGAAACTGACAAAGGTCACGGAGCAGGCAGATCCGGGGATGGAGCCAAGGCGGTGCTGTACCCCAAGTTGTCAAGAAGGTTTTAGGAAAGCGGAAGGAAAGAGAATGGAGCAGTTGACGGAAGCGGACTCCCGGTGGTAGTAGTGAGGAGGGTTGGCCTGCATACCCTACATCAAAGGAGGCGTTGAAAAAAATGTCATGGGCTGGATTAGCAGGCATGGAAGACAGATGGCTAGCATAACGACTCAGAAGGACTGCTGAACCCCTGCTGTCCAATCGGCGAGCAGTCTCAGCATAAAGGCTTTCCACAGGGCTGGTGTAAAAAGCTCCAGACACTAAACGTAATCCGCAGTGGTGGATAGAGTCGAGACGCCGAAGAATAGACAGCCAAGCAGAGGAGTAAACTATGCATCCATAGTCCAATTTCGAGCGCACTAAGGCACGATAGAGGCGGAGAAGGACTACTCGGTCCGCTCCCCAGGAGGTACCATTCAGGACACAGAGGGTGTGGAGGGATCGCAGACAGCGAGCCAAAAGATAGGAAACGTGGGAGTACCAGCACAGTTTTCTGTCAAACATAAGACCCAAGAATTTAGCGACGTCAGAAAACGAAAGGATGACAGGTCCCAGATGTAAGGAGGGTGGAAGAAACTCCTTACATCACCAAAAATTAACACAAACGGTCTTACTGGGAGAAAAACAGAAGCCGGTTTCAAAGCTCCAAGAGCGGAGGCGATCGAGACATCCTTGAAGACGTCGTTCAAGAAGGCTGGTCCATTGAGAGCTGTAGTAGATCGCAAAATCGTCCACAAAGAGGGAGCCCGAGACATCAGGAAGGAGACAATCCATAATTGGATTAATGGCGATGGCAAACAGTACAACACTCAGCACGGAGCCCTGGGGTACCTCGTTTTCTTGGGAGAAAGTACGGGAGAGAGTAGTGTTCACCCGCACTCTAAATGTGCGCTCTGCCATAAATTCGTGAAGAAAAAGGGGCAGCCGACCTCGAAAGCCCCAAGAGAACAGTATGCGGAGGATGCCTGTCCTCCAACAGGTATCGTATGCTCTCTCCAGATCAAAAAATATTGCTACTGTTAGGCGTTTCCGGAGAAAATTGTTCATGATATAAGTGGAGAGAGCAACAAGATGGTCAACTGCAGAACGATGCTTTCGGAATCCGCATTGGGCAGGTGTTAAAAGACTTCGGGACTCCAGCCACCAAGCTAAACGGCAATTCACCATACGCTCCAAAACCTTACATACACTACTCGTGAGAGAAATGGGGCAATAGCTAGAGGGGAGATGTTTGTCCTTTCCAGGTTTCGGAACAGGAACGACGATAGCTTCCCGCCATCATCTGGGAAAAGTACTGTCAGTCCAAATTCGATTATAAAGGCAAAGGAGGTAACGCAGACTATGGGTTGGTAAATGCAGCAACATTTGGACGTGGATATCATCCGGTCCTGGGGCAGAGAAGCGAGAAAAAGAGAATGCATGTTGGAGTTCCTGCATGGAGAAAACAGTATTGTAGCTCTCACGATTTTGAGAGGAGAAAGCGAGAGGTCGCACTTCCACTGCATGTTTCTTCGGGAGAAACGCTGGCGGGTAATTTGAAGAGCTCGAAATCTCAGCAAAGTGCTGACCCAATGAGTTAGAAATTGCGACGGGGTCCACTAATGTATCATGCGCGACAGTGAGCCCAGAAACCAAGGAGAAACTAGGCGCGCCTGATAACCGTCGAAGCCAGGAGAAACTAGGCGCGCCTGATAACCGTCGAAGCCGACTCCAAACTTCTGAGGAGGGAATGAAGGTGTTAAATGAGCTAATAAAGAATTTCCAGCTTCCCTTCTTGCTATCGCGGATGATGCAACGGCATCGCGCACGGAACTGCTTATAGAGGATACAGTTGGCCAAAGTTGGATGGAGGCGGAAAACGCGAAGAGCACATCGCCGCTCACGTATTGCATAATGGCACGCCTCGTTCCACCAAGGAACTGGGGGGGCGCCGGGGCAATTCGGAGGTGCATGGTATTGAACGTTCCGCAGCTGTAAGCATAACGTCGGTAATATGTGTGACCTTATCGTCGACGCTGGGAAAGTGACGTTCATCGAATGTCGCTAGAGACGAAAAAAGTGTCCAATCGGCTTGGGCAAACTTCCAGCGTCGCGGGCGCATATATGGCAGTTGAGGCTGCAGTCTAAGGACACATGGAAAGTGGTCACTCGAGTGTGTATCGTCAAGGGCGAACCATTCGAAGCGCCGAGCTAGCGGAACAGTACCGACCGAAAGGTCCAAGTGAGAGAAATTTGTCGTGGAGGCAGACAAAAATGTAGGGACCCCAGTGTTGAGGCAAACTAGATCCGCTTGGTGGAAGACGTCTAGCAATAGTGAGCCACGTGGACAAGGATGTGGAGATCCCCAAAGCGGGTGGTGGGCATTGAAGTCCCCAACCAGCATATAGGGGGGTGGAAGCTGACCAAGAAGATGAAGGAGATCAGCTCGTGCCATTGGTGTGGACGATGGAATGTATACAGTACAAAGAGAAAAGGTATATCCAGAAAGGGAAAGACTGACAGCGACAGCTTGGAAGGAAGTGTTTAAGTGGATTGGGTGATAATGGAGAGTATCATGGAGAAGAATCATGAGTCCTCCATGGGCCGGAGTGCCTTCAACAGAAGGGAGATCAAATCGGACGGACTGAAAATGGGGGAGAATAAAGCGGTCATGGGGACGCAGCTTAGTTTCCTGAAGACAGAAGATGACCGGCGAGTAGGAACATAAGAGGATCGACAATTCATCCCGATTGGCTCGAATGCCGTGGATATTCCAGTGGATAATGGACATAGGGTGAACAGAAAATGGAGGAATGTGATCAAGGTTGCTGTCAACTCATCGACTGCTCAGAGCTTGCGACCAACAGCATGGAATGGCATTCAGCCGAAGGCAGAAGATCCTGATCCGTAGGTTTTTCTGGAGCAGCTCCTGCCACCAGCGATCGGCCGGTTGATCGGCCGCCAGCAGTGCGCCTCGGCGACACGGAAGACGGCCGAGGGCGATTTCCGCCAGGTGGTGCTGTAGATGGGACACACCTTGGTGGAGAAGGAGATGAACTGGGTTTCTTAGTAACCTTCTTGGAAATATGATGTTTAGAAGGAGGTGGAACCGATGGTTGTGAAGTTGGGGTACGTAAAAAATCTTCACGAGTATGCTCTTTTTTCGAAATCTTGGTGTCTGACTTTTGGGCTCGAGATTTAGCAGAACCCATTGAAGGGTGAGCCATAGAGTGGGCAGGCGAAAGTGGTGAGGTTGAACGGGCGATCTTTGCGCTGGCCGATCTGACGACCGTGGCACTAAAGGCGAGGTTGCAAGTCTGCGTGGCCACCTCCTTTGTTGGCCAAGGCCAAGCAAAGACAGTGCTGTATTTTCCTGTCTGAGGCACGGTGGGCTGTTGACTGGCGAATAATTTTCAAGCAGTGAAGGTCGACACCTTTTCCTTCACTCTGATTTCTTGGATGAGCTTTTCGTCTTTAAAAATGGGGCAATCTCGAGAGGAAGCAGCGTGGTCACCCATACAGTTGATGCAGCGCGGGGATGGAGGTGGACAAGCACCCTCATGGGCATCCTTGCCACACGTAACACATTTGGCCGGATTGGAACAGGACTGGCTGGTGTGATTGAACCACTGACACCGATAGCAACACGTAGGGTTTGGGACGTAAGGGCGAACGTAAATTATCTCATAGCCTGCTTTGATTTTTGATGGGAGTTGAACTTTGTCAAATGTCAAGAAGACAGTGCGGGTTGGAATGATGTTCGTGTCAACCCTTTTCATAATTCTATGAACAGCCGTTACGCCCTGGTCAGACAGGTAGTGCTGAATTTCTTCGTCAGACAATCCATCGAGGTAGCATGTATAAATGACTCCACGCGAGGAATTTAAAGTGCGGTGCGCTTCAACCCGGACAGGGAAGGTGTGGAGCAGTGAAGTACGCAGCAATTTTTGTGCCTGGAGGGCACTGACTGTTTCTAACAACAAGGTGCCATTCCGTAATCTGGAACAAGACTTTACAGGACCTGCAATTGCATCGACACCTTTCTGAATAATGAAAGGGTTGACCGTGGAGAAGTCGTGACCTTCGTCAGACCAAGAAATAACAAGGAACTGTGGCAACGATGGAAGAACTGTCTGTGGCTGAGACTCAGTGAACTTACGCTTGTGAGCAGACATAGTGGAAGGTGAGGAAACCATTGCGGAAGAATCCCCCATGATTACCGGCGTCTCCGATGGCGCACTCCTCCCTTGTGGGGGCTCTCTCTGAGGGCACTCCCACCTTAGGTGATTGTTCACACCTCAGGTCACACCTCCCGACAAACAGACGGAGGGACCAATCAGCACTTTCGGAAGGTATCAGCTCGCGTAATCACCCCTCCCTGGGCCTGGCCGTTACCAGGGGGTACGCACGTGTCCTACCTGTTTACCCGGGGCGGGGAATTACACGTTACCCTGTCACTGGCTACGCACAAAAATGCGTGGGTCGGCCTTCAGACACACACAGGGAGGAAAAAAGAGAAAGGGAAATGGAAAAAAAGAGAAAGGGAAAGGGAAAAACAAAGAAAGGGAAAGGAAAGAAGAGAGGTCTCAAACACCGTAGTGGAGAAAGGGTAAAGAGAAGAGGTAAGGAAAAGAGATGGACAAAGGAGGATGGAGACATACAAGTAGAGAAGGCGAAGAATGCGTTACATTTATGAGCATCTGTCTTCGGACGTAGGCACAAACCATACTCCCAGAGGGGGGAGAAAGGGAAGGAAAGAGCAAGAGGTGAGGGGAGGGGGTCGAAGATGGGGATAGGGAAGGATGCGGAAAAGTAAGGTATGCAGCCCAGAAAGGAAGGAGGGCCACATTAGCTCGGGGTCCTGTGCTCGCTACGCACGTATCCACAAAAGAGTTGTGGACCCCCTGGGGGGGGCGAATGTGGGGTAGCCATGTAAGCTTTTTATCAAAAATAAAGCCCAAGAAATGGGACTTTGCTACAACATCAAGGAGATGGTTGTTTAAATAAAGTTAAAGATTTAGGTGTACAGTAGGTCAACAAAAAAAAATGCACAACACATTTTGCAGAGAGAAAACTGGAATCCATGGGAGGTGGCCCACACAGAGGCCCATCCAATGGCACCTTGAAGCCGGTGCTCAGCAGATCCTACTGAGTGGGAGCTGTACCAGATGCAAAAATTGTCAACACACAATACTGGGGTAACCAGAGGCCCAGCAGAGATTACTAGCCCATTGATCGCTATGAAGAAGAGAGTGATGTTTAGCACAGAACCCTGTGGGATACCGTTCTCCTGAATCTGAAGAGTGTTGAGTGAAGTGACAAATCAAACCTGGAAGAGCTGGTGAGATAAAAACTTGTGGATAAATATCGGAATTGGACAATGGAACCCTCAGTCATGGAGGGTAACTAAAATGTGATGGTCTCCAGGGATGAAAAACACACCTTTTTACTCAAGGAGGTTGGTCTCTGAAGGGTGTCACTTAAATTGTTGCATCACCTATCAGAGTCCTGGGCAGGAACTGCAACATCCTTGGTCACCATGGTACTGGTTGACGATAAGAAGGACCTCCTTATGGGGGGACAGCAGTGTCAGCAGAATGAAGAATAGTGGCAGAGATGCCTTGCATGATTGCACCAGTGGAATTCGAGAGGAAGTTGTTGAAGTGCACAGCAGATGTATGTAAAGGCCAACTGGCCCTGCAGAATGCCCAATGTAGGGGCCTGTCTGCCTGGCAGCAGCAGGGGAATGACAGAATCACCAGGAAGTGTTCACTGTCACCAAGGTCATCATGGGATGACCAATGTAGGGAACCCACGAGAGCAGGGGAGGAGACCATGAGATCGGTAGCAGAAAAGGTCCCATGAGCAACATTGAAGTGGGTAGGGGAACCATCACTGAGGAGTCACAAACTGAGGTCAGTAATAAGCTGGTCAATTTGGTGACCCCTAACCAGTGAAGTGACATTCCCCACAGTAGGTGGTGGGCATTGAGTTCCCAAGGAAGAGAAACAGGGGCAGGGGTTGCTGGATTAAGGCAGTCAGTTCAATGAAGGGAGTGGCCTACCTGGAGGGAAGGAAACATTACAAATGATGATTGCCCGAGTCATTTGCACTCAAACCACTATTGCTTCCAAGTTGGTACGTTGGGAGATCCAGTCAATAATGAGATAGAAATGAACCGAAGTGCAGACCCCGCCAGTTGCTACCCCAGGGCAGGCACAGTTCTGACAGAACACCCGATAACCATGAAGTGTTGGAGAGTGATCATCATGGAAATGCATTTCTTGAAGAACAAGACAGAATGCAGAATAGGAGACGACAAGACTTTGTATTTCCGATAGGTGACGATACTGTCCATTTCAATTTCACTGGATGATCATGTGAAGAGTCCAGGCACAGATGGTGCTTCTCGTGACTGAGTGGTGGTAGGAGTCTTCCAGCCTGAGACACATTGGGGAAAGGGTTGCTGGGAGGGGGCCCAATAACTGGCAGGTGCTGAAGAAGGTGGGCACTTCTTCAGCCAGGGATAGAGAGTGGCTCCTGGATGGGAGGTCGTGGGAACTACAGGGGAGGGGGAGGAGGATGGGAGAGGGGGGATGGGTCTGAGGTAAGAGGGGAAAGATTTTAACAGAGGTAAAAGTGGAAAATAGTGACATTAGATGGAGTATTTCATACTTCTGGCTAGCCTCAGTGTAAGGCAGATGATCCAGGCACTTTACTCTTGGATATTCTTTTGTCTCTTGTAAGCCAGGCAATGTGGCAAATGAGGGTAGTGGCGATAATGGAAACTGACACACAGGCAGGTGGCGAAACACAGGGGCTTCCCCTCATGGAGTGGGTGTCCACAATTACCTCACAGAGGATCTGTCACGTAGCGGGAAGACATATGCCCAAACCACAAGCACCGAAAACACTTCACGAGTGGTGGGATGTATGGATACACATCACGTCTTTAGCACATAACCTAAACCTTCTCTAGGAGGTACCCCCTCAGAAACCAGAATGAAGGTGCTGGTGTCAGTATGGTTGTCTTTGCAACACTTCTGCACAAGTCAAACAAAATGAACACTGCGTCACTCCAGATTGGCCCAAAGTTCCTCATCACTTTGCAGGATGAGGTCTGTATGAAAAATCACTCTCTACACCATATTCAGAGATTGGTAAGAAGTAATAGACACTGGGATATTGTGAAGACAATCACAAACATGAAGAGATGTAAATTGAACAGCAGAAGAGGCTTTGAGCAACAGCGAGCCCAACCGCATCTTACTAATAGACTCCATGTCACCAAACTTTTCCTCAGTATTCTCCACAAAAAAACAATGACTTTGTGGGGGTGAATGTGTCCCCATCCATCCTAGTACAGACGAGGTAATGGGGAAAGGGTTTTGTCTCAAGACGGTGAGGCTGGTCGTCCTCCCATGCTGTGGCCAGGAAAGGGAAATATGCTGGGTCATACAAAGCAGCATTCAATGATCCTCACCATTTGAAGAGACAGCCATTTGAGAACTGCCAGATTTCTGCAGCTTGATACACTTCATCTGCCAAACATTCTCCCTGATACCACTCCGATCAGGGGCTCTCCCCTTGGGGTGCCACCCAGCTACAACAAGGGCCATCTAGCATGGCTGCCATTGCTGGGAGTTCCGATGCTCCAGGAAGACAAGCAACCACCCCTTCGCATACACGGAGGGGGAACAGCTCAGGTATCAGTAATGTGATCCCTGTGTTGTCAGATGGGTACGCAACAGCCCCACCACACAGACTGACTACGCATCTGGAGACCTAGCAGGATAGAAGGAAGCTATACAGTGGGGAAGGGAGAGAGGAAGGAAGGGAGGGAGGAGAGCAATCCACACTGTAGACGCTGGGGAGGGAGTTCTTCCCCAAATGGTTCACACTAAAAATGGAAAATTTAGAAGTGACCATCAAATCTCAAGCAGGGACCTAAATGCCAAAAAAGATGAAAGAAACATGAAAATACAAGAAACCAGGTGGATAACCAGGTCGATATAAATCAGAACACCGAGGGAGGGGAAGGAGGGGGCAAGGAGGAAGAATCGGGGATAGGGAGGGAGGGCAGGGTGAAGGAAATGCAGCCAGGGAAGGAAGAATTGTCCGTAATAGCTCCAGGTCCCATCCGTGCCACCTACAAATTCCTGAAAGAATCATGAGGCCCCTGGTGGGCTACTGTATATAGCCGCAGGATTGATTTGCTCACCAGTATATGGGTAGAATGGTGAAACCTGTTTTCATACCTTTCATGAACAGGATATATGGAATGTTCCAGTTGAATCATGCAAAGACATAATGGCTGATTATAATTAAACTGCAGCTATTCACAGATCCCAAATGTGGGCTGTAATTATTGTGTGGCAGCAAAACTTTGTAGATATTCTAATGCATTAATGTGGAACTGATTCACAATGAAAAAAATTTGTTCAAATTTTGGCTAACTGGTCCTGCAGATGCAAGAAAGACATCTAGAAATGTTTCCATATGGAATGGATTAGGAACAGGATTTGGCCCGAAAAGTTCAAACAAGTGAGAAAGGCATCACGATGATTTTATTATTAACTGTCACTTATACAGTTTGTTCAATAAGAGCAGCAGAAACATTGATGGTAAGTTGTAAAGTGGTAGATTTGCACCTGACCAAAATTTTAAATATTTTTTTTTTTTTTTTCAGCACTAATCATTTCCGTATTTCTCCACCAACATATCTACTGAGTTTCATTGTCATATGATAACTGCAGATCACACTGGACCTCCATGAATAGCCGGACTTTAATTATAACCACAAGGCAGTATCACAACGACCTACAACCAGCAATCTTCATGAGTGGATAAGCATGTATTTCAGACACAGCAATAAATTTCTCAGTATGACATAAGGTACTGTTTGCTATCATCATGCAATGAATAGAAGAGTATTCATATGCATGGGAGGTCACACTGATACCGATATAGATGACTGACATAAGTTTCAAATGGAATCGAAGTTATACCAGCTATGTGAATAAAATTTGATCAATATTTGACTGCTCCTTCATGGTGTTCCTCTTTCCATTATCATCAGTATGTGGTGCAACTGGGGAGTTGATCTTACCTTTGAACTTCTGGTAGATCTGGAAATCAAGGTTCTCTGGCACAAAGCGTGGCCGCCTGACCCCCTGCTCAAGCATACTCTTATCTGCTGTGAGGCTGGCCACCTTCCTCAGCACACTGCTGTTAGGAATCGAGTTACTCAGTGATGAGTGGTGGCATGTGTCCACCATCTGCTGCTGCTGCATACCTGCCGACAAAAACATCAACACCATCAGCAAAGGTGGCCTCTACCTTAACAGCTATCAAGAATTTTTGAATCCATGCACAAACATCAGTAATTGTACCTATTACAGATTTAAGACCATGAAGGGCTGGACTAGAACTCTGATATAGTCTTTCATCTCCACTCTTCTATCTATCTAAAGAAAAAACAATGACAGAAATGAAAGTAAGGTTTGTGAGTGGGATCAGAAATCAGTTTATTAGTGATAAGATTCTCTGGCAACATTGCCATTCTCACAGAAAATGAATTCAGGACATGTTGAATTGTAATGAATAGTCTAATGAACACAAGCTGTGGATTGAGATTAAATCTAAGAAAGATGAAAGAAATAAGAAGTAACAGAAATGAGAATCACGAAGCAGAGCAGGCGAAGAATTATACAACTTAGTAACAAAATAATGTATCATGGATAAAGAGGAAGGACAACATACAAAGCAAACTAGTACAGCTGCAGAAGTCATTCCTGGCCAAAAGTAGTCTGTTAGTGTAAGACTACAGCTTTAATTTGAGCAATACATTTCTGGGAATGTACATTTGCAACACAGAACTGAATGGAAGTGAAACATGGAATGTGCAAAATTTGTAAAGAAAAGAGAATTTGGTACTATAGAAGGATGTTTAAAAATAAATGGACCAATAAAATAAGGAATGAGTTGGCTCTCTGCACAATAAGCGAAGAGAGGAACATTTGGAAAACACTGATGAGAAGGGCAGGCACGTGGTTACTGTAATACATCCAAAATAGGATCTGAAGATGTTGGTTGCAGGTGTTACTCCCACTAGATACAGTCCTGGAAATGGAAAAAAGAACACATTGACACCGGTGTGTCAGACCCACCATACTTGCTCCGGACACTGCGAGAGGGCTGTACAAGCAATGATCACACGCACGGCACAGCGGACACACCAGGAACCACGGTGTTGGCCGTCGAATGGCGCTAGCTGCGCAGCATTTGTGCACCGCCGCCGTCAGTGTCAGCCAGTTTGCCGTGGCATACGGAGCTCCATCGCAGTCTTTAACACTGGTAGCATGCCGCGACAGCGTGGACGTGAACCGTATGTGCAGTTGACTGACTTTGAGCGAGGGCATATAGTGGGCATGCGGGAGGCCGGGTGGACGTACCGCCGAATTGCTCAACACGTGGGGCGTGAGGTCTCCACAGTACATCGATGTTGTCGCCAGTGGTCGGCGGAAGGTGCACGTGCCCGTCGACCTGGGACCGGACCGCAGTGACGCACAGATGCACGCCAAGACCGTAGGAACCTACGCAGTGCCGTAGGGGACCACACCGCCACTTCCCAGCAAATTAGGGACACTGTTGCTCCTGGGGTATCGGCGAGGACCATTCGCAACCGCCTCCATGAAGCTGGGCGACGGTCCCGCACACCGTTAGGCCGTCTTCCGCTCACGCCCCAACATCGTGCAGCCCGCCTCCAGTGGTGTCGCAACAGGCGTGAATGGAGGGACGAATGGAGACATGTCGTCATCAGCGATGAGAGTCGCTTCTGCCTTGGTGCCAATGATGGTCGTATGCATGTTTGGCGCCGTGCAGGTGAGCGCCACAATCAGGACTGCTTACAACCGAGGCACACAGGGCCAACACCCGGCATCATGGTGTCGGGAGCGATCTCCTACACTGGCCGTACACCACTGGTGATCGTCGAGGGGACACTGAATAGTGCACGGTACATCCAAACCGTCATCGAACCCATCGTTCTACCATTCCTAGACCGGCAAGGGAACTTGCTGTTCCAACAGGACAATGCACGTCCGCATGTATCCCGTGCCACCCAACGTGCTCTAGAAGGTGTAAGTCAACTACCCTGGCCAGCAAGATCTCCGGATCTGTCCCCCATTGAGCATGTTTGGGACTGGATGAAGCGTCGTCTCACGCGGTCTGCACGTCCAGCACGAACGCTGGTCCAACTGAGGCGCCAGGTGGAAATGGCATGGCAAGCCGTTCCACAGGACTACATCCAGCATCTCTACGATCGTTTTCATGGGAGAATAGCAGCCTGCATTGCTGCGAAAGGTGGCTATACAATGTACTAGTGCCGACATTGTGCATGCTCTGTTGCCTGTGTCTATGTGCCTGTGGTTCTGTCAGTGTGATCATGTGATGTATCTGACCCCAGGAATGTGTCAAAGTTTCCCCTTCCTGGGACAATGAATTCACGGTGTTCTTATTTCAATTTCCAGGAGTGTAGTTGTTATTTTACCAAGCTACACTGGGTTATGCTGTGTCTAATCAAAGGGAATGATGTTGGTACAAACACTTGGTATTCATTATTAATTGGCATTTAAGATACTTTGTGTTACCTTGGGAGGCCATTGCTGTGGGTGATACAGAGTAATAAGTTACTGTTTTATGGCTTGATTTGATTTTTGTATACCTCACTTAGCCGCCCTCATTTGAACGAGTGTTCTAGCACACTTTGTGTTATGCTGATTTTAATTTCAGATAGTGTAAATACTAGTTAGAAATTCAGATTACATGAGAGTATTTTTATTACTGCTGATGTTTTTAAAGAAATGGATATGTTATACATTTATCACCTTAAGGCCATTTCTTTAATCCCGTTCATGCTGTTTGATCTTTTATATAAAATTTTTGCCTTATATTGTTTTAATAATTTTACAGTTTTCGGTTCTTACACATTGTAGTAATAAAATTTTAACAGGAGTCCCATTCTTGATTGGGTTTTGTTTTCAATGCATATTTTTGTGCTGACAATAAAAAATTTGTAATTTTTGGAATATTGTCATGTACACATAATTTTTTTTTTTTTTTTTTTACTTTCATTCCAATTGATCCGTAGTGAGGAGGTCCTCCAGGATGTGGAACATGTCAGAAAAACAACAATACATGACAAATATTTAAACTAAAACAAATAAGCTAATGTACCATTCCACAGGTCCCAAGTGGAATGATCGTCATTTTTTAATTAACACTAAGAGTCATTTTACAAATACTATTGCACTGAATTTAAAATAAAAAAGTTTTATATTTATTTATAAGGTAAGAAACATGTAATACAACTACTGTAATACTTATTTACAATGAACACATTACTGCACTGAAATGGTGCAGAAGTTAGATTATACTTACACACACACACACACACACACACACACACACACACACACACACACACACACACACACACACACACACAAATTTTCAGTGAACACATTACTGCACTGAAATTGTGCAGAAGTTATGTTGTACTTATATACAAATCAGTTGGTTTTCCTCAGAAATTCATCAATGGAGTAGAAGGAGTTGGCCACCAATAAATCCTTTAGGCTTCTCTTAAACTGAATTTCATTGGTTGTTAAGCTTTTTATGGCTGCTGGCAAGTTATTGAAAATGTGTGTTCCTGAATAATGCACACCTTTTTGTACAAGACTAAGTGACTTTAAATCCTTGTGAAGATTATTCTTATTTCTAGTATTGATTCCATGAATTGAGCTGTTGGTTTGAAAAAGTGATATATTTTTAATGACAAATTTCATTAAGGAATAAATATATTGGGAAGCTGTAGTTAGTATCCCTAGTTCCCTAAACAGGCTTCTGCAGGATGTTCTTGAGTTCACACCACATATAATTCTTACTGCACGTTTTTGTGCCCGGAAAACTTTAGCTTGGCTTGATGAATTACCCCAGAAAATAATCCCATATGACATTATGGAATGAAAGTAAGCATAGTATGCCAGCTTTTTCATTTTTATATCCCCTATGTCTGACAAAATTCGCATTGCAAACAGAGATTTGTTAAGACGCTTCAGCAGTTCTGTGGTGTGCTCCTCCCAGTTGAATTTATTATCAAGCTGTAATCCCAAGAATTTAACACCGTCCGCTTCTTCTATCTTCTGGTCATCATATGTTAGACATATACTCTTGGGACACCCCTTACAAGTTCTGAACTGCATGTAGTGTGTTTTTTCAAAGTTTAGTGACAAAGAATTGGCTAGGAACCAGTGATTAATGTCTACAAATATTTTATTGGCTGATCTTTCTAAGACTACACTTGATTTGCTATTTATTGCAATGTTTGTATCATCAGCAAACAAAACAAACTTGGCATCTGGTAATGTTACTGATGAAAGGTCATTGATATATACAAGAAAAAGTAAGGGCCCCAAAATGGAACCTTGTGGGACCCCACATGTAATTAGTTCCCAGTTGGATGATGCCTGATAGCTTGATACATGTCTCTTTCCTAATAACACCCTTTGTTTCCTGCCAGAGATATAAGATTTGAACCATTTTGCAGCATTTCCTGTTACACTATAATATTCTAGTTTACTTAAAAGGATATTGTGATTTACACAGTCAAATGCCTTTGACAGATCACAAAATATACCAGTTGCCTGCAATTTTTTGTCTAATGAATTAAGTACATTTTCACTGTAAGTGTAGATAGCCTTCTCAATATCAGAACCTTTTAGAAATCCAAACTGTGACTTTGACAGTATGTTATTTGAGATAAGATGGTTATAAAGACGACTGTACATTACTTTTTCGAAAATTTTTGAGAATGCTGGCAACAGTGAAATTGGACGGAAATTTGATGCTATTTCTTTATCTCCCTTCTTAAACAGTGGCTTAACTTCAGCATATTTCAGCCATTTGGGAAATATTCCACTGATAAACGACTGGTTACACAGATAGCTTAATATGTTACTTAGCTCAGAATCACATTCTTTAATTAACTTTGTTGATATTTCATCATACCCACTAGATGTTTTTGATTTTAAAGATTTTATGATGGACATTATTTCTGTTGGGGTAGTGAGGGTCAAATTCATATTATGGAAGTTACTTGAAATGTCTGGTCTAAGGTAATCCATAGCAGCATCTACCGAACCTGACAACCCCATCTTTTCAGTAACAGTTATAAAATGTTTGTTAAGAAGTTCTGCAACACTATACACATCTGTCACCAATGCATCATTTACTCTTAATGCTATTTGTTCCTCTTCATGTCTGGTTCTACCGGTCTCCTCCTTCACTATATCCCATATTGTCTTTATTTTGTTATCTGATATGACTATCTTTTCCTTGTAATATATTTGCTTTGACATCCGTATTACAGTCTTTAATATTTTGCAGTATTTCTTATAATGTGCTATAGCATCAACATTGGAAATGTTTCGGATTGACAGATACAGTTTTCTTTTTGTTTTACAAGATACCCCTATTCCTCAAGTAATCCATGGCTTCTTTGTAGACTTTGCTCTAACCTTGGTAAGTTTTGGGGGAAAGCAGTGTTCAAATAAGGTAAGCACTTTATTAGCAAAAATGTTATATTTTTCATTCATGCCATGAGCACTGTAAACATCAGTCCAGTGAATGTCTCTGAGGAGTGTCCTAAAATAATCAATTTTTGGCTTACTGATTACCCTCTTGAGCTCAGATTTAACAGATTTTATATCCTGTTCAGTATTAACATTTAACAGAAGGAACTGCATGTCATGGTCTGAGAGGCCATTGACTATTGGTTTTGTAATATAATTTTGTTCATTTGACTTTTCTATAAAGATATTATCAATGGCTGTTTGTGAGCAAGTGGTTATCCTAGTGGGGAACTTTACTGTGGGAATTAAGTTGAATGATAGTGTTACTAACTCAAATAGGTTCTTATTGGGAGAGTCTTTAAGGAAATCTACATTGAAATCACCAGCAACCACTATTTCTTTGTTTTTGGTTGTTAAATGGGCCAGTACAGCTTCAAGGTGGTTTACAAACAGATTAAAGTTACCTGCAGGTGCTCGATATACACTTAATATTATGAAAGATTTTTTGTGAAAATCTAATTCTGTTGCACATGCTTCCATATGCTGTTCTAGGCAAAATTTATGAATGTCTATGTTCTTAAATTTATGACAGTTCCTGATGAATGTGGCAACTCCTCCTTTCTCCATTTCTGATCTACAATAGTGAGATGCTAACCTAAACCCTGTAACACTTAAAAGTTCTATACCAGTGGTCACATGATGTTCAGAGAGGCAGATTATGTCAGCTGGGTTTGAAGACTCTAATTCATCTATGCAGATAGTTAATTCATTAATTTTATTTCTCAGTCCTCGAATATTTTGATGCAATAAAGATAGCTGACATTTCACATTGACTGACTTAAAATTGGATGGAGTTAAAATATCTGCTGACAGTTGAAAATTCTTAACCAATGGCTGTTTATGTTGATGTAATAAGCTGGAATTATGTTTTTTGATTTCTTTCTCAAACTGAAGGTTTGTCTCAGTTCTAACCTCTCTTAAAATTTGTTTTCTTTCTGTCCTCCCTACCCTAAAAAAGGGTCTTTTCTGAATCCTATAACCACTGGTATTTTACCACTCATGACAGTGCCTCCCCCCTTTAACTTTCCTGCTATTTCCCCAGCCAATTTACCCTTCCCCTTCCTGTTAAGGTGAAGGCCATGCCTAGTATAATCCCACCTACTGACAGAATCAACATGAACCACACCAATGTGTGACCCCGCACCCGACATGAGCAGCCGTTCCAGCTCCAAATTAACTCTCTTGACAGAAGAGTTCAAATGAGGTCGGTCATGGCGCCCAAGAACAGATACAAACTCAACACTGGTATATCGAACCCAACACCACTCCCACATCACGGTTACTGGAAACATGGAAATTATTGAGAATCTAGTAAACCTTATCAACAAATTTTGAATTGAAATAACACAAATCAATGTACTATCAGTGTTAACTAATGCTTCCTAGAAATGCAACTAATGGGTAAAGCTATGTATTGACTTGCATGTCTCCAACAGAGGTATCTCTGTCTCAAACACAGTTTTAATACCCCCAGCAGTTTATGTAGGAATGGAATCAGTAAAACATGAAATACTCTCCACCATGCACCATGTTGTTGTTTGTGGAGCATAGATGTAGGTGGAAACAATTTCATCTTGCTAAAGGAAAGTGCCTCTAACAATACTGCCACAAATTCTATAAAGTGGTTCCTGTCCAGCACTCCAATGCATCTGAAGACACTGAAGTCTCCTGATATAAAAACATTGAGAGTTTGTACCACATCTTAAAATCCTGATCCAAGAGCAACAATTTTTGCACATTATGGCAATGGTGAAACAACTTCCAGTAGCCTAGGGCAAAATAATAACAAGTAGTCACCAAAAATGATAGAAGAATTAATAAAATATTCCAAGCAGTACCTCAAAGAACACACAGCATACAGTATCTGATAAAAAGTATTCAGACAACTTTATGTAATGTGGAATTGACCATCAGATGTCACGAGAGGTGGTCCTACCCATGTGGAAGAAGGCAGTGAGTACTGTGTTATAAGAAGAGGAGCAGAACACTAGAGTGAGACAGAAAGGAGAGCTCAGTTACTTCAAATGTAGACTATCACTGAATGTCACCAGAGTAACAACTTCATCAGGTAGATTCCAATCCTTGTACAGCTGCCGAAGACCACTGTTCGTGACGTGGTTCTCGACATACGAAGGAACAAACACAGCTAAACCCAGATGATGCAAACCCCATATACTCATGGACAGGACCATTAAGAATTATGGACAGTGTGAGTAAAATATCATATGAAATTGGCACAAGGAATCACTGTAGTTCCAAAATGCTACCAGCAGTCCAGCTTACGCAATGGCTGTGCATAATGATTTAAAAATAATGGGGCACAGTACTTGAGTAGCTTTTCATAAGCCACACACTTCTGTTGTCAGTGCCAAGTGACATTTGAAGTGGTGTAAAGAGAAATGCCAGTCGTCAATGGATGACTGACAATGAGTAATTTGGGGTCGTGAATCATCCTATACTACGTAGCAATGCCAAGGAAGGTGTTGGGTTTAGCGGACGTCTGGAGAACATTAACAGCCATCATATGTAGTGCCAACAGTGAGGTACGGAGGAGGTAGTGTTGGAGTATGGGAGTGTTTTTCATGCTCAAGTAAACACAAGGTGCTGAAGGATATGAATACATTTTATGGGATTTTGTACTTTGTACAGTAGATGATCAGTTTGGAAATGATGACTTGTTTGATCAGTTTGACAATGCATCCTGCCACAAAGCAGCATCTGTGAGGCAATGCTTTGTGGACAATAATGTCCACTAAATGAACTGGCCTACCTAGAGTCCTGATCTGAGCACAACTGAACACCTTCGGGATGAGCTAGAATGTTGACATCACTCCAGATCCCAAAATACATCACTAGCTTCTCTGCTCTCAACTCTTGAGGAAGAATAGGTTGCCATTTCTCTGCAGATATTCAGACATGTCATTGAAAGTGTCCCTCAAAGACTTCAAGCTGTCATAGAGGTGAAGGTTGCACACAACCCATATTTATGTCCACTAATATGGTGTTTGGATACATTTACTCGAATGATGCGTGTTTACAATGATGCTTAGTATGACAATGTATGCCAATTGTTTTCTTTAGGTTCTTTGTGTTGCTATGTGGTATCATGTATCAATACCAACCTACCAGCATCTTTAGGTTGGCAACAAAATTTCAAGTTTCAGTCAGACACCACAGGGGTCGCCTAGTATCTGGCGGACCCGATGATGCACGCCCCATTAGCAGTGCCTCCAGTGGCTCTGGACTATGACTGCCCTCTGCCACCATGATAAAGGGTGGCCAGCAGCGAACACTCAAGCCATTGACACTTTGAGCTGCTTCACTATGACATCATTTCTCGTGCTTACTTCAGGAAGCATAGTCCTCACTGACATTAAGACAGCTGGACACTATTGCTTGCTGCATTGTTTGTAATGAATCTTCATATGCTTGGTGAGAAACAAGTTAAGTAAATCATCTATCTGTTGTGTTAACTTGTTGACTAATCATTTCTGCTCTGTCCAGCTTTCCTACGATGACAGTTGCCGCACACTCTGTAGTCCACGTCTCCTTACCATTGTGTATGAAATCATACACAATAGCTTAAGTAAGTTTAAGGTTGGTCTCGTAAAAACTGGACTGCAGCTGGTTATTAATAAATGGATAAAAATATACAAATGAATATTTTTATTTAAAATAGACAGTTTGGCCTTTAGGACAAAAAATCCAACTAAACATAATGTAGAGTCCAGTTTTTCTGTTTTTGGATCTGGCAACGCTACACGCCATATGGCAACAGGTCCATTACTGTCTCTGCAATGCTGTACTAATTCTGTTATTTGTTGTTGCTAGTCACTAACTGAAGACATTGTTATTAAAATAATGCTGGTTGGTTTTCTCGATTTCTATAATAATCAAATATTTGAAAGCAAACAAACATCACTTTTTTTAAAAAAAAGTTTTAGTTAAATCCAAAATTTTAGCACTGCTGCTGTGGCAAACTGATATTCCTTTGTTTTTATCTGATTATTAGTAAAAAGTGAGAAAAACCTGTTATAATCAAGACCAAACAAATAGCAAAAATTACTTGTATCTGATTTAACTGTTGGTTTTTCCCATCCCTACCTCTCAGGCCTGGTATGACTCCAACAGAAAGCACAGTAGCCTTAAAGCATTGAGGAACGGTCATCATTGAAATGTGTTTCTTGGAGAGCAACACGGATTGCAGAGCAAGAGGAAATTAGTAGTTGTTCCAGCAGGTGACAGTAATATCCATTACACTTTCATTGGGTCATCATGGTGAGAATGTCCTCAATAGGCATGAAAGGGCTAGGAGGACTGGTTACAGCCCAGATCATCATCCATCACCACTGGGGATGCAACCACATCAACAAATCATGGTTCAGAACCCAATGGCATTGGGGATATCTGGCACCTCTGGTGCCACCTGAGTAGCCTCCTCCTCCTCCTCCTCCTCCTCCTCCTCCTCCTCCTCCTCTTTCACTTTCAGCAGTCGAGATTCTAGGGAAGGCTTGTCCACTGTGGGTGTAGGAATGGTTGAACTGGAGCCCTGAGACCCATAGTTTGTGAGTCTTTCAGCCACTGGCTGGTGCCTGCCAGACCTCTGATCTGGAGACTACTGGGGTTGGGGGAGGAGGGGGGGGGGGGGGGGGGAGCAACCAAGTGGGAACCCTGTCACTGGCTGGTAGTCCTAGGAGGAGGGGAGGGCCTACTGCTTCCATGATTAAATTTATTAGCACGGCTGCCAGACATTGACGATGAGAGAGTAACACACCACAACTGATTATGACCTGGTCACAGTAGTGGCAAAACTTGATACCATGGAGACTGGATACAACCAATCATATTTTTTCCTAACTTTAAAATATGAGAGATGGTCAGTAAGATTCAGTTCCTTTACTTTGCATTTGTTGGGTATGTTAGCAAAATTAGATCAGGGAGGTGGAATGGTCATTTCCGCAACTGACAATCCACTGTTAGTGGACATAGTGAATTTTCATGAAGTGATTCAACACAGTCTCCACAGAGTGGGTCATATGTGTACTAGGTAGGCACATCCTAACCGCTCGCATTTGAAACACCGCATTGGGGTAGAAAATGTGGCTTCATATCACTGCAGTAACACACGATTTTGACCTTTTCTAAAAGGAATTCCCTCAGGTATGAGGATGAATGCACTAGTGTCTAACTTCTTGTCAGGTGAGCCTCTCCAAACATGGTGTACAAAGTGGAAGCCTTGCCTCTCCAAGTATTCATTGAGTTTTCTTTTTTTGTTTTGTCTCTTTGCAGTGTGAGGTCTTGTACAGGAAGACAAGCTACAGTAGTAAGCAAAATGCAAATACTGCAAAGATAACTAGCAGTCAGGTGGAGCTCGTGCTCTTCAATCCATGGTTGGCAACAGCTCTGTATCATCATCATCATCATCATCATCATCATCATCATCATCATCCCAGATGTCTGACATTTGTGCACCTGGTCTGAAATTGGATATTTTTTCAAACTTAAACCACACTTCTCAAGGATATTAGACACAAGTTGAGTGTTGCATGTTGTCCCAATTTAGTGTGTATGTATATATATATTTTTTTAAAACAAAGATGATGTGACTTACCATACGAAAGCGCTGGCAGGTTGATAGGAACGCAAACAGACACATACATACATACACACACACAAAGACTTACTTTAGGGGGAAAAAAGGACGGGTATACACTCGCACACACACACACACACACATATCCATCCACACATATGCAAACACAAGCAGACATATTTAAAGACAAAGAGTTTGGGCAGAGATGTCAGTCGAGGCGGAAGTGCAGAGGCAAAGATGATGTTGAATGACAGGTGAGGTGTGAGTGGCGGCAACTTGAAATTAGCAGAGATTGAGGCCTGGTGGGTAATGGGAAGAGAGGATATATTGAAGAGCAAGTTCCCATCTCTGGAGTTCGGATAGGTTGGTGTTGGTGGGAAGTATCCAGATAACCCAGACGGTGTAACACTGTGCCAAGATGTGCTGGCCGTGCACCAAGGCATGTTTAGCCACAGGGTGATCCTCATTACCAACAAACACTGTCTGCCTGTGTCCATTCATGTGAATGGACAGTTTGTTGCTGGTCATTCCCACATAGAATGCATCACAGTGTAGGCAGGTCAGTTGGTAAATCACGTGGGTGCTTTCACATGTGGCTCTGCCTTTGATCGTGTACACCTTCTGGGTTACAGGACTGGAGTAGGTGGTGGTAGGAGGGTGTGTGGGACAGGTTTTGCACCGGGGGCGGTTACAAGGATAGGAGCCAGAGGGTAGGGAAGGTGGTTTGGGGATTTCATAGGGATGAACTAACAGGCCGATCACCTGCCACCCTACCTAAAACCTCTTTCCTCATCACCTTAGCCAGCTTCATTCTGACCCATAACTTCTTCACTTTTGAAGGCCAGACATACCAACAATTAAAGGGAACCGCCATGGGTACCAGGATGGCCCCCCTCATACGCCAACCTATTCATGGGTCGCTTAGAGGAAGCCTTCTTGATTACCCAGGCCTGTCAACCCAAAATTTGGTACAGACTTATTGATGACATCTTCATGATCTGGACTCACAGTGAAGAAGAACTCCAGAAATTCCTCTCGAACCTCAACTCCTTTGGTTCCATCAGATTCACCTGGTCCTTCTCCAAATCCCATGCCACTTTCCTTGACGTTGACCCCCATCTGTCCAATGGCCAGCTTCACACGTCCGTCCACATCAAACCCACCAACAAGCAACAGTACCTCCATTATGACAGCTGCCACCCATTCCACATCAAACGGTCCCTTCCCTACAGCCTAGGTCTTCGTGGCAAACGAATCTGCTCCAGTCCGGAATCCCTGAACCATTACACCAACAACCTGACAACAGCTTTCGCATCCCGCAACTACCCTCCCGACCTGGTACAGAAGCAAATAACCAAAGCCACTTCCTCATCCCCTCAAACCCAGAATCCCCCACAGAAGAACCACAAAAGTGCCCCACTTGTGACAGGATACTTTCCGGGACTGGACCAGACTCTGAATGGGGCTCTCCAGCAGGGTTACGACTTCCTCAAATCCTGCCCTGAAATGAAATCCATCCTTCATGAAATCCTCCCCACTCCACCAAGACTGTCTTTCCGCTGTCCACCTAACCTTTGTAACCTGTTAGTTCATCCCTATGAAATCCCCAAACCACCTTCCCTACCCTCTTGCTCTTATCCTTGTATTTGCCCCCGGTGTAAAACCTGTCCCATGCACACTCCCACCACCACCTACTCCAGTCCTGTAACCAGGAAGGTGTACACGATCAAAGGCAGAGCCACATGTGAAAGCACCCACGTGATTTACCGACTGACCTGCCTACACTGTGATGCATTCTATGTGGGAATGACCAGCAACAAACTGTCCATTCGCATGAATGGACACAGGCAGACAGTGTTTGTTGGTAATGAGGATCACCTGTGGTGAAACATGCCTTGGTGCACGGCCAGCACATCTTGGCACAGTGTTACACCATCCGGGTTATCTGGATACTTCCCACCAACACCAACCTATCCGAACTCCGGAGATGGGAACTTGCTCTTCAATATATCCTCTCTTCCCATTACCCACCAGGCCTCAATCTCCGCTAATTTCAAGTTGCCGCCACTCATACCTCACCTGTCATTCAACATCATCTTTGCCTCTGCACTTCCGCCTAGACTGACATCTCTGCCCAAACTCTTTGTCTTTAAATATGTCTGCTTGTGTCTGTATATGTGTGGATGGATGTGTGTGTGTGTGTGTGTGTGTGTGGTGTTTTTTTTTTTTTTTTTTTTTTTTGTGGTTTTAGGGCGCACAACTTCAATGGTCATTAGCGCCCTGACTACGTTAAGAATGCACCGCGAGGCACAAGTTTAAAACAACAACTAAAAGGGAAAACACGATAAAAGACAGACTGATAGGCATAGGATTAAAAAACAGCATCATCAAATGTCCTTAGAGAGGTTTGTCAAATTGGTAAAACGAAGAACACGAGCAGCTGCTCGTGGGTCATCCGCTAAAATGGCATCTAAAGTACATGGCAGGTTAAGATCTAGACGCAGTGTGTTAAAATCTGGACAGGACATTAAAATGTGGCGGACCGTCAGCAATTGCCCACATGGGCAGAACGGCGCCGGCGCAGCCGTCAGCAGATGGCGATGGCTGAACCGGCAGTGTCCAATGCGTAACCGGGCCAAAACGACCTCCTCCCGCCGAGAAGGGTGGGAGGAGGACGTCCAAGCCGCGGGAAGAGGTTTCAAGGCCCGAAGCTTGTTGTCTTTAAGTGCAGCCCAATCGGCATGCCACAGCGATAAAATGCGCCGACAAATGACCCTGCTACAGTCTGATGAAGGGACACAACAAGAAGCTGTCCGAGGCTGGAGGACCACAGCCTTGGCTGCGACATCTGCAGCTTTGTTCCCAGGGATACCGACATGGCCAGGGACCCACATAAAGCTAACCGGAGAACCGACGTCCACCAGCTGCTGAAGAGAGCATTGGATCCGGTGCACGAAAGGGTGAACCGGATATGGATCACTGAGGCTCTGGATGGTGCTCAGGGAATCGGAGCAGATGACATAAGCAGAATGTCAGTGGCAGCAGATGTAAAGAACAGCCTGGTAGAGGGCAAAGAGCTCAGCTGTGAAGACAGAACAATGGCCATGGAGCCGGTATTTGAAACTTTGTGCCCCGACAATAAAAGAACACCTGACCCCGTCATTGGTCTTTGAGCCATCTGTATAAATGAAGGTCATATTGATGAACTTTGAACGAAGTTCAACAAAACGGGAGTGGTAGACCGAACCGGGGGTAACCTCTTTTGGGAGCGAGCTGAGGTCAAGGTGAACGCCAACCTGAGCCTGGAGCCAAGGTGGCGTGTGGCTCTCGCCCACTCGAAAGGTTGCAGGGAGTGAAAAATTAAGGTGTTGAAGGAGGCGACGAAAGCAAACTCCAGGGGGTAGAAGGCAGAGACATACAACCCGTATTGACGGTCGAGAGAGTCGTCAAAAAAGGAACGATAAGACGGGTGGTCGGGCATTGACAGTAGCCGACAGGCATACCGACAAAGCAGTATATCGCGCCGGTAGGTGAGTGGCAATTCGCCAGCGTCAGCATGAAGACTCTTTACGGGACTAGTATAAAACGCTCCAATCGCAAGTCATAAACCTCGATGATGTATGGAGTTGAGGCGGCGTAAGATGGATGGCCGTGCAGAGGAGTATACGAAGCTCCCATAATCCAGCTTGGAGCGGACGATCGACCGATATAGACTAAGCAGGACGGTTCGATCCGCTCCCCACGACATACCACTGAGAACGCGGAGGACATTTAAAGAACTGGTACAACGGGCAGCCAAATATGACACATGTGGAGACCAGCTAAGTTTCCTGTCAAATGTAAGACCTAAAAATTTTGTTGTCTCCACGATTGGGAGAGCAATGGGACCGAGTCGTAAGGACGGTGGAAGAAACTCTTTGTAGCGCCAGAAGTTAATACAGACCGTCTTCTCAGCAGAAAAACGGAAGCCATGGCGACACTCCAGGAGTAAAGATGGTCAAGAGAACGCTGAAGACAGCGCTCCAGGACACATGTACACTGCGCGCTGCAATAGATGGTAAAATCGTCCACGAAAAGGGAGCCTGAGACATCAGCTGGGAGGCAATCCATTATTGGATTGATCGCGATGGCGAAGAGAGCGACGCTCAAAACTGAGCTCTGTGGCACCCCATTCTCCTGGCGAAAAGTGTCTGACAGGACAGAACCTACACATACCCTGAACTGTCGATCCATTAAAAAAGAACGAATAAAAAGAGGGAGGCAACCGCGAAGGCCCCATGTATGCATGGTGCGGAGAATGCCCGCCCTCCAACAGGTGTCGTAAGCCTTCTCCAAATCAAAGAACACAGCCGCAGTCGGGCGCTTCCGCAAGAAGTTATTCATAATGAAGGTCGACAAGGTAACCAGATGGTCAACAGCAGAGCGGCGCCTACGAAATCCACATTGTACATTGGTAAGTAGGCGTCGAGACTCGAGCAGCCAAACCAATCGAGAGTTAACCATTCGCTCCATCACTTTACAGACACAGCTGGTAAGCGAGATGGGTCGATAACTGGAAGGCAAGTGCTTGTCCTTCCCCGGCTTAGGAATCGGGACAACAATAGACTCGCGCCAGCATGCGGGAACATGTCCCTCAATCCAGATGCGATTGTAAGTACGAAGAAGAAAACCTTTACCCGCAGGAGAAAGGTTCTTCAGCATCTGAATATGAATAGAATCAGGCCCTGGAGCGGAGGACCGTGATCGGCCAAATGCGTTTTCGAGTTCCCGCATGGTGAATGGGGCATTATAACTTTCACGATTCGAGGAGCGGAAGTTAGGTGGCCTAGCCTCCACTGCCTGTTTGCGGGGGAGGAAGGCAGGGTGGTAATGAGCGGAGCTCGAAACCTCGGCGAAAAAGCGGCCGAAGGCATTGGAGACATCCTCAGGGGCCACAAGGACGTCATTCGCGACCGTCAAGCCAGAAACTGGTGAGTGGAACTTAGTGCCAGATAGCCGGCGCAGGCTACCCCAGACAACAGAAGAAGGAGTAAAACTGTTGAAGGTGCTTGTGAAAGCAGCCCAGCTGGCTTTCTTGCTTTCTTTAATAATACGACGACACTGAGCACGTAATCGTTTATAATTGATACAATTCGCCACTGTAGGGTGGCGTTTAAAGGTGCGTAAAGCACGTCGACGAGCACGCTAAGCGTCTCTACATGCTGCAGTCCACCAGGGGACCGGTACGCGATATGGAGAAGAAGTAGGGTGAGGGATGGAATATTCAGCAGCAGCGAGAATGACTTCCATGAGGTGTGCAACCTGACGATCGCAGCTGGTGAAGGTTTGATCCTGAAAGGTCGCCCTGGAAGAGAAGAGCCCCCAGTCTGCCTTTGAGATGGTCCAACTAGAGGAGCACGGAGAGGGGGTATGCTGCAGGAGATGGATAACACACGGGAAGTGGTCGCTCGAATATGTATCAGAAAGTGCATACCACTCAAACCGGCGTGCAAGTTGGGGAGTACATATAGAGAGGTCTAAATGGGAATAGGTGTGAGATGTGTCCGAAAGAAAAGTAGGGGCGCCAGTATTGAGGCAGACAAGATTAAGCTGGTTGAAAAGGTCTGCTAACAGGGACCCCTCGGGCAGGATGCTGCAGAGCCCCAAAGGGGATGGTGGGCATTGAAGTCTCCAGTTAACAAAAATGGTGCAGGTAGCTGAGCAATAAGTTGCATCATGTCTGCCCTGGTAACGGCAGATGACAATGGGGTGTAAACGGTACAAATGGAAAATGTAAAAGTGGGGAGAGTAATGCGGATGGCAACTGCCTGCAGGCCGGTGTGCAACGTGATGGGATCGTAGTAAATATCATCCCGGACCAGCAACATAACCCCTCCATGAGCCGGGATACCTACCACAGGGGGTAGGTCAAAACGCACAGAGGTGTAGTGTGCCAAGGCAATTTGATCGCATGGGCGTAGCTTTGTTTCCTGGAGGGCTACGACGAGCAGACGGTGCAAGCGGAGCAGCAACTTCAAGTCCTCTTGGTTGGCGTGAATGCTGTGAATATTTCAGTGAATAAGTGCCATCGTAAGAAGAAAAGGAAGATGAAAGAAGGGGTCACCTCGAAGGCCGCTGAGGGCCTGGCTTCGAGCGAGCACTGCCGCCGCTATCAGTAGGCGGACAGTCATCGTCCATTAGGTCTATAGGTTCATCGGCCATCTTGGGAAGATGGCCGGGAGGGGGAGCTTCCTCCGCCGGTGAACGGCCAGATGTTCGGCAACCAGCGGTGCGGCCAGGCGAAACGGATGACGGCCTGGGGCGGCAACCGCTGGGTGGCCCAGGAGAAGAAATGCGCCGTGGCGGAGAAGGAGAACTGTGCTTCCTATGAGCCTTCTTGGAAGGACGTTTGGTGGAAGTACCGGCCGAAGGCTGGGAGGTCGAGGTACGTAGGAAGTCTGCACGGGACGGCTCCTTCTTGAAGGCCCGTGCATCTGACTTCTGGGTCTTCGTCTTGGCAGAAGCTGATGAAGGTGCTTGTGTCTGAGGGGTGACGGGAGGAAGAGGAGACGTCGACCGGGCGATCTTAGCACTGGCCGAATGGACGACCGTGGTGCTGAAGGTCAGATCGCATGTCTGGGTTGCCACCTCCCTGGTAGTCCGAGGAGAGGCGAGGACAGTACTGTATTTCCCCGCTGAGAGCAGCGTGGGCTTCCTACTAGCCAATAGCTTGCGAGCAGCCGAGGTGGACACTTTCTCTTTGACCCGAATTTCTTGGATACAGCGTTCCTCCTTATAGACAGGACAGTCGCGGGAGGATGCGGCATGGTCACCCTGACAGTTCACACAACGAGGAGACGGAGGTGGACAGTCATCCTCATGGGCATCCCTGCCACAAGTGACACATTTAGCCGCATTGGAACAAGACTGTCGAGTGTGATTGAAACGCTGACACTGGTAGCAGCGCGTAGGTGTCGGGACATAGGGGCAAACAGAAATAACCTCGTAGCCCGCCTTGATGCGCGATGGCAGCTTAACACTATCGAAGGTCAAGAAAAGTGTCCGGGTTGGTACAAGGTCATTGTTGACCTTTTTCATGACCCTATGGACAGCCGTCACGCCCTGCTCAGCGAGGAATGATTGAATCTCCTCATCAGTCAATCCGTCGAGGGAGCTAGTATAGACCACACCACGAGACGAATTCAAAGTTCGGTGAGCCTCCACCCGCACAGGGAACGTGTACAGGAGTGTGGCCCGAAGCAGTTTTTGCACCTGAAAGGCGCTCTCAGTTTCTAGTAATAAGGTAACATTACGCAACCTGGTACAAGATTTGACAGATCTGGCTATGGCATCTACACCCTTCTGGATAACGAAAGGGTTGACAGAGGAAAAATCCTTTCCGTCCTCAGATCGAGAAACGATGAGGAACTGTGGGGCAGGCGGTAGTACTTTGGTCACTGGTGGCTGGTCACGTATCCGTTTTTGGGCAGAAGTCGAGACAGATGGAGTGAAATCCATTGCGGAGGAATCCCCCATGATTGCCAGCGTCTCCAATGGCGCGCTCCTTCCTTGTGGGGACCCTCTCAGAGGGCACTCCCGCCTTAGGTGAATGTTTACACCTCAGGTCACACCTCCCAAGAAACAGACGGAGGGACCAATCGGCATGGTCAGAAGGTATCAGCTCAGGCAATCACCCCTCCCCGGGCCTGGCCTTTACCATGGGGTACGCGCGTGCCTTACATGTCTACCCAGGGCGGGGAATTACGCGTTACCCCGTCACCGGCGACGCGTGCGAACGCATGGGTCGGCCTTCAGGCACGCACAGGGAGGAAGGAAGAAGAGGAAAAAGAAGAGAGAGAGGGAGAGAGAGGACAGACTGTCTCAAACGCCGAGGCGGAGACCAGAGAAGGCAAGGAGAAGAAGGTAAGGAGAAGGCAAGGAGAAGAAGGCAAAGAGAAGAAGGCAATGAGAAGGCAAGGATAAGGCAATGAGAAGGCAAGGAGAAGAAGTCAAGGGAAAGAGTAAGGAAGACAGTGAGGTGGAAAAGAGCAAAGAAAGGAACCAACCAAAGGAAGGAAGAAACGAGAAGTGAAAAAGCAAAATGACCGCAAATAGAGGTCGTGAAACCGTCCGTCTCTGGACGCAGGCGCTAACGACCCCCTTGAGGGGGTGCGACTCCTTTTTGTCGCCTCTTACGACAGGCAGGAATACCTCGGGCCTATTCTAATCCCCGGACCCGCAGGGGGAATGTGTATGTGTGTGCGCGCGCGCGAGTGTATACCCATCCTTTTTCCCCCTAAGGTAAGTCTTTCCGCTCCCGGGATTGGAATGACTCCTTACCCTCTCCCTTAAAACCCACTTCCTTTCCTCTTTCCCTCTCCTTCCCTCTTTCCTGATGAGGCAACAATTTGTTGCAAAAGCTTGAATTTTGTGTGTGTGTGTGTGTGTGTGTGTGTGTGTGTGTGTGTGTGTGTGTGTGTGTGTGTGTCTGTTTGTGTTTCTATCGACCTGCCAGTGCTTTCGTATTTTAAGTCATCATCTTTGTTTTTATATAAATGATGTGACTTACCAAACGAAAGCGCTGGCAGGTCGATAGACACACAAACATACACACAAAATACAAGCTTTGGCGACAAACTGTTGCCTCATCAGGAAAGAGGGAAGGAGCGGGAAAGACGAAAGGATGTGGGTTTTAAGGGAGAGGGTAAGGAGTCATTCCAATCCCGGGAGCGGAAAGACTTACCTTAGGGAGAAAAAAGGACAGGTATACACTCGCATACACACACATATCCATCCGCACATACACAGACACAAGCAGACATTTGTAAAGGCAAAGAGATATATGCGTATGCTTGCAGCGCAACCAGAAGTTAACAACTATTTAAAACTACTATTACAAAAAGTTTTTGCCACTGTTAAGATTAATTTTATCTCCACAGTTCTTTCACTTGTGACCTGTAGGAAGGAAGATTAGGTTAACCCTCTGTCAATGGTGAGGTCAGTAGAGACTGGTCATAATCTCACATATGACACTGAGAAGGATATCAATTGTGCCCCTTTTGAATGGACCATTGCAGCACTCACCTTGATAGACACAGGCTGCATTAACAGTGGCACAACAGTCGTCAGATGCCCTTGCCGGAGGTCACCCGATACCACTGGGCAACAGCCTCGTCACAGTGCATCTGATATCTTTTCGTCAATTTTGGTGGGGTCAAGCAGGATCGGTTAGAATCTAGTCCATGTATGAATTAGGTTATATTTTATTTTAACCTCTATGAGTGGGATCTATTAAAAGGATTCCAAATGAGCTACATCTGCCTCAAAAAGAACATTTTGAGCACAGCACATTCCATCTTCAGTTACTGGAATTACCAGACAAGTTTTACAAAATACCCATTTATTACAAAAATATGTACTAAGGACCTCTCCAAATCACATTGTTGAGAATATGGTTTATTATGGAACAGTGGTAACTTTAGCGTATAAAAGTTTTGCCAATGAGGTTATGAGCACATAATGGCTAATTTATGTGGTGAAAGAAGGTGTTTCTATTACTTGATGAATGGATGTATCAATTACATGGACGACATTGTTGTCACTGGCTCCACCACTGAAGAACATCTTCAGAATCTCCGCACACTTTTTCATGTCTTACAAACTGCCGGTCTTAAGGATAATCTTCAGAAATCACAATTTTTTCAGGCATCTATCACATACTTGGGGTTCCAACTATCTCGAGATGGTCCGCTTCAGCAAAATGTCGCCGCGATCGATGCCCTTCCTTGCCCTACATCTGCGAAGGAACTACAGGCCTTCTTGGGGAAAATAACATACTATCACAGGTTTTTACCATCTGCAGCTTCGGTGGCCCAGCCATTGCATCGCCTGTTGCATAAAAATGTGCCTTTTCACTGGTCCGTGTCATGCAATGCGGCTTTCCAGAAATTGAAGACTATGTTGAAACAGGCCCCATGCCTGGCTACTTATCGACCTGGCCAACATCTCTTTCTTCCCACGGACACCTCTCAATACGGGGTTGGTGCAGTCCTCGTGCACCATTTTTCTGACGGTTCTCAACAACCCATTGCTTACACCACCAAAACGCTCATGGATGCCAAACGAAAATATTCTCAAATTGAAAAAGAAGCTTTGGCCATTATTTATGCTCTTCATAAGTTTGATGTTTTTCTTGATGGATCCAAATTTCATCTTGTTACGGATCACAAACCACTTGTTTCCTTGTTTCATCCATCAACGCCGCTTCCCGACAAGGGTGCACACCGCCTCCAGCGTTGGGCTCTTTACTTGTCTCATTTCAATTATAAGATTCATTTCTGGCTGACAGCTCAACATGCGAATGCTGATGCACTGTCTCGCCTTCCCATGGGTTCTGATCTGGCATTCGATAGGGACAAACTTTTGTGTTTCCACCTGGATGTTACCAAGCAGTGGGTTGTGGACGGATTCCCCATCACCGGCGAATGGCTGGCGGCTGCTACGGGTTATGACCCTACCCTCTACCAGGTTTTATGCTGTATTCAGAAGGGTTGGCCAGATCGTCCATCCGCTAAGACTTCTGATCCGTTGTGGAACTTCTACATTTTGCGTTACCACCTCACGGCTAGGGATGGTGTTATCCTCCTTTCCACCGACAATGCGTCACCACGTGTTGTGGTACCTGCGTCTTTGCGTGCTTTGGTCTTGTGCCTCCTTCACCAAGGGCACTGGGGTGTGTCTCACACAAAATCTCTGGCACGCCGTCATGTGTACTGGCCTGGCATCGACTCTGAAATAGCACACATGATCGCTGCCTGCAGCCCTTGTGCGACACAGGCCGCCGCACCGAAGTCATTTTTGTCACCATGGCCTTTGCCTGAGAAGTCCTGGGAGCGCATTCATGCTGACTTCGCGGGACCTTTTTCAGGTACTTATTGGCTACTCGTAATTGACGCCTACTCTAACTTTCCTTTCATTGTCCGTTGCACGTCGGCTACCACCGCGGCAACCAAAAGTGCTCTCACCCGCATTTTTTCTTTGGAAGGCCTTCCCTCTACTCTTGTTACTGATAATCGTCCACAATTTGCCTCTTCCGAATTTGCGGATTTTTGTGCTCGTCATGGCGTTATGCATGTCATGGCCCCTCCGTTCCATCCGCAATCTAACGGTGAGGCTGAACAACTGGTCCGCACATTTAAGGCTCAGATGAGGAAACTCCTGACTTGTTCTGCTGCTGATGATGCACTTCTCCAATTTCTGGCTTCTTACCGTTTCATCCCCATGGATGACCACAGCCCGGCTGAGCTCTTACATGGCCGACAGCCCCGCACGCTACTTCATCTTCTGTGGCCTTCCACCTCACGGCCGCGGGTGCCTTCGGTTGGCCAGTTCACTGCCGGCGACCTTGTATGGGTACGGGGATATGGCAGGCGGCCAAAATGGAGCCTTGGCCGCATCTTACGACACCGTGGCCAACGCCTGTATGAAATCCAGATGGACACGGGTGTTGCAGTGCATCATTTGGACCAGCTTCGGCCTCGGGTGCAGGCAATGCCTGTTCCGGATGCTGCTACACCACCTTCAGCTCTACCCGACGCTCGGGATCTTGGCATCTCTCATTACTCACAATGCAGCCCTCTTACCATCATCTCGGCGTCAGCACAAGAACAGACACCACCAGGAGACGTGCCCATGCAGGAACAGGATGACCATCATCTGTCGGAGCAACTCTACTCGCCTCCTTCTCCTACGGATGTCGACACATTGCCCATGTCTCCTGTTATATCAACCGGACTTGCTGCAACGGGCAGATTGGTGCACAGGGCCCCAGCAGATTCGACCCCTTCATCTCCTCTCATCCCGACCCGTTATCATCGGGGACACTTCCGTCCGTACGGGAAGCCGCCTCCTCGAGACTTCACAGCCAGTCAAACAATGCCTATGGACGTTAGCCATCTACAGGCCACCTCCATCAAGACCAGTGCAAAAATTTCAAAGGGGGGAAAAGTGTTGTGATGCGCCGATCATTCAAAGTGCCGCCATGCAATTACGCACATTCTCTATATGTGGCGCTGTCTGCCAGCCATGCGGCAGCCGCACCACCTAAGCGGCCAGCCGGCTAGCATCCGCTAGACTTGGACTCAGGAGAGATTTTACCGTTCCATGTACACATGCCTTACGTGGTGTACTTGCTCTGTGTCTTACATGTATTGTGTCATCTTTTGAAATATAAGTGTTCAACTTGGACGATATAACATGATGTAACAATTTTTCTGGTGGCAGTATTACTTCAGATTCAGTGTAGCTCTTAATAAAAAATAAAATGTATTACAGTGTCTTTTTAGGGCACTTGCTCAAAGCATAGCTCCAAAATTCAATACAGAATAAATTAAAAAATTTTGTAGTATTTGGGGTGCAAGAGTGAAAATATTACCTTCTAAATTATTGTTTAGGACATGGTAAATAACATCCAATATAGCCCACAAAAACTATGAAACCGTACTTTTCAAAATGCGGTATAGGCACCATCTTTGGAAAGATGTAATCATCAGATGCCAAATATCAGTGTCACATCTAGTTTTGCTCGAGCCAGAATTGCCTCTGTAATGTATCAAATTTTTTAACAGAGCTCATATCACACCCCTAGACAAGCACTATAAGTCTGTTTTGCTGAATTTATTTGAAGTTCTGTAGACATTTGTCAGTTAACCTCCAATGACTGTCTTCAGCATGTGTGTGAAAGACGAGCATGGAGTCTAGAATAAGAGACTCTGAACCCCTAAAGCATTGTAAAGTGGAAAAACATTCATGAACCACTTCATGGACAGAATAACCAGCCTACTGGCAGAAAAACGCCAGCAGTCAGTAACAGTAACTTCTTGATGATGATGACTTTAGATGCCAATCTCATTGGTGAGGATGAAGGTTGTCCCCAAACGCAGAGCAGTTTATAATCCATTAATGTCTGCCTCCCTTCTGCACCAATTTAGGGATGACACCTAACAGTTCACAAAATGCCACCACTCTTGTAACACTGGAATCAGCATCAGAGAGGATGGTGGGCAGATCTCCACCAAGACTGAGGTCTCCTCTGATATCAGTATATAAGAGACATATTGGCAAAATATGTTGAACTAAAACTGGCACACCACAAATCTCATGTAGTAGTGGATCCTCCCACTGGAGGAGGAAGCCATCTGCTAAACAGCTATGTCCAATGTGCAGCCTGGTAAGCATAACCTCCTTCCAGCAGTGAAGCTTACATGAATTCCATCATGCCCATGTGGTCGATTTGAGCAAATGCAGTTTTCTCTGTCACCTTCAACCATTCAGTCTCCCACTAATGCATGATGCATCTATCAGAAAATGAGATAACGGCATACAATGGGATGGGACATTGGCAGACAACACCATTCCGACATGCTTCCCTGGCCGCTTTGTTGGACACGTTTTCCTGCATCCTGACATAACCAATACCCAGTAAAAGATCGCCTCCTTGTCAAAATGTTGGAGCCGCTGTACAGGGTAATGGATGAGTTGAATCAACTGGTCAACTGAATACATTAGATGAAGTTGTGTAGAGCACTAAGCAAGTCGGAACAGACAAGAAACCTTCTACGGTATTGTATGAATTCTGTCCAGTGCCACCATAATCCCATATAACTGCAGATCATAATTTGTAAATTGCTCCAGAAGATGCCCTTTGAAAATCCTATAAGGGAAAACAATGGAACAACGAAGGACATTCTCTTGCTGGGATCCATCTGTATAAGCAACGATGAAACTGTTGTACATACATAAAATGGAAGAAAGCAAAGTTGTAAAAACATATTCTGGGATACAAGTTTTATTGTACTGAATCAAGCTTAAAATCACCTTGGGCCTCTGAAGACACCAAGGCTACAGGGCATTCTAGTCCTGGCTGTGTATTTGGAGGTCTCATAGATCCAGATCCCTGAGAGTCTGCAGCATGTATCCTGAATGGCTTGGTCACATGGGGCAATTTCCTGAACAGCTGTTCAAAGTTGGGCCATAATATGAACATAATAGAACAAATGCCCTATAAAACTGCAGGAGGTGAGACTTGTCAGCTCCCCATGCTTTTCTGCTAAAACATTTCAAAATATTCAACGGCTGGAAGCCCTTCATCCGTAGGTCTTTTGGGTGTGGGAACCAAGTCAAGTTGCAGTCAAAGAATAAATCCAAGAAGTGCACAGTTTCCTGAAAACGTAAAATATTATACACCATTATGAGCACTGGTTGATTAAAACTTCAACAAGCACTGTTAAAACTGGCACATGCAGTCTTCTCTTATGAGAAATGAAAACTAGTTTTCTTTGCCCAGGTTTCTAGCCTCCTGGTGGTAAGCTGTAACTGCCTTATCGTCACTGTAAGCTCAAAGGAAGAGTAGAAGATTATTAATCAATCCACAAACAAAGAGCATTTTACAGGGCTCCTGACTGCAGAGGAAATTCCATTGATAGCAATGGCAAACAATGTGACACTGAGTACACTGCCTTGGGGGACTCATTTTCCTGAACATATCAGTCAGATAAGGCATCACCAAGCAAGGTGGCACAGTGGTTAGCACACTGGACTCACCTTTGGGACGATGACTCTTCAAAACTGCATCTCACAATCCTGGTTTAGGTTTTCCATGCCTTCCCTACATCGCTCCAAGGAAGTGCCAGGATCATTCCTTTGGAAGGGCACAGCTGACTTCCTTCCCCATCCTTCCTTAATCCAATGGAACTGACCTCACTGTTTGGTCCCCTTGCCAAAATTAACCAATCTATCAGACTAGGCATCATCAACATGGTATCGAAAGTGCTGGTCTTCAAGGAAGGATTGGATAAAGAGTGGCAGATGCCCATGTAGTCCTCATTGATGAAGTTGGTGAAGGATGTTGTACCTCCAAGTAGTGTTGTATGCTTGTTCAAGGTCAACAAACATGCAAACCAGATGATTTTGGTGTAACAAGAACTCCTGTATCACCATCTCCAGTAGAATTAAGCTGTCAAGGACAGAATAGTAGTGCCTGAAATCTCACTGAGAGCAACTCAGGTGACCTCGGGATTTGAACAGCCAGACCAGGTGGTGGTTGACAATGCATTCAAAAGTCTTACACATAAAACTGGTAATAGCTACATTCCAGTAACTGTTAGTGGTGCTAAGGTCCTTCCCTGGTTTCCTTAATGGAATTAATATTGCCTCCTTCCAAGTCATAGGGTACTGTCCATCAAACAAGAGAGTAGTTGTCCTTTAGCTTCAGGGCAGAGATGATGGAGGATGTCACAATGAATCTTATCAGATCCTGGGGCAGTGTCTCTGGTCATGGACAGAGCTGATTCCAGCTCCCACATGGAGAATGGAAGGTTATGTACTTCCTCATTATATGAGAAGAAATGGAACTTCTTTTATCTCTGCACTGTTAATGAACAGCTGAAATGCAGGAGCTTATCTGGATGATGCAGTGACTGTAAAAACGTGTTCAGCTAACACCTGAGCCATGTCTTTAGGCATGTTCACCAAGACCACATTTCTCGACAAGCCTGTCAGGGGATGTGTATTGCCCTTGCCTGAAATCTGCCTTATTGTGTTCCAGACTTGTGCAGCAGAAATGGACCAATTAACAGATGTTGTGAATTCATTCCAGGACTCCCTAATCCAGTCTTATCACTTGCCTCTCATGTGCTCTGACAGCTCTGAAGGCGTGAAGGTTTTCTGTAGGTGGATGGTGTGTGAAGTTCCGTAGAGCTATTTGTCTGGTTCTGATTGCCAATCAACACTCATCATTCCACCAAGGTACAGGTCGTCATCTGAGGTGGTTGCCAGACTAGGTATGGACCCTGCGACAGCCCACTGGATTGCACAAGTGATATGTGCCACTGTCTCCTGGGTACAACCCTTTTGTTCAAAAATACCCTGTTGGCTTTACAGCAACCAATTTTCCCTTAGAATCATCCATCCTCATGGTCTTCTGTCGATCACCGTCCAAGTTGGCAGACAGATCCACACTGGGAAGTGGTCACTATAATGTAAATCTATAGCCACTTCCCACTGAACCAAGTCTGCAATAGCTATGGAGCAAAAACAAAGGTCAGTTGCTGAGTAAGGTCCTGCTGTTGTGGGAAAGTGTGTCATCTGACCCAAGTTCAGAAGAAAGGTATTCTCATAATGGACAGGTCGTTCAATAACTCAACCTCTGAAGCAAGGGACAGCCGAGCACCACAGCATGTTGTGTGTATTGAAATCCCCCACAAGAGGAATGGGCTAGGGAGTTCCCAGAAGAGTTCTGTCATTGCATCTGCATCTGAAGGATCATGAGGTGGAAGATATAAAGAGCACACTGTGATGTTAAATGATGCTAGGGCTTTCACGGCAACTGCTTGTATAGCCATGTTAACACAGATGTGAGAGAAGTTGCACCGCAATGAAAACTGCCACTCCACCTTTAGCTCTGTCTCCAGTAATATTATCCCTCCAGTAGGGGTTGAACCCCGTAATGCAGGTGTGTCGGTGACTTTAAAATGAGTTTCCTGCAAGCAGATGCAGAACGGTTCCTCCTGGACCAGGAGCTGTAATTCTGCCAAATGTGAACGGTATCCATTTAAATACCACTGCAACACAGAAGTCCCTATGGGAGCAATTGATTAGCGATAGTTGGTCTTGTCTTTCTCCCTCAGAGGCAGTGATATACCAGTGAGGGCAGGGGAATGTTAGCTGGTGCCCAGCCAGCTCTCCAGTTCCTTCAATTGGAAATCTACATCCTCAAGAGTAAAGACCCCATCTGAAAGGGAGGGAGCTCACTGATCCAAAGGTTTAACTGCTACTTTCTTCAGATTAGAACTACTTTTTAAGGACTTTTTCCTTACTTATGGGAGGAGCTGGTTGCTTGAGTTGAGGGGGCAGTTTAGTCAACTTCTAATGGTGGGCAGCAGTATGTGGCTTAGGTTGTAAGCCCATTCTTGATGACTTCTGAATGATTTCTGGTTCAAGTGTTGAGTTTTCTCCATGAGTATACTGACAAGTGCACATTCTCATATTTGAATCCCTGATCTGAATTTGTGTGGAGGCATCACACTTGGCAATTGGCTTCTTAAGGGCTGATGTGAAAGAGGTAGTGAAATTCTGTGGCTGCACAGCCTTGGAAGCATTTTTAGCTTCACCATAGGGTATGCATCTAGTTACTTTCAACTCCTGAATTTTCCTTTCTTCATTGTAAACCTCTCACTTTCTGTTCCATACTGGGCAATTCCCATAGTTCATACATTTTGGAGGCAGTGTACAAGAAATGTCCAATTAGTGAGCAAAGCCTCCACAATTTCCACACATACCCCTCCCTTTACATTCCATAGTGGTATGGCCAAATCTTTGACATTTGAAGCATTGCACTGGATTAGGAGCAAATGGGCCTACATCAAGATGGATATAGTCTGCAAGGATGTGTTCAGGTAATTCTGAAGTGCTCAACATTAGAACAAATGTTGCATATTTTTCCAATGTGCCACTGACTCTTCCCGTATATTCCTGTACTTCCGTGACACCCATATCTTTCCATTAATCATGCAGCTCTGCAGGGTCCATCTCCATTACATCCGAGCAAGTAACCACACCATTACAAAAGTTAAGGGTGTTATGCAACTCAGCTTCGACTGGGTAGAAACCTATGGTCGTACATCCCAGAAGCTTAGGTACTTGGTCTGTGATAGCAGTCTCAACTAGAAGTGCTTCATTATGAAGTAGTTTGAGACTTTTTAAGGGCCCAGCCATACCCTACAATACCTTGTGAATACAGAAAGGGGAGAACTTGTCAAAGGTTCCTCCTGTTCTCTTGATTACACTGAGAGTGTTATGGCACACAATTGCCCTGCTACTATGATTCTGAGACTACTATTCAGGAGAACTGACCAACTGAGATATCTTTGATGAGCAGCTGTAGGTACTACCTGATGGTACACCCATCCCATCAGGAGTAATAGTTTGACGAGACCCTTCCATAGAAATCCTACGAGACACTAGGAACACAAATGTCAACCCAGACAGAGCTTGGCATTCCTGAGCAAGCCTTATTTGACTGGTGGGTGGCAGCTGCCACAGAGGTTGCCCACTAGAGACTACTATACCTCAACAGCCATTCATGTCAGCAGCACGTAGCTCACTTTGAGGTTCATAATATATTATTATTTGTTTAATTATAGACATGCGCCTTCCTCATGGTCAAGGCAGTGAAGCCAAGGCCCCCATTCTCTGAAACACACAACATTCCACCACTAAGCCCCATGGTGGTCACTGAAGCATGCATGGAGCTTATAGAAATACAGCACTGGTGGTGCTTACCAGTCCCCAGATCAGGAACCTGGGATCGCCAGGCCCATACCCACCAAATGAATACTGGGCCCCTGGGAGGGAGTGAGCAGTAACAATAATTCATAGACAACTAATGTCCACCTACCACAACCCAAAAAGACCCAATATAGTAACTTTAATCATAAAGTGCACCATCTTCATCACTTAAATTATTTTTTAGATTATGATCTACACCTAACATTTCCAATAAAAATTTTGCCTACTTGTGGCTTCCAACAAACCTGTGATTTCAGTCCGTAGATTCCGAGCCATACACTGATTTGATATTTTTCATCCTCAGGCTGTCACAAACTACTCATTTTACTAAACTTATCAATTTTCCACAGTTATGTTTTGTATCATGTCAGCCATTATCACTGAACAATATGAACTGACTTGAATTTCACCAACTGTCATCCAAAATCTGTAAGTTCTGGTGATGTATAAGCTGCATTGTGACTATGCACTTAGTGGCAAACTGACTTGAAAAGACCGGCCATGTTTGGATGATGTCTGCAGAATCCGATATCAGTGCCACTGTGACTCCAGGATTAGGAAACCGTGGAAATCGTCCGAGGAGGATTTGAGGCCTGTTGCACGTGTATGGTGGTCCACTGCCTTAATCTCTAGACCACTTGCATTACTTTGCTTCATAGCCTGTATGCTCACTGTCCACTGTTCATCCACACTGACGTAACATGGTTCCAACACTTTACTGGTATTTCAGTGCAAGCCGCCAAAGCAGCCAATTTTGTAGGCAAGATGAAGGTTTGAAGTCTCATATAAATAAAGTGTATGTAACTGATGTCCTTCATGCCATCACACACTTCTTAATGTCACTATGAAATATTCTTTAGTAACTTGGTTGGGCTTTCATTTATGAGATGGTTGGTTGGTTTAAAAGAGGGGGAAGGGACCAAACTGATAGGTCATCGGTCCCTTGTTCCAAATAAAACAATGCCACAAGGGTGAGAATAAAACAAGTGAGACTGACAACACAAAAAAGGAAAAACCACAAGAATGATGGAAGGGCAACACACACTTAAATGGACAAAAGTGGAGAAAAGAAACCACAGAAATGCAAGAAACAGGTAGAAGAGATTAAAATGACAAAACAGATTACCATGGCTGGCTGACCATGAGAATAAAAAGGAGAAGCCAGCCACTCTGCAACACACTAAAACCTCCATCCTAAAAGCTCTAGGGTGGAGGACACAGAGGGACAAAGGACATGCACTAAAACTTAAATCAAATGATAAAACCCACCCTCACAAATAAAATGTAAAACCAAATCAGCCAAGGAGGCGTTGTCAGATAAAATAAGCAGCAACGAGTTTGGTAACCAAAGATTTCATCACAGGGAAGTCAAAGTGGGACAGTGCACCAGAATATGGGCAACTGTCAACCGGCTGCCACATCGACACTGAGGCGGGTCTTCACGGCACAGGAAGTAGCTGTGGGATGCCCAAGTGTGGCCAATGCGGAGCTGGCAGAGAACCACAGAGTCCCTGCAACAGGTCCACATGGGAGATGCCACACATTCATAGTCTCCTTAATGGCATGCACTTTGTTGTGCATACTAGACTATGCCATTCTGTCTCCCAATTCCAAAAAACCTGGTGGTGTAAAAATGAATGCAGGTCAGTTATTGGAATGCCGATCTCCATAAGTGTTTTCCGTGTAGCCTGTTTGGTCTGTCAGCAAGTCTGTTGCCTGGGATTCTGACGTGTCCTGGGGTCCACACAAACACCACTAAATGACCAGACTGTTCGAGGGCATAGACGGACTCATGGATGGTCGCTACCAAAGGTTGATGAGGGTAGCACTGGTCAATAGCACGTAGGCTGCTCAAGGCGTCAGTACACAGAAGAAACGACTCCCCAGGGCATGAACGGATATGCTCAAGAGATCAAGATATAGCCACCAGCTCTGCAGTGAAAACACTGCAGCCATATAGCAAGGAATGCTGTTCAGTATGTCCTCCAGGAACATACGCAAAACCGACATTATCATCAGCCATCAAGCTGTCCGAGTAAACCACTTCATGGTCTCAGTACATGTCAAGAATCGAGAGAAAGTGACAGCGGAGAGCCGCGGGGTGAACTGAGTCCTTTGGGCCATGTGAAAGGTCCAGGCAAAGACGTGGCCTAGTTGTACACCATGGAGGTGTAGGCAAATGGACCTCAAGTATAGGTGGTAAAAGCAAGGACTCCAGTTCAGATAGAAGGGATTGGACACGAACTGCAGTTGTAAGCCATGACCTGGGCTGCCAATGCAGGCGATGAACCACCATGGGTGAGAAAAGGAGATGGTAATTCAGATGCGCAGGAGAACTACAAACGTGTGCAATGTGAATGGTGAGGAGCTGTGCACAACTGACTTGCAATGGAGGGACTCCAGCCTCTGCCAGGACGCTGGTCACCAGGCACGAACTAAAAGCTCCTGTCTCTAGTCGAACGCCACAGTGGTGCACTGGGTCAAGTAAATGCAGCGCTGAGGGCACCGCTGAACCATAAACCAGACTCTCACAGTCAAGACGATATTGAACAAAGGACCTGTAGAGCTGCAGCAGCATAGAGGACTCTGCACCCCAGTTCATGTTGCTCAGGCAGTGGAGGACATTGAGGTGCTGCCAGCAGTTCCACTTGAGCTGACAAAGGTGAGGAAGCCAAGCAATCGATCATCAAAAACCAGTCCTAAGAATCGATATGTCTCCACTACAGTGAGGGGTCATCAGTAAGGTAAAGTTCCAGTTCTGAATGAACGGTACGACGCTGACAGAAGTGAATAACACACGACTTTGCAGCTGAAAACTGGAAGTCATGGGATAGAGCCCATGACTGTGCCTTGTGGAAGGCTCCCTGTAGGCACCCCTCAGCATCACCAGTACTGGTGGAGCAGTATGAAATGCAGCAGTCGTCTGCATACAGAGAGGGTGAGACGGTTGGCCCTATAGCTGCTGCTAGACCATTAATGGCCACTAAAAATAGATACTCTCAATACAGAGCCCTGTGGGACCCCATTCTCCTGGATATGGGTGGAACTACGGGAGGCACCAACTTGGACACGGAAAGTACAAACCGATAGGATATTTTGGATAAAAATTGGGAGCAGGCGTCTGAGACCACACTCATATAATGTGGCAAGCATATGATGTCACCAAGTCGTATCATAATCTTTTTGTAAATCAAAAAAGACTGCAAGCACGTGTTGGCATCTGGAAAAGGCTGTTCAGATGACAGACTTGAGGGACACAAGATTACTAGTAGTAAAGTGACCCTGGCGGAAGCAGCCCTGACATGGAGCCACTAGGCCATGTGACTCCAGGACCCAACCCAACTGCCAACACATCATACATTCCAGCAGCTTACGAAGAAAGTTGATGAGGCCGATGGGCCGATAGCTACCCACATCAAGCAGGTTTTTGCTGGGTTTGAGCACTGGTATGATGGTGCTCTCCTGCCAGTGTGATGTAAAGATGCCATCACACCAGATCTGGTTGAATATCATGAGGAGACGTCGCTTGTAGTCAGACAAGAGATGTTTAATCATCTGACTGTGGATCCAACTTGGCCCAGGAGCTGTGTCAGGGCAATGTGCAAGGGCACTGATGAGCTCCCACTCTACAAAGGGGGAGTCATAGGGTTCACTGGGGGATGTAGTGAACGAGAGGACTTTCCCTTCCATCTGCCATTTGAGAGTGCAAGAGGCTGGGGGGTAATTCTCCGACCCGCAGTCGGAAGTGCTCAGCAGTCACTTTTGTGTCGGTAGATAACACTCTGTTTATGTTAACACCGAGAACACCTGCTGTGGTCTGGTACCCAAAAACTTGTTTGATCTTTGCCCAGACTTGGGAAGGTGACATATGGCACCCAATGGTCGAGATGCATCTCTCCCAACACTCTTGTTTTCATCGTTTGATAAGCCGGTGAATGTGAGCATGGAGCCATTTAAAGGCTATGAGGTGCTCCAGAGAATGGTGCTGCTTATGCCACTGCAGAGCTCGCCGACACACTGTAATTGCCTCAGCAACTTCCGGCAACCACCAAGGGACTTTCCTTCACCAGGGATACCATAAAGAGCAAGGGATTGAGTTTTCTGTGGCAGATGACTGTGGTAGTCACCTGCTCAGCCATCACATTGATGTTACCATGTGGTGGAGAGTCAACACTGACATCAGAGGTGAAAGTTTCCCAGTCCGCCTTGTTTAAAGTCCATCTGGGCAGGCATCCATGGGCCTGACACTGGGGGAGTGACAGGAAGATGGGGAAGTGGTCACTACCACACAGGTCATCACGTGCTGTCCAGTGGATGGATGGGAGAAGGCCAGGACTGCAAATCTACAGATCAAAGGGCGAATATGTGCCATGTGCCACACTGAAATGTATGAGGGCACCTGTATTTAAGAGCCAGAGGTCGAGTTGTGACAGTAAATTTTCGACATGTCTGCCTCAGCCAGTAAGCATGGTGCCACCCCACAAGATGTTATGAGCGTTAAAATCTCTTAGAAGTAGGAAAGGTTTAGGGAGTTGATCAATCAGTGCAGCCAATGTGTTCAGGGGTACTGTACCATCTGGAGGAAGACACATGTTGGAGACCGTTATTTCCTGCGTCGTCCTTATCCTGACAGCCACAGCTTCAAAAGGGGTTTGAAAGGGCACAGGTTCACTGCACACTGGGTTCAGGACATGGACACAAACTCCACCTCACACACTATTATAGCCACTATGGTTCTTGTAATATCCTCTATAGCTGTGGAGGGCAGGGGTCCACATTTTCAGGAACCAGGTTTCCTGAAGGGCAATGCGGAAAGCAGGTGTAAGGCTTAACAGTTGACATAGCTCAGCCAGGTGGTGGAAAAACCGCTGCAGCTCTACTGACGTTATCGTGTGGCTGGGAAGGCATGAAGCATGGAAGGAGGCAGGTTATGCCTCAGGGTCACCTGCTGCCAATGACTGCATATTTGTAGCCATTTCTATGGTGGATGAGGCATCAGTGAGATCCAGGTCCACAGGAGACACTAAGATCTCCACCACATCCTCAGATGCAGAATTGATAGGGAGTGGTGGTGTTGGGGCCACCAGGGGGGTCCTGTTTCTTAGCAGACTACTACTTAGTTTGCTTGTGCTTTCACTTCTCTTTAGGGGATTACTGGGAAGATATCTCTGAAACAGCTTCAGGCATGGAGGAAGACCGTGAAGCTCTGCTTGAGCCACTGGCGAGTGTCTGCCATGACATTAGTGGAGACCTTGGGGGAGGGGGCCCCCAAGGGACCTCTTCCACAAGATAGGAGCCGAAGGAGGCCGTTGCCTCTCCGGGAGGGGGGAGGGAATCGATGTTCCCTGCATTTGGGGGGGGGGGGGGCACTTGATCCCAAAGTAGGTGCTTTGGGAGCAACGGAGCAAGATTTGCCCCTACCACCAAGGGGGCAGATGTATTCTGGTGACCCGGAAGGCCCACTGTTTGTGGCACATAAGTGAGGAATCATAGGCACTTGGGAGGGCAATGATGATGTAGCTGCAGCATATGTCAATGTCAATCAAATGGGGTGTAATCTTTCAAATTTATGTTTAGGCTCTGTGTAAGCCAACCAGTCCAGGGCCTTGTACACCATGATATCCCACTCCTTTTGAAGTACTGGGCAGTCTGGCAAGCAGGGGTAGTGGTGCTCTCCACAGATTATGCAAGTGGGAGGTGGTGCACATGGACTATCTGGGTGCAGTGGATGTCTGCAGTCTCAACATGTGGCGCTGGAAGTGCAGCAGGAAGACATTACCAGAACTTCCAGTACTTAAAGCACCGCATAGGGGGAGGGACGTATGGTTTAACGTCACAGTGGTAAGCCATCACCTTGACCTTTTCAGGCAATGAATTACCCTCAAAGACCAAGATCCCCTGGACCATGTTGAGGCTTATATGGGGAATGACAGAAACAGGAATATCACTCAGCTTGTCACAGGTGAGTAATGCTCGGTATTGTGTTGGGGATGCTGTCTGAATTAAGACTGTGCCATTTCGCATCTTGGACAGTGCTGTCACTTCTCCAAACGTACCTTCAAAGTGTTCAATGAAAAATTGAGGCTTCATAGGCAGAAAGGAGTCCCCATCAGTTCTGCTACAGACTAAAAACTAAGGCGAATATGGCTTGCTCCATTCTGTAGCCCTAAGTTCCTCCCATGGTATAGCAAGGGAGGGAAACGATTTACTGTCATACCTGTTGGCATTTTATTCTATCTTGCCCTTCTTAGAGACTGCTGGTGCCATAAGGTCACCAGCAAGAGACGACTTAGTCCGCTTCATTGTGGGTCATCTACCCTGATGCCACCCACTCTGATCAGTGGCTCTCCCCAGAGGCAACACCCAGCCACAGCAAAGGCCAACTGGCATTATGGCCATTGCTGGGAGTCCTGATGCCCCAGGAAGACAGGCATCTACTCCTTGGCATACCTGGGAAGTTTACAGCTCAGGCATCAGCAGTGCGATCCCTGTGTTGTCAAGTGGCTACCATCAAATAGGTACACGATGACCCCACCACAACGGACTGGCTACCATGCTGGATATTGGGTGCAGATAAATCCAATATTGTCATGATGGTGAAAGAGGACAGGAGACAATGGAAGAAGATGATGTACCCTGGAAAGTGTCCTCGCCCAAATATCTGAATCGCAGCTGGAGATGCAAAGCCATGACAAGACATTCAGGAGATCGAATCTAAGGGCACTACGGGTAACTCATGCACGACGTAAGGTGTCCTTCCCCATATGGCCTGCACGTCTGTAGAATTTTGGAAGTGGCAGGTGAAACCATAGAATGGGACCTGAACTCATAGGGCCGAAAAGTGAGAGACTCCATTTAGTCACTTCTTACGACAGGCAGGAATACCTCGGGCCTACTGTAACCCCCAGACCCACAGTAGTAATTTATGAGATCAAAGTACTTTGGCAGAGACGCTAACTGACCACATTGCCTCCAATGACAGAAAGCTCTTATAACTGAAACAATCATATTTGCTGCACAGTATGAGTGGACTACATTATTTACCACTGGCTAATCAGAGCTGGTATGAAAGCAATTTCAAGATGTTCATACGAAACTACAGTGCGTAAGACATACACTTAATCTCTTGTAAAACAAATGACAAAAAGGTAATAAAAACAAATCTAAAATAGTTGCACCTGTTGGTTAGGAGTAATGCGGGACCCAAATTTCTAGGGGTAAAAAAAAGATAACACTATTTCAGTCTGTTGATGATGTTTGCTTTCCTTTGGTTGCTGTTTTGGCCACTGTCACCCATCTTCAGGTAATATGGGTGGCTAAACAGTAACCTGTCTTACAGGAACAGCAGTAACCTGTTTGACAGGTTACTGGCCAACTACAAATATTGATATTATATGAAGATGGGCATCAGTACTAAACCTAAAATCATGGAATAATACCCAGCAATCAAGGTACAGAAGCTTCTCATCTGTGCTCACAAGGCTGAGAGGAATACCATCTCCCCTTTTTTTCGAAGCAGGTGCAATGTATGTAAACATTATACATATAAACTATATATTTCTCAAATGGTGCTGCAATAAGCCACAGCAGATAAACCCTATTGCTAATGATAAACATGAGGCGTTGTTAATTTTTTTTGAGTCATCAGTCTTCTGACTGGTTCTATGCAGCCTGCCATGAATTCCTCTCCTGTGCCAACCTCTTCACCTCTTGAGTAGCACTTGCAACCTACGTCCTCAATTATTTGCTGGATGTATTCCAATTTCTGTCTTCCTCTACAAATTTTGCCCTCCTCAGCCTCCTCTACCACCATGGAAGTCATTCCCTCATGTCCTTTCTCCTTATCAGTGTTTTCCACATATTCTTTTCCTCTCCGATTATGGGCAGCACCTCCCTATTCTTGACTTTATCAGTCCACCTAATTCTCAACATTCATCTGTAGCACCACATCTTAAATGCTTCAATTCTTTTCTCTTCCAGTTTCCCCACAGTCCATGTTTCACTACCATGCAATGCTGTGCTCCAAACTTACATTCTCAGGAATTTCTTCCTCAAATTAAGGCTTATTTTTGATATTAGTAGACTTTTATTGGCTAGAAATGTCCTTTTTGCCAGTGCAAGTCTACTTTTGATGTCCTCCTTGCACTGTCTGACTTTGGTTATTTTGCTGCCTAAGTAGCAGAATTCCTTAACTTCGTCTACTTTGTGATCATCATTCCTGATGTCAAGTTCCTCGCTGTCCTCATTTCTGCTACTTCTCATTACTTTCGTCTTTCTTCAATTTACTCTCAATCCATATTCTGTACTCAGACTGTTCATTCCATTCAGCAGAGCATGTAATTCTTCACTTTCACTCAGGATACCAATGTCATCAGCGAATCCTATCTCTGAAATCCTTTCACATTCAGTTTTAATTCCACAAATGAACCTTTCTTTTCTTTCTATCATTGCTCTTTGGCGTAAAGATTGAACAGTAATGGCGAAAAACTACATCCCTGTCTTACACCCTTCTTAATCTCAGCACTTTGTTCTTTTTCATCTGCTCTTATTATTTCCTCTTGGCTCTTGTACATTTGTATATTACCCATCTCTCCCTATAGCTTACCCCTATCTTTCTCAGAATTTCAAATGTCTTGCACAATATTACATTGTCGAATGCTTTTGGTAGGTTGACAAACACTATGAACATTTGTTTTGTTTTGTTTTAAGGCTCAAAAAAAACTAGGGTCACAAGTGCCCATGTCAGAACCTTAAAACACCAAGAGAAAAGTAAAAGAGCTAAAAATGACTACACATTAAACCTAACCGATGGAAGGAAGGACAGGTAAAAAAGAGGGACTTAGAGAAATGTTCATAAAATACACCATAAAGAAATGTAGGTCCTGAACAGAAGATTACATGTCCTTGGCCATATTGCTATGATGGATAAAAAGTAAAACACGGTCAACAGCCCATGCATATTTTGCTAAAATGGCTGATAACTCAGATGGCAAATATAAATGAGAATGTAAGTTTTTTTTTTTTTTTTTTTTTTTTAAATAAAAAGGGCATTCCGTCATGAAATTGCGGGTGGTCAGAGGTTGAGGGTAATGAACACGTAGTGGTGGGGAAGCACCATTTACAAATGGCAATGGCCAAAACAGACAGTGCCCAGTACGCAACCTAGATAAAACAATCTCCTCGCAGTGAAAGGGCTGAGAGGCAGTCATTCAAGCAGATGGAAGAGGCTTAATTCCCTGGAGCTTGTCCCTATGATGGGAGAGCAATTGGTGACCTATGAACATGTCTTGACTTTTCTTTAGTCTTGCTTCCATTATCAACCACAATGTCAGAATTGCCTCTCTGGTGCATTTACCTTTCCTAAACCGAAACTGATTGTCATCTAACATATCCACAATTTTTTATAGATCTTTCAATGTGGCATAGTGATGTACACACACACACACACACACACACACACACACACACACACACACACACACACACACACACACACACACACACACACACACACACAAAAAAAAAAAAAGCTGAAACTGCATTGTATAATGATAAGTCAAGGGGGAAACACTGTTAGAAAACCTCACACAACAAGTGTGGATCAATTACTTCAAATTTTTATATGATATGCTAATAAACATTCAGACAGACATAGGCTATGTACTTTTAAGTGATTGATTGATTGATTAACTGAGAGGGAGTTATGGGACTAAATGGCAAGCTCATCAGTCCCACAATTCAAAAGTTAGTCACAGAAGAAAGAGGGTCCATTAAAAGTGACAAATCCAGTCAGGGGAGTCAAATTATAAGATAATGAACATTAAACACACACAGTGAAAGGCACAAAAGGTGAGATCAAATCTAAAAACTGGAAGAAGGGGGCAGTCATTGGCTCCCAAACTGAGAAGACATGAAAATCAGTCCCAACCACAACCACCCTGCTCCTGCTCCAAGGGTAAAGTAAAACCTTATATCTGGAAATAAAAACCACTTTCACAGGGGAAACTGAGGACCAGTTCAACTATCTGTGAAGCATCTGCTAATATTAAATTTAAGGAATTGGGAAGACTATACTTAACATAAAAAGCTGAAAGAATGGAACATTCCACCAGTATGTCAAATATTGTGAGTCTGGCTCCACAACAACATTGAAGGGGTGGGTCATTCATTACGTATGAGGAAACAATGGGTGAGCCGGGTATGACAAATGGATAATGACGTAAAGCAGTGGACTACTACTGACAGGAACAGAAGGAAGAGCACCAAACTGCAGTAGACTCCTTGACTGTGTGGAGTTTATTACTATGAGCAATAGCACTTGAGATGGCATTCCACTTTTGGGCAAAGAGATATTTGACGTAGATCTGCATATCCACAGCTGGAATCACGAACGGAAATTGGGAGGGAGAGGGGGAGGCTAAGTATCTGCTTCTTTAGCCAAATGGTCAGCCATTTCATTCTCTGGGATGCCCACACAACTTGGGAACCAGAGAAAAACAACTGAACAGGCGGCATCATCAAGGGCAGAGAGGAGGTCATGGATAGCAGAGACCAAATGGTGACGACAGTAGCATCAGTTGATAGCCTGCAGGATGCTAATTGAGTCCGAACAAATTAAAACACTGTGGAGGGAGGTCTGAGAAACAAAAAGGAGTGTCCTGTGAGTGGCTAGAAGCTCTAGTATGAACACTCTACATAATTCCCGCTATAAATGGTGTTTTAAGCCAGTAGGAGATGTGAAAGCGTATACCACCTTATCAATTGTCTTAAAACCATCAGAGTAAAAGGTGGTGGTAACCTGGAACTCTTCAAGGATGGCAAATACAAGATGCCAGAAGAACATAGGAGTGATATAGAACTTAGGACCCTGGAACAGATCGGTCCTAATCTGTGGTCTAGGCACCATCCATGGGAGGGTGGAGAGGGGAAAGACATGGGGTTCATTACAGTGAGTGGAGATGGTGATCCCAATGGGGGGAAGTGTGACGCATCCCAACCAGCAATATCACCCGTGGGCGAGTGATAGGAGGGAGACATCCGTCGATGGCAAAGAGCACATGGTACACATACTCATCAGGGAATTGACAAATGGTGATTGTGTAAGAAACAAGGAGTTTGCTCTGTTGTACGTGTAGAGGGGGAATCCCTGCTTCTGTGAGGAGACTGTCAATGGAACTAGTGTGAGGGGCACCAATAGCCAGACACACCCCACAATGATGGGCAGGGTCAAGCAGTTTCAAAGTGGAAGGAGCTGCTGAGCCATAAACCTGACTACCATAATCTAGTCTGGACAAGACCAGAGCACAGTAAAGATGGGGAAGAGTGGAATGGTCTGTGCCCCAAGATGGGTGGACCAAGAGATGCAGAGCATTAAGCTTCTGCATACATGCAGACTTTAGATGACGAATGTGGGGCAGCCATGTCAACTTATCAAAAATAAGGCCCAAGAAATGGGACTGTGCTACAACATCAAGGAGTCAGTTGCCTAAATAAAGTTCCGGATCGGGAAGTACTGTAGGTTGACAAAAAAATGCATAACCCACATTTTGGAGGGAGAGAACTGGAAGCCTTGGCAGGTGCCCAACACAGAGACCCATCCAATTGTGCCTTTGAGCTGGTGCTCAGTATATGCTACTGAGTGGGAGCTGCACCAGATGCAAGAATTGACATATGACATCGGAGTAAGCAGTGGCCCAACAGAGGTTACTAGCCCATTGATGGCAATGAAGAAGAGTGTGACCCTTAGCACAGAGCCCTGTGGCATACCATTCTCCTGAATCTGAGGGTGCTGAGTGAAGTGTCAATTCGAACCCGGAAGAGCCAGTGAGATAAAAGCTCATGGAAGCCCCAGTTATGGAGGGTAACTAAAATGTGATGTCACTAAGCCATGTCGTATGTCTTATGTAGGTCAAAGAAGACAGCAACAAGGTGCCAGGGGTGAGTAAAAGCCTGTCACATGGCTGATTCCAATCTGAGTAAATGGTCAGTTGGAGAGCATCCTGCCCAGGAGCCATACTGATATGGGGACAAAAGGCCCTGAGATTCTAGTACCCAACACAATCTGGAGCTGACCATTCTCTTGAGTAGTTTACAAAGTACATTCATCAGGCTAATTGGGCGATAGCTGTCCTGGAACATTGGGTTCTTCCCAGGCTTAAGGACAGGGATAGCTATACTGTCTCATCATTGCAATGGAAAAGCACAAGCAAGCCAAATGCAGTTGAAGACCCTGAGGAGATGTTGCCTCTGGGTAACGTCCAAGTGTTGGATCATCTAGTTGTGGATGGAATCCAGGCCTGGGGCCATGTCTCGGGAAGGAGTAAGAGCCTGCAAGAATTCCCATGCAGTGAGGGTTCATTATAGGGCTGAGCATGGAGTGGAAAACAGAGGGGGGTCTGTTCAACTCTGCATTTCTGCTAGAGAAAGGTAGCAGGATAGGAAGAGGATGCCGATGCCATCACAAAGTGTGTCATGAGGTGTTCCATGAGGACCAATTGATCAGTGCACAGATCACCATGGAGGTTAAGACCCTTGACAGTTGACTGTCACTGGTGGCCCAGAAGGCTATGGAGCTTGGGCCAAACCTACAAAGAAGATGCAAACATCCCCAAGGAGGAAACATAGCACTCCCAGCATTCCTTTTTACTCTGCTTAGTAAGGTAATGAACCACAGCACAGAGACACTTAAAAGTGAGGAGGTTGGTCTGTGAAAGGTGTTACTTAAATCACTGTAGTGCCCATCAGTGGCGCTGGACATTGACTGCAACATCCTTGTTCCACCACAGTACCAATCGATGAAAAGGGGGACCTGTGGATAGGAGGACAGTAGTAGCACAGCATGAAGGATAGTGGCAGAGACACCTCGCCTGACTGCATCAATGGAATTTGAGCGGGAGCTGTCTAAGTGCATAGTAGATGTATTTAAACGCCAATTGACCCTGTGGAATGCCCAACATGGGGGGCCTGTCTGCCTGGTGGCAGCAGGGGAACCATAGAACCCTGGAAAATGGTCACAGTCACAAAGATCACCATGGGATGACCACGAGGGCAGAGGAGGAGATTGTGAGATTGTTAGCAGGGAAGGTGCCAGCAGGGCCACTGAAGTGGGTAGGGGAAACATCACTGAGGGGAGACAAATCGAAGTCTGTAATAAGTTGGTCAATTAGGAGACCCCTACCCAATTAAGTGACACTCCCCCATAGTAGGTTGTGGGCATTGAAGTCCCCAAGGAGGAGAAATGGAGGTGGCAGTTGCTGGATTAAGGTAGACAGTTCGACATAAGGTAGTGGCCTACCTAGAGGGAGGTAGACATTGCAAATAGTGATTGCCGGAGTTGTTTGCACTCGAACCACTATTGCTTCCAAGTTGGTTTGGAGGGGGATCCAGTCACTGATGACATCAGAGTGAACCAAAGTGCAGACCCCATCGGATGCTACCCCGGGGCCAGTGCGGTTCCGAAAGAATGCCCAATAACCACGAAATGTTGGAGAGTAGTGATCACAGAAATACGTTTCTTGAAAAACAAGACAGAACACAGAATGGAAGGAGACAAGGCATTGTACTTCCAGTAGGTGATGACGGTATCCATTGCAATTCCACTGGATGATTGTGTGGCAAGATTCCAGGTTAAACATAAAGAAGCCAAGAGGAGGTCATGTCACTCAGTCAGTAGTCATCACCAACAAGGATGGGGTGACATCCATAAATAAAATGTCAGACTCCAGTTGCGAGGGGGCAGATGGCACCTCCAGGGGCACCGGGGGTGTCTTTTCTTGGGATTTATGTTTCATTTTCTTCTCTTTCAGAGGTGGAGGAGGGCAGAGCACAAAGGGAGTACTAGCATCTGCAACATTTGGAACCACAAGACAGTGGGCAATCTTGGGGTGCATGGGGTGCACTGACGGTGTGTCTCATGGCCGAGTGCTGGTAGGAGTCTTCCAGCCTGAAGACACCATGGAGAGGGGTCCCAGGAGGGAGCCTGATCGCTGGCAGGGTCTGAAGAATAGGGGCAGTTCTTCGGCCAGGGAGGGGGAGTGGCTCCCAAACAGGGGGTCGTAGGAACTGCAGGGGAGGAGGAGGGGGTAAAGAAGAGACAGGAGGAGGTAATGAAGCCTCCTTCTTTCTTGGCTCTACAGCTCATGATGAGCCTTGGCCTCTTCTATAATTTATTTCCATTTCTATTGGTCCCTTGTCAATACTCTCCAGTTTCTGTAGCCCATCTTCCTAATATCTTCAATTACTCCCTCTTCCAATCTGGCTCTTGCTCGAGCACATTCTCTCGGCCCTCCTGGCTTTCCTTGTAATATTCTTTTTCATACTTCTGTATCGTTCATGCGAGCCACATGTCCCGGCCACCAAAGTCTGGATGATTTCTCTGTCCTCCTGATGGGCTGGTCTTTGTATAAGATATACAACTCATGGTTAAATCTCCTCCTCCCTCTTCCTCTTCCATAGATTGGGGTGATGATTCATCTAAGTGCCTTTCTTTCAAATGCATCCAGAATTTCAATATCTTTAGTTGTTAACATCCAGGTTGCAGAGGGTATGCAAGCTCTGCTCATTTAAGTGTTTTATATATAGTTAATTTAGTGGTATGAGTCAGGAGCCTTGAGGATAGAAGTCTTGTTAGGGCAAAATAGGCCCTATTGGCTAGTATTAATCTCTGCTTAATTTCATAGGAGGTTATCATTTATATGGGTAACTGTCGAGCCACGTACTTGAAATGTTCAACTCATTCAAACTTATAATTGCCCGTTGATATTGTATTTGGCATATTTTCTCTGTGTTCTTCTCCAGCTGCCATATATTTTGTTTTTTGTTCATTAATAATTAACCCCGTGTTCCTACTAGCCTGTTCAAGAGCTATAAATGTCTCTTCCATTGTTTTCTGGGTTCTTGGTACAATATCTACGTTATCTGCATAGTCCAGTATCTGCAGTGATTTATAGAATATTGTTCCCCTTTTCAGAAGGTTTGCATTTCTCATCACCCTCGCCAGGGTGGCATTAAAGAGAAGACATGCCAATGCATCCCCTTGTTGCACTCTGTTTTTAATACTCAATGTATTGGACATCATTCCTCCTATTCTTCTCCTACCTTGTGTTTCACTCACTGTCATTCTCACAAGCCTTACCAACTATCTCAAAATTCCCAGTTCATTTGGTGTGCTCTATTTATGATATCATAAGCTGCTTTGAAATCTATAAAGAGGTGATGCGTACCAACCTAGTATTCATTTGTTTTTTCCAGAATTTGTCTTAAGCTGAATATTTGTTCTATAGTTGACATCCTCAGGAGAAATCCGCAATGGTACGGCCCCCTCTCCTTCTGTGTGATTGAGAGGATTTTGTCGAATAGTATATTAGAGAATTTTTTATATCCCAGATTAAGTAGTGTGAACCCTCTGTAACTGCCACACTCCATCCAATCTCCATTCTTATGAGACATATGATACACTCTTTCCATTGTTGGGGTATTTTCTCCTCTTCCCATATTCTGGTGACGATTTTCAGAAGGCTTTGTTCCAGCTCCCTGCCTCCTTGCTTAAACAGTTCTGCTGGAATACCATCTGTCCCTACCACCTTGTTGTTTTTTAATTTCTTCATGGCAGTTTTCCCTTCTTCTATATCTGGTGGGGCAGTGTTGTTGTCTGGGTCCTCTTCCCCATTCGTTTCTATTGGATTCCATGGTATATTTATTCTAGGGTTGACAAGACTATCAAAATACCTGTGGCATCTTTCGCATATTCCCTTCTCTTCACTTATTATATTCCCTGTCATCTTTTATTAAGCTTGTTTTACTGCCAAAAGGCTTCCCTGCCACATTCACCTTTATAGAATTTTCTTATTTCATTTTTGCTTCTCATGAGCTCCATTTCTTTGACTTGCTTTCATCCATTCTCTCATTTTTCTTTGGTGAGTCCTCTTTTCAATCCTCCATTTTTCTTTGTATTCTTCTACTGTCCTCCTTGCACAGTGTGAATACAGTGTCCATCTATATGCTTTGTTCTTTTCTTCAGTTGCTATTTCACATTCAGTATCAAACCATGATGCTCTTAGTTGTTTTGTCCCAATTCCAAATATCTCTCTTGCTGATGTCTCTGTCCTTTTTATCTCTTCCCACTGACCTTCAATGTTGTTATATTCTTCAACATTTTCCAGAATCCGAGTTATCTTCTCCTGGTACTGTTCACTAACTTCCACCAATTCTAAACTTGGTATATTATATTTCTGTAACCTGGGTCAGACTCCTTTCACTGTGTTAGATATCCTTGTCCTCACTTGTGCCCATACCAGAAAATGATCTGTATCTATGTTTGGGCCTCAGACTCCTCACGTCCAATAGGTCCAATTTGTGTCTCATCTATCAACACATGGTTGATCTGGTTTACTGTGTTTCCATCTAGTGAAGTCCATGTTCCTTTATATATTTTTTATTTTGGGACAGTGTTGATCCTATTACCATATTTCTAGATGCTGCAAAGAGTGTAAGCATTGTTCCATTCTCATTACTTGTTGCATGTTTGCTGTGGGGGGCCAATTATCGGTCTATAAATCATTCTTTCCCCACCTGAGCGTTTAGGTCTCCTGCTACTATTTTAATATCATACTGTGCACACACATCATATGCTCTTTCCAAAGATTCATAGAATACTGCTTTCTCTCCTTCTCCAGATTCTTCTGTTGGTGCATGGGCATTAATTATGGAATATTTAAGGAATTTCCCCTTTAGCCTGAGTGTTGATAATCTTGGACTAATGTGTGTAAACCCTATTACCAAATGCTTTAATTGATGATGTACAACAAATCCTGTCCCCAACTCATGATTTCTTTTGCTGCAGCTATAGAATATATTTGCTCCTTTGTTTTCTAAAACGCCACTTCCATACCACCTAATTTCTTGTACTGCTATTATACTTTGCTTTAGATTCATTATTTGATCTAGCATTACTTTCAGTGCCCTTGGGCAATGGGATCTCACATTCCCAGTTACAATATACAGGGCTATTACAAATGATTGAAGCGATTTCATAAATTCACTGTAGCTCCATTCATTGACATATGGTCACGACACACTACAGATAAGTAGAAAAACTCATAAAGTTTTGTTCGGCTGAAGCCGCACTTCAGGTTTCTGCCGCCAGAGTGCTCGAGAGCGCAGTGAGACAAAATGGCGACAGGAGCCGAGAAAGCATATGTCGTGCTTGAAATGCACTCACATCAGTCAGTCATAACAGTGCAACGACACTTCAGGACGAAGTTCAACAAAGATCCACCAACTGCTAACTCCATTCGGCGATGGTATGCGCAGTTTAAAGCTTATGGATGCCTCTGTAAGGGGAAATCAACGGGTCGGCCTGCAGTGAGTGAAGAAACGGTTGAATGCGTGCGGGCAAGTTTCACGCATAGCCCGCGGAAGTCGACGAATAAAGCAAGCAGGGAGCTAAACGTACCACAGCCGACGGTTTGGAAAATCTTACGGAAAAGGCTAAAGCAGAAGCCTTACCGTTTACAATTGCTACAAGCCCTGACACCCGATGACAGAGTCAAACGCTTTGAATTTTCGGCGCGGTTGCAACAGCTCATGGAAGAGGATGCGTTCAGTGCGAAACTCGTTTTCAGTGACGAAGCAACATTTTTTCTTAATGGTGAAGTGAACAGACGCAATGTGCGAATCTGGGCGGTAGAGAATCCTCACACATTCGTGCAGCAAATTCGCAATTCACCAAAAGTTAATGTGTTTTGTGCAAACTCACGGTTTAAAGTTTACGGCCCCTTTTTCTTCTGCGAAAAAAACGTCACAGGACACGTGTATCTGGACACGCTGGAAAATTGGCTCATGCCACAACTGGAGACCGATGGCGCCAACTTCATCTTTCAACAGGATGGTGCTCCACTGCACTTCCATCATGATGTTCGGCATTTCTTAAACAGGAGATTGGAAAACCGACAGATCGGTCGTGGTGGAGATCACGATCAGCAATTCATGTCATGGCCTCCACGCTCTCCCGACTTAACCCCATGCGATTTCTTTCTGTGGGGTTATGTGAAAGATTCAGTGTTTAAACCTCCTCTACCAAGAAACGTGCCAGAACTGCAAGCTCGCATCAACGATGCTTTCGAACTCATTGATGGGGACATGCTGCGCCGAATGTGGGAGGAACTTGATTATCGGGTTGATGTCTGCCGGATCACTAAAGGGGCACATATCGAACATTTGTGGATGCCTAAAAAAACTTTTTGAGTTTTTGTATGTGTGTGCAAAGCATTGTGAAAATATCTCAAATAATAAAGTTATTGTAGAGCTGTGAAATCGCTTCAATCATTTGTAATAACCCTGTATAGATCTGATCCACACCTTACATTTCTCTTCTTTGTTATTTTCCCTCCTTCATTTACTTGTGTTCCATCCGTCTTCCTTCTTCCACCTGGCTTTACTTTCTAGAAGTTTCGCAACAATTATTTTTTTACAGAGCGGGTTATCAACCCTGTGTCTAACCCCTACAGGGGGACGGGTGATTTTTAATCAGGGTTTTCTTCCCTTAGCCTTTGGAGACCCAGCTCCCAACTACAAAGCAGCAGTTGTTGCTTTGGCAGTTTTGGTCTGCCCCGGGTATTTTATTACCCCGGTGTCCACCATATCTGATGAACATTCCCCAATCCGCCACCTGGGGAGGCGCCCGATGGGAGATTAGCAAATCCACATTGGCAGGTAATGAAGTAATAGAGGCAAAAGTTGATGGTGACACTGGATGGAGTCTCTCTCACTTTTGTCTGCCTCAGCATGAGACAGGTGATCTAGGAAATTAGATTCTTGGATCTTCTTTTTTCACTTATAGGTTGGGCAATCCAGTGAGCGAGGGAAGTGACTATCATGACAACTGACACACAGGTGGTGGAACACAAGAGATTTACTCAGGGAGTAGGTGTCCACTGTCACCACACAGATGGCCTGCCATTCAGTGGGAAGACACATGCCCAAAATGCAAGCACAAAAAGCATCGCATAGGTGGAGGGATGTACGGCTTCACGTCACATCTGTAGCACATATTTTCACCTCCTCTGGGAGGGTATTCCCCTCAAAAGTGAGAACGAGGGCGCCAGTATCACTGTGGTTGTCTTTGCAACCCTTCTGCACATGTCAAATGAAATGAACGCCACAGTGCTCCAGATTAGCCCGGAGTTCCTCATCAGTTTGCAGGATGAGGTCCCTATGAAAAATCACTCCTTGCACCATATTCAGAGACTTTTTGTTTTTTTTTTTTTTTTTGTTTTTTTTTTTTTGTTTGTGGTTTTAGGGCGCAAAACTTCTATGGTCATTAGCGCCCAGCCCGTGACTTAGGAAACAGGAAAAAACGGAAATTTAAAACCAGCAGCAATGGGAACAAAGTCATAAAATTTGAGAAACTAAAAGCAGAAGGAATGCTTAAAAATCCACTACAGAAAGGGGTTGGTTGTCCCCAAAAAAAGCTTCAAATGACTGACGTCATTTCACTGCCACTAATAAACTGGAGAACGCGGTCGGCTGAGCGCGTGTCATCTGCTAAAATCGACGATAGATCAGGCAATAGCTGTAGATGGGAGCGTAACGGATTAAAATAGGGGCATTCAATTAAAAGGTGTCTGACCGTCCACAGCTGAGAGCAGTGGGGACAGAGTGGGGGAGGATCGCCGCTTAAAAGATGTCGATGGCTAAAAAGACAGTGCCCTATCCGGAGTCTAGCTAAAATTACCTCCTCCCGACGACGCATTCGGGAGGAAGAGGTCCAAGCGCAAGGAAGGGCTTTCACTTCCCGCAATTTATTACGGGGAAGTGTTGACCAATGCGCATGCCATAAATGAGCAACTTGGCGACATAAACCGCTCCGTAGATCGGTGAAGGGAAGTGACTGAATAGCTGGCCGAGGAAGAGAGACTGCAGCCTTGGCCGCTATATTGGCCGCCTCATTCCCACAGATACCAGCGTGTCCTGGGAGCCAGAGGAACGCCACCGAGACGCCCCCCAGGTGGAGCAAGCGCAGACAGTCCTGAATCCGGTGGACCAGAGGGGGCACAGGGTAAAGAGCTTGGAGACTGAGGAGAGAGCTGAGAGAATCTGAGCAGATTACGTACCGTATCCGCTGATGGCGGCGGATGTAGTGGACAGCCTGGAGAACAGCGTAAAGCTCCGCAGTATAAACCGAACACTGGTCGGGAAGCCGAAAGTGATTTGGGGTGTCGCCAACAATATAGGCACTCCCTACACCAAACGATGTTTTTGAGCCGTCGGTGTAAATAAATGTGGCGTCCGTCATTTGTGCACATAGAGCAGCAAATGCCCGACGGTAAACAAGTGTAGGGGTACCATCCTTGGGAAATCGACAAAGGTCACGGAGCAGGCAGATCCGGGGACGAAGCCAAGGCGGTGCTGTACCCCAAGTTGTCAAGAAGGTTTTAGGAAAGCGGAAGGAAAGAGAATGGAGCAGTTGACGGAAGCGGACTCCCAGGGGTAGTAGGGAGGAGGAGCGGCCTGCATACCCTACATCAAAGGAGGCGTCGAAACAAAGGTCATGGGCTGGATTAGCAGGCATGGAAGACAGATGGCTAGCATAACGACTCAGAAGGACTGCCCGCCGATTGGACAGCGGAGGTTCAGCAGTCTCAGCATAAAGGCTTTCCACAGGGCTGGTGTAAAAAGCTCCAGACACTAAACGTAATCCACGGTGGTGGATAGAGTCGAGACGCCGAAGAATAGACGGCCGAGCAGAGGAGTAGACTATGCTTCCATAATCCAATTTCGAGCGCACTAAGGCGCGATAGAGGCGGAGAAGGACCACTCGGTTCGCTCCCCAGGGGGTACCATTCAGGACACGGAGGGTGTTAAGGGAACGCAGACAGCGAGCCAAAAGATAGGAAACGTGGGAGGATCAGCACAGTTTTCTGTCAAACATAAGACCCAAGAATTTAGCGACGTCGGAAAATGGAAGGTTGACAGGACCTAGATGTAAGGAGGGCGGAAGAAACTCCTTACGTCGCCAAAAATTAACACAAACGGTTTTACTGGGTGAGAAACGGAAGCCGGTTTCGATGCTCCATGAGTGGAGGCGATCGAGACATCCTTGAAGACGTCTTTCAAGAAGGCTGGTCCGTTGAGAGCTGTAGTAGATCGCAAAATCGTCCACAAAGAGGGAGCCTGAGACATCAGGAAGGAGACAATCCATAATTGGATTTATGGCGATGGCAAACAGTACAACACTCAGCACGGAGCCCTGGGGTACCCCGTTTTCTTGGGAGAAAGTACGGGAGAGAGTAGTGTTCACCCGCACCCTAAATGTGCGCTCTGCCATAAATTCGCGAAGAAAAAGGGGCAGCCGGCCTCAAAAGCCCCAAGAGAACAGTGTGCGGAGGATGCCTGTCCTCCAACAGGTATCGTATGCTCTCTCCAGATCAAAAAATATAGCTACCGTTTGGCGTTTCCGGAGAAAATTGTTCATGATATAAGTGGAGAGAGCAACAAGATGGTCAACTGCAGAACGATGCTTTCGGAATCTGCATTGGGCTGGTGTTAAAAGACTGCGGGATTCCAGCCACCAAGCTAAACGGTAATTCACCATACGCTCCAAAACCTTACAGACACTACTCGTGAGAGAAATGGGGCGATAGCTAGAGGGGAGATGTTTGTCCTTTCCAGGTTTCGGAACGGGAACGACAATAGCTTCCCGCCATCGTCTGGGAAAGGTACTGTCGGTCCAAATTCGATTACAAAGGCGAAGGAGGTAACGCAGACTATGGGTTGATAAATGCAGCAACATTTGGACATGGATACCATCCGGTCCTGGGGTGGAGGAGCGAGAAGAAGAAAGGGCATGTTGGAGTTCCCGCATGGAGAAAACAGTATTGTAGCTTTCGTGATTTTGAGAGGAGAAAGCAAGATGTCGCACTTCCGCTGCACGTTTCTTCGGGAGAAACGCTGGCGGGTAATTTGAAGAGCTCGAAATCTCAGCAAAGTGCTGACCCAATGAGTTAGAAATTGCGACGGGGTCCACTAAGGTATCATGCGCGACAGTGAGCCCAGAGACCGGGGAGAAACTAGGCGCACCTGAGAACCGTCGAAGCCGACTCCAAACTGCCGAGGAGGGAGTGAAGGTGTTAAATGAGCTAATAAAGAATTTCCAGCTTGCCTTCTTGCTATCGCGGATGATGCGACGGCATCGCACACGGAGCTGCTTATATCGGATACAGTTGGCCAAAGTTAGATGGTGATGGAAAATGCGAAGAGCACGTCGCCGCTCACGTATTGCGTCACGGCATGCCTCGTTCCACCAAGGAACTGGGGGGCGCCAGGCCAATTCGGAGGTGCGTGGTATTGAACATTCCGCAGCTGTAAGAATAACGTTGGTAATATGTGTGACCTCATCGTCGACGCTGGGAAAGCGACGGTCATCGAATGTCGCTAGAGACGAAAAAAAGTGTCCAATCGGCTTGGGCAGACTTCCAGCGTCGCGAGCGCATATATGGCAGTTGAGGCTGCAGTCTAAGAACACATGGAAAGTGGTCACTCGAGTGTGTATCATCAAGGGCGAACCATTCGAAGCGCCGAGCTAGCGGAACAGTACCGACCGAAAGGTCCAAATGAGATAAATTTGTCGTGGAGGTAGACAAAAATGTGGGGACCCCAGTGTTGAGGCAAACTAGATCCGCTTGGTGGAAGACGTCTAGCAATAGTGAGCCACGTGGACAAGGATGTGGAGATCCCCAAAGTGGGTGGTGGGCATTTAAGTCCCCAACCAGCAAATAGGGGGGTGGAACTGACCAAGAAGATGAAGGAGATCAGCTCGTGCCATTGGTGTGGATGATGGAATGTATACCGTACAAAGAGAGAACGTGTATCCAGAAAGGGAAAGACGGACGGCGACAGCTTGGAAGTAACTGTTTAAGGGGATTGGGTGATAATGGAGAGTATCATGGAGAAGAATCATGAGTCCTCCATGGGCTGGAGTGCCTTCAACAGAGGGGAGGTCATATCGGACGGACTGAAAATGAGGGAGAACAAAGCTGTCATGGGGACGCAGCTTTGTTTCCTGAAGACAGAAGATGACCGGGGAGTAGGATCGTAAGAGGATCGACAATTCATCCCGATTGGCTCGAACGCCGCGGATATTCCAGTGGATAATGGACATAGGGTGAACAGAAAATGGAGGAATGTGACCAAGGGTGCTGTCAACTCAACAACTGCTCAGAGCTTGCGACTGACAGCATGGAATGGCATTCAGTCAAAGGCAGAAGATCCTGATCCATAGGTTGGTCAGGAGCAGCTCCTGCCACCAGCGATCGGCCGGTTGACCGGCCACCAGCAGTGCGCCTCGGCGACACAGAAGACGGCCGAGGGCGATTTCCGCCAGGTGGTGCTGTAGATGGGACACGCCTTGGCGGAGAAGGAGAGGAACTGTGTTTCTTCGTAGCCCTCTTGGAAGTATGATGTTTAGATGAAGGAGGAACCGATGGTTGTGAAGTTGCGGTACGTAAAAACTCTTCAAGAGTATGCTCTTTTTTCGAAGACTTGGCGTCTGACTTTTGGGCTCGAGATTTAGCAGAACCCATTGAAGGGGGAGCCATAGAGTGGGCAGGCGAAAGTGGTGAGGTTGAACGGGCGATCTTTGCGCTGGCCGATCTGACGACCGTGGTACTAAAGGTGAGGTCGCAAGTCTGCGTGGCCGCCTCCTTTGTTGGCCGAGGAGAAGCAAGGACAGTGCTGTATTTTCCTGTCTGAGGCACGGTGGGCTGTCGACTGGCGAATAATTTTCGAGCAGCAAAGGTCGACACCTTTTCCTTCACTCTTATTTCCTGGATGAGCTTTTCGTCCTTAAAAACGGGGCAATCTCGAGAGGAAGCAGCGTGGTCACCCATACAGTTGATGCAGCGAGGGGATGGAGGTGGACAAGCACCGTCATGGGCATCCTTGCCACACGTAACACATTTGGCCGGATTGGAACAGGACTGGCTGGTATGATTGAACCGCTGACATCGATAGCAACGTGTAGGGTTAGGGACGTAAGGGCGAACGGAAATTATCTCATAGCCTGCTTTGATTTTCGATGGGAGTTGAACTTTGTCAAATGTCAAGAAGACAGTGCGGGTTGGAATGATGTTCATGTCAACCCTTTTCATAACCCTATGAACAGCTGTTACGCCCTGGTCAGACAGGTAGTGCTGAATTTCTTCATCAGGCAATCCATCGAGGGAGCGTGTATAAACGACTCCACGCGCGGAATTTAAGGTACGGTGCGGTTCCACCCGGACAGAGAAGGTGTGGAGCAGAGAAGTACGCAGCAATTTTTGAGCCTGGAGGGCACTGTGTGTTTCTAACAACAGGATGCCATTCTGTAATCTGGAACAAGACTTTACAGGACCTGCAATTGCGTCGACACCTTTCTGAATAATGAAAGGGTTGACCGTAGAGAAGTCGTGACCTTCTTCAGACCGAGAAACAGCAAGGAACTGTGGCAACGATGGAAGAACCGTCTGTGGCTGAGACTCAGTGAACTTACGTTTGTGAGCAGACATAGTGGAAGGTGAGGAAACCATTGCGGAAGAATCCCCCATGATTACCGGCGTCTCCGATGGCGCACTCCTCCCTTGTGGGGGCCCTCTCTGAGGGCACTCCCGCCTTAGGTGATTGTTCACGCCTCAGGTCACACCACCCGACAAACGGACGGAGGGACCAATCGGCACTTTCGGAAGGTATCAGCTCGGGTAATCACCCCTCCCTGTGCCTGGGCGTTACCAGGGGGTATGTACGTGTCCTACCTGTCTACCCGGGGCAGGGAATTACGCGTTACCCCGTCACCGGCTACGCATGGAAGTGCGTGGGTCGGCCTTCAGACACGCACAGGGAGGAAAAAAGAGAAAGGGAAAGGAAAGAAGAGGGGATCTCAAACGCTGCAGTGGAGAAAAGGCCAAGGAGAAGAGGGAAGGAAAAGAGAAGGACAGAGGAAGGACGAGGACTTGCAAGTGTAGAAAGCAAGGAATTTGGAACAGTTTCGAGCGTCCGTCTCCGGACGTAGGCACAAACCATACTCCCAGAGGGGGAGAAAGGGAAGGAAAGAGCCAGAGGTGAGGGGGGGGGGGGGGGGCGAAGATGGGGGACGGGGAAGGATGCGGAAAGGGAAGGGAAGGTATGCAGCCCGGAAAGGAAGGAGGGGCACATTAGCTCGGGGTCCCGTGCTCGCTACGCACGTGTCCACAAAAGAGTTGTGGACCCCCTGTGGGGATCATTAAAACCTATGGGGTACTTGCTGTTGGCCTAGGATCATGAAATTCGGTAAGAAGCATGGTTTCACTGTATAACTAAAGGAAAAAATCTGAAAATTGTTAATTTGCAATAACAAGACAGGAAAAAATTATTTTTCTTCATTTGTTATCAGACTGTCTGTCCGCCCGCCCATATTTTAACAGCCCTTTTGCTCAGTAGGCCTATGGGCAGTTGTGTATCTAACCAATATAGATAGCAAGCAAAATGGTCAAGTTTCTCTATTTCCAGGATGGATAAATTATCTAGATACACAATTAGGTTTGTACGGAACCCTCGTGGCAGACAGGTTTTTTGTTTAAAACTGACTCCAAGAACAAAAATGCTTTTCTGTGTTGTGCTGTGAAAAGTTTGGTTTCGTCTTCTTTCTCACAGTCAGTTGTAACTATGACATACAACATCACGCCATTTAAACCAATAGACAAATTGCTTCTCTCATACATATTCTTTCCCCTTATACTCGTATATAATTTAAAAACCTGTATACATGACAATATGCAGTTTTGTTTTCTTTCTCGAATTCTGTTTTCACACTGCGATAGCTTTTTGATAAGACTATTATGGAATCTGAATTGTCCATAACCATGTAATCCTACCCATTTGCCGATTAGAACTACGCAAAATACTGTCATTGATGCTACTATACTCACAGATCCAGCGCTGGAGAGGTCAGTCTCACACCTCGTATACCAGTGATCCTAACCGATTTACTCATTCTTTTTAAGCAGTATCAGTTCCCAATCAGGTTTTCGTTTGCAACACCAATGAACATGGCTCGTGGTCAAAGATACGGGGTTGGTTGGTTGTTTGGGGTTTAATGGACCAAACAGCAAGGTCATCAGTTCCTTGTTTCAAATGTGGTCCATTCTGCTAGTGTGACATCTCAGGAAAGTCAGAACAATAAAAGGGAAAAGTCTAAAAGGGCAGTCATAAAAAAAATTAAAAAAAAAAAAAAACGAGTAAAAGGGGAAGAAAAGAGGATCCTTGTCAGGGAGGTGAGTCGGGAACCTCCAAACACGGCTTACAGTGGAGATACCCCAACACTCACCGCCCTGCCCCAACACCAGAGGGAGATTAAAAACCTTAAAACAGAATAAAAACCACTTTCCTGGAGGAAACCGAGAACCAGAGAGACCACCTGGGAATCGTCAGCCAACATCAAAGGTAAAGTGTGGGGGAGTCTGTACTTAGCACTCAGAGCCAAAAGAATGGGGGCATTCAACCAAAATGTGGGCTACTGACTGGAAGGCTCCACAACCACAAAGTGGGGGTGGCTCATCACTCAAAAGAAAACCATGGGTCAGCCTGGTATGGCCAATGCGGAGACAACACAGTGTGGTAGAGTCCTTTCGGGAGAGGTGAAAGGAAGAATGCCACGGGCCTGGTGTCACCTTAATTGCACGAAGTTTATTAGACAGGGGAGTAGCCTCCCAAGAGTTGGCCCATGACAGTGCGAAGTGGGATTTGATGTGAAGCCGTAAATCTGCTGCAGGAGGGGTTACAGAAAATGGGGGTTAAGTGACTGCTCCCCCAGCCAAACGATCAGCGAGCTCATTACCTAGGATGCTCACATGGCCAGGGACCCCAAGGAAGTCAATGGAACAAGCAGCATGGTGAATATCAGCGAGATGTTCATGGATGGTAGAGACCAAGGGATGGCACAAAAAAAAACACCGGTCAATAGCCAGAAGGCCACTCATTGAGTCCGTACATAACAAAACGCAGTTGTGTTGGGACTGTTTAATAAAGGTAAGGGCCTGGAAAGTTGCCATCAATTCTGCAGTAAACACCCCACATGTAGGTGGCAGCAGATGATTTTCCATTCCAACAGAGGATGTGAAGGCATACCCCACATGATCAGCAGATTTAGAGCCATCAGTGAAAAAAAACAACAGCATCCCGAAACTCCCATAAAATTTGGCGGAAAAAGGAATGGAACACCATTGGGGGGATGGAATCTTTCGGACCTTGGCAGAGATCCATCTGAATTCGAGGCCGAGGAACTAACCAAGGAGGGTGGAGGGGAGGGAACGAGGAATACAGGACAAAGAAGGAAGCTGAAAATCACGGCAAAGAGATGCAAGGTGGAGTCCAAACGGTAAACCAGCCCTCGGGCGGGAATCAGGTGGGCAATGTCCATGGTCTGGGAACAGGATAGAATAGGAAGGATGAGTGGGAGAGGAATGGATAGCGAGTGCATAAGACACCAGAAGCTGGGACCGCCGAACAGAAAAGGGGGGGGGGGGGGGGAGGAGATCCCAGCTCCAACCAGGAGACTATCAACAGGGCTAGTAGGGAAGGCATCGCTGGCCAAACGAATACCATGATGGTGGACTGGATCCAGCATGTGCAGTGTGGAAGGAGCAGCTGAACCATAAACGTGACAACCATAGTCCAAGCAAGACAGAACTAGAGCATGATAAAGACGGAGAAGGAGGGAACGGTCGGCACCCCAAGAGTGAGCTTGTTGCCGAAAAGAAGACCCAGGAAACGAAACTGTGGGACCACAGGCAATCATTGTGCATTGAGATATAGCTCTGGATCACGGTGGATCATAGTGCAGCGACAGAAGTGGGCCACCCACGATTTTAGAGGAGAAAACTGAAACCCGTGTGAGAGAGTCCATGCAGAGGCACGCCATATAGCTCCCTGGAGCTGCCGCTCTGCAGAGGCCATCGAAGAGGAACTGATCCAAATGCAGAAATCATCCACGTACAGGGCAGGGGCGACCAAAGGACTGACAGAGGCCACAAGTCCATCGATAGTAATGAGGAAAAGAAGGACACTTAAGACAAAACCCTGTGGGATGCCCATCTCCTAGGTCCGTGGAGAACTAAAAACAGTACCAACCCGAACCCTGAATGACCGATGGAACAGCAACTGGCGGATAAAAATTGGGAGTGGGACCCGAAGACCCCACTGATGAAGTGCAAGTAAGATGTGATGGTGCCAGGCCGTGTCATAGGCCTTGTGAAGGTCAAAAAATACTGCAACCAAATGGCAGCGCTGGGAAAAAGCCTGCCAAACTGTGGATTCCAAGTGAAGTAAATGATCGATTGGAGACCGTCCCTCTTGGAAGCCACACTGGTAAGGGGACAATAGATCCCGAGATTCAAGGACCCAATTGAGCCGACGGGCTACCATTTGTTCAAGTAACTTACAAACAACATTGGTCAGACTAATTGGCCAATAGCTGTCAACAAATAGGGGGTACTTACCAGGCTTAAGGACAGGAACCATGATGCTATCCCTCCACTGAGAAGGGAAGTCACCCTGGAGCCAGATATGGTTAAACACCCAAAGATGTTGCCGCTGTGGAGCACTGATATGTTGAAGCAGTTGGTTGTGAATGGGGTCTGGGCCAGGGGCCATATCATGAGAAGAAGAAAGTGCAGAAAGAAATTCCCATTCAGTAAAAGGTTCATTGTAAGATTCTGATTCACAAGTGGTAAAACATAAGGTGGAAGCTTCGGCCCGCTGTTTCTGGTGAAGGAAAGCAGCCAGATAGGAGGCTGATGCTGATGCCATTGCAAAATAGGTCACAAGATGTTCCTCAAGAACTAACGGGTCCGTACAAAGGCCATCTGGGAGGTGAAGGCCTGGGAGGGTGGACTGCCGATGGCAACCTTGGAGAGAGCGAAGTGTAGCCCATACCCGTGACAGAGGGGACAGTAGAACCGAGGGAAGAAGCAAATCATTCCCAACATATCCGCTTGCTCTGTTTGATTAAATAACGGGCTTTAGTGTGAAGGCGTTTGAAGTTAGTAAGGCTGGCTACGGATGGGTGCCTCTTAAAGTGTTGCAAAGCTCGACGGCAATTGCAATGGCCGAACTCCACCACGGGACTTGCCGGCGACGAAATGGTCCAGATGAGTGCGGGACAGCAAGGCTAGCAGCGCAAACAATCACGTGAGGCATGTCACGTAGGACGTCATCAATACAACCCGACAAAGAGGGAGAAAACACGACTTGTGCAGTGTATAGAGGCCAATCGGCACGTTGGAAAGACCAATGAGGTAACCTGCCCATCGGGGACCGGGAGGGGAGAGAGAGAGAATCAACGGGAAATGGTCACTATCACAAAGGTTGTCGTGTGGCAACCAGTGTAATGAAGGGAGGAGAGAGGGAGAAGAAAGAGAAAGGTCAATGGCAGAAAAGGTACCATGACTGGCAATGAAATGAGTAGGGAAGCAATCATAAAGAATGCACAAGTCGTGGTCTGCAATAGACTGGTCTATGAGAAGACCTCGTGTAGATGAGCATTAAAATCCACAAGGAGGAGGAAGTTGGTGAAGAAGGGCAGTTAAGGCAGCAGGTGCAAGAGTCCTGTCAGGAGGGAGATAAAGATTGCAAACTGTGACCCCAGAGTCCAGGTGGACCCTAACAGCAACCGCTTCCAATATAGTTTGAAGAGGAATCCACATGCTAGCAATGTCTGTACGGATCCCACATACAAACGCCACCAGAAGCCAGCAGGGGTCCGACCCGAATTCGGCAGAAAACACAGAACCCACGGAGGGTTGGTGAGTGAGCATCAGTAAAATGAGATTCCTGTAGAACCACACAAGCTGCAGAGTAAGACGAAATAAGGGATTTCAATTCCGAAAGGTGATGATAGTATCCATTACAATTCCATTGGATAACTACAGAACGATGATTTAAATGGGGGCTGAACACGCTAAAGCCAGTCATACCGCCGAGTCCCCACCCGTCACCGACAAGGAGGGGGCGACGTCCATGAACGACAGGTCAGAATCCGGTTGTGAAGCCGGGGATGGGACCTCTGGTGACACCACAGGCTCTTTGTCCCAGGACTTATGTTTCTTCTTCTTTTCAGGCTGAGATCGAGGAGGGTTGTGTGGCATAAAGGAGCCAGCTGCAGCAAGATCGGGAACAAAAAGAGACCGGGCGACCTGGGGGCCGACAGACCGCGGCTCTCGCGGTCGTCGCGTGGCAGCAGACCTTTGGCCTGGAAGGTGCCGGGAAGGGGCATCCGGGGAGATGTGCCCTTGACCGGCAGACGCCAAAGGAGTGGGACACTTCTCCAGCTGGGGAGGGGGAGCAGAGCCCAGAGGAGAAGGTGTGGTAGCCGCAGGGGAGGGGGAAGGAGAGGGGTCCGGGGTTGGGGTAAGGAAGGGAGAGGAAGGGGTGAAGATGTAACTAATGCTGGCTATGCACCCTAGCATCAGACAACAACGTGAAAGAAAAGGTGGAATGTACTAGGAGGGCACACGTCGGAGACACTAGGTAAGGTGCTCTTCCCCAAATGGCTCACACTACGGAAGAGAAGTTTAGTAATGGAGGTCAAACCCCAGAGGGGAACCAGGGAGTGCCAAAAGGAGGTGGTGATTACACAACAAAGCCAAATTGTAAAACCAACAGAACCAGGAGGACAGCGGGGGCCAACATAAGCAAGGACACCAAGAGAGGGAGAGGAGAGGGCGAGGGGAAAGGAGCAAGGAGAGGAAAGGGAAGGAAATGCAGCCCTGGTAGGAAGGAAGGCTGCAATAGCTCGGGGACCCGTGCTCGCCATGCACGTATCCACAAAAGAGTTGTGGATCCCCTGGGGGGGCAAAGATAGGGGAAAAGCAGTGGTGGACATAGACGGAGAGGGGCGGAGGAAGAAACTGAAACAGGGGACAATGACGACAGAGAGGGGGGAGGAGGGGGATTAGGGCGTGTTAGCAATTTCTATATACATTTAGTAGTTATGCCTCGTAGACAACAACGAACATCATTTGATCAAGTATCCGAGTTCGACAGAGGAAGGATAGTGGCTTACCGAGATTGTGGATTATCATACAGAGAAATCACTAGTCGTGTTGGACGAAACCAAACAACTGTAATGCGGATGTGTGACCGTTGAATGCAGGAGGGTACGACGGACCGACGTGGTCGATCGCATTCACCTCGGTGCACCACTGCACGTGCTGATAGACAAATTGTAAGCATGGCAGTGACGGATCGCTCAGTGACATCCCGAACCATAGCACAGCACATTGTGTCTGTAACGTATCATCCATTGTCTGCGCGTACCATTCGACGCCGTTTACAGCAGAGTGGTCTGTCCGCAAGACGTCCATTGCTTCGTCTACCATTGACGCAGAACCACAGACGTCTCCGTCGCCGATGGTGTGATGACAGACGGATGTGGACGGCAGAATGGAATGACGTTGTCTTTACTGACGAGGCACGCTTCTGTCTGCAGCACCACGATGGTCGGATTCGAGTGTGGAGACACCGTGGAGAGAGGATGCTGGACAGCTGCATTATGCACCGCCACACTGGTCTTGCACCAGGTATTATGGTATGGGGCGGTATTGGATATTACTCTCGCACACCTCTAGTACGCATTGCCGGTACTTTAAATAGCCGGCGCTACATATCCGAGGTGCTCGAGCCACTTGTCCTTCCTTACCTTCAGGGTTCGGCCACAGCCATATTTCAACAGGATAATGCGCGACCACACGTGGCACGCATTGTCCAAAGGTTCTTCGTCAATAACCAGATTGAAGTGCATCCCTGGCCGGCTCGCTCTCCGGATCTTTCGCCGATAGAAATCATGTGGTCCATGGTTGCTCAACGAGTGACCCAATTACATCCCCAGCTGCCACACCAGATGATCTTTGGCAACGTGTGGAAGCTGCTTGGGCTGCTGTACCCCAGGAACACATCCAACGTCTCTTTGACTCAATGCCGAGACGTGTGGCAGCGGTGATCTCCAACAATGGCGGCTACTCTGGCTACTGATTCTGGCAGGAACCACAAGTCACAGACGTCTGTAAACGTAATCATTTGATACTTGGTCAACATGTTATCTACAAAATAAATTTTGTTGTGCTACCTCTTGTCTTTCTTGGTGTTGCATTTACGGTGGCCAGCAGTGTACAAGCACATCACGTAATTACGATTCATCGCTCAAAATCATCCATGGAACATGAAACTAACTACCTAGCGACATTACATCGAATGACTAAGTAATACGACGAACTCCTGTTCACAATAAAAAAAGTATGCCGTGAGCAGTGACAGCAATAGAGGAAAACTGAATGTCGGTGAGGAGTCAGCTTTGCGAGGCCCTTCTCACTTGCGAGTCAGAAAGGAAATGTTAACTTTAATTGAATTATGCACTAATAATAATTATACCCAAATTTTATTGTTATAATATACAAGGATTATTGCAATGACAAAAATCACACTAAGCAAATAAAAAAAACTTCCAGTTTTTCGCTTCACTGAATTTTTTTTTTTTTAAGATTACATCGTAGCTAATACCAGCCTCTATTTTCACTTCAATTGATAGTACTGACAACGCAGATAGTCTCTCTTGGCACATCGTGCTTCGTAAGTATGTCTTAATCACTTTTAGCTATGAGAAACTTCTCCCGGCAGAAGCTGTATTAACTGGCACTGTGAGCATTATCCTAATTGTTATGCAAAGATTTGGATGTACTTCTTCCTAAATCGTTTTCTACTATATACTAATAAGTTTTTGCGTCTTTGATTTGAGTCCTGTGGGCTGGATTTTAAAAGTTGGAGTTCCTTATAAAGTTCGAAATGCTGTATGTCGCTATTTTCGCCTTCTGGAAGTGTTGTACCTAAATCATTACAATGTATACGAATGTCGCCCATGGATAAAGATTTCAAATAATTCTTGTCGTAAATAAAACCAAATCGTTCAAAATATTCGTTGGGGACTTTGAGTCGACATTCAGTGTCTACTGTTATAGCTGCTATCATTGTGTTACGAAAGCTAACTCTGAACCGCGTTTCAGCAAATTTTATAGATTCATCAATTTGTTTATAGCCGAACATTCGTTTTTTCTGTGCCATTCTTTTTTATTTAAACTGACACTCAATTTCGCAACTACTTTTTTCTACAAACAGTCGAGCTTCTGCAACGTTTGTTTCAAATCCAATGTTACGGATTCTTGAATAGTGTCACGAAATGAACGTTAAGTATCAATAGCGATAATCAAGTTCACTTTAACAGGTTGCCATAGTTTACTTATATTGCTGAAACATAGTAAAATCTCACACCACACGTGTATTGCAACAGTAAATCCAAAATTAACATTGCCTTCGCTAATAGTTTCGGAATCATCAGTTCTATTTTTCAGGTCACTCACACTTTCGGTGACATCAAATTGCAAAAATATCGCTTTTGCAACTCCGATTCTACTTCCCCATCGTGTTTCAAACAGAGGTTAAAATATCAATGTCAATTTAGATATTATAAGATCCCAACGCTTGCTTGACTTTGTAAATATCACAAACTTTATTCATGAAGCCGCCTTACTGTTGAAGTGTTAGCGGCATCTAGTATAAGCAGCTTCCAACAATGACATCCGCACGGGGTGAGCGAAGCTCGTGGATTAATATTGACTATTCTTGTTCTAACACCTTTATTAATACCAACCATATGGCACCGTTATCATATCCCTATCCTCGACAGTTCTGGATGTCTAGGCCATTATTTTCTAGTTCCTTTAAAATGGCATTTGTTAAATATTTCCCTGTTGTTTCTGTGGTTGCAATAAGCCCAGCGAAATGTTCCTCTATCTCTCCAGTTGAGGAATTAAAAAATTTAATACTATCGACATTTGTTCAACACAGCTCGAAACCCTGTTACAATCGAGCATGAAGGCATAATATTCTGCTTGTTCGACTGTTTATAATTTCATTGATAACAGATTTGGATATTAATGTAATTAATTCATTTTGTATGTCGTGGCTCTGATAATGCTGACAAAGTTCCTTTTCGTCAATACATTGCAAGTGCGCTTTTAGTGTTAGATCATATTTGGATATCATTTTAAACAGGTCAATAAAATTTCCACTGTTTTCACTATCGTTCAGGTTAAGGGATTCTAGAAGATCTCTAAACGCCAGATTGTGTGAAGCTAAATATTTTATAATCTCGATCAATCTTTCAAACAAGTTATACCAATACTTTTGTGATTCCCTAATCAGTCTCTCGTTTTCCTTGCCTATTGCTTTTCCGTATTTGATTGCTTTACAGAATTCCATCCATCTAACCATGCACTCCACGTGTCCTTGACTTCGTCCATGCGTTTGCAATATCCCACTTCGAACTTTCCTGTCACATCATCATCCTTTTACCATCTGTGTCTGCGATTTATGAAAAAAGGCGAAAGCAATAAACTGTCTTGAGATATAGTGGAAGCTAACCATCTGTGATGTAGCTGTTCACTGTTACTCCATTTTTTAGTAAAATGAGATTTAGTAAAATGTCTTATTTGCATCTTTGAGGTAAATTTAATCAGATTTCTCAAGGTTTTGTTGGGGGGGGGGGGGGGGCACTTTGAATTAAATCCCGATGCTGCGAATCTACATGGATACTCTGCAAATCACATTTAAGTGCCTGGCAGAGGGTTCATCGAAGCTCCTTCACAATTCTCTATTATTCCAATCTCGTATAGCGCGCGGAAAGAATGAACACCTATATCTTTCCGTACGAGCTGTGATTTCGCTTATTTTATCGTGGTGATCGTTCCGCCCTATGTAGGTCGGTGTCAACAAAATATTTTCGCATTCGGAGGAGAAAGTTGGTGATTGGAATTTCGTGAGAAGATTCCGTCGCAACGAAAACGCGTTTCTTTTAATGATTTCCAGCCCAAATCCTGTATCATTTTTGTGACACTCTCTCCCATATTTCGCGAGAATACAAAACGTGCTGCCTTTCTTTGAACTTTTTGGATGTACTCTGTCTGTCCTACCTAGTAGGGATACCACACCGCGCAGCAGTATTCTAAAAGAGGACGGACAAGCGTAGTGTAGGCAGTCTCCTTAGCAGGTCTGTTACATTTTCTAAGTGTCCTGCCAATAAAACGCAGCCTTTGGTCAGCCTTCCCCACAACATTTTCTATGTGTTCTTTCCAATTTAAGTTGTTCGTAATTGTAATACCTAAGTATTTAGTTGAATTTACGGCTTTTAGATTAGACTGATGTATCGTGTAACCGAAGTTTAACGAGTTCCTTTTAGCACTCCTGTGGATGATTTCACACTTTTCCTAATTTAGGGTCAACTGCTACTTTTCGCACCATTCAGATATTTTTTCTAAATCGTTTTGCAGTTTGTTTTGATCTTCTGATGACTTTATTAGTCGATAGGGGCCTAAACGACAGCGTCATTTGCAAACAATCGAAGACGGCTACTCAGATTGTCTCCCAGATCGTTTATATAAAAAAGGAACAGGAAAAGGCCTATAACACTACCTTAGGGAACGCCTGAAATCACTTCTGTTTCACTCGATGACTTTCCGTCAATTACTACGAACTGTAGTAACCTCTCTGACAGGAAATCGCAAATCCAGTCACATAACAGACGATATTCCATAAGCACCGAATTTTACTACGAGCCGCTTGTGTGGCACACTGTTAAAAGCCTTCCGGAAATCCAGGAATACAGAATCTATCTGAAATCCCTTGTCAATAGCACCCAGCACTTCATGTAAATAAAGAGCTAGTCGTGTTTCACAGGAACGATGTTTTCTAAACCCATGTTGACTGTGTGTCAATAGACAGTTTCCTTCGAGGTAATTCATAATGTTCGAACACAATATATGTTATAAAATCCTGCTGCATATCGACGTTAATGATATGGGCCTGTAATTTAGTGGATTACTCCTAATAGCTTTCTTGAGCATTGGTGTGACCTGTGCAACTTCCCAGTCTTTGGGTACGGATCTTTCGTCGAGCGACCGGTTGTATATGATTGTTAAGTATGGAGCTAATGCATCAGCATATTCCGAATGGAACCTAATTGGTACACAGTCTGGACCAGAAAACTTGCTTTTATTAAGTAATTTGAGTTGCTTCACCACTCCGAGGATATTTACATCTACGTTACTCATGTTGGCAGCTGTTCTCGATTCGAATTCTGGAATATTTACTTCCTCTTCTTTTGTGAAGGCATTTCGGAAGGCTGTGTTTTGTAAATCTGCTTTAGCAGCACTGTCTTCGATATCATCTCCATTTTTATCGCGCAGAGAAGGCATTAATTGTTTCTTGCCGCTAACATACGTCACGTACGACTAGAATCTCTCTGGATTTTCTGCCAGGTTTCGAGACAAAGTTTCGTTGTGGAAACTGTTATAGGCGTCTCGCATTGAACTCCGCGCTAAATTTCGAGCGTCTGTAAAGGATCGCCAATCTTGGAGATTTTGCGTCTGTTTATATTTGGCATGTTTGTTTCGTTGTTTCTGCAACAGTGTTCTAACCCGTTTTGTGTACCAAGGAGGATCAGCTCCGTCGTTTGTTAGTTTATTTGGTATAAACCTCTCAATTGCTGCCGATACTATTTCTTTAAATTTAAGCCACATCTGGTTTACAATTATATTATTAATTTGGAATGAGTGGAGATTGTCTCTTTTTTGAATAGGTATATTTTTCGCTTATTTTTGGAGGATTTGGGGGATTACAATATACAGTCTCGCTACGACAAACCTGTGTTCACTAATCCCTATGTCGGTTTTGATGCTGGTTATTAACTCAGGATTATTTGTTGCTAAGATGTCAAGTATGTTCCCACAACCGTTTACTATTCGCGTGGCCTCATGAACTAACTGCTCGAAATAATTTTCAGAGAATGCGTTTAGCACAATTTCGGATGATATTTTATGCGTACCTCCGGAATTAAACATGTATTTTCGCCAACATATCGAGGGTAAATTAAAGTCACCACCAGCTATTATCATATGAGTCGGGTACGTGTTTGAAATCAAACTCAAGTTTTCTTTCAGGCAGCAGTAGCCGACCGTGACAGACGCAGCAACAGATAAGTAATCCGCTTTTGAGACATTTACGAGTTCCTAACCAGGAGCGAATTTTATTATGTCACCTGTGTGCTTTAATAGTTTAGTAAGAAGTTCCTGCGTGTAAATTTAAAATCTAATAGCCATAGTTCTCGCGTTTTCGTTTGCGTCAGAAAGTAAATCGATTTTGTGACATATTACAAGTTCCTTATCGGGACAAATTATTTAGTTTCACCTGAGTGCTTCGGTAGTTAGGTTTTCGAATATCTGCGTATTACTAGACACAGTTTGTGTTTTCGTCAGGGTCTATATTAGAGTTGCGCTGCGTGTGCCGATAGTCCGTTTATCTGCATAGTTTAGTTTTCCAAGGTCTTTGGTATGGACAGGGACTGCAATTGTTGTGTGCGGATGCGAGCTGAGTTGGTGACACTTCGCTCACAGCTTCAGGCTGCAGTGGATGGACACCACTGTTGTGGGCCAGCTGTGGGATCCAACAGAGTCCAGCGCATCAGAGTACTCCGATCAGTCCTCACCGGTGGCCAACCCAGTTACTGCTCGCACTGAGACTGACCCCTCACCTGTGGTCGAGTGGGAGGTCGCCCCGGGGCGAAGCAGGCGGCGAAAGACTTCCCAGGTGGCCGCACGTAAGGCCTCCCCGATTTCTCTGACAAACAGGTTCCAGGTGATGTCTGTGGCTGACACTGTCACTGAGCCGGATGCTTTCGCCTGTCCTGTTTCAGAGGAAACCACTCAGCCTGCAAGATCCAGGTAATCACAGAGGGTGAGATTATTGGTAGTTGGGAGCTGCAACATTAGGCGCGTTATGGGACACCTTAGGGACTTGGCTGACAAGAAAGGTAAGAAATCCAATGTGCACTCCATTTGTATACCGGGTGGAGTCATTCCAGATGTGGAAAGGGTCCTCCCGGATGCCATCAAGAGCACAGGGTGCAGCCAACTGCAGGTGGTGGCTCACATCGGTACCACTGATTTGCGTCACTTTTGATGAGAAGAGATTCTCTCTGGTTCCGAGCAGCTAACAGATGTGGTAAAGGCTGCCAGTCTTGTTTGCAAGATGAAATCAGAGCTGACCATTTGCAGCATAGTCGACACGACCGATTGCGGACCTCTGGTACAGAGCCAAGTGGAAGGTCTGAATCAGAGGCTCTGACGGTTCTGCGACTGTGTAGGCTGCAGATTTCTCAACATGCGCCAAAGGGTGGTTGGGTTTCGGGTTCCGCTGAATAGGTCAGGTGTCCACTGTACGCAGGAGGCGACTACACGGGTAGCAGGGGCTGTGTGGCGTACACTGGGCGGTTTTTTAGGTTAGAGGGTCTCAGGAAAACATAAGAAGGGCTGAACACAGGAAGAACATAGATACAGGAACCATTGGTATAACAGTTGTAAATTGTCATAGCTGTGTTGGGAAAGTACCAGAGCTCCAAGCGCTAATAGAAAGCATTGATGCTCAAATCGTATAGGCACTGCAAGGTGGATAAAGATGGATATAAGCTCAGCCGAAATTTTGCGAAGACCCTAACGGTGTTCCGAAAAGATGGACTAAACACGGTTGGCGGTGGAGTGTTTGTTGCTGTTAGAAGTAGTTTAACTTGTTGCGAAATTGAAATAGATACTTCCTGTGAGTTAGTATGGGCAGAGGTGATTGTTGGCAACCGGAATAAAATAATAATTGGATCCTTTTACCGACCTCCCAGATCAGATGATACAGTTGCTGAAAATACCCACTTTCCTGGATATAATTCCATAAATGACTTAAGTGAAGGGTTTACTCTTGAGTATCGCTTTTTAAGTCTGTATTCGGCTCACAATCTCGGACCACAGCAGTTTCACCCAACTCTGATGCTGTATCAGAAAGGGTAACAGATTCATTCGACACTGAAGCTGGTTCTGTTTCAGAAATTAAAGATACTTGGTTGGTTGGTTGGTTTAAGAGGGGGAGAAAGGGACAAAACTGCGAGGTCATTGGACCCTTGTTCCCCATAGAACAATTAGCAAGGGGAAAGTAGAAAATAAAGAAGACATACGGCACAATAACGGAAGAAAGGAAGAACCAGAAGAACGACAGAAGGACAACAAAGATTACAATGGACAAAACAGGACAAGAAAACCACAGAAAGAAGCAAGGAACAGGGAGAAGAGATTAAAAACAAGAATGCAGATTACCATACCATGGCTGGCTAACCATGAGAATAAAGGACAAGCCAGCCACTCTGCAACACATGAAAACGTCCACCCTAAAAGTCCTAGGGTGGAGGACACAGAGGGACAAGGACATGCGCCAAAACTCAGATCAAATGATAAAATCGACTCTCAGGAAAAAAATGTAAAACTAAAGCTGCTTTTGAGGCATTGTCGCCCAACACCGAAGGTGGGGTGCTGGGAAAGTTAAAAGTCCGCCGCAGAGCGGCTAAAAGTGGATAGTCCAGCAATAGGTGGATGACTCATTTGGGAGCTACTGTGAAACTGAGATGGGTCCTCACGATGGAGGAAATAACCATGTGCGAGCCACGTATGGCCAATGTGGAGCCAACAAATGACAACTGATTCTCTGTGAGAATCTTGCAGGGAAGACTTCCACACATTCGCAGTGTCCTTAATGACACGCAGTTTGTTGTGCATACTGTTATGCCACTCCACCTCCCAAAGCCGAAAAACCTTGTGGCGTAAGACAGAATGCAGGTCAGTTTCAGAGATCCTCATCTCCAGGAGCGGTTTCCGCATAGCGTGTTTTGCCAGACTGTCGGGAAGCTCGTTGCCTGGGATTCCGATATGTCCTGGGATCCGCACAAACAACAGTGAGTGACTGGACCGTTCCAGGGCAGAGATGGTCTTCTGAATGTTCGCTACCAAATGATGGCGAGGGTAGCACTGGTCGATAGCTTGTAAGCTGCTCAGGGAGTCAGAACAGAGAAGAAACGACTCACCAGAACAGGAACGGATGTAATGAAGTGCATGATATATGGCCACAAGCTCTGAAGTGAATACAATGCAGCCAGGGGGCAAGGAATACTGTGCAATATGGTCTCTGTGGACATAGGCGAAGCCAACATTACCATCAGCCATCGAGCCACTGGCGTAAACAACTTCAGAGCCCCGGAAAACGTCAAGAATCGAGAGGAAGTGACAGTGGAGAGTGATGGAGTTAACTGAGTCCTTAGGGCCATGCAAAAGATCCAGACGAAGGTTCGGCCGAGGTGCACACCAAGTAGGTGTACGTGAATGGACCTCAAGTGGATGTGGTAAAGTGAAGGACTGCAGTTCAGAGAGAAGAGATCGCACACGAACCAACCAACCAACCAACCAACCAACCAATCATGAACACTGACCTGGGCCGCCGATGTGGGAGATGAACAGCTACACATGGGAAAATGAGACGGTAATTCAGATGTTCAGGAGAACTACGAATGTGTGCAACATAACTGGTGAGCAGTTGTGTACGTCGGATCCACATTGGAGGGACTCAGGCCTCCACCAGGACACTGGTGACCGGACTCATTCTAAAAACTCCAGTCACTAGGCGAACGCCACAGTGGTGCACTGGATCGAGTAAATGCAATGCTGAAGGCTCTGCCGAACCATAAACCAGAGTCCCATAGTCAATGCAGGACAGCAGCAGCATAGAGTGATATGCAGCCCAGTTAGTGTCGCTCAGGCAGAGCTTCTGCTTACACTAACGAAGGTGAGGTAGCCAAGTCAATCAGGCGTCGAGAACCAGTCCTAAGAATCGATATGTCTCCACTACAGTGAGTGGATCGGCATTAAGGTAAATTTCTGGCTCCGGATGAACGGTATGATGACGACAGAAGTGCATAACGCACGACTTAGCGGCTGAAAACTGGAAGCTGTGGGCGAGAGCCCATGTCTGCGCCTTGTGGATGGCTCCCTGTGGGCGCCACTCAGCAACACCAGTACAAGTAGAGCAGTAGGAAATGCAGATGTCGTCTGCATACAGATAGGCTGAGATGGGCGGTCCTACAGCTGCTGCTAGACCGTTAATGGCCACTAAAAATAGTGGTACACTCAATATAGAGCCCTGCGGGACCCCATCCTCCTGGATATGGGGTAACTATGGGAGACACCAACTTGGACATGGAAAGTACGATGTGACAGGAAATTTTGGACAAAAATCAGGAGCAGGCATGGCAAGGATATGATGTCGCCAGATGGTGTCATACACTTTGTGTAAATCAAAAAAGACTGCAACAAGGTGTTGGCGTCTGGAAAAGGCTGCTTGTGTGGCAGACTCGATGGACAGAAGATTAACAATGGTAGAGCACCCCTGGTGGAAACCGCCCAGACCACGTGACTCCAGGACCCAATCCAACTGCAGACACACCATATATTCTAGCAGCTTACAAACAACGTTGGTGAGGCTGATGGGCCGATAGCTACCCACATCAAGCGGGTTTTTACCGGGTTTGAGCACCAGAACAATGGTGCTCTCCCGCCATGTCGATGGAAAGACACCATCGCACCTGATCTGGTTGAAGACAACGAGGAGATGGCACTTGTAGTCAGACAAGAGATGTTTAATCATCTGACCTTGGATCTGATCCGGCCCAGGAGCTGTGTTGGGGCGATGTACAAGTGCGCTGAGGAGATCCCGCTCCATAAATGGGGCGTTATAGGGTTCACTGTGGCGTGTAGTGAACGAGAGGACTTTACTTTCCATCTGCCACTTGAAGGTGCGGAAGGCTGGAGGGGGGGGGGGTAGTTCTCTGATGCAGCGGCTCAAGTATAGTGCTCAATAAAGTGCTTGGCAATCGCGAAGGCATCAGTAGATAACACCTATCGGGGTCTGGTACCCAAAAACACGTTTGATCTTTGCCTGGACTTGGGAATGTGACGTATGGCACCCAATAGTCGAGACGTGTGGGGGCACCTGCATTTAAGAGGCAGAGGTCGTGTTGTGACAGTAATGTTTCGACATCTCTGCCTTTGCCAGAAAGTACAGTGCCACCCCACAAGGGGGTTACGGGCATTAAAATCTCCAAAAGGTTTGGGGAGTTGATCAATCAGTGCAGCTAATACATTCAGGGGTACTGCACCATCTGGAGGAAGATATACATTGCAGTCAGTTATTTCTTGTATCATCCTTATTCTGACAGCCACAGATTCAAGAGTTGTTTGACGGGGCACAGTTTCACTACAGACTGCGTTTAGGACATAAACACAAACTCCACCTGACACACAATTATAGTCGCTATGGTTCCTGTAATATACCGTACAGCCACGGAGAGCAGGGGTCCACATTGCTGAGAACCATGTTTCCTGGAGAGCAAAGAAGAAAGCAGGTGTAAAGCTTAACAGTTGCCTTAGCTCAGCCAGGTGGTTGAAAAATCAGCCGCAATTCCACTGGATGATGACTTCATTGTGAGACTGGGAAGGCATGGAACATTCAATGAGGTTGTTTATTTCTCAGGGTAGCCTGCTGCCACCGACTTATTGCCTGAGCTGTCTATATCTATTGTCTCTGAGGGTCTGACGAGATCTAGATCCTCAGCAGGCACCTGAAACTCTACCTAACCCACAGAAGCAGAGCTTGTAGGTAGCGGTGGTGTGGGTGCCATCACAATTCCCTTGGTCTTGGAGATCTTTTTTGGATTTCTCTCACTGCTTATTGGGTATCCCTGGCTGGGAGAACTTCACTGGTTCAGTCTCTGGGACTGAGGATGAGCGTGAAGCCCTATGACCAACTGCTTTCAGGCTCTTCAACCACTGGTGGGTTGCATTTTTCCCACTAGGAGAAACGTGGGGAGGGAGTGATCCCAGGGACCCCTTCCGAGTGAGAGGAGCCAAAGAAGACATACACTTCTCCAGTGCAGAAGCGGGGACTGATATCCCTGATCGTTGGCAGAGCTGATGAGGCTATAACTGTTGTAGAGGCGGCATAAGACGATGTCATATATACAGAATATAGGTGTTCAGATTTTGTCTTAGCCTCAGTGTAGGTCAGTTGGTCCAAGATCTTGTACTCCACGATTTTTTTTTTCTGGAGAATGCTGCAGTCAGGCGAGAAAGGCAAATAGTGCTCTCTGCAGTTGACACACATGATAGGTGGGGCACATGAAGTACTGGGATGTGGTCTCAACATGTGATGCTCGAAGTACAGCACAAAGACATATGGCCGAACTTCCAGCATTTAAAGCATCCCACTGGGGGAGGGATATAGGGCTTGACATCACAGTGGTAAATCATCAACATGACCTTCGCAGGTAATGTGTCACCTTAGAAGGCCAAGATGAAGGCACCAGTGGCAACCTGATTATCCCTCAGACCCCGATTGACAAGTTGGACCAAATGAACACCTCACCAATCTAATTTGCACCCAGCTCGTCGTCAGAAACATCCCCCACTTTGTCACAAGCGATCAACGCACATAACTGGGCAGAGGATGTTGTTTTGATCAAGACTGACCCAGATCTCATTTTGGACAATCCCTCCACCTCTTCAAAATTGTCCTTTAAATGCTCAACAAAGAACTGAGGGTTCATCATCATGAAAGATCCCCATCAGCTCTCGAACATGCAAGGTACCGGGGTGAATAAGATCCGCTGCCATCCTTAGCCTGATGTTCCTCCCATGCTGTGGCCAGGGAGGGCAATGGTTTGGGGTCGTACTATTGTGCATTGAATTGGGCCCACGAATGCTTAGAGACTGCTGGTGTTTGACCACTAGCAAGAGATGATGTACTACGCTTCATCGCTTGTCATTCACCCTGATGCCACCTACTGTGACCAGGGGCCCTCCCCATGGGTGCCACCCAGCCACATCAAAGGCCACCTGGCAGGATGACCATTGCCAGGAGCCCTGATGGCCCTGGGTGAGGGGCATCTATTCCTCGGCACATGTGGGGAGTTAATGGCGTGGGCATCAACAGACGGATCACTGTGTGGTCAGGGGGCTACAACCAACGGGGTACATGGCGGCCCCACCACAATGGACTGGCTACCATGCTGGATATGTGGTGCAAAGAATTCCATGGTCATTGACGGCACAGAAAACGACACTGAATAGTGGGTGGAGGAAAACGCACCCAGGAAGGTGTCCTCGCCCAAGAGATGGACTAGCAGGATGGCAATGTCTGGACGACAATTTGGGCTAAAGATCTCCATGCACGATGGACACAGTATACCATGTAAGGCGCCATTCCTCAATTGGCTCGATCTATGGGAAAATTTTGAAAAATGGAGGTCAAACGCGACAGGGGACCATCACATAAAGGCCGAAAGGTGTGAGACTCCCTTTATTCGCCTCTTGCGACCGGCAGGAATACCTCGGGCCTATTCTAACCCCCAGGCCCGCAGGGGGATAAACACACTTGGATAAGAGCTTCATCGGAGGTTTCTGGAGCAGTTACACCTGAAGTTTTCTTTGGTTAGATATGATCGTCTCAATTTTCGTTTTGATGCAGTGGATTCCCATTTTCTCCCTATGTCTGTCTCTTTTGAGTCCTCTGGAATGATGAGCTAAACGTTTTGTGCTAAGTAGGTTGATAAATATAGTAGGGTACTTAAAGCACACAGTGTCACACTGTAGTGCGAATAGGGTGTGCAATTATCATACATCTTAGAATTTTTTTATTGGGTCACTTATGATAGCAGTCAAATAAATATGCCAATACACACACACACACACACACACACACACACACACACACACACACACACACACACAGTCTCTGTCTCTCTCAGTATGGCTGGCTGAAATTGATACAACCACAGAGATGAAAGAATTATTCACTTGTACTAGTTCAATAACTTGAAAAAAGATTGAAGTGTCACTTGGTTGGACCAGTTTCAGAGCTGGCATTACTGGCAAAGACAATGCTCCTGTCTGTATTGTCTCTTCCACAGAGATTGTTGCATTTGCTTGTTGTTGGATCGAAGTGTCAGTTCGGAAAAATTGTGCACACCAATACGAAATAAAGGAAAGCAAATGTGTTTTCGGTGTAACATGCATCCTTCTTTAATGTGGCGATCAGCTTCCTCTCTAATTATATAATTTAATGATTTTTTTTTCTTTTTTTTTAGTCTGTACGAACGACTTTACAACAAAATAGTCTCTTTCGAGTTCCACGCGTTACTACCATATAGTGCGCATGCGCTGATTCGCGACAGGTATATCCCGAGCGAATCACGTAATCTAATAGGCTTAACCAGAACCAGTCTGCATTCCCAAACTTTTGTGCTTGGCGTGTTGCCGCATAGGTGTACACCTTATATGCATCTAGTAAAGGAGCTTAACTGAATGTTGCCAAACGACCCTAGATAAATACATTCGTACGGAAAGAGAGACGGACAACTAATTAGCTAAAATTTCAACAGCTTCAACTTTTTTGCGAGGCCCCACAGGCGCGAGTCCGTCTGCGGTCGCCGTCGCCAAACGCCGCCACTGATCGTGAGAAATCTTTTTTACGTTTCATTTAAAGTCTGGGATTTGTTATACATTTTTCGCATCTGCTGGAAGTCTACTGAAAGTGCTGTCTTCAAAGCAGTGTACACTTGTCTGTATATTAGTTAACGAATTGGTATTTCAGAAATGCAGATTAGAGCTGACGTCCTTTTGACGTCGAGCTTATTAGAGACGGTACACATAATCGGATTTGGAAAGGACGGGGAGAGATATCAGCTGCCCATTTTTAAAGCAATCTTCCGGCACTCGCCTTGCGAGATTTGTAGACGTCACGAAAGCCTAAATTTTATATGACCGTACGGGAATTGAACCGCCGCTCTGCCCAAGCCGCCACCTCTCTCGGTAGCAACTTTTATTTTTTCGTGTGTTCAGCAGGAGTATTTTGAAGTCCCTTTTGAATAAAACCACATTATTAACCAGTTACTCGAAGCGCAAGTATGTTCCGAGAATCTGTTTGATCGGTATGAAGATCGCCAACTGAGACTGCCAATTACGAACTGAAGCTGATATAAGATACTGAACTGTAACGAAGTAGTGTCCGTGTTTCGAAGTCTAACAAAAAATGTTGTGCTTAATGTAAACAATTCGTAGTCTCTAGGTTTGTGACATTGATGGTGTCTTTTAAAAGAAAATAGTGAGCGAGGATAGGGATTCAAACCCCATTCCGACCTATTGGACGAGTTTCCCTAATCCATGAAGATGAATTCTGGATTGTTTAAACTTAAAAGGCCACAGATTTCCTCCCACGCCACCGCCCAATACTTCCTCAATTCTTTCATGTTAGTATATATTTGTAGATATTAGTATATTTACATCCTTGGACATTTTCTCAGTTGAAATACTTTTTTTTCAGTCCGTGGGAATCCACAGCCCTTTAAGTGTTTAATAAAAGAGTACATTATCCGTTGTTCGCTGTGTTGTGTGTTATTAAAATCTTGCTATTATCTTTTCGGCCGTGAGCCATTATCAGTCACATCTGCTATGTCCTGTATTATATATCGTGCTCATCACCTTCTCTTACGTTATATACATAAAAATTTACTCCATCTTAACATACTTTTAAGTGCTGCAGCCTGGCAAATTTAATGGACACGATATGTAATACGTGACATAGCAAATGTGCTTAACAATGACTCACGCTAGAAATTAGCTAATAGTACGATTTTAATAAAGCACAACACAGTTTACAACGGACAACGTATTCTTTTATTGAGCAATAAATTTCATTGAGACCGAGAAGCTTATGTACACGAATCAGCACGGTTTTAGGAAACATCGTTCGTATGAAAACCAGCTTGCTGTTTTCTCACATGATGCACTGCGGATGATGGATGAGGGACAACAAGCAATTTCACATTTCTAGATTTCCGGAAAGCATTTGATACGGTGCCTCACTGCAGGCTGTTAACGAAGGCACGAGTATATGAAATAGGTTCCCAGATATGTGAGTGGCTCGAAGGCTTCTTAAGTACTAGAGTCCAGTATGTTGCCCTCGATGGCGAGCGTTCATCAGATACGGATATCGTCAGGAGTGCTACAGGGAAGTGTGATACGACTGCTGGTGTTCTCTGTATACATAAATGATTTGGCGGACAGTTTAGGCAGCCGTCTGCAGTTGGCTGATGATGCTTTGGTGGACGGTAAGGTGTCTAAGTTGAATGACTGTAGGAAGACAGAAGAAGACTTAGACAAAATTTCTGGTATGATGAATGCCAGTTAGCGCTCTAAATGTGGAAAAATCTAAGTTAATGCGGATGAGTAAGAAGAAGAAAGCTCTAATGTTCCGTTACAATAGTGCTAGTGTCCTGCTTGGCAGCCAAGTCGTTTGACTATCTGGGCGTAACGCTGCAAAGCGACATAAAATGGAACGAGCATACGATGATCGTGGTAGGGAAGGCATATGGTCGACATCGGTTTATTGGCAGGCTTTGGAAAAGTCTGGTTCATTTGTAACTGAGATCGCAAATAGGTAGCTAGTGCGAGCTATTCTTGATTACTGGTCGAGTGTTTATGTTCCGTATCAGGTCGGATTTAAGGAAGACATTGAAGTAACTCAAAGGCGGGCCGCTAGATTTGTTACCCGTAGGTTCGAACAACACGCAAGTGTTAAATACAAATGCTTCGGAAACTCCTATGGGAATTCCTGAACGAAAGGCGACGTTCTTTTCGAGGAGCGTTGTTGACAACATGGAGAGAACCAAAATGTGAAGCTGACTGCAGAACGGTTCTATTGCCATCAAGATGGATCTCGCGTAAGAGCCACGAAGATAAGTTACGGGAAATTGGAAACATACGCAATCGTTTCCCATTCGCTCCATTTGCGGGTGGAAAAGGAAGGGAAATGTTTAGTAATAGCGGTAAGAGTACACTCCGTGTCGGACCGTACAGTTCTTGCGCAGTATGTGCGTGTGTTTGTAAATATATAATACATTTACCGTCTACAAGATCATTATATTAATAATCTTGTTCGTACACGGGTCCACATCCTTGATACATTTTTGAAAAGAAAACATTGTCCGTTATGGGCTGTGTAATTTTCAGTTTATTTACTTCTAGCCGATTTCGAGGCACTATTATCAAGCACATTGCAGATACCGAGAATTCTTCCAGGTTGTATGGCTGTTGTCCATGGAACTCTTCTATCCCTGACGTTCCGTCCAAAGCTACGTTGGACATCTTCGGAGGTATTCTTGGTTGTGCTGAGTCTTCCCGACAGTCGGCAAGACTCAGCACAACCAAGAATACCTCCGAAGATGTCCAACGTAGCTTTGGACGAAACGTCAGGGATATAAGAGTTCCAGGACCACGGCCATACAAATCGGAAGAATTCTCGGCAGCTGAAACATCCGGTCGTGAAAGCCTTCATTGTATGACAGTGCAGATAACCGCTTTGTGACATCGTGCAACAGATGTGATATGTAAATTAATCCATCACTTTACATGAGGAACCACTCAAACATTGCCATGAGCTGTGTCGAATATTAACAGAAAGTTTATAATATGTGTGGGAGAATCACATACAATCCAACTCAAGTACGCATCTGACAGCCAACCATTGAAAATGCACATTATTCTATATATGAAAATTTATTCTATCGGTATATCCACATGCAGATTGTGTAAGGTAAAATTTAGTTTTCCAGAATAGGACCCTAAATTGAATATTTTGAGACAGAAGCAAATGGTCGGGAATGAGTTTTGGGATTAGTTAACAGTGCGATGCCGCGCTCTTACAACTGTGACGTTAATAACATGGCGGACATACAGCCCAAAATAAAATCCGGCATGCTAATAGGTCCTTCGCGGAAACAGGGGGGGCGCTTAGAGCTGGGAATATTGCTGTTTTCAATGCCTTCAAACTTGGAAATATCAGACTACAACGTAATAATTAGCTTTCGATCAAGAACGTAAACATAACCATGAAAAGCTCAAATTACACAATTTAAAAAGTAGTCAAGGCACATTCATTGCCTTCATCAGCTCACATATTGTCCCTTTCCTGTGTAACCTAGACCTAGGACCACGCCTACGCTACAGTCCAGTATGTTGTGGCCACCTCTTAGAGGACGAAGATATGCTGCGTACAGCACAACCCAGAACACCGTTCCCCTATGGATCATCATCTCCAATATACTTTTACAGGTGTAGTAAATTACTCCCGCAAGACGTAAAGGACATTACTAAAATAAAAACGACTCACCTCAACTGAAACATTCGAACAACGCGACCCACACAATTTCTACGTTAACATACAACGTAACACTTCAGAGAAAACACCGACGGCTCGCTTTTACTAGATGGCAATCGTCTGTGTTTGATCGTTGGGATTATCTATCTGTATCTAAAACACATTATAAACTAAAAATGAAGAGCTGGTTAGGGTTTTAGCTGTCCGTCTATATATACAACTAACGACGGGAACGTTTGTGATGGGTAGGCAAAACATTACCAGGAGCTGTAATGTATGCAGTGAACTACTGCTGTGAACTCAATTTGCTAAGATAAGGCGTAATTGCTTATATAAGTAAAGAACTAGATATTACATTTGCCGACATTAGTTCCTTAGTATTTTTCTACTTTTATGCGTGTTTCGTAACAGGTTCGCGAGGGAGATACATTTACCGTGAAAACATTTTAATCTACGATAAAATTTGATTTTGTAAGCCAACCCCATACACTCTTGCTACTAGAAATTCGGCTATGGAGTAGGAAAAGTTGTCGAGTAAAAATTATGTCAATTTGTTTTTGAAAATATATTTTTATGGCTGTATATTTTGTTCCTGTCTATGCAACAGTGCGGTTACGTTGAGGATAGTGGGGAATATTTTCGTTCCTAGAGCTATACGGTACTCGTAAATGCTATTATTTTTTGATCTCGAGTCCATACAACAAACTTCATAAACGATTAAATGTACTGTAGAGCTGTAACTAGTATGCTTAATTTTTAAATGCTGGTAGTTGCCAGGACGAGTTCGGAATATTCTTTTAAAGATCCTCCAGCATCTGTATAATTTTTATCTTTAAAGCCAGGGACACCATATTCATAACAAACACTCGTATCGTCAGAGAACTACATGTCATAAAATTATTACTAAAATACTTACATACGACGTAAGTACGATCCATTTCATCTCACCCCGATGTGCCTTGAAACAATGCCATTAACAGGGCATAAAAGTATCACAACGAGCCTCGATACTAACAGACACTTACTGCACGTATACACAAGAGATGTTTACCGCGTAGCGCAAGACGACACACAAACAAACAGCCCTATGCCGTGCTGTTTCGTCACTAACAAGCGGGAAAACTACTTTGTTCAGAGACTATAGTAAACGGTAACTTCTATGAATAATATCAATGAAGTTGACATAGAATCAGTATTGTCGCTGATGTACCTACGCTTTTAAAGGGGGGGGGGGGGGGGCGTCCATCACCTCACTTCAGGAAAGTAAACTAGATTTTGCCCATAACTTCGTTCACGCCATGAAAATACACTGTTGTTTACCCGCAAACGACCCAGTAAAATCAATCAGTTGGAAATTAACCTCACTTTAGGAAAGTAAACTAGATTTTGCCCATAACTTCGTTCACGCCATGAAAATACACTGTTGTTTACCCGCAAACGCCCCAGTAAAATCAATCAGTTGGAAATTAAATCCAATAAGCACATTAGAATCCACGTGACATTCAAGTAAAGCGGCAGGCAAGCACTAATTAATCTAGGCACCATCAAATAAAAAATATGTAACGTATGTAATAAGGTACTCATGGATGACAAAGGAAACAAAGCTAGAATTGGAGTTGTTTGCGTATTATTAAATTATATAATTAATTGTATTACATAATAAAATATTACAATATTATTACAGTAGTCTTTGTTTATATTTAAGTTTGTGACATTTTGGCATTTGGCTGTAACTTTGGGTCATAAGTTACTGAAATTTAATAAATGACAAGTATAACTTTACTTTAAAGTATTATATTTAGCCTTTTCGTCTTATTGCCTACTTATTTATAATTTCTTCAGAATCTAGTTGCTCAGCCAGACCACGATGAACACCCATTAGACTAACATCAGTAAGTCTGTCATCTCCCATTTTATTTCTAATGTAAGATTTTAGCCTCTTTAGAGTGGAGGAACATCTTTCTACGGTAGACATTGGAAGTGTGGCTAAAATGATGAGAAGCTTTTTTATAAAAGGGAAGAACTATTCATTGCACTGATCAATATCTTCTACTGGAGTGACGGGTTTTTGCTCTACAGTTTTCCAGTGGTAGTGCCATATCTCACACTCACTCACAAATACTGTGCCTGCGTTTTCAAGCAGGAATATTTGTCCTGTCTTTTTAAGACTTTCGTTCATGCTGGAGTCATTTGTGGTTTTCTCAGGCAAAGCATCTGAATCCCTTCGATGGTTTCTTCGCGTGGTTTAAAACGAGCATCGATTCGGTAATCATATGCTCAATAGAAGGGTAAAATACGTTTCGGCACTAATATATTTTGAAAGTTTCTGCTGGTATATTGCTGCGCTGGGTTTGCCTTCCAGTCGTTCTTGGAACAGCTATATCACTTGGTCTCATCTGTTATGCCTGCTCGAAAAGGATTCAGAACTGAATTTCATTCCGAGTATTTTGCAAAGTAGTCTCTACTGTTTTCGCATAGCCACAAGTATTGGTCAAGTCCACATTGATCTCATTCATTTCTTTGCTTAGATTCGCCGTATATATATATATATACGGCGAATCTAAGCAAAGAAATGCATGAGGTCAATGTGGACTTGACCAATACTTGTGGCTATGCGAAAACAGTAAAGACTACTTTGCAAATATATATATATATATATATATATATATATATATATATATATATATATATATATATATATACTTCTCTTAGTCTATCTAGTGACACAATAAACTTGTCTACTTCCTGTGGGGGTCTGCAGTTGTCATGCTTGATTGAGTGGCGGCGTCCCTGCTAGCAGCGTCATGAAGTGTTTCAAGTGTTGCGCATATTACAGGAAGTATTTCTGCAAATCTTTCGACAGCCACATGTTTTTCGGTCCACTGCGTCTCACAAAGGGGGATAAGCGTCGAATGAGAAAAGTTAATTTGTTCCGCAATTTTCTTCAAAAGGTTGTCCCGAAGTGGAGATTGTCAAAAAAAGTTTACTACACACTTTATAATTCCGATACTATTCCCCATCATAGATGTCTCGCATGAATGCGACAGAACTAAATTAATAACGCACGCCACACAGTGTATACGAATTGCGCTCTTGGGTATCGCTCTGCAATTATTGTTCTCACACCTCGTAACTGGCCGCTCATCACTGCAGTGCCATCAAAGCCTTGCCCACTCTCTTCACATCCGAGTTATAAGATATGAGTTGCGTTATAATCGTTATTGCGCGTGCTTGAGCTGAAACATCTTCAACATACATAAATTCGAGAAATCCTTTCTGAGATCGGTTTCCCAAATGAGGAAACCACGTATCAGAAACGTAACTCCAGTTTCGCATGCTATGATTCTGTTCCGTCAGCCAGTACAGTAAAAAAAAAAAAAAAAAAAAAAAAAAAAAAAAAAAAAAAAAAAAAAAAAAAAAAACTGCTTCTTCGACCCTTTTAAGGACTTGCAATTGAATGGTATTATCACATAGTTCAATAATTTCATTTTGAATTCCTGAAGAGATATACGTTGCCCTATAGTGTTTTTTTTGTGTAAGCAAGTGATTCTTAAGTGCTTCATCGGCGGATCGAACACGAAAATTAAGTAGTGCTCTAAAATTACTATCGTACGTGCGGTGTTAGTTTATTCCAACTTCTCCGGAATCACGGGATCCTCTTTGCGCAGTTTCATGTCATCCGCGCAGAAGAATTGTTTCCACAATTCTGCAACCTTTATAAAACTTGCTGCCTGCTCAACAGCACATTTATGATATTTCGCACTGCATGATGAGCAACACTCTCTAAAGCTTTTTTCCAGTTAGTAAATGATTTGCTAACAAAGGCTCCGAGTTCTTGATGACCACGACCACCTTGCAGTTTTCCAACCAAAACACATACTTTCCAGAATGCTTCCTGCATGACATTTGAATACACAAGCCATGAGTGACTGCTGGTCGAATGACATTAAAAAGAAAGATTCTTCTTGCCAGTGACTGGAAACTTGAAGGTATCCTATGGGGTCCAAGGCACTTTTAGTGCTCTCACTTTTCCTCATTATTGGTTCGAGGATGACCAACATACATTTCAATATCATAATCCATGGACACAGACGCAGATAAATCTACCCCCTCTGTAAAATAAATATAAGAATTAAAGTTAAACACTAGAATAGCACGCTTCCATTTTCGCCGGTATACAGATAGCTACAGCAATGGTCGATAAACCATAGTATGCTACATTATCATGGATATTTTTGTCTCGCGAATATGTCTGCGACACTTTTCCTGGAATGAATGTGACTCTTTTACAGGATAGTGCATACCTGTTGGCGGGATGGCCTGTGTCAGAAATAATGCCTTTGTCCGAGCTGTGACCGATTGTAAATGTGACAGCGTACAGGTCCCCCATAATATCCAGCTTTAATGTGCTTTGAGTTTTATTGGGAAGATCACCCAGAATAATCTCCACGAAATTGATAATACAAATAGCTGTGCAGCTCTTCTTATAGAAATAACGACGGTGGTACTACAATAAAGTATATTCTACGATATCTTTATATAATTTGTATTCATTTTTCTACAAGTCATGGAAGTAATTAGTTGGAATCAGTATTATGAACTGTTCATAGTTGCCTGTTCAACACAGAGAAAGTCTGCTTTCTTTCTTATGTACAAGGTTTCCAACAAGATTATGTGGAAGGGCAATGTTAAAATCTTGGTAACATCGGCTTTAAAAAAAAATTAATTCGTCTTTATGCAGTGTGAATTAAATCAAAATCAAATTTTACATAAAGGATTTCAGAATTTTTCAACTTCGTCCTACCAATGCTGTAAACTCCTAAACCTCGAAACAGTTATTGTGGAGAGAACGTGCTCTCCGATGCGAAATCGATAAGATTTGTTTCTTAGTTGCTTAAGATTAAACTGTGTTAAATGCGGTGGTGCCGTCTATAAGCAATATTGTTGATATATTGTGTGATTCATTTTCAGTTACGCCTGAGCTCTTTAGTACTGCCCAGACCTCGTCGATGCAGTTCGGAAGCTTTCGTGACGGGTGCTGCTGCCAGCAATCTACCAAAGAAGGGCCAAAAAACCTGGTATAGGCATGCGTATTCAAATGCAGACATATTTATACAGGCAGAATACGGCGATGCAGTCGGCAACCTCTATATAAGACAAGTTTAAATACCACCAAACTCCAGTGACATGAATATTATTGAGCATATCTTGGATGCCTTGCAACGTGCTGTTCAGAAGAGGTTCAAAATGTTCAAATGTGTGTGAAATATTATGGGACTTAACTGCTTAGGTCATCAGTCCCTAAGCTTACACAATACTTAACCTAAATTATCCTAAGGACAAACACGCATACCCATGTCCGAGGGACGACTCGAACCTCCGCCGGGACCAGCCGCACAGTCCATGACTGCAGCGCCCAAGACCGCTCGGCTAATCCCGCGCGGCTCAGAAGAGGTCTCCACCCCCTCGTATCCTTACGGATTTATGGACAGCCTCGCAGGATTCATGGTTTCAATTCCCTCCAGCACCACTTCAGACATTAGTCGAGTCCATGCCACGTCGTATTGCGCCACTTTTGCGTGTTCAGGGGGCCTTACACGATATTCGACAGGTGTACCAATTTCTTTGGCTCTTCATTATATACTTGGTGGCGCGGCAGTAGCTATTATGCAGTGAGCTGCTTATTGTTCGACTTTGTACTATGGCCTTAATTTAATTTCATTTCAGATTTCACATTCATTGAAACGAGTATGGACTCGTTTGGTTTTGTGCCTGAAGGCTGGGATGAAAGCCACACTGCTTTGTGTCCCAACATCCGCTGTTTAATCGAAAGGTTTTGCAGGCAATCACCAATCATATATAAATAAAGTCAGGCAATAATGGAAATAAATAAATAGTCGATACAATGCTTCTAATAAACTTTAAAAAGTTAATGGACAGATGATTTATTAACGTATTCAGCACAATATATGAATTGATTAAACCTGGGAAATTATACTGTCAAAAAAAAAAAAAAAAAAAAAAAGAACATTCACTCAAATATGATAATAACCTTACGTAAGATTATTAAAAGCGTGTCTGTTCCGCCTCAAACTGAACGATGGATACTGCAGTGAGTGCGGTGAAGTCGCGTAAGATAGCAAACTATCTGGCAGAGTCCCGCATACATTCCGGTTCCAGTAACCCATTCACCCTGTCCTAAACCGCATAATCCCGCTATCATATTGGGTATAGCGCTACCCTATTACGTCTGTCTATTGCACTGTACCACCACTCCAGAAACCATCTCGGGGTACAGTGCTATAAGCTACTGTACAAACACCGCCCTGTACCACCCTGTACAAAACCATGTACAAGTATAGCTCCATACTTTACCGTCTGGATATTGCACCGTACTATACTGTCCAAAAACGATCCAAAAGTACAATGCAGTACCACACATTCCGGCAAATGCGTTGGTTCAACCCCAAATATAAAGGTGGAACTTAGAGGGGCAGTCTCCCCCTCTGACACGGACACCTTGCACACAAAATAGCGCAATTGGGCAAGGAGTTAAGCAGTGTGTGTGACCGCAAATCACATGGCCGGAAGTGGAATCATCTTGGATCTTTAGCGTATAAAAGAATGCTTGACAGCTGCAACTGATCAGTCTTTCGCGGTAGTTGAAAGTGTCCACATGGATTCCTCCAAAGTGCTAAACATCCCTCAGCTACTAGGGAGGAAGACAAGATCAACGGACGAACGCTTTGGTTTGTGGTTATTACAGCAGAACCTGGATAATCTGTCTACTGACATTGGCAACATAAATAAAACCGAAAACGGTGAACTACTTAGCAAGAAGAATGTAAAAGTGCTTACACCTATTACAGAACCGTTTTGCGATAACATTATTGTGATTAAAACCCGTGACCAAGTAGACTGTCAAGAACAATTAGAACGAGGATGGTCTGTAATATTGAAGAAGGATATATGTGTCTCATTTAACTATTATCTACGTAGTAAATTCTCCAATTTCCTCACTGCAAGACATGGTATCAAGGCGAAGCTGCCTTTTCTCCTACACGGGAACATCGGTATCACAGCAAGAGGGATACGGAAGAAAAATCGGCAAGGAAGGACTGGAAACTATTTCGAAGAAATATAAAAATCCTGTGGTTATACCATATAAAGTGGAACTATCTGACGTTAAAATGGATGTTCTAATGGAGGAGCTCATTGGAATATTACAACAGCTACGTGTAGGCGACTATTACCTTTTGGATTTGGACACAAGGCAAGACTTCGCCGGCATTTTTAACAAAATGGAGATGTGCGACTACTTAATATCAATCCAGAACTTCTGCATGGAAGGAGATCACCTGCGAAGGGGCAATGCGATTGTGGACAACGATAAGACAGTTGGAATAGACTGTCTAACGTGGTTAAGCTCCAACTGTAGAGTAAAGATATATAATAAATTTATATGTCATATCACCAAGTCCAGGAGTGAACAAAGATATTGGTACCCACATTATAGATTTTATAAAGTGTCTAAACATGCGACTAGGAGAAAGTTAGGTCTTCCTTGGCTAAACAGCATGGCATTACCAGATTGGAGGCTACAATATACAACTATAGAATGGATCGTGTATTCGGCCCTGTGCACGAGTGTTCACGTGTATCAGACACCAATAAACAGTGTTTACAATGTGCACCACTTTACTTTGTGCCACTTGCTTCCATGTGGGCCAATTAATGGATAATGTACAGAATAACTATTGTGTTGTGTTTAATAACGTTCTGTAGTTTCTGTCCTGGGGTAATAAGAATACTTGAACACCTGTCAACTTTCGGGTAAGTCTTCCAGATACTCCAGACAGAGGAAACCTTATGATCTATGTTCTGTCTGCATTCAGTTTTAATTATCTTCCTATAAACTATGTGGAGACTCTTAACTCTGACTCGAATAAAGACAATATAAGTATTACACAGAAGAGTTATGTTAAAGCAGGAGAAACTTATTTTTCTCAGTCTAGAACACTGTTCTCCACAACACCGTCCGATATAGATATTGCGGAATTGGGACTGGTTGACACGACCGACGTTACTTCCACAAGTCCTAAGAAAAAGAGTAAATGTATCACATAGAATTAAACCATTTCCCATTAAAGAAATTACACCTTTAAGTACAGTTAATGTGGTATGTGCACGGAAAACTTGAAATGGAAGACATCGAAGTAAAGAAAAGAAAACTAGAGTATACAGAGAAGACAACTGCTGTAAAGGAAGAATATAAGCTGCAAACTGAAAAGGTAGAAGCCATAGCGGATGTGCAGGCCAGATTTACGTATGGCTTTAAACACAGTGTGTGGAGAAATCTAGCGACGACTGGGAATACAAGATAATAGCGTTTACTGTAAAGAGCAATGGTAGGTGCCCATATGTTGGAGTACTGGCCGAAAACGACGGATTGGAGCATGTTTACTATTTTAAAGGACACACGAAAAATATGTTTATCAAACTCCATTCCTCCTTAGAGCTGCTTTCAAAGGACGTGTCCGTTATGTCAAAAACTGGTGGGCTCGATGTCATACGCTTAGCAACAGAACATCCGTTTGCAGAGCTTAAACAGAATAACAACCTTTAGTGGCAATTCGTTTGCAGAAGTTGTAAACTTAAAGTTCTGTACCGAAATACCGCAACAATGTGCAGCAGAACTTCCAGCTTACACCTAGGAGGATGTGGAGTGTTATAACAACAGTGTCATGCAAAAAAAGAGGAAAAATTAAAGCTCCAGAATACTCTCGTCTAGAATAACTACCAGAAGGAACAGAAGTAATTGTTAAATGCATAAAAGAAGCAGTTTACAGGAAAAAAAATTAGATATATACTGGAGTTCGGAAATACATCCTCTCTGTATTTGTCAAATTATTGGCTGGAGAAAGAAATAGATGATTCAGATGTGGATTTAAGTTACAAGTTAAAAATGAAATTGAACATTATTGAAGCTACACCTACCAAAAATAAGGAAAGAATCGTTTTCTGTAGGTAAATATAAAATTAATAAAGATTTGGTACTAGAAAATTTGCTTGTCTTCTTCTCTAATCTTCCTAAGACATTTCCTATACACAGTGATCCATGGGCATGTATTTCGGTTGTGGAAAGTGGGAGGTCGGGTGACCTTGTATAGTAGTTGAAACTAGGTAGTTGAAAGTATCGTAACCCCCTTTTCGTACCTATATGAGGGGAGAGGGCCTCGATTTTCGGCAGTTTGTGATTGCACATCGGGGAGAACGCAGGTTCAACTACTGCCTCCTCCGCAGTCTTTTAGGACGAAGATTTTTCCCAGTACATGTGCTGCATTATGACCCGTTCAGTACGAATGCTGGTTCTTCACGATAATTTTGAAGTGTAATTAGAACTGCGACGCGTTTTTTCCATCAGCTTTGACAGTGTGTATTGGCTTCAATTACCTGGGCTGTAGGGTGATTTTTAGCAGGAGTCTGTAGCGAACTCTGACATCAAACAACGATATATACTGTATGCTTGCATGGAATACACATTTTAAATTCCTCTCTGTCCAACACCAGCATCTAGTCAACCACAAAAAAGAACAAAGATAGTACCTTACCCCCAGCCTTTTTCCCCCTAGCTTGTAGGTGTAGGGTAGAGTTTGAGTGTTTCTGTCACTGGTTTCGAGTAGTATTGCGAAATTTTTTCCCAGCGGGATAACACCAGTTGTATGGTATGGTCAGTTTTTGCGGCATATTGCGCTTTTTTTGCCATCCTTGTGTAGCGCTATGAATATAGTTGTGTAATTATGCCCGATCTTTGTGATTAATTATGTAATTAGGGATGATATTTGCGTCAATTTCAAGCGGTAATGCGAAATTTTTTTGCAGTAGGATAGCACCAGTTGTATGGTATCATTAGTTTTTGAGCTGTATTGTGATTTTAAGCTGTCCTTGTCCAGTACTATACATATAGTTGTATAATTAGGACCGATCTTTGTGATTTCATAATTAGGATCGATCTTTGCGTCAGTTTCTTGACCAAAATAAATGAAGTACACTACTCTAACCTTCATCTCCCGCATCTGGACAGGTTCCATTTATTAGGGGGTGCGTTGTGCTTTCCATCCAGTAGAATCAGGTTTCGAGTCGCTGATATGTTGGGTTTTTTAAGTGCACTGAGTGTTTGTGCACTGCATTATTTTTGCATGTTTAAACATTGTGAGCATGTTTGCGTAGCGTTTCACATGCATTATTTCAGCGATCTACAAGTAGTTTGCACGTCTGTATGCTGTGTACATCATCATGATGCTGTGCTCCTATTGGCTGAATTGCACTATCACATGACCTATCACGGCTCCCTCTAGCAGTGAACTCGCAAACTAGCTCACTTCTTAGGTCCGCTGGATCGGAGGCAGTTGTCACTTGTGGGATGGGAGCTTATATGTAGGTTTTATAAATGATAGTTCCAGCAGAGACAGATGTTTCCATGGGTTGTGTAATGGATCTTTAATGCACCTCAACGCAAAGCATTTATTTACAGGTCCGTATTGTTCCTCTTCATATGCTCAAGGATTAGTACTCGCTTCCATTCTTCATGCAGTGAGCTGTGGATGCACGCCTCAGCCGAATGAGTGCATGAAATAAAGGTATTAAAAACTCCCCTGTTTGGCACCAGCTCTGTTTTCTCATGCTCCTTCCACCGCAACAGCTCAACAAGCACTGATACCTCAGCCTCTTGTGGTGGTAACACCACACTAAGCCACTACTGCTGTAGGTAGATAGTAAATTTAAACAATTTTCAACAAATTTATACAAATATAAACAAATTATATTCAAACTGAATGACAACATAAGCAGTCTCTCGTGGGTGTAACACCATACTAACTCCCCTCAGCTGCAGGACTAAGCTCTTGGAGCAAAATTCCCTCAAAAATACAAATTTTCCCGCCCATTTTCCAAGAGAATAACGCGATATCATGGAAAAAGTCGGATAGAGGGGGAGGGGCACTGCCAGGTAACCTGTAGAAGCGCATAATTCAATTTCCCGCCAAAATTCAAACTTCCCACCAGGGTGGCATGGCAGGGGGCATGGCACTTTCCCGCCAAAAGCCGCCATCTTGGATAACGATACTCGCGTCATCATCTGACATCACAGGTGCCATCTTGGATGACGTCATGCGCTGCTGCCAAGACTACAGGCTGCCATCTTGGATGATGTCATTGCTGCTATCTTGGATACATCTGGCAACAATGCACTCTGCACTGACGCCGCCAACTCCCTACTACTCACCCTTAGCATTGATGACAGGTTTCACTCTTGCAGGCATACTTTCAGTCAGGTGCTGGAAGATTTCTTGGGGTATGGCAGCCCATTCTTCACACAGTGCTGCACTGATGACAGGTATCGATATCTGTCGGTGAGGCCTGGCACAAAGTCGCCATTCCAAAAGATCCCAAAGGTTTTCAGGCCAGGACTCTGTGCAGTGCAGTCCATTGTAGTGTAACCACTCTGCACAGGCCATGCCTTATGAACAGGTCCTCGATTATGTTGAAAGATGAAGTCATCATCCCCGAATTGTTCTTCAACAGTGGGAAGCAAGAAGGTGCTTAAAACATCAATGTAGGCCCGTGCTGTGATAGTGCTATGCAAAACAACTTAAAAATACACAACCACCACATAATACCACCGCCTCCAAATTTTACTGTTGGCACTTCACACGCTGGCAGATAACATTCACTGGGCATTTGCCATACCAACACCCTGTCATCGGATCGCCATATTGTGTACCACGTGATTTGTCACTCCATACAACGTTTTTCCACTGTTCGATTGTCCAATGTTTACACTACCTACACCATGTGAGGCATCATTTGACATCTACCAGCGTGATGTGTGGCTTAGGAACAGCTGCTCGACCATGAAATCCAAGTTTTCTCAGCTCCCGCCTAACTGTCATAGTACTAGCAGTGAATCCTGATGCAGTTTGGAATTCCTGTGTGATGGTTGGGATAGATGTCTGCCTATTACACATTACAAACCTCTCCAACTGTCAGCGGTCTCTGTCAGTCAACAGACGAGGTCCATCTGTATGCTTTTGTGCTGTATGTGTCCCTTCACGTATCCACTTCACTATCACATCAGAAACAGTGGACCTAGGGATGTTTAGGAGTGTGGAAATCCCGCGTACAGACGTATGACACAAGTGACAGCCAATCACCTGACCACTTTCGAAGTCCATGAGTTCCGCAGAGTGCCCCATTATGCTCTCTCACGATGTCTAATGACTACTGAGGTCGCTGATATGGAGTACCTGGCAGTAGGTGGCAGCACAATGCACCTAATACGAAAAACGTATGTTTTTGGTGGTGTCCGCATACTTTTGATCGCATAGTGGATATCAGATTTGAATTATGGCCGATTTACGTAATGCACTTATTCACTCCACCATCATCATACGTAATTCGACACATAATTGTCATTTAAAATGAATATTAATTAGATTTAGAGAATGATTAAAGTATGTACTACTGGTCTGGCCATACAGTGCTCCACGGCCTAGAGCGGAGCGCCGGAGCGGCCTCGCTCCTGCGTGGTGCTCCTGGTGCAGGGGCGAGTAGGGCTGACGGGAGAGCAGAAAGAGGAAAATGAAGGGTGCACTTGGAAGCCACTAGAGATAAACGGTCGCCTTTTACACACGAAGCAGTTTGCTGACAATACTACGCTCATTAAATCGGATTTACGTCTTGCATTAGGAATACTATGGCGTATACTCACTTGTCCACAAAGATGACAAAATGCACTTGTCTTCTAACGAACGACAATGATGGCTGGACTGAAGACATCCATCCATTGAAGAAAAAACTGTAGTAGAATGGTGACAAAATCTTTTCTGGTCAACATCACCAATTATTTGAAATCAATAAGAGTCTGTATGCAAGAGGATAATCATTTGGTAACAGATATGGTGACAAGACATGCTATCAAACAAAAGGCAATTCTATGGAAAAAGTTGCTTCACATTCATGATATAGGACATTCCACTTATAGCAGTCAGCTGTGGATCAGACATGGTTGGCTACGTTTCCGTAGCAGAAACTTTCCATTGTAAGTTCTCTGAGAGGTTCTAGAACAACACATGACTGAAGAAGTTTTAGATTTATTTGTCAGCCTGCTCTTATATTCGCTTGCTAATGCATCTCATTACTTGCAACTTGAACTGATAGATGTAGAAGGGGTACCCCAAAAAAGCAGAATGACTTTGTCGTGGGCGGAGCTTGTGTTGTACGCATTTCTGCCGCTAGGCGTGTATAGCGCAACTCATTGCCAGTTCAGTACATGTGTGTTGTCGATCTGGCTTGTTCTGTTCATCTGCAGTGACTGTTTTTGCTAGAGTTGTTTTGGCCTTGTTTCTTTTTTTATGATGGCATGCTTATGTGAACAATGTGCAGGTGCGAAATTTTTTGTCCACGTTGCTGAACGTTGCTGAAACGTTTTAATGTTGAAAACAACTTACCAAGGTGATGTTATGGGAAAATTTCAACTGCACGAGTGATTTGCTCGATTTAAAAATGGCGACATGTCGACTGATGACAAACCTCGTTCTGGACGGCCATCAACTGCACAAATCGAAAAAAATATTGAAAAATTCGAGAGCTTCTGCTCACAGACAACAGACATTTGAACAACTGTTGGAGATAAGTGGGTACCCTGGAGCTCGTTTCAGCGAATTTTAACGGAAGATTTGGGAATGAAAAGGGTTGTCGCCAAGTTTGTTCCTCGGATTTTGGCTGACAGTCAAATGGAACGTCGAGTTCAAACATGTCGTGCTTTGAGACTGATACAGATTTTCTGTCAGGGATCATCACCAGTCATGGTGCTATGGTTACGATCCAGAAACAAAGCAACAGTCAAGCTAATGGAAGACGTCATCGCCACCCCATTCAAAAAAATGTCTTCAAGTCAAATCAAACATCAAAACAGGGTTGATTTGCTTTTTTTATGCAAAAGACATAATTCATTCAGAATTTGTTCCCCAGGTCAGACTGCCAGTCAGACCTCTTATTTGGAAGTTTTAAGAAGATTGCACAACAGTGTTCGTCAAAAAGGACCCAATTTGTGGCAGACAGGAGACTGGTTCCTCCACCACAATAACACACCTGCACAACAGTCATCTAGGTTAGATAGTTTTTGGTTAAAAAATGCCATGGTTCCGCTGCCCCACGCACCCTACTTTCCTGGCCTGGCTCTGTGAGACATTTTCTTATTTCCACGCTTGAAAAGGGGCATGAAGGGAGACCGATTTGACAACACTGAAGAACGTCAAAAACAAAAAGAGGGAGGCGCTGTTAACCACTTATAAAGATGACTACAAAAATGTTTCGGACACTGGAAGCACTGTTGGGACAAATTTATTAGTTGTAATGGAGAGTATTTTGAAGAGGATAAGATTGTTTTGTAAACAATTTGAAAATATATAGCTTTTAAAAAATAATTCCGGTATTTTTGGGTACCCTTCGTACAAACATGACCAGTTTGCCCAGCCCTGGAGTTTACAAGACTCTTATAAAATGTTATCCTGGAGCAATATCCTAGACTGCGCAGACGATACGCTAAAGTTTATTCAGTGTTTTGTTCAACACATGTGCGAGAACTTCTTTTTCTGTTATGGTATTGAGATAGTTCTGCCGACATTTGAGTTTATTGGGTTTAACAGATTTCGATCTGCATAACTCCTTGACTTTATCACTAACCACAGTTACTGACGACGTATTACATATTCTAAAATAGAAAATGTATAAGTTAATAAATATCACAACGTAAAGTTAAATGCCTGTACATAGGGCTTTCTGTAACTCAATGTTAAGTGACTGTATGTAAAGCTTTCTGTAGTTTTGCTTACCATATTGGTTAATATCTAATCGCATAATTAAAGCTATTGCTTTTGTAGAAAAATAAAGTATGCTGCAATATTCACCTGTTTTTAGAAGTAATGTTGCAATCACATTTCCTCAAGTTTCCCGCGTGTGCAGCCATTGGAATATGGGCTTCTCAATCACACACCTGCTCAGAAGAGTGCTAGCACAGTGGTGGAAGCCGGCTGTACTTAGCAGACTCAATTGCATTCTCAGCTCTTGGAATGGAACACATGCTGCTGTCATACTTCAATCTTCTGTGAAGTACTTTAAGCCCTGTTTCAATTTAATCGTATTAATTAAAGTCGTCTTTACTCTCATATCATTTGATTTTCATATAAACCAAGTTAATATGCGTTTACGGTATCTAAGTGCTATAATCTGGCTTATCAGGGAAAGGTGTAGCTCTATTGGATTGCCGAAAGTTTAAATTAAAATGCTTGTCAAATCATAGTTTATAGAAAGCTGTATTACTCTTGAAATAGATGTCATACAGCTGTGCAATGCTATAATGTACTCGTGAATTCAAGATGCACAGCTCCTTGTGTGTCATGAATGATTCTGTGCAACTATTGGCACCAATTGTAATACTTCTCCCTTATACACAACTGCGCAATTTCTTAGCTCTGCAAACCAACGCCATGGCTACGCCAGTCAACCATCCCACGATTCTTCTTTATTGCAAGGCTCGGGATGTTTGCCACTGAAGCATGGGTGACTACTGCCCCTGTTTTGGTTTTCCCCACTGACAGGGCCAACCGTTCCGGCCTCCCATGCATGTCGTCCATCCTGACGTCTTACACTCAATGTCGTTGCAAGCAAATGGTTAGAACCTATCACAAACTTCAGGAGTGAGGAAGATCTTCCCCCACTTCCACTGCAACATTCACACCTCTAAAGGTTCTTACCCTTTCTCTCTCTACATAGCATGCAGCTGATGTGTCATCTTTCAAAAAAAGTTGGAGTGATTATCACTTAACTTGCCTGTAACTTTGTCACAGATATTTTTCAACCACCAAAAACTCAGCATTCTTGTATGAGCCTCTGACGCAGAAAGCACGGAGTTGCTTCACCACAGTTCAGTGTTCACATGACAACTCTTAAATATTACTCTTGACAAAATCCATATCACACCGTATGATTCCAGTGGTTGTATTTTCAGATTACCATGAAAAAGAGCTTCAAAGAAAACCCACACTTTTTGTTAGACATTTATACTGGGCTGCGAAAAGATTACTTTAGAAAAATTATAAAACCTTTTCTGATGATTGAAAAATTCTTTAAGCTGAGATTTACACAACCAATACATGTGACTACAACCTATTACAGTTACATTGACACGAGGCTAATACTTTTCAAGAATTTCAAAGTGTTACAGTTTCATTAACATGGGACTAATACTTTTCAAGAATTTCAAAGTGAGCAATCATATTTGTAGACGCCCAAAATTTGCACTGCGCTTGTTACAATCATATATAAAAGTAGTTGTTGAACATGAAAACCAAATTGTCTCATATAGCCTAACACACAAATAAACAAGAAAAATATTGCCATAACTCATTCGCTTGTAATTAAAACCTAAACTCCAGTGTCCATGTCCGTAGTACAACAATCTGACAGTAGGCGGCAAACAGCCTTCCTCCCGCAACCAAATAAGAAACGCGAAGCAAATGACTCTGCACAATACTCAAAAAATTAGTCATTACAACTGGCAGTACCTATAAACAACGGATAAAACAAAAGATAATGGGGAAATAACCTTTTTCTTGCAGAATTACAGTTCAAAATCAAATAAACCTTTTCACAGTGGTAAAAAAGAGATTTTGATGCTGCTGAGCAGGTCATACATTAATTTTTAAATGAACACACTGCCATTTGACTGTATTTTTGTTTATTTAATTATGACCCAGGTTTCAGGTTTTTATGCCATATTTAAGTGATGGGGTTTATTTCATTAACATATACTGCCAGTGCCAGGCCAATTTTGAGCTTGATGTCCTGCAATATATGTTAAGGACATAACCTCAATCACTTTAAAATGGCTTAAAAGGCTGAAACCTGGGTCGTAATTAAATAAACAACAATACAGTCAAATGGCGGTGTGTTCATTTATAAAAAAAGTAAATATGAGACTTACTCTTCTTCGCTTCAATCTCAGGTTTTATGGATGGGCGTGCTGCGTCTAATTCTTCATAGTGGGATTTTGCATCACATGCAACCATGCCACAGTCTTTTGAAACAATTTCATGAAAATTTGCTCTCTCTTTTTTGGATAGAAACCATAAAGAGATTTCTGACTTGTCCGCTTAATACTTTTTCACATGTGACTAATCAAACACAGCACACGAAGTTTCAGATCGGTTGATTTACGACGCTAGAAACTTTCACCATTAACTGTTGACTGCCCAAAGCAAAGTTACACAGTTACACATCCGACTGGCTTCAGTCCATGGCGTGCAAGTAGATGGGGAGGGGGGGATGGGAGAAGTGGGGCGGGGGGGGGGGGGGGGGGTGGAGTCAAACCCCAATGCAGAGCACAACTATCGTTTGTTGCATGACAGCTTCATGGTCCGTTGCTATCTCAACCAATTGCGATGCGTGACAACTAACTTGTGGCACTGGGTTTCACAAAGCGGATATTCGGGAAATATTCGCATTTTCTGCATTATGGTAAGGGAACAAGGGGTCTGTAATCCATGAATCCCCCCACTTATATACTTCCATATGTACTGTATGTCAGCTAGTAATAAAAAAGTCAATATATAATGTTGTTCTCGAAATGCATGACAGTCAGCATTCAGTAGGTTTCGTCAGTGTTACTGTAGCATGGGTGTAAAACATGGAGGAAGCCAGCTACCTGTCCATGGAAGCATATGATGATAGATCATCAGCTTACGCTGCTAACACTTGTAAACAGATGCATCTGGCGTAAAAGGAGCAGCATCTACTTCCTACTGGAAAGTGATTTCTTTAGTACACTCGCCAAGAGTTCATGATAAAAGAACTGTTACTACTAACAGATGATGAGCAGACCACATGAATACTAATTAAATGAGTCATTTGTTAAAATTTATACCCTCTCCAAAATGTGATTCTTTCGCCATTGAATCATAAATCTGATCAGATTTTGAGTGACATTTCGCAGTGTAAATACTTACATATATCTAAGTACACTCTCCACTTTCAAACACAACCATTTGCCCTAGTAGCATCATCACTATAAGGAAATAAAGAAGTGTTGAAGTTTATACAACATCATATTAACTGCACACCACTGTGAAACGTTTGCACTTGCGTATATAAACCCCAACCATATTGCTAAGTCATTTAAGTTTGCTGCTGTTTACCAGTACAGACACGTTGAAAGTATGTGTGTGTCGAAACATGTAAATGTTGGCATAGTGTCAGATCATCCCTGAGCGGTAGTGATAGGATTTGAGAGTCTGCTATGTATTACTAAAGTGCAGATTACCAACATGGAATGGTGCCATCTATGTAGCAAGAAGAAATACATTGATGGGTTATTAATAACCGAGTAGGATTCATTTCATCTTTCTCCAGACATTAATGTCTTTAACAATAATGGCACCCCTAATCGACTCGTGTGTGACTTCTACATTTAACTGAACATCTGAAAACCATCTGCAGTGTATTTATTTACATCATTCAGGAATGGTTATCTTGCATTGGCAGTAAGCACTGCAGCAGACAGACATCCCAAGTTGATGGCAACTGTATGTCCAGGTACTGTTCAGTGATGTTGTTGTAAGTTATGTATGTGAATATGATATACATGGAGATTTAGAACAATGTACAAGCATTTGTATGCAGGCAGTATTGAAATGTTCTGCTATCATTTCAATAGGTATGAAATTCATACAATATGAAATTACACATGGAATAGCAAAGTATGTCATTGCTCCTTTTGGTTTGAATACTTTACCAACAAAGTTTATTGCATATCAAATAAGTTTTTTAAGCAATATTGTCAAGATGTAAGTAAAAGTGGGAAGAAATGTTTTAATAATATATATTTATTTCAGTGGAAAAAAATTTGGTAATAACTAAGCTGTTTATAATAAGTTTTTGGTTTTTTATTGCAGCAGTTCCAATAGCAAAATTTTGATACAGCATTTATTTACATGGGAAAAAGTATGTATTTTTTGACCAGCAGAAGAAAATCTAAACTAATCTCACTCCAGCCAATGGATACATAGTATGCAGGTATATAAAAAAACTACAATAAAAACAGGTCATACAATTCCACACACATGCATAATCCCGCACTGCTCTTCAGTGTTTGTCCAGACTTCAACTCGGGGTAATGCCATTGTGGTGCCACTGAGACACATGAATTTCTACAGTAGAGAAGACCGTGACCACCCATGACTGGAACATGGCTGCATCCTACCATCTCAGCTTGTCTTGGATATGAGCTATTTCGTTTTAGATCAGATGAAAAATGAGAAAACTAACCTTGTATTTTTTTAATCATTAATCATTTTTAGATGTGTCAATTACTGTGAAAGAAAACAACTTTCATAAAGTTATCTCTTAATTGTTTACTAACTTTTGAGTTTAAATTCAGTAAAATTTATTTTATTTTCTGAACAACATAATTTGTCTTCTGTGCAACTCAAGAACCTTATATCGTATTTCAGTAAACTACAATTCATTTTGAAGCTAAATGTCAATTTTTGATGGAGGTAAAAAAACTAATTAACACAATTATTTAAAAACATTTTCGTGTATTAAGAACAAACATGGTTTCCATAAAGATTAAACTTCAAATAGGCTTGAATCTCATTTTATTACACCTTGATTTCAGCTTTGAGTTTTATGGAGCATCTCGTCTGAAATCAGGAAAAAAATAATTAAGTAATAAATATTTAAGCTTGAGCTGTAATTAAGTTGTGATTGGCTGCTGCCTACCACTCAGTATGGGAAGAGGTCTCGCAACACTGTGTTACACAATTTGGCATAGTGCAGACATGGCGTTTTGTCACTGTTTCTATTAACTTTTTTCTTGCAGCTTTCCGTTGAAGAGACCATAAAAATCTCCACTAATATTGTTCTTAAATCAAATGCTGAACAACATGGCATTATTTTTATTCCATTTAAAGTTGTATTTTTCAGAAAAAATATGAAACATAATGAAAAGTGTGTTAAGTTTAAGTTTTAAAAATACTGCATAGATACCATCTCCAACCTCACCTTCATTTTGAATTTTATTTGAGAATTTCATTTTTAATGGTTTCTGGGCTACGAGTCTCAGAACACTGATTTTAATAAATTACAGCAACTTTGACCCTCAAAGCCTGGAAACACTTGTTTATTACAGCCATGATATTGCAAAAGATAGTAACCCATTCACGACCCTGAATTCACAGGTATAAGAAAGTCACACATCTGTGTGGTGCTGCATTGTAGCACTGAAAGTATCAACTGTTTGGAGCCAACAGCCTCGTTGTTAGATGTCTAATGCATGAAATATTGCTTAATAGTTTCAGTTGTGCGTTGTGTGAAATGGTGTTTTGGCAGTGTGGTGTTATTTTTTTTTCCCCCCAGCTGGCAGAGATGATCTCGGTAAAGGCATTTATTTTCGTTTTTACATTGTCTGCTAGAAAAAGACATATTTGTGCATGTATTTATTGACAAAACACTTAAATTCATTTAGTAGATTTGCCTTATGGCCAGTATGCATAGAGAACTATTGTTTGTGCCTTTTGTTCATATTCATTCTAAATTTTTAAGTTTATATATTTTATTCAGTGCTGTAATCTTGTATGATTTCTCTTGATTTGATATGAAATATAAAACTCCACAAACTGGTTGTTTGTTTTTGTGTTGAAGGCTTGCCTTCCCTTCTCTTTGTATTTTTCCCAGTTGAAATCTGCCTTACAAAAGCAAGGTGAAAAGAAAGTTAGTCATCTTTTTCTCTGCTTTGTGGTTCCACAAGATGAAACTACACTGAAGAGCCAAAGAAACTGGTACATCTGTCTAATATTACGTAGTGCCCCTGTGAGCAAGCAGAAGTGCCACAACATGACATGGCATAGACTCAGCTAATGTCTAAAGTAATGCTGGAGGGAATTGACAACATGAATCGTGCAGGGTCATCCATAAATCGACAAGAGAATGAGAGGGTGGAGATCTCTTCTAAACAGAATGTTGCAAGGCTTCCCAGATATGCTCAATAATGTTCATGTCTGTGGAGTTTGGTGCCCAGTGGATTTTTTTAAGCTCAGGAGAGTGTTCCTGGAACCACTCTGTAGCAAAGCTGGATGTGTGGGATGTCTCATTGTCCTGCTGGAATTGCCCAAGTCTGTTGAAATGCACAATGGACATGAATGATGCAGGTGATCAGAAAGGATGCTTGGGTACGTGTCACCTGTCAGAGCCATATCTAGATGTATCAGAGGTCCCATATCACACACCCCACACCATTACAGAGCCTCCACCAGCTTGAACAGCTCCTGCTGACATGCAGGATCAATGGATTCATGATGTCTCCATACCTGTACATGTCCATCTGCTTGACACAATTTGAAATGAGACTTGTCCGACCAGGCAATATGTTTTCAGACGTCAACAATGTTGACGGGTCCAGGAGAGATTTTGGGCCAGTGTTGAGATCTGCAGCAAATGCAGAAGGGTTGCACTTCTGTCATGTTGAACGATTCTCCTCGGGCATCACTGGTCCCTTTCTTGCAGGATCTTTTCCTAGCCATAGTAGTGTTAGAGATTTGAAGTTTTACTGGATTCCAGGTATTCACAGTACACACATGAAATGGTCGTGCGGGAAAATCCACACCTCATTGCTACCTCGGATATGCTGTCTCCCATTGATCATGTGCTGACCATAACACCATGTTCAAACTCGCATAAATCTTGGTAACCTGTCATTGTATCAGCAGTAACCAATCTGACAACTGTGCCAGACACTTTTTGTCTTATATAGGCATTGCCAACCGCAGTGATTTATGTATCTCTGTATTTGAAAAACTTATGCCTATACCAGTTTCTTTGACGCTTCAGTATATTTACTACTGCAATGTCCAAAAGAAAATAAGAAAGGTGATGCCACCACCTGAGTGACCCACTGCCAATAGCATATCTTTCTCTCTGCTGGTCAAATCGGTCTACAGCCCCATTAAAGGTTTACTCGTGGAGTATCTTATATCTTTCAAGTCGTAAGGAGCTGACAAAACTATAACTGGACTACTATCTTGAAATTTGTTTGACATAGTAACAGTACTTATTTTCTTCCTTTTACAGATCCTAATCCCCAGTAAAAATAAATGAGATGTATGTATTTCTCACTGGACATGTCTCACTAGACTCAAGGAGCAATAAATTTAGGGAACAATTGATTCCTCTATGAATCCTGTGGGCCACGTACGTCCCACTTAAAATAATTATAAAACTACAAGGAGGAGGCTGGGGCAGGGAGGGGGGTGGATAGCAGGGTAGGGGTGGGAGATGGTAAAGTGCTGCTTGTGGGAGCATACAGGGGTGAGGAGGAGAGAGGGTAGGGTAGATAGGTGTACTCAGGAGGATCAGGGAAGATCTAGATGGGTAAGACAATGAGTGACGAAGGTTGGGGCCAGGATGGCTATGGGAACGTAAGATATATTTCAGGGTGAGTGCCCACCTGCAAAGTTCAGGAAAGCTGGTGTTGGTGGGGAGGATCCATATGACACAGGCTGTGAAGCAGTCATTGAAATTAAGATCGTTGTGTTGGGCGGTGCGCTCAGCAATGGGGTAGTCCAGCTGTTTCTTGGCCACAGTTTGTCAGTGGCCATTCATGCAGACAGACAGCTTGTTGGACGTCTAGCCCACAGAGAATGCAGCACGGTGGTAGCAGTTTAGCTTATAGATCACATGACTGGTTTTGCGCACAGCCCTGCCTTTGATGGGATAGGTGATGTTTGTGACAGGACTGGAATAGGTGGTAGTGGGCGGATGCATGGGACAGGTCTTGCACTTAGATCTGTTACAGGAATACGAGCCATGAGGCAAGGAGTTGGGAAGAGCATTTCTGTAGGGGTGGATGAAGATATTGTGTAGGTTCAGTCACTTAACATATCAGAAAATAAAAATGTCAACCATTGGCTACAGCTGCCACTGAGAGAGTGCACAAAGTAATGTGGCCCATATCTGTACAGGTGGCACAGGAGGGGGGGAGGACGATGGTAGTGGTGGAGCTTCCACTGTGGTACATAAACTGCTGAAGCCTACACCCAAGCAGAACTTCAAACTTATAAGTAGTGAAAGCAAAACTTCAAACCTATAAGTAGGGAGTCTGTGAATGATCTTGTTAACAGGTTATACCAGTATGACAAATAATTCAACAAGTCAATAATCTCTTACTAGAATATCAAATAACAAATTCAGTGCATAATCAACTAAGACAGCCATTTCTAAAAGACAAAGGGGATAACTCAGTAGGCAACAGCAAAGTAAATCATCCTACCTTTCAAAACAAAGAGGTGGACTTGCCCAGCACAGACAACAAGGATACGTTTCTGCACATGGGCAAAATTATTTTGTGCACATGACTTGTATAACGGCCACTGGACAAATTCAGCAACAGTATATCCATTGCTGTATGGTACTGGATGATGCTGGTATCAACAATGTCAGTTTAGAGATACAGTACATGTTGTCACATTAGAAGCTCTTTACTTAAAATTAAGTTTTGTTTTATGTACATTGTTACTGAAAAACACAAATGACAGTACATTAAATTTACATCCATTTATAATACAAGCTATTTACAGTGTGTTAATAAATAATGAATCTGCTTTAATTTAATAGCACCATATGTAACATTTACATAATTTTTGAAAGTAGCTTGGTGAAACAGCAGCACGAATAGAAGTGGCAATGATGATGGTGACAGGCATGAGTAGTTATGCAGATGAACAGGTACATTGTGTAGACTTGCTTTTAACTCACAGGTGTCATCTTTGCTCGCATCTGTACTTTTGCTTTCTGTAAGTAAATCAAAGGAATTTTGATTCAGGACTTGAGTTACTTAATAAACAAGCAATATTAATTATGTACATAGAACATCTCCAAATTAAAAAAATACTAATAATATTTTAAAATTACATTCATGTCAAAAATCATTCAACTTACCAATCCACCACCTGTTATTTTTGATTTCTTTACATCCAGTTTCTCCTCACGTTTCCGCTTCACTTCTTGTAGCCTTGAAACAAAAATATTATGTCAAATACCTCAGAAGTCATGTAAGTTATATTTCATTGCTTTCACTAGTCACAAACAGCAAGTGAACATACTCTCATGGAAGAACAGAATCTTGCTGAATAACATGGGAGGGGTTTTCCACATATTTCTAGTAAATGAAAACACTGAGCACTTATTCTGCCTTATTTATCATATTTAGACATGGACATGTGGTCTATATTTCTGCTAAGCTAATAAATAATTAATATATCATGTAAGTCTATATTGTCATAAAGAGATCACAAACAACTTAACATCGAAGCACATCAGCTTAAATGAAAAGAGTCATTTGGATAATTTAGTGTGAATGAGCTTCTTATTAGCATACAACCAGCACAAAGACTTGCGGACAGAAATCAGAGCCTTGGAAGTAACAAACAAATCCCATTCACAAACCAATTGAAAGGAAAATTTATCACCTGTTATGAAAATAAAACCTCACAGACAAGAAGTTTAGTATTAATCACATTAGTCAAGAACAGGAGAGATGTAAACAGACATACATGAGCAATTTAATGTTTTCTGGTCATAACAATAGTTTCTGTTAAAATTAAAGAGCACTTGGAAATGATCTACTGTTCACAGCTACCCAACATGATAAGAACAGCAATGCTACTGCAAAATTGTGTGTCATGTATTACTAATGAAAATTTCATTATATTCTCAAAATCTATTTTTGAGGAAGAAATCAGAGGCTGTAAAAAGATGAGAAAAAAAATCTGGCATACACATTATCCTGAAAGAGTTTTATAATGCACAATGGCTGATCATTAGAGGACAATTACATTGTAGTGGTAGGCCAAGAGAACCAAGCATGTGGACAATTTAAATACAATAGAGAAACAAGAGTCATTTTCATTGTACCAAGACATCCCAAAAGCCAAAGAGTAACAGCTTTCAGACCAATAACTTCATTACACATGGATTCTATAACAATAACTCACACAAACAAACCAAGAATGAAACCATCTGTTTCAGATATTGAATATTGTACATCACAGACTTTTTTAGTTAATGTTCCTGTTGGTATTACTTCTGAATATGTAATTTCAGGAAAATGAAAATCATTCAGTACATACTAAATGAAATAGAAGTGTTCAGTGTAATGAGCATTGTCTGTCCACTTCCTGTGATTTCCAATATTTTCAAGACCTTTTTCCAGAAGACAGAGTTGCTAACTAATTACAGTTACAGACACAGTTACAGGAATCAACAGAGAAACAAAAACAGGCAACTTTGTTGCACAAAGGATAACAGTCATAATATATTTGGACATAACATCCCATACATAGCATAATATGAGGAAATGGGAGGGTAGCTGTGTACCAAAAAGTGGAATAAAGTTCCATAACATAGACATAAATGAATATTGTAGTGAGCAGCTCTTTGAGTATATAATTTAATAATATACTTGAAAACATTAAGAGATAGTGGTTCCCACACTGTACTGACCTTAAAAAGGAATTTTTAAGCTTTATTAAGTGATCAATAAGATATACTACAAATAATTTGGAAGCAGTTTTGTGTGGAGATTTCAATATGGATTTTATCTCAGACTGTTCTGATCAAGAACATTTGACCTACCATTCTTCAGCTGTGGCTGAATCCCAACAGTAATGTTCTCAAAGAGACTTGAAGGATGCCCAATTCCAACAGACAGTTTATTTCTAAATAAAGAAGTTTTCATGAATTAGATAGGAGGGCCACAAAAAATGATTTATCTGACTATGGTGGTCAAATGGCACCAATAAAGCATCCCTATTAAAAGGGTATAATTAAGAAAGGAAACACGTAATTTTAAAAAAAAAGAAAGATAAATTATGACCCTGTTACACTTTTCTGAGTGAGTTAAGTGGAAGTGCAAGGGGGAAATGTTTACCAAGGGCATGCATAGATGAGAAATTTCATCCCTCCCTGAAAATATGCTTACAAAATTATGAATCCAGTTCCATTTTACAATGCATCAGAAACAATTATAGTGAAAGCCAAGGAAAATGATGGTTAATATCTTGGATAAAAGTATTTTGAGTCAGAAAAGAGCAATGTTGAACTGACCACTAGATTTCTCTGAGAGGTGGATCCACCAGCATGAAAGACAGCTGGCAATAATTTGTTGTTGTAGAAAAGCAGTAACTGTGGAACAGTTGTCAGAAGAGCTCAGTTACTTCAAATGTGGAGTAGTCTGTAAATGTCACCTGAGTAACAAATCCATCAAGGACATTTCAACCTTTCTGTAGCTACCCAGCTGTACAATTGGTGACGTGATGTGATTGTGAGGTGGAAAGGAAAAGGAACACTCATAGTTAACCAAGACAAGACGGACCTCGTGTACTTGTACTGATGGCCAAGAACCATCAACCATTGCAGAGGATGGTTGTAAAAAATCACACCAAATCAGTGGAAGGAATCAATCAAGTGTTACCAACAACCCAGCTAGCACAATAACTATGCATAAGGAGTTAAAAAGGATGAGGTACAATGGTCAAGAAGCTTCTCATATGCCACACATTTCTCTACTCAGTGCTAGCCAACACTTGAAGTGGTTTAAAAAGTGTCGTCACAGGATAGTAAATGACCGAAAATGAGTGATTTGGAATGAAAAATCACATTATAACCTGTGTCAATCTGAGTGAAGGATTTGTGTTTGGAAAATGCCTGGAGAATGTTACTTGCTATCATTGTGTACTGCCAAGGGTGAGTTGCATAGGATATGGTGATAAGGTTTTTTTCTTTTTTTTTTTTTTTTTTCCATGGTCAAGTCGCAATCCTTGTATTGAGCTAAAATAATTGCTAAATGCAGAAGGAAATGAACACATTTTACAGTATTGTGTACTGTGTGCCCTAGAGGAACAATTAAAAGATAATGATGTTTGTATCAGCAGGACACTGCACCTTGTCATAAACCATCATTTGTGGACAAAAACATTTCTGAAATTAACTGGCCTGGATCCAGTGGAACACCTTTGGGATACGTTATGACACTGATTTCATTCCAGACCCCAGTGTCCAACATCATTATCTTCTCTAGTGTTAGCTCTTCAGGACAAATAACGTGCCATTCTTCCACAGACATTTAGACACTTCAATGAACGTGTCCCCAGCAGAGTTCAACCCATCATAACGGCAAAGGATGGGCACACCCCATCCCATATTAACGTTGACTAATAGATGTCCAGAAATTTTCGATCAGTCAGTGCATGTTTAGTACAGACGGCTAGTTACAGTCGATAATTAAAGGGACACTACAAGCAGTATAGCAGTATTCTTTATTGTGTCATCAAAAAGGCAATAAACTGTTTACTATGCGAATGAAATTCAAAATCTCACAAACAAAGTGAAGGCAACTCAGTTCAATATCAGGTAAACAATGAATAAACTTAGTAATGGAAATGATACTATACTCCTTGGTGACAGCACCAGTAAGATAGATTGTAATAAATTTAAATCATTGGCAACTGTTGGCAAGAATTTATTGATTTTAGTCTTCCTGGACTTGCCTTCAGAACTGCCTTCTCTTCATTATGATAATTCAATCATCTTCAGTAGCATATCATCTGTTGTTCTTGGCTGATACATTCACTCAATATTATGTTCACACACTTTTGCATAGTTAGCTGTGAATACTGTCTCAATGGTCTATCAGTTTTTTTAGTTGTTTATATTTTATTTAATTTTTACTGTCAGTATGCTCGTTAAGTGGCATGCCTTCAAGTAACAAACTTAAGACATATAGGATGTGACAAGAGCCAAATTAAAACCCAGCCAGTGTCTAACAAGTTGCAGCAATTAGGCACCATCCAGGGTGCCAAATACATTCATGTTCTATCACTTGAGGTATGGTGACTAATTACCTCAAAATCCAAGAGCAATGTTTGTTAATATAATTTCTGGAAAATGAAATTACCTTACATTTATTACTGACTGCATAAGAAAGCTCACTACAATGTGAAAAATTTGCTGATACATTTATCATTTCAAAAGCTGCTTACTAAAGTGAGACAGACTTTAGAATATCAGATAAAAACCGGTGATTCCAGAAGAACACCATCTTAAAGGACATGTTCTGTACATTATTTAATTACCAATGCTTACATAGTTAATCCAGTTCTTCCCAGCAGACTGAATTATTACAAATAATTACAAAATTGGTTACAAAATACTTTACAAACCATTTCAAATAAGTTGAATTGGTGATTTGCAGAACACAAATGAATTAACTCTTTACAGACCAGTGATTTTTTAGAATTATAGTGACACACAATAAAACTGGGCTCTATTGTTATGAACTTAAATATGTATTTAAGTCCAAAAATTTGCTGGGTGTCAAGAATTAAAAAAAAAAAAAAATCAAGGTGCAACCCTGTCTAGATTTTGGCATCTGAAAATGCCAATACAATCAGTAGTCAGTACCGGGAGACATAATCTTTTTTATATTAAAATGGTGTACTGTACATGGTCTCTAACCCAGATCATTGTCTTTTATAGGCAATGAAACATATTTAAGATCACTCACTAATGATGAACATGGCGTCCGGTACAATTGTTTATAGTGAGAAAGTGAACAAAAGTTATAGTTGTGTGGTGAAAAACGGAACATATGTAAATTATAACAGTGAAATAGTGAAGCTAAATGAACATGTATCAAGCCTGCAATTAATTGTAGATGTACTAAGGCGGGACATTGCGCATTTAGAAAATGAAAATGCCGAACTGAAACAGGCGCGTAATATCCCGATCGCCAAAGCAAGTAAAACACGGAACTGGGAGCACAGGACTAGCATGATCACGGAAGAAAGAAGCGAAAAGGTGATAAATACAATGAATGGAACGAACCGTGGCAATAAAAGCGGTTTCAGTGTCCTACCTACAATAAACGAGTGCTCTGAAGTGGATATAGGCCTAAAGGCAGAAACAACAAGGCAACATATGTTTACTAGGCCAAAAAGGGTTGGTCGTGTGAAACCCAGTGACTGTAGAATTACTGTGGTAACAAAAAACCATTTTCATGCACTAGATTCAGATATAAATGTGGAATCCACAGAAAACTGTGATGACAACAACACACCGAATCTATATAGTGACAAGCACATGAGCAGAAACTTCCGCAATAAACGTGAAGACAAATATTCTCTGATAGCCATGGATGTGAGATCGCAAAAATACTACGTTACAGTCATTGTATTCAAGCAACTAGTATTGTCAAACCAGGTGCACCCATCCAAGAACTCGTTAGAAACATAGAAACTGAAAATGATCGTCATATTGTTGTCATAGCTGGAGCCAATAATGTATATAAAAATGACCTCCACAATGCAACACGAAACCTTAAGGCAATACTAAATTCAACAGGAGAGAAATCAGTTTTTGTAGTCGGAATTCCACATAGGCAAGACCTTTCGGAATGGTCATGTGTGAACGTGGAAACCATAAAAGCAAACAGGCAATACTCAAAGATTTGCAGGGCCTACCAAAATCCATATTTTATAAGTATGGACTCCTTGCAAAGAGACTGTTACACAAGACATGGCATGCACCTTAATAACAGAGGCAAGAAGATTCTGTGCCAAAACATCAGCATGATACTGAAAGCATCTGATAACCAAGAAGTAATTGCTGCTCTTCCAGTTCCTTTCTTGACGCAAGCAGAACCTGAAGAAATGGTTACTTCTATTGCAGCAGTAGAAGTAGAGGTGGAAGCAGCAATTGTACCTACACACATAACAAATGCTGCAGCAGCAGTACCTACCACACTTCATCTACAGGATTCAACAGCAGCAGAAGATGAAGCAACATCCAAATCTCCACTGTCACCAGTTGCCATAACAATGCCTACAGCAGCAGCAGCAGTACCTATCACACTTCACCAGCAAGATTCAACAGCAGCAGAAGAAGAAGCAACCACCTTATCTCCTCAGTCACCAGATGCCACAACAGTGCCTCCAGACACCATAGCACCAGTTCCATCAATTCGTCTAGTAGCAGCTTCATCTACAATATCATCACAAGGAGGGAAGAGTAGGTACACAACAGTAGATGTGCTACCACTCCAACTGAACAAATTTTTAGTAAAAGGCAACAAGAGGCAGAAATCCAAAAGATAAGCCCTGCAAAACGTTTGAAAACCAATCACCATAGTGTTCAGTGTGTAAGCAATAAGAGCATGGATCTTAAAATATGTTACCTTAACGTTCAAGGACTGAAAGATAAAGAACTTATCATAAATGAGTTTGGTCTTGATAACCAGTTTGATATTATTTGTCTGAGTGAACACTGGGCTAATGAGAATGAACTTGCAGTTGCCAAATTTGACAATTTTAGTATAGTAAATAGCTACTGTAGGAAAGAGCACATTAGAGGTGGTGTGGCAATTTATTCCAACCAGTCACTCAATTGTACAATAACCAAACTAGACCTAAATTCCTTGTGTGATCAACAGCACTTTGAAGTTACGGGTATAATCATTAATAGTCATAAGCTAATAGTAGTATCCATGTACAGATCACCAAAGGGAAGCATTAACATATTTTTAGAAAAAATGGACATGCTATTGAGTGAATTAAGTAATATTAAATGGCTACATTATGATATTGCAATAGGAGGTGACTTGAATGCTGATTTTGATGTTACTAAATGTAAGGGTAGTGTTGCAGATCTGGAAAACTTACTAAGACAATACAATTTACATCATGTTAATAACAGGCCCACAAGAAACATAGCATGTTTAGATAACATCTTTGTAAACTTCAAGACCACTGAAAACACATGCAAAGTTGTAGTGTTCCCATTCTCGGGCCATGACTCCGTACCTCTAAATTATGCAAGTAAAATTCCCCTCAATAGGAGCAATACAAACAGACCTGTCCCAACAGTTGTGATTACCAGACCCATAACTCAGGATAAAATTAACACATTTCGTAATTCCCTTGCTGACAGAGACTGGTTTGGCCATTGTAGTGTCAATGGACATTACACATCAAGTAATGACCTGCCAGCCAAAATAATATTTGATAGATTTTTTGATGCATTCTTGACCCTATTTAACCATAGTATTCCCATAAAGAAAATCAAAATAAAGGACAGCAGCCCAAATACAGATCTCAAAACAGACAAAACATATGGTACACTAAACAGCTGACAGATCTAAAGAAACAAGTTTTGTTACTGTACAACATATACAATAGTATGAAGTCTGACTGTGCCAAATCAGCCTATGTGGAATGCAGGAATGAATACAAAAAAGCCATCCTGCAAGCCAAAAAAACCTACAATGCCAACAGCATACATAATTCCACCAATAAATGCAAAACCGCTTGGAAAGTAATTAACAGTGCTGCCAGAGATACTAAAAAAGACAAAATTAATATCCCACCACAAACACTCAATGAGTTTTTTATTAATTCAGTAAAAGAAATAGGAGACGCAATTATCAAACCAGACATTAGTCCATCAGAGTTACTCTCCCAAAATTTGGGTAGACAGTCACTAAATACAAGCATGGTAACCTTCTCCGAAGTATCGCCTAGATATGTACAAGGGGTCATAAAACAACTGAAATCATCTGATAGCTTAGATATATATGGCATATCATGCAACCTGCTAAAAAAAGTGTGTGACCGCATTCTCTACCCCTTAACCCATTGCATAAACAAGTGCTTACTTGAGGGATATCTTCCTGATGAGTTCAAACTGTCTAGGATCATCCCAGTATACAAAAAGGGAGATAAAGACTCTCCATCTAGCTACAGGCCTATTTCAATAGTACCCTCATTCTCCAAGGTAATAGAATGCATCATGTGCCAACAATTATCATCTCACTTTGAGAATCTAGGAATAATTAATGCTACACAATACGAGTTTAGGAAGAATCTGTCGACCATTGATGCAATCAACACGGTAGTCAGTTACATCCTCAAAGTTTTTGAGAACAAAGGCTTTGCTCAGGTCTCATTCTGTGACCTAAGCAAGGCCTTCGACTGTGTTGAGCACATGTCACTACTAGAGAAACTAGAATTCTATGGCATCAAAGAACACAGTCTCAGACTATTAAAAGCTTATCTCAACAACCGTAAACAGGTAGTTTGTGTTGGTAAGGAAACATCAAGCATAGAAAATGTTAAAGTAGGTGTGCCTCAGGGATCTGTACTGGGGCCCTTCCTGTTTCTGATAATGATCAATGACCTCCCCTCGTTTATTAGATCCACCACTGTATTGTATGCAGATGATACGACTTTTCTCCATAGCAGTAACAATCTTAATTATCTTAAAACCTGTGCTGAAAATACACTCACTCATGCAGCATATTGGTTCAGAGCAAATGGTTTCCTGCTAAATGAAAATAAAACTCAGCAGATAATCTTCACTCTAAGAGACAAGCCACTATCTGATGACCCTAGATCTGTTAAATTCCTGGGAGTTTATTTAGACGAAAAGTTATCCTGGGGCCAACATGTAAACTATATTAGTAGCAAACTATCTAGAGTAATTTATTTATTAAGACAACTCAGAAATTGTGTACCTGAAACATACATCAGATCATCTTATTTTGCATTTTTCCAGAGTATAATATCCCATGGCATTATCTTGTGGGGTAACTGTAGTCATATACATGACATCCTATTATTGCAGAAGAAAGCCATTAGGATAATTACAAATTCTTCACATAAGGCTCACTGTAAACCCTTATTTACTAAACAAAAAATTATGACTGTAATAAACCTCTATATATACAATGTCTTAATCTTTACGAAGAAGAACCTACAAGATGTGAAACGTAGAGAAAATGTACATTGTTACAATACAAGAAGCATCAAACACATATACATGCCTTACCACAGACTATCAAAATCAATAAATAGCTATGAAGTCACAGGGCACAAGCTATTTAATAAGCTGCCACATGCCATACAGGATCTTCCGGAACATACATTCAAAGAAAGACTGCATGAATGGTTTATTGCCCAATGAATTCTTCAACTGTAAAATGCAGTAATCCAACAGATGACCCAATGTACATTTATTGTAATATAAGCTAAAATATTTCAGTAGTCAATACCTTATCACACTATATTATAAATTGTAACTTCATTTGACATTGTCAATTGCTGTAATGGCCTAAAGACAATAAAATCTTTATTATTATTATTATTATTAATGCCCAAATGATGCAAGAGGACAGAATGGCATCCCAAGATCCAAGTAATTGTATCGTTCTAGAGTTCCCAATGCTAAAATAGCCAAAAAGGAAGTAGAAATGGACTTACCGATACCTAGTGGTACAAACAGATGAATGTAAAAAATCGAACTCAGAAAGTTAGTAGCAGTTGTAAGAGTCAATGAATATAAGAAGTATACATTATCTGAGAAGGGAATGAGACAGTACTGTAACAAATCCCCATGTTATTCAGTCCGCAAGCAAGGCAACCAGTAAAAGAAACCTAGGAATAAGTTGGAAAAGTTATGGGGAGAAAAAATTAAAACTATGAGTTTTGAAAATGACATTGTAATTCTGTTGGAGACCTTAAAAGGCCTGGAAGATCAGTTCAATGGATTTAATAGTGCCTTGAAAAAGAGGCAGTGGGATGAGCAGCAATAAAATTAAAACATGAGCAGTAGAATATATTCTAGTTAAATAAGGTGATGCTGTTGATGCTACATTAGGAAACAAGATACTAAGGGCTATCTGTATAAACATTGCCAAATAGAGGTCACTTTTGACCTTAGTTAAAAAAATGAACAAAATTTCAAAAATTTTCTATATTGTACAATAGTAAATGTGGGTCAACAGAATGAGGTTCAGTCCTGACGTAACTTAACAGACCTCACACTACCTTGCAAGGAATGCGAGCTTCATCAATAAATTTGGCATTGCTGTCTTTCTTTATTTATTTATTTTTTTTTTTACTGTCTTTCTGTAAATCCATTTGGCCAGTAAATAATTGTTGTACAGTCTACCCTTAATGTCAATATCTTTACCTCTTTGACCTTATTGTTTAGTATCTAGACAATGCATTTTATTTCAGCTAGTCTAGGGATATACCACCTCTTTACTTTGACAGTTTACTGTATGCATTTTGATTTCACAATTGAATATCTCTTAGTGGAAAATTTTCTTCAAATTTGACTTTAATCGTCTGGAACAGGCAACTGAATGAATCATTTGATAGCCATTCTTCAAATATTTTGTGTCAATGCAGCTGTGAAAGCATTTAAACTTTTCTCTGTAATAACCCAATTTCTGAAAACAGAAATTGGATGTCGGCCGATAACTTGTTATGTACTCATTGATTTTAGCCATAGCATGATGATTACTGCACTGTGATCTGCAAGTTTGAGGTCAATTTTGTAGTACCATCAGTTTAGGTTACCGACAGTTGTGTCATCTCCACTGTTAACAGATAATTTCCCACAAATTGTCTATAGCAGCTTACCAAGTTCATAAAATCTCTCTCTTTATATTATCTTCTCCGACCTGGATGTTGACGACACCACACAAGGGGATTCTTTGTCCTAGGTGCACTAGGTTACAGAGACACCTTTCCAATAGGTTGATGAAATTTTCAAAATTTCCATCTAGGGAACAGTACACGCAGATTACAATTAAGTTAGCATCTTGAAGTGTCCTTAACTTTCAGTAGCAGTTGTTTATCTATTACACAAACCATCTAAGTACAACTCCTGAGAATGAGTCCCCACACAACTATATAACAACTGAAATGTCTGTTCTTGATGAAGCCACGCAGGTTCTTGATAAGACAAAGTCCACGAACACAGCGGCAAGTAACAGGAGAGATAAACATCTGACACAGTCGTATGGCACAGGAAGCTCATAAGCAGTCAACTGATGGGCAGTTAATTCTATGTCCAAATCTACACAGAAGTTATTTAAGTTGATTTAATTGGCACTGAGCTTATTATTTGCATACACAGATACATTGCCATGGATAGTAGTTTCCTATAATATGTTATCATTTACATATATTCAATATCTCTCCAGCATTATATTCCTAGTTGGACATGCCACTGTTCAGATATACATTATACACTGGGTCTCACTTCCTCACCAAAGAGTGATAATACATCAAGTCTTATCCTGGAGCACTACATTTGGACTGCCTATAACAAAGTCTGCATATTTGCAATGGTGTCATTTCCTTTTCTACTGGAGTGTTTTTAATTTTGAGATTTAATGCACTGGAGCACCACTGAGCATCCTCCGGAATAAAAAACGTCTTATCATAGAGTTCTTTGGCCATTTACTGTTGTCCATTATTTTATCTTTTTGGTTGAAATCAACACCAATTTTGAAGTTCTTATTTATTCCCTTCATTGCTAGTTTTTCAACTGTAAAACTATTGTCACTTGGGAAAGTGTATTGTAAGAAGTTAGTTACAGTTCCAGCTATAGTGCCACATGAGTTTGCTGAGGTGAACCAGGTTCTTTTATCACCATACGGCATTCCTTTTTCATCACCAGTACCTGATGTGACTACTTCGATTTTTAGTATTGGCATTTCAAAAAGTTTGCATAGTAGGAAAATATGGAGGAAAACAAGCAGAATAATCCCCACAGCAAAAAAACATCAAAATGATCAGATATTGGCTGGGGGGAAGGGAGTGGAGAAACAAAGAACATTCAACAGCACACTGGCTCAGAATGCTAGGAAAACAGTCTGAATGTCACAATAATTATCTTCATAGTTAGGGACAGGAAAAATGATAATATGAAAAATAAAGCAAAATTAGCAGTTTTCAGCAAAATAACATGTGATATAAAATTTTTATTAGATGTAATAAAATCTGTAATTTTTCCAAATGAAAGATTTGTAAATCTGAGGATGGCAGTTTACTAATATTGGCAACTGATATTTATGAATGTTACAACTGCATTTTGATTTCTACTCCCCTCAAGGTTGAGATTCATATATAATCTTAAATTGACAGTTTGGTTCACGCATAAGAAACTTTGATCTGTCGATAAAAAGTCAACAATAATAGCAAAAATAATACAGAATTTGGCAAAAAAAACAAATCTTGAAGATACAATACTGAATTTGACAAAAAACACCAAATTTGACACAATAGACAACACCGAATTTGGCAAGAAAGTAACACCAAATTTGGCAAGAAAGTAAGACCAAATTTGGCAAGAAAGTAACACCGAATTCGGCAAGAAAGCAACACCGAATTCGGCAAGAAAGCAACAATGAATTCAGCCAAAAAGCAACACCGAATTTGGCCAAAAAGCAACACCAAATTCGGCCAAAAAGCAACACCAAATTCAGAAAGAAAGCAACACCAAATTCAGAAGGAAAGCAACACCGAATTCAGAAAAAAAGCAACACCGTATTCGGAAAAAAAGCAACTCCGAATTCGGAAAAAAGCAACACCGAATTCATAAAAAAGCAACACCAAATTCAGAAAAAAAGCAACACCAAATTCAGAAAAAAAGCAACACCGAATTTGGCAAAAAAGCAATACCAAATTCAGGAAAAAAGCAACACCAAATTCAGCAAAAAAGCAACAGCGAATTTGACAAGAAAATCAACACCAAATTTGGCAAAAAAGTAACACTGAAGTTGGCAAAAAAAGAGACACCAAATTTGACAGAAAGGGCACTGAAACTGGCAAAAAAGTACCAATTTTGGAAAAAGAATAAAGTATATTACAATAGTGACACCAAATATGGCAAAAAATAACATCAATATTGGCAAAAATAACAACAATGTTAGCAAAAAATAACAATGAATGTTGCATAAAATAACACTGAATTTTGAAAAAAAAACTGAACTTGGCTACAAAATAAAATGATATTTTTTCTGTCACTATTTATGGCCGCCTGGTGTTGGTCTAAAATGGCAGCTTTGATTATCAACACAAACTGTAGGTAAGTGTGGCATCTTGTTGCAATGTATCAGACTTTCAGATATTTATTGAGTATGATGAAGACATACATGTTACATGTTGTTTGCCATGGATATCAGCGGCATTTTGTGCAAACAAAAGTTCTGTAGTTTACAGGCTCTCTGTCAATGTAGAGAGTGGCAAATATAACATTGGCATTGTCTGCTTAGGTACATCAGTCATCCAACACGGTACCACTCAGCATTTTGTACATTATCAAACACTGTTTAGGAGTGACCTCGACTCAAGCATGCAACCTCCAAGATATCAAGACACAATTACTTTTAATTATTGGCTGGTAACAAGACTTTTCTGATTGATCTAAATGTGGCTGCTATTTCTGTTCATCAATAGATGAGCAGCTGCCACAGCTGTTTAACAACATGTGGGCATTTGGTAGTTAATTTATCACCCTCCAGTGCCCACTGACTTGTCTAGAATTTAATGCAAAATGTATAGTTACTGCTATTCAAGCGTAAAAACCACTTATGTAAGAGTTGTTGATTCATTACTGGCTGCTGTCAAACTCCATATATTTAATTTTTACTGAAAATAATTTTAATTTCCCTTTGTTACTGCACCACTAAGTGTCCATGAAATACTTCAAAATTTTCTCACATTAATTATGAGTTGTCTCCAAGATTTCTTATAGGAGCAATTAATGTCTGCAATCATTATTTGCATCACCAGTATTCTCATCAACTTAACTTTACAAATTGGAGGGAAAAAATATTCTGAACTTCAGTAGAAGTGTTAACAGTACTTCCTTTATTATTTACTTCTGTCTTCATGCAAATCCATTCTTTTGAAGTGTCATTAGGTTGGGAACTCAAAACTGCAATTGAGCTTGATTGGTTCTGTTTAATTTGGCTAATCAAAGTTGGTCCTATTTCACGGCAAAACAATATGATTGAAGTTTATACAATGCATACATCTCAGTTCAGTTTGATCTGAGTTAATTTTTTGTGCTACTCTAAGGTAACTGTTTTATCTATTTCACCCTAAAAGTAATAGATGAGATCTGCTATCTGGGCAGCAAAATAACTAACCACAGGAGAATTAAATAGAAGAATGTCAAATGATGAATGGCAGGTGCAAGAAAAGCTTTTCTGAAAAAGATGCCTACTTACCATAAAAAAGAAATGCCAAGTTACAGACAGACACAATTAAAAGACACTTACATATAGCTTTCAGCCACAGACCTCATCAGTAACAGAGAGACACACCATCCACACACAAACACACACACACACACACACACACACACACACACACACACACACACAAGCACACCTCATGCACACATGACTGCCAACTCTAGCATCACAGGCTACAATGATACATCACATGGGACGCAAACAGCAATCTAGAGAGGGCGAGGCAGGTATGGTGTACGGGTGGAGAGAGAGGCAAATGCTGTCTCATGGAGTGTGCAGAGACTAGAATGCCAACAGGTGCAGCGTCAGGAGCTTGTGGGACAGGGACATGGGGAAAAAGGAGCAAAAAAGGAGAGAAGTGGGGAAAGATGGGTGGATGCATTAGCAGAGGACTGCAAACAAACAATTTGGGAGATGAGAATGGGGAGGGGTTGATAGGACAGAGGGGTGGAAACTGTTGGGTGGAAGATGTACGGGCAGTATGTTATCGTAGGTTGAGACCAGGATAATTATGTGTTGTAGGGATGACTCCCATCTGCACAGCTCAGAGAAGCCGGTGGTGGAGGGAGGATCCAGATGGCTTGGGTAATGAAGCAACCATTGAAATCAAGTGTCCAGAATGAGATTTTCACTCTGCAGCGGAGTGTGCGCTGATATGAAACTTCCTGGCAGACTAAAACTGTGTGCCTGACCGAGACTCGAACTCGGGACCTTTGCCTTTTGCGGGCAAGTGCTCTACCAACTGAGCTACTGAAGCACGGGTGTGAGTCGCGCTTCGGTAGCTCAGTTGGTAGAGCACTTGCCCACAAAAGGCAAAGGTCCCGTTCGAGTCTCGGTCGGGCACACAGTTTTAGTCTGCCAGGAAGTTTCGAAATCAAGTGTGTTGTGTTCAGCTGCCTGTTATACCTCAGGGTGGTCTACTTTGCTCTTTGTCACAGTTTGGCAGTGGCCATTCATCCTGGTGTACAGCTGGTTGGTAGTCACACCATTATAAAAAGTTGTGCAATGATTGCAGCAGAGCTGGTAAATGACATGGCTGCTTTCACAGCTGGCCCGGCCTCTGATAATGTAGGACAAAGCTGTGACAGGACTGGAATAGGATGTGCTGGGTGGGTGGGCTGGGCAGGTTTTGCACCTGGGTCTTCCACAGGGATTTGCTCCTTGTGGCAAGGGGTTGGGATTGGGAGTCACTTGGGGATGGACTAGGATGCTGTGGAGGTTGGGTGGGCTACAGAATATGACTTTAGGAGGGGTGAGAAGTATCAAGGGTAGGTTGTCCCTTATTTCAGGGCACAATGATATGCAATCTACATCTACATAGTTACTTTTCAATTCACACTTAAGTACCTGGCTGAGGGTTCATCGAATCATTTTCATACTACTTCTCTACCATTCAACTCTCGAATGGCATGTGGGAAAAAGGAACACCTAAATCTTTCCGTTCGAGCTGTGATTTCTCTTATTTTATTATGATGATTATTTCTCCCTATGTAGTTGGGTGTCAACAAAATATTTTCGCATTCAGAAGAGAAAGTTGGTGATCAAAATTTCGTAAATAGATCTCACCACAAAGAAAACAGCCTTTGTTTCAGTGACTGCCACCCCAACACACATATCATATCAGTGACACTCTTACCCCTGTTGTGCGATAACATGAAACAAGCTGCCCTTCTTTGCACTTTTTCGATGTCTGCCATCAATCCTACCTGGTAAGGATCCCACACTGTGCAGCAATATTCCAGCAAAGAACAGACAAGTGTAATGTAGGCTGTCTCTTTAGTGGGTTTGTCACATCTTCTAAGTGTTCTGACAACAAAGCGCAGTCTTTGTTTTGCCTTCCCCACAATATTATCTATGTGGTCTTTCCAATTTAAGTTGCTCGTAATTGTAATTCCTACATATTTAGTTGAATTGACAGCCCTTAGATTTGTGTGATTTATTGTACACCCAAAATTTATTGGATTTCTTTTAGTACCCATATGGATGACCTCGCACTTTTCTTTGTTTAGTGCCAATTGCCACTTTTCGCACCATACAGAAATTCTCTCTAGATCATTTTGTAATTGAAATTGTTTGTCTGATGATTTTACTAGACAGTAAATTCCAGCGGCATCTGCAAACAATCTAAAGTGGCTGCTCGGCTTATCACCTAGATCATTTCTGTAAATCAGGAACAGCAGAGAACCTATGACACTACCTTGCAGAAAGCCAGATATCACTTCTGTTCTGCTTGATGATTTGTCATGTATCATTACAAACTGTGACCTCTCTGAGAGGAAATCATGAATCCAGTCACACAACTGAGACGATACTCCATATGCACGCAATTTGATTAATAATCGCTTGTGAGGAATGGTATCAAAAGCCTTCTGGAAATCTAGGAATATGGAATCAATCTGAAATCCCTTGTCAATAGCACTCAGTATTTCATGGGAATAAAGAGCTAGATGTGTTGCACAAGAATGATATTTTCTGAATCCATGTCGGTTATGTATCTATAAGTCATTTTCTTCAAGGTGATTCATAATGTTCGAGTACAGTATATGCTCCAAAATCCTACTGCAAACTGAGGTCAGTAATATGGGTCTGTAATTCAATGGGTTACTCCTATTTCCTTTCTTGAGTATTGGTGTGACCTGTGCTACTTTCCAGTCTTTAGGAACAGACCTTTCGTCAAGTGAGCAGTTATATATGATTGCTAAGAAAGGCACTTGTGTCTGCATACTCTTAAAGGAACCTGATTGGTATACCATCTGGACTGGAAGACTTGCCTTTCTTAAGTGATTTGAGTTGTTTCACAACACCTAAGATGCAGAAGATGTGGTTCAGTTCTTCCAGTTTGGAGTGGTACTGTGTGATGAAGGGGACACTCCTTTGTGCTGGTTCTTGGGGGTGGTGGGAGGATTGTGGGTGTGAGGGGAAAAGGCACGACAGGAGATTTGTTTGTGGACTAGGTGTGAGGGATAGTACCTGACTGTGAAGGCCCTGAGACCCTCAGCATACTGAGCAAGGAAGTTTTTGTCACTGCAGATACACCATCCCCGGGTGGCCAGGCTGGATTGGAGAAATTTTTTGGTGTGGAAGGGATGGCAGCTGTCAAAATGCAGGTACTGTTGTTTAAACCCACAAGCCACCAACGGTACATGCATTTTGACAGCTGTAATCCCTATCATACCAAAAAATTCCTCCTGTACAGCCTGGCCACCTGGGGATTGCATATCTGCCGTGACAAAAACTTCCATGCTCAGTATGCTGAGGGTCTCACCAAGGCCTTCACAGACAGTCATTATCCTCCAGACCTAGTCTGCAAACAGGTCTCTCGTGCCATTTCCTCTCACACACCCATTCCTCCCACCACCCCCAAGAACCAGCCACAAAGGAGTGTCCCCTTCATCACCCAATACCACTCCAAACTGGAACATCTGAACCACATTCTTTGCTAAGGTTTTGATTACATATCATCATGCCCTGAAATGAGGGACATCCTACCCATGATACTTCCCACCCATCCTAAAGTCGTGTTCTGTAGCTCACCCAATCTGCACAGCATCCTGTTCCATCCCCAAGCTACTCCCAATCCCAATCCCTTGCCACAAGGATAATATCTCTGTGGAAGACCCAGGTGCAAAACCTGTCCAATCCACCCCACAGCACTTCCTACTCCTGTCTGTCACAGGTTTATTCCACCCCATCAGGGGCCAGGCCACCTGTGAAAGCAGCCATGTCATTTACAGCTCTGCTGCAATCACTGCACAGCTTTATATATTGATATGACTACTGACCAAGCTACCCATCAGGATGAACAGCCATTGCCAAACTGTGGCCAAGAGCAAAGTAGACCACCCTGTGGTACAACATGCAGCTGAACACAACATATTTGATTTCAATGGCTCCTTCACTACCCAAGCCATCTGGATCCTACCCTCTACCACTAGCTTTTCTGAACTGCCCCCAACTGCGCAGATGGGAGTTATCCTTACAACACATCCTCTGCTCCCGTAATTATGCTGGCCTCAATCTATTGTAAAATACTGTTCCCACACCTTCCACCCAACAGTTTCTACCCCCGCTGTCCTATCACCTCCTCCCCATTCTCATCTCCCACCCTGTTTATTTGCAGCTATCTACCAATGCATCCACCCCTTCTTTCCCCGCTCCTTCCCTGTTTTTGCTCCTTTTCCTCCACCTCCCTGCCCACAACCTGCTAACATTGTGCTTGTTGGCATTCTAGTCCCTGCACACTCCACAAGACAGCATTCATCTCTCTCACCACCTGTACACCATCCCTTCCCCTTCCCCTTTCCCTTCCCCTTCCCCACCTCTTCCAGATTGTTTCTTGCACCCCATGCAATGTCGCATTCCATTGCGAGATGCTGGAATTAGTGATCATGTGGGCGTGAGGTGTGCTTGCTTGTTTGTGTGAATGGTGTGTGCCTCTCTTTTACTGGTGAAGACTTGGACAAGCGCTATATGTGTCTTTTAATTGTGGCTGTCTGCAACTTGGGGTGTCATCTTTACGGTAAGTAGCAATCTGTCTTTTCCTACATTGCTGACATTCCTACCTGGAGATTCAATTGTTTGATTTTATGAAAAAGAATTAAGTGAAAATTGAATACCAATGTAAATATGGGAAGTCTTTTCTTCGTGAATGTTTTACAATGTGAGCAAGAAAATGACAGAAGATTTTGAAATGTGGTGCTACAGCTGAATGTTGAAGGTTAAAGGGCTAGATCAGGTAGACATACTGAATTAGATTGGGGAGAAAAGAAATTCATGGCATAATTTGACAAAAAAGATATAGTATGATAAGACACATACTGAAGCACCAAGGAATAGGTTAAGGAGGACAACAGTGACAATGACAAGAACATTTTTATTTAGCTGTTTTGGGAAATCTAGTTCCTGAGAAAACATATGGTTTATTTGTCTTCACTCTTGTCAATTTGTGAAAAAGTAAAATGCATTAAAGGTACATTTTAGTACATTCTTAGCAATAAAATGAAAACCTAACTAAGGAACCAAATACATAATAAAATGCATACTTGTTTGCAGAAGAACAACTGCTCATATTCCACAACCAATGGTTGAAAGTATAAAGATATGCTATAATTTCTGCAAAAATTTCTACTACAAAAGTACATTGAGCCATCTGATTCTTCTGGTTTTTTTATTTCCTTTGCACACAAGGAGCGCTACAGTTATATGTTGAGTAGCTACAAAAAGTAAAAAATCAGATTAACTACATAATCACCTTAGTACCAATCTACCTATATTACACCACAAAAGAATAGAAACCACAGTTTCGTGTTATTAATTCACATTGATAGGCAATGAATCTGTAACATTCAATGTGCATGCACATTTATGTTTGAAATCCAGTGGGAATCTAAAATTAGCAAGCACGGAAGGCATGGACGGGGACTGCACATGGGTAATACTTGGTGGGAGTGTGGGTCAGCTAGTGAGCATGCTGAGATAGTATGTGAATTTGCAAAAATCACTGTGTTTTGGTGACTCAATGGTTAACACAACTGCTTTGGAGGCAGGAGACCCTGGGTCTGAGTCTGGTCCGGCAAGCATATACACTTGTCAATGCTTTTTCTGCACAAAGTTCCAGTGCAAATGACATCATTAGTTCCTTCCCTTTTGTTTCCTTTCTCCCCCCCCCCCCCCCAATCACCCACCAAATCCCCCTTTCAATTTACATAACAAATTTGTTACTTACTTTTCTTTTATTAACCTCTGCTGCTCTTTCTTCCATATATCCTTGAAATCACAGCAAAATGGTAGCCACAAAGCAAAGAAATCTTTAGGTGTTACATCTTCTTTATTACCTTTTGGCTGGTATTGATAAAATTCCATTGTGCCATAAAACCTGAAGCATAGAGAACAATTAACTATACAAGTATATAACATACATAGGACAATGAACACCTCTTTCTTCAAATAGTAATATCAATATTACAATGGGTACTCATTTGAATTACTTTATAGCTATTTAGCTCCAAATAATGGAAGCAATGGTAATGGCAAAAATACAAATCAACCCATAACGACATGAAGCATTATAAACGTAGGATATGTAAAAAACTTATGAGTAGATTAAAGAGGACAGAAGAATGTTTCAAGGCAGCTGGGGATTGATCAGCCACTATAATGAATTATTAAGGAAACAAATGGCAATTAAACCTACTACTGCCTTAATTTTCTCCCTAAAACAAATTTCTCTGTATCAGGAACTGGGCTGCTTACAGTAATTAACAAGCATTTTAATTTCTTGAGTAATGGTGCTCTTAGCTGCCTTCATGTAATTTAAGCCAAACTTTCACCTAGAAGTTTATACAACTTAAATGATTTATACAAAAGATACAATACAACTTGTTACTAAACAAAACACTGTACATTTTTCCAGAGCTAGTATGCTCAGCAACTGGCGAAGAAAAATATGTCCAAGGCTAAACAGTTGCTGCTGAAGTATATACACTTATTATTGGTTTCAACTTTGTAGGCATGGCAAGCAAAGGTTGATCTTGTTAATTAACATCAAAGAATTTGGCACCAGCAACTATGACTAAAATACAGAGAAGAATCCAGTATTACAGCAAAATCATTAATAATGTAGTATTTTGATAGACTGGCTCTCAAAGAAGAAAAATGTTAACCAGATATAATTTAATATTGTGTTGAAGGTACAGAACTCAGCAGAGGTGGATGGGTGGGTGAGGGGGAGGGGTTGGGGGGGGGGGGGTTGGGGAGAGAGAGGGAAATGGAAAAAGAGAGAGAGAGAGAGCTAAAAACTTATATGATACAAACAGGAGGTGCACTAGTGTATTTAACAGAGATCATCAGGATGCAGGATGCTGTTAAATATACACATGGGAACTACTGGACTATCAGTCAGTAATTCCAATTACTGAACTACTTGCTAAATAATGTATTGAATGAGAGAAAAGGGATCAGATCAGCAATTTAAACCTCAAGCACATTAATCCACAGTAAGACAGGATACTTCCATGGAATCTATTGGAGAAAGAAATGCTTTAACCACACAATGAGGAATACAATATTCACAAATCTGAAGACAATGAGTATTAAGTAAACAAACAGGCAAGTGTCTGCAGGTATCAAAATCCAAATAAAATTTTAAAGTCAGGATATACACAACACAGTAAACTTAAATTGGTTTAATGGGGGTAGGACACAATCACTGCTTTCTGGTCCATGTGTCAAAGGTGGGCAGCATGAATGGTCATGTGTTTGTCTGATTTCTGGATGACTGTCACAGAAATTCTGAAACACCTAAATTGGAAAATTCTTGAATACAGATGTGAATTATCTCACAAAAGCCAACTATCAAAGTTCCAAAAACCAGTATTACAAGAAGAATCTAGAAATATTCTTCAAACCTCTACATGCAATGTTAGACTAACTTCAGCATGTACAGTGTAATTTAAGCACACATTCTTCCTGCAGCCCATACACTGCTGGAATGGGCAGAAACCATAACATATAGTACACTCAGCCATGCATTTCACAGTGGTTTGAACAGTTTGTGTGTAGATGTTGAAAGTGGCAATGGAGAAATTTAACATTCAGAATGGGAATCAAAAGTAGAGGGCACTTGTTATGAGTAATACCCGCAAAAGATTTGACTATTCTCAATGAAAGTAACGAATGATTTCCAAAACTGTTACATGGAATCAAAAAGCTGCATAGCACAGGGTCCAGTTTAAGCACAAATAAATCACAGTCAACAGTACAGTTGAATAGTGTAATGAAAAATGATCACTTGATAAGCTTCAAAACTGATGACAGTATAGTAGATATAGTTACACAATTTTGCAAAAATTTTATGGTAGCAGTGCTTTGTTAAATGAATTTTTTCCTATTTCAAGTTTTTTTGAGTAAGTTAAAAACAAATCTCAGTATCTTCATAAAATTATGTATGTTTCTTTGCATAATTAATCTTATATGCTACTGAAAATATGGCTATTAACTTCCCTGTTTCCATTCCAGCACTACACAGCCCTCTATTCCATCAATGCACCCAGTCTTTTTATTTCTCTCCTTTTCCACTACCTCCCCACCTCACTCCCCTGTCCTCTGTCCACCCTCCTGACTGCACCTAGCTGCCCTACCCTCTCTTCACCTTGTCCCTGCATATTCCCACTAGCAGCACTTTACTGTTCTCCACCCATACCCTGCTTTCCTTTCGCTCCCCCTCCCCACTCTAGCCTCCTCCTTACCCCCACTCAGTTGCCTCTCCCATCATGTGCTGCTGCTCGCAGCCTGGCTTCAATTGCCAGAGACTAAGGTTATGATGTGTGTGAGAGTTGCGTTTGTGTGTGTGTGTGTGTGTGTGTGTGTGTGTGTGTGTGTGTGTGTGTGTGTGCGTGTGTGTGCGTTTTTGACAAAGGCCTTTTTGGCTGAAAGCTCATTTTGTAACAGTCTTTTTCTTGTGCATATCTGCGACTCATAATATTGTTACATTCCATCCTGAATTTTCCATTGTTTGATTTTAGCTATTAACTTTATCACTTCAGAACATGATTTGCAAAATACATCTTTGTTCCTTTTCAGAACTGAGGAATTTTTTATTGAGTACTAAATTTAGCTGATGAGTGGTAATAAGCATACCAGACAAAATATTAGTCACACCCAGGAGAACTTGCTAAAATTGCTTCTGGCCTTGATAAGTTATCATATCATACATAGCAATTACATTAAGAAAAATGTTGAATGCTGTATTTTTACCCCTTGTTCCAAACAGTCCAAGACATTTTCGATAGTATTAAGATTCCTGACTTGGACAGTTTGGGGGTAATCTGAAATGTGTGGTAACTGAAGGAAACTCCAAAAGCCAAGATTGCTGAAAAAGCATTTTGTTGGATGAGCAGCAGTGCTTTCATGATCAGATCTTAGGCTTATTGAATTTTTGAACATATTATCCTTCACTATTACAAGTTGCTTCACACTGCATGGTGGTGGGGTGTACAGGTGCATTTTGAAGTGACTTCTAACACTGATGGATAAGATGTTATAAATTCAATAAGCATAAGATCCAATGATGACAGCACTGCTCTTTTGTAACTTGTCATCCAATAAAATTTTGTGATCTTGACTTTCGAAGATTTTTTCAGCTACCACTGATTAAGACAGGGTTGTTTAGCAGGCCAATGAAGATGCAGTAGTGTGCTGGAGTGTTTGCCAAACTAGTAACATATATATGCAGCTCTTTGACCACAGATGTTGTTATCTTGGAAGATGTTTGTTTGGTTTGTGGGGCACTCAACTGCGCAGTTATCAGTGCCCGTACAAATTCCCAACTTTTGCTCAGTCCAATCTCGCCACTTTCATGAACAAGGATGAAATGATGAGGACAACTCAAACACCCAATCATCTCGAGGCAGGTGAAAATCCCTAACACTGCCAGGAATCGAACCCAGGACCCCGTGCTCGGGAAACGAGAATGCGAACGCGAGACCACGAGCTGTGGATTTGGAAGATGTGTCCACAGTAAGCACATCATGAAGATGTAGAAGAAAGGCCATAATTTATTCACCAAAAATATTGGAATAAACATCCTGATGCACATTCACAGTAAAAGTCAATGAGTTGTCTCGCATTGTGGTACAGAAAACACTCACAAAACTTTACAGAACCTGATTTGCAATCTCTATACAGTGCAGTTTAAATGTTTTATTGGGCCTTTGGTGCACTTGACATCTTACTTTATTTGAAAGGGGCAAAATTTAGACTGGGTGGGGCCTATGTTGATTAATTTAAGATGTGAAGTTTTATATGCACCTGTGAGCAATAACTGTTAGTGAGGCACCTGACTTCAAATATCAATTGCTTGCAATCCCTTCATGGTGTCCTTTTAGTAATTGGTTAAGACTGACTTGGATCCACAGATAGCAGCAATTTCTGTCAGATTTGAAACTGACTGACATGGTATGACACTCATCTCCAGTTTCTGTTGGTTAAGAACTTTTCAAAACCACTGTTTCTGTGCTGTGTTCCACGAGTGGTACATCATTCCTTGGAGACAAATAAGGCAATCTGCATTGATATTGACACACCGACAAACTGGCCACCTTCTTCCACAGTGTGGTCGAGGGCACATCCAGACATGATGGCTTCTTCCTGCCTTGCAGTCTTGCCTACACATCAATCAATCTTACTCTTCCAATTCTACACAAATGACTGACACCTAACACCACTTCAGTGCCATGACTTATGTAAGTGGTGGAAAATTGGTAATAACTTTATAAACTATGGCTACACGAAGAATGAACCATTATTTTGTGAATAGTTACTGCACCACTAAGTATTATCAGCAATTCTCATAGTTAAAGTTTGTAGTGTGAGATACTTCAATAAATGCTTAAACAGTGAATATATTCTGTACAATAAATCACCCTATTTCACATGTGTGTAATTTCTAAGACAACATCTGAATATTTATGGACTAAATTTTGTAATTAGATGTCTCTTAGCTACACTTACTTTTGCTTGCATTCCTCTAAATTTTCTGTTTCACCAAGCAGCTGCTTCTTGGCTACAAGGAAAGAAACATCCTTTAACATTCCAAAGGCAACATTCTCTAAAATCAACACATTCCAAAATAATAATGTTTTATTACCTCTTGTTATAAAAAATTCCATCTTATCCTTGAAAGGCTGTAAATTATTTTCTGAAGAGGCCTCAATAACTTTTTGTGTTTTATTGCTGCATGCTGTACAAAATAATAAAAACAATGAGTAATCCACAGCAGTTCCTACATTTTTGCTACGTAAAAACTGCAGAACAAGAGTATACAGTACATTATCATAAAAAATTTAAGACTAGACACACAGTGGTCACAGAAAGAAATAATGTTCAAATCATATTTAAGAAATTTATCCACTAAAGAAAATAGTTTACTACAAAAATATATCCTGAATTGAACAACAGGGACACATTACATACCACACAGAACTGGACAGAAGAGAATCTTTTATGGCTGTGTAATGATAGACGTACAACATCGAATTATTTAGTAGTTGAATGACAAGGAAAACAAACATAATAGGATAATGTGGTCTAGTGAATGTCTTCATAATTTTCAGTGTTATTTCTCTTTTTATTTCTGGAACATTGCACCATATTCACATATGGTCCTAATAATTCAAACTCGAACATCGAATTATTTAGTAGTTGAATGACAAGGAAAACAAACATAATAGGATAATGTGATCTAGTGAATGTCTTCATCATTTTCAATGTTATTTCTCTTTTTATTTCTGGAACATTGCACCATATTCACATATGGTCCTAATAATTCAAACTCGAACATCGAATTATTTAGTAGTTGAATGACAAGGAAAACAAACATAATAGGATAATGTGGTCTAGTGAATGTCTTCATCATTTTCAATGTTATTTCTCTTTTTATTTCTGGAACATTGCACCATATTCACATATGGTCCTAATAATTCAAACTCATCATAAGCAGAGTTTCTTGTGCAAGTATCAGTGTCATATTGCCCCTTAAACTTCAGCACAGCCTTTTATCTGGGCATGTACACCAACTAGCAGTCTACTTTAATAAATTTCTCTTGCCAAACAGTGACCTAGAGAAGAGTTGACCATCAAGTAGCAGAGCATGCTACTGATCACAATACTTCAATGACTATTTCACAATCCATATCACCTGAATCATATACCCCCACCCCTCTTCTCCACTCCCCCATGTATAATACCAACTTCTCTGAACAGCATACATGGAGCTACTCCGTACAATACGTCCCTCAGTTTCCGCTAACCTTCATCCTACACCTACCTCTGCCTCTGTTCCCATGCCTTTCCACCCCCTTTCCCAATATCTCCTCACTGCTTTACACTATATTTTGAATCATTCATCAATTAAACTACCCTCACAGTGTTCCATCTGCGAACTCTCTTATTTTTGTCCTCTCTCTGCTTAGCCACTACCTGCCCCTTCCATCTTCCTGTATGCTTTTACCCCTTCCACATGATAACTGCTCATGTCACTCAGATAGCAATTCTACGTCAAAATTAGGTCTGTGTGTGCATGTGCTTGCACACACTCCATAGGAGGACATTGTGAACCTAATTGGTGAATGGTCATCTTTATTCTCTTCCATGTTTGCATTCTACTTATAACTTCCCACAATTATAAAACTTTACTTCATTGTATGTTACATAGACCATTTACCATAAATCTTAGCAATAAAGAAGACACCAATTTAGAAACTATTAAATTCATTCACATTTCATTATGGAACAAGCTAAAAAATCACAGAGTAGTTCACATTACAGAAGAAAAAATTGACTACCTCATTGACAAAATGTGAAAGTATAGGTTTTAGTTTTAATGTTGACTGTGCCTTACTCTGGCATGTTATAGTAATTTTATGCTTCTGAAAAGGCTAGATTAATTTAGCCAAAACCTGGTAAAGACCAGAAAATTTGTGCTGCTGATGCAGATTCTTCAATATATTAGTCTATCACAGTTGCTGATGGGGCTGCAATATGCTAAAAATTCTTATCAAAAATTTGGGTGATGAAGTTTTTTTGAGTCTCCTATTATTTGTTTTCTTTTAACACTAATGGTGTTCTTCTCATTTAATGATTTTTTTATGTACCATTATGGCACTGCTGTGCTTCACTGTTCAGTGATAAAGTATTTTACTGTTCTTGGTAAAAACTTTTAAAAGAATTAATTTTACTGTTGGCTTGAACTGTTATTGTATCAGTTAATGTATTTGAACGTTTGGAGAATATTACAATAAGTAAAAAAGATATTTCCTACATCCTGATGGGGTGCCCCCTTCCCGAGGTTTCTTTATGGCAGCAGGAGGAGTAGACTGCCAGTTATCCATATGTTCTGTAACTGTTCATTTGCACTGTTGTATGTATATGTTTGTTATCTTGTCAAGGTTCTTACAGCTTGGTAAATACCATTTTGACTATATGGTACATATATCTTGAAACAATATGGTTTTTTGACATGGACATGCACTTAACAGTTTGGAAATAGTTGTATTGTCCATTATTGTAATGTTAGTTTTCTGTTCTGTAGGAAGATTTGAAAATGGATCCTGACCCGTGACTAGTTATCAATTAAATAAAAATGAAATTTACAACTTTGGCTGATTTTCTGTTGTATTGATTAAAACAAGTTGCAGCTCTGCAATTACTCCAGCAAGCTGAAAGTTTGATGGTAACCTAAGTCAGAAGTTTAGTGGCAGAGTGCTTGCAGGCATTCTTTGATAATATTGCTTGTAAGTTTCCTGATCATGATACTGTAACAGGGGGTGACTCGAGTTTGCCAGCTATAGAATAGGAGAGTCATGTAATTAAAATTGGCACCAGAGAAAGGGGTTCATGTGCCATTTCCCTTAATGTGTTGTCTGAAATTACTTTGAGCACTTAGAAAATTGACTCAGGAGGGTAATGTGTTGGACCTTCTAAAGTGTGCATCATTTACGATGGTGGCCGAGTTTAGGTTCGTTCTGCGCATCTGATGTCACAAAACACAGTCAGCCAATGAACAGAGAATGATGTTGCCAGAGCTCGACTGCAGTGCAGAGCTGAGAGCATGGACGAGTGTCTTCAGTTTTAGAAACATACAGTCACAAATAAAGTAACTGAACAAAAGCAATGTCTTGATAGCAGACTTTCTTTTATAGAAAGTTTGGAAAAAGCATTCTTTATACCAATTGTTTCATATTCTATTAATTAATTAAACCAAACAAGCAATAAGCCTCCTAATGCAGGCGATAGCAAGGAAAGGTGTTTGTATCATTCTCACTAACCGCTTTTTTGCAATAAAGAACAGCGGTAATTGTTCCTTTCCTATTGTACTTCGACGGAGCGTGAGTAATTCATAGTCATACCAACAGTGTTTATCGGTATTTTGCGTGCAATTTTAAAGTCGAGCTGTGTTAGCGTAATGGTTAAAGCATTTAGCTATTAAGCGAAAGGTTCTGAGTTCAAACCTTGTTCAGTGCCTAATATTTTCTTTATTTAAAAACAATATCAGAGTGTCTTACTTTATGAATTTTATTCGTTTGAATGTAATTTTTTGAAATTTCTAGTGGCAGCTAAAATCGACCATGTGGAAAGTATACACTATGGACTTTTACCTCTGCAAACTCTTCAAAATTTCGTGCAATGGTTTACTACATCTAATGCTGCACAATAACTGCGTTGAACATCGAAACAAAATTAAGTCATTTATGGGGGAAGGTGTCAGTCAAGAAGGTGTGTAAAAATCAAATTATTGGGCCAAATAGTTTTTGTGAAATTGAATGATAAAGTATGTCAAAGCAGTCGAAACACCATGTGTCTGCACAGGCGAGCAGTGCAGTGATGACAAAATCACGCACGGTGCGGAATGCGGGGAGCACGTCTCTGTAGCAGCGAAAGGGTTAATGCGGCTGTGGTGGCTTTACTTCATAAACTGTGTGCTCCCTCCTAAACGTAAGTTTAGGAACTATACTATGGCGCTGCTTCTCTTGGCGCTTGCAACTAGCAACGCAGCAATCTCCCGCGTCTGGGCGGGCATGCGCAAACCGCCAAGATAAAAGAATTGAACTATAGTAACTAACAGATCTGATCTTCGCAAATCATTTAACACAGATGAGCACATTAGTTCATTTAATTTGTGATAATGCCAGTGGACCTCCTCCATTGCTGAGTGGTCAGCACAGCTGATTCCTTGTGGTCGATCCAAGTTCAACTCCTGGTATGGCCAAGGATTTTTCCTTGATGGGAAGACTTTAACAGGGTGCACTCAGATTCATGAGACCAACTGAGGGGCTACTCAGCCAATTAGTAGCAGTTCCAAGGTCTAAAAGCCCAACACCAACTGGGAGAGCAGTTTGCTGACTACATGCACCTCCACACAACATCCAATGACACCCTTGGACAAGGATCACAAGGCAGTCAGTGTGGAGTGATCGGCCCATCCAGGGCCAGAACGTGAAACATAATACCAATGACTTCAGGTGTTACGAGGTAGGAAAATATTTCTGCTTTACAGGAGTAACAGAATACAGAATGAAGATGTCTGAGTACTCAACATCAAATACTCAACACTGTGGCTGGAGATAGCATTGCACAAAGCATTATACAATACTTCTTCCACAAGTGTGTGCTGGGTAAAGTTATGATGGATGGGGATAACCTACTGTGGTTAAATAGCCATGTTAGGAAGTTGATATGAATGCAAAGAGCTTCATTTTAAGTGAAGTCAAAGCCTATTTGACACTAAAAAGCAGAATAAAGGCAAAATAAGAATAAGGAGTGCAAATGTGAAAAGCATTCATTTAATTCAAAAGTAAAATTTTGCCTAACTACCTGAATAATAATCCTAATAGGTTGTGGGCTTCTGCAAAGTCAGTAAGGAGATCAAAATCATCTATTCAATTACTCAGTGAGACTGGAATTGAAGATTACCTAGAGAAGATCAAAATACTGAAATTTGGTCTTCCAAAGTTGTTACAACACAGAAGGTTGTAACATGGTTCCACCTTTTAATAAAATCATCACAAAAATGGTGGTATGGTACATATTGAGATGATCACAGGATGGAAGATGAACTGACACTGGTCAACAATGGAAAGGCATCAGAACCTGTGTGATTCTACAGACATTAGGCAAAATGAATCTTCCGCTCCCCTAACAGGAATGAAGAGATTGCATAAAAGCTCAGGCCATTCCTGTTTTCAACAAGGGTATCAGACACATGCATAGTTACAAGCCTATATCAGTTACATCAATTTGTTGTCAACCTTGGGAACTTTTTTTATGCTCACACATTATGACATTTTCAAAGAACAAAAATGTCATCTACAAAAATAGCCTGACATTGTCAAAAGGAATGAAACAGATAATCAGAAACATAAAAAATGCCTGAATTGTATTATGATAGATGTCTAAAATTGGAATGGTTTATAAAAGGAAGAGGGGTTAAGCAAAGAAGTGGCTCTCACCAGTGATTTTTAATATAGTAAGGAAATTTCACCAAGGCTCAACAGCAGATGATATGAAAAAAATAGCAGATGATGTGATGATTTGGGAAGAAAAGAGCAAGAATTGAAAGAACAACTAAATTCCTAGAAGAGAGTAACTGAAGAAACCATATTTACAGATGTAAAGGTAATTTCTTAAATACCCCAAGTATGTGTGATAAAACTTATGTTGTTTACAAAGTATATACATGATCTAGTAGAAAGTGTCAGATGCTCTTTAAGACTGTTTGCAGATGATGCACTTGTCTATAAGAAAGTAGAATGTCAGAAGACAATATTGATTGCAGAATCACCTACAGAGGGGTGATGGATGATGCAGGTTCTAGCAGTTGATCCTGAGTGTCAATAAATGTAAAATATTGTGCATACATAGGAAATGAAAGCCACTACTGTACAACCACACTACTCAGGTCATCAGTCCCCTAGACTTAGAACTACTTAAACCAACTAACCTAAGGACATCACACAAAGCCATGCCCAAGGCAGGATTCGAAGCTGCGACCGTAGCAATAGTGCGGTTCCGGACTGAAGCGCCTAGAACCGCTTGGCCACAGTGGCTGACTGGGAAAAACATTAATAGCTTGTTTAAGCTACTGAAATTGATAGTTGAATCAAAAAAAGACGCACACAATAGAAAAGCACTCGTGAAACCTTGTTTAATCAAAGCTGTTTAAGAAGTCGTTGAGTTAGGAAAAAAAGAACCACTCCTGAACAACATGGTAAAAGCTCTAATTGAGCTATTGTCATATGATATCAAGGAGCAATTTCTTTTAAGAGTTAAAAAATTGCCATGCTATGCATTGCAGTCTGATGTATCAACTACCATTTCTCACTGTAGTCAGTTACTTTTATTTGTCTGCTTTTTGGATGATGACAACATAATCAAAGAAGAATATTACTGATTTTGTGGGAACTAGAAATGATATTCAGAGGGTTTGGATGTCATCAAAATAACAACAGGATTTTTACAGAAGCTTAACATTATGTGCAAAAAGTTCCTCAGTTTCTGTATAGATGGCACTCCAGCTATTCTAGGATAATGCTCCAGTCTTGCAACATTAATAAAACGTACTAATCCTTCAGTATTAACAACACATTGTATAATATATCACCAGGCAGTGGCTTCCAAGACCCTCTTTTGAAAAAGCTCTGGACTGAATGGACTCTGACCATGAGACCCTTCTCTTCTACACAGAAATTTGTTTGCTGTCAAAAAGTAACTTGCTAGGAAGATTATATTAACCCAGAGGAGAGATTAAGTTATTTCCAGGTGAGGAAAAAATAAAAGACTGACTAGAGCACTTTACTGATCAGACATCTCAAATGTATTTGGCTTATCATACTGCTATTTTCACACACTTGAATAAGCTAAACTTGCAGTTGGAAGGTTACAGAAGCAGACATGTAGGAGGTATTTCAAATATATTTATTTTTAAAGATAAACTTTGTGCCTTGATTTGGAAACTTCAATTATGGATAGGTAAAACTCGTGAAAACAATTATTCTACATTCAGGGAATTAAGAGCACTCATTGATGATTAAAAAGTTGAATTTTACTAGGGAAAGCAAACAAGAAAACATCAAGAGTCATCAGAAAATGTTGGCTAATGAATTCAATCATTACTTTCCAGAATATAACAAAGTAGAAGCTAAAGTTTTTGATACACTTATTTGTAGCTCTTTTAGCACTAATGTTGGAAAAGTTGCAGAAGAAATTTGGGAAGAGCTCATTGAATTCTAAATGGATAGAAACTGTAGGGATGCATCTAAATCTGATTTTCTTGGGGAGTTTTGATGTGAAAAAGCAGTTTCATACACAAAAATTTTTGAAATATCCTTGCCCTATCTTATGCTTTTCTTCAGAACTTATTGATGTGAACAAGGGTTTTCTGTTTTGCTGGTATTTAAAAACAAGTCCAGGAAGTGACTGAAAGTAATTGATGTTGTGTGTGTAGCTTTGAGTAGTAATATTAGCTCTAAGATTACAGAAATTTTAGACAAGATACAAGCTCAAAAATTATGTTGACAAAAACTAAATTTAATGTTCTGCTAAAAATGTTGAGTTTTCTATGATGATAGTACTGTTAATGCATGTTCCTTTTGATTTTAGTGAACATGTTAAAAGTTTTGATAAAGATTTATTTCTAAATTGACACAATTATTTTTCTAGAAACTTGTAATCCCTGCTAACAACAAAGAAATCAAAGTGGCCCCTGTCAAAGAAAGGTTGGGAGCCTCTGCTGCAAAGTAAACTGATGACCAGAAATGTCTCTTCAGGGTTCTAGATATATGGAAATCACATGGGGAGGGATTGAGGCTGTATGAAGGCTGTGTAAGGATGTCTCTGAGAGACTTCTGCAGCCTAGTAAAAAAAAAGTTGGCAATATGTGGGCTCTATTCATAAGGAGGTTTATCAACAGTCACTCTTTAAGCTTGTGGTTCATTAATGGAACAAGAAATAGAGGAAAATATAGCAGCACCAGAAGAACTCTCCTCCAAGGTCACTTATGAACAATAGATGTAGATATGTATGCTAAAATATCAACATAATTACTAACATAAGTTATTTGTGTAAAATTGCACAAAAATTATTTATCATTAGTATAGAAATATATAATGATACCTGTCAAATCTCTCTCCAGTTTTTGTAAGTCAGCAGCAAGGTCATCAAAATGAACAACTGCTGCCCTTTCAATATCTCCTGGTTCGGGCACAGGTAAAGCCATTTCAGGATTTAATGGATCATCACATTTCTAGAAATGAATATTAACAATTATGTTAATAAAAATGTTACAGATGCTGACCACATTACAACATTTTCATTAGAAAACATTGACACTTATTCACATCAGTCACTAGGAGTTTTCAACATAACATAAAATTTCACTGTTGAATATTAAAGCTGTGGCAGGGGTAGAGAGAAATTAGGACTGCAAAATTCAATGTTACATCAAACGAGCACATAGTGCTTTTTACATCACAGTTACTTTGGGATGAAATGAATCTTACTAATAAAAAACAGAACAAAAGGTAGTAAGAAAATAAGAATTACTGTAAAACAGACAAATGACACAAAATGAAAAGGTTATTTACGCATGAGGAAAGAATGAATGAAAAGATATTGGGCAATTTGGAAGGAACAAAACATCTATGCATCAAAGAAGATTACCAGCAAATGACTAAAGCAGTCCAGTGAGTCCATAAAAGTATATAATAATATTAGTAGTAGTAGTAGTCGTAGTAATGATACTGATGATGATGATGATGATGATGATGATAGTAATAATAGAAACATGAAGATTATATGAAACAGGATTTAGATATATCTAGGACCACTGGACACAATTATGCTGACTAAGAATTACGAGGGTGTGCTGAAGTGTGAAGCCTCTGAGTTTTTTATGGTAAAACTCTTAAAACTTTTTAAACAAAACAAATGTTATTAAGATTCTACATCTTTATTCTTCATGCCTACAAAATTGCAGCCCTCTGCCACTAGAGGGCTCTGATTTGTAGCATGTTATATGGCACTGTGTAATGTAACTATTGTATGTCGGTGCATAAGAAACAGCTTGCGGTAATCGAGCTTTAAATTTGAAGAGTTCATCCACACATGGAGCACTCTCCCCTTCAGCATGACAATGGCAGAACAGACATGAGTGCTGCAACAATCCGACACCTCAGGTTCACTGTCATTGATCGTCCTCCGAAGAGTCCTGATTTGGCCCCATCCAATTTTCGTCTGTTTCCAAAATTTAATGAACACCTTTGAGGACGTCAGTATGGTTGCAATGAGGTGATGAAAACAGAGGTGAGGTTGTGGCTCTGCCAACGAAGTGAACCAATTTTACAGTGGCGGTATCAATCAAGTGATCTCTCGTTGGGAGAAATGGGTTCCTCACCAGTGTGACTATCTTGAGAAATAAATATGTAGTCATGATGAATTAAGATGGAGAATGTTAATAATATTTGTCTTATTTAATAGGGTTTAAGAGTTTTCACATAAAAAAATGTGGAGGCAACACTTTTCAGCTAACCCTCATAATAGCAGTACCAGTACTAGCACAAATAAAATAAAAATACTGATGGTAGAACATACAAAATATATTTATAAGTGTACGAAAGTAATTTTTCATGACACTGCAATCTGCAAGAGACAGAATGCAATATCAACAGATTTATATACAGTCTGCATGGTACAATAGATTCATTGATATGTTCATTAATCCCTATAGCAATACAAATTGTGTGGATGTCATCAGTTATTGTCTTATGAACTAAAACATTCATGGGTTCTTACAATGTTCACCATTCAATTCTTACAATTTTTACAGGTCAATTCTTATGATATTTATAATTATGCCATATACTGTTGCTTTATATAGGCCATGTGGTAATTGTGTGTATTAAATAGCTATCTACAATTATTCTAAATACTCATTTCCCTTGTAACAACTTTAACTTAATAAATATGTGTTTAGCTTTTGGCTAAAGATACGAATTTCGTTTACAACTTTTATTTCCTGTGGCAACCTTTTGTACAGTTTTAGGCCTTTATATAGTTCACTGTTCTGTGTTTTGGACTTGTTTTTCCTGTTTAGGTATAATTAGTGGCTAGATCTAGTTTCATGGTCATGTTTTGAGCTGTTTGTAGCATACAGATCAATATTTTTCCTTGCATACATTACAGTTGGGAAAATGTATTCACATGAGACAGTCAGAATTTCTAGTTTTTTGCATAAATCAGTACAATGGGCCCTGTTGCTGCTATTTGTTACTATCCATACAGCTCTTTTCTGAGTGTAGAAGACAGACTGAATATTCTCATCACTTGTTCCCCACAAAAAGATTCCACAACTGAGAACTGGGTGTGTATATCCAAAATATGTCATTTTGAAGCATGAAATATTGCAGACTGGTACAAGTATTCGTAGAGCATAATATGCTATGGATAGTCTCTTTGTTAAAGGTTTTACATGTTATGTCCATTTCAACTGACAGTCTACCTTAAACCCCAAAAATTTGGTATCCTTACACATTCTATTGTATGATCATTAATTGTTAATTTACCGTCATTGTATCTTTTATTCAACCCGAAGTGCATACAATTAGTTTTCTTTACGTTTCAAGTTACTTTATTTTTTAGTGACCACTTGTGAACATCTTTGATGGCTGCATTTGCCTTTTCTGTCAACTATGTTGGGGTTTTGGCTGTAATTGCTGTGTTGCTGTCATGAGCAAATAGTATTTTTTCCCATAACTGATACTCTGCGGAAAATCATTAATGTAAATAAGAAAGAGGATTGGACTTAATATACTACCTTGTGGGATGCCTATATTAATATTTTTTGGATCTGATACATGTTTTACTAGAAATCCTTCTGAAGTATGTGAAATCTCAACATGCTGCCTCCGGTTTTCTAGGTAGGACTTAAACCACTTCTTAATGACATCTTTTATTCCTAGTAACTCTAATTTATGTAATAAAATTATGTGGTCTACTGTATCAAATGCCTTTGGTAAGTCCAAGAAAATTCCATTCACATGGTCACCTTCATCCAGCACCTCAAGAATGGCCTTTGTAAGCTGTGCAATAGCTGATTCTTTACCTCTTTTGGGCCTGAAACCATGTTCTTTGCAAAGAAGGTAAAATTTATTTAGATACTGCATTAACCTATTTTTTATTACTTTTTCAATAATTTTAGAAATGGTGGACAGTAGAGAGATTGGTCCGCAGTTTTCTACATTTTCTGCAGCATCATATTTACGTATGTGTATGGCTTTCACTTGCTTTAGGTGCATGGGAAAACAGCCAGATTTGAATGATTCACTGATTATTTTTGTTACTGGAGCTTTTATGCACTTCGTACATTCTTTAGGGACACAAGCTGGGATTTCATCTACACTAGTTGATCTTTTATTTTTTTAAATTGGTATATAACTTGTGTGATCTCTTTCTCAGTTTCTGGGTAGGGTGCCACTGAATTTGGTGGATGGTTATGGATGGGTAAGACATGTGTGTCTGGAAAGTTCTGTTGTAATTTCTTAACAATGCTGTTGAAGTACACATTTGCAAAGTTAGCTACTTCTTTGGGGTCGTTCATTTGTCTATTTTTGTTCTTAATTTGTGAATTCAAATGTTTTTGTCCTATGTTTGCTGTTTCCTATTTGATAATATTCCAGGCTGCTTTGCTTTTGTTTTCTGCCTGCAATACTATTTTACACTTTGTGAGTTTTTAGCAGCTAGTAGTACCTTTCTGTAGATTCTCTTGTAGTTTTTATTAAATTGCAAAAAGGCTGGGGCAGTCTGTCTATTTTTGACTGGAGCAAAATATGTAAGAGTTTCAAATAATTTTTGATAACTCCGGTTATCCACATATTTCTTCTTAAGTTGCAATGATATTCAAAGTTTTGGGGAATGATTCCCAAATTTTAGTTTAAAAATGGACATGAAACTATTAAACATTTTGTTCACATTCATTTCTGCATCGAGTACCTCCCACCCTTCATATTGTATCTGAGATGAAAATTCATGCAGGTTTGACATTGAGTAGAGCCTTTTGTATGTTTTTGATTTAGGGGGCTTTTCTACATAAAAATTTTCTTTTAATATCTGACACAGATGATCTGATAAGCCTAGATTTTGAATCTATATATAGCATTCTTTCCTGTCTATATATGTTGCTACATGGTCTATCAACATACAAGATTGTTTGATTACTCTTGTGGGACAGTTTACAAGTGAAGTCATTCCATAACTGTGCAAAATACTTAAATAGGCATGACGGACATAATCTCACTTCATTGTAATGGTATTAAGTTCCCCACAGACGATTATGCTTGTTTTTAGCAAGATACCTTAGCTAGTGTCTGATTTACTTTTGAGAAAAAAATGTCCGCATCACCATTTGGTGATTGGTACACATAAATTACCATTAATTTTTTTGACATACTGTGTTCTCTTAAAACAATAGTTCAAAATGTTTATCAACACTTAATGTAGTAAGATCATTTCTGTCTTTAAGTGAAGTACCTCTCTTCACATAAATATATGAACCACCACCTTTCATGGAGAGTTCATATGACGCTACGGCTCAATACGAGATTTCATTCCCTTTGCACGATTGTTCTGCAAGACACACAACTGAGCTGTCTAATGTTTGTAAATTTACTTCTAGTTACTGAACTTTGTTTTTTATGGATTGTATATTCTGGTGAAGTACCATTAAACACTTAGTTTTACTTATCGTGGTGGCCTCCTAATTAGTTGTAATGAGTTATGAGATGGGTGCAAAAATGAAGGCAGACTATTGTATTTGTCGATATGTGATTAGAACTCTGTCTTTTAAAGCTGGTGGAATTATTCAGTTCTTTTGTATAGTGAGGGAGACTATTACAAAGCTGATTACTTGTCAATGCAAGGGATTTAGAGGAGGTGGCTCTTTGGTGGACTGTGCCAAAAGCATTACTGTTCAAGACAGATATATATCAATGAGATGGTAAATGAGACAGCATGACTACTTGTCTGTACATAGCCAGGATAGTAATGCATAAGATACTTAAGTATGATCAAGAAGCCTAACATTGCAGATACAGTGTAGGAAGATGCCACTGCTGTAAAGAATAGCTGATAGTACAAGTGTTTGTACAAGTCCCTTTGTCAGGTACAAAGAATAGAGCTTCTTATATTTCTATAAGAAATAGAGAGATTAAAAACGTAAGACATTTCTAAAAGTTTGAGCTGAAGAGCCTAAAATGCTTAACAAGGACCATTAGCTTTTTGAATGGATTGAGCTTTGATGAAACATTCAGTGCCGATTTTAATAACACACACTTGTAAGCACTGAGTTATGGAAAAGTCACCCTGAATACTGGGTTAGGGTAGACTTACCAGACAGAATGATAAGGAAAGAGTGATTGTTGGAGACTACACTGGACAAGATTTGAAAACCTCAGAGCTTAAAGGTGTAAATAGGATAGTAAGTAAGACAGAGATTACAGGAGTCTCTTGTCGCTCTGTACTATCACGTTCTCTAATTTATTAATTAGCTACTTCCTAAAATCATTCCCTGAAATGAGTCCATTTTGTCTGTCATGGCTCTTAGAGGTGACTCTTCTCACAATAAGACTTGCCCTATGCACCCTCCTACAACCATCTATACCAGCCCTGCAACTGGCAAAACATATACCATCAAAGGGAGAGCCACCAGTAAAGCAACACATGTCTTGTACCAACAGTTATGTAAACACTGTATGGCCTTCTAAATTAGTATGTGTATCACAAAGTTATCAGTTAGGATGAATGGGCATAGGCAGTGGGTGTATACTGGCAACACACAATATCCTGTTGCAGACACGCTCTATAACATGACAGCTGTGACCTTGGTGCCACTTTGATTCTCCCCTCTAACACGAGTTTCAAAGAACTACACAGAGGGTGTTATAGCATGCCTTCAGTTCTCACCACCCATCTGACCTTAATTAGTGTTAATTTCTTTGGTCTCAGCATTTCTTTTCAGTAACTATTTCTTTCTTCTCTCCTTTTTTGTTTTCTGTATGTTTTATCCCCCCCTGCCCTCTCGCATGTCTACCATGTATAATGCACTTGGCTTTTCCATCTTGTTACCTCTTGCATAATCTTTGGTCAGTAAGCTCTGCTACTGCTCATTACCCACCTTCCATCTTTCAAGCTCTCAGATCTTCAAATCTTGTCCAGTGCAGTTTTCAACGATCAATCTTTCCCTCTCACCCTGTCCACAAGTCTCCCATGAGCCTAGGCTTCTGGGCAACTTTTCCATAACTCTCCTCTTTCCTTAAACCTCACCAGACCTTTTCCCTCATTCATCTTCCTTCCGCTTTCCCTTCAACTCTTCTGCCAGGAGGAGGAGCCACTGACTCTGAAAGCTTACACATTTCCTTAACTTTTATTTGTGTTTCCTCCTGGCAACGATTGGTTGGTAGACCTTTTTATCTTGCCATATTATTGTTATTTTGTCCTGGATCTTTCATTGTCTGATTGTTCCTACAGCATTTAAATGGTCAACACTCATTTTTCAACCCAGAATACAATGAAATAATCTGGTTATGTTCGGTCATCGAAAATAGGATGTTTCAGAAATATTGCAATGTATTTCAATATAACTATTGCCGTGTGAATGGAGGTAATGCTGTGTTCTACAACTTTCAGTCTCAAGGATGGAAGGAAAATTTTGTCTCCATTACATTATTATTTACTGTTTTGCAGTGAGAGACACACAAGGATGCACAAAGAAATGAAAAGGAAGAAAAATGATAAAGAGAGACTGCTTCCAACCTGGTATATTATGGATGAATTGGACTGAATTGAAAGTTTCAAAATGTGAAAAGTTCAGTTAATTACTTTTTTTTAAGTTTTGCACAAAATATGTCAGAAAAATGTCAAAAGTTTGTTTTGTGTTTCCAAAATAAAAATCTGTAGTGATTTAGTGATGCCATTACCTCTCATGTAAAAGCAGATATTTAAAGAAGCTGGCCAAATGCAGACACAAGCTATTAAAGTAATACATTAGAATACTCAGTGAGTAGGTCTCAGCAGCTTCGCCTGCTAAGTTATTGAACTGTTTTACTTTAATAGAATTTAATAAAAGAATTCATATTCTGTTATGGAAGTTGTTGGTCCCCAGCAAATGAATCTAAGCTTTGTAGTCTGGCAAGTGGATGAGGATCATATATTATCAGTAGACCTTCTATCATATCAAAGTCTGAAGCCTACAATGCAAAGGACTCACTCATACTGGCAAGTGTTAGAGACCATACTAACCAAGTTATAATAGAAAAATGAAACCTGAATGATGACCTCTTGTTACTTGAAATACATGTCAGTGCACCTTACATGCATTCTTGAGCTCTAAATCAAATGTAAATGACACGTTAGAAGATTGTGCCAGGCTTAATTTCATATAGTGCTTATGTGGACTGCCAGTTATTGGCTAAAGACATCTTCCATAGAAGCTCATATGAATTCCTGTTCTTGTGGCTAATCTCACATGCACCTGAAATTGTAATCTGTAACTTGTCATTTTATAGGTAGCCAGATAGTTACACAGTAAACTGCATATTATCTTCTTTTTAACAGACATGTTCAGTAATATTTCAACTTTATTTCAAACTTGCTGACCTTGAGTCACTAAATAGAGTGTTCATGTCATTAATAAATCAGATTACTGCCAAAGGTTTTAAGGAAAACATAAACAAGAGAATGGTCCAGCAAACAATCCTGAGACATCAAACAATACTTACACAAGAACTTTAAGTCTTCCTAGTACACTGACTGCTCAGTCTGTGTCTATTAGTCATGCCTCTGCTTGACAAAATCCCATGTTATTTGCATCTATGACAGAACTGTAGCAACACTAGTGTGCTATTATCATAATTAATCTTCACTAAAACTCTCTCATGCTCAGTAGTCAGTACCATTTCCGGTCCATTTCAGAACCAAAGAAGAAAAACAGGTCAATATCTGGATGTATTTTGCCTTTCTTTAACCTCTTTTCCTAATTTTTATATACTTATAAACAAGAAGTTTACATAAAAATTTCACATGTAAACTACTTACTTTCATGTATGCTCTTACAATAAAATGAAGCAATGTAACACTATTGTCTTTGCTCTTGACATCACGTAACTTTGCCAGAATTTCTAATCCAAATCCATCTGCCTGTCCACGTGTACGATTTCCACCATTCATATAATTTCCCAGAGCCAGTATAATGCTGAGTACTGTCTTCAGACTTTCTGATGTTGTCAAAAACTGGAAAACAAAGAAAATCTTTCTGAACATTCTCACATATGAGTTTACACACAAAATATTTTTCTTGTATGAAGTTATAAACTGACTAATACAGTGTTTGTAAAATGAATTACTTACTGATTTATAAACATGTTAGGTCTCAAAACTTTTGAAGGATGCTTCAGAATATTTTAACTTAATCATTATTTTCCTCATTAGCTCATAAACAATCCTCAAACAACTGCATAACTTAGTGTAATACTATTAGGTTGTTGTTGTTGTGGTCTTCAGTCCTGAGACTGGTTTGATGCAGCTCTCCATGCTACTCTATCCTGTGCAAGCTTTTTCATCTCCCAGTACCTACTGCAACCTACATCCTTCTGAATCTGCTTAGTGTATTCATCTCTTGGTCTCCCTCTACGATTTTTACCCTCCACGCTGCCCTCCAATACTAAATTGGTGATCCCTTGATGCCTCAGAACATGTCCTACCAACCGATCCCTTCTTCTGGTCAAGTTGTGCCACAAACTTCTCTTCTCCCCAATCCTATTCAATACTTCCTCATTAGTTATGTGATCTACCCATCTAATCTTCAGCATTCTTCTGTAGCACCACATTTCGAAAGCTTCTATTCTCTTCTTGTCCAAACTATTTATCGTCCATGTTTCACTTCCATACATGGCTACACTCCATACGAATACTTTCAGAAATGACTTCCTGACACTTAAATCAATACTGGATGTTAACAAATTTCTCTTCTTCAGAAACGCTTTCCTTGCCATTGCCAGCCTACATTTTATATCCTCTCTACTTCGACCATCATCAGTTATTTTGCTGCCCAAATAGCAAAACTCCTTTACTACTTTAAGTGTCTCATTTCCTAATCTAATTCCCTCAGCATCACCCGACTTAATTAGACTACATTCCATTATCCTTGTTTTGCTTTTGTTGATGTTCATCTTATATCCTCCTTTCAAGACACTGTCTATTCCATTCAACTGCTCTTCCAAGTCCTTTGCTGTCTCTGACAGAATTACAATGTCATCGGTGAACCTCAAAGTTTTTATTTCTTCTCCATGAATTTTAATACCTACCCCGAATTTTTCTTTTGTTTCCTTTACTGCTTGCTCAATATACAGATTGAACAACATCGGGGAGAGGCTACAACCCTGTCTTACTCCCTTCCCAACCACTGCTTCCCTTTCATGTCCCTCGACTCTTATAACTGCCATCTGGTTTCTGTACAAATTGTAAATAGCCTTTCGCTCCCTGTATTTTACCCCTGCCACCTTTAGAATTTGAAAGAGAGTATTCCAGTCAACATTGTCAAAAGCTTTCTCTAAGTCTACAAATGCTAGAAACGTAGGTTTGCCTTTCCTTAATCTTTCTTCTAAGATAAGTCGTAAGGTCAGTATTGCCTCACGTGTTCCAGTGTTTCTACGGAATCCAAACTGATCTTCCCCAAGGTTGGCTTCTACTAGTTTTTCCATTCGTCTGTAAAGAATTCGTGTTAGTATTTTGCAGCTGTGACTTATTAAGCTGATAGTTCGGTAATTTTCACATCTGTCAACACCTGCTTTCTTCGGGATTGGAATTATTATATTCTTCTTGAAGTCTGAGGGTATTTCGCCTGTTTCATACATCTTGCTCACCAGATGGTAGAGTTTTGTCAGGACTGGCTCTCCCACGGCCGTCAGTAGTTCCAATGGAATATTGTCTACTCCGGGGGCCTTGTTTCGACTCAGGTCTTTCAGTGCTCTGTCAAACTCTTCACGCAGTATCGTATCTCCCATTTCATCTTCATCTACATCCTCTTCCATTTCCATAATATTGTCCTCAAGTACATCGCCCTTGTATAGACCCTCTATATACTCCTTCCACCTTTCTGCTTTCCCTTCTTTGCTTAGAACTGGGTTTCCATCTGAGCTCTTGATATTCATACAAGTCGTTCTCTGATCTCCAAAGGTCTCTTTAATTTTCCTGTAGGCGGTATCTATCTTACCCCTTACCTACTATTAGGCATTTAGAGAAAATAAAACAGCAGTTATTTGGCATTTGGAAGACAGTTAATGAATACTCACAAAATGGCGCTTCTCTTATCAAAAGATAATTTACTAACTAGAAACAATTAATTAGCTTTTATTTGAAAAGAGATTATTCATTTGTGTGTGCTCTTTCACCTTCTCAAAAAAACTGTTCAGCTCTTTTCTTATTAATAAATTTCTTCCTATTTCTAAAGCTGCAATTTTTATCACTGGTAATTTTCTGCTGGTAATTTTTGTGATAAATTACCTCACAAGTGGATTTTAAGTTGTTCAGTTTACTTTCAATAGAAGATATACCATCTTCAAAGTCTGACTGGAACATGAAACATGCAATGCGTTCAGCAAAATTTGGTATTTCTGCAAGTTCATAAAGGAACTGTTCCGGCTTGTCAAGTGGAATATTTGGGTTAGTTGCAACATGATTCCGAATTAATGAAAGCTCTTCTTCGGTTGGTCTCTGAAATATAAGATATTCATTGCTTTAATAATTGCACAATTTACAACATTTACATAATATGTCTTTGAAATATTGGGGAAGAATGTGAAATAATGATCACTGACTTCTAAATGCGAATCCCACAGTAACAAAGCAATTCAGTTTCACATTGGAAATTTATTTTAAAAAATGTGAATATAGAAGAAACCTCAGATATGAGACTGTACAATATTGTAAATATTAGACTATTTCTATATATCAAACAATGGAAAACCCAGAATGGAATGTAGCAGCATTATGAAAAGGATAGTTGCTACTCACCATATAGCAGAGATATTGAGTCAAAGATAGGCACAATAAAAAGACTGTCACAAAATGAGCTTTCGGCCAACAAGGTCTTTGTTGAAAATAGACAACAGACAGACAGACACACAAACACAACTTGCACACATTCGACAACAGCCTCTGGCAGTTGAAGCCAGACTATATGAGTAGCTGTGCATGATGGGGGAGGCAGCAGGGTGGGGGTAAGGAGGAGGTGGGGGTGGAGAGGGGAGGGATAGCAGGGTAGGGATGGAGGATGGTAAAGTGCTGCCAGTGGGAGCATGCAGGGACAAGACAGAGAGAGGGTAAGGCAGCTAGGTGCTGTTGGGAGGTTAGAAAGAGGAGAGGGAGAAAGATGGGAGGGAGGGTTTGAGGAAAAGGAGAAAAGTAAAAAGACTAATGCATTGGTGGAATAGAGGGCTGTGTAGTGCTGGAATGGAAACAGGGAAGGGCCTAGATGGGCAAGGATAATGACTAATGAAGGAACGTAGGATATATTGCAGCGAGACTTCCCACCTGCGCAATTCAGAAAAGCTGGTGTTGGTGGGAAGGATCTGAATGCCACAGGCAAATGAAGGTTTTCATGGCCTGTCAATGCTCTGAAATTTCCCTGGGTTTCTTGAACAAACCAATAACATTGTGTTTGTAACATTATTGGAATGGATAAACACTCCTCCCACCTTCCGATGACAGTAACACCTGAGAAAATTTTAGACTATTGCATGAATATCCTTTCCTTCATTAATTTGTATTTAGTTCAAATGTATAATAAGTTTCTGGACTGGGATTCAAAGGATGAAGAATACTGCTATTAATCAAAACCAAAACTGTCGTGATTATTTTTTCTGTGGAGTTTGTAGTAATTTGTCTCAGTTTAGTTGTTGTGGAAGTACAACACAAACCATTAATGCTGACCCAGCTCATTTGTCTCGAAATGTTACAAATGAGTAACTAGAACTACTGTGTCACATTTCTTGAGTTTTGTTTACAACCAATGAATTAGATCAGCAGTACAGTTTGTTTGTTTTGTTTCTTGGGAACAAAAACAACTAGGGTCATACATGCCCACAGAGTAGAACACCCTCCTACTGGACAAACAGTACAAGCAAGCTTATGCCAATAAATTATTGTAATTGATATTTCTAATTCCTGTCAGAATGCTACAGAAGAATGCTGAAGATTAGATGGGTAGATCACATAACTAATGAGGAGGTACCGAGCAGAATTGGAGAGAAGAGAAATTTATGGTACAACCTGACTGGAAGAAGGGATCAGTTGGTAGGACACATTCCGATGCATGAAGGGATCACCAATTTTGTAGTGGAGGGGAAGCGTGGGGGGTACAAATCATAGATGAAGACCAAGAGGTGAATACAGTAAGCAGATTCAACAGGATGTAGGTTGCAGTACTTACTTTGAGATGAAGAGGCTTGCACAAGGTAGAGCAGCATGGAGAGCTGTATCAAGCCAGTCTTTGGACTAAACAACAACAACAACAACTACAACAATGCCTTTCAGCTCGATGTGATTTTCACGTATCTCAGAAATCAATCTACATCTACATTTATATTCTTCAAGTCATCCTGCAGTATGTGTACCATTGTCACTTCTCCCATTTCCTTTTCCACTCATGAATGGTGCACAGGAAGAATAATTTTTGGCTGGCGATTGTTGGTTTTCAGCTTGACTCCCTCTAACTTAACTTTCATTGTCTTTATGTGTGACACATGTAGGATGAAGTAACATATTCTTTAACTTCTCTAATAGCAGACACTAATAAGTTTAACAGCAAACCACTCCACAGTTCATAGTGCCCCTCTAGTAGCGCTGCCACTGAAATTGGATGAGCATTTCCATGACAGTTTCATGCTTGCTAAATGAATCTGTGGCAAAATGAGCTCCTCTTCATTAGATCTTTCTATTTCACCTCTCAATCATATCAGGTAAGAATTCCACATTCCATGATATATGAACATGTGGCATCTGTTCTTATGGAAATGTCTGAAAGAACAGACACCATAGGGAATCCACAGCTGTGATACAGGTTATGTAAATTGAAGATGGAGGGGAAGAAAAGAAAGGAAAGTGAAGGGACTGTTGATGTCAGCTGCATCAGGACTTTATGTGAATCAGCATCAATAAGTGAAAATGTGTGCCAGACTGGGATTCAAATCTGTGATCACCTGCTTACTAGGTAGTTGTGCTAACCACTGCACAACACACACAGAGCGTTTGTCACGGATGCATGGATTACCTCGCCGTGCCTCTTGGTCAACCTACATTGCCCCTGGTACCACCTCTCTAAGTCCCTGTCCATGTCCTTAATACTTGCTACTTTGAGATTATCACAGGAGGACAGATGTAATTGTGTACCCACATTCATGTAATTGATTTGCCTTGACGGACAATGAATCTACCATCTCCAATGCAGATCCACAGTTATGTCCAACATCAATGCAGCAGGCATGGAGGACATGGACAGGGACTGCAGAGAGGTGGTGCTAGATGGGAATAAGGGTTGGCCTAGAGACATGCTGAGAAAATCCATGCAATTGCAATAAACAATGAGTCCAGGTGGTGCAGCAGTTAATCTAACTGCCAAGGAAGCAGGAGATCCCAGATTTGAATTTCGGTCTGGGGCACATTTTCACTTGTCACTGCTGATTCCGCATCAAGTCCCAATGCAGCTCACAGTAATGGTCCCTTCTGTTTTCTTTCCTTTCTCCCTCCAACCCCCACCTTCAATTTACATAATGTGATCCCACATTCATTAGCAATACTCAGATAGTAGTTGAAAATGCTACTTCCTTCATGGGTGGACTTCACTTCCTGAGGATTCTTCCAACGAATCTCAGGCTGGTATCTGGCATACCTGTGATTCATTTTATGTGATCATTTCACTTTAAATCACTCCATACATATACTGCCAGATATTTACTGGATATGTGACTGCTCCCAGTGAGTCATTTATTTGTACAAGACTGGGTCTTCCTGCCTATTTATTGATCAATGTGTTATACTTGTCTATATTGAGAGTCAGCTGCCAATACCTGCTTCAGTGCCAATCCTCAGCAGGTCATCTTGCATTCTGTTACAGTCATTGGGGCTTCTCCATATACAACACCATCCTCTGCAGACAGCCTTCTCGGATCTTCCAACATTATTCACCAAATGATTTATATGTATTATGAACACTACCGTATTTACTCGAATCTAAGCTGCACTTTTTTTCCGGTTTTTGTAATCCAAAAAACTGCCTGCGGTTTAGAATCGAGTGCAAAGCAAGTGGAAGTTCTGAAAAATGTTGGTGGGTGCCGCCACAACTAACTTCTGCCGTCGAATATATGTAGCTCTACACAGGCATGCTTTGTAGGCACAAAGATAAAACTGGCGAGCTTTTTTTCTCCGCCCCGAGTTTCGACAACGGCATTTTCATAGATTATCCAACGAAGTAAATACAAATTCCGTATTGTTCATCTTCGAATGTAGCAGCATTTCAATATACTATGAAGATCCGACTGGCAAGACTGGGATGTTTGTCAATATGGCCAAAACTGCGTTCTGAATTTTTTGCTACTTGTGAGAAGAGATGGTTGCTAATAGGAACTTGTATGAATTGTGAATCACATGCAGTATTCTCTTAACCATAAGAATAATACGAAAATAAACATTTTGCCATGTATTGTTTCGTGTTTGCTGCTATCTCATTTAAATCCTGTCTGCCTAATAAACTACAAAACTAGAGTGAGACAACAGCAAACGCGGAAGAATATACATATCATGTCATGTTTATATTCGTACTATTCTTATGCCTAATAGTGATACAGTCAGAAATGAAGCACGGCAATTGACTAGATTTTTAAATCTAAGATAAATCTAATTCCTGTGCAGAATGTAATGCACTAAAGAGGTGCCTGCAAAGATTTTCAAATGGAGAAAAATTTTAGCTAAACTTTAATTCAGAACATCTTCTATCATACGCAGTCTCTTATTTGGTTCTTGTTGAACGTTATCAAAGAAAGCAGCAGTGTAAGTAACAACAAATAGCAGTCTCTTGCCATTGTTTCGCTAATGAGACGATTCCTCTCTCTCTCTCTCTCTTTCTTTCTTTCTTTCTTTAATCGTAAGCGGCAGTAGCGAGCACAAAACCAAGGTATGCCGTGAGCGGCGAAAGGCCGTAAACACACACTATCAGAATGCGACAAACAATGCATGACACAGTACAGTAATGCATTTTCAGCTTAGAGTGACGTAAACACCTATAACAAAGAAAATGGCGCTTATCAGATCAAAGAAAAATAAGCAATCAATTCAAACCAGATGAAGCACGTGAAAAAGGAAGGGTACCCATATAAATATGGACGGAGCGCCTGACGCATAGCAATGGCTACCTGGTAAAGCTTAACTGCTAAGCTTACGACTCTAACCAAACTACTGTAGCTGTATCATTATTCATTGGACCTAAATTGTGTCTCATATTACAATGGGCCAAATTTGTTTCGATTTGGAGATGCGACCTAAAACTTTTCTCTCCCCTTGAATTTTGAGTCTCAAATTTCAGGTGCGGCTTAGATTCGGGAAATTTTTTTTCCCTTGATTTCGAGCCTCATTTTTCAGTTGCGGCTTAGATTCGAGTGCGGCTTAGATTCGAGTGCGGCTTAGATTCGAGTAAATATGGTATTTATCCTACAATATTCCCCTGGACTATGCCTGAAATTACCACTACGTCTGAAGCCTTCTCCTCATTAAGAATGGCATACTGTGCTGTACTTGCAAGAACTCTTCAATCCAGTGTGATATGTCTCTTATTCCATGCACTTTTATCCTGTTCATTAAGTAACAGTGTTTATCCATGTCAAATGCTTTCCTGAAGTCAAGGACACAATCTGAAGAACATGTTCCACAGTTACAATCTGTGAAACTTTTCTTTATTTTTCATATGAAGGAGAGAGTTAACATAATAGCCAAAGTGTTATGGAATTGGAGATACTGTAGATAAATGCAAACTGAGATCATATGAAGGAAAGAATTAACACCCCTAATTTCATCATACAGTATTTGTTTATTCATTTTGTTGTTGCTGCTGCTGTTACTTTTGTTTGTGTTGAGTGCCTAACACTGTGATCATCAGCACACACAGTATTAATTACAATTTGTGATTGGTAAGGAATGTCTATTTCTCATACTTTGTAGTTAAGAACATTAAAAAAAAAACAAATCTTTCTTTCATGCTTTATTCTTACCCAGTCAAGTGTCACTAGAAAACATCTGAAATACTGAATTGTGTGTATAGAAATAACATTTGCTACAACCACCATCCACTAAAGAGTGACTGCTGCTGCAGCATGTGAAGAGGAAGTGAAGGGCTCATATGACTTGCAATGCTCTTTGCATTAGGTTAGTGCACAAGCTGGTAGCATTTTTGTTTTGCACAATGCTATTCAGTTTGCTATGAGTCTATTTATCAATTGTCATTTTTCATTTGTAGTTCCCCATTGCTATTTAAGTTTACATATTGTCATTCTGTCATTTGGAACAGTGAGAGGAGCTGTGGATGATATAAAATGGAGTGCCACATGGAGAAATCTGAAAATTACCAAAAATTCTTCTGTTTGAGTTCAATAGAGGGGTGACAGCAGCGGATGCAGCCAGAAACATTTGTGCCATGTATGGGGATAATTCCACATGACAGGGCATGGCAAGAAAATGGTTCTCTCATTTTTAGGAGGATTGTTTTGACATTAATGACTCTCCTGTTCAGAAAGACCTTTGGGGTTTGATGAGGATCTTTCAAACACATTAATCCACAACAATCCACATCAGTACATTCAAGAACTGGTAAATGTGATGAACTGTGATCCTTCCACTATCATGTGACATTTGCAGGCAATGGGGAAGGTTCAAAAATTGGGTGTGTGGTTACCACAAAATCAAAAAACTCAGTGGGTGGCCACATGTGCATTTCTGCTTGCACATCATCAATTTGCACATGAACAACACTGACCATTCTATGCTGCATCATCACTCCTGACAAGAAATTGTGTCCCATACAAAGACCTGCACGCATCCACAAACAATAATGTTGTGCATCAGGTGGAACAGTGATGGTATGGTGTACTGTGAATTGCTTCCCCAAGTTATAACCATCACAGCAACAAAGACGTGTTGCAGATACAATCCAAGAACAACAACCAGGAAGATCACATGATTTCTACAGTCACAAAATTGCATAATTACTGTTGTAAATCGTAAGGGGGACTATACTACTGATGACTAAAGTCTCTGTTATGTGTATATGTTTTATTACTAAACTTATGAAGAAACACTATGAACCTATGCACCTACGTAATGGTACAATGTGGAAAATGCTTCAAACTATTCTGAATCATGCATTTACAGCCAAACCATGTTCCGCACGCATGTTCCACACCCAGGAGGATCCCCTCTTTTGTGGGTCTATGGAATGAATAATTAATCTAATCTAATCTAATCCAGTTTCCCAACTATTAGGGACTGTCAGGGATTCACTGCTCAAACAAACTCATTATTACTGTCTAATCTTCCATTTTATCAATTGTAATGAAAAAATATTTCTACACTTACAGAATCATATATCTGTTGTAGAGCTTCCAGATTCACAACTGTTGTATCAAAATTGTATATTGCTGAAAAAAAAGACTACACTTAGAAACTGGAATTTGCATGTTGTATTACAAACTTTACACTAATCATCTTTGAATATAATTACCATTTTCTATTTCTGAGAAGTCAACATGTAGGCTAGATGAAAGAATACCAACATTCTGAGAACGTTTGCTGTCAAGAATTTTTACTGCCTGTTGCTTTGTAGGTTTTTCTTCTTTCTTCTTTGCTGGTTTCCGTTCAATCACTTGTCGAGAGAACAGATTTGCAAATTCACTAATATCTTCAATTTTGGCTTCTTCCAAACCTTCCCAAAGAGCAGACTGCTGCTTACTATATGAAAAATCAATGTTTATAGACTAAAACAGCCACAGTAAGCTTCATGAATATATATTCAAATGAATAAAATGCAGTAATGTTTTCAGCCACCACTATTGATGAGTAAAGTTAAATATTAAAGAGTAATTGTAAGCTTTCCCATAGAAAGCAAACAACATGGTGGGATATTCCTTACATGTTTGGCATTAGAAGAGAGAAATACGTAAACTTACACACTTTCTGCTGATGGCACAACAATTCGAGTCCAGTAAAGAGGTTTCATAGGTACTGTAGGGTTCACAGGCTTTTTCCTCAACACTGTAAATGCAAAATCATGAAACTGTATAAAAGAGCCAACCATCACTGTATGAATTATCGTTACATGAAAAACCTTCTGATCAAGAGAATGTTAATTAAATGGTTACAATTCATAGATTATCTACTTATTTATTATATCCATACTTTTCCACTTATTTTTGTGTTGTCATGTAATCACTAAATAAATTATCAACTTTTACTTCTGAATTGCAAACTTCATGTCCCAAAATGCTCTGTAACTTTAGATTACTATTTCCAAAAAGATAAATCAGCATCTATGATGTAAATTAATTTCATTTTGGGAAGTACTTGCACTATATACATGATACTTTACTTACGTTTGCAAGCTGGAGGGGGAAAAAAAAAGATACAAGAAAACTAATGTAATATGCATCTCAGAACACCATGCAAAGAACCTTCATTATAAAATAAATTCTTCTTTCTTCTGTCAAATCAAAGTACTAGATTGCACACAAGTAATTCAGAGTGTAGAGAAACATAATAGAAACAGAAAGTAAGATTTAAGTTTCTGTCTCACTATATTCATACACAGCCTCGTCTTTTCCAGGTGCTGTTGAGGGGCAACCAATCAAATTCAGATTATGACATGAAAAGAATAGTAATAACACAGTGAGATGCCATTGAGTATCCAAGGCAGTTAAGTCATTTATATACAGAGCTAAGGTGGCATATTAAGCTCTACTGGACCCAAAGTAATGAATTCAGCAACAAATTAAAATACTATCTGGAAAAACTAATGCAGTTTGGAAACATAGTTAATGATATGACAATCAGAATCTTTTTGGCACACTATAGAATGAAAACTAAGTGTTATTTGGTTTACAAATTTCTACAGTTTAGCAAACAAGCTTCAAGCAGTTATGTTTCTCTGCAGCTCTGGCTGCTTTGCCTTATGTAAAGCCTACCACCCTTGACAGCACAAAAAAGAAAAATCAGATACGGAAAAGTAACAAAGAAAAACAAAACTGAAGCATGCATCAAGCATTGATGTTAGTTTTCTTACCTGTAACAGGTCCAGGAGCCACTACCAGGTTCAGGTTTATAGGTGAGGACAATGCGAGAAATAAGGTGTCAGTTAATCAACACAAAAATAAGTACAATAAAAAAGTGAAAGAAAATAAAAATATGCATCTAGCTCTAATGCTTAAATCATTTGCATCTGAGGAATTAGGAACAATGTAAGTGGAATAATGGAAATATTATTTGCAGTTTCATTTTAATCCAAGCCAAAGACAAAAGTGTCTTGCAAGTGTAGTTAGTGCTACAATATTAAAGATAAGCAGAATTCATAAATACTCACTGGCTTTTCCGGCAGTCCATCCGCCCACAGGTGGCACTGGCAGTGGCATTGGGCCACCTGGTACTGCAGGTGGAGGTGGAGGTGGAGGACCACCACCTGGTGCCGGAGGAGGAGGAGGGATTCCCATGCCTGGGGGTGGAGGGGGTGGCGGTGGCCCTCCCATTCCAGGCGGTGGAGGGGGCGGTGGTGGAGGGCCTCCCATTCCAGGGAGTGGAGGGGGTGGTGGCGGAGGGCCTCCCATTCCAGGGAGTGGAGGGGGCGGAGGTGGAGGGCCTCCCATTCCAGGGGGTGGAGGAGGTGGTGGTGGTGGTGGGCCTCCCATTCCAGAGGGTGGAGGGGGCACTGGCAGTGATACTCCCATTCCAAGGGGTGGTGGCGGTGGTAGTGGAGGACCTCCCACTTCAGGAGGTGGAGGTGACAGAACATCTCCCATTACAGGGGGCGGAGGTGGCGGCGGCGGTGGCGGTGGTGGTGCTGGACCTCCCATTCCAGTGGGTGGAAATGACTGCATCAGTGGTGGAGCTGGAGGAGATGGAAGGCTGGCAGAAGAAGGAGATACAAGTCGATCAGAAGAAACTTGAGCTGTCACAGGTACAGAATTCTGCACCGATTCAGGTACTTTATCCGGAACACAACTTTCAGCAAAAGTCTCAGTTCCTGTAACTGCAGGAGAAAAGTCTGATGCCTGATGCAGAATGCCACCTACTCTTGATGTTTCATTATTTTCATGCTGAACTTTCTCACTTGACATTGTCATACTATTGTTTTCAAGAGGCAGTGTAGTTGAAACACACTGCTCCTTCACTGGTATTAAGTCTTTAGTGTCTGTTGCTTTTTCACACAAGACAATCACTTTCTTTGTGTGGATTTCAGGTTTCTTTGGTTCCTCTTCAACAACTGCAGGGACAGCTCTCATGACAACCATGTCCTCAGGTTTAGTTTTCATTTTGTTCTGTTTCTTCTCAGAAGAAAATCTGAAAGAGCCATCTCTTGTTGGAGAGTCAAAATCGGCCTTTGTTTTTGCTGTCAGCGACTGAAATGATAAAAGGAAACATTGGGTAATACAACTGAATAAAA